>NC_090926.1:1150058623-1151258623 GCF_040938575.1 Ambystoma mexicanum | reverse complement strand
CTTTTAAATTGGACACAAGTAACACCTATAGTTAAGGGACCAGCATTACGCCCTACGTACACAACTCATTCTTATTTCCATCATCCTCATTTCCTTTAACTTCTCTTTCATTTCTTTCATTTTGAACTCTACCCTTTTTCAGACCTTTTTTATTGTCTTCTTTTCATCTGTGCTC
Source organism: Ambystoma mexicanum (assembly GCF_040938575.1). NCBI lineage: Eukaryota > Metazoa > Chordata > Amphibia > Caudata > Ambystomatidae > Ambystoma > Ambystoma mexicanum. The sequence continues at coordinate 1,151,258,448 of NC_090926.1, read as the reverse complement.
TTCTATTTTCTCTTTCTTTTCCATGAGTTTCCCTTCCAATGTTACATTTTTTCTTACACTCTTAATTCATTGTGCATGTGTCCCCTGCTTTCAGTCACTTTCTTTTTTCCAGTTGTTACTCTTGCTCGGCCCATATCTGTTTGTATTCATGTCTCTCTTTCATTTTCTCGAATTTTTCAATTTACGTTACATTTTCCTTATTCTTTTCCATCTATTTATTGTCCCCTCTCCATGATCATACCCTCGTCTCCTAGCTCAGCAAGCCCAGGGCAATGTATGGCTTTCTCCCTGGTAATGGCCAAGGGCAACACAAAAATACACTTGGAAGCCTCACTGAGACAGAGATGCAGAGGGTGTTCTAGCAGTAGGAAACAGTTCAATGCCTAGCCTGGTTCTGCAGGAGAGCAAGAGCAGAAGAGGGCGTGGGGGCACAGAATATGGTCTGGCCGGCTGCAAGAAGCCCGCGGTCTGTATCATGTGTCTGTGTAGCCATGGAGACGCAAGAAATACAGGGAAATTAAGAAGTGTACTAACTAAAATGGACGTCCTGGCAGTCAGACATTTACACTGTAGCAATGAATACAGTAAGACTCTCAAACTAAAAGTGGGTCACTAGCCTGGAAGTGACAGGAGGATGCAGGTGAAAAAGATACCTACCTGGCATATAACACTTATTAGCACGCGGGCATGGGAGCCAATCAGGTTGCTTGGATCGCAGGATGAATCCCACAATTCCAAGCAAGCCTTTGGCTGCTTCCACCAGCCCACCATGTTCCCCCCAGCCTCCTCCCGGCCTCCGGTACCCTCCCACCTCGACCTACCTGATTCATTTTGCACAACCGCTGCCGCGGCAGCCTCCTGGGCCACCAAGGAAATGGAAGAGGGGCTCCGTAAAGAGGAGATGGAAGAGGGGCTCTTACAAGGACTCCATCCATTGCTCCCATTAACTGACTGCTTCACCTGGACTTGGTAGGAGGGCAGACAGCCCTGCTAAATTCTGCATGCTGGGAAAAGTAAGGGAAGTAACATTCTGCCATTAAGGTGTGCTAAATATATTTCACTAAAGTACGCTCAGATGTGAGGCAGTGATATTTAGTCGTGAAAAAGTGCAAAATGCAACCTAGTTAAAAGCAAAACGCTGTTAAATGTTGCTCTTGCTAGAAGCTTAATGTGTTAGTTGTCAGTGCTTTGCAGAGGAAAAGCGAATGTAAATGCCTTTAAATACATGAAACGGCCTACTTCCCCGAGGACTGTATGTCTTTGCCATAAACCAGTATCTAATTATAGCTACCAGCAGCGGTAAAAGTAGACTAATGCCCTGTCATTCTCTGATGAAAAACTGAAGAAACTCATTCATCGTCGATCCCATCTAGGGAGGAGGGAGGGAGGGCCAGAGCCCATCATTGAGCTGCCCATATGCTCATGTGGGCCCGCCATTCACGGCAACCACTTTGTGCCAGCCACACCACCCCCTTTGCGTGTGGCCACCAACTTCATCACCCACCCCACATGCATTTGCCAGCCTCTACAGTTTACCAGCAACCCACGAGATCCCGCCGTAATTTGATTTCAATGCAGAGGTAATATAAGATGGCTGCCGCCATGCTGTGTATACACGTTGCCTAGTAACCTGCTTTCCAAACACTTGCACCCTGATTGGCTCACAACTGCAGTCAGCCAGAAACGGAAGGCGGAAGCCTGCCTGATCGTCCAAGGCCTGGTCCATAAGGCCACTCTGCCTGTCTGCAGCCTGTCCGCGGCTAGTCCGTGCAGCAAACCTTATTTCACATCAACGCTCTCCCAACGCCTGGGGCCTGAACAATCCGATTGACGGCCGCTTACATCTTCACTGATCCTCAAAGGTACCCAGCTTATTATTCTCCCATGCGGCCCTTTAAGGGACCCAATAACTATTGTCACCGGACTACGACCTATCACCTTTTGCTGCAAACTACTTTGAAGCAATCATCCACAATTGCACCATTTATTATTTGTATGCATGTAGCACTGCTAGTTCTCGGAGTATGTGAGCCATCTGCCTGGCTCCTAAGCGGCCACCTCACATGACGGCTTGACCATATTATTGTACCTACCCTTTGTCGCATGGCAATATTTTGACTACTAAGCCTATTGCTCTGATTGGAAATTACCCTTTGTGCTAACTGTATTGACTACCAACATAAATGGAGTGCTTGCTGAGCCTGTTAAAAGGATAAGATCTCAGTGGGAGGACCTGTGCAGCTGGTCTGTTTGACGTGAGAAAGTAAGGTCAGGGGGCCACGTCGTGGGCATTTGTCCCTTGGCCGAGTATTAAATCTGCCTCGTTCTGAAACTCCTCTCTGTTCACATTGTTTTTGCACCATCCTCCCTGAGCACCCTCCTGGCACTGGTTCTCGTCAACGCTCCTCCACGCAAGGCTCTTGTTGGCATGAAGATGCGCCGTTCCACGCTCTTCACTTTTACCTACACGGGCATGCAGCCCTTCATGCCGGTCAAAAGTGGAAGAGCTGACGTATCATAGCACTCTCTCAATGACTGAAGAGCCCGTGCAAGTGGTGCACCAGATCATACAAGGGGTGCACGACAGTGCTCTCTCACAGACTGAAAAGACTGAAAATACCATACAAGGGGTGCACCATAGACCTCTCTCACAGACTGAAGATACCATGCAAGGGGTGCACCATAGAGCTCTCTCACAGACTGAAGATACCATACAAGGGGTGCACCATAGAGCTCTCTCACAGACTGAAGATACCATGCAAGGGGTGTACCATAGCGCTCTCTCACAGACTGAAGATACCATGCAAGGGGTGCACCATAGCGCTCTCTCACAGACTGAAGAGAACATACAAGGGGTGCACCAGACCATACAATGGGTGCACCATAGCGCTCTCTCACCAATTGAAAAGCCCATGCAAGGAGTGCACCATAGCGCTCTCTCACAGACAGAAGAGACCATGCAAGGCGTGCAGCATAGCGCTCTCTTGCAGACTGAAGAGACCATACAAGGGGTGCACCCTAGTGCTTCTTCACCGACTGATGAGACCATGCAAGGGGTGCACCATAACTCTTTCTTGCAGACTGAAGAGACCATACAAGGGGTGCAACATAGCACTCTCTCACCAATTGAAAAGCCCATGTAAGGAGTGCAACATAGCGCTCTCTCACAGACAGAAGAGACCATGCAAGGCGTGCAGCATAGCGCTCTCTTGCAGACTGAAGAGACCATACAAGGGGTGCACCCTAGCACTCTCTCACCGACGGATGAGACCATGCAAGGGGTGCACCATAGCGCTCTCTCACAGACTGAAGAGACCATACAAGGGGTGCACCATAGTGCTCTCTCACAGACTGATGAGACCATACAAGGGGTGCACCATAGCACTCTCTCACAGACTGAAGAGACCATACAAGAGGTGCACCATAGCGCTCTCTCACAGACTCAAGAGCCCATGCAAGGGGTGCACTATAGCACTCTCTCACAGACTGAGGAGACCATACAAGAGGTACACCATAGCACTCTCTAATAGACTAAAGAGACCTTGCAAGTGGTGTGCCATAGCACTCTCTCACTGACGGAAGAACCCATGCAAGGGGTGCACCATCGCACTCACTCACAGACTGAAGAGACCATGCAAAGGGTGCACCAGACCATAACATGGGTGCACCACAGCACTCTCTCACAGTCAGAAGAGAACCATACAAGCGGTGCACCATAGCACTCTCTTTCAGACTGAAAAGCCAATGAAAGGGGTGCACAATAGCGCTCGCTCACAGACTGAAGAGGCCATGCAAGGGGTGCACCATAGCACTCTCTAATAGACTAAAGAGACCTTGCAAGTGGTGTGCCATAGCACTCTCTCAGTGACGGAAGAACCCATGCAAGGGGTGCACTATAGCACTCACTCACAGACTGAAGAGACCATGCAAAGGGTGCACCAGACCATAACATGGGTGCACCACAGCACTCTCTCACAGTCAGAAGAGACCATACAAGCGGTGCACCATAGCACTCTCTTTCAGACTGAAGAGCCAATGAAAGGGGTGCACAATAGCGCTCGCTCACAGACTGAAGAGGCCATGCAAGGGGTGCACCATAGCACTCTCTCACAGACTGAAGAGACCATACAAGGTGTGTACCATAGCACTCTCTCACAGACAGAAGAGCCCATGCAAGGGGTGCACTATAGCACTCTCTAACAGACTAAAGAGACCTTGCAAGTGGTGTGCCATAGCACTCTCTCTCTCTGATGGAAGAGCCCATGCAAGGGGTGCACCAAACCATAAAATGGGTGCAGCATAGTGCTCTCTCGCCGATTGAAAACCCCATGTAAGGACTGCACCACAGCACTCTCTCACAGACAGAAGAGACCATACAAGCAGTGCACCATAGCACTCTCTCACAGACTGAAGAGCCAATGAAAAGGGTGCACAATAGCGCTCGCTCACAGACTGAAGAGGCCATGCAAGAGGTGCACCATAGCACTCTCTCAGAGACTGAAGAGCCAATGAAAGGGTTGCATCATAGCACTCTCTTACAGACTGATGAGCAAATGAAAGGGGTGCACCATAGCGCTCTCTCACTGACTGAAGAGCCCTTGCAAGTGCACACCATAGCTCTCTCTCACAGACTAAAGAGCCCATGCAAGGGATGCACCATAGCACTCTCTCACAGACTAAAGAGACCATGCAAGGGGTGCACCAGACCATACAATGGGTGCACACCATAGCGCTCTCTCACCGACTGAAAAGCCCATGTAAGGAGTGCACCATAGTGTTCTCTCACCGACTAAAAAGCCCATATAAGGAGTGCACCATTGCGCTCTCTCACAGACAGAAGAGACCATACAAGGGGTGCACCATAGTGCTCTCCCACAGACTGAAGAGCCCATGCAAGGGGTGCACCATAGCGCTCTCTCACAGACTGAAGAGCCCTTGCAAGGGGTGCACCTTAGCACCCTCTCACATAGACAGAAGAGACCATACAAGGGGTGCACCATAGCGCTCTCTGTCAGAATGAAGTGTCAGTGCAAGGGGTGCACCATAGCGCTCACTCAGAGACTAAAGAGACCACGCAAAGGGTGTACCATAGTGCTCACTCACTGACTGAAGAGCCTATGCAAGGGGTGCACCATAGCGCTCTCTCAGGGACTAAAGAGACCATTCAAGGGGTGCACCATAGCACTCTCTCAGAGGCTGAAGACACCATACAAGTGGTGCATCTTAGGGCTCTCTCACAAACTGAAGTGTCAGTGCAAGGGGTGCACCATAGCACTCTTTGTCAAATTGAAGTGTCAGTGCAATGGGTGCACCATAGCACTCACTGTCAAATTGAAGTGTCAGTGCAAGGGGTGCACCATAGCGCTCTCTCAGAGACTAAAGAGACCATGCAATGGGTGCACCATAGCACCCTCTCACAGACTGAAGAGCCCATGCAAGGGGTGCACCATAGCACTCTCTCACATGCTGAAGACACCATACAAGTGGTGCACCTTAGCGCTCTCTCACAGACTGAAGTGTCAGTGCAAGGGGTGCACCATAGCACTCTCTAACAGACTAAAGAGACCTTGCAAGTGGTGTGCCATAGCACTCTCTCTCTGATGGAAGAGCCCATGCAAGGGATGCACCAAACCATAAAATGGGTGCAGCATAGTGCTCTCTCGCCGATTGAAAAACCCATGTAAGGACTGCACCACAGCACTCTCTCACAGACAGCAGAGACCATACAAGCGGTGCACCATAGCACTCTCTCACAGACTGAGGAGACCATACAAGAGGTGCATCATAGCGCTCTCTCACAGACTGAAGAGACCATACAAGGTGTGTACCATAGCACTCTCTCAGAGACTGAAGAGCCAATGAAAGGGTTGCATCATAGCACTCTCTTACAGACTGATGAGCAAATGAAAGGGGTGCACCATAGCGCTCTCTCACAGACTGAAGAGCCCATACAAGGGGTGCACAATAGAGCTCTCTCAAAGACTGAAGAGACCATGCAAGGGGTGCACCATAGCGCTCTCTCACAGACTGAAGATTCCATACAAGGGGTGCACCATAGAGCTCTCTCACAGACTGAAGAGACCACACAAGGGGTGCACCATAGCGCTCTCTCACAGACTGAAGATACCATGCAAGGGGTGCACCATAGCGCTCTCTCACAGACTGAAGATACCATACAAGGGGTGCACCATAGAGCTCCCTCACAGACTGAAGAGACCATACAAGGGGTGCACCATAGCGCTCCCTCACAGACTGAAGATACCATACAAGGGGTGCACCATAGAGCTCCCTCACAGACTGAAGAGACCATACAAGGGGTGCACCATAGAGCTCTCTCACAGACTGAAGAGACCATACAAGGGGTGCACCATTGAGCTCTCTCACAGACTGAAGAGACCATACAAGGGGTGCACCATAGAGCTCTCTCACAGACTGAAGAGACCATACAAGGGGTGCACCATTGCGCTCTCCCACAGACTTACGAGCAAATGAAAGGGGTGCACCATAGTGCTCTCTCACAGACTGATGAGAACATACAAGGGGTGCACCAGACCATACAATGGGTGCACCATAGCGCTCTCTCACCAATTGAAAAGCCCATGTAAGGAGTGCACCATGGCGCTCTCTCACAGACAGAAGAGACCATGCAAGGCGTGCAGCATAGCGCTCTCTTGCAGACTGAAGAGACCATACAAGTGGTGCACCCTAGTGCTCTCTCACCGACTGATGAGACCATGCAAGGGGTGCACCATAGCTCTTACTTGCAGACTGAAGAGACCATACAAGGGGTGCAACATAGCACTCTCTCACCAATTAAAAAGCCCATGTAAGGAGTGCAACATAGCGCTCTCTCACAGACAGAAGAGACCATGCAAGGCGTGCAGCATAGCGCTTTCTTGCAGACTGAAGAGACCATACAAGGGGTGCACCCTAGCACTCTCTCACCGACGGATGAGACCATGCAAGGGGTGCACCATAGCGCTCTCTCACAGACTGAAGAGACCATACAAGGGGTGCACCATAGTGCTCTCTCACAGACTGATGAGACCATACAAGGGGTGCACCATAACACTCTCTCACAGACTGAAGAGACCATACAAGAGGTGCACCATAGCGCTCTCTCACAGACTCAAGAGCCCATGCAAGGGGTGCACTATAGCACTCTCTCACAGACTGAGGAGACCATGCAAGGGGTGCACCATAGCACTCTCTCACAGACTGAAGAGACCATACAAGGGGTGCACCATAGTGCTCTCTCACAGACTGATGAGACCATACAAGGGGTGCACCATAACACTCTCTCAAAGACTGAAGAGCCCATGCAAGTGGTGTGCCATAGCACTCTCTCACTGACGGAAGAACCCATGCAAGGGGTGCACCATAGCACTCACACACAGACTGAAGAGACCATGCAAAGGGTGCACCAGACCATAACATGGGTGCACCACAGCACTCTCTCACAGTCAGAAGAGACCATACAAGCGGTGCACCATAGCACTCTCTCACAGACTGAGGAGACCATACAAGAGGTGCACCATAGTGCTCTCTCACAGACTGAAGAGACTATACAAGGTGTGCACCATAGCACTCTCTTTCAGACTGAAGAGCCAATGAAAGGGGTGCACAATAGCACTTGCTCACAGACTGAAGAGGCCATGCAAGGGGTGCACCATAGCACTCTCTCACAGACTGAAGAGACCATACAAGGTGTGTACCATAGCACTCTCTCAAAGACTGAAGAGCCAATGAAAGGGTTGCATCATAGCACTCTCTTACAGACTGACGAGCAAATGAAAGGGGTGCACCATAGCGCTCTCTCACTGACTGAGGAGACCATACAAGAGGTGCACCATAGTGCTCTCTCACAGACTGAAGAGACTATACAAGTTGTGCACCATAGCGCTCTCTCACAGACTGAAGAGACCATACAAGCGGTGCACCATAGCACTCTCTTACAGACTGAAGAGCCCATGCAAAGGGTGCACCACAATGCTCTCTCACAGACTGAAGAGACCATACAAGGTGTGTACCATAGCACTCTCTCACAGACTGAAGAGCCAATGGAAGGGTTGCATCATAGCACTCTCTTACAGACTGACGAGCAAATGAAAGGGGTGCACCATAGCGCTCTCTCACAGACTGAAGAGACCATACTCATGGGTCCACCATAACACTCTCTCACAGACAGAAGAGCCCATGCAAGGGGTGCACTATAGCGCTCTCTCACTGACTGAAGAGCCCATGCAAGGTGCACACCATAGCGCTCTCTCACAGACTGAAGAGGCCATACAAGGGGTGTACCATAGCACTCTCTAACAGACTAAAGAGACCTTGCAAGTGGTGTGCCATAGCACTCTCTCTCTCTGATGGAAGAGCCCATGCAAGGGGTGCACCAAACCATAAAATGGGTGCAGCATAGTGCTCTCTCGCCGATTGAAAAACCCATGTAAGGACTGCACCACAGCACTCTCTCACAGACAGAAGAGACCATACAAGCGGTGCACCATAGCGCTCTCTCACAGACTGAAGAGGCCATGCAAGGGATGCACCATAGCACTCTCTCACAGACTAAAGAGACCATGCAAGGGGTGCACCATAGCACTCTCTCACTGACTGAAGAGCCCATGCAAGGTGCACACCATAGCGCTCTCTCACAGACTGAAGAGGCCATGCAAGGGATGCACCATAGCACTCTCTCACAGACTAAAGAGACCATGCAAGGGGTGCACCAGACAATACAATGGGTGCACACCATAGCGCTCTCTCACCGACTGAAAAGCCCATGTAAGGAGTGCACCATAGTGTTCTCTCACCGACTAAAAAGGCCATATAAGGAGTGCACCATTGCGCTCTCTCACAGACAGAAGAGACCATGCAAGGGGTGCACCATAGTGTTCTCTCACCGACTGAAAAGCCCATGTAAGGAGTGCACCATTGCGCTCTCTCACAGACAGAAGAGACCATGCAAGGGGCGCACCATAGTGTTCTCTCACCAACTGAAAAGTCCATGTAAGGAGTGCACCATTGCGCTCTCTCACAGACAAAAGAGACCATACAAGGGGTGCACCATAGTGCTCTCCCACAGACTGAAGAGCCCATGCAAGGGGTGCACCATAGCGCTCTCTCACAGACTGAAGAGCCCTTGCAAGGGGTGCACCATAGCACCCTCTCACATAGACAGAAGAGACCATACAAGGGGTGCACCATAGCGCTCTCTGTCAGACTGAAGTGTCAGTGCAAGGGGTGCACCATAGCGCTCACTCAGAGACTAAAGAGACCATGCAAAGGGTGTACCATAATGCTCTCTCACTGACTGAAGAGCCTTTCCAAGGGGTGCACCATAGCGCTCTCTCAGGGACTAAAGAGACCATTCAAGGGGTGCACCATAGCACTATCTCAGAGGCTGAAGACACCATACAAGTGGTGCATCTTAGCACTCTCTCACAGACTGAAGTGTCAGTGCAAGTGGGGCACCATAGCACTCTTTGTCAAATTGAAGTGTCAGTGCAAGGGGTGCACCATAGCACTCACTGTCAAATTGAAGTGTCAGTGCAAGGGGTGCACCATAGCGCTCTCTCAGAGACTAAAGAGACCATGCAATGGGTGCACCATAGCACTCTCTCACAGACTGAAGAGCCCATGCAAGGGGTGCACCATTATGCTCTCTCACAGACTGAAGAGACCTTGCAAGGGGTGCACCATAGCACTCTCTCACAGGCTGAAGACACCATACAAGTGGTGCACCTTAGTGCTCTCTCACAGACTGAAGTGTCAGTGCAAGGGGTGCACCATAGCACTCTTTGTCAAATTGAAGTGTCAGTGGAAGGGGTGCACCATAGCACTCACTGTCAAATTGAAGTGTCAGTGCAAGGGGTGCACCATAGCGCTCTCTCAGAGACTAACGAGACCATGCAAGGGGTGCACCATAGCACTCTTTCACAGACTGAATAGCCCATGCAAGGGGTGCACCATAACGTTCTCTCACAAACTGAAGAGAGCATGCAAAGGGTGCACCATAGCACTCTCTCGCAGGCTGAAGAGAACATACAAGTGGTGCCCCTTAGTGCTCTCTCACAGACTGAAGTGTCAGTACAAGGGATGCACCATAGCGCTCTCTGTCAAATTGAAGTGTCAGTGCGAGGGATGCACCATAGCGCTCTCTCAGAGACTAAAGAGACCATGCAAGGCGTGCACCACAGCACTCTCTCACAGACTGACGAGACCATGCATGGGGTGCACCATAGCACTCTTTGTCAAATTGCAGTGTCAGTGCAAGGGGTGCACCATAGCACTCTCTGTCAAATTGAAGTGTCAGTGCAAGGGGTGCACCATAGTGTTCTCTCACAGAATGAAGAGCCCATGTTATGGGTGCAGCATAGTGCTCTCTCACAGAAGGAAGAGCCAATGCAAGGGGTGCACCATAGCACTCTCTCACAGACAGAAGAGCCCATGCAAAGGGTGCACCATAGCGCTCTCTCAGAGACTAAAGAGACCATGCAAGGGATGCATCATAGCACTCTCTCACAGAAGGAAGAGCCCATGCAAGGGGTGCACGACAGTGCTCTCTCACAGACTGAAGAGCCCATGCAAGGGGTGCACCATAGCACTCTCTCACAGAAGGAAGAGCCAATGCAAGGGGTGCACCATAGCACTCTCTCACAGACAGAAGAGCCCATGCAAGGGGTGCACCATAGCACTCTCTAACAGACTAAAGAGACCTTGCAAGTGGTGTTCCATAGCGCTCTCTCACTGACGGAAGAGCCCATGCAAGGGGTGCACCATAGCACTCTCTCACAGACTGAAGAGACCATGCAAAGGGTGCACCAGACCATACAATGGGTGCACCATAGCACTTTCTCACAGACAGAAGAGACCATGCAAGGGGTGCACCATAGTGCTCTCTCGCCAATTGAAAATCCCACGTAAGGACTGCACCACAGCACTCTCTCACAGACAGAAGAGACCATACAAGCGGTGCACCATAGCACTCTCTCACAGACTGAGGAGACCATACAAGAGGTGCCCCATAGTGCTCTCTCACAGACTGAAGAGACCATACAAGGTGTGCACCATAGCACTCTCTCACAGACTGAAGAGCCAATGAAAAGGGTGCACAATAGCGCTCGCTCACAGACTGAAGAGGCCATGCAAGGGGTGCACCATAGCACTCTCACCAACTGAAGAGCCCATGCAAAGGGTGCACCATAGCACTCCCTCACAGACTAAAGAGACCATGCAAGGGGTGCACCAGACCATACAAGGGGTGCACCATTGTGCTCTCTCACAGACAGAAGAGACCATGCAAGTGGTGCACCATAGCGTCTCTCACAGACTGAAGAGCCCTTGCAAGGGGTGCACCATAGCACCCTCTCACATAGACTGAAGAGACAATACGAGGGGTGCACCATAGCATTCCCTCACATACCAAAGAGACCATGCAAGGGGTGCACCAAACCATACAATGGGTGCACAATAGTTCTCTTTCACTGATTGAAAAGCCCATGTAAGGAGTGCACCATAGCGCTCTCTCACAGACAGAAGAGACCATGCAAGGGGTGCACCATAGCGTTCACTCACCGACTGAAAAGGCCATGTAAGGCGTGCACCATTGTGCTCTCTCACAGACAGAAGAGACCATACAAGGGGTGCACCATAGCGCTCTCCCACAGACTGAAGAGCCCATGTAAGGAGTGCACCATTGCGCTCTCTCACAGACAGAAGAGACCATACAAGGGGTGCACCATAGCGCTCTCCCACAGACTGAAGAGCCCTTGCAAGGAGTGCACCATAGAACCCTCTCACATTGACTGAAGAGACCATACGAGGGGTGCACCATAGCGCTCTCACCAACTGAAGAGCCCATGCAAAGGGTGCACCATAGCACTCTCCCACAGATTGAAGAGCCCATGCAAGGGGTGCACCATAGCACTCTCTCAGAGACTAAAGAGACCATGCAAAGGGTGTACCATGGCGCTCTCTGTCAGACTGAAGTGCCCATGCAAGGGGTGCACCACAGTGCTCTCTCACAGACTGAAGAGCTTATGCAAAGGGTGCACTATAGCACTCTCTCAGAGATTAAAGAGACCATGCAAGGGGTGAACCATAGCGCTCTCTCACAGACTGAAGAGCCCATGCAAGGGGTGCACCATAGCACTCTCTCACAGACTGAAGAGCCAATGAAAAGGGTGCACAATAGCGCTCGCTCACAGACTGAAGAGCCCATGCAAGGGGTGCACCATAGCACTCTCACAGACTGAAGAGCAAATGCAGGGGATGCACCATAGTGCTCTCTCACATAGACTGAAGAGACCATACGAGGGGTACCCCATAGCACTCTCACCAACTGAAGAGCCCCTGCAAAGGGTGCTCCAGACCATACAAGGGGTGCACCATTGTGCTCTCTCACAGACAGAAGGGACCATGCAAGTGGTGCACCATAGTGCTCTCTCACAGGCTGAAGAGGCCATGCAAGGGGTGCACCATAGCGCTCTCTCACATAGACTGAAGAGACCATACGAGGGTTGCACCATAGCGCTCTCACCAACTGAAGAGCCCTTGCAAAGGGTGCACCATAGCATTCCCTCACAGACTAAAGAGACCATGCAAGGGGTGCACCAGACCATACAATGGGTGCACAATAGCGCTCTTTCACTGATTGAAAATCCCATGTAAGGAGTGCACCATAGCGCTCTCTCACAGACAGAAGAGACCATGCCAGGGGTGCACCATAGCGTTCACTCACTGACTGAAAAGCCCATGTAAGGAGCGCACCATTGTGGTCTCCCACAGATTCAAGAGCCCATGCAAGGGGTGCACCATAGCACTCACTGTCAGACTGAAGTGTCAGTGCAAGGGGTGCACCATTGCGCTCTCACAGAGACTAAAGAGACCATGCAAAGGGTGTACCATAGCGCTCTCTCACAGACTGAAGAGCCTATGCAAGGGGTGCACCATAGCGCTCTCTGTCAGACTGAAGTGTCAGTGCAAGAGGTGCACCATAGCACTCTCTCACAGGCTGAAGACACCATACAAGTGGTGCACTTTAGCGCTCTCTCACATACTGAAGTGTCAGTGCAAGGGGTGCACCATAGCGCTCTGTCAGAGACTAAAGAGACCATGCAAGGGGTGCACCATAGCGCTCTCTCACAGACTGAAGAGCCCATGCAAGGGGTCCACCATAGCACTCTCTCACAAACTGACGAGACCATAGCACTCTCTCACTGTCTGAAGAGACCATACAAGTGGTGCACCTTAGCGCTCTTTCACAGATGAAGTGTCAGTGCAAGGGGTGCACCATAGCACTCTTTGTCAAATTGAAGTGTCAGTGCAAGGGGTGCACCATAGCACTCTCTGTCAAATTGAAGTGTCAGTGCAAGGGGTGCACCATAGCACTCTCTCAGAGACTAAAGAAGGGGTGCATCACAGCGCTCTCTCACAGACTGACAAGACCATGCAAGGGGTGCACCATAGCGCTCTTTCACAGGCTGAAGAGCCCATGCAAGGGGTGCTGACCTGCGCTGAGAGAGAGATACATTGCCAAACTTCTTAGTACCCTGTCGCTAGTATGTGGACTGCGAAAATTCTAACGTGTTGTAAAATGAGGTGTATTCTAAACCTCTATTACGAACGTTGTTATGTCTGCCCCTGCCAGAATTGTACGATGCACAAAGCTTCCTCAAATTTAATTCGTTTTTATATGTGTTAGTAGGCTTATGAAAACTATCTCCATGTATGAGCAATCACATTTGCCCTCCTACAATTGCTGCATAATGTTCAGAGGAGCATTGCCTAGCATTTCGGTCCCAGGGCAGGACAAAGACTGATATGTTTGGGATATTTCTCCTCTGTGAAAGATAGTGAGCTAAAGACTCTGGGTAAGGCTATCGCAACCAGGACTAATGTCTGGAAGAGAGCCTCCCAGGACCCCCCGCCCCCTTGTCTTTTGCATATTTAAGTAACTTTGGGCCTCACCCTAAGTTACTAGGGGAATCCAGACGTGGACCCCTTGCTCACTATTCTTAGAGAGGCACAGCTCCTCCCTACTGATTAGGTCCAACCAGACGGAAACACGTGTCTGGGGATGCTGTTGGTACTCTTGTTCAGAGGAGAATTGCCTAGCATTTCGGTGCTGGACTGCCCCAGGGCAGGACAAAGACTGATATGTTTGGGATATTTCCTCTCTGTGAAAGATAGTGAGCTAAAGACTCTGGGTAAGTCTCTCGTAACCAGGACTAATGTCTGGCAGAGGGACTCCCAGGACCCCCCAACACCCTTTGTTAATTTGAAAAGTTTAAAACAGGTATCAGGGGAAAATATGTATTTATTTTGAACATTTGTAAAGCACTGGCCTTACCATGGGGACATCGGAGCACCTTACAAAGTTCAAAGTGCGGGAGGTGAAAAGAGAAGTTGCAATATGTTCAGGACAGGAAGGCAGGGAGGTGGCCTGGCGGGATTAGGAGTGGCATGAGGAAAATACTGGAGAACCATCACAGGCAAAAGCAGAGGGTGTGTGACTAGTGTTCCATGTCGCATTAGAATTCCTGTCCCATCCCCACGTGGAGACAACACCTAGAATCCAAAGGTAGCGCTGCATCTCAAATGAGCACACAGGAACATCTGACAACACTTTCTGAATGGATTCCATTTCATGCCATACTCCGTGCCACAAACACTTGTGTGGCATCTCGAGCCACAGCAGGCGAACAGCAGCGCACGCTTTATGCCCCCTTCAGAGCACCCGAGAGGCACTCCTGGAGCGGCTGCAGCACACTCCAACTCCATCATTGGCCTCCCGCCCCCATCCTAATGAGCACCCAAGGCGGCCAATCCTGGGGCAGAAAGTTGGGCACCCTCTGAGTGTACAGCCCTGGCTGCTGCTGCTAAGCGAACAGTAAAACTAGCACCAGTGTAAAACAGAGGCGGTATGGGGACGTCAGTAGACACCCACCCTCACTGGCTTCCAGTATATCTCGCCAACACTGCAGGTGCTCGATAAATGAGAGCTTAGAAACACTTTCCTGTGTATAGGCGCTATATAAATAAACAATACAATAAATCCACCCAGTAAACACAGCTCCATAAAAAGCAAATCACCACACTCCACCCCCATCCTTCACACTAGAATAAGTGGCACAGTCAAGTGGCACAGCGAGTAGAGCTCTCGCTTTGACATCTCCAGGTGTAGCGCCACCAGCAGCTGCATGAGGGACCCCCCTCCCCCTCATAAGGGGTGGGATGCCTTCTAAGTTAGGAGCAGGTTCCAGGGGCAGATTTCGGTGCCCGCGTCCTCAGCCTTCTCCTGCGGTTCTCTCTCTCACAGAATGAAATCCGACCAGAAGTACACCCATAGATCGTCACTAACATGAGCCTGGTAGCTTCAGCCAAAAGTAGACTAGCCCGTATTTTCACTGTACTTGAGTGTATGGAAACGTGCAGGGCATTTGGGTTAAGTTGATGACAAGTCATGCCGATGAACGGTGGCTGGGAACGGTGGAAGAGGGCAGAGGTTTGACTGCCAGCACATGTTCAAAGCAAACAAAGGATTTTATGTATTTATTTGTTTATTTGCATTTATAAAGCGTACAATCAGCCCGGAGCTATGGCGGCGAGTATAAAGGAAATAGACTAGGTCGGATGTTCAGACCTTTCCTGCCAGGGATGCGCTCGAAATCTAAATGACTAATGTTTTGCACTTGGCTGTTTTTAACTCTTAATAAAAAAATCAGTTGGAATCTTAAAAAATAAAAACACTTAAAGTATGGCGGTGCAGGAAACAATTGGCAGCAACGTAATTGCTGCCACTTTTCCTGCACCATTATACTGCTACGAGAATGGCCATGGAGTGGGGTAAACCCTCCCATTTACAGCAAAAAAATTGGCGAATTGGTGTAATTACTGCAGCAGTAATTCTGCCAAAAATGGCTCATGGAGTCCAATGGACTGTCAAAAAATTGGGATTAACTCTGCCACCACCACTTGTAATCTGGCGTAATCCCATGAAACCAAATGGCGGTAATGGTAATTCCATTGGGTGGTATTCTGTCAGATTTACCACCAGAATCCTGCCCGACTCGTAATGAACCCTTAGTGCCAAATGCACAACATGAAATGGAAAAAAAATATGCACTGAGAATGCGTTTTTTATTTGCTTTACTTGGAGAAATGCACAGGTCGCCTTATTCACAGAGGTGGCCTGCGCATATCAAGGTGCTGTGGCAAAGCACAAAATATGTGCTTGCTAGTCCCCTTGCATACATTAGTGTCAGAAGCATGTGTGGCCCTCACTGCATCCATGGACCATGTATTGCAGATATGTGTTACGTGTGTTTTCCAGGTACAGAGCTCATAGCCATGCAATCCAGCCTGACTAAGCGGAATTCCTTTAAGGATTGTCAGAATCTGCATTATGAATGCATAACATGTGAATGACTCCGTTTCAGCCCTACTGGCCTTTCTGAGGTCATTGACAGCAGTCAAAGACTATACCTAATATTAAATAAATAACCTCAGGAGTGCTCTTGGAAGCAAACTCAGCAGGTTGAAAATGAATGCATCAATAGTGCACGACTGACTCTTCCCCGGCCCTATAGCTTCATGGCTGTAACGGATTCTCTGTATATTTCATTGTTACTAATTTCATCACTTTCAGAAGGATGAAAGACGGAGTTCCTCTTACCCAGATTCAAATCTGAGCACTGCAAGTTCGACATAGATCTCTACAGTAGGTGCTTTTATCTGGTGAGATATCTTACTACAGAGCTTAATGTACGGTTCTCCTTGGATAACATTCACAAATGCATACGACTCCTTTTCCTCCTGCCCAACTGACTCCCCTGTTTCCCCTCACCCTTCCCTCCCTTTCTAAAGGCTTTTAAGATATTTTATAGATGTTTTGTTCCCCACAAATCAGCCTGCACTAGTCCAAACTTCTTCTGAACTTCCCGAAAGTTGTATGGGTCTTAAAGGAGATTTGGGCAGATTCAGACTGGAAGATAAATTGTTGGGAACCCATGAACCTCACTACGAGATTTGCGGGAGCCAGCAGAAGGTTCACCCAAACCTCGTCATCACACCTGCTTATACCCTCCTAGGTTACACAATGTTACAATGAAAAGATGCCACTGTATGACAGGAAAAAGGAAGAGATGTACCCCCTGGATGCAGCCACAAAGGAAAATCATTAAAGCAACATGAATGAATGACAAACATATAGCTGCTGCCCTTTGCCCCAATGCAAGCAAGTGACCAACAATAGTGTGTTCAAATATATTCCTATTTATTGTATTTTTTACAGTGCTCAATTGCCACAGAGTGGGTGCTTGGCACGCAGAGGGAAAGGTGGAATGCAAACAGATGGATGTTTCAAAGAAATGCCAGGGCGGGACTGTAGCAGAGAGGCAAGTGTTTCGTGTTCTGAAAAAACAGTGGAAAAACAGTGGAAGACAATGAGGAGGGTTTTAAATTGCACCTTTTGCATAATAGGAAGTCGTTAAGGTTTGACAAGGTAAAGAGAAGTACGAGAGGGGTGATGGAGCCTGACAATGAGACAAAGCAAGATTTGCAGTACATGAAGAAACACCAAATGGTGTGCAGAGGTGCACACTGAACGGGAACTGGAGTAGACCAAATGCAACTGAATAAGAGATGAAGGCATGGAGATGTGCGCAGAAGAAGGGGGGCGGGGGCTTGACGATTGGGTGCCGGATACAGAGGTAGTACCAATGGGCGAGGAAGACCTGGTTCAAACATTGCAGGTGAGAAGGGCCTTTGCCGAACTTGACTCGCAAGTTCTTGACCAACAGACTAGTTTGGGATGGTTAATTAGCCCATCGGGCCAAAACTCGTGGTTCCAAATGTTGTGAGGTCCCCCAATATTGAGTGCCTGAGTTTTATTTGAGTTGAGCGTTAGAGAGGTACTGTTCATCCGAAGAGAGATGGCGCTCATACAGGATTGGAAGCGTGAGGTCATCTCGCCGACTCCATGTCCCAGCAGACAAGGAGCTGGGTTTTATCTGTGGAAGTTTAAAAGGCAAACCAAAAGATGCAATAAGGGTTGGAAGACGTTGAACATATAGGTTGAAAAGGATGGGGAGGATGAAGATCCTTGAGGAGCCGGGGAATAAAACAGAGGAATAAAGAGAGATTGATCTCACAATAAGAAGAAAGCCAAGTAATCAACATTCCCTCCATTCCTGGGAGTGAGGGCAGCTGATTCCAATGTCATAGTACACAGTGTCTAATGCCACAGAGAGCTCAAGCTTAGCCAGGCCAATCACACCTCCTGTGTCAGTTGCTATTCAGGTCTTATCTAAGGTGCATAGAAGTGCCGTCTCGGTCACACTCCCTAGACAGAATCTGGTCTAAAAAGGGTGGAGGGTATGTTTGTTCTCGGCAAAATGTTGGAGTTGGGTCCTGGCATGATCTCCAGGCGTTTCTGGAGTCCAGCAGAAGAGAAATAAGATGGAACTTGGTGAGGATGACACTAAGGTCTAGAGAATGTGCGAGATGCAGGGAGACTGCAGCCATGCTAAAGCCATTGCTGACACCTACGTCAAAGCTACTTCCAGGCAGACTATTACTGATATACTCTTTTCTGTCCCCTCCCCAGACCCATGGACTCCCCACTTGGTCTCCACTCTCTCCCCTTTCACCTTTTCACCCATTAATGGTGGCATCAGATGGGAAGTACTCTTGGCATACTTCTCATCCTCTAGGTGCATCATTATTGTCTATCACCAATGGCACTATCATGGCCCAAGGTTCTCAACCTATCCTTCTCCTCCTCGACCACTGCCTGTCCTCTCTCATTGTCTTCCCCCTCCTCCTGCTACTCCTCCTTCCTCCTCCCTAACCTTTCCACCACCACCGACAGGGAGTACCACCCTCCTGTCCCCCTCCTCGGAAAACTTTCAAAAGTGGTAATCAGCTTCACCTAGCTACTTTGAAGGCTTGTTCTGCTGCCAAACATTACTCTGACATCTGTTTCCTTCTTGAAAACCTTTACTTCGACATTCTCGTCCTTACCAAGACGTGGTTCAATGCCAGCTCTGTAACTGCTCTTGACACTCTCCTCCCTGATGGCTACATACTCCTCTCCAAACCTAGGGCAAACTGGCCGGAGGTGGATGGCCCTGATTTTCCTTGAGTTGGTCACTGCTACTACCATACCTACTCAATCCTACACCTCTTTTTAATGTCTTGTCTGTAGGCTTGGGGTCTCACCCACTCTCCCACTGACCCTTGCTACCATCTATGGGACCCTGTCCCTATCCCAATCATCCTCTCCGAATGGGCAAGGTCAACTCCTCCCTCTAGACCTTCACCTCCAAACTCCTCCTCCTCAGTGACTTCAATATCCACCTCGACTCACCCGAATCAGCCACCTCATGGATCCGTGACCTCAGTGACTGCCACTCTTACTATTCTTCCGTCTGGTCCAACCCACTCAGCCGGACACACTCTGGATGCCTTGATCTCTGGTGACATCCCTCTCTCTAACACAGTGTTACTCCCTCCCCTCTCCTGGCCCACCACTCTCTCCTCTCATCCCGCCTGTGGCCCCTCAGCCCTCTGTCCGAGCTGCCTCCCAAACTGCCAGCCTCCTTCGCAATCATTTGCTGATGAAGCGAGTGTCAGTCGCTGCCTTTGCCTACTCTTTCATCCCCCCTCCCACCCCTGCTTCTGACTCTCCCTCTGACTCTATCCTCACTAACCTTCTCCTCCCCATCTCTAACACCCTTGAAATCCTTGCCCTTGTCATGAGGATCTGCCTAAGGTCTGCCTCCAAGTGTAACGGATGATGTGGCTCTGATCTAGCTTCTCTGATACAAATTACAGTTTCCAATGTTGTTAGATTTGTAAACCATTTGCAACTGTTTAGAAAGCTCCCTTAAACATTTCACAAACTTAGTGTTTATTTAAGTTTGTACAATATTTAAATGGGTGTTCACCTTGCTTCCCTATGTTTTACAAAAATGTAAACTGCATGCAATACCTTACATTTACAATGTTTGCTCTTTTGTAAACCTAACCAAAATTACGGTTTGAAAGGTTTACACATTTTTGTGAACCAGTAAAACAAAAGGTATGCAACATTGTTGTAAACTATGTAAACATTTTGTTAATGTTTTACAGAACATTTGTAACACTTGCATTGGGTATGGTTTACAAACAAGCAAACCATTGTAAACACTAGGTTTTGCACATAGTTTACAATGTTGTAAAATGTTTGCAAAGGTAGTGTACACTCATGCAAATGTTGTGTAAACTGCAAGTAGACATTGGGCCTCATTACGTCTGTGGCGGTAAGGCACAAATGGCGCCGGTCGTGCTACCAGCACTGTTGTTACCTTGCCACCACATTACGAGATCTGCTCGCAGGTGCCGCTCTGCACGCCTGGTTAGACCAGGTGTGCAGAGCGTCACCCGCAAGCAGAACAGGATGGTAGCAACGGTACCCTTATGAACGGGACCGCAGCAACCATCCTCCCCATTCGCATTGAGCCCTATGGGGGCTCAAATGGGAATGGGGACGTACCGGCTCCGGATCCCATGCAAGGGAAATTACCGGGCCCGCAAAGGTCGGAATGGCCCGGTTATTTTTCGTTTGGAGGTAGCCATGGCCTTACGAAGTGCTTGGCTACCTCCAAACTCCTAATGAGGCCATTATGTTTGCAAAATGTTTACAATAGCAGTGTAAACTGTTGCAAAGTTGAGGTTACGCAATTTGTATTTGTATTTGTATTTGGTTTATTTATAAAGCGCAACCAGGACCAGGGGCATACGGGCGCATACGTTTTTTGATCATGTTACATAAGAGTACAGTTACATTAGCAAGCAGTAGGCAACAGTTACAATAGTTGTGGTTACAAATAAATACATACATTGGTATTACAGGTTCAAGCATACATGTTGCAATTACGGCGGTGGGCCGAAGGTGAGACAGATAGTAATATTATTTACAATATGTACAGTGGGTAGGCAGTAAATCTAAGCTCTAAGATGTTAAGCTGTCAATGTGTCCAGGTCATGAAGCCAACGTTTGGTGTTGCTTTTAAATAGGTTGAAGGAGGTTACAGCCTGATTGGAACAGGTAAAGTGTTTGATAGCTTTGAGGCTCGTACAGGGAAACTAACTCCTCCCGAGTTATGGAGTTTGAATCTTGGTATAGATATAGTGTTAACTTAAGCTGTTCTAAGTGGTCTTGTAGATGTGTGTGGGGTAAGTTGGTTAGAGATGTAAAATGGTGCGGGGTTAGCCCTGGCTTTGTGGGTAAGGGCAAGAGCATTGAGGGATATTCTGTGCTCTATAGGGAGCCAATGCAGATTACGTCTAGTCTCAGAGATATGCGACTTCTTAGGGATGGTGAGGGCTGCCCCAATGGCGTTATTTTGAGTTACTTGTAGTTTGTGAATATTTTTGCGGCTAGTGCCTAAGTAGAAGGCATTACAATAATCTACTTTGGACAAGACTAACGTTCTAGCAAGAGTACTGCAGTTGGGAGTGGAGATAAACGGCCTACATGCTGTAATACGTTTACATGTGTAGGCGGCTGAAGACGCTACTGCATTGGTTTGTTTGGTGAAGGATAATATGGCATCGAGGTAGATACCAAGGGGTTTAGTATTATTAGAGACAGGGATGGGGTTACCATGTTTTACCAATCTGAGAACATTAGTATACTATCATTTTCATGCAGTGGTTGCTGAACGGAAGTGGCAGACTTCAGGTTCACCCTCCGACAAACTGGCCTGTCACCTGCTCCAACGGCAATTTCGCTTTTCTATCCATTCCAAGAAGAGGGCCCACATCCAAGCCAGGATCTCAAGTGCCACTAACAACACAGCTGAGCTTTTCAAAAACTGCAAGCAACTAGCCAATCCAACTGCAATCGCCACCTCTCTCCTTCCATCCCAGGCTCTCTGTACCGTTTTGGCCTCTCATTTTATAGCTAAAACTCAGGACATCCTGTCCTCACTCCCCACCACCCCATCTCCACTCCCGCTCCTGCTCCTCTGCCTCCCTTGGCTACACTCCCTCCACACTCCTGCACTCTCCTCCCTCCAACCCATAGCACCTGCTGAGGTTTCCAAAGTTGTCCGATATATGAAGGTCTCATCCAAACAGGTGCTCCCCTGCTCTTCCAGTACCATTAAGGATAACATCTTCTTCTCCTTCTGTAACCACTCTGTCACTGCTGACTCTTTCCCTCTATCACTTAAGGATTCCCTTGTGCATTGTCTCCTAAAAAAATACATCTGCTGACCCCTCCTGCCAGGCTAACTATCACTCCACCACCCCCTTCCTGGGTAAACTCTTGGAGAATTTGATCCTCCCTCAATTGATCCTTCATACTGAACTTGTTGGTTGCCTCCATGACCATCAATCTGGATTCCGGATATCCAGAGGCACGGAAACCACTCTTCTGAACACCCCTGAAGACATGCTCACAAATCCTGACTCCAACTCTCCTGCTGTTCTCACTCGCCTCGACCTCTCATCTGCCTTTGACACGGTCAACCATTCTATCCTCATAAAACATCTCTGTGATACCCTTGGCATCACGGACCGGGCACTGGATTAGCTGACCTCTTTCCTCACTAACCGCCCTTCAAAGTTGCACCTGGGCCCTTTCTCCTCCTCCACCTCACTCTCTACCTGCATTGTCCGCCAGGGCTCTCTCCGATCGCCATCGCTCTCCAATATGCCTCCCCCTCTTGCTCACATGATCTCTTCCTTTTCTCCTCATTTGCAGTGTTATGCTGATGACACACAGCTTTCCTCCAAACTTCACTCTACTTCCTCCTCTTCCTCCTCTCTCATCCCTGATTGTCTGACCTCCATCCAGTCATGGTACACGGCTAACAATGCTAGTTAGATGGAGATCTTTCTCATTGGGACACCTGAGCTCTGTTTCCCTCCTACCCTCTGGCCGTCCTCCTTGGGTCCTCCACCCTCACCATCCTGTGAGGCCAAAAACCTTGGGGACATCTTTTCGACTCTGCTCTCTCCTTCACTCCTCACATCTTGGGCTTTGCCAAGAAGGTCCACTTCCAGCTTCATCTCCTTAGAGGCATTCTCCATTTCCTCACCTTTCCCCAGAAGCTCAAAGTCTCCAGAGCTCTGGTTCTCTCTAGACTGGACTACTGCAAGTCTCTTCCTCAATCTCCCCCTTTCCTCTCTATGCCCCCTTCAGATAATCTAGAATAGGGCTGCAAGACTTATCCTTGGCCTCAAGCCCAGGGACCATATTTCTCCAGACCTAAAATCTCTCCACTTGCGCCCGGTGGCCGTGTGGATCAAATTCAAGACCCTCTGCATCATCCACATGGCTTTCTGGGGCCTGAAACCATGCAATCTCCACCTTTCCCTCCCTAAATGCATCCCTGCTCGAACCCTCCACTCCTCTAACTGCAACTCTCTGCTTGTCAAATGCTTTTCCAAGCGGAGAGTAGGGGTCAGGTCTTTCTCTTCGGCTAGTGCCTCTCTTTGGAACAGCCTTTCTGCTCCTCTCAGACTTGAGCTAGACCTCCTTAAATTCCAGATACTTCTCAAACCCGTGCTTTTCTCTACATCTTTCCCTCTTTACCTTACCTGCTAATGACCCCACTGCCACTGAGACTGGTGGCCTGGACCTTCATAAATCTCACAGGTTACCAGGCCCTATACCCCCTCAACAACAGCACTCCTCCCCTCTCCTCTCAGCACTGCGCTTGTGGGCCCCCTGCCTGGTGGCTGTGCATTCCGCCCTTGGGATTCCTCCGCCCTATCACTTAGCCAGTGGCCTCCTCCCTGGCTCCCCTTGCACTTCCTTCCCATGCTACCACCAGCACTTAGCCATACCTCCCCCCTCCCTTGCAAACATCCCGCACTTCTCTTCACTGCATTTGCATGTCCAAATGTCATGAGGTCTAGTATGATCACGAATGGATATTTACAGTTGTTGCCACTGTTATTTACTCCCCTGTTCCCTCCTCACTTTGTCTTGTGGCACCTGGACTCACTATCCTGTGGTATAGGCGCCTAACAAATGCTCAATAAATAAATAAATAAAGGAAGGAAGAAAGGGTGGTGCGTGCAATAAGGTATGCATTGACCAAAGAGAGAAGTGCTTCATAGATAGGGGTGCAACAAGGTTTAAGAATCCTGTTCAGACAAGGGTCCAGTGATTGAGCTCATTTATTATTTATTTGAGAAATTAGTGAATGTAGCTTTGGGTGAAGCTACTGAGGCCGAGATACAGGGAGGTAATAAGTATAGGTTAGTACACGAAGGGCTAATTAGCAGCAATGCAAGAAAGGATGGAGACGACCTTGTCCTCAAAGATGAGGACAATCCCAAGAATATGTGATGGACTAGAAGTCTTCGGATGGGATCGGGTGCTTGCTCTAAATACAAAGAGCTCTTTCTGAGAGTTGCCAACTAGCATGACATGAGGGAAGAAAGAGCTATGCTTTGGAATATGAATAACATTTTTGTCACACTCATTCTGCCAATTGTGGCAGGATCTTCATAAATCTAGCACCGGTGACGCTCAGCCCACTTAGAAGTGGCTCCATGGCTTGCGTACCCTCCAAGGTGGTGTTCAGCACAATTTAAATAATGCCAGACTTATTGCTCCACACAACAACGCTCCAGCCATGTAGTGACAGCACTCTTCTTGGGCAAAGGAGGCACAGTGTCATCACTGTTGTCACTGGGATAATAGACTATGAGCCGGTGAATGCAGAATTAACACCTTTTGATCTAAGTGGGCTTGCAAAGTCCTCCCAAGCGGTGAGGTGTTAACCAAAGTTACTTAAACTTCACAGTAGTCAGGGGATACTGAACTTACACAGTAGCATATTTAATTGTATTTATTTATTTATTTATTTATTTATTTATTTATTACATTTATGAAACCGCCCAGACCCAAGGGTATCACAGCGGTGTACAGTACATAGTTGATGAAGCAGAACAGTAAGGATTGGCCACGGTATTCAAACCAAGGTAAGACATTCTTCATATTTGTCGAACAGATAGGTTTTGATTCGGTTTTTGTAAGAAGAGAAACATTGCTCATTTCTGATGTGAATGGGTAGCAAATTCCAGAGTACTGGGTCAGACACCTAGAAACTAGCTCCACCTGCTCTTAACCATTCTAAAATGCCTACTGAATCATTACCATCAAGGCTATGAAGGGCATTGAGTGACATACATACTTAATATTACAATACACTGCCCTAGATAGTAGTGTTGATGTCCAAGGACCAAGGAGATGGCTGGACAGGTTGTGGTCCCTTCTTTGACTAAATATTGGGAGGGCCAGATCACTAAGAAAAAATATAACTATTTAATGGTTCACCCCCACAGTCCCATGATGGGTACTCTTCTGTCAAGGACTCTCGGGGCTTCCTACCCACACCGCTCCCATGTGGTAGCATGAGTCACGATATAACACAGTAGCTAAAATTGACCTTTCTTGAAAGGCCTTCATATCTAGACTTACGGCAACCCTAGACAGTGTGCCCCGCCTGGTCCCCGTGGCCCGGATCCAAGAAAGCAATGGTGACAGGACAGATCCAATAGACAACGTCCATCTTTCAATCCGCCCGGTCCTACAAAGGGATACGAACGACCGCGGAAGCCGGGGATTACAACCTTCCAGTTTGAGGAGGCCGCCGCACTCGGCTGTCTGCGGGAATAGTAAGGACATGGATTAATCAGGAGATTAAACAACCCTGCTGTGCTGACAAAACGCTGAAGAAAGGATCCGCCAGGAGATATCACCACACACTTTGCATGTTGGCCTGCCGCTGGGCCCACACACATTACTAAACGGAGATTACATTTTCTGTATTAAAGACCACCATGGGACATGCCTGCAGGCCTGTAGCGGATGACAGAACCATTTTTAAAATGGCTGATTAAACCTTGGAACATATACACCGCCACCTCCTTTCGCCTTAGATCTCCCTACAGAATTCTTATACAGCTTCCTTGGAATTGGCAGTGCAATTGTTATACATTAGACAAACAAATATAGGAGGACAATTATGTTAATTCATGAGGGGTCCCTCATTCCGAAATCATTATCTTTCTATTTAATTATTGATAATATGCATAGGAATGGTAACACTGAGTCATCAGATGCTAAGCCCAAGTGTTGACATTAGGTGAAAACACCTACTGTCTATGTAATCCATCTCTTTTGTATAGCAAAGGGCAATGCCAGATTCTAAGCACAAGAGATGGTTTACAGCTATTCCCGCCGATTTATACTCTCTATCCCTGTGGATCCCGGCTCTACAAGCCAGTGCAGTAACAGCAGACGTCTAGTGCTTGCCATGGTATATAGCGCCGTAGTGCCGCCACCTGTCCAATTGGGTGAACAGGGCCCTTGTATAGGGTGAGCCGCAGAGAGGCTTCTCCATTTTTAAGTAGATGCAGCTATGGGTTCACACCAGTCTCCACATAAGATTCGGAAGTGGAAGTATTTTACTCCCTATTTTTAAAAGTTGGGAGTAAAATAATTTTTTAGGGAGTTAAACTGTAAATCCAATTCCCAACAGGAGCATTTTATAAGTGTGGAAAAATATGTTTCAACTGGAAAACAGAAATGTTTTTGTAATAAATATTTCTTTGCTGCCAGTTTATTCATGCACATTAAAAGATACATGTTAACTTCTTCAGATCAGACACTAATCATAGTAGTTTCTTCCTGCGGTACAACATGCCATGCACTACTGGTCCAAACATATCCATGGAGCTGTGTGGGTGAAAGCAGGAGCACAAGGTCCTACGTGTTTGTTTCCTATTTTTTGTTTAAGTATTTATACTCCCTATTTTTATTTTTTGGAAGTATTTGCCTATTTTTAGGGAGTAAAAGTGGCCGATACACCCCTTATCTTTAGGGGACTGGAAACACTTGCGTACAGGTGCGTTATAAATGCCATATCATATCATATCATGGGGCTGGCTTCACATGTCAGTACATTTATCTAAACTCTATATTAATAAACACGGTCACTGCAAAGGATTGCCACCCCGCAACTATCTACACGCTGTTTATTCCTATGCCATTGGTCTTACACTTTACTATAATGACTCCAGCATTACACTAGTTACCCCTCGATCCCCAACATTTATCACGGAAGGTTACAAAGGCAGATCTGCAAAGTACTGCCTGCTTTGTGCCTTGACTGTTAAACTTCACATATTGTGTCTGTGTGAGATCCGCTTTTTTGGACACAGTCATGAAAGAAAGTTCTGAGAATGAATAACCCGAAATATTATTCCCTATCTTGAATTGACATATTGTAAGATTGGAACAAAATGGCTGCATTGTCGAACCTCGGCGGGAGACTTTACAGACTAGCTGCGTATAGTGCAGGCTAAACCACACTTAGACCCAGGAAGGAACTGGGCTGAATGTCTTAAAGTAGTAGTAAATACTTAATTTTGGCTTGCACCATTTACAAATAAACTCTCCATACAAACATACACTAATTAGAACCATTAAAGCAAGTGATATTTCAATGGCTATCTTAAAATGTACTGAAAGCACCTTAAAAGAGCCTGCAACTAAAACATGAATTCATTTTTTCTTTCCAAACGTTTAAACATAAGCAGAAACATATTCACATAAATCAGTAACATAATTTACATCGACACACAACAGAATACAAACCATTGCAGCTGAGACTGACCTAATATTATTACAAATAAAATGTTTTCACAGCCACTTCCTTCTCAGATCTAATAATTGTGTGCAAATAAGCAAAAAGTGAGGTAGATCATTGATTGCACCGCTACAACAGATACAATACCTAGTCTTAATTTGCCATGACATCCAACCCTTTAATGTCAAGACATTTAATCTCGTCATAGCTAGAATACATCTTTGAGAGGGTGACTGAATTAAGCTCACCAAGACATTATCCATGTTAGTCCAGCATGCACTGGCGTAATGGGGGCCCCTGTCCCCCCTGCGGTGCACCACCACATGTCCTAGTAGGGGGCCCCATGTACTAAAAAGAAAAAGAAAAGTAACAGAAATAATTTCTTTATGAATGCAGAGGCACTACAAAAAGAAACAATTTCATTTTTAAGTCTGTTGGCTCCCCCCACTCCCTAGGAAATGGAAGCCTCTAGACGGGAGGCCTCCATGTTATGAGGTGGGGGAGCTCTGTGACTTCAAAAAGAAATAGTTTCTTTTTGAAGTCACTCTGCCTTCATAAAGAAATTATTTCCATTATAGTTTGGTCCTTAACGGAAATAATTTCTTTAAGAAGTTGGAGTTTCTTTTTGAAGTAATAGGGCTCCTCTCAACCCTATAACGTGTGCTTGTGTGAGTGTATGGTGAAAGGGTGCACACGTAAATGTATAGATGGCGGCGTGTGTGTGTCGAGTGTATGGTGCCAGGGTGCCCACTTAAATGTATGGGTGGCTGCCTGAGTGTGCCTGACTGGTGAAAGGGGGCACGCTGAAATGTATAGGTGGCTGCCTGTGCGAGTGCATGTTTAAAGGGAGCACACTTAAATGTATAGGTGGCTGCCTGTGTGAGTGTATGGTGAAAGGGTGCACACTTAAACGTATGTGTGGCTGCCTGGGTGTGTTTGCCTTTATGGTGAAAGGGTGCACACTTAAATGTATGGGTGGCTGCCTGGGTGTGCCTGTATGGTGAAAGGTGGCACACATACATTTATGGGAGGCTGCCTGTGTGTGCCTGTATGGTGAAAGTGTGCACACATAAATGTATAGGTGGCCCTCTACACCAGTATTCCACAAAGGGAATCCGTTGAGATGCTGGAAGAAAAATTACTTCAAGACTCTACAGTAACAATGACTCCAGTATCACTCTGGCACTCTGAGATGACCATCACGGAAAGCTACTTTCATTTCAACAGGGATTTCTTCAAACAAACACACGGCACATCGATGGGAGCGATCTTAGCACATAGTGTCGCAAACCTTTATATGGAAGCATTTGAGCTTAAAAAAATCCATAGCGTTCAGAATCCATATGCCAAAAACGTACGTGCCCATATATTCATGATATTTTTGTAATATGGAATGGCAACAATGCAGATTTACAACTGTTTGGCAAATGGATTAATAGACAAGATCAATTTCTCAAATTCACGTTCAACACAAGTATTGTAGAACTTTGGACATCACCATTATGGTAGAAAAAGACAAAAAAATCCTATTTGTGAAACCTTTTCATAAACCGTCTGACAGAAACTCTGTATTCCATTACAACTGCTTTCATCCCCGCCAGTGTGAGGGATAACCTCCCTCTAGAACAATTTTTATGGTTTAAGAAAAACCGTACCAATAAGGATGACTTTAAAAAAGAACCTAAGGTGATGAATGAAGGTTTACAACAGAGTGTCTATCCACCTACGTTAACTGAAAAGAGCCAAAAACAAAAAGAGCCAAAAACAACAATAGGAATGCTCTTCTAGAATACAAAGAATCACAGAATAAAAATACAGGAGACAAACTTGTATTTGTGAATACCTATAGTCACCTTTCCAATGCCATCAAAAAGACACTCATTCAAAATTGGAACATCTTAGAAAAAGGTAAGAAACGTTTGTCCAGACAATAGTGGCTTTCAAAATAAGCAAACATCTCAAAGAGTATATATCAAGAAATGACATCAGCTTGAACCTAACAAAACAAAAATCTCTGCCTGAACAAAAGGGCATGCCGGAACTCACGGGCCATTATCCATGCAGTAAGAGCATGTGCTGTCCATCTACCACAAAAAGCACCTAAATAGACATAGGATTAGCTTTTCCATGGAAACAAAGAACATTTACCAAATGCAACTCCTTTATGGTGATATATGGCATCGGGAGCCCTTTTAATAAAATGTACATTGGAAAAACTGAAAGGAAGATCAAACTAAGAATTAGTGAACACAAAAGTTGTCTGAAAAATTGGACCCCCAATGCGCCCTTAGTGGGACACTGGCTCCAACAGATACACCAACCAGGTGAACTGAGATGGTCTGTTCTGTTTAAACTGAAACCAGGCATGGACAGCAACCACGATAAAATAACGCTCCACAGGAAAGAACAGCACCTAATATATCTAGCGAACAGCGGTGAGAAGGGTCTCAATGAAAAACTGGACTGGTTGGTTTAACTCCGTAATACCGCCTTTCACAATCCCCCCAAGAATGGGTAACGGAGAAAGCATGCCTAGAGATCTGTGTTAACCAACCATAGGCTGTCACGATGTGAAATTGCGCTTAGCCAAAGAAATGGCCATCAAGAAATATGCAATCAAGGCACTCTTAAATGAGAACCACAATTTTTAGCTTGCTAGTAAGCAACTACCACTCATCACCCATTTGTGTTGTGGATTGGTTTCCTCAGCATAAGTTGCGCAATATGGGTGGGGTCTGTCATCCACAGCTACCTCCGTCGTGACAATAGTAGACACAGGGACTCCGATACCGATACATTGCCTTCAGAGATCAAAAGAGGACTGAAGCCAATGCTAACATGCACTGGTAACGAGTCAGCATAAGCCCTCCATCAACAATAGAAAAGGAACTAAGACGTGCATACCTCTGCAACCCTTTTTCAAACGTAGGAGAAGAGAGGAACTCCAGTACTGAGGTCTCAACTGGAAGTACGGAGCATTTTATACAATTGCATTCCAAATCGGTAAGTAGACTTAGACTGTGTTTGCCAGCCGGCAATCTGCTCTCCCATAGGGTCCTCACTTGTAGTTAACTGGCTCCCCATATGCTTTTCACAGCTGATGGTGCATTTTGCCCAGTAAGGCCAACAGAACCGTATGCTCAAGGGAAGGAAGGCGAAGCGTGATGTGTCTCCGTGTCGCAGACACAGCGTCATTAAGCCCTAGTGTTCTGCCAACTGCACCAAAGTATGCAACAAGCTGATTTTCAGGTAACCTAGTTTGTTGCTCCGGTAAATCCGCGTACCAGACACTGGGCCTCATTAAAAACGTACAAAAAAATCTGGCACCCGTGAATGGGCAATTACCAGGTCATGCCGAGTTTGGCCATTCGCGGCCATTCACGGATGCCTGTAATAATGGTCTCCCCGACCCCATTCGGCCCCATAGGGCTGAATGGGAATGGGTAGTTCGAATGCACCAGCACCGTTAATAACGGTGGCGATGCATCCACGAGTTGTGCTCACGGTTGGCTCACTGCCTGCAAGGTCCAACCTGGCAGGCAGAGCGAGACCCACGAGCACAACTCGTAGTATGGCGGTACGGTAGCAACAGCGCCATTGTTACTGTACTGCCCTACTTATAACGAGGCCCACTGTCTCTTGTTACAATCAGACTCGGAACCACAGCCAGTGATTCTAGCACATGCATTTTCGTCACCCGCAGTGAACGAGTAGCGGTCTGCTTTGGAAGACGTCAGCAACAACATTAATAGAGCTCCCACCCAGCAATATCAATCGAGTCTGCCCGGTCACAATTGTCGGCGGAATACCAACTTGAACTGGTGAGTCCGCTTGCAATCTAATAAAACTACATACAGATCATTATAGCTTGTGGTTTCTTTGTGATTAGAGAAAACCCTATGTAGCTGTCACTTCTCCCTCATTAGCTTTCTATCCCTCTACACCATGACATGAGGGTAACCCCTTCTAGAATGCCCATTAGCATTACGCATCAGCCGAATTTTGAAATGCATAACGTTTATTGTGCTAATTTGAAACTACTGGACCGGGCCAGGAAACCCGAGTTATTCCTAGAATGACAATATTGAAATCCCAGTATTAAGCTACAACATAATGAGAGCCTGCTTGCTTGATCAGAGGGTAGTTTGGGACTGGTTTTAAAATGCTTAGTGGCAATTGTTGTTTCTGTTAGAGTTCCTGCTTGTGATGGATGAGAATGTTTTATTAAGAATAATCAAACTGGTGTAAAACGCACGATTAAGACCTCCCATCAATACCTCACACCTCAACAATGGATTAACCTATTTTCCAAGAAACCCACACCTAACATACCTTGTCCTACCACAAAAAGGATCTCAACATTAGGTCACAGATTCCTTAAAAGACATTGTAAGGCATCCTCTAACCACTCTCTAATGCAGCCCCAAAATGCAGACCAGAATAAGGCGAACATCTCAAGTAATCTACAGCTGTTACCTAATACTCCAACCAAAACCACCAATCACCAATTCCAATCACCAAACATCACTGAGACCATGAAAGGAGGCCTCGTTAGCGCCAGGTCACTAACAGCCCATGCTCTTGACCTCAATGACCTCATACTATCCAACGACCTAGACCTCCTAGCCATCACAGAGACGTGGCTCCACCCAGCATCAGGCCCACTCCTATAGCTAGCCATACCAGACCAGTACACTATTATCAGACAAGACAGAACATCCTCCAAAGGTTGTGGCGTCGCCATTATCGCCAAATCCTCCCTACACCTCAGACAGGTTTCTAGCCAAACATTCCCATCTGCAGAACACCTATCAATCAAATTGCCTTTATCACCCTCACAAACCATCACAGCCCACCTGATCTACAGAGCCCCTGGCCCTCTCTCTTCCTTTGAAGAAGACTTCACTCTACTGTTGACCAACAATTTGAAACCAAGTTCACAAACCCTCCTCCTCGAAGACCTTAACTTGGGCCTCCATGATACCAATGACAAAAACGCACTAGTAATCAGCAACAGCTTCACTGAACTAGGCCTTACTCAATGAATCACTCAACCCACACATGCCAAGGGGAGACAGTTATATTGGATAGCCGACTGCAACTTTAATACCACTATCACTGCTAACCACTTGCTCGTCTGGACGGACCATCATTCCATCCTCTTCTCCATTCCGAGAAACACCCCACTCAAGAAAAACATCAGCCCCCCCTAGATCAGCCAGAAATACAAGGAATATAACAGCCCTCAAGTTACTCCCACTGCTGCAACCACTCCTACAGGTGGTCACTGACACCGACCCAATCGAAGACCCTACTCAGTTGGTTAACCTCTATAACACTACCATGCTAAATGCTATTGACAAAATAGCACTGCAAATGCTTTGTAAAACCAAACCTCTTTCCCACCTAAATACATGGTTTACCTCACATTTGAGATCACTATGAAAAATCAAAAGAGCTTCCGAAATGAGCTGGAAAAGCTTCCCTTCAGCTCCTAAGAAAGAAAAAGTCCTATCAGGTTCAGCTACATACAAATCTGCTATCTTCCTAGCCAAATCTAACTCATATAATGATTGTATCCACAATGCCAAATCCAACACCAGGAATTATTTACCATACTTAGAGAGCTAGAATCACCAACATCCCCTCCCACCTGCACCAAGGACTCCACCGGGTGTCAGAACATCCAGAAAGCATTATCAGCCGGATTGAGCTCCTACAAAGAAAAATTGAGACCAAAAAAGGTGATCCTAACCAACAACCTTCCCTCAGCTACAACACCCACACCTCCACCTGACGAATGTGAATTATTCAAATTCACCCCACTCAGCGTCAAAGAAGTAGAAGAAATTATCCTAAGCCTAAAACTCTCGAGAGGCATGGGCGACATTTGCCTTGCACCTATCATAAAAGAGACAGCAAAAGAGATCGCCCCTTTCATTACCCACCAATCAACGCCACCTTCAAATCCAATACCATCCCCTCAAACCTCAAGGACACCTGGGTTATGCCACTCCTCAAGAAACCATCCCTGGACACCAACAATCCTTTGAATTATAAACCAATCACCATGGTACCCTTCCTTCATAAGGTCATTGACAGAGCAGCCTATCTGCAAATCCAGCACCACTTGGAAAGCAACAACCTCCGAATTTCGCCCAAGACACGGCACAGAAACTGCCTTGATAGATCTAGTAACCAAGATTGAATATATTAAAGACTCAGGCAACCTCGCCCTCCTTCTCTTACTAGATCTATCAGCGGTATTTAACCTTGTTGACCATAAAACCCTCTGTAACCATCTTTCCTCAGCAGCACATTTCTCTAACGATGCCATTGCCTGGATACAATCATTTCTGAACAACAGAACAACTAGAGTGTTTGCACCAACAGCCTCTGCATCTCCATCTCCAGGCACTTGCGGGGTACCACAAGGCTCTTGTGTCTCCCCCACACTCTAAAATATATACACGAAGCCCCTATTTGACAAACTTGACCATCTAGGCATCTGATACACTAAATACGCAGATGACACACAAATCCTCATCCACATCACGGGCAACCACAACATAGATACAGAACGACTCAATGACATTTATCTTATCATCCAAACATGGATGGCACAGCACGGTCTTTGCCTCAACGATGACAAGACTGAGCTTCTCCTAGTACGTACTAAGCTAAAATCAACAAACTCAACAACAAATTCAACACCTTCATCATTGACGGCAATAACATCAAAGTCTCAAAAGACGTCAAAACATTAGGTATGTACATCGACTCCACACTCTCACTGGGAAGACAAATCAATGCCAATGCATCCACCACTGCCTACACATGCAAGCTCATAAATGCTTCTAGACCCTTCCTGACACCCGATAACTGTATCACTCTGGCCAGGGCACTTGTACTAACCAAACTAGACTACTGCAATGCATTATACTTAGGCACGAGTCAGTACAATCTGCGCAAACTTCAGATCTATCAAAACAAGGCACTCAGAGCAGCAACTAATTTCCTGGAAAAACTGCACATCTCGGAGTTGAGTCGCAGTGTTTGCTGGCTATCAATCAATCATAGAATCAAGCTCAAGACCCTCGCCCTCACATACAAATGTATACACAACCAGGCACCTAAATACCTCTTCGATAAATTCATCCTTAACACCTCAGCAAGACAAACTGGATCATCCCTATCCAAAGACCTTATCATACGTAGGTTAAAATTTCAAAAAGCAGGATAAAAAAGTTTCCTGGTCCCCGCAGCCAAAACATGGAACACACTACCACCTAACATCAGACTAGAACCTTCATTCCATAAATTCCGGAAAGAAGCCAAATCCTGGCTCATTCTGAATGAAAACTAACCCGCAGGTCCTTGTACACATTCTACCCTTGTGAATACTTTCTCTTCGATCTTGCGCTACTGTGTAATTATTCTGTGTCTTATATAAACTGTGTCTTATATAATCTGTGTAAACACATTACCTGTAAATTGTATAAACGCTGTTAACGAATATGCCTGTAACTGTAAATAATGTATCACTCTGTGTACTTAAGAAATGTGACCAGTTGCCTCAGGGCTTGGTGCGCTATATAAATAAAATACAATCAATACAATACAATACACGATTGTGTGACTGATTAATAGTGCAAATTGAATGTCTGTTGTGAGTTTTAACTTGAGAATCCATCTTGCACAGTACTTGTCACTTTAATATGATTAGAGTTACCTATTACAACCCCTTCTTGTATTCAACTGTCTTTTCACATACTGTTGTGCATTTTGCAACAAACTTAAATTGTTTTAATTCATGTTTATTAAAACAAAAGTATATTTTTGTGATTATAATTCAACTGTTTTATGAGTTGAAAGACAAACTCTTAGCCAGTATATCACCTAAGAAGAGTGATACTTGCTTGATAGGATTTGGTGCCCACCCTGAGACGACATTCTACCCGCAAGCATGATTGTTGTTAGTTAAAGGTTTTGGAACCTGTTTTGAGGGATTGCTTGCTGAGGTTGTGTGTGTGTGCTTGTGTTCAGTGTCACAATAAAACCTACATTTCTAACCCTTCAAATGTTGTGACAGGTGCTAACTTCACGGGCGGTGGGGAAGTTGGAGGGTGGTGGAGAAGGGGCAAACTTATTTGTGTGCGGCATCTAACTTCTTTATGCATTCTAATGAGACTATTCTAGTGCAGCTTCAATGTTACAAGCAGTTAACTCTCTCCTTTAAGTCTGAAAGCACCCACTTATGGACTGCTGTTAGAATAAGCGGTCTTCTGTCCCCTCTCTACCCTTCCAGTCACTTACCTGGAATGCAAGTACTAAATGCACATCAAGATTTCAATTGCCTGAAGCAATATGCATTTCAATGCAGGTGCTAACAGTGACATGCTTTACATTACCTTTAATGTTAGCAATTTGTGGGCCTTTATTAACAGCGAAACCCAGGTGCTGTTTAACATCTGTGTCCCGTTCTGTCTGGCACCGGCTCTGCAGGTCCGACAGGTTGAATCAACATAGCCCAAAATGTCAAAGGAGGTGTGGGGATGAGGGCTAAAGCTCAGCCAGCTCAATGGTGTTGCACCACTTCTTGTGTTTACGCATAGCCCTATTCTTCCTTGTCCCAGTACTTGTGTATGAGGCACTTTGTCTCATACACAAGTACTGGGATGAGGCAGAGGGACATGGAGGTAATGCCTGGCTTAGATACCTGTAATATTCACTACTCCTAGTCCCACTCTTCCTCACCCCAGTACTTACCTATGAGGCATGGAGCCTAATACGTAAGCAGTGGGAAAAGGAAAAGGGACGTGGAGGTAATTCTGGGCTGAGAAGCTGATTTTGGGGGTTGGGGTAGGGGGTGGAAGGGATATGGAATGTGTGGGGGTGTGGGTGGCATGGGGTCGGACAGGGATTGTGCGATGTATCGTAATGGTCATCTATGTACTTGCTAAGCAGGCTTTCTATGTGATATTAGTGACTAGAGAGGCATTTTGGTGCAGTCAGTCTCGTAATTTCTTAGTTTGGCTTGAGTTTTGTTTAACGGGGCATCCCTGATAAAGCAGTCCTGCTAAGTATAGTTACATGCCTACACGGCATTTCTGTGCTGCCAGGCTGGCCATTTTTTAATGCAGCATTGTATATTTGTCTGGGCATCTTTCATAAAGTAACCATGACAACTGTTATTGCTTCGACTGGCATTTTATGTGTCTAGACTGGTCTACATTGTGCAGACATGTTTTCAATGTGGCATGGCACTTTTAATAGCAAAGAATTATATTTATTAAAGCATTGATGTTCCTGTGCACTGTTGGTGACTTGCATGTATGGGATTTTTAGATTGGTGTTACCCTACAAAACAATTGCAAACACTCTGGCATTTTAGCCAATTTTTCTCAGAAAGTGTGCTGTATAATGCATTGAAACACATATGTATATCTTTCTTCTAGTGCAGTGTGCTGTGTAGCCCTGCAGCAGTACGTTCGGGTGTATTGCACAAGAGTGGCAATCTAGGACAGCCCAGAGTGTGGGGCGACCAGTGTTTTGTTGCCGAGTTGGGGGAAGAGTGGCCCTCAGCATGGCTTGCTGGGGGACGCCCACATTTTGTTTTACACCACTGACAACATCCCATCATTAAGTGCCTCAGTGATCAGAGGTTCATCATACTATTCATGACTTGATAGCGTTCTAGCTGTCTTGCTTTCATTTTTAGGTGACGCTGGTTGATCAAGCCCCCAAAGATGTTTAATATCTAAGCCCACTTTTTGCATAATGTGGAGCATTTCTTGTACCAGGGATAAATGTAACAAGAAGAATATCTGGCTAATATTTCCATTACATTCTTACATTTGTATTTACCAAGGGGCTAGACAGTAATTTCCCAAAGTATTCCAAGAATTTGAATCCGGCTGTTATGCTTGAACTAAAATGGCGCTGGTGCGCAGTGTATTCTGGGAGCGCTCGGAGCCATGATGGATATTTACTTCATGCCGCAGTGAAAAGCTGCACACATTTTACTGAGTGTTAGATTCACGGTGCTGAGGAAAACATGCCTTCCAAACCTGGTATGCGGTCAAGGACATTTCTGCTGGGAAAGCTAACTTTGTTATGGTTTGTTACTGTTCTCCGCGGAGCGTGTTTTTAGAGGAGGGAGGCACTCTGCTCCTTGAGGGTGGCTCTCGATTGACTCAGCTGGCAACCGACAGCTGCTCATCAACTGCGCAAGCGCCATTTCCAGATGGATTGAGAGCTGCCACCCCTTTGCGGAGTGTGTATATATGCGGAAACCCAGAGGTGGTCAGGTGAGACTTCAGCCGGAGGAGGACACTTACGTCTGGCACTCCTGTGAGCTGTGGTGCTCTCGGCCTGGCTGTTCCCGGGGTCTTCCATCCGCTTCTGGGCGAGATGAGGAATCCAATTACCCTCACAGTGATGTATTTCCTTTTTAATTCTTTGCTTCTTCTGTGATTTATGTCTATGTTACGGCTGTGAGTTATTTCTATGTTATCACTGGTTGCTTCTAAACTTTGAATAAATAGCCGTATCAGTGCTGATTATCTTCCAAGAGTGTGTGGTTGCGAGTTATTGCGTCTTTCTGCGTTCAAAGTATTTGCTCTGTAATTGCATTGGTGATTTGTGATTTTCCATGCACTTTGGGGAGGGCAATACATTTTTGGCGTCACAAACAGGATACTTGTGATGAGCTGTTCCGGGTATTCAAGAATCTGTTTGAACGTAGATAGGATTCGGTTATCTTGCAAGTGAAGTTTTCTTTTTTCCTTTGCCGGTGTGTGCGTGCCTGTGGGGGTGATTGCAGTGTGGAGAGAAGAAATATATAAATATAAAGAGGTTTTGTTTTGTTTGCGATAATGACTATTTTGTTCAGGAAAAAGAGCGTTAACGCTGGCGGTAAATGTTCTGATGTAGTTATTCCAGGCTGGACTATAAGTCCATATGATAAGTTGGCCCAGGCGTGGGCATGTGGTGCAGGTCTAAGTGAAACATGGGATCAAGGATTGGGAGATGCCGATCCGGCTAATGTAATGGCATGCTTGCAACAAGTTCCAGTATGACGTGGCAGAGAATGTGCGGCATTAGGTAGGCGAGGTTGGGTTCTTTTGCATGCTTATAGGAAAATACATCAAATGAAGGTGGAAATGAAAAATGAGGTTTTGCGATTAGAGAGAGAACTGGCTGCAGAAAGGCAGACTGCATTAATGCAGCAGATTCAAATGAAACTGTTTAAAGATAAGGCTGACACATATCAGGCTGTGGCCGAGAGGGCAGCAGTCAAAGTAGCCCGTATAAGTATAGGAAAAGACGGGAGGGGTCAACAAAAGAAAGGTGGCAACTGTAATCGCTACCGCTGGTGTGGACTGGGATCCGGATAAGTGGGATGGTGATATTTTTGACTCAACCAGTTTAGAAAGTAGCTCCGCAAATGAGTCTGACCCCAATATGGAAGTGAAACAGAAAAAAGTGGCGGCTAAGCCCGTTAGAAGACGGCGAGCCGGACCCCACCCGCAGAATCCTGCTGGCGGAATGGTGGATTTAACCACACTGGAAGATTACACACAACAGGAGGTTGGGGAAATTATTACCCGTTTGAGGCAAAAATCAGGGTAAGCTTTATTGACATGGATGGTGAGATTGCTAGAAGGGGGTGCTGCAGGGTTGTTGGTAGATTCTACGGATTCACCGCGTTTTTTACCCCTGTCAATGGACACCAAGTACAGGAGGTCTTAAGGGCAGGACCACCCCCTGACGCAAATGGTCAAGACATTCAGGTGTCTTTGTTGCACTTGGTAGCCCAAGCATGTAACCATAAATAGCCCATTACCACAGATTGGCCTAGCGAAGAAACACAGTGGTATACATTGAGAGAAGCAATTCAAAAAGTCAGAGAGCATGCTATGAAAGAGGCTATTCATATAGATGCTCCTGTTCACATGGGAGCCGTGCCGCTCTCAGTTTCAACTCGAAACATGGTGATTAGAACCACGCCACCTGCATATAAAAGTGTCATTATGACTTTGCTCATAGGTATGACGGGCAAAGCTACTGATGAGGTAGCGGATGCCATTCAGCAGCTTGCAGATTTAGGGGAGTGGGATAAGAGCGATAACAAGCCACGGGAGAGAGAGGGGCATAGTGAGAGAAGAACAGAAGGCAGGCGACAAGATAGCAGAGACTCCCGAGTGTCCCGAAAAGACATGTTTTTGGCTTTGTTAAAAGATGGTGTGTCACACGAAGAAATTGATGGCATTGAAACCAGAGTAATGTATGAATTATACAAAAACGAGGACTTGCAGCCAAAGAGCGCTATAAACAAGTTAAGAAATAGGTAGTCACCACGCCACAGGGAGATACCTCACCTTCTGCTCGCCCTGTGGAAGAACAAGACGAAGGGTCTATGGGGACACCTTCCCCGTACCAGCCTACATACGCTGATTTGAGAAAGGTGGTGAGTGCAATGTTAGAGGCGGAGTCGAGTCACACTCATTCAAAGTTTGACTAGGGCTTCGGCCAAGCTCCGGCAGCATCTACCCGCATAAAAGTTGATAGGCAGCCTCATGTCGATGTTAAGATTTTTTGGGGGGCAGGAAATACACAAGGGGTGGGAGCATTGATAGACACCGGGGCAGAGGCCTCTTTGATTCATGGCAATCCAACACGATTTAAAGGCAAACAGTTTACTATTACAGGTCTAGGGGAAAGGAGACCCCCGCAGTACAAACGAAAGTGGAGATGAAAATAGGCAATTTGAATCGGCAAAAATACCAAGTGTTGATTCTTCCAATACCTGAATATATAATTGGCTTTGACATTTTGGAAGGGTTAACCTTGGGGCTTGGCGGTAAAACGTACCAGTTTGGGGTGAGTGCATTGATCTGTACACCCATTACCGTAGGCAAATTGAAGATGCCCCCAGTGCAAGTGCTGATGGCAACCAAGCGTGTAGCAATGAAACAATACTGCATTCCTGGGGGGCACAAGGACATTTCAGACACCATCAAAGAGTACGTGGAGGCGGGTGTATTACGCCCTATTACCACCGCATGGAACAATCCGCTCTGGCCTATTAAAAAGGGAGATGGGTCGTGGAGGATGACGGTGGATTACAGGGAGTTGAATAAACACACACCTCCCTTAGTGCCCGCAGTCCCAGATGCCATTACCTTGATTGAGAATGTCCAAAAGTTTGAGGGGACTTGGTATGCAGTGATCGATTTAGCCAATGCATTTTTCTCTGTGCCAATTGCTGAAGAGTGTCAAGAGCAGTTTGCATTTTCGTGGAGTGGACGGCAGTACACTTTCACGAGGCTACCTATGGGGTACATACACAGCCCGACTATCTGTCACCGGCTGGTGGCAGAGCACTTAGACAAGATACCGTGTAAACCTGACATACAAATCTCTAATTACATTGATGGTATCTTGATTCAGGGCAAGGATGAGCACAGTGTGCAAAGTCAGTTAGATGTCATTATGGAAGGATTGAAGACGTAAGAGTGGGAGATTAACCCGAAAAAAATTCAAGGTCCAGCTGAAACAGTGATATTCCTAGGGATTCAGTGGCATCATGGGCATCGAGAAATGGTGCCAAAAGCCCGACAGAAAATAATTGAATTCACCACTCCAATGAACAAAAGCAAGGTCTGCAGTTTATAGGGCTGTTTGGGTTTTGGAGACAGCACATTCCCCATTCAGGGCAGATATTGGCCCGCTCTACCAGGTGACACGAAAGAAATATGAGTTTCAGTGGGGGGAAGAGCAACAGAAAGCCTTTCAGCTGGCGAAAGGCACCGTACAGCAGGTGCTTGATTTATGGCCATTGAAGGAAGGCGAAGTGGAATTAAATGTGTCTGTACAAGAAAATTACGCTAACTGGAGTGTGTGGCAGAAACAAGACAGGAAACGTGTGCCATTGGGGTTTTGGAGTCGTAGGTTGCCCGAAGCTGGTAACTCATACACTCTGTTTGAGAAGCAATTGGTGGTGTGTTATTGGGCCCTTGTTGATACCGAGCAAATGACGGTGGGACATGATGTATTAATGAGACCAGAAATACCGATCATGCAATGGGTACTGAGCTCTCCTAAAACGCATAGAATAGGACATGCTCAAGAAGCCAGCATAATTGAATGGAAATGGTATATTCAAGACAGAGCCAAATCAGGAAAGGGTGGAGTGGCAAAACTACATGAACAAGTAGCCAACATGCCGCCCTCAGATTACAAATCATCGGAAGTGCCTGAAAAACGTGAGTCTCCCGTGAAATGGGGGGTACCTTACAGTGATTTGACCATGGAGCAAACAGAGCATGCTTGGTTCACGGATGGTTCAGCTCGATAAGTGGGAACTGAGCGGTACTGGACAGCAGTGTCGTACAATCCCAAGACAAAAAAGATGTTGACAATGACAGGGAAAGGGAAGAGCAGTCAGTTTGCAGAGCTTTACGCAGTTTACCAAGCGTTAAAACAAGAGACCCCTGGTCAATGTTATGTGTACACAGATTCGTGGACAATGGCGAATGGATTGGCAGTGTGGTTGCCAACTTGGCAAAAGAATGGGTGGAAGATTCATTCAAAAGAGTTGTGGGGAAAAGAACTGTGGCAAGATATTGCAGAAATGTTATCACAAAGTGAAGTCACTGTATATCATGTGAACGCGCATTGTGCCACAGACTCATTAGATCGTTGGTTTAATTCTGTTGCAGACGAACACACCAAGATTTCATCTGTGGATGCAGAGGCTCAGGAAGACGATTTGGAGGGTTTGGCCAAATGGGCCCATCAGAAATGTGGGCACCTTGGAGAAAAGGCTACTATCAGGTGGGCAAAAGCTCAAGGAATCAGTCTTCCTTTAGAAGTAGTGAAAACGATCATTTTGCAATGTCCAGTGTGCCAACACCAACTGCATAGACCTATCCCTCAAATTGTTTGGGGTACATTGCGAAGAGGAAAATTACCAGGTCAAATTTGGCAGATTGATTATATCGGTCCCATGCCAATCAGTAGATGTTGTCAGTATGCATGCACTATTGTGGATACATACTCAGGATATTTGATGGTTTTGCCGTGCAAACGTGCAACACAACTGAACACCATCAGGTTGTTAGATCAGATCATACTACATTATGGAGTGCCTTTGCAGATTCAAAGTGACAATGGGTCACATTTCAAAGGCAAATTAATCCAGGAGTTTTGTCAGGAAAAGAGCATTGAGTACCTTTTTACCCAGCTGTTTCAGGGTTAATTGAACGGATGAATGGGTTATTGAAAGAACAGTTGCGCAAATCTGGAGACAGCAATTTGGCAGGCTGGCGTGATCGTGTGTTTGATGCAGTGCAAGTATTAAACAATGGGCCTGTGAATGAGTATGAAACACTTTTGATGCGATTAATGACTCCTACTTTACAGATTCAATCCAATTCAGTCAGAGAAACACTATTGTACTGGGAAATTACGCCAGGTTCTTTAGCTCCCTATCGAGCAACTCCAGAGTCAGCAGGGGTAGACTTGCATTCCCATGAAGAAATCAGATTAGACCCGAGATGGATTGTTGTAATTGAAACAGGGATTGGAGTACAAATTCCCCCAGAGCATATGGGATGGATTGCCCCTAGATCTGGCCTAGCATTGAAGGGAGTTCAAGTGTTAGGAGGGGTAATTGATGCTGATTACCAAGGCGAGATTAAAGTCATTCTGATGAATAGTGGGGACCAATTGTTATCGATCCACAAGGGTGATCGAGTGGCCCAATTGATCATTATTCCCGTTAAATTGTCCATGATTAAGAAGGGTAAGAAGGGGGGAGCCTCCTACAGTGTTAACTACCTGTGGGGATCGCGGTTTTGGCTCTTCAGACAGTATGGTACCGGGTGCAAAGGTGTGGGTGGAAAAGCCAAGTGGCCCACCAGTGCCCGCAGATGTCATTGCATCAGGCAAAGATCAAGTAGTTTTAGTCATGGAGCCTGGTAGAAAGAAATGGCAATATGTGCCCGCAGACAAATGTTACCTGAGAGAGTGATGTGCAACACTGATATCTCTTTTCTGGGTTTGCCTTGTAGATCCTGTGTCTGGCTGGTGTAATTGTGGTACTAAATGGACTCCATTTGGGAGAGTTAAACAGTCTGCTGCTACCAACGAAAAATGTCACATCTGTGCCAGTGATCAAGGGGATACTGATAGTGATGAATAATGTTATCGCAAAGCAGCCTTATGCCGATGCCGAAAAGCCAGCCAGTCCAAAGACATGGATTCGTGAAATGCAGCAAACACATCAGGAGCAAGTGAAAACAACCTTGATGCCAGTCATGCGAGAAGCATTTTCAGGACGGCGAAAACATTCTCCTATGATCACCCAGACAGAGAATATGTGGATATATCTGGCACAGCAGGTGCTGAACATATCGCACTTCTGTCTTACTGATGTGCATAATGCTGAAGCTTTCCTGACTACGTGCTTAGTAGCAGTTTCGACGTCTGTTCCGGTTTTAAAGCATATCTTCGGCGTCACACACAATGATTCTTTAGTTCAAGATTCGGATATTAGGCAATCTTTTTCCGTTTATGAGTACTGTAGGTTCTGCCAAGAAACCGATCGCAAATGGAGAAATTTGACACGTGTTATTACTTATAATGTAAGCCAAGGTGATATATGTTATTTTATGACATGCAATGCACAAGAAATTGGCAAATGCCAACAGATCGATTTAACCCAACAGCACAATCACACAAGGTTTGAGAGACGACAGTGTTCACGAGTGCCACGCACATGCACCAGTGTAAATAATACTATGTCTTGTAATCATACAGTGATAGCTGCCAGTCATTTGAATCATGTGAAACTTCCAACAGGATGGCTCTTTTCATGTGGCAACATCACATACACATATTCCAGCTAACATTTCCGGAGGTCCATGTGCTTTAACTCGATTAGGA
Source organism: Ambystoma mexicanum (assembly GCF_040938575.1). Classification (NCBI taxonomy): domain Eukaryota; kingdom Metazoa; phylum Chordata; class Amphibia; order Caudata; family Ambystomatidae; genus Ambystoma; species Ambystoma mexicanum. The sequence continues at coordinate 1,151,213,833 of NC_090926.1, read as the reverse complement.
CTAATGATGTTTCCTTTACACCCAGCGATAACTCGAGGTAAAAGGTCAACTTTCGAATCTGTAGGTCTATCTCCTGATTGTGATTCACATGTACACTTGTTATCAGAAGCTGAGGTGCTAGAATTAACTATTTCATTAGTGGGAGTTTGGGTTTTAGCTGCTGGGGGTTACAAATCTTTGATGAAATTATCATGTTTAGTAGTCAAAAGCCTTAATCATACTTCTCAGGCATTAGAAGAGTTACTCCTTGATAGTCAAGTGATTAGAAAAGCAACTTTGCAGAACAGAGCTGCTGTTGATTACCTATTGCTAAAGCATAATTTAGGGTGTAACGCATTTGAAGGTATGTGTTGTTTCAATTTAAGTGACCAATCACGATCCATTGAAAGTCATATTCGAGGTTTGAGGGATCTCATTTCTCAAGTGTCTCAAGATCGTACTGGGAATTGGTGGGATTGGTTATTTTCATGTATACCTGACATTGGGGGTACACTGCGTTACGCTTTTGCTTGCATTTTTATTATATTAGCTATCATAATAGCTTTTTGTTGTTGTATTCAATGCATTCCTAATTTAGTTTTAATGTTTCGTAGGTTTCAGATGCCGGCTCCTTTGTCACCGGGCTATGGAAGGTAAATATCCAAGGGTGGAATTGTTATGCTTGAACTAAAATGGAGCTGGTGCGCATTGTATTCTGGGAGCGCTCGGAGCCATGATGGATATTTACTTCATGCCGCAGTGAAAAGCTGCACACATTTTGCTGAGTGTTAGATTCATGGTGCTGAGGAAAACATGCTTTCCAAACCTGGTATGCGGTCAAGGACATTTCTGCTGGGAAAGCTAACTTTGTTTTGGTTTGTTACTGTTCTCCGCTGAGCGTGTTTTTAGAGGAGGGAGGCACTCTGCTCCTTGAGGGTGGCTCTCGATTGACCCAGCTGGCAACCGACGGCTGCTCATCAACTGCGCAAGTGCCATTTCCAGAAGGTTCAAGAACTGCCACCCCTTTGCGGAGTGTGTATATAAGCGGAAACCCAGAGGTGGTCATGAGAGACTTCAGCCGGAGGAGGACGCTTACGTCCGGCACTCCTTTGAGCTGTGGTGCTCTGGGCTTGGATGTTGCTGGGGTCTTCCAGCCGCTTCTGGGCAAGATGAGGAATCCAATTACGCTCACAGTGATGTATTTCCTTTTGAATTCTTTGCTTCTTCTGTGATTTATGTCTATGTTACGGCTGTGAGTTATTTCTGTTATCTCTGGTTGCTTCTAAACTTTGAATAAATAGCCATATAAGTGCTGATTATCTTCTAAGAGTGTGTGGCTGCGTGTTATTGCGTCTTTCTGCGTTCAAAGTATTTGCTCTGTAATTGCATTGGTGATTTGTGATTTTCTGTGCACTTTGGGGAGAGCAATACACCGGCCCATACCCCTGTAGAGGAGCAGCTGCATGCCTCTCCAGGAAACCCCACCCCCCTGCCTTCTATAAGTTGGAAGTCAGAGACTGCATCATGTTTGACACCAGCAGTTGTGCCAATTCTGCAGCGGGTGTTTGAGAAAATGTATCCTCTGAGAAATCCCTATCGCATGTACCCCCGAAGAGATGACAATCTGAGGGAGGAGCAATATGAAAAAGAGGGAAAGAGAAACCAGTGAATTCACAAGAGATGAGCGTGACGCACTGAGAATACGAGCTGAAGAGAATGTATGGGTCTTGTGGAAACTGAAGACGAAGTAAAGATTCAAGTAAACTTTAATATGCAGAAAAGAAGATTGCACACATGCAAAGTGCTATAGAAATGTGACAGTTCTTTGATTGTACAGACGCTGAAACACAAGTAGACTAAGTGATCATAGAAGCTGGCTATACATCGTGAATAGACTGCAGGCAAAGCCGCCATTGTATAGAAGCTGGATATCAGTGTCATGCATTTTAGTAAGTTGAAACCCATGAAGAATAACTGCTGAGAATGTTGTTGCAGCACGAATAAGCTTAAATCCTGGAAGAGCCTGACAGGGCTGTCTGGCCTGGCATCAAAACAGAAGTAGCCAAGGTTGGTTATCTATTCTTGAAAGCAGTAAATGTTAGAAGGATGAATCATCCCTTATCAAGGGGAAAAGAAAGAACACCAAGAGTGCCAAGTTTTACATTACTGTAAGAATAGACCAGAATCATAGTTTCTTGTCACATGAGCTGAGGATGGAAATAGAGTCGAGCTTGGAGTCCTAGAACAACGATAGTGAAAGCCTGTACTCCCATATATTCCCTCAGACAAGGATACTTTTCAAGGCCAAGTTCAAAAACAATCTGCATGGCAGAAGGTATGGGTGATGAGAGATGGGCTATTTCTGTTACATCAGGGCAATCCATTCTCTTCATGTCTTCAATGACTACCTCTTCCTGTCCTGCTGCAGGATACACAAGCATCTTGCTTTCCCACCCAGGTTCCCTTTCCATCTGTGTAGTCTTGATATAATCATTCTGGAATGGAAATGGCCATTTCGATCTCCATCACAAAGTGGCCAACCTGCCCTGAAATTGTCATCTGGTGATACGTGCTGCAAGATGGCTGAGGCACCTAGTATCGTGTTCTGGAATTTCTCTGGCAATTAAATTTTGCACTGTATTCATAGCATAGGGTATGAGAGAGCAGACATAGCAACTCTCCTTAGATGTTCTCTCTCCCACCTTTCTCATGTGCTGATACCACATGTTATTCCACACATTTTCTGCATTATCTAAATAGGTATTTATCCCCTCACTATCATCCTCTGCATTTCTCCTGTGTCTCCCAAATGTAGTGTAATACTCATGAAGCACATTAAAAGTAGATCTCACAGTGGGGAGAGCCATAGGGACCTCTCCCTCAGCAGAAGTACCAACATGATAGTGTGGAAGATGAGGACGAGAAAGACAAAGAGATCAATCATGCAAGCATATATTATGCATGAGAACATTGTCATCCATCTTTCACTCCATCCTATTACTTGTTGCACTTGTTCTTCACTTGTTCTTCATCTTGAACCATACCACTTTCCTCTTTAATCATTTTTAATACAATTTCATCAAAATTATTTTATATTTGTAACTGCAAAATCTGCTTGATAATGGCAAGAAGGAGCTTTCTTATCATTGGGCCACTTTTAAGATCCTGTAGAAAAGTGTGAACAACAACGTTTCTTCTCACATGAGCGGGGTAAGCTTGGAGTATAAACACAAAGACAGCAAGCAAAAGTCGATGAACGTCACTGTCGGTAAGCACCAGATGCATCACTGCTTAAAACAGATATTCTCTACAAAATGAATCTGGATACTGATCCTGTTTCCAATTTCTAATAAAAAACATGCGTTTAGGCATTACACTGACACTTCAATGTGTATTTCTAAAGTTCATTTTTGGCCTACTGAAATTTGCTGCAAGTCTTTTCACTCACTGCTAGAATATCTATAAGGAGTGCCCATTTGAATTTCAGTCCAAGATAAATCTGTTTTATCCCCTAGTAGTTGCTTTATCGTCCTTCTTCGTCATTGATCGGGTCTGTCCATGCTGAAATTCTTCTTCTTGCCTTGCTTCTGAATCAGCAACGGTGGGAGGGCGGGTCTCACAGTTGTAGGAGTTTACATCCGCTAAATGAAGCCAAGCTCATCTCCCTTGGACTTTCACAGCTGAAGGAGCTATATTCTCAATGCAAAAAGGGACCATTAAAACGTGGCTCATGCCACTTTCTAGTAAAATTCTCGTTTAGGACTAGGTCTCCAGCATATAACTTAGGTGCCGATAATAATTGACTTGGGTTGGTTGTTGAATTGTCTTCTTCTGTGTTCTGAGACCAACCCCCCATACCCTTGACTTGATCTGAAATGAGAGAGATGCTAGAGGTCATATATGTCAAATAACTATGTATTTCATCACCTAACGTTTTAGCTACACTCTGGCCATCACTTCTACTCCTAGATGGAGGTGTAAGGGGAGTTCCCATATGCCGCCCTGCTACTAGTTCATGAGCGGTCAGGTGATGGTCTGATCCTGGCTGATTCTGAAGGACATACAATGCCTAAGGTAGGCAATACAGCCATCCCTTCTTCAAAGTCATTTTTATCTTGGCGCTCCTTTCTTTAAGGAGGCCATTGAGTCTCTCTATTTGCTTGCGAGTGATAAGCAGAAGAAAACATATGTTTAATGTTCAATAGAAGCCCTATCTGTTTGAATAGCTCATTAACAAAATGTGCCCCATTGTCGGATGTCAGCACTTCACACACACCCCATCGTGGGAAGACTTTGCGCACTAAAATCTTTTCTGCACAAGCGGCATCAGGGTGTGTACACAAACCTGCCTTGATCTAACTGGAAAAGTGACACACCACTGCTAATAGATACCTATATCCATTACACACCTGCAACATATCGACATAATCGACATGTAAAGGTTGAAACTGACCATTTGGTCGAGGTATCACAACTCTAACTGTCCTCAGTGTATGCCCAGCAGTAAACCTTTGACACATGATGCAGTTCACTATAAATAATGCAGCGTGTTCCAACAAATTCAGAATGAACCAGTCTTCCATAATCATAGTAGCAAGACTTTCCCTAGTTACATGTGCAGAGTAATGCAGCTGTTTAAGTGCAACCTTCAATAATGATATTGACATCACCAGCTTTCCGGTGCTATCTTGTCGCCATAATGCTTCTGTTGGGGATAAAGAACACCCCCTGCTCTTCCAGTGGTGCACTTCCTTGAATCTCCATTGGTTGGGATATTTATAATTAATTAAACCCCTCTTGCACTAGCATGATTGTAACTACTTTTTCTTTAACATTCTCATTATCAAAACTCAAAATATCTGTGCTTCTTCGTCTGGGCCTTCATTCCTGTAAGAAATAAAATCTATTCGCTTGGTGTGTGCTGCGCATTTAACTACCGCTATTTCTACTGGGAGTTGTAGTGCCTTGATAAGTCTATCCAAAAAGGATGCATGCTGCACTGGGTGGCACTCGTTCATAGACTAAGACTTGAGTTTGTTCCCAACATCCAGGCGATCCAGCTATTTGTGTTACATTATATTTTGGGAGCCAAAAGATGACATGTTTTAGAGGTAGGCATACGGTGTCCACCTGACAGTAGATAGCCAATCACAATCCCAGCCCTTATAGAAAGTATATTCAGATGTTCCTCTTGATTGTATCACAATCCCTTGTAGATTTCTTTTATTTTCCACGTAGTATGATGTCACTGCTGACTTATCATTTGTATATAAGGATGGTTTTATGTGAAATTTGTTGAGAACTGAACAAATGTCTGTTAATTTCTGTTGTAATCTCCCTGTTTTAGATAGTAGGTTAAGAAAACAGCAACCTTTGCCATATTCCTGAGTTGGTTTGATTATTTGGACTCAGAGGAATTCTGTGAACTCCATCCATTGCCTGCACGATACTCCCTCAGTCCACCCTCCCTGCCTTTTCCCCTCCCTTCCCTCCTTCTTTCTAATTCGGGCACTACCCCAATTGGTGTCAGGCATAGTAATTGTAGCTGCCTGTTTTATGCATCAGCCTCCCTCCCTCGCTCCTCTCCTATCCTTTTCTCTTTTTCCTGTTGTTGGGTGTCCTGACCCACGTTTGAGCTATCATGCTGCAACATTTGGTGCTGTGGGTTTAGAAAATCCAAGATGGCCAAAAAGCCCACATGTGCGCCAGAATCCAGGAGAACCACGCAGTTTGTGCGTACACCAAAATGGCTGCCTAACTTGCCACCCACCAGTGCGAGCATGATGGGCCAGGGTGCCATGAGTGGAATGGGTGCCAAAGGTAAAACAGCAGCGCCTGTTAGCTCAAAAACGCTTTAAAATTAGCTTTGATTTCTCTGAATTCCAGCTCAAAATGCCTATTTTCAAACATTGCAACACATCCAAAAATCTCACTGAACACCAGCGGACATCTGGCAGAATGAAGTATGTGTGCATACAAAATCTGGGAAGATGAAGAGCCCAAAACAATGTTCATAACAAAACTGGCTGAGCTATGCATGTCAGCAGCCTAACTGAAACTGGATTAAAACCACCAAAATCGAAATGTTTAAATTAACTGAGTGACCTACTTTTGAGTGTCACATAGGTTGTAACTGTTAAAATGTCATAGTTTTGAACTTAGAATCAGCATTCTAGCTGCATATGTAAAAATTGTATTGACAAACTGGGGGACAAAAAGTGACATTTTATCTGAAACCTGGCTTAATGAAACTGAATTCTGCCTGACATCTACCCCCACAGGAGTTAAAATCTGCTCAGCCACTTTTCCCCTTGCCAAAAGGAGTTGTCACCTCTCTGATTAGATTAGGGGTGGAGCAGCTACAGGGAGTTGAACAAAGGCCAGTCCTGGGCCCAGGCAGATGGTTTATTAGGGGGGTCGTAAATGGCTTCCTTTTGAACAAAGCCCTTCCTTGACTCAGGCAAATGTTATATTGGGGGCGTCGTAAAAGTGGCTTCCTCTTGGCAGAAACGGGGAGGGGCAGCTCCCTCTGAGGACAGGCTGAGCTTAAAGAAAGTGGATAGACTGGTTTCTCCACCATGTGACCTGGGAAGACACACCCCTGTTGGCCAGAATATGATTTTAAGAAAGATGTATAACTCATGGTGCGGACTTGGCAAAATTATCTAAATGATACCATAATTCTTGTGATTTTTCTGTGAACATTTTGAGATGTGTTAGGACCCTGTGGTGTATTCTGGGGGGTTGCTAGCTTAAAATAGGGTCTCACTCCAAATGTCTGCATGTTAAAAATCTGACACTTCATCAATTAATGTCCATACTCCTTGCGCACATGTGTGTAAATTTGGGTAAATGTCTGATATTGCAAAACCAGTTAAAAAGCGCAAAATGTTGCCATTTCTGAATGCAAGCCCCCAGGAAGAGCAGAGTTTGAACAGAGTATACCTCATGTGATATGTGATGGGTGTATGTAATTTTAAACAACTGTGTATCTGTGCAATATGTGGTCAAATATAGATTTGTGGGCAAACTGACCAGGGGAGGATCCTCTGACCCATAAAACCTACAGCATCACTCTGACTCACATTTCCTTCCCCCAATCATGGGAGAGGGGAGAATTGGGGCAATGACAAGTAGAGAGGGGCAGGCTTAGCTAGGCCCAGGCACACACCCATTTCAAAACACATAAAAAGAGACTGCTGGCACAGGTAGAGACATTCAATTCCATTTGCTGCGGAGCATGCTGACCGACGACTTCACATCCAGAGATCCTACACTTAGACTTCCAAGCTAAACAGAGACTACAGAACAGTGAACCAAGAAGGCCCACTGCAAGCAAAAGTATTTGTCAGCAGGCCCAAAAATCATTTGCAGACTATTCACAGCCAGGCTGAGCTGTTGATTCTGGCCTGAAACCCTGCGCCAGAAAGATCCAGAAGCAGTGATGTACCCAGAGAAAGCAGAGCAGTATCCAGAACCAGAGGCCAGAGATCCAGAGTGACCCAGACCGCTGTGAGCAGAACCAGAGAGCTGACCCAGATCACTGTGAAGTGCCGAGACCAGAACCGGAGTCCAGTCCAAAACCTGACCAGATCCGTGGCGAGGCCTATTTCAAAAATATATTGTGAGTACCTAGCAGAACTGTGCAGAACCAATCTCTTAATTAAAATAATCTAACCCAAACTATTTTAATCTAACCAGAACTGCCTCCTAGAAGTTGTCACTTGTCATTTTGTAAAGCTGCACCACTGTCATTTGTCAATTCTGCAGCTGTCAATTCTTCACCTGTCATTTTGAGTTTACTTAAAATCCGAAAAACTACCTTTATTTAATCGTCCGTACCTCTGGAACCGTTTGGGGTACGAACTTGGTTTAACTTTCCTCTGAAAGCTTAGAAGCTAAGCTCTGCAACAAGCTTAGAATCGACTTGCTTCCTTATACTTTTGCCGTAATCACGATTCACGCACTCGCGAATTTTGCTGCGATTTGGCCCGATTCCTTTACTTGTAAAAAGATAGCTGCTTTTGCCTGAACTGCTAAAATTCGTTTGCCTCTTAATCACCATCTCTGAATCATTGCTAAAGTGAGCCTGAACTCATCCCAAGTATCTCTCACTCACCCTGAACCTCCTAAATGGAATTAAAAGCATTTTCAGCATATTTCTCACTTCATTGCCACCACATTCAAAGCACTTGGGCCTGTGTTTTAAAACTCATACCTGTTTTCTCAAAGCTTGCTGGTGTGGGAATTGAATTTCGTATTGTCTTTGATTGCATTCCTGAGAACTGTGTGCTCCTCTTTCCATCTCCTTCCATTTCCTACATTGCAAAAAGGGGGGGTGAATTGTCAAAGAAAAGTAATTTCTTGTTCTGTTGAAGTCATATCAAGTTATTTCTGTACTGCATTTTATTCCTCATTGCTTTTCCCTTGAAATCATAAAAGTATTTTTGCTACTTTACCCATCCTATACCAACTCATCATTGATTGTAAAGAAGTGTGCTAGTGCCAGATTACCCATTGTTGATCAACATCATATGTCTAAGTGTACTATCAGATATTAATTTATCATAAAGTGTGATATATATATATTGTTTAAATTCTCAAATAAACCTTTTAAACTTGCAAAACAGAACTACTTCTTGGCTCAGTGGGGTCAGGGGGATTCTAAGAGAGGGGTGTTATATAGGGGTAGTCATCCAGAACTCATGAACTGGACATAAAGATATATCAATAAGGGTTTCCATTCAGTATCCCAGACTAGGCATTGACTTAGCTGTAGTGTTGAATTGAATCTTCTTACAAATTGGGGGCTCGAGCCGGACGTCTGGGTTAGATCTATCACTTGTGCAGCTTAATACAGTGTGCTAACTGACGGGATACATACATCCGGTCTGATCACCACGCTGTTTTATGCTGTAAAGCACTCTTCAAAGGGACACTCTAAGGAAATGGTCTGTTTTGCAAAAATAAAATACTAATTTCTGTAAGTCAGGACAGAGATCAATCTCTAGAATGACGACCTTGGTAGACATGAAAATAGCGAGGGAGCACCTCTTACATAAGCTATTTGTGAGAGGTGAGTGGACTCACCAGGACCAAACGGTCTGGTTGCAGGCCATCGTGCAACAGGTCACTGAAACAGGGTCAGACATATGGAGAGATCAGGGTCCCCTACATGTGGCCCTGAGTGAACTATATATGGCCCCTAAACCCAAAGATGAACATAATAAGATTGCCAGGATAGCGGCATACCTGTACCTATATATGGGAGACATGCAGGATAAATGTACTGAAAGCCAAGATCTGGCAAATAGGCGACAGATGGCGTTAGAGAAGGTCCAATCTGACCTGGTCTCTTCTGTGCAGAGGCTGCAGAGGAGCCAGGAGTTAGAAAATGATAGTAGGCAGTATATCATTAAAATAAAAGAGGTTATGGACATCCTGCAACAGGAAAAGGCTGACCAGGATACCAGATTTCTGGCCTTGCAAAAGGAGTACCAAGAAGGTTTGGACTCCCTACTACAGAGCCAGAAAAAGCTGGAGCAACAATTAGATTTCAATAGGGTATGTGCTGAGCAGGTAGTCACCCTGCAAAGCCACCTAGATAGGGAAAAGGCAGAAAGCAAATTGATTCTGAAAGACCTGGATACCCAGGCAGAGTTTGATCAGGAGCGCCAGAGAGCCGGTGCCTTTCAAAGGCAAAGGGACGACCTGGCGGCACAGATGCAGACTCTTAGTCAGGAAAGGGACACCTTAGGCCAGGAAGTCTGCCATTTAAAAAGGAAAATGGAAGAAAATCACCTGGCCCTCCAGGGACTGAGTGACCTCCAAAAAGAACACCAGAACTTGTTAGAGCACACCAGGAGGGTGGAGGAGGCTCTGGCAAGAAAGGAGCAGGCCAGTAGGGAAGGGACTCAGGAGGTAACCCTCCTGCAGCAGAGACTGGCCCAGTACTCCAGGACCAATCAGGAGGCACAGAGAGAAAATGAGGCTCTCTGTCAGCACAATGATAGGCTCCAACAACAGGTAGCGATGCAGGAGAGACTGATAGAATCTAGTAAGGCCTTAACTGAGGAACTGAAAGCGCAGGCTCTTACATTGCAACAGGGAGCAGGGGTGGATAGAGACCTGGTTCGCTGGGAGAGGCAGACTCCTGAGCATAACCTCAGGAGCCCTAGTACCAGAGGCCTTCATATCTCTCAGTCCCTGGACTCTGCCATCCCCATGTCCCCTCGCGCACATGAGCACCGGGCCACGGGGTTGGCAGATTACCATCCAACCAGAGGTATGGGGCTCAAAGGCCAGTACCTCCCAGGAATGGAGGGGTGGGCATCCGGGTATGGGCACCCAAGCACAGTGCAATTTGGTGGGGAACCCCAGGAGAGTAGGCCGATTAAGGGCATCCTGAAAACTTCTGCCCAGTTAGGTCAGTGGGGGGGGTACTCATCAAATCCTGGCAGAAAGGAGGAATCTGAAGACTCCTCTGAACGGCGCAGAACACAGGAGACCAGGTCCCCACATTCTGCCAGCCATTCCCAGGCTCGCAGAATCCGGGAAAACCTGGAAGATCGGACGGGCACTTCTGGGAGCAGTGCTTCTGAGTCAGAGGATGAATGGACAGGGTTACCCGAACCAAAAAGGCCAATAAGGCAAAAAGGGCCTTTCTTAAGGACCCATTGAAGCAAATAAAGGCAATCAGGAGTGTCATCACTCCGTATTCCGTTTGGGAGCACTTGGAGCTCTATGAGCAAATGATGGAGACTTTCCATTTGAAGGACAGCAGTAGCTGCATCCAGTACGTCAAATGGACATTCTCCCCAGAATACTCCAGTTTCTTTGCGGGGCTGGAGGACAAAAATCATTTAAGATGGTCCACCTATAAGGCGGTCATCTTGAAACATTTTTCTGTTCACAGAAATCCTCAAGAGGCTCGCAAGGCAGCCTACAATTTGCAATGTGGGGAGGATCAGGCCCCACAAGAGTTTGTGCAAGAATTAAAGCGTGCTTTTGCGCAGACCACCAGAAGGGTGCGCACAGATAGCAAAGAGTTTGTCAATACATTTTTCCATGCTCTCCCTAAATATATAATGACCCAGCTCGTGAGAGATTTTCATGAGAAAAGATCTTTGGACTGGGTCATTGAACAGGCTACCCGGATCTATGAGGTGCAGAAGCTGTTCGAAAATAAAAATAACGCGCCAAAAAAGCCCAAAACCAACAGCACCCCTGCTGCTGCCAAGGTGGCAGAGGTAAAGGTTGCCCTCGTTTTAGATTTGGAGATGGGGGGGCCTAAACACCTGCCTGCACCAAATAATTCACAGCCCAGAAGGCCCTTGGGCTAGTCACAGACAGGGAGTCGAGGAGGTAGTCCCACAAATGGGGTCCCCCGCTCCCCTGACTATGTAAGTCCCTGCTATAAGGGAAACCGACCAATCCTGGGTTATGTGTGGACTCCTCTAGCCCAAGGGGGGGATCCGGCCAAGCACCTAACCCAGGGAACTTCCCTCCCAACTTCCCACAGGAGGGCAGAAATTCTCCAAATCCTAGGCAGAACTTTTTCCCCAGGTATCCACCCAATTTCCCGCCCCAAAATCATCCATCCTTCTTTCCCCAATTCCCTGAGCCCAGACAACCTAATCCGGGAGAGGGGAGGCCAAGGGTGGAGGGGTACCAAAATCTTCCCAACCAGGGGTACTACCAGAGAAGGGATAGCTACCCTTCCCGGGATCAGCCCAGGGGAGAAAATAGAGCCCTGTATCAGCCTGAGCGGGTTTCCCAGTTAGAGCGCCAGGTCCAAAATATGGCACGAGATCTGGGTCACATACTGATGGCTCAACAGAACCCTCAGATGAGCATGCCACCGCAGAATGCCCCAAACTCTGGACCTGGTGCTCCAGAACAATGACGGGGGCAGCACCCCGATAACACACCAGTTCCCAGGGAGGAGGCAAAAGGGGAAGGGGGGTGTAAAGCCTTGGAGGAAGCTTCCTTCCCAACTAGTAAACAGCCCCTGGAAAACCAGGAACCGGAAACAAAATCTCCTACCCCTGAAAGTCTGCCACCCAAGGAGCAGAGAGGAGGTAGGAGAAACAAAGGACCCAAACAGACCCACTTTGTGGAGGAGGTGCAGATCTTCTAATTTGAGGGATCGGGATCCTCAGAGGATCCTGGGGAAAGGATCTTCTCCTTTAGAGATGGGGGAACTCCTCCCAAGGAAAAATGGGTCCCAAAGGATGTCAATTCAGACTGGGGAGATATGGAGACTGAGCTACCGCCGCCCATCATCTCATCCCAGAACCCACAATACCGAAATCCCCTGGTTCAAACCCATCCTGATGACTGCCTCCAAAAAGGGCGGGCGGCCCAGAACCAGAACCAGGGGAACCCACAATGGCTCTGATCTCCAGTTGTCAACTTTTTCTTTCAGATTCCCAAGGCTCTCCACAGAATTCTGCCCAAATCTCTTCTCTAGCAATGTCCAAAACCAGAAAGTTAGCCCACCAGTTGTCCAAAAATGTGCATTATCTGTGTCCCCTTGAGGAGAAGGAGGGAAGATACTATGCCCCGGTACAAGTACAGGGGCAGGGTACAATTTTGGCACTGGTGGACACTGGATCCCATGCTACCCTTCTGTCCAAAAGGGCCTTTGATTAACTAAATGCCGGAAGGGGGGAGAATTACCGTATTCCTCTCACCTCTCTTCCTGGACAACTGCAGAACTTTGATGGGAAGGAAATTCCTGTAGAGGGGACAGCGGATTTGGACATCAAAATTGGGCGACACAAGGTGAAACACCCGGTCATAGCAGTGACTCCAGAGGGCACCCCTTGTTTACTAGGGAATGACCTCCTGAGAAGGTTGTCACCCCTAAGAGATTGTGTAAACAAGGTCCACAGGACCCAGACTAGCCGACCAATAAAATTAAAACAGAATGTCAACCATGTTAGTTTAAATGGCACCTGCCACATGGTTGAACAAAAATCTGACCAAGTAGAATTTCACTTCCAGAACAACCAAATTCCAGACGTGACAGTAATAGCAGTAGGACAACAGACTGGTGATGGGGGGTCCTCTCTATTTCTGAAAATCAACCTTCCTTCCAGTTTAAGGTGGTATTCCACACTGGAAGGAAACACTCTGAAATTCTTTACTAATCCACAATCAGAAACTCCCACTCCTATAGTCCAGAAAGATGTGAAATCAGCTCAGAGCCTGGCTGATATTCAGCAAATTGGAGAGCAGTTGTTCATCCCTGTTCAGTTAAATGATGGGAAGGACTCTGTTCTCGCTCGAGTGTGTGTGAACAATGGTAAGAGCTTCATCAGCGAAGCCATGTTCCGCCAACTCCCAAAAGATCCAGCCATTCCCACATTCAAACTGATAGACAAATGGGAAATGGACCTGGAAGCACCCAATTCCAAACATCTCCTGCCAAGCAGGTGTATGCTCAGAATTTCCATTGGCAACAAGAGTATAGTCCACAATTGTTGGGTCGTGCGAGACGTCACTGCCGCTTTTTACTTAGGCAGTGACATTCTCAATCGCTTTGCCATTAGTTTGGACCTAATAAACTTCAAAGCTTGGTCCCGATTAGCGGATAATCCCATGGGCTTTGATGATCCAGAAAAAGCATTTAGGTCAGCTCAATTGCTACCTTATGCAGTTGAAATTCAGATCAAAGAGGAAGTCACCATCCCAAAAAGGACCCGACAATTCTCCCTGGAAGTGAAAGTTAAAAGAGGACAAAAATTACAAAACCCTGATGCTTACATACATCTAAACGCTTCTCTCTAACAGCAAGGGTTGGGGGTAAACCCAACTCCATTAGTCAACATAGAACATGACACCATTCTAATAGAGGTGGATAAAAGCGACTTAAAGAGTATTACTGTAGCCGCAGGCACCATTATTGGAATGGCGGTTGATGACCGACATTTTTCCATCGATTTAGGAAATGAACTGTTAGGACCAATCCCCAAGGGCTGTTTTGACAGTGACAGTGATGACAATACAACACCAGACAGGATTTTTACCCGGCATGGGAGGAACTTCCTGGTGTACACTTCCTGCCCCTATGGTAAGGAAGATGTGACTTGTGACTTCAGGAGGGATGAGGTGATTTTCCAGGTCCATGAGGGTTGCCTTTCCCACCTGAGGCCTCCAGTCCAAATCAGCACTCTGACCAGGGACTTCTCCACCCAGCTGGGGGAGGCCGCTGAGATAGCCAAACCAGAAGTCTTTCCATGCTTCAGGCAGATGGTGGAAGAGAGAGTCAACCTAGCTGATGCCTGTGTGACTCTGGAACAGAAGCAAAAGTTGAAACAAGTTTTCTTGGATTTCCAAGATCTCTTTGCGGTAGACTCATATGACTGTGGTCGCACCGACATCCACACCACAACAATTCCCACGGACCCTGGAATGACTCCAGTGTTTGTGAAGCAATATCACTTGCCTCTCGCATCCATGGAGTCCCTTACTGAAATAATTAAGAACCTTGAGTCCCGGGGAATAATCCGTCCAGTCCACAGCACTTTCAATAATCCGGTGCTGGGAATATTGAAGCCAAACGGCCAGTGGAGACTCTGCGCCGACCTCAGGGAGCTCAACAAATGGGTCCATACTTCCCGATGGACTCTGTCCTACATTGACCAAGGGCTGAGCCAGATCTAGGGGTCACAGGTATTCACTGCAATAGACCTGACCAATGGATACTGGACTGTGCCTGTCAGTAGGGAGGACCAATACAAGCTGGCTTTTACCTTTGGGGGCCAGCAGTACACGTGGACCCGGACTCCCTTCGGATACCTCAACTCCGGCAATGAATTCAACATTTTCCTACACAAGGCCATGCCGGACCTGGGTGCAAAGGGTAACCTGGCTTATGTAGATGATGTCCTCATCAAAAGTTAATCTGTGGAGGAACACATAGTGGAGATCCGTTATGTTTTGACACAGTTGAGGGCCGCCGGAGCAAAACTTTCCTTTCAGAAAGTACAGTGGTGTAGAACCCGTGTTAATTTCTTGGGGCATGAGATTACTCCTCAGGGTCTCTGTCCCCAAGAAAAGAAAGTGGAAGCACTCCAGAAACTGAAAGACCCCACAACTCTGCGGGAACTAAGGAGCCTCCTTGGACTGACTAATTACAGCAGAAAGTTAATTGAGGGCTACGCAGAGATCACCAGACCCCTGATTCATCTCCTGAAGGGGGGGTCAAGTGGGAATGGGGTCCAGAACAAGCCGAGGCAGTAAGACAACTCAAAAGAAGCCTCTCACAAGCGCCCTGCCTAGCTTACCCTGTCAGAAACAAGGAGTTCTTCCTGGAGACGGGGTTCTCTAATACATGCTTGACGGCAGTATTATACCAAAAGCATGACAAGGTCAATAAAGTAATCTCCTATGCGAGCAAAACTTTATCCTCTGTGGAGGAAAAATTCAACGATTGTGAGAAGGCACTCCTAGCAACGGTGTGGGCATTGAAGAATTTCCGCCCATTTATCCATGGGGAACACATCATAGTGGAGACTCCACACCAGCCTCTGCAATATCTCCAAAGTGACAGAATCCGGGCCGGAAATGTGAGTAATTCCCGAATTACTTCCTGGATTCTGTCAATGCAAGGCTTTCCTGTGGAGGTCAGATATGGCCAAATCAAGAAGAGTCCCCTCGATCAAGGTCTGGCTGACTTGCATGATTGTGCCAGAGAAAACTGTCTCGAGGACGAAAGTCTAAAAATCAAGGACAACACGGAGGCATACCTTAATTCCCCACACAAAGTCTTTGAAGAAGACAAGTGTGAGGGAATGCCCACTGTCTATATGGATAGATGCTCTTACCATGTTGACAACGATGGGGAGAAAGAACTGGTGGCTGGCGTAGGGAATGCATGGGTGAAGGAGTTCCCAGAACCCTCCGCTGGATACCAAAATTGGTCCCCGAAGTAGTCAGGTGGCAGAATTGATGGCTGTGCATCAGGCCATCCTCACTGCTGTCCAGCATCAACTCCACGAACTGGTCATAATCACCGATTCGGATTATGTACGGAATGGGTTCGTGGAGCACCTGGTTAATTGGAAAACCAGAGGCATGTTATGTGCTAATAACAAACCCTTGAAACATGGGAAGTTAATCCAAAACATTGATGATCTGGTCACATCGAATGGGATGACCATCTACTGGAAGAAGATCAAGGGTCATTCCAAAGTAGAGGGACCAGACAAAACTGGAAATGACTTAGCTGATCAGCTGGCCAAAACCGGGGCCATCCAAGGGGATCTAATAGAAATAGAGTCCCTGTTGGGGGAAATCCAGGTCACTGCTATCACTAGGTCCCAGACAAATGCTCACAATGATCTTTCAACTGCCCAATGGAGCAAGGAGACCCCTGATGCTGATTTGATTATAGCTCAGAAGGGGGATCCAATTATTGGTAAGTTTTACCAACACCTTGAGGACCCTGAGAACATTCCCCTGACGGATACCGATTACATTGGGAAAGAGGACCTAAGAGTGTTGATGAAATGTCCAAAAATGTTCCGAATCCAAGACGGTTTGTTGGTAAGGAAATCCCAAGCTGGCCATGATCAGTGGGTGGTTCCTATCTCATTCCGAAGCCTGATGTTAAGTCACGCCCATGATGCGGCCACCGCCGGTCATAGGGGGTTTCACACAACACTGGAAATCTTAAGAGAGGTTGCATACTGGCCACACATGGGGCAGGACCTTGACCAATACTTGAAGGGGTGTCTTGTGTGTGCACAATTTCAGCCATCATCCCTCACGCACCGTGCACCCCTCCAAAAGAGGGGGATGACACTGCCATGGTCAGATTTGCAAATCGACTTTGTAGGCCCTGTGATTCGCTCGTCTAGAGGAAACAAGTACATGTTGACTGTTACATGCTTGTTTACCAAGTGGGTGGAATGTCTCCCAGCCCCAAACTGCAAGGCAGAAACAGCAGCTGTCCTGATGATTAACCACATCTTTTCCCGTTTTGGTCTACCTCAAAGGATTGAGTCAGACAGGGGTAGCGACTTCACCAGTGAAGTAACGACAAAGATGTGGGAGATACTGGGGGTCAAAAGGAAGTTACATATTGTTTACCGGCCAGCTTCTTCTGGGGCAGTAGAGGGATATAACTGAACCATTGTGAGCATATTAAAGAAGTTTGTGGCAGATTCTGGGCCAAGTTGGGATATCCGATTACCTCTGGTCCTAATGGCCATCAGATCTACCCCTTCATCTGCAACCAAAATGTCACCATTTGAGTTGATGACTGGACGCAAGATGGTGCTTCCCCAGCATTTGCTCTACAGAACCCAAGAGCAAACGTTGATAAATGCCTCCACAACTCATGAGTATGTGGAGAATTTAAGGAAACACCTTCAACATGCTTTTGCCTATGCTCGGCGGAATCTAGAAAGATCAGCCGAGAGTATGAAGACCCACTATGACCTGAAAACTTCCAGGAAGGAATATCAGGTGGGGGACCTGGTCTATTTATAAAACTTCCAAAGAAACCAGGCAAGACAGCGCAAATTTTTGCCTACATGGAAGGGACCCTTTGAGATTATAGACAAGATCTCCCCTGTGGCCTACAAGATCCGCATCCCCAAAGGCGGTTTGGCAGAGGGGGAAGACAAGTGGGTCCACATAAACCAGTTGAAGTGTTGCCATCCCAGGCACACTTTGCAGCAACTGGAGGAGTCCTCTGCAATCCCAGAGGGTACCGCTCCAGAGTAATTCAATTCCAACCCTAAAATATCCTACATATAGCCTATCAAATTCTATGTTTCTCAAGTTTATGTGTTCCTGTCTCTTAATTTAAAAAAATGTGCATGTTCATATCTGTTGAGTTCTAAAATATATATGCCACCCCACTATATCAATGGTGGGGGAGAAATGTCCATGAATAGGTATTGCCGCTTTTCCTTTGTCGTCCTAGGACAAAGAAAACCTGGAGACTGGCCAAGGAGGACGATCCGGAGACCGGAAGCAGAGACCCAAGGGGCCCAGGGTACCGCCCAATCCTCCCACCAGGACCAGCAAGGAGAACTGATTGATCGACTGGAGGGAGGAAAAGAGGCTGAACTGTGCCATTTGCAGAATTGGAACAAGATTATACGGACATACCAGTGCGTGGGTCAAAACCTTCTGTGCACCCGACTCCCCATCGACTCAAATTCAAAGTGCAGTCGCGTGGGGGGCTTTGTTTGGTGTCCTGACCCACGTTTGAGCTATCATGCTGCAACATTTGGTGCTGTGGGCTTAGAAAATCCAAGATGGCCAAAAAGCCCAAATGTTCACCATAATCCAGGAGAACCACGCAGTTTGTGCTTACACCAAAATGGCTGCCTAACTTGCCACCCACCAGTGCGAGCATGATGGGCCAGGGTGCCATGAGTGGAATGGGTGCCAAAGGTAAAACAGCAGCGCCTGTTAGCTAAAAAACACTTTAAAATTACCTTTGGTTTCTCTGAATGCCAGCTCAAAATGCCTGTTTTCAAACATTGCAACACATCCAAAAATCTCACTGAACACCAGCGGACATCTGGCAGAATGAAGTATGTGTGCATACAAAATCTGGGAAGATGAAGAGCCCAAAACAATGTTCATAACAAAACTGGCTGAGCTATGCATGTCAGCAGCCTAACTGAAACTGGATTAAAACCACCAAAATCGAAATGTTTAAATTAACTGAGTGACCTACTTTTGAGTGTCACATAGGTTGTAACTGTTAAAATGTCATAGTTTTGAACTTAGAATCAGCATTCTAGCTGCATATGTAAAAATTGTATTGACTTAAACTGGGGGACAAAAAGTGACATTTTATCTGAAACCTGGCTTAATGAAACTGAATTCTGCCTGACATCTACCCCCACAGGAGTTAAAACCTGCTCAGCCACTCTTCCCCTTGCCAAAAGGAGTTGTCACCTCTCTGATTAGATTAGGGGTGAAGCAGCTACAGGGAGTTCAACAAAGGCCTGTCCTGGGCCCAGGCAGATGTTTTATTAGGGGGGTCATAAATGGCTTCCTTTTGAACAAAGTCCTTCCTTGACTCAGGCAAATGTTATATTGGGGGTGTCATAAAAGTGGCTTCCTCTTGGCAGAAACGGGGAGGGGCAGCCCCCTCTGAGGACAGGCTGAGCTTAAAGAAAGTGGATAGACTGGTTTCTCCACCATGTGACCTGGGAAGACACACCCCTGTTGGCCAGAATATGATTTTAAGAAAGATGTATAACTCATGGTGCGGACTTGTCAAAATTATCTAAATCATACCATAATTCTTGTGATATTTCTGTGAACATTTTGAGATGTGTTAGGACCCTGTGGTGTATTCTAGGGGGTTGCTAGCGGAAAATAGGGTCTCACTCCAAATGTCTGCATGTTAAAAATCTGACACTTCATCAATTAATGTCCATACTCCTTGCGCACATGTGTGTAAATTTGGGTAAATGTCCGATATTGCAAAACCAGTTAAAAAGCGCAAAATGTTGCCATTTCTGAATGCAAGCCCCCAGGAAGAGCAGAGTTTGAACAGAGTATACCTCATGTGATATGTAATGGGTGCATGTAATTTTAAACAACTGTGTATCTGTGCAATATGTATTTGGGTCAAATATAGATTTGTGGGCAAACTGACCAGGGGAGGATCCTCTGACCCATAAAACCTACAGCATCACTCTGACTCACTTTTCCTTCCCCCAATCATGGGAGAGGGGAGATTTGGGCCAATGACAAGTAGAGAGGGGCAGGCTTAGCTAGGCCCAGGCACACACCCATTTCAAAACACATAAAAAGAGACTGCTGGGACAGGTAGAGACATTCAATTCCATTTGCTGCGGAGCATGCTGACCGACGACTTCACATCCAGAGATCCTACACTTAGACTTCCAAGCTAAACAGAGACTACAGAACTTTGAACCAAGAAGGCCCACTGCAAGCAAAAGTATTTGTCAGCAGGCCCAAAAATCATTTGCCTACTATTCACAGCCGGGCTGAGCTGTTTATTCTGGCCTGAAACCCTGCACCAGTAAGATCCAGAAGCAGTGCTGTACCCAGAGAAATCAGAGCAGTATCCAGAACCAGAGGCCAGAGATCCAGAGTGACCCAGACCGCTGTGAGCAGAACCAGAGAGCTGACCCAGATCACTGTGAAGTGCCGAGACCAGAACCGGAGTCCAGTCCAAAACCTGACCAGATCCGTGGCGAGGCCTATTTCAAAAATATATTGTGAGTACCTAGCAGAACTGTGCAGAAGCAATCTCTTAATAAAAATAATCTAACCCAAACTATTTTAATCTAACCAGAACTGCCTCCTAGAAGTTGTCACTTGTCATTTTGTAAAGCTGCACCACTGTCATTTGTCAATTCTGCAGCTGCAAAGCTGTCACCTGTCATTTTGAGTTTACTTAAAATCTGAAAAACTACCTTTATTTAATTGTCTGTATCTCTGGAACCGTTTGGGCTAAGACCTTGGTTTAACTTTCCTCTGAAAGCCTAGAAGCTAAGCTTTTCAACAAGCTTAAAACCGACTTGCTACTCCTTATACTTTTGCCGTAATCACGATTCACGCACTCGCGAATTTTTCCGGGATTTGCGATTTGGCCCGATTTCTTTACTTGTAAAAAGATAGCTGCTTTTGCCTGAACTGCTAAAATTTGTTTGCCTCTTAATCACCATCTCTGAATCATTGCTAAAGTGAGCCTGAACTCATCCCAAGTATCTCTCACTCACCCTGAACCTCCTAAAGGGAATTAAAAGCATTTTCAGCATATTTCTCACTTCATTGCCACCACATTCAAAGCACTTGGGCCTGTGTTTTAAAACTCATACCTGTTTCCTCTAAGCTTGCTGGTGTGGGAATTGAATTTCGTATTGTCTTTGATTGCATTCCTGAGAACTGTGTGCTCCTCTTTCCATCTCCTTCCATTTCTTACATTGCATAAAGGCGGGGTGAATTGTCAAAGAAAAGTGATTTCTTGTTCTGTTGAAGTCATATCAAGTTATTTCTGTACTGCATTTTATTCCTCATTGCTTTTCCCTTGAAATCATAAAAGTATTTTTGCTACTTTATCCATCCTATACCAACTCCTCATTGATTGTAAAGAAGTGTGCTAGTGCCAGATTACCCATTGTTGATAAACATCATATGTCTAAGTGTACTATCAGATATTAATTTATTATAAAGTATGATATATATATATATTGTTTAAATTCTCAAATAAACCTTTTAAACTTGCAAAACAGAACTACTTCTTGGCTCAGTGGGGTCAGGGGGATTCTAAGAGAGAAGTGTTATATAGGGGTATTCATCCAGAACTCATGAACTGGAAATAAAGATATATCAATAAGGGTTTCCATTCAGTATCCCAGACTAGGCATTGACTTAGCTGTAGTGTTGAATTGAATCTTCTTACACTGTGTAAGTTGGGCGCTACCTCAATTGCCGTCAGGCACAGTAATTGTAGCTGCTTGCCTCCTGCAGCCACCTTCCCCTTCCTGTCCCTCTTTCACTAACTACCACCATAGCACTTACTCTTATCACTGTCCCTTGACCTCTGATGTTAGCCTGTCTGCCCCCCCCCTTTTCTTCTTGTCCTCTCCTCCCTCTCCCTCCCCAGTACTATCTCGGTTCAGTCGCTGAACCTCTAAGATAGTCACTTGTTTTGTTCCTCTCCTTTTCCCCTCCCCCAACTATCTTCCCTTCCTCTTGTGACTCTTGCACTGCAACAATTGTTGTCAGGCATAGTAATGCTACTGCTAGTATTGTCTTCTTTTTATCTTCCCCACCTCTCCCTTATTGTTCTATGCACTTGTACTATCTGTTATGATATGATAGTTTCTTTCTCACATTCGGAAGTGTTTCAAGGACCCGTAAGAATGTAACTGTATTTTCCCATGCTCCTTTACTCCTTGAAGTGCTTTAAAACACATTGTGTATAGGCGTTATACAAATAAACAATCAATCAATCAATCAAAGAACCATAAGATCAAACCTATACTCGAGGACCCCACTTCTATGGTAAGGGCAGGACCTGGGGCACTCGGGCCCAGGGACAACAGCTTCCTCGGGTAAATATATAAAATATGATCCAGGAACGATCACTCCTATACAAAACAGAAGAATGTATCTTTATCTCAAGAACCTGAATACATTTATAAATGCGAAACTGCCATGCTTATAGTAAAATTGCATCAAGCCACCCAGGCCTGTGCTTAACCGATTTTTAAGTGACTACAGGTGTGCCGACCATGTGCCTTTACTTGTGAATAGCACCCAAGTAGTGATAAGAATCAGCTGAACATTAACAATGTAACAATGTTTATTAAGCTGGTAGATTTATTTTTACTGGTACCGAAGGCCACTATTTTGGTTTTACTCAGATCCAAGCTTAGGCCAGGCTTCAAAATAACAAGCTTCATACCTCAGACTATGCTCGATATCTTTGGTGTCAAGTCTAGTGAAATGGCATCATCAGCATGTAGTAGGGTGGGGTACTTAACACAGTTCAATGTTAGTGAAATATGCCCTATCTGTACCAAGCCTGGCATGAAATATGAATGCAAAATTATAAAAAAGCAACAGGGCCAAGGTACACCCCTGGCAAACACTTCTGTTAGAGAATTTATTAAAGAGTTTTAGGCACTGTCACATGTGTGGCTCTAGGTCAGGAACTATATATCAGCCAGGCATTAAGAGGAGAAATGGAGAGATCAAGAGCAGACTAGACCAGGGAGAGACAGGCACATAGCTAACTTATTCAAGTGCTCACTCTTCAGTCAACTCTTAGTCCCATGAGTGGGTTGGGTGCAGAGGCCCTCCAGAGGCCAAGCTGCCCCAACGGGTATGCAGAGACCACAACCACAAATGTTCCACTACATCGCTCACTCATGCCATGAACGCCATCTTTCCATCCATGCAGAAAGTGACCCTAAAAAATCATGGTAGGATTTCTTGCTGCTTCAAGGGGATTTGCCCTGTATTAGGTTTGGGGGTTTTTGGGGCGGTCTGTATTTTATCTTCCCCAGCAAAAGCCTATCTCTGACTCTCAGAAAACTAAACCAAGTGTTGATGGAACGAAGGAGAGTGTCCCTACCAAGCCCGTGACCTATGTTTCTGCCCATTGTGCGGAGAACCGCCTGCCTGAAAGAGTGATTGGTGCTGCTCTGTGGAGCTAGGCTTTCCCCAGGGGTCAGAGTGTTCTTTGTTTTTTGTTTTTTGTCTTCGTTTGATTGGTATATTTAACTGTTATTGCTTGCTAATCTGTTGCTTCTAGCTGTAGTGCGATTAATGTGTGTTGTAAATACATACTACATTTTGTAGAAACCATGCATCTTTATTCATTGATGTAAGTTCCTCAACTCTCCCTGGGGGCTCTGCTCTTAAAGAACAGAAGGAATTAATGACTGCTGGGGCCCATGGCCAGAGGAATCGCTAGGGGGTAGAGGAGGGGTCTTTTGGTTGTAGCCCCGCACAAAAGCTCAGGGGCTACAACCAAAAGGCTAACTAGCCCCGAGTCCCGACAGTCCCGACATTAGCGTAGCCCCAGATCTTTTACAATCCTAGTTACACCCCTGCCTATGGTTCATGGGTCCCGCATCATATCCGAACTCAGCAGTGGGGCACAGGATCAGATTTGTGTGCCCAAATGAACATAGCAATAAATACTGTGCATGTCACGTTGGTCAGGGGTTACGATCCCATGAAAGGTTTTTCTTACGGGTGATAGAAAATAGCCTTAATGAGCTGAGGCTCTTCTGCGCTGTGATTGGTCTGCCCCATGAGAAGATCATTAATAATACATTGCAGGTCCAAACCTGGGCCTGGGACTGGTGCAAAGGATGAAGCATGGCTGAAGGGTGGGGGATACATGCTTGCTAGCTTTCCCACCAGAGGGAAACAAACTGGATGGGTGAGAAGGGCATGAGGAGAGGCTTTCTAGGCAGTGGAAGAGGATGTACCAAGCTAGAGTCACCATGGTGATAGAAGTCAAAGCCAGCTAAGGTCTCGCTGAGATCCTCCTAGCCTTGATCATTTCAATCCCACACAAGGCCAGACTGGCACAGAGAATGCTGGAACAATAAGGGAAGCAGGTCGCCGAATGCAAGGTGCTGCTCAGAAGCATTCAGGTGCAGTGGACAGTGAGTGGGATGGCATGGAAGAGATGGAAGGAATGCTCCCTGACCCCGAGGCTCATATCACCTAGAGTAGTTCTCTTCTGAGTGCGGTATTCCCCACCTGATCTAGACAGCAAGAGTGAAGCAGAGCCCAATTCAGCAGGTGGCCCCTGGAACCCATGTCTTATGATCTTTATTGCTGCATTGAGCTTTAGCGAGACCCTGAAGGGGAGTGCAGTATTGAAAGTGAAACAAAGGGGCCCCTGAGAGGACTAGCCCTATTCACCCTTATCCTGTCACACTGTAACCCCAGGGGACTTAGATAGCCTTGCTGTCTTAAACATGTTCAAGGAGGTTTGTGTGACAGCAAGAGCCATGATGAAGGAGCATGCCCTGGTTCCTTTCTCTCTCCTTACCAGGAAGACCAGAGAGGCTGCAGAGCAGCTTGGAACAGCCGCACGCTCAATAAATGAATAGATCCGCAGTATGTGGCTGGAGTCTTACAGTGACACCCTCATGCATCAAAATCCACAAGCCAGGTTCATCTCAGAAACTCATATAAGAACCTTCATAGAAAACGCAAGCGGTTCTTTGAGTTGTGGCAGCCAGAGATGTGGGTGTAGACTTACAAGCTTAAGCGCCCACATAGAAAAAATAGAACCAATGTTACATGTTTCAGGGCCTTATTTATTTATGTATTTATTTTATTTTTGGAGTTACTTACAGCACACGCAACCTGTAGGTATGTAGGTGCTAGTTTCATTGTGGAAGCAGGTCATTTATAACACGCTCGTTATTTATTTATTTATTTATTTATTTCACGCATGGGCCCGGGATTTGAACCTGTGTTTGCTCAGCGTGGTCTTGCTTCCAAGACCCGTGCGTTGCCACAGGGCGTTCCTCCTGTCTTCATCCTTAAAAACAGGTAGATGTTTGAGAAAGCAACCGGCCAGCAGTATGCTTAGCAGGTGAACAGCAGGGTGACATGGGAGAGGATAGGAGGATAGGAATCTAGTTAATCACATTCGGATATCTTCCCTCTGAGCCAGGTCCTCAGAGAGCAGGTCCAGGAAGTGGCACAACAGTAGGGCAGAGGAAACCAGGCACTGTCTTCAGGGTTCCAGTCTAACACAATGGGGAGTCCAGGGGTACTAGCCAAGGATACATGCAAACCAGAGTTGATGAGGGTGCCTCCATCTAAGGGGTTTGCATAGTTAGGGGCAATAGGTGACTGGCATGGGAATTTTCCAAAGCTAGACTCAATTGAGGGAGCACTTCATTGTTGAATGCAAGGTGCAAGCTGTCATATGTTCTTGCCATTGAACACAGACTCAACAAATCAGTTTAAACACGATTACTTGTATAACATGGGAAGGCAGGAGCATGACCCAAGGGACGGGTATGCAATTGAACGTGGGAACACTAATCAGAACAGTGAAAGGAAAGAGGGTTAACAGGAATTCGGTCTAGGGGCCAAGATGTTGGTACCCTCTTTCATATTCCAAGGTTCAAGCCCTGAGCTCCCACCCACGATAGTATTCTCCAAGTCACTCACACTCACAGGGATTTAAGAGATGTCTGCATGATATGATATGATAGGTTATTTAAAACGTGCTTAATACCCAGAGGTTTCTAAGCGCGGACCATCCCCTGTGGTGCTCCTGTCGTTTTGCTTCCAAGGCGAGCACATTGCCCCACAGCTATCCTCCCGAGACCATGATCGCATGGTTCTTTCACAATGTCTTTG
Organism: Ambystoma mexicanum; assembly: GCF_040938575.1. Classification (NCBI taxonomy): domain Eukaryota; kingdom Metazoa; phylum Chordata; class Amphibia; order Caudata; family Ambystomatidae; genus Ambystoma; species Ambystoma mexicanum. The sequence goes on along the minus strand of NC_090926.1, from coordinate 1,151,187,991 downwards.
CTCTTTGTGTGGTCCTTGCTCTTGCTCTTGGCTGCCATCAAAGTCTTGGTTGGCACGGCGTTTGTCTTGGTGCTGTATCCCAGGACAAGATGAAATCCTCACATCTGCTACTGGGGAAGCACTTTATTGGACATCTCTTCCCACAATGGTTTTCTTTTCGACAAATGCTTGAACATATTCTCCCCCCTGCCGGGTACTTCTAGGAGGCATTTTAGACCCTCTCTAATTGGGTTCGCAGAAGTTACCAAGGCTTCTGTATTTGTGTTGGTGGTCTTGCAAATGCCACTTCAATCCAAGCTAGACTTCCGAGAGGTCTTTCCTCAAGGCTTGGCCCCTGATAGTCTTTGGGCCCATGTTCTCATCAGGCTTCGGATTCTAGCCTGGCCTCTCTCAAGCTCTTGCTCAGCTGGACCAGCAACTTTCATCTAGTTGACACTCATAACTTGGCCAACAGATGCTCTGCTCTCCTGGTTCGCTTTCTCTTTGTCTCCTTTCCACTACGTGGCCTTCTTGGCTGGTTCAATACACCATCTGTTCTCCTAGTTCTCTTTCTCCACCTCTGTCCAATGCAATAACATTCTCTCTCAGGAACAGCATCCTAACACCCTCAAAAGAAGGAGGCATGTGCCTGTTTATATTCTGATGCTGATATCGTTACTGGAACAATGGTGGACCTGATTGGAAACTTTTGTCTAGTTGATTGTACCTGGCCTAATGGTCCCACCTTCTGTTTAGTGTGGGTGGTATTAAGCTTTTTGTGCAGGTTTTTTTTTTTCATCTACACTGGTTTGATGTTCAAATCACAAGAGTGCGCGCCTCTCTCTGGGCCCCAGAGATCCCCCAGACCACCTCTGTTGGCTCTTCACCCATCTCGTTTAAGGGGATAGTCTTTCTACTGAGGGGTGGTGCAGGCATTGGATTAGGGCTGGCACTGTTATTACACACCATATGGTACAGGGTGGGGGTCAATGATACCAGTTGTCTGTGGTGGAGAGGTTATGCCTGTTCCACCATTCATGAGAGGAGGCAGGGGATCCTCCATGTTGAGTCCCGCTCCTTGGAACAGCACCAATCTGACATAAAAGGGATCTCTGGAAGCCTTAGATTTCCCTCATGCCTTGCCCACAAACTGATGATTACGGCACATCTTACTAAAGGGCTACAACTCATTAGCTGATGATATGCCAATTAAAACCATTTAAGAAACTGTTTCTTTATCTAGGCAACCTAGGTATCCAGCCAAAGACATCCTTTGCCAAACTTTCTCGGCAACAGAGAAAAGTAGTAACATGGGTTCATGCTCCTATTAAAGGGCCTTTATTTGATTTATTGTAAAGAAGTCCACCCTCAAAGTACACCTTGCACTTGGGCACCCCGTCTCCCTGCTGGTTGTGAAAAACAAGACTGTGTATGCCTCTCAGGGGCCAAGGTGCTGTCTGACTTCAGGGTCCCCTTGAAAGCGTGTCTGCGGGCTCCTGACACCGCCTACAGTGGTACTTCTTCAGCCTTCCTGGCCAGCCTGAGCTTCGCTCCTCATCCCCATCGCACCCAACTCTTCTGGATAGTCCAGTGCACCAATGAAGGGTATTAGGAGAGGCTTACGCATCCTAGCCACCATCAGCGAACTCCTCTCCTTTTCATTTGAGATTCACACTAAACAATTGGATATGTTCTGGACTTTTAAAGACTTACCAGTCGTGGTTCTGGTCGCGCTCCTGTTCCGTTGACCAGGCTCACCCTGGAAACCCATGTATGGAGTTCTCTGAGGATTGCAAAGGGGTCTCTGATTGCAGTAAATGCTGGTTTGTCTTTGGCACTTATAATACAATGTGTGATAGAAACTACTGGTCGTACCTGTTGCTCTAGTGTGGTCATGACGTGATGTTAATGCAGCATATATTTATTTAATTAAGACGTGCTTCTCTGCCTGTTTTATTAGGCACAGCATAGCAGTTCATCGACTCTGGGTATTTAAAGCTATGTAGGCTGTGCTCTTCGAGACCGCAGGTCACAATTATTGACTGGCAGGGACCCTGTGCGTGGGAGTTAGCTCCACAGACTGAAGTCTCTAGTCAGTGGCCCTCCACTGAGTGACGATAACTTGTGACTGTGGGAAGAAAGGCATTTTCTTTGCACACTACTAGTAATATCCTTAATTTAAAACCAGACAGAAGGGGCATATTGTATACTAGACCACATGGTCGATTCAAGTTCTATAGAAGGGGAAACATTTGAAGAGTGAAGCTAGGGTTCACTTGCGTGGAGATGCAGCAATGAATAGTACAGCTGTAGTAGTTGATAGAGATGGCCAGACACGATTCTTTCATGATACACCCTACACCGGGGCAAGTGTCAGAATAAACTATGAGGAAAGAGAAGTATATTAGGAACACACGTGGGCCTTCCTAAGACCTCTGCGGAACCCACACCACACATACCAAGGTTAGGAAGGAAATGTCAGCTTGAAAACAGATACAGAATTCAGTCCTATCCGATTACAGGTCCACAATGTGCATGCTTGAGAGAAAAGGATCTATTGTCAGCACCTAGTCATTTGATGTTGGGATTCCACTTAACAAACTGAGTCAAAGAATCATTGTGGAGGAGCAGAGCCAACAGCCAACAAGATGGCCGCTTAACTCCAGGGCTCATGATACCTTCCTGTGTTGTCTTTTGATATCAGCCGTTCCCTCAACTCACACCTCTCCTTTTTCACATGATGGGGGAGCTCGAGTGATGATGAGCAGATTGAAGTGCCGCATAGACCTTGACAGGAATGGTGGGTGCTTTGCTGAACCGGAGATAGCGCATGGAGCTGCAGTGACGACAGTCATGGGCAGACAGCAGGGATACTAGGTGATAGCCTTCTATGGTGAGTAGATTGGTGGGAGCATGATACCTTCACCTCAGCATCGTGAGCAGCTGCTGCCTTAGGGTGCTTTAACTCATTTTGAGCCATGGCCTCAAGCGAACTCCACAACCAGCCCAGTGACTGCACACACAGCAGAACAATGCATAGCTGAAAGTGGCACATGACAGCATAGACAAAACACAAAACCCACACACGTGAGACTATTTTACTTCGGAGCACAGTGGAAAGCCTACAATGTTTTCATTGTGATACTTATTCATCTTACCCCCAGAGTTAAGAGGATGCATAAAGCATAACATACAGGGTTGTAGTACTCTAGATGGGGGGCTATCCCAGTTCCCTTTAATAGATAGATAATGCCAGGGACAGGGTCCGTACTCATAAAGCAGAGAGGTAAGGGTAGTAACAAACAATCACTGATTGAGGAGACTTCATGACCTACACAAATCTGGCAAAAACCTGTAGGGCAAATGTGGCGGCCATGTTGAAGTGGCTTAAGTTGCATAGTCCTTCAGGACAACCACTGAAGACAAGGAAGTGACGAGTGTTTCACTTTAGCACCATCTGCTATTGCTCTGAATGGACTGTTGTTTTCCTCTTTGATTCCTTGCTTGATGTGTTGGCGTGTCATATGCCTGAGTCTGCTATGACTGCCAGCAAGAGGCAACAGGTTGCAGGATACCAATGCTAATATCAGCATGTCGATGCACGAGCATGGTGGGGGTATATGCTGCTTGAAGATCGACAACATTGAACTATATCCACAATATCTGCAGCATACAGACCCTTTAACACCTATATGGTACCCTCTTGCCATTTCCAGCTGATGGAATGATAACCTGCATAAATGCACTCTACAGAATCGCAATGTCCACACTACGTGCGAACAGCATAACTGTGCTACCAATCATCCGCGAAAGTGGCCCTCCTTATACAACAACCTGCCAGGCTGAACTCAGCAATTACCAGTGTAGACGCCCACGTGCAGAAATGCACAAATTCACACCCTATCTGAAGTGCAAAAAATAGTGCCTATGTATTTCACCTATAGACTCTGAAATCTCCTGCTTTTTCCCTCACTAATTTACTCTTATCCCTTGACCCAAGTTCCAACTCCTCCTCCCCATAGCTCGGGCTCATCGCCTATTTTTTCTTCCCATCTTTACTTTTCTTCACTACAGTCTACTCCCCTTACTTTTTCTGTTCATGTTCTTCTTTCCTGTTCTGTTTTTCTCACCTCTCTATCTGCTCACTATAATAAACAATCATCTCTGCTGACCTTACTTGAGCAATCTGTGACCTTTGACACAGGGAATCACGCTATTCTTTCCCACAGGCTTTCTTCCTTAGGCATCGCTGGTTCTGTTCACATTTGACGTTTTTCTTATCTTTCTGGAGGTTCCTATTCTGTCAAAGGAGTCAGCCACTCTTCTACTTCCTATCACCCTTTGCTTCAAAGTTCCTCAGGGTTCTCGACGTGGCCCTCTTCTCTGCTCTCTTTACACCATTCCTATTTCCGCTATTATCTCATCTTTCAGTTTCTCTTACCACTTCTATGCAGATGACTTGCACATTTTCTTTTAATTTTCTACTTTTTCCGAGTCTCTGCATCTCCGCCTTTCAGCCATCCTTACTGCCATCGAATCTTGGATGACACACATTTTTTTTTCCATTTATAGGTGGCAATAAGTGAGATCTTGTTTTTCCCTCCTTTTGCATCCCCTCCCCCATACCACCATCCACCATTTTCGTTCGTTCCTACATCTCATCTCTCTCTTTCAAAGTAATCCCGCAATCTGAACATTATTTTCGATTCCTCGAAATTATTTTCTCTTCACATCTCTTCATTTGCTAAAACTTGTTATTACCACTTATTTAATGTACATAATGTAAAATCAGCTTGTTCCTTCCTTTTAACGCCACTAAACGTCTTGTCTCCAGTTTTAGTTATTCTCATTTGGATTATTGCTTGTCTCTCCTCGAACTACCTGCTTGTCATCTTGCTCCACTACAATCTATTTTCAATTCTTCTATCTGCCTTACTTGTTCTTGTTCCACATGTGAATTCATTGGTGGGTTTTATAATGGTTATCTTTTATCTCTTGCCTCAAATTTAATTTTCTCTGTTGTGACGATTCACAGGATCTCGTCATTTCTCCCCAAGTGGGGGACTCTTCTCTGTGAGGGTAGGGAGGTGAGGCCGCTACTCAATAGTCCCCCTTGGGGTGGTGCAATGGTGGACTTCACAGCAAGAGACTCCTCTGATGCGGGTAAGGACCCCCATTCCGTGAAGAAACTACCTAGCCCCTTTTCCCTGGAGATCAAGTCCCTGTCAGAAATTCCTGATAATACTACTGTCTGTTATGGTGATGTCTCTACAGTCTTTAACTCACAAAGTAATATAACCAAGACGAAGAAAAGCCAAAGAAATCTGCAGAATCATAACAGCCTACCTTATCATAGTACTGAGAAGAGTTGGCCACAAGGAAGCATAAATATTACTTCAACAACAGTAAAGAAGGATTTTAACCTTATGTTGGGGAGGATCCAGCTACAGGAAATAAAAAGTGAGCAAGGACTGGGAAAGAGAGAGAGAGACAGGCCTTGTAGGATTGCACAAGCTTCTGAAAGCATATCTTGCATGGCGCCATCCAGGAACAAAGAGGAACAGACACTTGGCTGCTTGCAAATCTTTATTCTACCACTACGGTGAGAAACAAGAGGGTATCTCACACGCTAGTCCCCGCCTATCTCTCTCTCAAGTGGCCAGGGCAGATCCATCGCCTTTGGATCCAGACCCTGTGGGTGGACCAGTATGGGAGGATCATCGGGGTGAGGGGTCTTCGGGGAATGGGGGTGAGGCAGCCGATGGTGAGATGTGGTATTCCCCCCTTTTTTGTTCACCCAACCCATCCTATTTTTTTAGGATTCTCTGAGTTCCCAAATCCCCCACCCTTTTTTACACAAACACTGGACCGAGGAAGAGGGTGACTGAGAGTAACAAGACTAAATCTCATACATCGTACTGGACATGTCCCGTTAATCAGGTCAGGCAAAGTCAGGCACTTGACTTTAAGTGCATACACCTGATACCAATTAGCTCTCCTCACATGGATAAAAGGTAGAACGTAAAGACAAACTCAGAGCAAGACATACACGAGTGTGAGCAGAACTTCCAGGGTGAAGGAAAAGCTATTGGAGCAGAGCAAGGGACCAAGGGACGAGAGCAGTGGGTCGAAAACCCCAAGTGTTCCCTACTGGAGGTTGTTGCCTCCGACAGGCCACGAAAGACACTTGGAGAAGGCCAAATCACACAAGTGAATGCTGCATTGTGTTTCAAGGATGCCAGCGACCCTCCTGGTTGAATGGCAGAGTTGGGGAAGCAAGGCCAAGCCTTACTAATCTTGACTCATGAATTGGAAATCGTAAAACCAAGAAAGAAACACACACAGCCGGTGCGATGGCAAGCGACCTGAGAGACCAGTGTGTGTTAAAGAAAGTTTGAAGTGGCGTCATTATATCGCAAGTGAAGGCTGCATGCGTGTGGATGAGACACGTAGATAGGCAGACCTGTGAATGAACTTGAAGTTAAACAGCTGTGAAATCAGCAATACTGAGTAACAGAGTGGTCTGGAAAAAGGAAGTAGTCCACTCGAAAGTGTCTGTGAAAGGTGTCTTGTTTGTAACGATAAAGCAAATGAACTGAAAAAGCGAAGTAAGCAAAATTGACTCCTACAGAAGGGGAGAGTGAAAGATGAACCTTAAACTTTTAGTCTAAGTGGTCCTGCGGAGGTCTGTAATGAATGCCACGCACATTCAAAAGTGTTCGACATCCGAAAGCGGTGTGAACCTGGCTAAGGGAGACCCGAAGCGTAATAAGCTTGGGGAAAGGAGCCCCTTTGCAAGTTTGTTTGAACTTTGTTCTGAAGAGATCTGAGCCCGTCAGAGGGGGACCTATGTGAACTTTGTGTTTAAAGAGGTCTAAGCCTGACCGAGGGGGACCCACGTGAATGGTGTTTTGAAGAGGTCTGAGCCCGACAGAGGAGGAGACACATGAAATGTGTTTTGAAGAGGTCTGCGCCTGACATAGTGGTGTGTATGTGAACTTTGTGTTGAAACATTATTTGGAGGTCGGAAAGACATACTTTAACGTGGAAGGCCAAGCGGGCCTCGATCCATGTTTTGGAACTCCTCATTGTATTGAAAACCCGAGCCAGAGTGTGTCATCCTGCCTATAAGGACCACCTCACTCCGAATGGTCTAACGTGGGGAGAGCTGATTCAGCTACATTTATTCTTTTGAACACTGATTTTTCCTTTACATACATTTGTCCTTTATACACTTGATGTACAAGAGATAGGGCTGGCATTAGGTTTTGTTAGCATAGGCCATTTTGATTTGACAGACTCTACTAGGACAGATTTGTTTATCGTAAAATGGTCAAGACTTCTCCCATCCTAGTTATGGGGCAAAGTAGGAGTTTCTCCAACCCCAGAAACTTCAATAAAGATTTTACAAATTGTACCTGTTGTGTCAGTGTCAAACTTGTGATACCATGCCTCCCCTACACTACTCGCTATGCAATGTTAAACTCCCCACTCCTCCCTTTCCGCCCACTCCGCTCCCCGTGCATTCCGGCGCCCTCTCCACATCACCTGATTCTCAACGTGATCAGCACATCACAACCTCCCCCATTTTTAACCATAGGAATACACTTTACTCCATCTCTTCAATCAGGCTCTTTGGTTTCCTTCGAGCCCACTGAGGCTGTCCGGAGGAGCCTCTTGCACTCACTCTGGGCTCAATTGTTCAGAAGGCTCCAACACTCGGCTTCAGACTCCTCACTATCATAAATCATAAGGTTCTTCTAATTCCCATGTTTCAGCTTCATCTCTCTTTGGCTCCTCCTCCAGTGTCCCTGGAAACGTCATAAACTGAGAGGAGTTTCTATTCTGGTAATGTACCACTGCCCATCTCCTGTGGTTACTAAGGAGCCCTTGACTTGGGTGATGGTCAGCGGAGAACTGCTAAATGCGCTCATATGTTTGTACGTGCAAGGTTGTCTTATAATGACAGTGCCTTCTTGTAGGCTTGCTTCTCTTGCTCTTCTTCTGGTATCAGCATGATGCTTCATGGCGGCCTTAGCATCCACAACACTCTACCTCCCCTCTTGATCTTCGGGATAGTTTTTCTCAGGTAGTGTGATGTGTGGTAGTCGAGTTCTGACATTTCACCTGAACATGACCTCTGAGAGAGCCTTCCCCGTGGTGCTATGCAGAAGTTGATACAGTATCTTCTCCACCGGTTCTCCCATCAAATGAGCAAACTGGACAGTTCTTTTGATGTTGCTCATAAAACGTTCGACTGTACCATTATCTTGAGGCCACAGAAGGAGGGTTCTTCTATGTCTGATCCCCATATACACCGCAAATGTTTTTTAAGTCCTGTCCCGTAAATGGAGGGCCATTATTTGATTTTACTATTTGTAGTACTCCATAGGCTGTAAACATCCTATCCAACGCCGGGATGGTGGGGTAAGCCGCAGTGGACAACACTATATGTATGTCTGGATATCTCAAATATTCGTCCATAGCCACAAGTATATGCTCGCCTCCTGCAATGGTTTCAAAGAAGTAAATGCCCACTAAGTCCCAGGCATGTTCAGGCAACTCCGTAATTTGTAAAGGATCAGGACTGGTGTGTGGGTTTAAGGACAGCACAAGTAGGACAATCTTTGAGCAGTGCCTCCACATGGCTATCCAACTGAGAATATTAGATCTTCTGGCGCAGGTGGACGCTATGCCCCTATGTCCAACAAGAACCAATTCCAGCATCTTCCTCTTCAGGTTTCTAGGTATCACTAGTTTTGTTGCCTACAAGAGTAGGCCTTCTTCAGCCCAGGTTAGTTAATCTTTTACCAGGAGTAATCCCTGAAAGGCCCTTTGTGTTTCGGGGCAGGTACTTTCCCCAAATTGTCTGGCCCTCTTCCAACTGCCTGATCGTAAACATCACAATCTGCAAGATGCTGACCCCCTCTGGGGTGGCTGCTTGGACCATGCTGTGAATATATTGGTCCGCAATTGTGGGGCTTGTCTCTGGCGATGTGACTGGGTGACGTGACAGAAGATCTGCCATGTTTTCTTCCTTGCTGGGTCTGTGTTTACTCCGAAATGAATACTCCTGGAGTCCGAGACCCCATCTCGCAATTCGAGGAGGTACCTTGGCTTGTGGATTTCCAAATATGAGCAGAAGAGCTTGATGATCGGTCACTACTGTAAATGGTTTCCCATATAAAAATAATAGAAAGTGTTTACACGCCCAGAAAACCTTCAACCCCTACTTCCTAGCCTGTGAGTACTCCTGCTCAATGTGAGCTAGGCTCCTGTTGGCAGGATGTTTCTTTTGTGTGGTGACTTCGGGTCCACTTGGGTCAGGATGGCCCCCAATCCCACAAAACTGGCATCCACTGTGAGCTCTGTCTCTGGAGCCATGCTAAACTATGCCATGTTGTCCACCAAGGAAATGCATAGACGGATGGTTTCAAAAGTTCTTGACATGTCTCAGACCATATGAATGGTACTTGTGCTTTAGTGAGCTTGCTGATAGGTTCACTCACTGATGCAAAGTTTGGTATGTCTCTCGTACAGTAGCTGATCCAGGAACAACTGCAGGTCAGCTACTTTGGTGAGCAGTACGGCATTGGTGAGAGCCGAAACCTTTTTTGGATCAGGCATCATTTCTTGTGCCGAAAATATGTGTAAAAAAATGGCAATGTCCCTTTGCAAAATTGACACTTTCTTGGTTCAAAGTGAGATTGGCTGCCTCCAATTCCATACATACTTGGCCCAAAGTGTGGTGGAGCTGGTCCTGATCTTTTCCAAATACCAGTATGTCATCACTATAGTTCAGTAGTTCAGTAGTGTGATTATGGGTACTTCCCAATTCTTTGTTATCGGGGGACCAGTTTTAAGGTGGGAAGATGGCAAATAGTATGCATTAGAGACAACTGGTTACCCCTCCCTTGTGGCCCTGTGGTTATGTAGGTGAAACTCTTAAATGCTGTATTTCATTTCAGTATTCTATTTCTCCAATCTATGACGTCAACTGGGATTTTTTCCGCAATGTCCCTCACATTCGGCCCTATCGACAACGACAACAGGCTGTGCTTCTGTTCGTCATCTAATGGGCCAATGGCTCTTATGTAGTCATCGAGGTCTCTGACCCACCTCTTTCATCTGGGCCCCAACGTACTGGTCTCCATGACGTCAAAATGGCTGGGAAGCCGCATGACCAGACTGTCTTTCAAACTAGTTTGTAGGCCTCCTTGTGGTGTGGGTGGTGGTGTCGCAGGCACTGCAATTTGGTTGGGTGCGGACATGGTATTACTGTTGATTGTGCCCCGTTGTCTACTTCTGTCTGCTCTTGCCTTTTAATGTGGGCTGCTCTGACACACTCTCCAGGCCCAGATATTGCAGGACCCCTTGACTTTTGCACAGGTTGCACCAGCATGCTGTGTTGTAAGTCCATTGCACAGTGGCAGGCTTGGAACTCTTTCTTTGCTCTGGTCGCCAAGCAGGCTTCAATGTTCACATGTGACCCAGGGTGCGCCTATGCCATTGTTTGTGGACCCACAATCTGGTCTGGATTGCCTTTCAGCGAAGGTGGGGCTAGACTGTTCACCCCTCCCCCCTCCTCGACAGGATTCCACAGTGGCAAAATTAGAGAATAAACAAGCAACTTGCTTTGAAAATGATGCTGGGCTGCAGTGCGTGGGCACGCCACCACCTCTCATCCAGCTTCACACTCAATGATACTCTTGCCTGCAGTCTTTCACTTGGATTGAGACCTCTCACCTCCAGAGGGACGGTCCCTAACTTCTCCAAATGCTGGCAGGGCTCTGACCCGTATTTCCATCACACCCTTGCGTCGGAAGGCGTGCTTCACATTAGCCCGACTCAGCGCGGGTATCTGGATCTTCCCTTATCTTCGCCAAATGTAGGATGGGACAGGCTTCTGTAAACATATCCCGCACTGTGCCTTCCAGGAACACTGAGGTGCAGACACTTTGTTGATTCTACCACTACTCACTACATACTGTTTAACTCCCTACTCCTCCCCTTCCACCCACAATGATCACCATTCCTTCCAGCACCCTCCCTGCATCACCTGATTCTCCACGTGATCAGGACATCACAACCGTGAAGCCAGCCAAGTCTGGGAAGTTCGAATGTGGGAACACAAAGCTGCAGGAATGCTGACCCACAACGGTAGGGACATCCAGGAACGGTCGACGGAGCACTGCAGGGGAAGCCAAGCTCTTGACCAGTGGAAGAGTGGACCAGAAGCCAGCTGCAGTGTGACCTCGGGAAGGTGAACTGTGTGGTCCTTCAACTTCAAAGGAGCTGTGTGACCCAAGTCTCTGTGGAGCTGTAAGGATGAAGCGGCGAGTGAAGTGAAGGAAGCAGGAAGCGCGGAAACAACATGAGCTAGGCCCTCACACCAGGAAGAACCAGCAATGCAATCCCGACAAGCTACAGTTTGGGGCAACTCAAGAGTCAAGAATGCTCCGGGAGTGATCTCCTTCATCACAGCAGTCACCCCAAAAGAATTGGGGGTCCAGAAATATTCAGGAGTAATCTCCCTCATTACAGTAGTGGTACATAGAGAACCAAAAGTAAAGAGAGCCCCAGGAGTTATCTCCCTCCTCAGACTAGTGATACCCAGAGAATCAAGAATCAAGAGAGCCTCAGGAGTAATTTCCCTCATCAAAGTAGTGACCCCCCTAAGATTAAGATGCCAGAAAGCCTCAGGAGTAATCTCCCTTGTCACATTAGTGGTACCCAAAGAACCAAGAGTCAAGAGAACACAGGGAGTAATCTCCCTCATCACTGTGCTGATAGCCAAAGAGTCAAGAGAGCCTCAGGAGTAAACTCCCTCATCACAGTGGTGATAAAAAAAGAGTCAAGGGAGCCTCAGGAGTAATCTCCCTCATCATAGTCGTGATTCCCAGAGAACCAAACATCCAGTGCGCTTCAGGAGTAATCTCCCTCGTTACAGTAGTGATAGTCATAGAACCACGAGTCATGAGAGCCTTGGAGGTAATCTCCCTCATCACAGTGGTGATACCCAAAGAGTAATGAGTGCATTCAGGGAAATCTCAGTCATTACAGTGATAATCCAATAAGGATTAAAGAGAATATCAGACAGCAAGAGCTGTCTGGATGCAATCTTGAGAAAGGCATACAACAGGGAAGAATTGCTGGAAATATAAAGCAACCTTTCAGGAGCTCATTGGAAGAGCTGAAGAGACTTTTGAGGACTATTACCAAAGACTATCCCAAGACAGCCCTTAAGGATGTGCAAGGTGTGTCGGGAGAAGGGAGGTATTCCCCTGAGCATGTTCTCTTTGTTGAATTAGAAGCTTGTGCAAAAGAGTGTTGGAAAAGAGGTAAAGGCTGAGCCAGTTCACCAGGAGAAGGGATTCATTATCCTGGTATTATTTTCCTTAAGATGCTGAATCCTTTTATAATTTAGTGGTAGGGCTAGAGTAGGTTATTGGACAGGAGACAAACATCCTGATGACGAGCACTCAAGTTGAAATTTGTTGAGGTAGGGATAAACCTGTAGGGATGGGGAAAGGTGGGTTATTTTCTTTGTTTCTAAATAAAGCTTTGTTGAAACATGCCTCCTCTTTGTCTGTCTCCTCACTCCACCATGCCACACTGTCTTGTTTTTAAATCTGTAAATGCTATAGCCCCTTCCTAATTGTCATCCTTCATCCTTTGGTATCTTCCTACTCGATCATTGTGCTCTGTATCCGAATTCTTGCTGACCAGTCCTCGTCCCTGTTGTACCCAGTCACGCTTCCACTCTTTCTCACTCCTGGCCCCTAAATTATGGAATTCTCTTCCTCTTTCTATTCGGTATATGACATTCTTTACCTCCTTTCATGTCCAGTTAAAATCTCATTTACTTCCCCTTCATAATGAACATGTTTTACAACTACTTGTTAGTCTGTATCCTGTGAATATTTTCTGTAAAGCGCTTATGCATTAGGTGCTATATAAATTTAAATAAAGTACAAATACAAGTAGATGCAATGGTTGAACTTAAAGCAGCGTATACTGACTTGGAACATGGCAGCAGAATTGCTAATCTGTGATTTTTGGGATTTCTTAAAAAGACAGAAGGAGATAACCAAATAGCTTTTCTGGCATAATGGATCACTATCACACTAATAATTTCAATTTGTCAGCATGCTAGAAATCCAGAGTGCTCGTATAGTAGCAGGAAGATCATTTGGGAGCATTCCATGCTTTCTCAGACACCAACATGTGTGGAAAATATTGGCAATGGTCTAGAAGTAGAGTCCGATCCAATGGGAAGTCTACAGAATGTATATCTGTGCGGACTTCTATAAAAAGACCACAGATACGTGTAGGCATTTCTTAGCATTGAGAACAGAGCTACGGAAATGAGGCGTAAGCTACAGTATTGTGGAACCTATTCAAAATTCAGATTACAAAAGGATCAGAAGACAATGGATTTCACCGACCAGGATTTCGACATGACAAAAAGGAATCGGCCATAGATGCCAAGCAGCAAGTGCAGCTTGAGGGGTATTGGCAACAGAATATAAGAAAGGGCCTAATTCATGCTGCTGAAGGTATGGGGTCCCTACTCTACAATGAAGGTGATCCCATTGGAGGAAGTGTCCTTGGATGGGAACACACCAGACTCAGTAAGAAAGAAGTCAAAATCCCCACTACTTAAAGGATCCAGACTTGCTGAGCCAGGATTGTGATGTGTATAAGTATCATTGAATTTGACTGCACTGCAATCAATGATCTCGGGGAAATGGCTGGCCTCAGGAGGCCTTTTTACAGTTCAGGTTCAGAGGTTGCAGGCTGAACTTGGTGCAGCTGGTTGGTCTTAAGCAGATTTTACTATTCTATAGACATGTTCCTATACCAACATACAATACGTGGAGTGTAAGGATTGGGCATGCAGTGACCAAACAGATGGAGAGTAGGTAATGGGGGTTATTCTTACAGTCTGAGATGAATCCTTCAGGTTTTAGACATGCTACAAGTTCATTCATCTGCTCAATAATGACGATTCTGGTAGTGCTGGTAGTGCTGACATGGAGGAAAGGAGGAAGAGACTAAGGTGACCCTGAAGTCATGCATAACACATACTATAGATCTCTCTGGTTTGAATGTGTACATATTTTTTGTTGCTGACAGCTGAAGAGAGGGTATTATTATTATTATTATTATTATTATTATTATTATTATTATTATTATTATTATTATTAGGTTATTTATTGGGTGCAGACAGCTTCAGGAAGCAACAGGCCACGTTACAGTCTCGGGGGGTAGTACACAGTCAGGAAATCAGAGATACAAGGGAGCAGGGAGCTAACAATGAGGGAGGGGGAGGGCAGGCAATTTGGCAGCAATGGATCTGCAAGCAACCAGGGGAGGAAACAGGGGAGCGGATCGCCCAGTCTTCGGTTAGGTGGGGAGAGGAGAGTGTGTATTGGGGAGGAGCCATTCCTTGAAGAGGAGGGTTGTGAGCTCCATCCCAAAACGTAGATGCAAAAGGGGCTCCAGAATCTTGGGCGTAGACAGAGAAGGCCGTTCTTCTGGTTCTTTCCTTCTGTCACTGGTGGAGATCCAGTCTGCCCATGTCCTTACTTTTGGGGGATTATAGCCCCTAGGCCTCCCGAGATACTATGCTTCTCGGTGAGGTAACTTGGGGACTTCAGGGCAATGGCCGTGAGAATGATGCAGCAGTATTTGAATATGTTGCGTGCTTTCAGCAGAGCCAATGCAGTTCAATGAGTGTTGGGGAGATGTGGGCAAATTTAAGGAGTCCTTTGATGAGCCATGCTGCATCATGTAGGACACATCTCAGAGGTGCCATGGTGGTCCCCGGAAAGCTTTCCGGGTATGCATGGCCACCATGTAGGTGGGAGAGGACCAATGCTTGATTGATGGGATGCAGGGCTTCAAATGTTTGGAGGAATTAAAGCTGGTACCAAGCCTTTTGTATTTTCCTTATTATGTTCTCCTTGAAGAAGTGGTGTCTGTTGATGTAGAACCCAAGAAGGGACTTATTTATTTCATTAATATTTCTTTTATTCCTCGACTAATACCGGAGACCAGTTTGTAAGCGCAGGACCAGGATTCAAACCTGTGTTTCACTGCATTGTCTAGCTACCATGACAAACGCGTAGCCCCTGAGCTATCCTCCCGGTCTCTTGAGGTTCATCTTGGAGAGTAAGGCCGGGATGTCAGGGTGTTTGATGTTGTTGGCCAGCAGTAGGAATTTGGTCATGGAGGGTTGATCTTCAGGTGAGCTTTGGATATCCAAGAATGGATCATTGTGAGGCAGGCCTTGAGCCTGTGGATGTCTTCTGTATCTAAAGCAGCCTGTCATCTGCATAATGGTGGATGCGGATGTGATTTTGGTGTGGAGCAAGGAGGGTTCCACGCAGTTCTATGTAAAAGATGTTTTAATTTTCTATTTATTGTTGTATGATTGAAATTCAACCTTAAACACGGTACAAATAAATACAATACAAAATTACAGGACATTATAACAATACAAAATGTACAAATATTATTACATACAATTTGTAAAACTGATCTCTAGTAAAAAATTAAATTAAAAGAGTAGCGACATAAACATCATAAAATCCATCGTAAAAGACTTACAGTCCTGTGATACAATTTGTCTCCAATACATAGCTGCATTCATTCATTATTTAATCAATACATTTTCCCCATAGCTACTTTCCAAATGCTGTAGGCACAATTAGATAACACTATTGATTGGCCAGAGAACAAATATGACCGAAACCGATTCTCATTACTTGATTGCATATCATGAACACATTTCCCATATTGCACCTCATCAGCTGATTCGAGGGAACCCCACGTCGTTAGCAAATGGCGACCTGGCACCATATATCCATGGAACTGCCTACAAATCCTCAATTGACATACAGTAGTACACCATCCCCGGTTATTGCAAAAGACGGAAGACAATTGAATCACAGCTACATCACAAATTGCAAAAGATCTCTACTCTGAATGACCTTTAAGTAATTTTGAATGTTTCAACATTTACAGGATTGCCTTGCGTTTTCAGAAGTGTTTTTCAGAGCAACCAATCCCATTCAAGCACCCTTTTCACACAGCTCTTTTTTGGTTAAGCTAATCATTATTTTAATGTTAGGGAGACACTGGATCTGCCGATGGAACTCTCTACAGGATATAACTAGGTTATTCAGAATCCTAGATGTCCCAAACGAACCATTATTCAACATAACACTGAAATCTGTCAACATCAAACTGTCTTCGGCAGTCATCAATCTTAAAAACCATAAACTTTGCTTGATTTTATGATTAATATATAATGAAGACATCCCCAACTACAATCTCATGGCTTCCACCGGAACCCTATTGCACAGTGTTAATATTCTGGGTTCTACGTTATTTCGCCGAATGATTTTACATCGTGGGACTTTTCATCGCCACCCTTTCATCGGCAAAAACTCCCTTTTTTTTTTATTTATGGGGGTTAGTGTGATCTTTCTCAGTAAATGCTTCTAACGCATAGATTATGTTAGGCACAATACAAGATGAATAATGTCTCTTTAGACCCTCCTACCAATTACCGCCTTCCATTCGAATGAAACTATTGGTTGCCATCAAGCTTTTTTGTGACATTCTCTTTCAAAGCTTCAGTGCAGTTTTGAGAGCGCAATAATGTCCCATGATAATTAAAACATGTTTCCTGCAGCAAAGCATATTCATGAACCTTCATGTAAATCAATTGGATTTTCCACACATACACATTATTTTTGTCTTTGTCAAATGTATTACAAGATCATTGACTTTGGATTATGCATCGGACTATAACTGGTAACAGGTAATAATGTCCCCATACATACAAAGTTGCCAGGAAAATGTAAGTGATTTCAATCCGACACACACCCAAGTCCCGCCCAGCATGTAGTGAGCAATTGAAATCCTTATTTATTTTATCTATAAGTTCAATATTCTGAACAATATATCACCAATATCACACCCTTCTCCTGGAGCCCCCCCGTCCCCTCACACTGAACCAGGAATCAGGCTAGTTTACAAAGGTAAATATTTATTTATGTATTTAGATTTCAAATCACAATATATTTTAATAGGTAAACAACAATCACCAGTGGTGTGACAGAACACTGAATTGTATCTTTAGTACACTAGAAATCAAGGAATGAGCATAAAACAAATGCAGCATAGAAAATAATACTTTTGTGTTGCTTTTGTATAGATGTCACTATGGTTAGGGGTTTCCCCTGCAACACCCCTTAACCCACCAATAGTCAATTAAATAGATGTGAGGAGAGAGCAGGTATTCAGGAATAACACAAATCAAACAGAATATCACTCCCACCTTCCCCCTTCAAACACAAGAGAAAAACGGAATTGACTTTTCAGCTGTCAGTATGGCTTTGAAATTGTCTTTAGAATTGACTGGGCAAAAACACCAAATATGTCCAAAAATGTTTAAATGATCATACATGCCTATGGGAGCCCCTTTGAACAGTTGCACACAATCACAAACAATGATTTAGCAAAAGAAAGCATTTGAAATCTCAAAGTCCAAGTCGGAAGCAGTTTAAAGCTAATTCACACGTGTAAAAACCTTTCAGAGATTCAATTCGCGGCAAACTTTTCCTTACGCGATATTCGCTATAATGGGTGAATCGCACTGTTTTGCACTGCGGTTTTGGGTTCTATGGATAGCTAAGGACGTTAGGTACAAGTGGGAGTTGAAGTTTTTGTAAAATAGGTGCTAGAAAGGAAAACAGAAATTTGTGTTTAGAAATGACAGATAGGTTTTCTTATGCTATATTAAAGACTACAAAAAGGAGAATGCCACACAGGAAGTTCATTCACGGCCGCTCATAACAGTTCATGTGTGATACTCTAGTTTCCGTTTGGTTTGGGAATTACTTTTCTTAATCAATGAATAAGAAGTTAGGGTTTAGAAACACATATGAGAGAAGAGGCAGCGCAAACATAGTTCAAGCAATACTATGATTCTGAATTACAGATGGCAGGGTTTTGAGATTGGGATCATACAATGCAGATATATTAGGGTCACTTTTCTTCCTATTAATACTCACAGAATAGGTTATTAAATTGGACCATCAGTTCTGGTCATGGATTGGATCTGGAAAAAGGTAGGGCAAAGGGAGGCCTTCTTTTTTGTTTAAGGGGGCTTGACCCTAGAAGGTGAGTAACACAAAGATAAAGGAGCAGAGTCAACAGCTACCCCTGTCCAACCACGCATTGGGGGTAGGCATGAAAAGCAGCAGGCTAGGTTTAACACATACTAGCTGAGGGTGGTCACAACAAAGGAGAACTGGAAAGTTCTAGGAGTCAATTTATTGTAATCAAAAGAGAAGAGATTGGACACACATACAAATTGTAGGTCTAGGTACATAGGGTTAGACCTTAAAAACACATATATGCCCAGTGGGGGCTACAAAGTCAAATATTTACACTTCACATTCGAATGAGGGTTAGTAGCATAGATATTTGTGCAGATTTGTATATTAATTTTGATTGGTAGTATGCTTTTATTGTCGACACATACACAGGTTGGTGTTTCTGGTTTGGGGTGTTAGAGGCCTTCCGAAAGTACTAGGATATAGCAGGTTTATAGAAGGGTCCAAACTGTCATAAGGACGTGGTCGCTGGTGGACCAAACGGTGTCAAGACCTAAGGAGACAGATGACATGATGTGTTTCAGGGATCGGAGACCACATAGTAGATACGTGTTTAAGTGCTGCAGAACAAAGGCCTACCTTTGTAATGGCGTTGGTAGAACTCAAATGAATGGAGACAGCATGTTCATTATACTGGTAGGGATCGGGGTGTTCCTTGTAAATGGGACACCTATTGGAAAGGAGGGGTACCATATGGTTAACTACTGGTCCAATGGTTATTTGTCAAGGGATATGGTGCAGTTATTAGGCCCATACCTGAGGCAGTGATTTGGCACGGTCCCTTAAAGCTGACTGAAGATGTCACGTGGTCTTGAAATTCCAAGAGCGTCTAGATAGTAGGAAAATACATGTCTTCGGCGTGGGAATACGGAAGATAGGGTCAATTATAGCAGAGCTATCAGTGCTATAGGTGAGGGTTGGTTTGACATGCACATGCAGCTTGTGGACACGGTGTGATTTTTGTAATGCCAGTGTGCATGATAATAAAGAGGTGAGGCTTGTGGCTGTGGTAAGTGCCAGCTGACATTGGGTGGATTTAAGACTAAATAGAGGAGAGCCTAGGCATTAATGTTAGTGGCAATTCCGGACCGTGCCCAAGTACGGGATGTATTACTGCGTGAATAGATCAATTATTATGTAGTAGACATCAAGAAATACTATCCATAGCGGTGAGAAGGAATACAACTGAGGGTTGCGCTTGTGCGTGCAAGAGTATCGTGCAGACTGAGATCGAGTCTAACGTGTTTAAATATTGGGGTAAAAAAAAAAAAAAAAAAAAATGGAGGCAGGGCGCATGTCTCACATTTGGAACTGAGCTTTAGCGAATCAGTTCAAAAGGTGCAATGTACCTAATCGCCCAGGTTTCAACTGCCAACTTGTGCGTTTGTACGGCATTGTATGTGAAGCTGTGTCTGTGTCTGCCGAGCTGTGTCTGTGTTTGTCAGTATTAAGTGTAGCAGCTAGCGCGCGTGCGCAGTTGAGGGCCGGCATGAGTTGAAAAGTGTAAAGCTTTATTGCAAGCTTGCACTGTGCATGAATAGCAAGAAGACAGGGCATGCAGTTTGTATGTCTATGGACGTAACATATGTATGGATATAGTCGATCTCTGAAATGGCATGTGACTTCATATTTTCAGCATGAGATTTTCTTATAAACAGAACATTTAGTGTATCATCATCATTAAGCCACTCGAACACTATCAACTACATTCCTGTATTAGGCTAAAGTTACTATAGTCTTTGTTTGAAGGTTACCCTAGGCATATTACTAAGGTAAAGCAAGCATCATGTGTTAGTTATGGTGCTTACTTTATGTATAGTCATTTAAGAAACGTTGATCACTTAAACATATGCGGAAGAGATAACTTATTGAATGCTTTGGATGTGCAAATAATATTGATATAAGGTTTAGGGATAGTTGTAAATGTGCTTTGGGCATGTTGGAACACATGATGTGATAACTATGGCACTGATGATATAGATAGACATTTTGCAGAAATAAATGGATTAAACATATACAGAGGTGGTGTGTGCTCTAGAGGTTGTCCTTTATAGAAAATACCTTGGGTGTACAAACAATATTTGACAAGGCTTGACAATGGTTTTCGGAGTTTCTTGGACATGCTCTTGGTAAGAGGCACTTCATTCCAGAACTAGTCATTTGTGAGTGGTGCTGAGGTAATTTCTGCAATGTCAATCGTCAAAGGCTGCATAACTGATGATGGTTTCCCAAAGTAGTTTTGGGAGTCTATCTAAAGAAAAGGTTCCATTCATTACTGACATTTAGGCCCTGTTTTACTGAGTTTAAGCGGAAAATCCATTGTTGTTCCAGTTTACGAACGGGTAAGTCTCTGTTACCTCCTCTAAAGGGATTTCTGGCTGTCTGGAGAATAAACCAGAATATATCATTGTGGCTGTGTTTTTTTTCTAGAAAATGTACCACCATCGGTTTTTCTGGTATGGCATTTTTAATGCATGATCTGTGTTCGCATATGCGTTGTCTTATTTCTCGTTTACTTTTGCCTACATATAGTAGTTTACACAGACATTGGATCACATAGACTGTCCATTTTCTTTTGCAATTCGTGAAGTTGTTGAAAGTCCATGTTTTTCCATTCGAGTCGATTGATTTCATGTCTTTTGTCAGACAGTATAAGGAGCAGGATCTGCATTTGTGGTGGCCTGTAACTGCAGGTAGATTCCACAGTGTCAGTTGTTGGTTGATTGGGGGAATTGGTTCAATGTACGTGTTTACCATGCAATCTTTTAGGTTCCTACTGTGTTTAAACGCAAACCGAGGTTTTGTTGTTTTGAAAGATTCTGTATGAAGGACATTCCAATGGCGCAGGATGTTTTTCTTGATCGAGTTACTTAAAGGAGTGAATGTGGTGACGCAGGTGATCTTGTTTTTGCATATTCCACGAGGGGTGGGGTTGAGACAAGATTCTCTATTTGTATTCTTAGCTCTTTTTTGGGCTCTTCGGATGATGTGTCCGGGGTATCCTCTTGCTTTTAATCTGATTGATAGGGCTTGGCTTGTGGTGTTGTAGTTTTCCCGTGTAGTACAATTATGTCTTAGGTGAAGAAATTAGCCAAATGGTAGATTTATCTTCAGAGATGCTGGGTGGAAGCTGTGGAATTCCAGCAATGTGTTCTTTGAAGTGGGTTTGTGGTATAGAGTGGTAGCCAAGGTGTTTGTTTTGTAGACTGTGAGATCTAGGAAGGGAATAGATTGTTTGTCATATTGTATGGTGAATTTTATGCATGCGTCACAGAGGTGAAGAATTCCTGAAGTTGTGTTTCGTTGCCCTTCCATATCATCAGGACTTTGTCGATGTAACAAATCCAGCAGCCAATCTGGTTCTTAAATGGGTTTGTGGTATCATAGATAGAGTTAGTCTCAAAAGAGTCCAAAAGAGTCCATAAAAAGATTTGCTATGTCCGGCGCAAAGGTGGCCCTGTCAAGGAAGAACAGCACATCAGGCATGGTACTGGATCAGCTATGCCGGTCCCCGGATTTGCACGAATCTGCCCTCCTTGTTTGTGGATATTTGAATCAGCTGGATAGCGGGTTCCTCAGGCAAGCCTGGTAGTAGCAAGCCAGAGAAATTCAGGATACTAGTTGAAAAGGCCTTCTCACACCACAGCGCTTCACTGGGTTGCAAGAATAAGTTTGAGGATTTAGGCCTTGCAGAAATCAATAGTTCTCTACTGCTTTGCAAGAGTCTTGGCATCTGGATCTGAACGGATGTTAAAGCTGGATGTAGAATGCTGGATCAGAGTGCTTCGCTGGAATCAGGAAAGTGAGTGAATCAGTGAGTCCCTATGTGTTGTCAGCTGTCTCTATTTATCCTTTCAAATGACATCACAAAAAGGGTGTAAGGGCCGGCTTAGCTAAGCTTGCCCCTGTAAACTGGGATTGGATCAAAACTTCATGTCTGCCTTGCATTTGAGTGATTGGATCACGGCCGGATGATGTCACATTTTATGGTTTGCTTTACTGTTCTTAGAAACCTCCCTTTAGCCACTGGTCTCAAAATCGGATTTTACACTAAATGCATATTTCTACATTGGTCACATTTACACAAATGACACACAAAGGTTCCATATTTTATATAGTATCTGTTCCTCAAAATCCCACAGCTGTGGGATCTTGTTTCAACTTTCTACAGATTTGTGTCCTTTTTGCTATGAACACAATTTCCAAACTTTATGCAAATTTCCACAAATGTGTGTGTTCAACATAGGGGTGTGTGTGTAACTTTTCAAATTCTAGGATTAATAAATTTCCTATAAAACCACATATATTGCCATTCCTATCCAGAACATTTCACACAGTTCTGCCGCCTCTTAAAACTTGCAGCCAAAAATTGCAATGCTTCACTAGATTGCATGAATTTTAGCACCAAGTAAGATTATGAATGTTGAGAAGTGTTGTGTTATAGGCATTTTGGACTTTCATTTGCAAAGCGCTGCTTCTCCCTCTGCACTCTGTTTGCTGGTCCTGGAGCCCACTGGCACATTTTCTGTAGTGTGTGCTCTATTCCACCACATATGCACCATGGTTGGCAGGTTGTGCATCCATCTTGTGTGTGTTGCACAACGTGGTATTTGTAGGTTTTTGGCACAGACAAGGGTTTTGCCGCCATTGTTGCAGTTCCTCACACCATAAGTATTAGAGTGATACCTCATAGCACAGAAAAGTGGGTCAATACATCCCACAAAAAGCCATTGGCAACATTAAATATGGTGGCATTATGTATGGAGATGGATTGCGGGGATGTCACGTGCTCTCCATGTAAAAAAGAAATAGTAGAGTGCAGGGGTGTCCCCCGCATGTTCAATGTGATAATGTCTCACAAAAAACTATGACTTTTTTGTCAGGAAACATTTTTGCTGGGACATTATTACATACAAAACTATAATTGCAATTTACTTCCACCAAGTACTCAGATGTAAAATGAATATGTGACTAATTTTCATTTGGATGTCTTGAATCGGGAAGAATAGCTAACTCAATATCTTTAGATCCCACCACCTGCAAGTCGCGTATTATATGCAACAAGTTTGACACAAATTATCTGTTTAGGTAACCCAGGCGGTGTCCGGTCAAAGGATCGAATTCAAAGGATCGACAGGTGAAAGGATCGACACAAAAGGATTGACGGGTCAAATGATCAAATTTCTTTTTAATTATATATTTTTGGGGGGTTTTCGTTTGGGAAAAAGGTGGTTTTTACCACAAAAACAGTGGTTAAGGGGGACCCCCCAAAAAAAAAAGTGAAAAAAAAAGAAAAATGAAATTCGATCCTTTGACCCGTCGATCCTTTTGTTTCGATCCTTTGACCCGTCGATCCTTTTGTTGTCGATCCTATGACTGGGAACCAACCCAAGCTAATGGAAGGGAAGAAAGCTCCTAACTTGAAAGATGCTGGCAGCTCTTACCTTTCATCCGACTCGATTAGCGTAACTCCAGAACTCATTGCAACATTGATATTATGGAGGGTGCCCTTTTAAGGAACCGATGGCTTTTGAGCTCAACTCTTTCTTTGACATTTTCCTCCCTCAGATTTTCCTACCATGCTCACGACGAGTATAAGGAATGCAGTCAATGCTAACAGCCGTGTGGTTCAAATCATTTTCGCCAGCAGCAACTCCTAGATCTCTGTCCCTCTCGCCGGACACCCTGGCTTCCAGCTGTTCTACGCATGAAATAACCAATTCTGAAATATCACCATTTGGGACATCAGGAGGATGAGCATCAACCTCTATCATACTAGATTGGAATCCATCCATATGGGAGTGGGCCAAGTCCATCGGTGCTGTGGCCCTTTTAAGAACTTCTTGCCTTTTCTGAGTTTCCTTGTCGAAAGAGAAAGTATATTGTGCCTCCTATTGTAATAAATATATTAATATTGGCCTACGCCAAGCTGCTTGAAAGTCACTTGTGAAAGAAATCCGTGTTGCAAGGTCCTCACCTGAAATCCATGTAAGCTGCCATTTTAGGTCAAACCGCCATTTTAGGATTCGTTGTGTAAAAGTCACCCTGAGAGTTAAAATGGAGGACGATGTCATTCCAGAATACAACATGGCCGTCTTGACCTCTGTACATAGCTAATGTGTAAACTTGCCTGCAGGCCACTTGTTGAGGTTGTGAACTGAGACCTTGTCCTTTGTTGACCTATGTGTAGAAGGATTACTCGTGCAAAGAAACTAATCCACGAGCATATGTTGAGACAATAGCCCTCATTACGACCCTGGCGGAGAGGGGTTTACGCCAGCGTAATGCATGGCGTACCTCTCCGCCAGATTACGACTTCCCGTAGCGCCATGGTGGTTTTTTCGCCTGGTTTTTCCGGGCGGAAAAATCCATGGCGCTACGGGACCTGTTGTTAATTACGCCACCGTAATTTACGGTGGCGTAATTAACACCTTCCCCACTCCCATTATACCCTATGGGGCAAAAATGGGAATGGGGAAGGGTAAATGGGGATTGGGGACTTACCGCCCCGCCAAGGTCGGAATGGGGCGGTAAGTCCGCCAACCCCCATGGCAGAGTTGGCAGCTCTGCGCCATGGACCATGGTGCAAATTGCACCATGGTCCTCCGCCAGGGTCGTAATGAGGGCCAATGTATTCAAATACTGAACGAAGAACATCTGTTTAAACTACATTGTATTAATGTTTAAGAAGGCCTGCATGGAAAATCTTAGAATACACAGTGATTGCATAGGTTTGTTGATACATGTTCTAAAGGAAAAAACAGTTATATGCGGTTGTTTGAGACTTGGCACGAACCCTAGATCGGTGATGTATTAAAAGGAATATTAACCCGAAATGGGGCTGGACATCGTGCCCACCAAGTGTATAAAAAGCGAATGCATTCTAATGTACAATGTCTCTCACTGAACACACTGAACCACGCTGGAGTTCGTTGTGTTGTACTCAGGGCCGATAGCTATCTGAGTTTGCTCTGTTTTTGTAACTGGATTCAGTATAAAATAAAGTACTTTGTATGTTCCTTTGTAACCCGTGTTCGGTGTATTTCCTTTTTGGGTACTCAGCCTCGATATTTTGATTCTGTTTTCACAGTTGGTGCCCGAATAGGGACCCTCAAGATTGATGCCGGATTGTTGAAGGTTGACGCACGCTATCGGATTGGGTTCGGACAATGTGACATAAGGGGCCCCCTGAACGCGACGCGACACCTCAGCAGCGCTGCACAACCCGATCCTTGGACGATAAGCGGGTGGTCCGAGACGGCATCTTGACGAGGGTCCACTTATCGAGGCTGGCAGATTTGCCGAAATCAACATACACGAGGTAAGATTAGTTAGGTAAGATTCTTAGAAATCCGATCGGACCTCCTTAGGTTTGGTCAGGTGAGTCATGACCCGATTCTTAATTTAACCCTGACAATTTGAATTTTGGCTCATTGTATGTGCAGACACAATTATTGACCAGGTAACACCAAGAAGTTGAGATATGCCTGGGAAATTGTCTACCTGCTTTAGGGCATTATTCTGCAGTGATAGACAATCTTTGGAATTTAGCCACAGGAGGGGTCGCCGGCGTGTACTATGTACTATAAGCATGGCATTGGAAGTATAGTATTTAATGACATTAGGCACAGACAAACCAGACATGCCTCCGAACTTCAGTGGCCAATCAATGGTAGCTTTGAAATCCCTCGTATTGAGTATTTAGAGTCAATTCTATTAAAGAAAAAGGTTAGACCTGCAGCATTTGATGTTTTGCAGAATTGGAAAAAAGAAGCGTTGCAACAACTTAAAAGTAGAGAGAAACATGCACGCCGTCATAAAACGAACGCTGAAAAAGTGTTGTTATATGATCAAGACAAACAGTCTGAGGCAACTAAAAATATGTACAGGGCTTTTTCACTCGGTATTCAGAAAATCTATCCTTCTAAAGATCTTCATATTTCTGATGAGTTTATTGACAAAATATTGAATGAACGAAGGCCTGGTGCCTCTGCGCCACCTCCGTATGTTCCTCTTCCTGCTGTTTTGCCTCTTCCTCCTGTTATTCTTGCTCCACCTGTTGTTGTTCCCGTTGTTCTTGCTCTGCCTAATGTTCCCCTTCCTCTTGCTCCCCCACCTCTTTTTATCGCACCAGTTATAGTACCTCCATCAAATATGCCTGCTCCCTCTCTTCCAAGTGGTCCTGAGCCGCTTGTAATCGATCGAGGTACAGGAACAAAGGTTGTCACTCGCAATACCATACCACCGGAGTAGAAACGTGAGTTAATTGCATGGGCTAAGCATTGTATGGAGAAGGATGATCAAGCTAGCGTTTTTGCCACACTTTGTAATACAGATAATTTTCCTGAGAAAAATGTTTTTATTGAAGGTTTAGGGATTCAGTTATGTATAATGTGGGGAAGATTAAATAATGTGGATTTTCCGCAAGGGTTAAGGGATCTAAATACTCTAGCGCTTTCTAGAGACACTGTGGAGAAGGTAAATGAGCATGTCAAGAGGTTGTTTTGGTATCGAAAGGAGTTAGAAAAGTTACAGAATGAGGATGACGAAGAGGAAAATATGTATGTACAGAAACGGTTCCTTCCGTGTCGTAAACCGATATTGGAGGAAATGCGAATTTGTAAGAAAGACGTGATTAGATGGATTTCAGACATATCGATAACTCCAGTTGAGGTATATGACACATATAGTCAATATACGCTAGAAATGCAGAGGAAAGTGATACATGTAATGATAGAGTACCTCCAGGATGAGTGTGTAAAAAGGAAGATTAGTTGGCCCACAGAGTTATTGAGCATTTATAGAGAGATTTTTCACTTGACACTTCTTCGACTGCTTTAGTGCTCGACTTGGCTCTGTTGCTTAGTAAGCGTTCGGAGTCACCTACTTCTCAGTTGCCTATGAGAGAGGTTCCTCTGACATTTGTCCCGAAAGTTGAGGTTGCCGCCAATCCTGCACATAATATAGTCGCTGTGAACATTCCCGCACATTATGTGTCGCAGTTCGTTCACGCCCCGTTCTCAAGACAGGAAGTGAATACTATTAGGCAATCTATTCCTGATATTAGGAAAAATCCGACAGGGTTCTATAAAGAGATAGAATCCGTTTTGCAGTCCTCAGTGTTCACCTTAGGTGACATTGATTTGTTGTTTCCTGTACTCCTGCCCATAGATTTATGGAAACAAGTTAGAACTATTGACAACGTACCCGGGTTGGGAGATACATGGGTGAATATAACTAGACTCGACGGGGAAAGGCCAGCTGGCGAAAGACCACCTCAGGTGATATTAACTCTGCCTGATAGAATCGTTGCTAAATTAAAAACCATAATTCCCGAAAAGAGAATTATTTGGGACAAGCTTACGGCCTGTGTCCAAGTAAAGTCTGAGGGTGCTACCGAGTTCTTTAATCGGTTCAAACAGGTATTCTCAGATTTCAGTGGACAAGACCTAAGCACAGAGTCTGGGAAAAGATTATTTGTGGACACATTTGTCCTTGGATTGCTGCCTGACATCCAGTCACAAATTATGTCTTCTGAGAGCGCTTGGCAGGCGAAATCACAATCAGAAGTACTGCACATGGCTCAGTACTACGAGAACCGTGTCAATAATGAAAAAGTAGGATTGAAAAACGGAAAGGCGACTTAAAAACGAAAGTACTATTGCAGCAAATTGTTAGGGGCCCCAGAGGGGGTAGTTCTCAGGTTAGAGGTCAGTATGTCCCGCAGGGGAATGTGCCCTTGGGTCCTGTGAACATTAACCAGTGCGCTTATTGTCGTCGAGAGGGTCATTGGCGAGCACAATGCCCCGTCCTTCAACAAAGGTTGAATAATACATTTGGTAATATGGGTATGCGATCCAGAGGTCGCCAGGGCTTAGGGGGCCCTGGTAGAGGTCAGTTTACACAGGCCCCTCAGCAACCTTTTCCCAGGACAATCAGACTCCGAGTGTGGACACCAAGAACATATTTGATCATCCATCCGCTGCATATTTATCTGAAGAACTTCCTTTTGATGATATCCTGTTTCGTTAGGATTGCCCGAAGCAGGGTTTGGAACCTACACCTATTCCCGTCAATCAGAAAGGTCCCTACGTTGAAATGGTGGTGGGAAATAGGAAACATCAGTTTTTGATAGACACTGGAGCACAGAAGTGTTCCATTGATCATTCGCGGGTTCTGAATATTTCACTGTCAGGGCAAACCAATGTTTCTGTAGGGTTTTCTGGTACACCAGTTGTTTGTCTGGTTTCTATGGCAATGCCTATTTCTTTGGGTCCCTTTATGGACCATTGTCCATTTCTGTTGACTTCGGATTGCGGAGAGAACTTACTGGGGTTGAATCTGTTAAAAGAATTAAATGCAGTGATTTATTGTTCTTCTGATGGAGTGCGCTTGACGATTTCACCACAGCAATTTTCTGCTTTGCAATTCTTGACTAGACCTTTGCCTTCAGAATTCATTGATGTACCAGAGAGCTTATGGGCTGTCGACGACAATTATGTCAGTGTTTTACAGATTGAGCCTGTAAAAATAGTCTATATGCCTGATAGAATCGTTGCTAAATTAAAAACCATGATTCCCGAAAAGAGAATTGAAACATGGAATTGAGCTGCCACGCATTCCTGAGTATAAGAAATGCTTTGAAATGTATTGTTTCAGATTTTGTGCATCGTGGGGTAATTGAAGAAATTTCAGGAAGTTTGTGTAACAGTCCGATTTTACCCATGTACAAGAAAGGCGATAATGTAATACCATTCCGTTTCATAATTGATTTACGTGCCATTAATAAAGTTGTGGCACCACAATTTCCAATTGTGCCTGATGTAACGACAATCCTAACCATGATTCCAGCTACAGCTACTTACTTTAGTGTTGTGGACTTAAAGAAGGCGTTCTTTAGTATTCCTATACACAAGGATAGTAGATATTTGTTCGCGTTCACCTTAGGGGGACGCTCGTTTACATTTACTCGTGCACCTCAAGGGTACACAGAGAGTCCTAGCATTTACAGTAGGGCTTTGAAAGAACAACTTGATACCCTTGAATTGCCCTCTACCTGTACTTTGCTTCAGTACGTTGATGATTTTCTTCTAGCTGCTGACTCTGAGAGTGCCTGTTTGGAGGGCACTGTGTTATTGCTTATTCATTTAGCTAAGCATGGTCACAAAGCTTTGCTTAAAAAATTCAATATTGTTGTCAGGAGGTCGCCTTTTTGGGCTATCCCCTGTCAAAGGAGGGAAGAAGATTGACACCTGAAAGAATAAAACACATTTCTGGCATGTCTGTCCCAAATACACAGAAGGAAGTTAGAGCCTTGATAGCTATGGCTTCTTACTGTAGGTTGTGGATCCCGAATTTCACACTAGTGATCAAACCGATGTTGGTTTTGACGAAAAAGGGCATTTCTTCGCCATTGCCATGGAACGCGGTACACCAGCAGTCGTTTGACGTGCTTAAGACTGCATTATGCTCTGCAACAGTTTTGGGCACACCATACTATGAAAAGGCCTTTGTGTTGCTTGTGCATGAATGTGATGGATGTGCTTTGGCTGCATTAATCCAGGAACATGGAGGGGAGAATAGGCCGTGCGGTTACTTTTCTTCCACCCTTGATCCTGTAGCATGCTCTTTGTCAAGATGTTTGCGTGCTGTTGCTGCTGCTGCCGCGTCTGTAAAACAGAATGAGGGAATGGTTCTAGGCCATGATCTAATCCTGATGGTGCCTCACTCTGTAGATGTTCTACTGAACCGAACTCAAACGCAACACCTCACTTCTGCACGGTTGACAAGATATGAATTGATCTTGTTTGCTCCTCACATTCAAATTAAGAGGTGTTGTGTCCTTAATCCGGCTGAACTCCTACCTTTCCCGCAAGATGCTACTTGCGGCGATGAGGTGCCACATGACTTTTTGTATAGGACCGAACAAGAGACAAAGGGTAGAATTGATTTTAAAGATACTCCCTTGGATAATCTGCAAGGAGAGCTGTTTTGTGACGGCTCCTGCTTCAAACTTCCGGATGGTACATCCACAGCTGCTTATGCGATCACTACATTGAGCACGGTTGTGGAAACTAAGAGAATCACGCATAATTCGGCACAGGCCGCAGAGATTATAGCATTGACCCGAGCTTGTGAACTTTCCAAAGGGCTTGCAGTAAATATATATACTGATAGTCAGTATGCTTTTGGGGTGGTACACAACTTTGGGAGACTTTGGTCAGAGAGAGGGTTCCTAACTTCGCATGGCACCAAAATTCAACATGGCTCCCTAATAGTACAGCTACTCTCAGCGCTTGCGCTTCCTTCTCAGTTAGCAGTTATGAAATGTGTAGCACATCGAAAGATTATAGATGATATCGGGAAAGGGAATGCTTTCGCTGATCAGATAGCTAGGCAAACTGCTACCGATCTCCTTACGGAGGTGTATGTTTCAAGGGAGTCTGTAGATGCTTATACACTAGATGAGGGTGTTGGGTCTGTACAGGATATCCAAGCTGATGCCACGTTAGAAGAATCCAAAAGGTGGGCTGAAGGCTTGGGGAAACTTGATGATGACGGCTGTTGGGTGGACATAGTAGAAGGGAAATGGCTACTCCCTGATGCGTATGTCATGATGATGGTCATCATGGCCCATGGTCCTACGCATGTATGTGCCCAGAAAATGACAAAAATGTTAGAGAAGGTTTGGGTAAATGAAAACATTTCGAAAATTGCCCAGCGCTACGTCCGGGAGTGCATGATTTGCCTGCAACACAACGTGGGAAAGGGGACAGTAACTCCAAAGGGTAGTTTTGGGCCACCCTCTGTCCTCTTTGAAGTGATCCACTTTGATTTCATTGAAATGGAACGATGCGATAATAAGAAATATGTACTGGTGGTTATCTGTGCTTTTAGTAAATGGGTTGAGGCTTTCCCTGTTAAAGATGCTACAGCTATGACTACTGCAAAAATCATGTTAAAATAATACTTTGCACGGTTCAGTTTGCCAAGAGTTATCTGGTCGGACAATGGTCCACATTTTATTGCCGCTGTAATTCTACAGATATGTACAGCATTACGAATTGACAAATGGTTCCATTCGGCCAGACATGCTCAGAGCGCCGGATTAGTGGAAAGATACAATGGTATCATCAAGAACAAGCTCGCTAAGACGTGTGCCGGCACCAAACTAAAGTGGCCGGACGCCTTACCGATCGTGTTGTTATCTATGCGCACAACCCCTCAAACTAAGACTGGGCTCTCTCTATTTGAGGTGGTAATGGGGAGACCTGCCAATATTTGGAACCTTCCTAAATGTAACTCGTTAAAAAATGTTGAAAATGTACTACTTTCAGATTATTGTAGCCAATTGACTAAAAACCTGTATTTGATTTATCACCAGGTATGAGAAGCTTTACCTGTGCGATACGAGGGCCCGGGCCACGGCACACGGCCTGAGAGTTGGGTGCTCGTCAAGTCTTTTGAGCGCACCTCCTGCCTTGCGCCTCGTTGGTGTGGCCCATTCCAAGTCCTGTTGGTCACCCAGACAGCGGTGCGGGTCGCTGGGCGAAAGAACTGGATCCACGCGTCCCTTCAAGAAACTTCCTCACCCTGTGCCACACGTTACAGAAGAAACAGAACCCCTCGCTGACACTGCAACCAATGATCCCAAAGCAGTAAGCAGCATTGATAGTGTGTCGGAGAATCTCTCTGAGCCGGGAGGCTTGGGGAAGCTGCCATTTTGGCTCTGCACCCTCCACAAATTTTGCACCCGGAAACTGCTGTTTTGAATTTAGCCCCTTCACTTGCCTCCGACACGTTGCTTCCAGCAGGAAGTGACGACATATTGTTTCCGGATCAATCAGTACCAGGAAAAGTACAATACAATCTACGACCACGAAGATAGACTTACAGCATGGTTTTGCTGTGCATCTGATAGACTTACGGCACGGTTCGGCTGTGCATTCGGAGAAGGAAAAAAGTCATTGAGGGCTTGCTTTTTGCCCAAATTTGAGAAAGAGAGTTCTGTTGGCTAGGGTAGTGGAAGGACTAACAAGTCGCTCGACCGGGAGGTCGCCAGCAACAAACTTTGGAGCGTCCGTTTGAAGACTACGATGCCCGCCACCGCTACCGCTCGTATGGGACTTGTAAATAAGGGGGTGACCAACCGGGACAATGGACAAAATGCCTGGGCCCCAAAACGTATTGCTGTATTCTCATAATGATATTTTGTTTTTTAATAGTCACTGCCTTAGGATTGTGGTACCTCGAGGAAACTCACTCTTTAGAACTTTTGTTGCCTACTGAAAGTGCACCCATTGTTCCTACTCCCTTTGTACATTTGCATACTGTATCCCCTCGGGATTCCCAACACAGACAAAGGTACCACAATAAAACTCTACTGTTTATCATGAATGCTACGCATGCCATTTTTAATAAATCTAACTGTTGGATATGCTCACATTTACCCCAACACGGGGATAAAGGGCTAGGTTGGTATATTCATCCTTTACCGTTGACAACTGCTTGCTATGCTTCTCTTAGAGCACTGTTTTTTGGCCGATCGAATGATAGAATCTCAGGGAACTTTGATGGCACCAATTTGAATAGTTTTGAGAAACGTGTTTTGACTCCCCTGGGATGCTTGCTTTTTGCAAATAGTAGTAAACTGAATGTTGCTTCTATTAGGCCTTCTGATAAACTGTCTCGTCCTTTCCAATCTTTGATTTCCTTTAAAATGGCTCCAATAGGCAATAAAGACGCCATGCCTCCTTCTTACACTGTTAACCATAGCCCCGATTCAGTTTCTTTTTACATACAGAGGAATGGAACCCCGTCAATGGGAAATTTTCTAGGTTGTGCCAACGTTGCAAATTTGACTGGGGAGAACAGACCTTTGTATGTAGGCGAACCTGTCTACTTTGTCTGCGGTAATGTAGCATTTCCATGGTTGCCCAGGGATTGGCAGGGAACCTGTTTTTTGGGAATCCTGTTGTTTCTTTGTTGCTGTATTCAGTGTCTACCTGGTATGTGTTTGATGCTAGGGGGATGTTGCGCACAAGCGATAGGTTCGATAGGACATAAAGTGTATGCCCCAGATAAGACTTCCAAAGAATATGTGTTGAAGGATATTTTAGCAAATTACCTAATTACAAAACATATTTCCGATAGTGATTCAGGGTTCATGGACGATGATGCATGGAGTTATTTGCAAGGAGATCCAAAGTAGTTTTTATCACTTGGCATAGGCCAAAAGGAGGGTTTGTCGAAAGAGAAAGTATATTGTGCCTCCTATTGTAATAAATATATTAATATTGGCCTACGCCAAGCTGCTCAAAAGTCGCTTGCGAAAGAAATCCGTGTTGCAAGGTCCTGACCTTAAATCCATGTAAGCCGCCATTTTAGGTCAAACCGCCATTTTCGGATTCGTTGTGTAAAAGTCACCCTGTGAGTTAAAATGGTGGACGATGTCATTCCAGAATACAACATGACCTCTGTACATAGCTAATGTGTAAACTTGCCCGCAGGCCACTTGTTGAGGTTGTGAACTGAGACCTTGTCCTTTGTTGACCTATGTGTAGAAGGATTACTCATGCAAAGAAACTAATCCACAAGCATATGTTGAGACAATGTATTCAAATACTAAACAAAGAACATCTGTTTAAACTACATTGTATTAATGTTTAAGAAGGCCTGCATGGAAAATCTTAGAATACACAGTTATTGCATAGGTTTGTTGATACATGTACTAAAGGCAAACCAGTTATATGCGGTTGTTTGAGACTTGGCACGAACCCTAGATCGGTGATGTATTAAAAGGAATATTAACCCGAAGTGGGGCTGGACATCGCGCCCACCAAGTGTATAAAAAGCGAATGCATTCTAATGTACAACGTCTCTCACTGAACACACTCAACCACGCTGGAGTTTGTTGTGTTGTACTGAGGACCGATAGCTATCTGATTTTGCTCTGTTTTTGTAACTGGATTCAGTATAAAATAAAGTACTTTGTATGTTCCTTTGTAACCTGTGTTCGGTGTATTTCCTTTTGGTGTACTCAACCTCGATATTTTGATTCTGTTTTCACATCCTGTATCATAGACACTCCGCCAATGAAGCTTTGTATCATGTAACTGGTTCGCAACAGCGCCCTGGTACCTAAGGGTTTTAGGCGCTTTACAAATCAAAAAATAAATACAAATAAATAAATAAAATAGTGAAACCTGCTCATCTAGATTTCAAGCATGTAGCTATAAGGTCCCTACTAGGTGCACTAGATAAAAGCGTGCAGGAGCTTAAATCACTATGATACGTGATAGCAGTATTTGAAATTTGCTCCAAATTAGGTGTTCCTGAAAGATTTGTAGCAGCCAGGGTCATTGCCTTAACAGCCATTATCCCCTGGGCTGCAGCGTTCCTGTTCAATGTAACCTCTCTTTGATATTCCAGGCACATTACTAACAGGGAATTGGTATCTATTGGTGCTTGTCTTGTCAATATGCACATCTTGTCCAGTAGCTTCAGCTTGATTCTCTTAGTTTCCCAATGACTTTGCTGCTGTATCCCCAATTTCATTCTAGAAAAGGAGGTAATTTCCCCCCCCGAAGTTGAGCCTCTCGCAGCTCATTAAAATCACTGGCTATGGATACACCCGAATTCAATGCAGCTAGCAGTGCGTTTGAATTAATATAATTTGATGCACACACCATGCCTTGGCCAACACTACGGAAGTTATACAGCATATCAGGGATGCTCATAAAGCAAACCTCGCTGTTCAGGCATATAGAACATTAGCCAAGTTCAATAAGGTGGGTAGAGATCAGCACATAGCAGCAATACAGGAGTGGACCAATCAGCCAAAATACACCCCCACCTCCTGATCATTTAGTGGCTCCTGACTCATAAATGATAACAAGTGAGGGACAAGCGGATCCCAAAGGGGACACCGTTGCATGGTGGCGGTGCAGAGAAATGAATGGCACAGCAGTGGCATGGTCCACAGCACCACTGCACTTACCAGGACTAAGAATTCTCTTTCACCATACAAAAGCATGTGCTGCTCAAGCTTCCCTCCTAGCCAAGAATTTCCATAGTTCGCCGCAAGAGCC
The DNA here is from genome assembly GCF_040938575.1 of Ambystoma mexicanum. Classification (NCBI taxonomy): domain Eukaryota; kingdom Metazoa; phylum Chordata; class Amphibia; order Caudata; family Ambystomatidae; genus Ambystoma; species Ambystoma mexicanum. Next base: position 1,151,152,728 of record NC_090926.1, on the reverse strand, counting down.
GCCGCTATGACACAGTAATGGCAGGCCGAATCCACAAAGAGCCCCAGTCAGATAGTACAGGCACAGGCCTGCACAAGCTGGAGAAGCTGTGAGGAAAGTACTTAGTAACGTTCAGCCTTTTAATCTCCTCAGCAAACAAACATCAAGCTCCACTGATCGGAACAATGGTCAGCCGCTTCTGATGCTATGTCCCTACTTCTACCTCTCCATGTAAAGGTTGAATATTTAGGGCAAGACTGTAGGTCCTTGGGGGATGCCACAGGTGATTGGTAGAGTTTGTGATCAGGAAGAATCCATTTCAACTAATTGGTGGCATTTGGCAATATGAGATCTGAAGCAGCTGAGGGTGGTCTACCTGATCTCCTTGTGACAATGTAGACATTTGGTGAGTGTCTGGTGGCCTACTGTGTTGAATGCTACTCTGAACTACTGGCACTGCTCTGGTTAACCTTCCACACCATTGTTTTTTAGCTCGTCTGTACCATTGCAAAAGGGGTCCAGCCAAATGAAAATCAAGTGAAAATGAGTGAAATTTAGTCAGGTACTGCCACCAATGGGAGCAGCCAAGCCGGAACTGCTAGGCCAGTTCCCCTCTGCACAGACACACAAGCAGCCCCCGAATGTGTCAGCCTTCTTGGGCCTCATCAGTGAGGTGCAGCTTGGTTTCCTATTGAGCAGCGAGCAAGGGACCCATGTCTGGGAATACTCTCTCGCTCTCTCATAGGGAGCTCCATGTGAAAAAGGCCTGCCTGTCATTACCAAAGGAAAAGCAATATTTTAATTCACAAAGGCAGAACAAATTCAAATGTCCCTTTTACATGGAAAACAGAATTTTTGAACCCTAACACAAAAAATGGATCTGCATGTGTGTTTTAAAGTTAAAGCAAGACATGACAAAAATGTCCACCTGCCCAAATAAAGATTTCAGGGAAACCACATGGCGTGTGTAATGACAAAAGGAATGGTAGATTATGCTTCACATGCAAACTTCCGGCAAAACATTTGAAAAGAAAAGCCTGCTTGGTTGCCATGAAATGTTCCTCTAGGCCTATTTAGGCAGACTTTTTGGGTGTCTTTCTGCAAGGGCACTCAACAGAAGGCTATATCAAAAACAAAAAAATAATTCAAGTGCAGATTGGAAAAGCAGATCACATTACTGGCTGAGAAATAAAATGCTGCATTTTCACTGAAACTGCCACCCATCACTTTTCAGCAGGAAAACGAACAGCATTAATGACTGAAAATAACAGCCCTGTACTTTCAGTGAAAAAGCAAAGTGGACCCAGAAAAACAAAAATGGTATGGCAAGGAACCAAGGCTTATGTCAGACAATTCAATATCTGAATCCATTTCAGTCAAGGACAAATGGTGGTGGCCTGGGCAAAATTCACAAAGAACTCCCCCAATGAAAGCCTGGAATTTACATTTTCCCAGCTATTTACAACTGCAATAAAGTGTGGCTGCTAAATGGTGTTGAAAACAGACTTTCCCCAGACTGGGTGTCTTTGAAAGGACAGTTCTGAGCAGGCCAAATGTTCTAACTGGTACATTCCAAGTATTTACAACTTCAGGCAACCAACTTCAAAGAGACTAATAAAAACACTGGCCGAGAAAAATAAATGGCTTGGAGGAAGGGAAGCTCATATTTGCACACATGAAGATTCCTTTTTTTAAAAGGACCATTATAACATCTGCCTTTTTCTCAGTAACCTCAAGTCGAACTGATCACATGTATGTTTCATTTTTGAAATTATTTCCAGGTGATTTTGGTGATATAAAATTCCTCCAGCTATGACTCAGGGATCTGCAATGGACATTTCAAATGGGTGTCTGGCTGATCTGAAAATGTTACAAATGTGAGAGTTGCCGTGCTCATGGAGGGTAAAATTAGGAATATGGGTAATACATTCTTTGTTCCTAACTATTATACTTTTTATAGAAATGGCAGAAAAATGACAAACAGCCATGCAACATGGTGAGGACCAGGCTGTTGTTTGATTAAATTCCCCCTGATTAGCTGCATCAGAAAATATATAGATTGTGGTGGTTACAAGTAAATCACAAAGTTGTTGATACATAACTAGTTTTTTGCCGAAAATGTGACATGAAAACAAATGGTGAATTACTGATGAGATTTACCATATGTCTGTTTCAGACTCATAAACCAATCCTCAGAGATGGGCTGGAGTTGGGAGGAGAGAGAAAAGTAACCATCCAATCATATTTGCGAGAACTCATGCAGGGTACTCCCCCAAGATTGTAAACTTGATGGTGTCATTGCTGCTTTATAAAGTGAAAGCACTATGAAGAAGGTGGTGCTGCTGAAACTTACCATCTGATTGCCGCAAGGAAACACCAAAAAGATTTTGAAGAGATTGCCTCTCGGTCCTATGGTGGAGTGCAGGTGGCCATCCTTGAGAGTGGAGTGACCAGCCCCCTGCCCTATCCTCCAAGAGGGACCTGAAATGCAGCTGGCCATCCTAAACTTTAAGAGAGGCTTTCCATGTATGTAGAACTGAGTCTGGGGGAAACAAAATATGATATGGAGGAGTCTGCTTGCCTTAAATCCTTTCTCTTTATATTGAGCGGGGGTGTAGATGTAGATCCTTAGCCTAATTAACTAAAAATATAAATTCAATTAATTCCCATTGGCGGATCACCATGGGGTGATTTCTGGTAAAATTCAAAATTAGCAAAGATCATTCGCTTTGTGTGCTGAAAACTATAGACTGTCATTTAATCGGGTGATCCTATTTGTCGTGTTGACCACAACCTCTTTAAGAAGAGGGGTGTCTTTGTACCTAGACTAAAAAAATCCCTAAACTGCCAGATTCCCCAACACAGGTCTTTAATTGGAGGTGGGACTGAAATCCCAACATTGTCCTATCATCCCAGGTTTTGTTTTCCAGCTTCCCCAACACAGGCCTTTAAGTGGAGGGGGGGGTCTGAAATCCAAATTCTCAAATAATCCCAATTTTTGCTGTCCAGCTTCTCCAAACAGTGGGCAGGCCACATATACAGAGGGATATGGTGTGGAGCCGAGAAGGCATGCCAGTCAGCGACAGAATGGGGAGCTGGGCAAGGTCTTGAGATTTGAAAGAGTGGGATGTACAGGCTTCCCTGTGCCAACATTCTTCAATCATCCCAATTTTTCTGTCCGACTTCCCCAACCTAGACCAAAGTAGGGGGTTCTGAAAAACCCACTGCTAAATCACCCTGTGCTTATTTTGAGCAAATGTGTGAGTAAACTCATAATTGTCCTTTTAAGACAAATCGAAATTGTACAGCATTGCAAATGTAACGTGTTTTTATGCATGGACCCTAAACTACAAATTAGGAAATTGGAAAAGGAAAATAGTCAGTCCATCATTAAAGAGATGGACTCCCAAAAGGAGTTTGATGAAATGCGTCAGAATGTAAATATTCTGAAACAACTGAATTTACAACTGGTTTTGACCAGGATACATTCAGGTTGAAAGTGGATACAGAGAAGGAACAGTCAGGTCCTCAGGAACTGACCAGAATTAGAGAAGCTTTGAGAAATTAATAGATAAACAAGAATGTGTTTTAAGAATGCAGTCATCAAAGCCCGGTAACGTATGCGTTCTTTTTGCTACCGTTCACTTCCAATCCTGAATCATTCTTTTATTATTTTAAGTTCATCATCTTTTAGGCCCCTTTGCAGCGCGACATAGAAGCCATGGGAACAATGCTGGGGAGTAGAGGTTCGGTGCGCGATACCAAAGGTGCCACCGCCTCATAAAAAACAGCATGTAATAGAGACAGCTGTAATCTAAGAAAGAAAAAAAAAGGAAATGTAATAATGAGTCCCCTAAAGGAATCTAAGCTGGCAGATCAGAAATTGCTCCTCATTAGTACGAGTTTCATTTGTACAGGAATATCCCTCTATGGCTGCTCCTAACCAGGAATAGTGTTCTGTAGACAGCAAGAGAGGACTGTGCCAGAAGCATGGATAGACGTATTCTCAGGCTACCTCAAATAGTGAGGAGGCGGGCCCGTGTGCACTTCGAGAGCTCAGCACCAATATTCACAGGTGTGTCATGTCTCTATCCCCGCAAAGCAGTGCAGCATCAGGTGGACAGCAGCGTTCCCGCTACGGGGGTCATAGGTCAGTGGAAAGCGGGCTTCTGAAACCCTGGCTGCACCGTTCTCCACGGCTCCCTCTCCATGAAGAAAGCCAGCAACTGTCTGGAAACATAGGCTATATGAGCTTGAAGTTGATTAGAGTCCACAACAATAGTCCTTTGGTGAAAGCCATCTTCTGCGTTGGGCAGATTCCTTGCCTCCAAGGCAGCCATTATCTTCCATGCACACACTCTAACGTTCTACCACATGCAGAGGCCATCCGTCCCCACATGCAAGGCAAATAAGCATGGGATGCTACAACAGGAACAGTACATGGAGAGATTCATTTAATCAAAATACGCATTCATTCATTACACTGAATGACCATACTTAAGACATTTTGAATTTAGTGTGCAGTGTATTTTTATGGGCACACATATATAGTAAAAAGAAAACCTTAGTTGAGGTGACGCTAAGGTGCTGATTTAATGCAACAAAACGCCTAAGAGTCATCCGGTGTTGGGAGCTACGCCACCAGAACTATGAGCTAACCCGACCGCTCCTCGCACAGCCCACTAAGCACTCTGATGAAATCACATCTCACAGATGATGTCCGCCAATTTTTCGGTGCTATACTCCTGCATGAAGGTTTGACTCGAGGTTGCTTGCTTGTCTGGTCAAGCCCTCGCTCAGCATTTGAATTACTCTACTTGCCTTGGGATGCCTGGATGTCAATTTATGGACTTGGTCTGTCCATGTAAGGGACGCGTACCCTGTCGCGACATCGGCACTGTGCACCGGGAACATAGTGCGTCTCCTCACATATGGCCACCACCACGTGCATGCACTTGATATAGTGACTCGGCGGTCTAATGCTGACTGATACTGCATGCTGTTTCCAGACGCCTTAGAACGAGTCTTCTGGAACAGAGCTGCTCATCTCACCGCTGTGGAGAACCGGCCACTCTCTAGATGCTTCCCTTTCTTTGTTTTCCGCCATGTTATTTTTTTAAATTATAATTGTTCTTTTATAACACACTTAATATGGGAGACCAGTTTGTAAGCACGAGACCGAAATTCAAAACTGTGTTGCTATGCGTTGTCTTGCTTCCAAGACAAATGCGTTGTCCTTGTGCTATCCTCCCGGTCCTTTGCCTCGGTTGCTGCTCTTGTTTGGTGCACTTTGCTTCTGTCCTCCTGAAAGGGTTCCCTTGTCCTGACCCACAGCACAGTCAAGAGAATCAAGGGGACAAAAGGACTTAGGGTCTGGGCTGGGCAGGAGGTTTCATGGCTCACTGTTGACCACCAGCTTGATACCAAGATCCAATTACAAACGTTTTAATTACAGCAAATTTAATATATGGCATTGAAGTTGATTTTTACTTCTTGTGACGCCAAGTAAGGCTTGAGCAGCCAAATGGGTACAGAGAGGGGTTGTTAACTTTGAGTTTCAGAGGTGATCACCCCGTTTATAAATACCAAACCAGTATCTCTCAAAGATGTATCTGAGAAGAAGGTCCCTAATGCAAAACTTCTCTAACTCATTATTGAGTTTAAAGCTATTGCCACACAGTATGAGGCACTGCTGCTCCACGCCACTAGTTCCCATGTGAATGGGACAGAGAGTCTGCTTTAAAAATAGTCTGGAAATTTCGTCCACTCTTGCTCCCTCTCGGCTCGATGCAACGCTGGAAGGTAGTTTTGAGTTCGATCAGTGCAGTGAGCTATGCCATCATGTCTGCTGCCTGTTCCCACAGAACATAAGCTGGTGAATGCGTCACTTTATGGACGGGCTTGTAAGTAACCTTTTAAAAAATAATATGGGAGCCGTGGGAATCTCCCTGTACAGTCATAGCATTGAGCGCGCTAACCATCTGCCTGCCTTGGAGCTGCCAAGAAAGGGTACTGCCTTAAATGATAGGGTCTGGAGATTTCAATCCCCCTGATTATGCCTTGAGAAGTCAGAGATGGGATTCTGCCAAGCCAGCAGTCCCAGAGGGAGCTTGGGGCAAAGCCGTGGCTACCACCAGAAGAGCTAACTTTTGATTTTCCCAGGGGAGCAGGGGGCCGGTGGACAGATTTTTAGGAAGTCTGAATGAAAGTATAGGAACTTTTAGCGCAGGTGGCTTTTCCCAGGGAGTGCCTGGGCCTGGAGCACCCGCTTAATCTGCGCCCCTGGCTACCACCGATGCATGCGCTTAGACTGCTGTGAATTCTGTAGGGCATGAGTGAAGCCCAGGCCATATTTACAAACCCACACGTGTTTAATCTGCTTCTTTGGATTTCAATTGGTTGACTATGCAAGGTGTAACATCCTACGCATTAGGCAGTCTTACAATTTAAGGACCTGCTCTCCTGTGGGACACAATGTTATTTTGTCTTTTATTCAATGTGTTTTTGTCCAATTTCTTTAGAACAATTAATCACCGCTGTTTCAAGATGCTCATGAGATGAATCCTTCTTTAGGCATCTGCGTGTTCTCCCCCCGCCCACCCACAATTCTGGTTCGATGAATAAATGTTCTACAGTGAGGTGAGCAGTACCCCTCCCTGAAAAGCCCTAAATAGGGAAGAAGTGTCTTTGAAATTTGTAAGTCCTGTTTCAGGCTGTCCTGCCTCATACAAAGTAGCACAATTGACAATTGTTGGCATCGAGTTCCTGAATGACGAGCCGCAGTGACAGTAGCTAGTGCCTCAGGAAGGAGTAAACTTCATTCTCTAGCATAACAGAGGCCTGCACCTCCTCAGGTTGCCCTGTGGGAAGAGCTTTGGTCTGTGCAACATGTTTCTCTTCACTCGCTCTGCACGCTCTCAGGAGCTGGATGCAGGAAGAGGGAATGGAGACGAGGAAGGATGAACTGCGTACACATGGTTGCTAAGATACTACAACAGGGGTCCCCCACTTGTAGTGGACGATGAGCAACATTTGCATATCAAATGAAATGGTGAGCAACATCTGTATCGTGTCGTCTTTCAGGCAGGGATCAAGCTGACGGTGCACACGGGAGCTCCGCCCCAACCATAGAGGCCGTGTGTAAAACAAGAAACCTTGACTGTCTTTTTCAAATGTATGACATTACATGGAACCTGGCCAATCAAACCAGAGTCCACAGATCCACAGATAGGCCCCTTCACCACTGTACCACATAACCTGGTGTATAATGACAAACAACTAAAGGTGAAGTGTTACATTTCGGGACCACATGTTCCAGGGGAAACATTAGCATTGAGCTTGGGGTTTAAAACGTGCACACCTTTTAACATTTTCAAACACTATTAGAAGAAAATGTCACCTCTTGGTTTTTTGTGTGTATTGGTCTTATGAAAGGCAAATTCCCTTTGGTCCTGTATGATTATGCATACCCAATTGAATGAAATGTGCATATTTCACCTTGCTATGCTAATTTCTGGTGACGTTACAGCCCATTGCGTATGTTAATGCCCCCCCACCCCCGGCCACCAGGTATTTTTTTTTAGGACTTGACCTCTGTTTTCAGGTGTTGGCAAAATTATTGAAAAATAGATTACTGTAATACATTGAGGCCCTGATTCATGGAAATATTTGCATGCAAAACTGGGATTTGCGTGCCATTCTGCCTGCAAATCCCCATTCATCAAACAGGGATTTGAGCCCAGAATGGCACGCAAATCCCCGTTTTACACGCACATCAATTCCATTTATCAGGGCCTTAATATTAGAAGTAGAAGATTTCAATGCCCAGCAATTAACAGTAATCTAGTCCCAAGGCAAATCTATTCCAGGCAAATATGTATTGGCCCTTGACTTCATTTTAGAGTGCACTGGTGTTTACAAGGAGTATCAATTTAGGATGAGGCATTTTTCAGCACACAAGCCCATTAAGAGTGGCCAAAATGTGTAGGATCTAAAGAACTTTACTGATGCTTTCCTGTTACTCCCCAAGGAATATTTAGTAAAACATAGTGGTGTGTGGTACAGTAACATTGCTCACTGTACAGAACGGCCTGGGGGCTCTACCTTTTCATATTATAAGAAATGTATTTGCATTGCAATAGGAAATGGACAGTAAGTTCATTTGATTTTAATGAGAAGTTGTTCACATAATTACATCCTGGACTATTTGGCATGCATTTCCCCTAGCAGACAAAGACATGTCTGGAACAGTTCTGAAAGATATGACGCATGATGGCATAACACACATCCTTTGCCTGCACCAATTAGGCACATACACACGATTTAATGATGGAACCTTGTGCATGCGTGCCATTTACTTGTCAATTACCCATGTGCAAATGACCAGAAAATGACAGTCACTCGTCATTGTGTAACATTTCCAATAAATAATATAACTGTTCGATTCAAACACAACCTCGCATTTATAATAATGAGCCAATTGGACGTTCATTCATTGTGGACGGTTGGGTATTTATGTCATTTATTTGCCTATTGAACTCTGGCTAAGTGCATGCAGTGGAGGACTAGTTGGGGACACTGGTTGAGGCACAGATGAACTGATCCTGGCAGTGCTGCTTCTCCTGGCGGTCTGCAGCCCTGCGCGGTGCAGCAAATGTTGAGTGCAACTGCGTTAGGCGGGCCACATAACTGCAGGTTCACCAATGGGCATTTTGCTGCCGATTGCAATCGCAGTTGCATCAGTTCTGCCTGGGTTTGCCAGCGATGCCTACTTTTTGGCGCTCAAATTCTTCTCAATTGACACCTAGCTAGGTCAATGGGCATTGCATACTTGCATGGCCCAGGCGGGGTGGGTACAGCAGGAGATGGTTGCTGCTTCGGATTCAAGCAGTAGCAATGTGGTCTTCCTCTGCCCGCCTACTATACAGGCTCAAGATTCACATCAGTAGCCTCCTAGCATTCCCCCTGTGCAGTTCATACCCATATGACCACTCTCTGAGATAGTACAATAACATGCTGTGTATCTTTGAGGCTGTCAGACTACACGGCCATGGTGGTCTCAATACTGTAGCACCTCCTCCTTCTTGTCCTCGACAAAGAGGCCTGGGGTAACTGGCGAGGAAGATTTCTGGGTGGTGCAAGCTGGAGATTGGGGATCTCTGCAATCTCCCTTCATGGGAAGGAATTATGGGCTAGTACTGCTCGAAGTCTCTGTATCCTTTGGGTGCTGTCTTTATCCTCTGGCTTTTGCGGGTGGTGACTTCTGCGTCTATGATGCTTCCTGGCAGGATTGTTTTCTCACGGCTGTCCAATGTGGGCGTTCCTTCAGTCTCATTGCGGGACTCCAAAGTCCCTTGATCGGGACTCCAAAGTCCCTTAATCAAACACCTCTTAACACTGGTTGACTTTATCACTTTTGACTCTCCATGGGGTTGGCAGAGGGTTCTTTGCCGGTACTGTTGACTGTGACAAGGGGCTCTGAAATAAAACCCTAGCATGGTGGTACCGTTCTTCGCAGAGGGCTGAGCGGCTGTCATTCCACCGGTTTGCCAAATGTCAGGGTGACTGGTTGGTTCTTTGTACTCGAAAGCAGTGCAACCGTTTTTCTTGGGCAATTGCTTCTACTACTAATTAGTTCCCTTTTTGAAAATCATGGAGATTTGTGGTGTGACGCGGATTACAATATACAGCGTTTTCCCGTTATCTGTTGTGCTTTCTGGCCTTGATGGTCTCCTTGAGGGCTAAAGCAGATGTCTTTGTTGGCTCATAAAGAGAAGAGGGATTCCATGGTCTGTTCTGTGATTGTTCACCCTGCACGCTGCTATGGCTTCTTGGACCTTGGACAGGCAAATGAATGCCACTGGAAAGCACTAACTGCAATGTTTCCTTGATGAAGCCTTTGGCCATTTCCCCGAGGGTACTAAAAAGACACAATTTTTTGCGGTCCGATGACAATCAAAGGTCCTTTTGGGTGAAACAAATTGCTAGCCGTTGTCCGACACTGCATCCTGCGATCTCCTTCCCACCTGATAAATTCCTAAACTTTGAATATGGTGCACAGTGTGGTGTTTTCACTGCTATTCAATGTCGATTATCAGGGTCCATGAACTTCAAAGGACCTAAAAACACCTGCAGTGTTCTCTGAATCTGCATTTACTAAGCATCATCACCGGAGACCTTTGTGCGCTGTGGCGATGAGGGCAAATCAGATTGAGGTGGGGGGGCACAAACATGACTTTAAGCACTACCAGGACATTCCGTTCATCGGACACCTTCCTATATGGTCCCAAAATGAGCAACAGATGTTTTTTTTTTCCCACTGGAACAGTGTTCACGTGATTAAAATTAAAACATCTGATGGGCATTTGCTGCAGAACAATTGACTCAACAGAACGATTAACTCGACGCCAATGCTGAAGAGCCCAACAGAGCCTTTCACTGCATCAGAGCATCAGTGATGCTCCCCACACCACACATATGTTATTTGCACTCACTGCTGTTGAAGGTTCAGGGCAAGCACGAGAGACAGGCAGTCTGTAGTATCCTGATTCCTCACCTTTTGGCTTGTCTATGTAGATCCATCCTGTGTGGCAGTGATGTCAAGGAATGTGCAGCGTACGCTGATAGAGGAGCCCGTATTGCAGGTTCCTGAAAATGAGAAAAGTGGAGAGGTGAGGTGGGTGCTGCGGAGGTTGCAGAGTGCAGGACAAAGGAACTGGAGGATAGGGAGACCCGGTGCCCCCTAAGGAGATAGTCCCACCACCCAGGGCAAGGTGATACACCCAGGACACCTCCCAGAAGAAGAAAAGGCTGTCTGGGGAAGGAGGACATACTTTCCCAAGAGGAGGTTAAACTATCTGAGAAGCAGGTCATGCCACTAGCTCCCAGGAAAGCTGCCTAGGAAAGGAGCATGGACTTGAGGAATGTACCCCTGGTGTTCCCCTGGTGCATTTTTGAAGCAAGTGGAGGATGTCCCCTTGGGGAAGGAAGTATGCTGTTTCCGTGTGTTGCTTTCCACAGGATGTCCGACAAGGAGTGTAAGAGGTACAGCGAGTAGCCGCAAGGAAACAAGAGGAGGCACGAGAATGATGACCAGTGTGAAATTAGGCCAGGAGTGTGAGCCGAGGAGTGGTTGCCGGGCGGTCGGAGCCCGCACCTTTGGGCTACGTCTGCTTTGGGTCCGCCACGGCGGTTGAGCAGGCAGAGGTCCGCTCTCTGTTCCGCCTCTCAGTCTTATGGTGATGTCATGGACATGCCGGGAGGTCTGGCGAAGGTCGAAGTGGAATGTTTCTAGTGTCCCTGCTATGAGTGACTGCACGCAGTTGTGGCGGGAGTTCTTCTGAGTTAGGAGTTTTCGAACAAAGGACTCAGCAAGGTTTACTTTGAAGTTCGTACGGTCACTCCAGTGGAACGCTAAATGCTGAAGTATGTGGTAAATGGGGGGTGACAAGTATTGCAGAGGTTGGATGTTGTGTGCGTCCAACGTTGCGACACAAGTACAGTTCAAGTTATTGTAACTGTGCTTGAGTGTATTGTATTGGTGATTTGCTTGTGTTTTCAACAGATGGGACTTATTCTACGTTAGTGTTATAGTGATTCCTCCTTTGTTAACACTGTAGCCAACAACAGTTGTCAACTGCTAATGCAGTGACATTTCTTATGGTGTTGTTAATCTGATGTCTAAGTGATTTATGCATGATACGCAGGTGATTTTAAATGACAGTTGTGAAACACTGTGCCAACCTTGTGGGCGATGTCATTGGGTGTTCTTGTTTTCTATTATGCACTTCTGTGTTCCAATGTTCCCTGTGGGAATAGTGTGGATGGTTAGCCTGGTGTGAATCATTTTCACGCTTAAGAGCTAAACGTGTACACAGAGAAGTGCAGCCTGCATTTTGCTTACGTGTTGGATGGTACACCTGAATCATGAGAACGTGCATTGGATGTTTGCCAAGTTGGAGCACTGCCTTTGAATTTGGTTGTGGAAGGAAACAATGCTTACCTTTAAAGTTATAAAATCGAACAAATGCTAATTTGATATATGCATTTAGTTAAAACAAGCTTGGGGAATTGTATCGTTATGTTGCATGGAAGCAACAGGGACTAGTAGGCTTAAAAATGTAACCATTTCAAGGCATTGATGAAATCCAGGGCACTGACATATTTTGAGGAATTTTCAGCTTTAGGTTGCACACCTGTGCAGCAATGGAATTTTAGCAACATCAATGCAATCTCTGATGTGTTTTGGATGTGTTTAAATGATCACACAAAAGAGTTTTTTGTGTGGGGCATGCGTTAACATTGAACTGCTTGCGTGGGAGTGTGTTGAGTGTTGCATAGTTTGTGGTCATGTGGAATGAGGGTGGTGTTATACTCATGGCGGAACGGAAATACTGGTGGTGTCAGGAATAGGACATGAGGCCAGCGGACATGTCGAGCTACATGTCATTCCGGAATTGAGAAGTAGTGTGAGCATGGTCTGTAGAGATACAGTGAGGCCACCATGTCTTTTGGTTTGGTGTCTGTGGGCATGCGTCAATGATGACGCAGCGAGGCCTCATGGGCAAGCATCAAGGGGGACGCTATAAGGCCCCATGCCGAATGTGTTGGTGTTTTGGAAAGTGTCAGGAAGACACTGTAAAGCCACGATTACATTGTGGTGTAGGAATGACTCCAGGAGTATGCTTTAAGGCCTCATAGGGCATTCCCCAGGAGGACGCTGTAAGGCACCACAGCCAAGTGTTTGTTTTTGACTGTGTCAGGGAGACACGGCAAAGCCACAGTTGCATTGTGGTGAAGGCATACATCACAGAAGACGCTGTACGGCTTCATGGGGCATTTATCAGGAGGACACAGTAAGGCCCCGCAGCGAAGTGTTTGTGTTTTGGAATGTGTCAGGAGGGCACTGCATTTTGGTAGTGAGTTGAGTTTTCAGCCGTGCAGTCCGCGGTCTTCTCACATGGGAATTGAGAGGTTCGCTGAGGTGCTCATGGTGATTTCGATTTTGCGTCCAGGTGTGTTGTCCACGGTTGCCTCTGATGGTAAGGGAAGCATTTACTGGCACCTTTGAGTTGATGGGGATCGGACGTGCGGTACACAGTCATGGTCAGTGTCAGCAATGTACTTTACCGACCCTGTTGTGTGTTGATTTTCTTTCAGCATTTTGTGCTGCTTAACAGCTCAGCCCAGTTCATCCCTTCATGGTTGAGTAAAGTGGTTGGTCAGCCTGGTGAGAGGTTCCATCTTCCCACTTGGTCCTCATTAGTGTGCAGTGTAATAGCAGTTTGGCTTTTAGTTGCCTGGCCAGCAGCTCTGAGCTCAGGTTGTTGACAGTCTGGAGGATTCCATTTGGGTTTGTCACCACCAGGTTATTGTGATGGTGACAGAGCAGTATAGCTCTGTTCCTCTGTGCCATGCCTTTTGTAGGTCTATTGTTCCATTCCTAAGGGGTTTGCCTCAAATACTTTTTGGTTGTACCACATTTGTGTTGTTCCAGCACTTGTTCCAGCATGTTGTGTTCGCCCTCAGAATCCCATGCTTATGGTAGCTGGGTCTATTTGTGATTCCCTGGAAGGGGTGGAAGGGTGGTGTGCCGTGGTGTCACCACATCCCTTGCTGCTTCTTCCTGTGTGTTGCTTTGCACATTGTTCCTGCTTGATTAGTTTAAGAAGAGAAGGTGTGCTGTGTTGTATCTCTCTCTGTGTCCAACTATTTGCTGTGTGTTTGCATGGTCTGACTTCTTGTTTGGCTAATGGTAGGAGGTGTATTATATCCTGCTCCCACACCTTCTGGCTTGTCTGTGTAGATCCATCCTGTGTGGCTGTGATGTCATGGAATGCACAGCATATGCTGATACAGGTGCCAGGAATGTTGTGCCTTGAGTTTCGGATCCGCCCAGAAACGGTTCGACATACATGGAGGCTGGGTGGTGGGAGCCAGTGGGCTCTCCCTGTAATACTTATGATCCTACCTACCATCTCCTGTACCTGATGTTCCAGATGTAACCTGTATGCGTGCAACACAATAAGTAACCTAAGGACTTACCATGCTGCCTCCAGAACCTTTTTTTATAACACAGTCCACCTGTGTGTTGTACAAACCACAGCTACATATTCCACTACAAAGGTGAACTCGCGAAGCCTGCCTGTAAGAAGATGAAGCCTAGAGGTGGTTTGATTGATCCCTCCAGATATTAAAATGAGCAGGTGGCATTTGTGGTCAATACACAAGGTGAATGTTTTACCATTGATGCAGGTCTGCTAGTGTTAGTGGTCCAGGCTCACTCCAACATGCTTCTCTTTGTGCCTGAATAATGACTTTCTTGGTCACCGAGGGTTCTGTGAGCAAATCCATGCCTAATTCCTTTGTTGAGTTGGCATGAATTATGACTTATACAGTTGCATCCACTGCAATGCTGGTGGATTTCACTTAATCAAATGGCTGATGAGTCTGGGACTGCATTATGTCTAGTTTGACAGAATTGAATGGAGGTATAGCCTTGCTGTCCAACTGAAAGATTGCTTCTTTCTTCAAAAAGGTTCTGCAGTTGTTCAATCTTGAAAGAGAATCTAGGGACAATGTTATACTCCACCAGGAACTCAACTGTTCTTTGCTGATTGGCCTCTGGGCGCACCTAATATTTTCATCCAGAATCTGTTTGTATGAGGCTTTTGTCTGACATGTAGTACTGAAGTTACTCTACTTGCCATTGTGAAAATAACACATTTCCTCTCTGAATAGTGGGCCCACTATTGTACAATATATGTGGGAGCCTGAAGAGGGTGTTGTTTGGTGTCTTTTGGGTTGCTTTCTGCAACGGTATGAAAGGGATGGCATTGGCATCACTTCTGAAAAGGCATGTCATAAACTATTGAAACACTGATGCGGCTGAAGACAGGCTGGATGAGAATCTTGTGTATTGGACAGGGGCTTCTAGAGTTACCTAGGCGGTAAAGTGCTTTGATGCTTGGTGTCATTTTATCTGGTAGTGTGCACTGCATACGTATAATTTTTAGAAATCAGAAGCATTTCCTAGCTGCAAGATCAAGTCTGACAATCAGGCTTAAACTCCAGAGGTCAAGACACAGTCTGATCTCTTTTGCCATCCACTTTCTTCATGAGGACCACTGGGCTTAACCATTCAGACGCTTTCATGGGCACTCTGATGTTGTCAAAGATGGTGTCATGAAGCAGACGAGGATCAACAAAAGGTTGACACTGGAAGTTCAACAAAGTTTTATCATGGTTATTTACAGGATAGAGTCACATCTCTAAAAGTGTAACTTAGAATTTCAGTAACAACAACAGGCTACAATCTTTCATTCAACCTCATCATGATGTTTTCTTTCACTATCCCCTCTTGCTCCAGTCTCTCCTCCAACCTTTGCAATTCTGCCTCTACTCATCTCTGTTCTTCTTCCAGTATCTTCCTACATATGCTCCCCAACAGCCTTCGCTGTTCTTCTATCATTCTCCACCTTCTGCTCCACTCCTTTATTTGTTTATTTTGTTAAACCGTAATCATATAGTGCCTCCTTATTATGAATATTGACCTAAGCCCATTCGCGTTACACGGAAAACCGTGTTGCAAAGTTCCGATTTTGGGTTAACTTCACCGCCATTTTAAGACTCATCCACCATTTTGATTTCAAATCGTATTCCATGTTCTAAAATAGTGATCTGTGTTTTCGTCTTGCAGTTGAGCTGAACAACCTTTGAGTTCTGTTAATGTTTAGGTTGACCAAGAGCCGACTGTTCAAAGAGACCTTGTGCTTCATACGAGCTGCCATTCAAGTGTTGTCTGCGCTCACAAGCCTCTTCCTTGTATAAACACCAAAACAATGAAGAGGAATCTTCGATCGTATGCCCTAGCTGACCTTCATTGTAGTGACTCTTTAAATAAAGCATAACGTAGATCCGAGAACTTACAAACATCATTGTATTTTCATGGGAATGTAAACCTGTATAATCCTTTGCATAATATTGTAACATCTGTCATGTGAACTAGGCATAAACTCTAGCCTGTGAAATATTAATGTGAAGAGAGGCTCGACAATATTGTAGAAAATGTATAAATATGCCTGTGTTTAGATGTCCAGCACTCTCTCTCCTCACTGTGTCGGATGGTACACACTGCGAGGTGTTGGGAGCCAAATAGCTATCTGTTTTGCTTTGTAAACTGTACAGTAATAAAAGATACTTGTATCTTTTCAGCCGTGATTGGTGTATTTCATTTGTGGTACTCAGCCTCGATATTTCTTTGTTCTTTTAGATGGTGCCCGAATAGGGACCCTCAAGATTGATGCCACCTTGTTGAAGAGAAGAGGCGGTTATCGGACCGGGATCGGACAGTGAGAAAAAGGGGGAACCTTTTATATGAGATGCAATACCTCAACAGTACTGCACAATCCGATCCCTGGACGGTGAGCATGCGGTCCGAGACAGCATCTTGACAAGGGTCCACATATCGAGGTGGGCAGTTCTGCCGAAATCACCAACCACGAGGGTCCTTTGTCCTTTGTAATCCAATCGGACCTCCTCAGTCCTTTGTAATCAGGTGAGTTGTGCCCCGATTCCTAAGTATCCTGATATTTGGTTGGAGTTTTGTACTCGCAAGCACAAACAACACCAGGTAGCACCAGTGATCTGATATGCCTGGGAAATTGTCTGCCTGTTTCAGGGGATTATTCCACAGAGACACAATCTTTGGAATTTGGCTGACCGGCGCCACAGGAGGGGTCAGTGGCATGTTCTATGTACTGGAAGTACGCCATTGGTAGTATAGTATTCAACGATATTTGGCACAGACAAACTAGACATGCTTCCGAATTTCAGTGGCCAGTCAATGGTAGTTTGGAGATAGCTCGTATAGAATGTTTAGAGTTTATATTGTTAAAGAAAAAAGCTAGGTCTGCAGCATTTGATCTAATTCAGAATTGGAAAAAAGAAGCTAAGCAGCAATTTAGGAATAAGGAGAAGCATGCACGTCGTCATATGTCAAATTCAGAAAAGGCATTATTGTACGATCAACAAAAACAGTCAGAGTCTGTTAGAAACATGTATAGGGCTTTTCAACTTGGTGTGCAGAAAATATATCCGTCTAAAGATTTTCATGTTTCAGACAAACTAATTGATAAACTCTTAAATGAACGTAGGTCTGGTGCCACTGCACCACCTCCGTATGTACCTTCCTGCTGTCTTACCTCTTCCCGCTGTTGCACCTCCTCCTGCAGTAATCCCTGTTCTTTCTGTTGCTCTTCCGCCACCAGCTGTTGCTCCTCTTCCTATTGTTGTTTCTCCTTCTGTATCTCCACCTTTACCGACTATCACTGTTCCTGTGATTCCGTCTTTGTTGCCAACGGTAGTGTCTGCACTACCTGTTGTACATGATTTTTCCACTCTTTCTTTCCCAAGCTGTTCTGCTCCGCTTGTAGCTGATGAAGGGGTGAGTGTTGAATCAAATGTAGTGACTCATAGTACAGTTTCTAAAGATAGGAGAAGAGATTTGTATGCATGGGCTAAGAAATGTATAGAGAAAGGTGAGAAATAAGCTGTCTCAGCTACACATCTTAACCTACAAAGTATTCCCGAACAGAATGTTTTTATTGAGGGAATGAGAATACACTTGGCTGTAATGTGGATAATTTGACGGACATGGATGTCCCACAAGGGTTGAGGAATTTGAATGTTTAGCTTATTCAATGGACACTGCAGAGAAATTAAATGAACATGTCGAGAGGGGTTTTGAGTTAAGAAGGGAGTTAGAGTGGTTATAGAATGATGAAGTAGATGGTGATAGATAGGACGCTTTGCATGTGCAGAAACGGTTCCTTCCTCCTTGTAGATCAACGAGTGAAGAGACGTGAGTTTGCACAAGGGATGCGCTTAGATGGATTTCAGATGTGTCGATATCTCCCATAGAAGTATATGAGACTTTTTGCTAGTATACTCCAGAAATGCAGAAAAAAGTGTTACAGGTAATGTCGAATACCTCCAGGATGAATGTATAAAGAAAAACATTTGTTGTCCCACAGAATTGTTGATTATTTATGAGAGAGCCTTTGCACCCAATACTGCTTCTACCACTTTAGCACTCGATCTGGCTTTCTTGCTTAACAAACGTTCGGAGTTGCCCACTTCTCAGTTGCCTATGAAAGAGGTTCCTCCGACATTTGTTCCTAAAGTTGAGATTCCAGCTGATGCCCCAGTAGTTATAGCAGTCACTACTATTGAAGCTCACTATGTATCACAGTTTGTTCATGTCCCGTTCTCCATACAGGAAGTGAACACTATTAAACCATCGATTCCAGACGTTAGGAAAAATCCAACAGGGTTTTACAAGGAAATAGAATCTGTCTTGCATTTGTCAGTTTTCACTCTGGCTGATATAGACTTTATGTTCCCTGTGATCCTACCTGCTGATTTATTGAAACAGATTAGGACTGTAGACGATCAAGCAGGGCTGGGTGACACAAGGGTTAACTTGGTGAGGATAGACGGAGAAAGGAAAGTTGGTGAGAACCCACCGCAAGTGATACTGACTTTGCCAGACAGGATAGTAACGAAATTAAAAAAACTTTTGTCCCTGAGAAAAGGATTGTATGGGACAAACTCACTGCTTATACCGAAGGGAAATCTGAAGATGCTACCGAATTCTTTTATCGGTTCTAACAAGTATTTTCAGATTTTAGCAGACAGGATTTAAGCACTGAGGCAGGAAAAAGGTTGTTTGTGGATACATTTGTTCGCCTGATATTCAGTCACAAATTATGACTTTTGAAAGTGCTTGGCAAGCTAAATCGCAGTCCGAAGCATTGCATATGGCTTAGTATTACAAAAATAGAGTCAATAATGAGAAAGAGAGAATTGAAAAGAAAAAGGGAGACCTAAAAACCAAAGTTTTATTGCAACAGATAGAGGACAAAGAGGTGGGAGTACACAGTTTCGAGGTCAGCTTGTTCCACAAAATAATACAAAGTTGGGTCCTGTACACGTGAACCAGTGTGCTTATTGCAGACAAGAGTGTCATTGTCGAGCACAATGCCCGATCCTTCGGCAGAGATCGAATATCACATATGGTGTCATGAGTAGATGATCCAGAGGCCCCCCTGGGGTAGGTGGTCCTGGTAGAAGCCAGTTTGCACACAATCCACAGTCATTTTTGCAAGATAATCAGCAACCTAGTATAGATAGCAGAAATGTTTTCGATAATCCTTGAACTGCCTATCTTTCTGAAGATCTTGTTTTTGATGATATATTGTTCCGTTAGGACAGCCCGAAGCAGGGTCTGGAACTGGAACCTATTCCCGTCAATCAGAAAGGGCCCTACATTGAGATGAAAGTAGGTAATAGGAAGCATCTATTCCTGATAGATACAGGAGCACAGAAATGTTCCATTGATCATTTTTGTGTTCCAGTTATTCCATTGTAGGGCAGAATAACGTTTCTTAGGGTTTCTGGCACGCCAGTGGTTAGTCCGGTTTCTCTGCCAGTATCAATTTCACTGTGGCATGTTGCTTCAGCTGCTGTACCAATTTCACTGGGGCAACTGCTTGAGAGCTGTTGCTGCAACTGCTGTGTCTGTAAAACAATGTGAGGGTATGGTTTTGGGTCAATCTTTAACCATAATGGTACCCCTCACTGGGGCCATTAGCAGATGACTGTCCATTTCTTCTAACGACTAATTGTGGTGAGAATCTGTTGGGGTTGAATCTGTTGAAGGAATTAAATGTGGTAATTCATTGTTCTTCGGATGGACTACGTTTGACGATTTCACCCCAGCAATCTTCTGCCTCACAGTTTTTGAATAGACCTTTACCACCTGAATTTTGGGAAATTCTGGCATTTTTATGGGCGGTTGATGACAATGATGTCGGCATTTTGCAAATCGAACCTGTTAAAATTGTTTTGAAACCAGGAGCTAAGTTGCCACGTATTCCACAATATAAGATTTCAGTGGATGGTAAACAAGCTCTAAAGATTTTGTCCATCGTGGTGTAATTGAGGAAATTGCAGGAAGTTTGTGCAATAGCCCCATTTTACTGGTGTACAAGAAAGGGGATAATGCAATTCCTTTTCTTTTCATTATTGATTTGCGCGCTATTAATAAGATTGTTGCTCCACAATTTCCAATTGTGCCTGGTGTAACCACGATTTTAATAATGAGCCCAGCTTCTGCTTCTCATTTTAGTGTGGTGGATCTTAAGAATGCCTTCTTTAGCATTCCCATACACGTCGGCAGTAGATATTTGTTTGTGTTCACCCTAGGGGAACGCTCGTTTACATTCACCCGTGCACCACAAGGGTACATGGAGAGGCTGAGCATTTATAGTAGGGCTTTGAAAGAACAGCTCAATACACATGAGTTGCCTTCCACTTGTACATTGTTGCAATATGGTGACAACCTTCTCTTAGCTGCAGACTCAGAAATTGCTTGCAAGGAAGGTACTGTGGTATTACTTATTCATCTAGCAGAGCATGGGCGTAAGGCTTCATTAAAAAAGTTTCAGTATTGGCGACAGGAGGTCGCCTATCTAGGCTATCTCCTGTCAAAGGAGGGAAGAAGATTTACACCTAAACGGATAAAATAGCATCTCTGGCATGTCTGTCCCAAATACACAGAAGGAAGTCAAAGCCTTGATAGGAATGGCTTCTTACTGTAGACAGTGGATCCCTAACTTTTCACTAGTGATACAACCAATGTTGGCTTTGACAAAGAAGAGCATTTCGTTGCCACTACCGTGGAACTTGGAGCACCAGAAAGCTTTTGATCTGCTCAAGACTGCACTGTGTTCAGCACCGGTTTTGGGCACACCAAATTATGACATGGACTTTGTGTTGTATGTGCATGAATGTGATGGATGTGCTTTGGCTGTGTTAATGCAGCAACATGGAGGGAAGAATAGACTGTGAGGTTATTTTTCCTCCACACTTGATCCTGTTGCATGCGCTTTGCCAAGATGCTTGAGAGCTGTTGCTGCAGCTGCTGTATCCGTAAAACAATGTGAGGGCATGGTTTTGGGTCACTCTTTAACCATAATGGTACCCCACTATGTAGACGTTCTATTAAACAGAACGCAAACGCAACATCATACTTCCGCACGATTAACAAGATACAAACTGATCCTATTTGCACCGCATTTTCAAATTAAGAGGTGTTGCGTATTGAATCCGGCTGAATTATTGCCTCTTCTGCAAGACACTGCTTGCAGTGACGAAATGTCACATGACTACCACAGAGCAAGAAACCAAAGGCAGGATTGATTTAAATGATGTGCCACTGAATGAACCACAAGGGGAGCTGTTTTGTGATGGCTCCTGCTTCAAACTTCCAGATGGTACATGCACTGCTGCTTATGCCATCACTACACTAAGTACAATTGTGGAAACCAAGAGAATCTCACATAACTCTGCGCAGGCCGCAGACATTATTGCACTAACTCGAGCTTGTGAAATTTCCAAAGGGCTTAGTGTAAATATATTTACAGATAGCCAGTATACCTTTGGGGTGGTTCACAACTTCAGTAGACTATAGGCAGAACGGGGTTTCTTGACCTCACACGGAGCAAAAATCCAAAATGGCATCTTCATAGTTCAGCTACTCTCAGCACTTGCACTTCCTACTCAACTAGCAATCATGAAGTGCACCGCACATCATAATGTGATAGATGATGTAGGGAGAGGAAACATTTTTGCTGACAGGATAGCTAAACAGACCGCTACTGATTTATGATCAGAAATATATGTAATGAAAGAAGCTACAAATACCTGTACAATAGAAGAAAGAATTGATTCCACAAGAAATATTCAAGGTGATGCCACTCCAAAAGAACTTAAACACTGGGCTGAAGGTTTAGCAAGTTTGCATGAGGAAGGGTGTTTGGTAGACAGTTTAAAAGGAAGATGGATGCTACCCAATGCATATGTCACCGCTATGGTTACAATGGCTCATGGCCCCACTCACATATGTGGTAGGAAAATCTTTAAATTGTTAGAACTTGTTTGGGTAAATGTAACTATAGCGTAAACTGCTGAGTGTCTGGTCCAAAACTGTATGGTATGCTTACAGCTAAATGTGGGGAAGGGTAGGTCGACAGCTAGGGGAAGTTTTGGTCCCCCCTTTGTGCCCTTCGAGGTGATTCATTTCGACTTCACCGAAATGGAACGCTGCTATAACTACACGTATGTTCTAGTAGTCATTTGTGCCTTTAGCAAGTGGGTTGAGGCCTTCCCTGTGAAAGATGCCACAGCAATGACAACGGCGAAAACCATGCCTAAGGAATATTTTCTAAGGTTTTGTTTGCCGAGAGTCATCTGGTCAGATAATGGACCACATTTTATCGCTGCTGTTATCCTGCAAGTATGTGCGGGAATGCAGATCGATAAACGGTTCTATTCGGCTAGAAACGTTCAGAACGCCAGACTTGTAGAACGCCATAATGGTAGCCTGAAAAAGAAGCTAGTAAAGGTCTGTGCTAGCAGTAATCTGAAATGGCCAGATGCCTTACCGGTAGTTTTACTGTCCATGCGGACGACCCCACAGACTAGAACTGGACTCTCCCCTTACGAAATCATAATCGAGAGACCAGCTAACATATGGAATCTACGAAAGCCCAAGAAATTGAAAGACGTGGAGCATTTGCTTCTTGCTGAATACTGTGACCAGTTAACTCAAAACTTGTATTTGATTTATCAACAGGTACAAGAAGCCCTCCCAGTTAAGTATGAGGGGCCAGGTCATCGACTTCGACCTGGGGACTGGGTGCTCACAAAAGCCTTCGAAAGAGCATCCAGCCTCGCACCGCGTTGGAGAGGACCGTTTCAGATTTTGTTGGCCACACAGACTGCTGTACGAGTAGCTGGCAGGAGACACTGGATTCACGCGACACACGTCAAGAAAATACCTTTTCCTTTGCCACTCGCCAAAGAAGAAAAGAATGAAACTGTTTGCTCTGCTTCACAAGATAAACCTGTCTTGAACAACAACAAGGGTGTTTCGGAGATTCTTCCTTTGCCTGTGGGGCCTGGGGAGACTGTTGCTTTGTCTTTGAATTCATCTTCGGATCTTTTTGCACCCTTCGGCAATCTTGCTTCTGTTTCAACACTTCCATCAGGAAGCAATAACACTTTGTTCGCAGATCACGCCGTACATGGAGTCTTGAGGTACGATCTGCATCCACGGCACTAGACTTAGAGCACAGCACGGCTCTGCCCACACGAAATGACTGTTGAGCTAGTCCCTTGCCACTCTCTCACTGAAACATAAGTAAGTGGCCAGGGCCTGCAAAGCTATCTTCAAATCAAGATAAATTACGTGGTCAGGAAATCACCAACAAACAAACTTAAGGAGTCTGTCGCAGAGACTTTTTGGAACGAACTTTGAGGAATAATGCCTGTCACAAATTTTACACATATGAAGCAACCGATTGATTGTGTGGCTAACAAAGACATTGGACATAAAAATTCATGGTCCTGGAGTACTTACTGCTTTCTTGTAGTTATGTTAACTGGTCTAAGAGTTGTGATCGCGCTTGGGTTTTGGTATATTGAAGGGGTGCGTCCACTTGAGATATTTTTACCTATTGAGAGTGTTCCCACTATGTCTTCTCCTTTCGTGCATCTGCACACTCTACCTTCTAGGGATTCCCAAAACAGACAGAGTTACCACAATAATACACTTTTGTTAATCATGAATGCAACCCATGCGATTCTGAATAGACCAAATTGCTGGATATGTTTGCATTTGCCACAACACAGGGAAAAAGGATTGGGCTGGTGTATTTATCCTTTGCCTTTGACTACTGCATGCTACGCCTCTCTAAGGGCACTATTCTTTGGTCATTGGAATGATAGTATCTCTGGGAACTTTGATGGGACTAATTTGAATGAGTTTGAAAGGCGAGTCCTGATGCCTCTGGGATGTTCCCTTTTCGCAAATAGGAGCAAGCTCAATGTTGCTTCTATTAGGCCTTCCGATAGACTTTCTAGACCTTTCCAATTGTTAATTTCTTTCAAGATGGCTCCTGTAGGCACCGGGATGCCATGCCTCCTTCTAACACTATCAATCATAGCCCAACTCTGTTTCCTTCTGCATACAAAGGGATGTTTCTCAGTCAATTGGTACTTTTGTGGGTTGTACCAATATTGCGAACCTGACTAGTGAGGACAGACTTTTGTATGTAGGCGATCCCGTTTATTTTGTTTGTGGTAATGGAGCTTATCCTTGGCTACCTAGAGATTGGTAGGGTACTTGTTATTTGGGTATCTTGCTAACCAGGGGTATTTGTGGCTAGCACCTCTGAGGTCTCTAGAGCTTTTCCAAGACGGGATGAGAACGGTGATACTCCTTCACAGGTCATGGGTGATGTAACGAAATCCTTTGTGCCATTTTGGGGACAGATCATGAATTCCGAGGATATTAGGAGACTGGCGAGAGTATTGGCGAAAACCATCAACCGGACCACCGATATACTATACAATATGACGTTAGAACAGAAAGCAATTAGATTAGTGGCTCCAACTAGAACCAGATGGTGTTAGACGTCATCCTGGCTGAGCGTGATGGAGTATGTAAATTGGTGGGATCTGCTTGTTGTGTTTTCGTACCTGATTTCTCTGCTACCATTTTCAAGGCAATACAAAATCTGCACGTCCTAAGTACAGAAGTACATGTTCCCGAGGGAAATTGGGATCTTAATGCTTGGTTCTGAGACTTTTTACGGTTTTGGGGATGGAAGCTCTTTCAGCCTTAGTGGTAATTCTTGGTATTCTGTTGTTCTGTTGTTGTTGCATACAATGTCTTCCTGCCAAATGTTCGATGTTAGGGAGATGTTGTGTGCAAACTGTAGGTACTTTGGGACCAAAAATACATGCACTTGAGAAAATAGCTAATGTTTTTGGGATGATGGATATTACTGTCAAGGGTCTAATGGCGATTGATATACCTAATGAATGTAATTAAGGATGGACGAACATTGAAATGTGGGGTTTTGAGTAAAGCAAATTTTTAGTAATGCTCTTGGCTTTGGCCAGAAGGAGGGTTTGTTAAACCATAATCATATGGTGCCTCCTTATTATGAATATTGGCCTGAACCAATTCGCGTTACATGGAAAACCGTGTTACAAAGTTCTGATTTTGGGTTAATTTCGCCGCCATTTTAAGACTCACCCGCCATTTTGATTTCTACTCGTATTCCTTGTTCTAAAATGGTGAACTGTGTTTTCGTCTTGCAGTGGAGCTGAACAACCTTTTAGTTCTGTTAATGTTTAAGTTGACCGAGAGCCAACTGTTCAAAGAGAACTTGTGCTTCATACGAACTGCCATTTAATTGTTGTCTGCACTCACAAGCCTCATCCTTGTATGAACACCAAAACAATGAAGAGTAAACTTCGATCGTATACCTTAGCTAAACTTCATTGTAGTGACTCTTGAAATAAGGCTTACCGTAGATCCAAGAACCTACAAACATCATTGTATTTTCATGGAAATGTAAACCTGTATAATCCTTTGCATAATATTGTAACATCTGTCATGTGAATTAGGCACGAACTCTAGCCCGTGAAATATTAACATGAAGAGAGGCTGGACAATATTGTAGAAAATGTATAAATGTGCCTGTGTTTAGATGTCCAGCACTCTCTCTCCTCACTGTGTCGGCTGGTACACACTGCGAGGTGTTGGGAGCCAAATAGCTATCTGTTTTGCTTTGTAAACTGTGCAGTAATAAAAGGTACTTATATCTTTTCAGCCCGTGATTGGGGTATTTCATTTGTGGTTCTCAGCCTCAATATTTCTTTGTTCTTTCAATTTATACATTTGTAGAGCACACTTAACCTGTGGGTGTCTAGGCGCTAGTTACAGTTTACACAGTTAAAACAACAGTTAGCAAGCGATAAGGCTACTAATGAAACAGGTAGTTTTTCAGTCTTTTCCAGAATAAGGTGTAGGAAGGCTCGGATCGCAAGGCAGGGGGGAGGGAGTTACAAAGTGTGGCCCGCTTGAATCTTGTAAGGGGATAGGTGATTGTAGTTGGCAGTACATGTGCGCCTGGAGGTGGCTGTTTTGGAGAGTCTCTCAGCAAGGTAACCAGGGGCAGTGTTGTCGAGGCAGTGGTGGGAAATGGTGAGAATTTTGAACTTGATCCGTTTTCGGACTGGGAGCCAGTGTGCTTCTCTCCTTGCTGTGGTGATGTGGTTATGTTTGTTAAGGCCCAGTACAGCTCTGAGTGCGTTATTCACAATAGTTTGCAACTTGTTTAGATTTCGTTCTGAGGTGCTGCCCAGAAGATCACTTCAATAATCCAATTTAGAGCCAATGATGGCCCTGGTGATGTTGAAGCTGTTGTCCATGGATAAAAAGGGTCAATTTACGTTGATATACATGGTCACTGTGTTTCGAGACCCCCAACAGGGCCCATAAAGTCTGGGTTTGATCAGAAGCACTTTAAGACAAGATAGCAGCTCCCGTGAGATAGATGGGGGTGCAGATTTATTACTCCAACACCAATCAATAAGGTCAACTGAACGGTTTGGCAAAGGTAGACCGTTTAATGACAAGTACAAAAAACTGTGAGTTATGAATATCAGCAATGGTGCGATCTTCCTTCTCGCTTCAACTACAATCAACTTCATAAAAATCCTAATATTTATACTAAAAACTCATCATCCTTGACGTGTAACACTCAAAAGTTAACATCCAATTCTATTGGTTCAGAAAAGGTAACTTTACTATAGGTACTATATCTGTATATGGTAACGGAGTGCGGGGATTGGGTAAACACTGTCAGGTGGCATCTAGGCCCTTCCTTCAAAAATGACTACTGCAGACGTCATTAAAAGTATGACGTCCCATTGGTTCTACTAACTATAGGACACTAGATTACTTGGTCCACTGTGATTGGGTTGGCACCAACCCCATGCAAACTTTTTCACTTTGCTTAACAGCACACAGAATGGTCGGCCAGGTTCAATGAAATAAAATGCTGCGGACAGGTCCAGGAGCATCAGGAGAGAGAGGTTTCCTGAGTCTCTGTCATTGTCAAGCTAGTTCTTGTGGAGAGAAGTGCTGATTCTGTTCCGTCGTCGGGCAGAATTCGGATTGATGCGGGCTAAGGATATGATATCGCTCGAGGGGTTGCTGGATCTGGATTTATGCAGCTTGGGTTATGATTTTTAGTAGAAAGGGGACTGTAGTGATGGGCCAGTGGTTGGTAGGGATGGAAGAATTGAGTGAAGGCTTCAGGAGGGGTGAGATCCATGATTATATAAGTGAAACAGGGACAGAGGAGGCAAAATAGGCTTTGATGATGTTGGTAATTTGCGGTAGTAGGAGGTCCAAACATTCTTTGATGAATGGTGCCTGCTTTCCATCTGGAGGGTCTTAGGCTCTTTAGGATGTTGGCAACCTCTGGCACAGAGACTGGGTGGAAGTGAGTTTGCACTCACGTTGCACTGCAAAATATATCAGGGAATGAGTTGAGCGATTGTTGTCTCAAAGCTGTATCGCATGGTATAGCCCCTTTACCAAAAAGGTGCATGTTGCGCATCACCCGGCATGCCACCATTTGCCAAATATTAGGCACCCATGTACTTACACCATTAGATAACTATTGCAATTATGTACTAAATACTCATGCCACTTTCCAGATATTGGCATCATGAACTCAGTACACTCACAATGTGCCAGGTTTTGTCATTAAATGGCCGTGCGATCACACCATTTGGCAGATAGAGTTATAATTTGCCTAAGCACGCGTGCCATATGGCAACATGCCTGCTTTACCTCAGTCTACTACCTCCACTTGTCTTCTTGTATAATGCTCTCAAGTAGCTTCAAGGCAACGTTCATGTAACATAACCTTACCTAATATAGCTTTGAATGCCCTGTGTTTCTCCACTGCCTAACTCCTTCCTTTTCTTTAGAATCCTGCCTCAAATCTTCCCATGGAGCAGTGGAAATGGCCTCTGAGTGGTATGTACCGTTTAAAGGGAGCATGGGTTGCAGGGCTGTCCTCCGCTCCCCTAAATGGTATGATGGGTCCGGGGATTGCAGGGTTCCCCCCTGCATCCATTACATGGATCCAACACAGCCTTTTTGATGCAATTGTTTGTGTAAACTGCCATTTGTGCTACGATTGTAACTCATAGAACCCAAATCTGGCCTCAAATCTTCCATTCCACAGAGGACCAACCTATGCAATCACTTTTTCCTTATTATGCCTCATTTTTCCTGTAGGCCGAAATAATGATCATCAAAAAGTGAAATTGTGCACTAACCAACAGTCATCATTTGTGCATGGTTTACGATACTGCAATGTCCTTCTGTATATAATAATATTGATCAGTTTTATACTGCATTTCATGGGCTGCACCGTCGCCTGGTACATTCCTAGTAACATCAATTGTGAGCCCTATCTCTCTCCAAGTAAATAAGGGAAATAAATGAAATACTACGGTAATCTCAGCACCTATGTGCAATCTTGTGGACACGTATATTGACTTCAAAATGGCATTCGACTCGATACCTAGAGACATGCTAATTAAAAAACGTATTGATGATCAATGTCCAGAATTTCTAATAAATTATATCTACCAACTTCACATGGGTACTACTGTTCAAATTTGGTTAACCACTGATGGTATGCTTACCAACCCCATCCCTACTGCTAAAGGGTTAAAACAGGGATGTACCTTTGCCTCTGCTTTATTTAATTACTATATCTTTGATATAGGCAACAGCTTTAAATATATAAATTCAGATTCTCCAAAACTAGGACAAATGCACATCCAATGGTTGTTATATGCCGACAACCTGGTTTTAATATCGAAAACCCCGCAGGGTATGCAATTGTTACTAAATGCACTAGGAGAATATACACGAAAAAAACTGTCCAACTATAAACATCAAAAAGTCAGAAATAGTGCAACATATTACAAACAAACAGTCACTCCTGTAATTCTTTACAGTGCTGAAACAAAACCACTTAAATCCGATTTCTACTGGCAAAAACTTGGTGCCAGATACTGGAGAGCAGTTTTAAATCTGCCAAAATCTGAACCTATGCCAATCTTGCGACATGAAATGGGACTCTTATCATTATCTGCGATGTACAAGTGGAGAAAATGTGTGTTATACAGAAAATGTATCACTGCTAAAGACACAAACAATGTATTGTCATATTTAGCTAGTTACTTAACTACTTCATCTCATAAATTCATTACATCATGGAGATAATCGGTGGAGTTGACTTTAAGAGTAGCTAATGCTACAGTTGAACTTTTAATAGCAAATCCAGAAAAAGTCAAGCTAAAAATGTGCTGAGCTGATTGGATAAAAACCGGCGATCAATGTATTGGATACAAAAACTTTGATCCCAATTTTTGTTATATAAAGAAATACGGCCAGCTTCCATTGTATCTGATAAAATCTCCCAGCTTAACTAATAGAACGAGTATCATGAGATTCAGACTGAACCTTTGTAACACCAATGAATTAAAAGCGAGACGTAAGATCATTCAACATAAAGAGAACGTATGTCGATATTGTAAATCTGCAAATGAATCAATGAAACATTTAATAACTGAGTGTAAATCGCTATCTGAAATCAGGACATAATGTTTTAAAGGTTTATTTGAAGATATGCTTATCTTTAGCAAGGAAGACTTATGGCGAAGATTGATACAAGTAGACAATAGAAAGCTGGGCTATGCCATAATAAACTTTCTAAATAATATGGACTTAACTAAGGACTGGGAATCAGCCAAATCATTGTATTAACTTCACTCCCTGATTTGATGAAAACTTTATTATTTTCTCTTTTTTTTTCTTCTTTCTCTTTTTATATGTTTATATGTTATATTGAAAAGTTGATTGTAATCAGCTGTATCAATAAAAACAAAAAACAAAAAAATTCAATCTTTTGGACACCTGATTCTGCTCTGGCCAAGGGGCAATGATATATACATGCTAACTATGCTAACTTCTAGTTTTCAACCTGTGTGCCCTGAGGGTGCTGCCCCAGATGCTCCTGCACCAGGTGATGTCCCTGATTTTCAGGCCCTAAGCCAACCTTTGGACGCTTCACATCAGGCCAGCAATCTGCCCCCAGCTTGATCAGACCACTGATGCTCTCAGGAGATGATCAAAAGACTGAAAACCCCATATGAAGCAGCGCGTTCATGCTCCCAGAGTGACTGTCTTTCAATGTCTGCATTTCCAGTCTCTCGAATATCTTTGTCTTGTAAAGTTAAAAAAACATGAATTATCTTCATCTTGTGGAACATCAGTTCCTATAACCACCAAGCACAACCAATTCCCCCAATGCTCCAGTATGGCTTGCCTATGTTGCTCTTCCATATGAGCCTGTTGCAGCATCACCCTGTGCTTTCCAGACAATCTCCCAGGGAGCCTGTTCCTGCATCCAGTTGTGCTCTGAGCTAGGTCTTGTCCTGACACCTTCCTGTTGGGTCTTCTGGCCTGTGTCATGTTCTGTCCTGCACCCAGACTTGATTCTTGTTTTGGGGACACACCTGAGGTAGCTGTGTCCATTACTGAGCCACAGCTGGACTAGGACTGTGAGAGAGCTGTTTCAGCTCCAAAACCAGAGAATCACAGGGAATCGAGGGATCCGATACCGCTGCCTGTCCTGTAAATGAGAGTCCTCCAACCCCAGTAACGGTAAGGAGAAAGAAGGTTGCTGTGCCGGCCCACGCTGCACATTGCTGGCTGCAGTTCCCGGAAACCAGAGGACAAAGAAAGAGTCTCTCAATTGCTGGTGCCCTGGTAAATGTATACACTACTAATCAAGGAGGACCTACAGCAGTGCTTAACCCATGCCTACCCTACACCCCATAAGTGAAGCAATGGCCGAACCTGCCCTGAGTAACCCAGTTCTTGTCGAATATGGTATTCCACTCTTAACTATTTTTCAAATAATCCCCCTATTTTTCCAAAAACAACGTGTACATAAATGACGTTTTGATGCATGTGAAATATACAAAGCAGCTTATAGGTAACTGCGATTGTAAAATAAATCTGTGTGCTCTTCTAAGAAGTCTTTTCTATGTGAAGTCTTAATTTATGGTGTGTGGCTTTACCAAAGAATGGCTACTCGGTGTGCCTCTTTAATTAAAAGTTGACAGTATTTCATTTGAGCTGTTTGAGTTGTCTCTGTATTCAAAACATCCATACCTACTTTGAGCTATCTGCAATATTCAACCAGATTGAAAGTGTTCCCCAATGGAACTGTGACCTTTCTACTTTGCTGTCATTGTACCCGTGTTAGAGTAAGCTGCTATTATTCTGCCTTACTCTATCACTTGATTTGTCCTTACACATTATTCTGCCTTGTTGTGCCTCATTTGAATTTGCCCTGCATGTTACTCTGCCATGCTGTATATTATTTGCAGTTACCTTGCACTGTTATCTGCCAATTCATTTTTACAAACACTAAGGTCTGAGGGGCACCCAGGGTGTCAGTTATCACTGCCCTCGGTTTACAGTTATCCTTCTGCACATTAAGTCTCCCATTACCTCACCTCCTTGTGAAGGGGTTTCATATGCTACTGTACATTTGTGTTGGTTTGGTTCTTCATTGCCTATTGAGTTTACTGAGTGTGCTCTGAGGTCTTCAGTACTCGGGTGCACTTCTGCCCCTCCTCCACGCATTCCCCATTGGCGAGGTTGGCATAATACCTATCCCACCAGCACTGTGGATTCGAACTCAAGAACATTGATGAGGTTCCCACTTTTACATTCAGGGCTAATTCTGTGGAGGCCCTTGCTAGCGAGAACCCTGATTGGTCCAGGTCCTCATCCAGTGAAGGCCCTTCGAGTAGTCTGCACCTGTTACATACATTTCTGTTTCACTGCCACGCTTGGTGACTGCGGCTTTGGAAGATGGTATGCAGTGTTGGGTAAAAGTCACGAATGGTTATGCTCATGCTCATTGAATACATGTACTGTCATGTGATGAAAGTAGTCTTATATAGCTCCCTTCTGCCAACAATGTTGACCTCACTGTTCATTGATCAGTAATAAAATCGGGCAAGGTATATTCGTCGATAGCGGGAAGGCCGATGCGTAAACCTGTGGTTGTGATGGCTGCAGTTTGGGAATATCCATTATCTTCGCGCCGAGTTGAACAGCGCCATGTAGTTTGTGGTTGGTACGGGCCGGGGAAGGTTTGCTGCAGGGGCAGTCCTCAAGTTGTGGAGTGCAGGATTGACAGAATGGTTGTCAACAGATGTATAGGGTCAGTGAGTGTTACGTACACTAGACCTGGCTGGTGGTCTGAACGGTTGTGGGGAGCGTAAAGTGGCACGATTTTAGTATTGAGCAGTTAATTGAAGGTGGGAGAGATTTTGGGGCGAGGAGGAGATAGGTTAGGGTGTTGTCACTTCCTAACTCTTGGTTGTAGATTTCACTAAGATGTATGTGCGGATCAGTGTCACACATCAAAGGATCCATAAATCATATTGAGTTTGCGAGGGATTTTAAAGTGAAGAGTTTCACTGGTGATTGTGTTGAAGTAGCCCATGATTCCGGTACCCAATTTTTAGACCTACTTATGGGGGTGTGGGTGGTAGAGAGTGAAGATGTGAGAGAGGTGATGGGGCTGCAAGGGAGCTGCCAGTGCTGAACGGAACTCCAGAAAAAACAGTTCAGTGGTTCCAAAGATAGGTGGGAAGAGAGCTTGAAGGGAATTTCTGCCTTGGTCTAGGCTATCAGCTAATAATGTCCCTATATATATGGTTGCTGTAAATAATGTCGCCGGAAAAAGTTTGTGGCAACATTATATACGTGACCATATATATAGGACCAGAGGGAGCGGGAATTGAGGGGGTGGCATTGGCTCCTCTTTAAAAATATATGTTTTTGGGGGTTGCAGGGATCCCCCCCGCATGTTCCATGTAATAATATCTTGGCAAAAAACTGCAATTTTTCGGCAAATTCTTTGCATGGAGACATTTTTGCGGGGACATTACCACATGGAACTGGTCTAGGCAGGCTTGGACTAGCCTATAGGGCAATGCCCAAACTAAAACCGAACAATGCTAGTGTTGGCCCGATTTTTTGGTCAAAGTGGCCCACTTTTTTGGACTATGTGAGCCAGTTTGATAAGTTACAGCACCCCGCGGCTGGTAGTTTTGACCAGTGTTACTGAATGGCTGTTCTTTAAAATTCACAATTTGCATCACATTTTATCAAAAGCCTTCCCCTTGGGTAGTACTCAAACAGTCTGTCACAAAATGAATGGGTTGCCATTGGCAACCGTGGGCCACTTTTTCATTGTTGCTGAGGAAGCTTTATGCGCCAGTCTAACCCTGGGTCCGGGTAGGGGGTGCACTAAGTCAGGTTTGCATCTCTGTTTATTTTGGAAGGAGAGAGGTGGGGAGGGCAGTGTGCTGATAGACAATGATGTGTGGAAGAGAGTGGTCAGAGGGTGGTGAGTCAACAGATAGAGAGGGTAGAGAATTGAGTGAGGGGGAGAGGAGGTCATGGGTCTGCAGGTTGGCAATTTCTGCATGTAATAGTTTGTTAAATTAAATGAAGGATCTCACTTTATTTTAAGTTGTATGTGGTTCAAGTGCACGAAAAGAAGTAGTGGAACTATGTACCCTGCTGCTCTGCCCCACTCCCCACAAACCCCATCTCCACGCCCCCTCCCACATGCAATCCAAACCCCCAAACACACCTGCTGCTTAAGGGAATGCTCAGTTTCAACTTCTTCCTGCACTTTTATTTTAAAACGAAACCATTCCGGAACGGTCTCTGTTTAAAAGAAAAGCATTGGAACAGTAAAACCTTTTCTTTTTCTTAAATAGAGGAGCTCTGCTCCCAAGCGCTCCCGCCCACTTCGAAAACTGGATACACCTCATTGTTTGCTGGGAAATACACAAATCGCCCTTCATGCTATGGCTTAGCTGAGCACCTGTGTGTTTGTCATGTCTCATTGTACTCGTCCTTGGCACTCCTGTTGCTGCTGCCCCTTTTTAATTTGTATACAGTTGTACAATGACTTTTAAAAAAGAAAGAGCAATTCATCCATTCACGTATCAATGCCACTACATCCAAAAACAATCAAACGTTTCCCAGAAAAGGGTTCATTAGTTAAAACAATACAAAAAAGAACCATTCATCCATTACATGTGCGAACCACTACATACAAAAACAATCGAGCTTTTCCCAGAAAATAATGAATTCCACTATTCTGAAATACCAGCCGTTCTGATAGCACAGTAGTAGAGCACTCATTTTGACATCTGTGTAGAGCCTGCTGACACATGTTCGAATCCTGGCAGGGCCAATCTCAACCTTTCATCCATCTGAGGTTGATAAATGAGCACCACACACTGTGAGTAATAGTAAGCAGCGCTGAGTTCCCTGAGGGTTCGTAGCGCTATATAAATGCTAAATTATTATTATTACTTGAAATCGAGGAGATGTGCTTCCTCGATTTTCAAGGGAAAGGGTGCCATTTTTTTCTTCCTCTCTGTGTTTTTGTTGCTTAGGTCACTGTAGACATAGATAAGTGCACAGGACCAAGGAGGCGGGCAAACGTGGTCAAACATACTTCCATGCATGTCATAGAGGGACATGTATCAAAGTTTAGTTTACACAATCATTTGTCTTACAAAATTGCGTGTTGTGTTATGTGGTTGACATTCATTTCAGCGACCTCACTTGTAAAAGTGTAAAATAGAAACGCGCCCGTCCCGATCCTGTGGTGAGGGGTTCCCATCCGGTTGGCTGATGAAAATAAGTCAAGGCACATTTTCCATAAAACAGAAATAACATGAGCTGTGATTTTGCATAGCACTCTGCTCAGGCTCTGAGTCCGCTGCCTGCCTCTTGTTGTCAACTATGTTCCGGTCGGATCGCTTAAAATAACACATGCTATGCAGGGCTCAAGTCGAAGGTACACGGGGGGGGGCGGAGTCCCCCCTCTTTATTCAGAGGGTGGACTCAGTTCCCCCCAGCTAAAAGAGAAACATTGGATGTCTTCTTTGAATGTATGAATTAAAGCCGACCTGGGGATGAAACCGCAGTCAGCCGGTTTGTAGCCCAGACACTTCACGACTGCGCTTTAAAACCCGATGTCAAACAACAAACACCTAACGGTGAAAAATTACATTTCGGTGCTGCAAGTCCCAGGGAAAACATTTGTGTTGGTTCTTTGAGTTTAAAACATGCACACATTTTAACGTTTTAAAAAACACTATTAGAAGAAAATATCCTGTCTTGGTTTTGTTTGTGTGTGGATTTTATGAAATGCGAATACCATTCATCCTGTGCAATGTGGGTGGTTATGCAAAGCCAATTAAATGAAAAGTGCATATTTCACCTTGATATGCTAATTTCTGCGAACGTCACATGCCATTGCATTTTTTGATGAATCCCCACACTTTAATTTTTAGGACTTGACCCCTGATGCTATGTTCCAATCCCTGCAGTGAGGATGCCATGTGAGCATCCACTATGAAACAACTTGTGGAGCGTTGTCACCCGTCTGCATTTGTAGTACACAAGTGTTTCAGAGAGCGACAAAGACTTTAGGAAGAGGTGTGCAGTTGTTTTTGTGGGCAGAAAGCCCACCCAAAATCTCTGCACCACCTCTTAGAGCTTCACTGCTACACGTGTTCTTGGCAAGACTACATAAAGAAAGGTTTTGACGTTGCAGGTATGACCTTAATCCTCCTGCTCCTTTGCTCCTTGTGCTGTACGATACGCCTCTCTGTCATCGCTGATTCTACTGCCTGTGACACACACACACACAGGCAGCCTGTTAGATCGCTTGCTGCTCCCCTCGCATTTGTCTCGTAGCCAGGCCTGCGCCATGAAATATTCATCGATTGATAATTAACTTTCAAGCTGCTTTCTTCTCCACATTCCTGCTCCCGGTTCCCGCCTCGCATACTCTCCTCCGCTCCCTCCCGCCTTGGACCTCGCCAAGGCCGGCCTGGGAGTGAGTCAGCATTGGGTTCAGCGGGATGTCACCGGAAGCCCTCTGGGATGGCCTGTTAGATCAAGGCCTGCCAGTAAGAGCACGCACACAGCCCAAGGGGGCGTCTGGCGGGCCAAGGACACCGCCACCTGCTCCGCTGCTTTGCGCAGTGACTGCCACCTGTACGCTGCGCTGCGCGCGGGGCCCGAGGGCTCTGCAAGAGCATCGGGCCAGGCCTGGAAGCGATTGGCATCATCTATGTGTGCAGAAAGTCTGCTGGATAGACCGGCGGACAACCATATAAATAGATATAGGCCGGCAAATGAGTGCATTGCAGGATCTGTCTGGGGCTTAGCACTGGGACCTGGAGTGGACTAGGAACCAAAAGAGGCTAGGAACCAAAAGAGGCTCTCAAAATAATTTTCAAAGCGGCCCCATATTCCACATTTTCAGCAAGCCCAAGCCTTTTCCTATGAGAAAAAGTTGAAATACCACACAAAATATGGCCAGGAGAGAGAGGCCTACCAGGAGATCTCCAGAGTTCCCTATAGGCTAGTCTACCCCTGACTGGGACGGTATGGGTTGCAGAGAATCAGAGGATTTGGCAGAGATATGTGGGCTCCCTCGTCTCAGAACCTTGGAAGGTTGCAGGTCAGGACCACGGAACTCTGGCATATATGTTTTGGGAAACTGCCACTGCACCAATAACAAGAGTATGAGATATGTGCATAAAAACAATTCACATGGATGTATGGGTTAGAAAAAGAAGGGTTATGATGAATGGGGTTAATGGATGTCTTGGACGATTGATGTGTGTTGGTTGGTCAGTGGATGGATAGATAGCTAAGTGGATGGATTAAGGTGAATGGGCCCAGATAAATTACTGGATGGATGGATGGATGGATGGATGGATGGATGGATGGATGGATGGATGGATGGATGGATGGATGGATGGATGGATGGATGGATGGATGGATGGATGGATGGATGGATGGATGGATGGATGGATGGATGGATTAAAATGGAAGGGTAGATGGGTGGCTTAGGATGAATGTGCTTTGATGGAAGGGTTGGCTGTATTTTGGTGGGGTGGATGGGTTTGGATGGATGTTTTTTGGTTGCTGGGTTTGAAGGATGCGCGGATGGACGGTGAGTGGATTGGTGGATGGATTCGAATGGAAGGGCTGATGATGGGCTTAGTATGGATGGGTTTAGATGGGTGAGGTGGATGTGCTTTGGTGGGATATGGGTGGGTGTATGGTTTAGGGTGGATGTGTGTTGGTTGGTTTGTTGATGGATGAATGGTCGGATTGATGGAGAATGGATCGGTGGATGGATTACAGTGGAAGGGCTGCTGGTAGGATCAGTATGAATGGGTTTTCATGGGTGAGGTGGATATGCTTTGAATGGATATGTGTTGGTTGGTCAGTGGATGGATGGATAGCCGAGTGAATGGATTAAGGTGAATGTGCCCAGATAAATGCTCGGATAGGTTGATGGATGAATGGGATGGAATGGGGTGTATGGTTTTTGATGAATGAGTTGCTTAGGATGGATGGGTGGAAGCAGGGCACTGCTGGATGGAATAGATGTGCTTTGGTGTGGGGTGGATAGGTATGGACATTTTGGGATGGATGGATGAACGAACAAACCAACAAGCGGATGTCTTGGTGGATGGATCTGTTTTGATGGGTGGGTGTATATATGGGTTGATGGATGGATGAGTGAGTTTATAGAGTGACTGAGTGGCCGAGTGAATATTACATGGAGGTGAAACCATGGAAGGACATGATCCAATCTATGTATCCCTCTTGGACCACTCATGCCAGAGTGGCCTCCAGAAAGCAGCAGGGCACGCATCGCTGTATCCAAGTTACAAGGGGTATTTCGGCCACTAACAGGACAGACAATGGATGGATGGATGGATGGATGGATGGATGGATGGATGGATAGGGAGAGATATGCAGATAGATAGATAGATAGATAGATAGATAGATAGATAGATAGATAGATAGATAGATAGATAGATAGATAGATATGAAAGACGTGAGGAAGGATTTACAGAGACAGAGAGATCGATAGATTGGTACAATTAATGGCTAGACAGGGCGCCAGGCGGATGGATGGATGGATGGAGATATGTAGATAGATAGATAGATAGATAGATAGATAGATAGATAGATAGATAGATAGATAGATAGATAGATAGGAAAGACGGGAGGACAGATTTACAGAGACAGAGAGAGATTGATAGATTGGTAGGATTCATGGCTAGACAGGGTGCCAAGCGCATTGATGGATAGATGGATGGATGGGATTTACAGAGAGACAGACAGACAGACAGACAGACGGACGGACGGACGGACGGACAGACAGACAGACAGACAGACAGACAGACAGACAGACAGACAGATAGATAGATAGATAGATAGATAGATAGATAGATAGATAGATAGATAGATAGATAGATAGATAGAT
Organism: Ambystoma mexicanum; assembly: GCF_040938575.1. Classification (NCBI taxonomy): domain Eukaryota; kingdom Metazoa; phylum Chordata; class Amphibia; order Caudata; family Ambystomatidae; genus Ambystoma; species Ambystoma mexicanum. The sequence goes on along the minus strand of NC_090926.1, from coordinate 1,151,114,329 downwards.
AAGGCTGGAGGGCCAGAGAGAGAAAGAGAGAGAGAGAGAGAGAGAGAGAGAGGGAGAGATAGATCGTAGGATAGCTGGATAGTTAGATAGATACATAGATAGATAGATAGATAGATAGATAGATAGATAGATAGATAGATAGATAGATAGATAGATAGATAGTAGGATAGCTGGATAGAAAAATAGATAGATAGATAGATAGATAGATAGATAGATAGATAGATAGATAGATAGATAGATAGATAGATAGATAGATAAGACTGGAGGAAGGATTTGGAGGGCCAGAGAGAGAGAGGGAGAGAGAGAGATCGATAGTAGGATAGCTAGATAGATAGATAGATAGATAGATAGATAGATAGATAGATAGATAGATAGATAGAAGTAGGATAGCTGGTTAGATAGATAGATAGATAGATAGATAGATAGCTAGATAGCTAGATAGATAGTAGGGTTGCTGGATAGACAGATATGGCTGCGGGGATACACAGAAGGGATGGAGCCAGTATGCTGTACACGCGCGTTTCCTCCACTTGGGGTGAGAGATGGGTCTTCTCTGCAGAGGCAGCCCCCCTGAGTGAGCGTTGCCATACTTCACATCGAGTCAATGGGAACTGCTGTGGGAAGAAAGCTTAGGAAAGGGGGGCCCTGGGGAGACGTGCTTCAGCCTCACCACGCCGTGTGCACCTCGCGCTCACCCCTGCACAAACCATCCTCTAAACCTCTTCCAGGGCCCAGCCAAAGGGAGACAGGATAGGCAGGTTTGAAACGGACCACTTGCATATTTAGCCAACGTAAATGACGGGCTGCGGCGCCCCCCTGCCGGGCGCAGCCGGGGCTGCAGCCGAGCCCTCGTCACCTCATGCCGCCGCCGGCTTTATTCAACCACACGCGCCTGGCCCGGCTCCCCTGCCACTGCATTAGCTTTGTTCGCCCGTGCACCCGCGCTGCTCCCGCTTCGATTAAGTCAGTAACGGCCCGTTAATAATGCATGGGGCTGTAAAATATTAAGCAACCCGCCGGAGAGAGAGCGCTGCCTCTGGGCTCGGTGAACCAAGCGCTGCCTGGGCCTCAGCGGAGGATTCTGGCACTCCGGCGGTGGTGGGAGTGGAGGGGGGAGTGGAGTGCGGGGGGGGGGGCTGTCATAGACGGAGGGGAGGTCTGGCTCCAGCACACACGGGTCTTGAGTAATAGAAGGAGCTTCAGGCGGGGCAGTCCAAGAACCTTCTCCATAGAAAGGAGTGCGCGTCTACTAATGTACACCCTCACATCACACAGCACACCTTCAAATACTGCTGCTACTGGGAATTGTATATACCATGCCTTCTCTGTAATGTTAATACCATGCAACATGTCTGTCCTGTATATTTTTCTTTGTGTAACAACTGCAGCTGTAACATTTCTCTACGGTAAGAAAGTGCCCAGATGCCTTTGAGCTTGGTGCGCTATATAAAATAAATAAATAAATACATAAATAGTAGGGGTATCCCAGTTTTTCGAAAATACGTTGCCCATGATTTACACAAATGTTTTCAATGGGACCTTCCCACGTTAAATATGTTGTTGTTGTAAACCAGGCCCTTTGACTTTGAAGCTAGGCCTTAACAGGTCCTTTCTCAGATAGAGGGTCATGTGACCTGGTGGGGGGAGGAGGTGGCGGTGCAAAGGGAATGGTCTCATGTCGGTCCCATAAGATCAGGGGGCTCAGAAAAGAAAGCAAGGAGCTGCTGAAAGACTGCACACAGGGATGCAGAGAAATGGGAGGCCGCCACCTGGATGAAGGCGAGGGGCAGGATCAGGGCTCAAGTCGAGGGTACACGTGGGGGGACGGAGTACACCCACTTTATTCAGAGGGTGGACTCAGTCCCCCCACCTAAAATGAGAAACATTGAATGACCTCTTTGAATTTATGAATTAAAGATTACCTCGAGGATCAGACTGCAGTCTCAGGTTTGTAGGCTGGCGACTTCAGCACTGCACTATATAACCTGATGCAAAATAACAACCAACTAAAGGTGAAATTTCACTTTTCAGTACTGCATGTCCCAAGGGAAATATTTGTATTGCTTCTTGGAGTTTAAAACATGCACACCTTTTAATGGTTTCAAAAACACTATTAGAGGAACATACCCTCTCTTGGTTGTGTGTGTGTGTTGATTTTCTGAAAGGCAAATTCCATTCGTCCTGCGCAATTTGGGTGGTTATGCAAAGCCAATTTAATGAAATGTGCATATTTCACCACACTATGCTAATTTCGGTGACATGGCATCCAATCGCGTTTGTTGCGGAGTCCCCCCACTTTAATTTTTAGGACTTGACGCCTAGGGATAATTCAAGCAAAGATGAAGGCAGGGGGGAGAAGGCCGTAGAGGGACAGACATAGGGCCACTTTACAAGTTTGGGGGTATCGGGAATGATATGATATGATATGGCTTTTGTAACGCGCCTATACACGAGTGTTTCGAGGCGTGATGAGGCAGGGGGGGGAACACGAGGAGACAGATAACGATCCTACTAGGCCAGGTGTCATTCAGATCGCGCAAGTGCAAGAGTAGAGGGGAAGGGAAAGTGCAAAGGGGAAAGGGAGAGGGGAAAGTGCAGTAAATAGCATACAGTATAAATAACAAGGTCCAGCTGGTGGCAAGTGCGAGGTAAGTGCAGACAAGTGCTGGGAGGGGGGGCTGTAGGGATACAGACACAGTCCCGCAGTGCAGGGGGTCCCAGGGAGGCAGTGCCGGGGAGAGTGGCTGGGCCAAGGACCGAGAACGGTGAGTGGCACCAGTTGCAGATTCAGTGCAGTTTCAGTAACTTTAGCAGGGGAGAGGGGGAGAGAAAGCGGAGGCGAAGAGGAAGGTTTTGAGGTGCTTCCGGAACCGGAAATGGTTCTCCTCAAGTTTCAGGGAGGCAGGAAGGCTGTTCCAGAGGGAGGCCCCTGCAGCGGAGAGACATCTGCCCCCAACTCGTTGTTTGGAGAAGCGGCTGACCCTGAGGGAGTTGTAGGCGGATGAGCAAAGAGCTCGAGAAGGAAGATATTTAGGAAGAGAGAGTTGAAGGTATTTTGGCCCAAGGCCCCAGAAGGCCTTGTGGACAATGCAGAGGGTTTTGAACTTGATCCTCGCAGTCACTGGGAGCCAGTGTAGTGATTTCAGTCCTGGAGAGATACGATCCCTGTGCTTGAGGCCAAGGACACGTCTCGCAGTCCTGTTCTGGATGAGTTGCAAAGGATGTAAATCCGCCCAGGTACCATTAAACTGGATGACTGTTACCACTACTTCGTCCCGCGGATTACAATTGTCGGTGGTGTCCCGCAGCAGTAATTCCGCAGTGGTAATTCCACCAAAAATGGGAGGAAAATCAGCAGATTTACCTACAGCTCAGAGGTGGAGGTGAAACCGCCACATTCAACCTGCACTGCCCAACTCATAATGAGGCCCATTGTACAAACATACCAGCCCCTTTATTGACGGTGGGTGCTGCAGGAGGAATGTGACGCAAAGCACGTGTGTGTGATTTTTCCCACGCAGCCTGTGTGATGGATTTGCAGTCTGTTTTTTTCTCCCGGATTTACACCAAACAGTAATTCTGCATGATAAATCTGCAGTTTTGTGCATAGAGTGGAACAGCAAAATTTACCACCAAATACATAGAATGTCAGTGCGGTAATGCTGCGGTAAAGTAGCTGTAAAGTTACCGCTATATCACCTCTGTTGTTTTGCATACACCATACATTTTCTCACTTCTCTAACCAGCTTCTCTAATGTTGTCAAGGCATAGGGCGTTTCAGTTCAAGTTAGGCACAATTGCCCGCTCCCTGCTCCCCGCTATGCATTGGCAAAACATGGATTTTCGCCCCTGCAACCTCCTGCTATAATGTAAACTGTCCAACATCACTTGAATTCACAGCACTGACCGTACCCCTCCGCTCACCTTCATCTTTCCGCCATCAGTCCTTAATTCTATGTGTGTGATGCAAGCGTGGTTTGCATTGTACTCATTATGTGTCAAAACAGCATACATGCCAACGTGCCTCCTTCCAGCTGGGCGATTCTAGTCCAGGCCTTTGCATTCTGTAACTTGTAGTCCTGGGTTTGTAATGAGGAAATTCAGGACAGAGGTCCCAGAATTTAATGGTCAAAAAAGGACTGGATTTACATCTCCAGAATGGAATTTCTGCAAAATTTCCTGAAATACCTCTGCAGGTATTCCAGAAATACCACCTCCTCTGAGTTTTCTGGTAATCTGGCAGTAAATCTGTTGAATTGCCAACATATTAATTTACTGTTGCAGCCACTAGGTCCCATGGCATTACCCCGGGTTTACGGGTGATGGATTCTATAAGACTCCAAGGTTTTTCGTTATTGAATTTAACGCAAACGGCGTAATATTGGAGGTACATCCACCACTTTACCTCCAAATCCATAGTATGTCGGTCTGGCAATGCAGTGGTAAAATGCCTTTTACAAAGTTGCTGTTACGCTACCTCTGTTTTTTTGCATACACCATACATTTTCCTCGCTTCTCTAACCAGCTTTTCTATTTTTGTCAAGGCCCAGAACACTTCAATTAAAATTCGACAAGATTGTACACTTCATCTATTGTAGGTGGACCTGTCAAACGTCTACTTTTGGGGGACATACTGGACGTAAAATGGCAGAGGTGAATGCTACTTGACACAAAAGGACCAGAAGGAGGGGTGGTCTCTGAGTATACCCATATATGTTCACACATTAACTCAGGTTTATCAATTCTGTAGGAGTATTTGAATAAAGTATTTTTCTTTTTTAGATTCGATTCGCCCTCCTATGAGGTACTTAGAATTCCTTTAAAAACTGCTTCAAAGGTGAAAAAATATATTTTTATTAAGTTTCTCTATCCACAGGGTGTTAAAAAGAAATACATATGACCGTATTCCTATTGGATACTTGTATTTATTTGTCTCAGAAAGTAGTATCCAGTTATTTAAGTTTTTTTCAAGAGTTCAATTCTCCCGTGTTTTTCTTCTGTTCTGATCTTTTTCATAATTTCTCAGAGTCCAGTTCAGAAATCTTAGTGATTCCCATCTTTTTTCAGGGGAGTCATATATCAGGAAGTCCGGCGATTTTTGATTATTTACTCGTCTAGGACTATTCCTGATATTGAAGCCACAAAAAGCCTACCGGTTTCAGTGGCAAGGAGGCCACATTCATCAGAGCTGGGCGGACACTTCAAGACTGATGTGTCAACGTATGAGTAACTGGTCAGATGGTACCAGGGGATCTCACCTGCAGATGGGAGGGGGATGGGGAGAGAGGGGGGACAAGAAAACACCATTATAATCTTTTGTCAAAGTCACAATGGTATATTTTACATTTTACAGGTGCTATCATGCAGCAAAATGTATCTAGGTCTTACCTAGTTGAAGAGGTCCCCACGTGTATCCATGTGGTTGGAAAGATTAAGTGCTGTACTTCCCGGGAGGCATGAAACAATGGTCATGCTTTGGAATCTGGAACAAAGGGTACTATTTTAACTTTGGCCAGAGGGGGCGAACACAACTGTTTACAAGCAGTTAAAAATATATAGAGAGAGTGCTCAACTAGAAGGGTCATAATGAAATGACCCCCGGCAAATTTCATAGAAAGGGCTCCAAAATGTAGGTGCTATATCTACTGAAGGACTTAGCTGTCTATGCTATAAGGATGCTGTTAACTCTAATGCATAAATCCTATCGAATGCACCCTTAAGATGGAGTCTATTTATTCATCCTGCGGGGTAAAAAAATAGATGAGGAGAGAGTTCTACTCGTAAATCTACTGTAGCCCCAAAATATAACAATTGGGCTCAAGTACCAGACTAGGAGCCGATGCATTGGCGCCCAAATATTTTCCGTGGTGCGTGCAATTTCAGCTTACCTTCTCTGTTTTATTCGAAGTTCCCAGACGGGGAGTCGGCTCACAAGCGATGCCAGGCCGTATGCAGTTGTTTATGGCTGTACGCGAAATCGCGTGCGGCCATAATTTATGACATGTTTCCTATGCGTCCGTATTGCAAAGTTAGATGGGGCCTAGACACAATGAAGGGGCTGAATCCTGGTCCGCGCCATCATGCATGAGTGTATGCGCATGCTCAGTGGGGAAATCCACTCATTACTATGCTTACAGACCATTTTCTAATTGTTATGTCTACATGTATTCCCCACGGGATTAGAGTTGTTACTACCATTGTGAAAGGGCACAGGTGGGTCCCCAGAGGAAAAAGCTGGTAGGTTTAAAAGCAGTTTTTAACAGAAGTTTTTTAAATCCCGCCCTAAAATGGTAGATTATATTTGTTGAGACCTAGTGTATATATAAGGCTGAAGATAGTGCCAGAAGGCTCATATCTGTGGATATCCTGATGCATAGGAGGCATCAGGGCTCGGTTAATACCTTAGAAAACTGGGCAACACTGAGTGCAAGCAGGACCCATTTGTTGCAGATGGTGTAAACCCAAACATATTCGGTGAAAACATGTGACTAAAGAGATATAATAAGAGATACATTTCAAACAAACATCAACATAACAGGATCAGCCCAGGTGGCTTTTTTCATAACAGGTGTTTTTTTCATAATGTAGCCAGGGTCTGCCAGCTGGTTGGTTAATTCAAGCCTGTTTTATCTGTTTTCAAACGGAAAATCCATAATTGTTCTCTTTTGAAAAGTAGATCATGAATGTTTCCCCCTCGTTTACGGACATTGACTTTTTCAATAACTGTCCATTTGAAATCCATCACTCCGTGCTGATGTTCGACAAAGTGAGTGACCATGGGGGCAGTCAATTTCTTGGTGCAGATACATGACCGATGTTCAGCCAGTCTGGTTTTAATGGACCGGGTGGTCATACTCACGTATCGTTTATCACAGAGGCAGGTGATTAGATAAATAACATTCTTACTGTTACAATTTGTGAATTTTTTCTGAAGCCATGGATAGTACCAACCAATGTTGATAGATGTAGTTCTGGTAGTTCCTATACATGCGCTGCAAGAGCCACATGGTGCATGTCCCATGGGTTTTACCTGATTCCATAGAGTATTAACAGTGGGTTCCCTTGGTTCTTTATAAGTGTGGATAAGGGAGTCTCGAAGGTTCTTCCCTCGCTTGATCGCAAATCTTGGTTTTTCCAGATTTGACTCACCCACATTCAGGAGAGGCCACAATTTGATCACTTCTTTTTTGACCTTATTAGTTAATGGTAAAAAACTGAAGATCGCAGTGATTTTCTCTTCCTGTTCATTTTTTCTCGGATGTTGTTCCAAAGTAGTATCTCGTGGGATGTTTTTTGCTCTTTTTCTAGCTCTCTTTATCGTGTGTTTAGGGTAACCACGATCCTGTAGTTTAACACAAAGTTGGCCTGATTGTTGTTCATATGCCTGCTGGGTTGAGCAATTCCTGTGGTACCTCAGGAGTTTTCCAAAGGGTAAGTTGTTTCTTAAGCTTGATGGATGATAGCTCGTATATTTCAAAAGAGAATTCCTGTCTGTGGTTTTGTTATATACCTTGGTGTTTATTTGATTGTTTCTTATCTCCAGATTCTGGTCTAAATAATGAACAGATGTCTTGCTATGTGTTTCCGAGAAAGTGAGAAAAGAGTTCTGTTCGTTAAGCCAAATCATAAATGTGATGAGTTCTTGTTCATTGCCTTGGAAAATCATCAGAACGTCATCAATATATCTCTTCCACAGTTTTATATTTGTGCCCCAGGGGTTGGTAGTTGAGTAGATGGTCTTCTCTTCGAAATCCGCCACATACAAGTTCGCCAAGGTTGGCGCAAAGGTAGCACCCATCGCTGTGCCAAATATTTGTTCAAAGAATGAAGTTTCGTACATGAAATAATTCTTGGTTAGGGCAATCTCAGCTAATTGCAGGATGAGGTAAATGGGTGTTTCAAGTGGAGGAATCGTGTCTCTCAGAATCTTTTCAATCACTTGCAGAGTTGCCATTTGCGGGATCTTGGTGTATAATTGCTCAATGTCCAGAGTGACGAGTAATTGGCCTTCTCTGTCAAAGCGGAGGTCTTTAAGTAACGTGAGAACGGTAGTGGTGTCCTTCAGATGTTATTTCATTTTACTCACTTTAGGTCTCAGAAAAAAGTCTACAAACTCTGATAATGGCTCCAGAATGGAACCTATGCCTGACACTATAGGTCTCCAGGGGATTGGAATGGTTCCCTTATGAACTTTAGGTAGGGCATAGAACGCTGGTCTCCTTGATGTTTTCGGGTTCAGGTAATTGTACTCCTTTGTGCTGATATAACCTTCTGCTAGGGCTTCCTCCAGGATCGGTACTATCAGTTGTTTGATATCTTCCGTCGGGTCTTTTCCCAGTTGCCTGTAGCTAGTTCTTTCCTCTAGTAGAGTTCGTACCATTTGTTGGTAATCCTGTATATCTAGGAGCACTGTGGCTCCACCTTTGTCGGCCGGATTAATCATTATTTGCTCATTGTCGGTCAATGCTCGTAATGCCAGTCTTTCTTGCTAAGAGATGTTGTTAAATGTTTCTGGTTGTTCCCTCTCCAGTTCCTCGATCTTCCTGAGCAATGCTTTTTCAAAGGTTATGGATTCCGGAGTTATTCCGTATGGAGTTGGGTAGAAGGTGGATTTCCCCCTGGGATTAGTCACACTTTTCTCTGATTCTGTATAGGTGATATTATCAAAGTATTGTTTCAATCTGATTTTGCAGACTAATGACGCTACTTCGATTCAGGTTTGAAACAGATCATGTGTAGTGGTAGGAATGAAAGATAACCCTTTTTCCAGGAGGTCGTGCTGGTCTTTGGTCAATCTATGACTGGAGAAGTTCATCACTAGAGATTTCTCCCTTAGCTGTTTCGAAGGTCTTAGATCGTTAGGGATTGGATCAGTGTTTATCTGGGGCACACTGGTGCTAGGTCTCTGTAGCATTTCTTGTCTATCATGTATTCGATTCATGTCCTCATCATGCCAAGTCACTTTCTTTCTCTTGAGGGCACTTTTTAGGGGGCCGTTGATGTCCGCCCTCGTCCCTTGCTGCGTGTTACCCGTGGTGATTGATTCTGCCATGGTGCTTGCCACTGTCCTCTCCCTCTGTTTCTGGTTTTCCCTTGTCCCCGAAGAAAAAATTGGGGTGCTGAGGTAGCATTGCGGTTAGATTGGTTATTGGCAGCACTGCTGGTACTTGCAATGCTGCTGTTACTTCCATTAGAGCTACCACTAGAGAAAGTCCAGTTTTGTGGTTTGGGACGGTTGTTTTGTATCCTTTTCCTATTAAATTGATTGAAGAGTTGGCCTGGCATCGAGGGAGTCTGACTCTGATCTTCATAGTGGGCATCCGTGATGTATGGATGTATTCTTTCTTGAGTATAGGAAGCTAGATCTTTCCTGAGTTTCAACACTTTTTTATTTAAATTTAGTTCTTTAAATTCCGTCATGGAGGCTTCTAACTCTTCAATGCTTTTTTTGTAGGACTCAAGGACATGGGCTAATTTTAGAGCGTCCTGTTTTTCTTCAATCTCCTTCATTAGTTTCTCGGATACTGTCTTAGCTGTGCTGATGATCAGCACCAACCAGTCTCGTGTGCACTTATTAGAGATATACGACCAATCCTTCCTGAACTGAATTTGTTCCAGGAATATTCTTGGTTCGATCCTTACCAAAAAGCCCATCGGGGCTGCGTGAGCCCGGAAATACTCAGTCATTATCGCTCCATGGAGCTCAGTTCGGATTAGCTGTTTTTTCAAAACTTCGAGTTCATTCCAATCATTTCCATTGGTCCCAATCTCAGGGATCCCATCTGTGCCCAGTATGAAGGGGTTACTTAGGAGGTTCTCTACTAAATCTTCTGCATACGCCAAATACAGATTTTCTGCCATTTTCGATGATTATATTGTACTTATTTCAAAGTCAGGGACTCTGCTGGAGAAAAATTGAAGACTCCAATGAAGAAAAATTGCTGTGCACTAACTAAAAAGGTTTTGCTATAAAGATTTTAGAGCTGTGGTCCACAGCTAGAGGCTGTTAGAACAATCACTTGACATAAAAGTACCAGGAGGAGGGGGGGTCTCATACCTGAGTATACCCTTATATGTTCACACATTAGAAAACTCAGGTTTATCAATTCTGTAGGAGTATTTGAATAAAGTATTTTTCTTTTTTAGATTCGATTCGCCCTCCTATGAGGTACTTAGAATTCCTTTAAAAACTGCTTCAAAGGTGAAAAAATATATTTTTATTAAGTTTCTCTATCCACAGGGTGTTAAAAAGAAATACATATGACCGTATTCCTATTGGATACTTGTATTTATTTGTCTCAGAAAGTAGTATCCAGTTATTTAAGTTTTTTTCAAGAGTTCAATTCTCCCGTGTTTTTCTTCTGTTCTGATCTTTTTCATCATTTCTCAGAGACCTGTTCAGAAATCTTAGTGATTCCCATCTTTTTTCAGGGGAGTCATACATCAGGAAGTCCGGCGATTTTTGATTATTTACTCGTCTAGGACTATTCCTGATATTGAAGCCACAAAAAGCCTGCCGGTTTCAGTGGCAAGGAGGCCACATTCATCAGGGCTGGGCGGACACTTCAAGACTGATGTGTCAACGTATGAGTAACTGGTCAGATGGTACCAGGGGATCCCACCTGCAGATGGGAGGGGAATGGGGAGAGAGGGTGGACAAGAAAACACCATTATAATCTTTTGTCAAAGTCACAATGGTATATTTTACATTTTACAGGTGCTATCATGTAGCAAAATGTATCTAGGTCTTACCTAGTTGAAGAGTTCCCCACGTGTATCCATGTGGTTGGAAAGATTAAGTGCTGTACTTCCCAGGGAGGCATGAAACAATGGTCATGCTTTGGAATCTGGAACAAAGGGTAATATTTTAACTTTGGCCAGAGGGGGCGAACACAACCGTTTACAAGCAGTTAAAAATATATAGAGAGAGTGCTCAACTAGAAGGGTCATAATGAAATGACCCCCGGCAAATTTCATACAAAGGGCTCCAAAATGTAGGTGCTATATCTACTGAAGGACTTAGCTGTCTATGCTATAAGGATGCTGTTAACTCTAATGCATAAATCCTATCGAATGCACCATTCAGATGGAGTCTATTTATTCATCCTGCGGGGTAAAAAAATAGATGAGGAGAGAGTTCTACTCGTAAATCTACTGTAGCCCAAAAATATAACAATTGGGCTCAAGTAACAGACTAAGAGCCGATGCATTGGCGCCCAAATATTTTCCGTGGTGCGTGCAATTTGGGCTTTCCTTCTCTGTTTTATTCGAAGTTCCCAGACGGGGAGTCGGCTCACAAGCGATGCCGGTCCTTATGCAGTTGTTTATGGCTGTACGCAAAATCGTGTGCGGCCGTAATTTATGACATGTTTCCTACGCGTCCATATTGCAAAGTTAGATGGGGCATAGACACAAAGAAGGGGCTGAATCCTGGTCCGAGCCATCATGCATGAGTGTATTTGCACACTCAATGGGGAAATCCACTCATTACTATGCGTACAGACCATTTTCTAATTGTTATGTCTACATGTATTTCCCACGGGATTAGAGTTGTTACTACCATTGTGAAAGGGCACAGGTGGGTCCCCAGAGGAAAAAGCTGGTAGGTTTAAAAGCAGTTTTTAACAGCAGTTTTTTAAATCCCGCCCTAAAATGGTAGATTATATTTGTTGAGACCTAGTGTATATATAAGGCTGAAGATAGTGCCAGAAGGCTCATATCTGTGGATATCCTGACGCATAAGAGGCATCAGGGCTCGGTTAATACCTTAGAAAACTGGGCAACACTGAGTGCAAGCAGGACCCATTTGTTGCAGATGGTGTAAACCCAAACATATTCGGTGAAAACATGTGACTAAAGAGACATAATGAGACATACATTTCAAATAAACATCAACATAACAGGATCAGCCCAAAACTGTGGAAGAGATATATTGATGATGTTCTGATGATTTTCCAAGGCAATGAACAAGAACACATCACGTTTATGATCTGGCTTAACGAACAGAACCCTTTTCTCACTTTCTCGGAAACGTATAGCAAGACCTGAATCTGGAGATAAGAAACAATCAAATAAACACCAAGGTATATAACAAAACCACAGACAGGAATTATTTTTTGAAATATACGAGCTATCATCCATCAAGCTTAAGAAACAACTTACCCTTTGGACAATTCCTGAGGTACCGCAGGAATTGCTCAACCCTGCAGGCATATGAACAACAATCAGGCCAACTTTGTGTTAAACTACAGGATCGTGGTTACCCTAAACACACGATAAAGAGAGCTAGAAAAAGAGCAAAAAACATCCCACGAGATACGACTTTGGAACAGCATCCGAGAAAAAATGAACAGGAAGAGAAAATCACTGCGATCTTCAGTTTTTCACTATTAACTATTAAGATCAAAAAAGAAGTGATCAAATTGTGGCCACTCCTGAATGTGGGTGAGTCAAATCTGGAGAAACCAAGATTTGCGATCAAGCGAGGGAAGAACCTTCGAGACTCCCTTATCCACACTTATAAAGAACAAAGGGAACCCACTGTTAATACTCTATGGAATTAGGTAAAACCCATGGGACATGCACCATGTGGCTCTTGCAGCGCATGTATAGGAACTACCAGAACTACATCTATCAACATTGGTTGGCACTATCCATGGCTTCAGAAAAATTTCACAAACTGTAACAGTAAGAATGTTATTTATCTAATCACCTGCCCCTGTGATAAACGATACGTGGGTATGACCACCCGGTCCATTAGAACCAGACTGGCTGAACATCGGTCGTGTATCCGCACCAAGAAATTGACTGCCCCCATGGTCACTCACTTTGTCGAACATCAGCACGGAGTGATGGATTTCAAATGGACAGTTATTGAAAAAGTCAATGTCCCTAAACGAGGGGGAAACATTCATGATCTACATTTCAAAAGAGAACAATTATCGATTTTCCGTTTGAAAACAGATAAAACAGGCTTGAATGAACCAACCAGCTGGCAGACCCTGGCTACATTATGAAAAAACTACCTGTTATGAAAAAAGCCAACTGGGCTGATCCTGTTATGTTGATGTTTGTTTGAAATGTATATCTCATTATGTCTCTTTAGTCACATGTTTTCACCGAATATGTTTGGGTTTACACCATCTGCAACAAATGGGTCCTGCTTGCACTCAGTGTTGCCCAGTTTCCTAAGGTATTAACCGAGCCCTGATGCCTCCTATGCGTCAGGATATCCACAGATATGAGCCTTCTGGCACTATCTTCAGTCTTATATATACACTAGGACTCAACGAATATAATCTACCATTTTAGGGCGGGATTTAAAAAACTGCTGTTAAAAACTGCTTTTAAACCTACCAGCTTTTTCCTCTGGGGACCCACCTGTGCCCTTTCACAATGGTAGTAACAATTCTAATCCCTTGGGGAATACATGTAGACATAACAATTAGAAAATGGTCTGTACGCATAGTAATGAGTGGATTTCCCCACTGAGCGTGCGCATACACTCATGCATGATGGCGCGGACCAGGATTCAGCCCCTTCTTTGTGTCTAGGCCCCATCTAACTTTGCAATACAGACCCGTAGGAAACATGTCATAAATTACGGCCGCACGCGATTTCGGGTACAGCCATAAACAACTGCATACGGACCGGCATCGCTTGTGAGCCGACTCCCCGTCTGGGAACTTCGAATAAAACAGAGAAGGTAAGCCCAAATTGCACGCACCACGGAAAATATTTGGGCGCCAATGCATCGGCTCCTAGTCTGGTACTTGAGCCCAATTGTTATATTTTTGGGCTACAGTAGATTTACGAGTAGAACTCTCTCCTCATCTATTTTTTTACTCCGCAGGATGAATAAATAGACTCCCTCTTAAGGGTGCATTCGATAGGATTTATGCATTAGAGTTAACAGCATCCTCATAGCATAGACAGCTAAGTCCTTCAGTAGATATAGCACCTACAATTTGGAGCCCTTTGTATGAAATTTGCCGGGGGTTATTTCATTATGACCCTTCTAGTTGAGCACTCTCTATATATATTTTTAACTGCTTATAAACAGTTGTGTTCGCCCCCTCTGGCCAAAGTTAAAATATTACCCTTTGTTCCAGATTCCAAAGCATGACCATTGTTTCATGCCTCCCTGGGAAGTACAGCACTTAATCTTTCCAACCACACGGATACACGTGGAGACCTCTTCAACTAGGTAAGACCTAGATACATTTTGCTACATGATAGCACCTGTAAAATGTAAAATATACCATTGTGACTTTGACAAACAATTGTAATGGTGTTTTCTTGTCCCCCCTCTCTCCCCATCCCCCTCCCATCTGCAGGTGGGATCCTCTGGTACCATCTGACCAGTTACTCATACGCTGACACATCAGTCTTGAAGTGTCCGCCCAGCCCTGATGAATGTGGCCTCCTTGCCACTGAAACCGGTAGGCTTTTTGTGGCTTCAATATCAGGAATAGTCCTAGATGAGTAAATAATCAAAAATCGCCGGACTTCCTGATCTCTGCCTCCCCTGAAAAAAGATGGGAATCACTAAGATTTCTGAACTGGACTCTGAGAAATTATGAAAAATATCAGAACAGAAGAAAAACACTGGAGAATCGAACTCTTGAAAAAAACTTAAATAACTGGATAATACTTTCTGAGACAAATAAATACAAGTATCCAATAGGAATACGGTCATATGTATTTCTTTTTAACACCCTGTGGATAGGGAAACTTAATAAAAATATATTTTATAACCTTTGAAGCAGTTTTTAAAGGAATTCTAAGTACCTCATAGGAGGGCGAATCGAATCTAAAAAAGAAAAATACTTTATTCAAATACTCCTACAGAATTGATAAACCTGAGTTTTCTAATGTGTGAACAGTGGTGAGTGAATGCTACCCATGTACTGGCAGTGCTCATAGTTTTGGCAGTGGGCACATGCAATAACACACCATCCAGGAAAGGCAGCAGTAGTGGAGCAGAACAACCTCTATTGTACTTGGGAAAACGTACCACCAATATTTATGAGTGGATACATAATTTAGATGTCTTCAACTATTCTGTTTTTCTTCATTTTCAAAACTTTATTTGTATTTTTAATTCAAATCATATTTGTGTCGAGTTGTACTTGTCTATGCAGATAATACACTGAAAGTCCCAGCATGCCTTTCAGGAACTTTCTCAAAGCATTCACATTTCGTAAGCCAGTGTAATAGTTAAACAGTGTAAAAAAGGACAAGACAAGAAGCATGGAGAGACTCCTGGGGCACATGGCCCCAAGTACACCACACTCTTTTTAATATTAAAATGTTGTGTTGTGAGCGGTCTAAGCAAATAATTCACTGCAAACCTGACTCAATATGACCTTCAGAATAAACATACAAAACATGTAACATAAAGTGGTAACTTTAGCTCCTCCCCATCCACTGCTTCCTCCTTCTTACACCCTCCCCCATTTACTGAACTACTTTGCTTAAGTGTCAATTGCTCACCATTACATCCTGTATGCTCATCCCTTTGAGACTTCTATTCTAAGAAATAATTTTAGGGTACCCAGTCCCTCCTATTCCTACCAATTCAACATCCACCCCACCCCCCACAGTGTTCTCATGGACTAGCCTGTCCGTCCAAACAATACTAACCAAACCATTCTTAACACTTCCACCACCAAAAAGAAATAACCAAAACTAAAAAGAACACCTTCAATGATAGGATTGCGAAAGCTAATTCCAATACCAAATAATTATTCTCCATCCTCCTCGAATTAGAATCCCCTATCCAACCGACTGACAATGCCCCTAAAGACAAAGCATGGTGTACCAACATACAAAATGTTCTATCAAACAAAATCTCCTCTCACCAATGCAAAATTGCAAAAGGAAAGGCCACACTGCCACCTTCTAATCAACAAACATCTCAACCCAGGAGACTAGGACAACCCCACCCTTTAGATTCAAGACTATCTCCATAATTAGCACAGAAAAAATAATACCCTCCCTTAAACCCTCAAACTGTAAGGGCGACATGTGCCCAGCACAAATAATAAAGGACACGGCTAGGGACCTAGCCCCCTTTATCTACAAGCTTATAAACTCCTCCTTTAAATCAAACAAGGTACCCGCCAATCTCAAAGAATCTTGGGTCCTCCTATTACTTAAAAATCAAACCTTGGACCCCACCATCCCCACCAACTACAGAGCGATCACCACCATGCCATTTCTACTTAAAATCCTAGCTAGAGCTGCCTACATACAAATCCAGGACTACCTGGAAAACAACCACCTACTTGGCTCACGGCAATCTGGCTTCCACCTCCTCCATGGCACGGAAACAGCTTTGCTAGACCTTAAGACACAAATTGAAGAGCTAAAGGATAACGGAAAAACAGCTTTGCTTCTCCTACTGGATTTGTCGGCAGCCTTCGATCTGGTGGATCATGTAGTCTTATGCAACCACCTCAGATCTGCCGCCAACTTCACCGGAGATGCCATAGCCTGGGTCCAATCCTTTTTAGCTAATCGCACAATGAGAGTCTTCTCCACCTCTGCCTCCGCTGACCCCATCAAAATAACCCACGGTGTCCCACAGGGATCTTATGTCTCCCCCACCATGTACAATATCATCACCAAGCCACTGTTTGAAAAGTTGGACAGACTGGGTGTCACCTACCCTAACTATGCAGATGACACCCAGATCCCCATACCCCTTTTGGGCAACTTTGAGGTGGACTCAGCCTTGGTGAACACGATCTACACCCTCATTCAGGCATGGATGGCATCCCATGGCCTCTGCCTGAATGACGATAAAACGGAGATACTAATTGTAGGCTCTGAAGCCAACATCCAAAAACAGTCCAAACTATGCCATCTTCAACATTGATAACAACCCTATCAAGGTGATGTCCATGGTTAAAACTCTAGGATTCTACTTGGACTCCTCCCTCACACTTAAAAAGCAAGTGCCTCCTCTACAACCTACACGTGCAAACTAATCCGAGCATCCAGACCGTACCTCTCTAATGCTAGCTGTATCACACTAGCCAATGCTCTTATCATGTCGAGATTAGATTATTGCAATGCCTTGTACTCAGGAGCCAACAAATATATCACTGATAAAATTCAAAGACTGCAGAATAACGCCCTAAGAGCAGCACTGGATATCCCCTACAGAGAGCACATTACCAAAGTCAGGAAAGAGGTTAACTGGCTGAAAATAATGGATAGAATCCTCCTCAAAATAACTTCTTTCACTTCCAAATGCCTGAACAACCTAGCACCTCCTTACTTAGCAGAAAAAATGACCAGGAGAACAGCCACCCGCCCTACACGATCTGCTAACACATTCATGTCGGAGATCCCTGGGTTCAAACGGGTCACAGCGGGAGGAACTAGCTGAATCACTCTGTATTCCAGGCAATTGCGCATGCATGGTTATTTATAATGTTATATATACATATACATATGTAATATAGATATATGTTGTTGTATATGTGCATGGCTGTTTATGTGTATATATAGATATACTTGTTTGTGTTTCCTTGAACCCCAATGCCATGCTCTGTATCCTTATGCATTCATGTACCTGTTGTACATATTTGTGCTAAGTACTGTAACTAAGCTACAGGAATTCTTGTGTACTGCTGCGCCCGGCTACCCAAGGGCTTGGTGCGCATTACCAAACAAATAAACATAAAGATAAACATAAAACCCTGACTACCAAAGCTCTTTGCTACAACTACAAGCAGACATTTCTGTGTATCTGCCACAGAGGACCCCCATCCCTAGAGTTGTTCTTTCTGCCCCATCCCTCCTCACTTGACTTCTGCCCCGCCATAGGCAACTTCCTTCTTGCATTGGATATCATCACCTAACTCACCACCCAACGCCATGCACTACAAGGCAGTAACTCAGTACACTACAACTGCGTATCTGGTCAATCACCCTGCATGACCGCCCGTCTCCCTTAATCTTTTTACATTTTACCCCAAACCGGTTACTATCATTGCTGGCTTACTATGGCTCTCTCCTCTGTTCACTGAAATTGAGAGCAAATGGCCCACTCTCATGCCCCCAACCATGACCATCTTACCATCTAATCCGATAAACCCAATGTAGTTACAGCCCAGAAATCCTCCCCACCCCTAATGACCAGCCCACATCACCTAAGAATGGCCGCAAACCAAACCCCAGGAATGTTACTGCTCTCACTACATGCAAATACAAATCCTTTCATTGTAATGGAACCCAGTCCAGTATCCTCTCCAGTGCCACCTCCTTCATAGCGCTCTTATCTCCCCGAGGCCCACCGCGTAATACCTTTAAATCTTTTGCCTGCTTGCCCTGACTTCTCCCCTCAGATGATAATGAATTACGAAAGGAATGCGTTCAAAGACACCTTCCATATACCCTTCCATATACCCCCAGACATTTCAACCCCTTCTTTAAAATGTCCAGGAACTGAAAGACACACATTCACACACATTCACTCACATTCACACACATTACGTAGTGCACTCTTTCCTTTGAATTTTTTAATCTGGAAGATCAATACGAAACAAAAGCTACTGCTCCTATAACCCCTTTCTTCTTTTTCTTTTCTTCGTTGCTTTCTTCTCTTCATCTAATCTGCTATCCTTCCCCTTCATAAATCCGTTCTTTCTTTCTCTCTTTCCTCCTCTTTCGGCTGGTGCCGTCACCAGCTGCTCCACGCCGTGCAGAGTTCATCCATCATGGAAACGAAAGTTCCATCCTCAAAAAACCATCTGACCCTGATCATCCATATGATCTACAGAAACAACAGCAAATGTATCTAATAACCATGGCTGGTAAGGGAGGGATAATACTCACCACCATGCCATAAACAGAATCACAACTGTCAATCATAAAAATACTTGAAGCAATCAGAATTCTAAGGCAATACACAGAGGCTCCTATTATGCAGTTTTCAAAGCTGTGGTAACACAACTGCAGAAGCGTGTATAACAGATGTACAGTAAAATGTAAAACATTGTGAAACTTGAGACTAGTCCGCCGCCTTGGCATTATCCCCCATTGTTGCACCTGCCCAAAAGGCCTTAGAAGCCATGGCAACCCTAGAAGAGTGAGCCCCAAAAATTGAAATATCTACTCCAGCTTCCGCAAGAACCAATTTGACCCACCTAGCCAAAGTGGCTGAAGAGACTGGCTTATAAGGTTTATAAAATGAAATAAATAAATCATGATGGGATGTTCTCAAGTCTGCGGTCACTGTCTCATAATGTCGTAGACAAGCAACAACACACAATACCTTGGTTTCTGGTAATGCAGACGATTCAAATGACAAAGAACCACACTTAGCATGTTTAGTAATATTGATTGTCACACCAGTGAATGTAAACACTCGACCTGCTTGATCCAGAACTCTAACATCACACACCTGTCTGAATGCCACTAAACACATTAACGTCACTCATTTTTCTGAAAGCCATTTAAAGGAGACCAGCTAATTTCATGACCAGGAACAATACAGTGATAAGACCAAAGTATTGTCCCACATCCTAGAATATCTTGGCAATGGAGGTTTGGTGCATCAGATCCCGGTCAACAGACGCAGCACTAAAGCATATTCACGCACCGGGAACCCATCTACCAATGCATGGTACATAGAGATGACCAATATATATTCATTGACTGTATGATAAGCCGTAGAATGGGCCAAATTGGTTCAAAAATTCACCACAAAAACTACATTTGCATGAACGGGATCGCAACCCCTTCTATCACACCAGCTAACTCAAGCATCCCAGTCAGACTTATAGGAACGCCTTGTGATGGAGACCATGAGAGGTCCACCAGCTGCACAACCCTGTGCAAAATTCCCCTTTGCATCCATCGATTCATTCTATTCTCCAGGCAATTAACTTCAATATGCTCTGATTTGCTAACGTCTGCACCTCACCCTGTGGGTTTGCCAATAAATCTGTTACGTGGGGCAGCTCTCGAGGACCAGGTAATAACATTTCCAAGACCAGAGGGAACCAAGCTTGTGTGGGCTAAAAGTGTGCAATCAGTACCATCTGGCCCTGTTGTTGCTGGACACATACCTCAAAATGTGAGATCATCGCAAAAAGAGGGAAATCATAGCGCATTCCGTGTCCCCCGTCCTGAAAGAAAGCATCCGTTGCCAAGGCATCCCGTTCTGGCTTCCCCAGATGAAGAACCAGGTAACTTGGACATTCAGCCTGGAAGCTAACAGAGCTGTCTGCAATGGACCCCAAATGTACTGAACTCTAAAATAAAAATTATCATGTGAAGGAGCCAATCTGCTGGATCCCCCCAGAAACAGGAACACCAATCCGTTGGCTGATTGCTGAGCCGCAGTAGAAATTCCACCTGTTGCGTCAACCGGAGGCAAAAATCCCAGAATTCAGATGCCAGATGCCCCAGACACCAAGAGCGGTTTCCGCCGATTTGTTGATATACCTTACCACTGATTGGTTGTCCATCTTCATTCAGAAGACACAGAACCTTTTTCCTTTTGCAAAACGTTTGACTGCAAAAAACCCTGCAAGACTTTCTAAACAATCGATATGCTCCTGAGACTCCTGAAAAACCATCTCCCTCCAGTCAAATCAATCGTACAATGCTCCCCATCAGCTGCGACTGGCATTGGATTCTTAGAGCAGATCTGGGGAAGAACCGAAAATGTTCTTTCCATTCGATGCTTCCATGTGGGACAACCACCACTTTAGTTCTTGCCTGGCATCTACAGAAAGTTGAAGCCAATCTGAATAGTCTACAGATTTGGGGTAACCAGGGATCGGGTGTGCTGCAATAAAGGTATTTAGAGATGTGAGTACTTGTACGACCGCTGCAGTCAATGGAACCGTAGGTTACCCCCACCTACATATAACAATCAGGAATTCAAATGTATTCCATGAACATGCGCTGGCATGATAATTTCAATATTTATTCAATGATCTTGTGAATGATTTCAGTATTTGTACAATGGTCCTGTGATCAGTACTATGATTGCCAACATTTGCCTTGCCACGGTTATCTTCAACTGTTTCTTTATACTGTGAACCCTTGAAATAGGCAACCACATTGTGGCTGCCCAGCAGTCTATTACAAAACCCAAAAACATCAAATGCTTTGTTGTACGGGTAACAGATTTCTTCAAATTCACCCGAAAACCTAGATCCAACAACAATGGTAGAGTAACATTTCTATGATATTTGACTTAATCTGGATCCTGACCAAACATAATTATATTGTCTAAATAAATCTGCAATCGAATACACTTGCTTGGCATAAAACCTACAACAGGCCTCAACATCTTTGTAAAGCACCATGGGGCCGAAGAGATACCAAAGGGTAAAGAGCAGAACTGAAAGACTTGACTCTACCATTGGTCAGGTCACTACACAATTACAGTTTCATATCATAACTTCTAAGATGCCAGGGGCAAATGCATGTGGGACCCCTAAAGGTATCCTTTTGAGAAGTACCCGCAATATCTCCCATGAGGCATTCAACTCGATTGTCTGCCCTCAGCTCCCTGGATGAGCTAAGTCCACTGGAACATTTTGTGGCAAGAGCTTCGTGCCATCTTGAATGAGGCCTATGAGGACTTAGCACCAACAAGGCTAACACTGAAATCTAAGCCAATCATGAATCATTGGTTTTCTCGGGAAATGTTATCAGCCAGAAAGCTTAAGTGTATGGCAGAGAGCACTCTTGCACTCTCTCTCTTCTCTGTATGGCCGAGAGGAGCCGAAGAAAAAAACCCTCAGACTCCTCACTTACAATATGCATGTAGGCAGCTATAAGCTTCCAGAGAACTATTCTTAAGGCTCAAAAACACAAACTAGAGGAACAGAATATGGGAGCAAAATCCACCTCTAGAGAGTTGTTCATAATGCTGAACGAGCTCAGGGGCACAGTTCCTGACTCGCAGGTGAATATTGATGATGCTTGGTGTCAGGAAATTCTTGATGGGTTCCCTAATAAAATCAGACAACATCTGACCCACATCTCGGTGGAGACACGCCACATTCTACTCTCAGGATGTAAGTCAAAAGCTGACAACATTGAGATAGACGTTACTATTAGTAAATTCTCTTTTCATGCACTAACAATCGTCAAAGGGCCTCATTACACGGTAGGCGGTAAACCATGGCGCTATTAGCGCCATGGTTCATGCCGGTAATTTACCGGCACCGCCTTGGCGGAAAGGGGAATTACCGCCCCATTCCAACGTTGGCGGGGCGGTAATTCCCCCTTCCACCATTGCCCTTCCCCATTCCCATTTTTGCCCCATAGGGCTCTATGGGAATGGGGAAGGCGCTAATTACGGTACCACAAATTGCGGTACCGTAATTAGCTCCACTGGTCCCTTTGCGGGTTGGTTTTTAACGCCTGCAAAAAGCAGGCGTTAAATTCCCCAACCCGCAAAGGGACCTCGTAGTAAGGTGGTAAGGATTTAACGGTACCGGTAAAATACCGGTACCGGTAAACCCTTACCGCCTACCGTGTAATGAGGCCCAAAGTCTCAGATATTGGTGCAGAAATGAATCCCACATCTTGCAAGGAAGATACCTTCCTCACTTCACATTTTAAAGAGTATTTCTCGTCTATTGCCCCATCAGTCGTAACATTCATCAATCGATCCTTTGAGGGAGGATATGACCTGGATTTCATCAAATAGGCCTAGATTTCCCCTCTGCTAAAAAACTTGAATCTGAATCCAAATGACCCGGACAATTACAGCCCCATTACAAATCTAGATTCTTAGGTAACGTTGCATGTATTCAGTATGACACTTTTTTAGAACAGATGGGTATCTTGGCCAAAGTTCAATCAGGCTTTAAGAAAAAGCATGGGACTTAAACAGCATTGGTGTATGTTAAATCATGCATAGCCGATACCATAGATAAGGGCGGGCTGGCCATGTTGCTATTGCTTTACCTGTCCGCCGCTTTTGACTTGGTGAATCATGGAATCATGGGATGGAGGCAGATAATATCAGGGAGTGCACAAGTTCTGAGGTAGCGGGACTTGCAGAGAAGCTGGTGAACGGCAAGACACCAGAACCTCCCACAGGCATCAATGCAACACCTCACAGAGATCTTCAATACATGCATGAGGCTCCATCACTTCCGGAAATCCTGGAAGGAAGCAAGGGTCATCGTTTTTCCAAATGCCGGGAAACCACTGAGGGATCCTGCGAACGACCGCCCCATCAGCCTGCTCTCTGGATTATCGAAGTTCCTAGAGAAGGTCCTCCTTGCCCGACTCAGTGACTTTGCCTCTGAAAGAAATCTACTAGCAAAGAACAGTTTGGATTTTGAAAGCATAAGCAACGATCCATCAGCTGCTGAAAGTGGTGGATACCATCAGACACGGATTCAACATCAAGAAATCTACAGGAATCGTCTACTTGGATGTTGCCAAAGCATTTGACCGAGTCTGGCATAAGGGACTGCTGCACAAGGTAATTGGCCTGGGATTTCTGAACTACCTGGTGAAGACGATTGCAATCTACCTGGGAGACTCACCTTCCATGTCACCATGCGGTCTGAGATGTCCTCATTACATCCCATCCAAGCAGGCATGCCACAGGGATCGAACCTCGGACCCTTCCTGTTCAACATCTTCACCAAGGACATCCTGATAGATCTCCACAAGACCGACCTGGCACTGTATGTGGACAATGTTGCAGTCATCGCAGAGTCATTCAGCGAAAAGGAAGTGGCGAAGAACCTGCAAGCTTCATTGGATACCATCTGGACGTGGTACAGCGACTGGTGGATAGAATTTAACACCAGCAAGACAACTGCAATGCTGTTAACCAGAAAGAAGGTCAAAGAGCACCCACACATCAGCCTCAACAGGGAGACCATCAAGTAAGAGAGCAGCAGCCACTAGATCGGTGTGACCCTGGACAAAAAACTCAACTGGGGGAGCCATATCGAGAATACTCAGCAGAAGGCAACAGCAACGATGGCAGTGCTGTACCCACTCCTGAATACCAAGTCCATGCCCCTCCGGACAAAGATCAACATCTACAAGGCGATCATCAGACCTACCCTGACATATGCCTCCCCAGCATGGATGACCTGCCATGAGCAACACCGGAAGCAGCTTCAGATAGTCCAGGACAAGGACCAGCGGATATCATCTGGAGCTCCAATCTCCACAAGGATAGCTAACCTTCACAGAGAACAGGACATCAAGATGTTGGATGAACATCTAGCGAAGCTGAGTAAGACCTTTTGCCAAGGACTGGATCAGAACTTGAACCCTCTGATCAGAGGACTCACTGCCACCACTGCAAATACCTTAGACTGCTATCTGCACCCATCACGGCAAAGACCCTGTGAAACCAGCCCTACTGTGACAAGTCCACATAGACCAAGAAGATTCTTAACCCATGACTACATTCTCACCCGAGAAAATGGAGTAATGAGGCTAAAGCCTCGGTATACAAAAATCACTGCTGATGGATAAAATCTATCAGCAAGAAGAAGACAGACAGCTCGCACAAACAGTTTCACATGCATTGCCCTCTCCACAGAGCACCTTTGCAGGTTTAACTGAAGGTGTCGATAGCTACTGGCAGTGGCATGCAAAACACTTGTGTCCTTGCTGCACAGCGTGTGCAATGATAAGAGGCCCACTCAGGATGTGTCTGGTTTCAACTCTTACTTTATTTCATCTACCTTCCTCACAAAGTCTTCGTGCCTACGTGTGGCACTTCCTAACCCCTGCCCCCATGCTTGCCCCGCCCGCACATAACAAGGGTGATGTATCACACAACATGACACCATCTCCCTTCTTATACAAAATGTACATATTAACCCTTTTCTTCTATGAGTCTATGAGTCTCGAAGCTGACCTCACAATCAGTGGACCACGTGAAGTCCTGGTGGTCTCTGTTCAATTCTCTGAGTGGGGCACTCACTGTGGCATAGTTCTCCAAGTACCCGGAACAGTAGCTTGCAAGACCTAGAAAAGATCATAAGTCTGATATATTTGTCGGATGTGGGGTCTCTTTTAAGGTTTTAACTTAATCCGGGTCATGCACATGCCCTGGTGGAAAATGTGTGTCCAAAGAATTTTAAAATGTGTTTCTTGAATTCGCACTTATCCTTGTTTAAGGTCACTCAGGCGGCTTTCAGTGCCATGCAGACTTGGTATAATGTGTTTTGGTGCTCCTGTGAGGTCTTTCCATATGTGATCACTGTAATTTAGACAGTTAGGGATGTGTTTCATGACCCGATGAATTTCCTCTTGGAATATTTCGGCCACCAAGGATATTCCAAAACTCAATTGTTTGTAGCGATAGAGTCCCAGGTAAGTAACAACAGTGGTCATGTATTGTGACTCCTGTGCAAGCTCCAACTGGTGGTAACCCTTATTAAGGTCGAGCTTCGAGAACACAATCTCTCAGTTGAGAAGATGCATCATGTCCGTTATTCTGGGAGCCTGGTGTCGCTCTCATTGGATTGCCATATTCACACGACGCATATTCACACAGAGTCAAATGGACCATTTAGCTGTCTTCTTCGGAACGGGTACAATAGGTGAGACCCAAGGAGTTGACCCCACTGCCGGCTCAATGACGTTTAGATCCAGAAGACCACAGATTTCCTCTTCAACCTGTTTCTGGATGTTCAAGGGGGGGGGGCCTAGAATGCTGTGCAATGTGTTTGGGCGTGGGCTCGATGTGGACACGTACCTTGCAGTGAATCAATTTTCCAATACTTTTCAATATATTGGGGAATGTCTTCACTACATCCCCCTCTGGGGCCACATATTTATGTGCCATTATGTGGTAAATGATGTGGACGAGACCCATGTCAATGGCTGTGCGGAAAATTAAGATGCATCGTCTATTTGCTTTGGTGGCAAGCACATGTATCTGGGGAGTGTGAGACTTGTGTGCACAGGTTGTGGAGAATATCCCTTTGTACTGCAGCAGGTTATTCAAACCATATGGGTATATGTCCACTATCGATGGTCTTACATTTGGTGGGTGTAGGAGCCGATCATATGTGTCTTCATTCATGACATTTACTGTCACACCCGTATCAATCAGGAAGTCTATTGGGGTCTCATTCACTTGGAGGACCAGGGTGGGGCTGTGTTCTTTCCCGGCCTCATGTCCTAATGCCCAACATAACCCCTTTTTCACTGGTCATCCAGAGATGAGGATAACTCACTTCCAGAGTGGGATCTTACCCCCACATATCACACGCCCCGTCTCGCTCTGTAGGTGCCTTTCCTGTCTGGGGATCTATGTGTTCATTGCAATGTCTGCCTCTCACCTTCCCCATCAGGCCTGGTCTCCGATCTTCCGGGTGATATTTCGGGTGACGTCAGCTGTTTCATGGCAACGTCCCTTGTGGTGTTGGTGCAGGAGCGTTCCTGTACATGGCACGGAATGGTCATCACCACCACAGGCAGCACATTTCTTTCCCAAAGCAGGGCATGTGCCCTCATGTGAGAATTCATAACCACACTGATAGCATTGTTTGTTTGTTTGTTTGTTTTATTATTTGTAATTCGCAAGCATACCCGAGGGCATCAGGGCACAGCCTTTACAAGAATATGCGAAGCTTGGTTACAGTAGTAATAGAATATACAGAGAGAGAAGATGGTACACCAATAATATATACAAATCAACAATGAGTTACATAGATATAATATACATATAGACAAATGAGCGCACAAGGTTACAATGTGCGCGAGTGGCACGACAGGGGGACAGCCTGGCGCTTGAGGTGACTTTGACAGTTTACGTTTTCAGCCAAGAAACTACCTAAGAGCGGAAGTTCTGGTAAGGCAGGTCCTCTCTGAGATTTGGTGGTAAGGAGTTCCACAGCTTGGCTGCTTTCACTGGGAAACTGTTGCCCCCTATGATGGCACGTTTAAAGTGAGGGACAGAGAGGCAGTCTTTGTAGGCAGTTCTGGTGGGTCTCAGGGAAGGTTGTCTGTGGAATCTGTTCATCAGGTAGGTAGGGGCAGCGTTATTGAGGGATTTGTGAGTGAGCAATGCAGTTTTTAACAGAATTTTGTCGTTGATGGAGAGCCAATTGTTCTGTTCACTAAATCCTGTCTTATTGACATTCTTAACGGTGCATTGTGCCACTGGGGAGAGTTTCTTGACAGTCTTCTGGTCCTTTGGCAATGCAGATATTTTCACTCTGCCTAGGTTAACAACTTGTTGTGATATGGCAGAGTCCGTTCTAGCCATTGCCAGGATCTCATCCAGTGATCTTTGTTTCTGGAGCAGTTTCTTTTTTTAAATTGGGTGAATCCTATCCTGCTATGACCTGAGAGTGCAACGCCACTTCATTTAAGTATCGATGGAATGCGCAGTGCTTGACGCGGATGCAGTGTCTCATGACAAAATTGTCAAGGGTTTCACCTCTCTCCTGCATAGTAGTGTGAAAGGTAGGTTCTCCTCTGACATTTTGGTACCAGTGTGGGTGTTTTGCTGACACTGTATGGCACCATGCCTTTAATGTTCTATGCTCTTCTAGGGAATCTCTTCTCCATATGTAAACCCCTTTCTTCCCTACCTCCACTGTTGCTCCAGCAGAATCCCTCAGTATGTGAGATGTGCGCAATGAGGCACGTTACATTGCTTCCTCCGCAGACACGGCACTGCACCTAGTGGCACCTCGACGTGTACACGTTATCACCGGGTGTGCCGTGGTTGACCAAACAGCTCACCGCTGCTGCCCAGGGAAAAAACGTTGCACTCCTTTAATCGTGCCGCCAGCCAGTGACTGCCATTTGTTGTTACACTGGCCACCACTGCCACCCGGGTCAGGTCAAAACTGTGAGACGTCTCTGTGGCTGGAGTCGTGGGAGGTAGGTGGTGCTCCAGTGTGTTGGCACGGCCGGGTTCTTCCTTCTCGTCACCAGTGTTGACTGCTACTGGCAGTCGCATACAAAACACGTGTGTCAGTGTTTGGTGCGCAGCGCACGCAATGTAAGAGACCCACTCAGGATGCGTCTGGTTTCAACTCTTACTTTATCTCAACTGACTTCCTCACAAAAGCTTCCTATCTATTTGTGTCACTTCCTTACCGTTACCCCCACCCTGGCCCCACCTCCACATAACGAGGGTGATGTATCACACAACATGGCAGGAGAATTGCTTTGTATGGAGCGCGCAGGTTCTTACATTTATCAGGTGCACGCTTGGGTTTGTGGTGCTGGTGCTGGCTGAGAGCAGGAAAGGCTCTGGGGCTATTCGGGGAGCACCAGCCTTGCCAAGCATCAGTGACCAAGGGCATGCTTGTGTCATGGGGCTGTAGTCGGCTGAGAACAGGGATCGCTCTTTGGCAGCACACAGTAATGCAGGCTGAGCCAGCACCTGCATTTGAGAAGCGCACGGTTGTGTGGTGGGACTGGTGACGGCTTGAAACAGGAGAAGCTCCTTGCAGTGGGAATCGCGCTCCGCACGGGTGCGGCTGGTTGTGTCGGCGCCCGAGTGCAAACACCACACCCAAAACAAAGGAGTGGCGAGGAAGGAAAGCAGCATTTTCAGCTGCCTGCATCAGAAGTGCAAGCGGACCGTATGGCATCCCAGGAGCAGTGGAAAAATGAGCTGGAAACAGTGGCAGAGCAGGAATTCGGCCAAGAATGGGCCAGGGAGAAGTTACGTCAGGACACCACCCACCAGATGGAAGTGAGTCCAACATCCAATTCAGAGAATCAAGCAATGTGGATTTCAGTGATGGCGACAACATGGAGGGGGCACCACCAAGGACAAAAGAGCAGAACAGTGGAGAAGCGGTGAATGCTGTACCAGGAGATAGCACACAGAGAAGAAGAAAAATACCGGTTCTTCTGGAGAGAAATCTTTAAAAGCTAGAAAGAAAGTAATGAATAACTAGAAACCAGTGCAGGAAAAGCAGATTATGAACAAAATTGAAAGAATAATTAATAAAGAAAGGAACGAAGATGAAGAAGGGGAAAGGTACTGACATAGATGATACAGACAGCAGCAGTGACAAAGAGTGGGGACATTTAAAAGCATGGGTTAAGTAGAAGAATACGACAAAGAACAAAAATGGGGGAATAGAATGGGACACGTAAATGAGTTTTTAAAACTAAATGTGGGAAACACACAGCAGATAGAGAGACGCAGAGAAGATTCAAAAGAACTCTGTCATGGCATATTGAAAAATAACGTTTGGAAGAAACAATTATTTTTCCCGCTACAGTTTCAGAAGCAAGGTTTGGATTTTTTTCTCCAAATATGACAACAATGAAGTTGAGAGAAATCTGATAGGAAAAGTACCAGTGGAGCGCACCTTCCAAGACTGGTAAGCAGCCTTCCACATTTTGGCATCCATAATCCTCCATAAATTCCCTGAAGAGGTTTTAGCACTGATCACTTACTAGAACACAGTCCGTAAAGTCTACAAAACATTTGGAGGAGACGCGTGGCTTAACTACGATAGAGAATTTGGGATGTTTATGGACAGTTGCCATGAGCTTGGAGGGGATTAGAAAGAAGCAAATCTGTCAATGTTTAATGTGTTAAAAAGGGAAAATGACACCGGCACCTGCCTACACTTGGCGGCAACAGGGAAATCCTACTATCACAACACACACAGATCCAAAGACAACTACGGTCAAAGAAGCGAAGGGGGTCAGCCCCTTCATAGGAGAGAATGGTGGGGGTCAAAAAATATATACTTGCAACACACCACAGTTCTCACCCACAGCCTGGGGAGTCATGCAGAGTGGGTGTTGGACATTTGAGAAAAGTATTTTCTCCTGGGGAACGGAGTGCAGATGCAGACATCAGTGTTGCAAATGCAGAGGAGAGCACATCCGCAACACATGCAGAAGGATCATACGCAGAGCATTTTAAGCCACAAATGCCTGAGCTTGAAAGGGCGCTGGCCGACTCACCAATCAAATTACAGGCAATGTTAAAATGGCTGCAGGTTTGTCCAGACAAAGAGATCAGCAATTTTCTTACACAAGGTTTTACACATGGTTTTATCCTACCCTTTAAAGGGAGCAGCTCACAGGACATCCCCAATAACCTTACGTTGGTAAGGGATGATCCAGACATAGGGCCTCATTATAAGTCCGGCGGTAGCCGTGCCGGTAATACTGGCAGGCTGCCACCGGAGTTGTAAAGTTTTCCAGCACCTGGGTTCACGGAAACACTGGGCATTACAGCCCCTGTGGTCCGGTAAGTCAGGTGCCGGGAATTGTTAATCCCCATTCCCATTTGAGTCCCATAGGACCCAATGGGAATAGGGAACATGGAAGCACAGGCACCGAGCACAGCAACTCTGGCAAGCAGACCTGTAGTGTGCCGGTGCGGTAACAATGGTGCCGGGCAGCTTACCAGCACCATTGTTACTGGACCGGCACACTTATAATGATGCCCATTGTGAGGGAAAAATACAAAAGCACATACTTGCTGGCAACAATTGCCGTATTGATCAGAAAGGAGAAGGAACAGGGTAGGAGCTGCAGTCAGTAGCAGGTATCGCAGGCAGGCTGATACCACAAGGGTGAGCTTTTCTAAGAAGCATCGAATTAAAAACAAAAAGGGGTCAACACATTTCAATAAGGCATGGGAAGAATGTCACGAAGGACCTCGCAATGTGGGAGGAATTTCTAAGAAACTTCAATGGGTCAGTCATATGGCACATGCCATTAAACGAGGAAGACAGGAGATTATAATCACTGATGCAGCAGGCAGTATAGGTTTTGGGGCAATTTTGAGGAGAAAGTAGTGCGTGGGTCCCTGGTCTCAGGCTTGGCAGGACAACAGTTGGACCAGTAACATCAAGTTACTGGAAATCTTTCTCATCTGGATAGCCTTATGCCTAAGGGTCAAAGACCAAGGGGCAAAGAGCTGGCTGTTTGGTCAGACAATACAGCTCTGGCACAAGTAATCAACAGGAGATCCCCATCCTGCCAAATGCTATCAACGGTGTTAAGGGCAATGACAGATAAGTCTCTAAAGTACAGTATTGCAGGAAAAGCAAAACATATTGCGAGCAAAGAAAAAGACATTGCTGATGCTTTGTCTCGCCTACATTGGGGAACATTCAGGAATCACAGACCGGACGCAAACCAGCACATGGGAGCAGTACCAGAGGCGGTGTGTCGAATTTTGGTGGATCACAAATGAGTATGGAAAATACCACGGTGAACAGCGGGGGCAAAGAAAGAGAGATCCACAGACCAGCAGATCTCATGCCAGGGAGGGATGTCACACATGGTGGGCTCAAGTGGAAGGAATGTGAGGCAATGTCAGGTTTTAGTAAGGAATAAGGCAGGCCACCGTCAACTGCAAACACATTAACTTTTATTTAGACATCTCACAGCTTCTTCTCAGGGTGTATACTTCATAGCCCATAGAGAGGATATTGTAGACAACAATAAAAAACATAAGGGCCGGGCTGATTTCCTAGCCTCTTCCCAGGTTTCCTTCATTTAGCATGGCCCTGGAGTCTAGAGTTTCTCTTGATAGGCTCTCACAATGTTGTTGTTTATTTTGTTGTGGCACAAGAGACCAGGGCTTACTTTTATGGCCTCTCACCCGGTTCGCCATCAATATCGTGTCACGGGAGACCGGGGTTTCCTTTAATGGCCTCTCACCAGGTTCGCTGTCAATATCGTGTCACGGGAAACCGAGGCCTATTTGTATGTAATTGCACTTCTTCTCTGGTGTGCGGGCCCTGTTTCTCCGGCTTACTGCTCTGAAGCTGCTCGATGTATCAAAGGGTAACTTGAGCCCTCAACACGAGCCAACAACTCACAGCTACTGCTACGGTCGTTCTCTGCACTTGCTCCTTACTGTCGCTGACTCTTCCTCTCTTCTCCCCAGCATCTCTCATTATGCCCACACCAATGGCTCTCCCTCTGCCTCACCTGAAGGGGAACAACGCACAGAAAAAAGAAAAGCACCTGTACATTTCGGACTCCCTCGGTCCCTCCCCGGATCCATCAACCCTCCCTCTGTTGGCTCTTAGTGTTTTCTGTGCCACCTTTGCCCTTTTCCTCACAGACCCCCCTTCCTAGGCCCTTTCGTTTGGGAAGGGCATGGAAGTGTGACAAGTAGTCGGCTTGGGCCATCAGTCTCCCCGGGCGGTCGATCATCCGGAAGGAAAATGGTTGTAGAGACAAAAACCATTGTAGGATCCTCGGATTCATGGCCTTGTTTCAGGTCAAGCAGACCAAGGGAGCCTGATTAGTCACCAAGGTGAACTGACGACCCAATAGGTAGAACTGCAGGGATTCAGGTGGTGGTTGAGAAAAGAGGGATGAAGCGTCGATAGTATCCTACAAAGCATATGAAAGCCTTTAGTTGTCTAGGGTTGGCTGGGAATGGTAGTTTTCAAATTGACTCCATCTTCTCCTTTAGGGGTTGAATTGTGCCTTGCTCCACAAAGTACCCAACATACTTTGTGTGAAAACATGCCATCTGTGTCCTCTGGGGTTTGACATGTAGTCCAGTTTGGAGTAGCGTACCTAAGATGGCTCTCGGGTGTTTCAGATGTTTTTCCCAGTTTGGACTGTATACAATTATGTCCATGTAGGCCCCTGCATTTTGGCCATGGGATCTTAACAGGGTATTCATTAGTCATTGAAAATTAGCTGGGGCTCCATGGAGGCCAAACTGGAGCACCGTAACAGGTACAGTCCTGAAGAAGTCACAAAGGCGGTCTTTTCCTTGTCTCACAACTGCAAGGGGATTTGCCAGCACCCTTTTCAAAGGTCTATGGTGGTAATGTACCTTGCCCCAGTTTGTCTAAGAGGTCTTCAATTTGGGGCATTGGATAGGCGTTGAATTTTGAAACTTCATTAAGCTTCCGGAAGTCCTTGCAGAACTGGACACTGCCATCTGGTTTGGCCACTAATACAATGGGGGAGCACCATTGTCTGAAGGGCAGCTCTATCATCCCCATCCGTAGCATTGATTGAATCTCCTGGTTGACAGCTTGTATTCTGGCTTCCGGGATTCTGTAGGGCTACAACCTGACCGTGCTTCCTGGGATCGTCTCAATACTGTAGTAGGCTCTGTTGGTATGCCCCTGTAGTGAGAACACGGGGCAAATTTGTTAGTCGGCTGTTCTAGGTCTTTTCTCTCCTAGAGTTGCAGCTCCAGATTAATGTTTAGGGCTTCCTTCCTGATGTGGTCTCCACTTTGTTGTATCTCTTCAAGGCCACTTTCTTCTGTGCTTATCAAGGCCATGGATGTGGGTGGCTCAATCAATTTTTTGTAGGAGATTGATGTGATAGGTCTGTAGGGGAACCTTCCTGCCATCTTGGCGCACTTTGTATGTGAGAGGTCTGATGACCTGTACCATCACGTAGGGTCGACTCATGGCTGCTAGCATATTTTTCTCAGAGGTGGGTAGGAGTACTAACACCTTATGTCCAGCTCAAAAGGTCCACAGTCGGGTATCTTTGTTGTACTGTTCTTCTTGTCCCCACTGAGTTTGTTGGAGGTGGGTCTGTGCAATGGTCTGCAGTTTCTCTACCCTTTCACTTAGCTGTGCTGCATATTCAGTTCGGTTGATATCCTGTTGGGGTTGTTCTTCCCGACCCTCCTTCAGTAGGTCCAAGAGGGTCCTCACTGGTCATCCGAACAACAACTTGAAAGGGCAAAATCCTGTGGAGGACTGTGGCGTGTTCCGGGGAGTCATGAATATCCATAGAACCAACCAGTCCCAATTTATTTCCTCTGGCTTCAGGGTCTTCCTCAACATCTGCTTAATTGTTTGGTTATACCGTTCCATCAATCCATCAGTCTGTGGATGATAGACAGCTGTTCGTAACTGTTCAATGTGTAAGGTTTCACAGACTTGTTTGAGGACTGTAGACATAATGTTTGTGCCTCTATATGTCACAATATCTCAGGGTATGCCCATTGGGGCTACGAACGGGATCAAAACATCACAAATCTGTTATGCATTGGTGCTCCTAAGGGGAAAGACTTCTGGGTAATGGGTGACGTAGTTCACAATCAGTAACAGATATTTGTGGCCCGGCTCGTGGGGTCTAGGGGTCCCATAATGTCCATTCCTATATGATGGAAAGTTTCCAATATCAGCAGCATAGATTGTAATGGGGCTCTGAGCACATTGGCTTTGTTTTTCATTTGGCACTCTGCACACTGTTGGCAGAAACATGTTTCCTGCCCATGGACCCCTGGACAAAAGAATCTTCACAGTATTTTCTGTATTGTTTTCTCAGCTCCTAAGTGTCCTTCTCCCACTTGCAGGTGGGCTTCCACTAGGACCGTGGTTCGATATTTGACGGGTACCAGCAGCTGTCTGATGGACCCCCCTTATTTTTTATTTTATTTATTTATTTGCATTTATACAGCACACAGAATTGCCCTGAGGCATCGTGGCGCTGTTACAGCAGGCTTAAGCTTAAACATAACATAGGTACAGAGTAACAGAGTAAACAGTTGGTTGCAATAGAAAATTGAAATTAGAGGGTTATGCTTTGCTGTGGTTACAATGCAAGCATAACTGTGCATGTGGTACAGAGTAACAGAGTAAACAGTTGGTTGAAATAGAACATTGAAATTAGAGGGTTATGCTTTGCTGTGGTTACAGTCCAGGCATAAATGTGCATGTGGATAAACTTTAGCGGAATATGAGGGTTTTTAGGTTTTTTCGGAATTGGTCATAGCCCGATAATATAATCCCTTACTTTTCACAAACTATTGAATTTATATTGTATTTGTATTGCGCGCGCACACATGTGTTTCAGAGCCTGAAGTAAAGGGCTTTCTCCTTCCTGCTCTCCCCCCATGGCTTCCCGGGTGTTCCTCAGCATCGGGTCCAATGCCTGGGCCATCCGGAAACTATCTCCTTGCTCATCTAGTTTCCAGTCAACAGCTACTGGGAGCACAGCCCACTCATGCCATTTCCGTTACAGATTCCTTTTTTCTGCCCTGCTTCTATGTACCTTGGTAGGTGAAGTAGAGATCTCGCTGTCGTGAAATGGGACTCTCTCCAGCCACCCCTGTTCGATTTTTCATATGATGTGAGACATATTTGGCACGTCGGAGCCAATGATTAGGAGTTCAGGCAGTACAGGTAACACAGCCACTCTCAAACCTATTTGCTCCCCTGCCAACTTAATCTGTGTATCTTTCGTTGAATATCTCTACACATCCCCATGCACACACCTGATAGGAATGCCCATATTGGCCTCACACACGTCACCTACCAGATCTGTACTGACAGCCATTTGCAGACTTCCCAGGTTTATCATGGCTCAAGCTGGTTGGCCATCCACCTCTGCCTAACAAGTGTACGTATATAAAGGTTGTTGGGGTCTTTCAGGTTCGGAATAGTTCCCTTATCTTGGTGCATCGAAGACCCTGATGTGCATCGGCTCCACTTTATTCCTTTTCGGGCATATCCTGGTGACATCGCTCCATTTCCTGCAGTCGAAACACTGGGGCCCCCTGGACATCATACAGCTATACCTGCTCAGCATACCTCTTTCACTTCCCGTTCGCGCTTTTAGGCCCTCTGCTTCCATTCTTCTTTTAGGCCCTCTGCTTCCATTCTTCTGTTCATGGGGTTGGACTAGCATCCGATACTGACCCATGTTACAGGTGGGAGGGGGGTTTCAGGTCACCCAGTGCTCTCCCAGACTGACCATTTGTCATAAATATCCCCTGTCCCACCTTTTGGTAAGCTGACGCTATATTGACGGCCTCCGTCACACGTGATATATTGTGTTGCTGTACCCAGCACTGTATTGGTAGTGGTAGGGCTTCCATAAACTGCTCCAAAACGATTCTATCAGCCATCTCGTGGGTCGTGGAGGTGGCCGTTTGAAGCCATTTATAGGCGAATTCTTTTACACAATGAAAAATCTGCCTAGGCATCTCCTCTGTCATCAGTCTTGTCTCTCGGAATTTCACTCTGTAAGCCTTCTCATCATGTCCCAGCCTTTCTAGTACCATTATGTTTGCATATACGTAGAGTGTTTCCCCTGTCGGGTTCACCGTCTGGTATGCGCTTTGCATTTCCGCCATCATTAGAGGGGCAAAGAAGTGACTCTGTCTGTCTGCTGGCCATTGTGTAATGCGTGCTACCCTTTTTAACAAGAAAAGTGCTGGGACCTCACCCGGCGTATACTTTTGTAAGACTGTGGCTGGCCCGGACCCATCAATCATCCTTCAACCCTCCCTCTGTTGGCTTTCAGCTTTTTCTGTGCTGCTTTTGCCCTTTTCCTCACAGGCATTGAAGTGTGTATTATAGGATCTGGTGACTAAAGCTTTGGCTTCATCAACAGCGATACAATACAGTAGGTTTCTCATTACATTTAAAGACATACCAGAGGTGGAAAACACCAAAGAGATAAAGGAAAAGGATGTTAATCAGTTTGTAGAATGGGCTTTCACACATAATAAAAGTTAATCTTGGGTGGTTTCACACCTTTCGGCAAAAGCAAATTTTGAGAAATTGACAGGACGCATGGACCCAACACATGGTGGATTAGTAAAATATGCGTTGAAAGCGTGATCTAGGTTGGAAGGTGACAAAGGAGATATGAGACATCAATTGAATTATAAGAAAATTATGATATTAGTGGGCACAATGAGTGATATATGCACCAATACTTATGAGACAAAGTTATTTAAACAGCTCTTGCATTGGCATACTTTGGGGCATTCAGAGTAAGCAAACTTATAGCCAGAAGCACATGAAGACATTCTGTGCATAGAGGATGTTCACACGGGCAAGGAATACATGCCCATAATGTTGAAAAAGTCCAAAACAAATCAGCTCGGGAAAAGAAGGCTTATCAATTTATATTGCATAGACGACAACCGCAGTTGCCCACTATGCGTCAAAACGAGTTTCCTCATTGTCCCCCCATCCTTAGACAGACAGCTCCTGATCCATAGCTATTAGCTCCATGGCTGCCACCGTTCCGGGCTCCATTACCGGGTTCCTGCAATGGGAACTTACCGGGTTACTCCGAGATAGGAGGACCCAGTAATTCCTCCATGCAGTAACCCATCCCCATTCCCATTTGAGACCCAATAGGGCTCAATGGGAATGGGGAGGGAGGTAAATACGGGCAGATTACATCTGTCCCGTTATTGCCTCCCTCTTCCCCTCGCGGGACCCGGAAAGCACGCCTGGTTTAACCAGGCGTGCGATCCGGGTCCCTCGATGGGAAGCTTGTAATCGGCGCTCCAGGAATGAAGCGGGCCGGTGCTGTACCGGCCCCCTTCATTTCGGGAGCGCCAGGGTCGTAATGAGGCCCATGGAGTTCTTTTCTGCAGGTGTTTTCAGTGCTTTAGACGATAGAGGATGCATTTAGAAACACTTTTGAAGGAACCTGAGCGGCCGTGGACCCACTCAGGTGTGGCAGCATGGGTGAGGCGGGAGACTGCCCTCAACACACAAGTGACAGCTCAGCCACAAATAGACATGAGGTGCTATTTTCACGAACCCGGGAATACGACTGGTCCCTAGCACACGGATCTGGAAAGATAAGTATGGCAGGTCCCACTAACACAGACCCGGGAGTAGAATAAATGCTGCCGAAAAAGGGCACCCTTCTTCCTGACCCTGATGTGCCCAAAAGCACACACTGGGATTTGCAAAATTGATTAGTCTCTGCTTGTAAATGAAAAAAAACCTATGGCCAGTGCTTTACGTGGGATTAGAAATCGAGGGGGTTCTCTCATTGAGAGCATTACCCTATTACCTTTGATGCGCCCAGTCCCTCCTTTTAAACAAACGACGGGGCTGGGCACAACAAAGGTGTGACACCAGTGTGCCCCAGCTCGCACTCAGCAGGCAGCCTTTTCATTCAAGGAGTCCGCTTTAACCACGGGCTCCTTGAATGGAAGGTCTCCCTGCTGCTGATGTCTATGTGCTCGAAACAAGAGGAGGGTTGGAGGTCCCAGTCTCTTGTTTTGTTTCTGAGTAAATAACTATTTACTCAGAAACAAAAGGAGAGCTGGGCAGTCCAGCCCTTCTCCTTTTTCGAGTACATAGCCATCAGGCAGCCCACACTGCACGGTTACACCTGCTGCTTTCAGGTGTCGGTACTTAGGAAGTACTGGCACATGCAGGCAGCTTGTGAAACCAGGCTGCCTGAGGAGTCTGCTGGCTGGGGAAAATCGTTGTGGGGCCCGAGAGTTCTTTCTGGAGACTTCTGGGACTCGGCCCGGCAAGCCCCAGCCCACTTAAAGCCCTGTGTTAAGGGCTGTTATTTTCCACAATTATGGTTTCAGTGTAATAATTTCAGGTCGCCTAATTTCTTTGTGCTGCTCCACGTCCTATGCCTTGTGCCACGGAATGACAGCAGGCATGAAGTTTCGGGGCACGGGAGTTAGGAGGTGGGCAGAAAGGCAAGTGAAGGATGAGGGGGAGAATAGAACCTGTCAGGTGACCCCCCAAAGCCCTCACACGCTATGGCAGCAAGTGCAGGCATTTTCACACTATCCCTCAAAAGAAGAAAGTGTGAAAATGCAAAACAAAACAAAGACGATGGGCAAGGTGAGGGGGAGACCGGCCTGTGCCGGGCGACCGAAACTGGTTGTTTGATCATGCCACCCAGTGCAAGGAAAGGGACCAATTTTTCCCCATAAGTAGCGGGGGGCTGAGGGCATACACAAACAGTCTTGTCCACATCACGGTCTGCACGGAGCATGTTTACAGGATTGTTTTTACCACTCTACCCACCCTGCAGATATAAATATAACAAAAATAGGAACAATGGAGCAAAGATCAGCATTGACTAAGAAAACACAGACAACAAACGTTGTCACGAATTCATGGGCAGATGGAGGCAGGGTCAAGCGGAAGACTGACGTCAACACATAAGACACGTGTCAGGCGGAAGACTGCCCTCAACACATAAGGTCACGGGTCAGGCGGAAGACTGACCTCAACACATAAGACACAGGTCAGACGGAAGACTGCCTCAACACATAAGACACAGGTCAGGCGGAAGGCTGACCTCAGCACATAAGACACAGGTCAGGCGGACTGCCCTCAACGCATAAGACACGTGTCAGGTGGAAGACTGCCCTCAACACATAAGACACAGGTCAGACGGAAGACTGCCCTCAACACATAAGACACGGGTCAGGCGTACTGCCCTCAACACATAAGACACGTGTCAGGCGGAAGACTGCCCTCAACACATAAGACACTCGTCAGGCGGAAGACTGCCCTCAACACATAAGACACGTGTCAGGCGGACTTCCCTCAACACATAAGACACGGGTCAGGCGGAAGACTGCCCTCAACACATAAGACACGTGTCAGGCGGAAGACTGCCCTCAACACAAACGACACAGCGCCCGCCACAAATAGACATAACAGGTCCCATTCACACGGATCTGGAAAGATAAGTATGACAGGTCCCAATAACGCAGACCTGGGAGTAGAAGTAACGCTGGCGAAAAAGGCCACCCCTCTTCCTGACCATGATGTATGATATGATATGATTGCAAATACCCAGAGGTTTCTAAGCGCGGACCCAGGGATCGAACCTGTGCTTTGTGTCGTCTTGTTTCCAAGTCGAGCACGTTGCCCCTGAGCTATCCTCTATTATCCTCCTGGTACCCAAAAGCACACACCGGGACCAGTACAGTTTATGATTCTCTGTAAATAATTAAGCCCACTGCCTGTTATTATCCATAATTACGGTTTCAGTGTAATCATTTCGGGTCGGCTAATTGCCTAGGGCTGCTCCATGCCCTATGACTGCTGGGGGAAGACTGCAGGGCCTGGCAGAGAGTTGGGGCACTTGGTTGATGGCTTGGCAGACTGCGGGAGGGTGAGGCGGCACTGAGGGCGGCATGTGGGTGCGGGTAGGGCAGGGCTAGGGACACAGATGCAAAGGGGGGACGCATAGGGGAGGGCACTGGCCGTCAGGAGTAAAAGCGGGCTTATGCTAATGTTTCTTTCCGCTGGCGATTAGCTGGCCTCTTCCTCTAGGGCACTAATCCTAGGTTTAGCCGTTTTCGCTTTCTCTTCAGTCTTTGCCGCCACACATTTCTAGTTGTATTCTACATTTTCTTGCATTGCTTGGCAAGTCCTGGGTTCATTGTTTGATTAGAAAGTAGTGGTCTTCAGACTGTGGGCATGCCACCTGAATATGGTCTTGGATGGCGGAAGGCTCTTTTTAAAATGAAGCACAATGAATGGTTTTCATAGGAAATATAAGCACCTCTGGAATTGAAGGTGCCCAGAGACAATCCGTTTACTCAGGAGGGGCACAGCATAACATGTGGATGCCAGTCGATTCGAGGAACCTGTCAGGAGTGCATGGTGGCTTCCAGTCCCCTTTTGGGCTCCACAGAAAACGAAAAGCAGCCCATGTAACTCTATCTTGTTCAAATGCTCCATTTGTTTATGGCATTTTGAATAATGCTGTTGACAGATGTGTTTGCTTTAATTGCCTTTTTAGCTAAAACGCTTTCTTCTATTTCACATCTGTAATCCTGACTCTGAGATGACGTTTGGCAGCAGGTGAGCCTTCCCCTTTGATCAAGTTTATTAGGAGACTGGTAGTCCTATGGCATTTGCACTATCAAGTGAAGAAGAGTGCATTCTGGTATATGTGGGATATATGTAGGCTCCTTCAGCAACTGAAGCAGATAGCATTCTGGGAAATGTAGTTTTATGGCATCTCTTTCCTGAGTGAGGCCCGAAGTACGCGATTTTGCAGAATGCGCCGTGGGACATTCACTCTTATATATATGAGCATCTGCATTAAGTAGGTCTATGTCTGAGAGATGTAGCTATAGAAGCTTAGCCTCTACGTTAGGAATAGTGCACTCTGGGGAAAAGAGTCCTGCGGGGCCTCTGTACTCAGGTAAATAACACATGTGGTTGGAGATCCTGTGCATGTTAACCAGTCCCGGGCTAATGTGGATGGAACTGGCGTTTGTTTGGTCGCTGGGACTGGACTCATGAGTTTGGGCCTGGGCGTGGAAATAAATGTGAATGCCTAGGGCTGCAGTTGGCATATAATGTCAGGATACATTAGTCTGCAAGCGGTTTTAAATCAAGCAACATATGCTGGCCTTCCCAGTTCTTGAGTGAACGCACCTAGGGCTTTGCAGTGCTCACAACATCGACTTCATTGAATGGGAGTTGTTGATGATCTTAGCCAATCATGACGTCACGGGCTGAAAAGTCTGGGTAGGAATTCCTGCAGGATATGCAGAGGTCAGCAACCTAGGAGGTCGTTTTGCCATGATGACTCTCTACGACTCCTTAAGAGTAATTGCCTAGGGACAGAAAAGACCATGGCTCTGGTGATTGAAAGTTGAGAGCAGATGCTCTTGGTCTTATCCCAAATGGTGGCATTCTCAGACACTTGGAGGCATGTACATTCCGTGTTGCTCACACTCCCTAGAGTCTGTTCAGGGTGGTCTCAGGTTGATGTAAGCCTTTGTCCTATACAATAGTTTTATTTTATTGGTCATAGCACAAACGTAGCTGAAGAGCAGTGGAGGGGTTTACACCACAGGTGTTGCCAGCTTTGAGATTGGCATTTTGAACAGAAGGACAGTAATGTCAGTTGGTGGAGGGAGAGACAGATTTCCATTCTTATGGCAGGTAGTCTTGAAAGAGCCACGTTTTTAGTGTTTTTCAAAACTGGAGGATGGTGGAGTACTTTTGAGTCCCTGCTGGGATTGAGTTCCAGATGGTCGGGGCGTGGCAGGAGAAGGACTACTTGTGAATCTCCCCTTCATGGGCTAGCTTAGACTCACCCTTTTGTTAGCTTTGCTACGTGACGCACAAATGCCGGCAGGGGCGTGGGGTTTA
The DNA here is from genome assembly GCF_040938575.1 of Ambystoma mexicanum. Taxonomy (NCBI): domain Eukaryota; kingdom Metazoa; phylum Chordata; class Amphibia; order Caudata; family Ambystomatidae; genus Ambystoma; species Ambystoma mexicanum. The sequence continues at coordinate 1,151,072,510 of NC_090926.1, read as the reverse complement.
TCCGCCAAGTATATATGTGATTAGTTTGAGACTGGTCTGTAGGTGATACATGTAGTTTCTAATATGATTCTGTCAAAGAGGGGGAGCCAGTAAAGCTTGACCAGCATTGGAGCGATGATGTCCGGTTTGCGGGAACCTGTAATAAGGTGGGATGACTTGAAGGGGGGCAGTTGTGCTGAATGTCCAGTAAAGAGGGTGTTTCCTTTTTGATATGTAAGATCCCTAGGGTTTGGACCACTGTGCGGAAGTCATGCAGGGAGATGAAGAATTTGATTTTGTGGAGTGGGGCAATCTATAGCCATGCAGTTTGTACCTTTTTTGGCTATGTCCTTTTGCATGGAAAAGCTACTGTCGATAATGAAGCCCAAGTATTTTGCTGAGTGTATGGGGTGACTAATTCCAGGCATATGTCATCCAGCCATTGTAGCATGAGTTGGTGTTTGGTGAGGGTACTGATGAAGTCGAATTCGGTCTCGGTTTACTTCAGTTTGTTGTAGTCATTTGACATCCATGTTTGGATAAAAGTGTTTGTGGAGGTGAGCAATGGACTGAGTGCCATCAGCATACTGATGGATGGCTATGTTGGGGTCTTTTAGGGGAGTTCCTGAGAGTCCCATATATAGATTGAAGATAATTGTGGAGAGAACGGAACCTTGGGGGATCCCACACTCGGTTGGGAGTTGGGTGGATCTAAATGAACCCATCTGTACAGCCTGGTTTCTAGGCAAACAATTTATGGATAGTACCAGAGAAGCCCATCCTTAGGTGGTCAACCGTGTTGAAGACAGCTGAGAGACTAAAGAGGAATAGGAGCCATGAGCCCCTGCACAGCCTATCATTCAACACTTGACAAATACAGGCTCAATTCTGCTTTTGGGCTGGAGGCTGGACAGTTGGACAGATGACTACTGGCCAGCATCACTTGGTTCCTTGCCAGAACCGGCAAAAACAGTTTGAAATCTGAGCACTAAGATACCCAAATCTCTATCAATGGAGGCTCAGGTAAACACATTGGCCCTCATTACGACCCTGGCGGAAAGGGGTTTACGCCGGCGTAAAGCATGGCGCACCTTTCCGCCTGAGTACGAGTTCCCGTAGCACCATGGTGATTTTTACGCCTGCTTTTTGCAGGCGGAAAAATCCATGGCGCTACGGGACTTGTTGTTAATTACGCCACCGTAATTTACGGTGGCGTAATTAACGCCTTCCCCACTCCCATTATACCCTATGGGGCAAAAATGGGAATGGGGAAGGGTAAATGGGGATTGGGGACTTACCGCCCCGCCAAGGTCGGAATGGGGCGGTAAGTCCGCCAACCACCATGGCGGAGTTGGCAGCTTAGCGCCATGGACCATGGTGCAAATTGCACCATGGTTCTCCGCCAGGGTCGTAATGAGGGCCATTGTATGGATTAGGGTTTGCCCAGCTTAAACAACTCAAGAAAGTTCTTCGTTTTCTTCATGACAGCTTCCATGCCCAGATTGTGTCAGTGTGTGTAAACGGAAGTCTAGACTATTGTAATGCCAGCCGGCCTTATCCAACGCTTGCAAATACTGCAGAATGCAGCAGTACGCCTGGTAACACATATTCTGGCTGGTGCAGGACTAACAAGGGCTCAGAAATCTCTCCACTGGCTGCACATTGAAGCCAGGGTTATGTTTAAAGCCCTGTGCATTATGCATTGGGTGCTGAACGGCAAAGGTTGTAAGGCAATTTAGGAGAAAATGTGCCGATATATCCCAGCCTGCTCCTTCAGATCCTTAAACGCAGCTTTTCTGCGGATACCTAAATATAGGAAAGAGCGGCAAGGGGGACGAGCCTTCTCGATGGCAGGGCCTAAGCTTTGGAATTCTTTGCCCCTTTACCTAAGAACCACCATGAACTTCCCTGCTTCAAACAGAATCTAAAAACGTTTCTGTTCCAGTAGAGAAAATACACACAAACATTGTGTGTGTCTCCCTGTTTCAGGGTTCCACCAGGTATTTTGCCCTCTCCATTGTTTCCCCTATCACTCTGCGGTTGTCTATTTCAAAGCGCCATGAAGCCTTTGGTGAAAGTGTGCTATACAAGTAGCTGATTGATTGATTGATGGTTAATTGTGGAGCAGGCCCAGATGGTCGATTTGGGCCTCAACTACTTTCTCCATAAGCTTTGCAATGAACGACAGGCTCGTGATGGGTCTTTAGATGGCTATGTCCTTTGGTCAAGTGAGTTTTTTTTTAGAAGCAGGTCATATGTGTCTAGTTTTCAATGAGTATGGAAATTCACCTATGTTGAGGGAAGCATACACAATACAGAGGAGTGTGGGGAGCATTGGGCCAGTTTGTTGTTTAATCAGGGGGACCGGGAAGAAGTTCTCTGTGTAAGTGGCATGTTTAAAGGAAGCAAGTGTATCTGAGAGATCCTTAGGAGAGAGGAGGGTACAGGAAGATAGTACAAGGGGGTGGTTTGTGGTGATCTGTCTGGTTTTGAGGAATCGATGAGACCACCGATTTGATCAATTTCATTTATGAAGAAGATGTTGAATCTGTGTCACTTTTCTAGTGAAGCCGGAACCTCTGGCAAATGTCTGAGCTGGGCACAGTACTTGATTACTTCGAACAATGCTTTGCACCCGTTATAGGCTGCCTCAATGGTGGAGGTCTAGTAAGCCAACTAAGCCTTGGAGATCATATGTTTGCGTTGGGTGCACAGGGATTTTAGGGATGAGAGATCCTCTGGACTGAGGTCCTTACACCAAAATGTTTCAAGGGATCTGATTGAGCAGGAGATTCTTGAAGGAGCAGCACTCAATCATTGGGCATTTATCATTGGCTTTGTTGGGCAGCTTCTTGTGTGCTTTGAGAAGGGGGATTGCAGTGTGGTCAGCACAGTCGAGTGGGAGTTCGTTTGAGTACTTAGATGCATACAGGAGGTGAAGACGAGATTGTGCATGCAGCCTTTAACACGCATGGGGGAGAGTACACGCTCATTAAGGTCCCTGGGGTCAGTCAGAGAGAATAGGGAGTCAAGTAGGCATATTGCTGGTTGGGTTTCTTGGGCATCGAAGTCTCTGAGGAGGATGTTATTGGGAGATACTAGACCCCTGCCGAAGAGAGAAAGTTGGTAAGATCATCGACAAAGCTCTTCTTGAAGCTCTGCAAGGAGCTGCCTTGTTCTCCAAATTAGACCTACGTGGCGCTTATCATCTTGTCAGTTTAAAAGCCGGAAATGAATAGAAGACTGATTACAGGATGCTGTTTGGTCACTTTGAGTACCTCGTAATGCCATTCGGCTTGATGAACGCCCCTGCCTTTTTCCAACAGTTCATCACCCGGGTCTTTTGGATATGCTTTACCAGTACATCATAGTATATCTGGATGATATCTTGATATACTCACTATCTCTAGAGGAACATCACGTACATGTCACCAGCATTCTGGCCCGCCTTCGAGAAAATCATTTACTAGCCAAACTGGAAAAATGTCAATTTCACGCAACCTCTATCCCATACTTGGGATTCATCATCTGCAAGTCTGGAATTTCCATGTATCCATGTAAGGTTACGCCGATCACCTCCTTGCCACCACCAACATCAGTCAAACAAGTCCAGTCCTTTTTACGACTTGCCAACTTTTATAGGAAATTAATTCCAAAGTTTTCTGTAATAGTGCAACCAATCATGGTGTGGTATGGTGTGTTGAAGAAAGACACACCATACGTCTGGTCAGCAGAACAAGATCATGCCTTCACCCTTCTGAAGAAAAAAATCACACATATCTTCTCTTAGGCTCAGTGCACCCAGTCCAGGTTCCAAAAGACCATAGGAATTTACAGGTCCTCCAATCACTAGAATGTCGCAACAGCAGCCAAGCCTGGTCGGTCTATTTTTTTGTGCAGTTTCAATTTCACATCACATGCCTCCCTGGGAAACAAAATCTGATTGTGGATGCATTTTCCTGTCGACCAGACCTGATGTATCCTCAAACTGTTTCAAGAGACTGTATTTCTCCATCATGTCGATCAATTCCTGGATCAATTCCGTTGGGACACAGCTATATCCTCAGAATGGCATCAACTACCACTATCCAATCCATGTATCCTTCATGAAAAGGATGGGTTACTCTTCAAAAATAATTCCCTGTATCTACCATCCAATTCCACTCAGAAAACTGCTCTCTACCTATGTTATGACACTGTGCCTACAGGACACAGAGGAGCAGTGGCCACTTTGCATACCTTACACAGACAGTTCTGATGGCTGTTTATGTCCCGCTCTGACAAGGGCTATCTACGCTCTTGCGTGGTCTATGCTCAATATAAGCATCCCAGAGAAAAACCTGTAGGTTTGTTGCATCAGCCTGAGCTACCCACCAGACATTGGCTAATCATTGCCACAGACTTCATTGTTGAACTCCCTCCATCCTTGAGCTGCATTACTATGATGGTTACTGACTGTGGATACTTTATCCCGTCTGGCTCACTTCACTCCGTTAGCCAAACTCCCCACAGCTTCACAAATGGCCAATGTCTTCCTAATGGAAATATTTTGTTTCCATGGTTTGCCCTCCACTATAATTTCCGATCGCGGAAGCCTGTGCATATCTAGGTTCTAGACTAAACTTTTTCAACTGCTCAGTGTAAACCCTGCACTGTCTTTGGGTTTCCATCCTCAGAGTAATGGTTTGACTGAGAGAACCAATCAGACTTTAGAAAAGTATCTCAATTGTTTTATACCACTCAGGTGAATGATGATTAGTGTCGCTCATCCCTCTTGCAGAGTTTGCATATAACAATGCTGTTCATCCCTCTCTGAAGACCAATCCTTTTTTTTGTACACATGGTTTGCATCCGTCAGTTTTTCCATCAGGACCGATGGAGACCACCACTGTCCCCAAAGTCGAGGAGTGGGTAACCAGTATTACCTCAACACACAGGACTGCTAAAAAACAACTGCTCCAGGCAAGAGTGGCTACCAAGCATTTTGCTGATAAACACGATAAGGACAGCCCCTTGTATTCTGTTGGTGATTTGGTTTGGCTCTCATCGAAGTAACTTGCCAGGCATCCCCGTCCCAATAAGCTGTCTCCCAGATATTATGCAAATGTTGTTAATGAGAGGCTAATAAATCCAGTAACCTTTCGACTGCACTTACTTCAGACCTGGAGGAGAATACACCCAGCTTTCCATGTCTCCTTGCTGAAACCCTATATCGCCTCTTCCTGGTCACTAAGAACTCCACCGCCAGCGATAGGCGATGACCAACAAGTCGAATTCCTAGCTGCCAGGATTTGTGACTCTTGTGTCGGAGAGGCCATCTCAATTAGCTTTTGGAATGGAAGGGTTATCCTCCCAGCGTACGCTCCAAGTAACCTTTCTCCGACTTCAATGCTTCTCTCCTTCTACAGAGGTTTCATTGCTTACATCCAGGCAATGTCGGGGGAGCTAGTTTTTGGAACGGGCATACTGTCATACGTTTTCGCCCCTGGTCACTCTGTGCTCTTGGCGGATCACTCTGAGAATAGCAGGCGCCTTTTTTCCCCCAAGATGGCGGCTTGCCACTCTACGCGGAAGCATTGTCGGCGGTCCATTCCTCCCTGGATTGGCAGAGGCAGCACAAGTCTCATTCATTTAAGCACGCCTTAGGCGCTGCACCTCGCGTCTCAATGCTCCGTACCCTGATACCTTGCTCAGTGCTCCGTGCATGTTCCTTTACTTCCTCCCTTGGTCCTTCCTCCTGTGCTCTCCCTCTTGCCAGCCTGGCAGTCCTCTTGTTTCTCAGTGGGTCTCTACTGGTTTCTCTTCTTCCTGCTCTCGCTGGTTCCCGTGTGCTACCCATGCTAAACAACCTTACTTCATATTGAGATGATGACGCACAAAGGCAGCTGAGTAAGTGCAGTCTTTATCATACAAGCTATTTAGTAAATGGACCCCCAGCTCAGTCCGTGTCGCCAGCAGAAAGCTCTGGCACCCTCCAACTGGCGAATCACAGAATCCACACAAATGTAAACTAAAAACACTGACAAGTATCAGAACCTCGTCATGGCAACACTCTACATGACCCAGGAACATTCATGGTGACATAACAATGCTTCCTCTAAGCCACATTATAACACTTCACTAATAGATACTTATTCGTGGATTACTGGCCAGGTTTGTTCCTTCCTCTTGAAGGTTTTTCCTATAGTTCTTTGTCAGTTTCTCCTGAGCTTACCCGGCCTGGGACCCCTTGCAGGCAGGGTGGTGTCTGGAGAGGCTCGTGCTTTTCTACGCAACACACGCTCCAAATGACAAGGACAACTCCACAAAAAGACTGCCACAAAGAAACCACTGGTGAGACAATCTTGCGAATTCAAGGATCATGTCACAAAGTTACCTCTCCCATGTGTTGGCCTGTAAATAAGGTGGAATATAATTAAGTCGTAGATTAAAATGGGGAACTAGAATGAAAGGGGTCCTAAGGAGCTGTGTGCATCGGTCAGGTTTACAGTGTAGCCTGGTCGATCATTTGGAAGAATGCCACCCCACTTCCAGTTTTTCCCATGCGTCAGTATGTTGTATACTGTAACTGTGAGTAGGAGGACTTCAAAGGTGTAGAGGGGTCTAAGCAACATTTCAGTAATTATTAGCAATGATTGACTGGTGTGTGACAGGCTCACAAACTGCCAAATTAAAGGGCTTGTCAGGCTGCTTAGGTAGGAGGTCATGTGAGCTAGATCCACTTGCACCAGCATACCGACTGCTAAACAAAAGAGGCTGGTAAAGCAGCGAAAAAAGGATCAGATAAACAAGGCACCAAAACATTAGCAGTGATTGGCAGGTGCATGGGGCTAAGGTCACATGGCCTAGATGTGCATGCATAAGCTCGCCAACTGCAAAAGGAAAGAGGTTGGAAGGCTGGAAGGCTGATTAAGTAAATAAAACAAGATTGGCAAAAGAAGAAGGCACCAAAGTATTAACAGTTAGTGATATGCAGATGGGTCTTAGGACATGTGGCCTAGATCCAATTGGGCATGCTCACAAACTGCAAGATGCTGGGAGTCTGCATAAGTGGGGCTTGATTGCATACATACTTCCAGGGCTGTGCAAGGAATTCTGTGCCTTCAGCCACATGGCATTGGGCACCCTCCCTTTCAGTGGGGCTAAGTGTGCTATTAGTAAGCCGAGACTTATTGCCTCCTGATGGTTGTGCCCTATGATTGCATGGTGGTAAAACCTGCCTTGCTTACTCCTATAATACGTGTGCAGGACAGAACCCAGTGAAACGTCTTACATAAATCATGTCAAGCTATATTTGCCCAAGGTTTTTAAAATGCCCCTCACCCGAACTTCTTAGGTCCTCATTTCTCTCGGACTTTAAATCCGTATACTTTTTTTTTTAAAATGTGGTCTCCTTCCAACACTTTGAGCTCCTCTAGAATGCCCTCAAAACATATTTGCCTATAACTCTGCCATGACACTTGATGGGAACATTGCCTCGGATTTCCTGCACGCTAGCTCTGTGTTCGCCCGAAGTAGCCCCTGCTCACTGGGTGAGCTCCTATGTGGGGAACTACTTTTATCTCCCACCTTTTAACTTTGTATTTCAATCCCTGATGCAGACACTTGTGACACTCCAATTCACAACCTTATTAATGAAGGACCAACCGATCGTGCGTGCCGTTAAAAGCAAAAATAAAGGTTTGCAAGACTAAAGTTAGAAAAAAGAAGTTTGGAAACTCAAATGTTTGAAAACTAAAACTGAGATGAAACACAACAGTAAACATAAGCAGATGGTTAGGTGTTTCCATAGGGGAAACAGAGGTGTGCCATCTTTTTTTAATGTTAAAAGGAACTTTTTTAGTTGTGTCTACTAGCTGGTATTATACGCACAGCCTATGAGCCAAAACGATTGGCATGGAAGTGACAATAGGAGAATGATGGGATGTGAGGAGGGGCACACCGCACGAGGGAGTTGTTTTGCATTGTACTCCGCCATAAATCACACATGGCCATGCAAATCCCTCTGGCCACCCCCACTCACTAAATGACCCTGCATAGGCAAACCACACACACACACAACCTAATGTGAGCTAGCTCTGTGTTTCAAGGGGATGTCAATGTTATGGTTAAACAGTTTTCAAAAAGGTAATGGCTTAATTGCATTTGTAGACAAGCTCCTGGTATAATAAATGGGATCCAGGGAATTTGCCCGTTCTTTCCTAGGGGGAGTTACCCCCTTTGGGGCTAGGGAGGTGAGCCTGCAAAGCTTAACGCGCCCTTGGGCCAGGGTGAGCGGGATCCAACTAGGGGTGACCCTCCTTGGGTGGACAAGGAACCCCCAAGTAAGGGTTTTGCTCTACCTCCCTTTTCTTTAGATTCCCTCGTGTGTTTGTTGGTCATGTGGGGATTGAACGAGGCACTTGTGTGGAGGGCACTTTAAAAGTATCTGGCTTGGTTACTGACTTGAACTTGTTGCTGCCCTTTCATGAAGAGCGGTACCATTTGATTCTTCCATTTTACGTCAGCAGGAGGGAAGACACAGCCAGAGAGCGAGAAACAATGGCTTGCACAGACGTGAAGGAGAGGGAGTTTCTCCCTAGTAGGAGGAGCCTGGGGGAAGAAGCATTCCATCAACGTTGTGGGCAGAATCAAGGAAGCCTGCAGAATACTTACGCTTTGAGGAAAGTGGCGAGCCCAAAGAGCTCGGAGCTGCAGAGGTAGAAGGGAGCAAAGCCACGCCAGAAGTGGTTTGCCGGCGTCCAGAGTACACAACGCCAAGACCCATTAGTCCGCGACAGGGGGAACCAACACAGGAGATCCGATTGCACTGACCCATGTGAGGTTCAGAGCACGGATCAGTTCTGGCTAGAGATGCCACTTTCCCTCACGAGCACCACAGCTTGAAACCAGGTACGAAGCCTTGGACAAGTAGTGGGTGGAGGGCGGTGAGGCCACAGCATACCGCAGGCCAGGCTGAGAATCTGCACACCCCGCAAGGGGGTGAAAAGAACTGTCAAGCACAGTTGGGCTGAAGAAGCCCCCAGCCCACGTCAGGTTAAGGATCTGCATCCCCCACGAAGGGGGGGTGAAAGAAATGAGAAGCATAGTTGATTGAGAAAGCCCTTAGGCCATCGCAGACATTCAATCCACTTAAACTATAAGGGTGTGAGAAACCAAAACAGCAAAGCAGGGCTAAGAAAGCCCAGAGCCCACGCAAGGCTGACAAACCGAATACCCCACGAGGGGGTCAGAAAACAGAGACACGAAATAGGGCTGGGAAAGCCCATGGCCCATACTGGGCTGAGAATACAACTACCCCACGAGGGGTGTGGAAACAGAGAATCAAAGCAGGGCTGAGCAGGCACATAGCCCACACAGGGGTGAGAGTCCAAATGCCCTACGAGGGGTTAGAGAATCGAACTACTATGAGAGGCTGATGAGCTGAGGAGCCCAGGCCGGGCCAAAACACCAAATAAGAAGTTCACCACTTAAGCACGGATGAGCAAGGGAATTAACCCAAACACTTCAAGCCGCAAAGTACTTCGAGCTTGGGGTGAGATCCATTTTCTGTTCTGTGAATATCGACCAATCCCGATCAGGAGAACCTGTTGTTTTCAATGAGGAATATTGTGAATCAAGAGAGGGCCCATTGCCTAGGAACCAATGGGCCATATCTATATCTGTTACAAAACTGGGTTACGGGTACCTTTCTCTAATCATTCTTAATGAATAGAACTAGCACACACACATTGTACAGTGTTGCTGGGATATATTTGTGAAAAAAAATGGATGCAAAATCATTTGTTAAATCATTTAACACAGGAACAGCTGCTGTGCAGACAATGCAATGAATTACATACTTAAAATAAGAAGAACATAGAAATGACACATAGTAAATCATAAATTGTATACAATAGACAAACTTTACACACCTAAATACATCTTGGAAGGCATTTCTTTTTTTTTATAAAGTATCCTGTTGCAAACATGTCCTCTTGTCCGTCTCCTAGGTCTGACTTACTGCCCTATCTTAACTGAGTGTGTCATCAGCCAACTAATTTATGCGCAATATTGTGTCTTTACAGTGAATTCCAGGTAAAAACAGGCATGGCAAAGCCAATAGTTTTGGCACGTGTTTGGGCATTACCAGGAACTGCCATGATATGCCCAGGTACGAACACCCTTTGCCAGCAGTAGCGTTATGCCAGGTAGTATACCATTATGCTAATACTGATCTCATGCCCATGCAAGAGATAAAACTATTGGTCTTGCCAACGCTTGTTTGCTGGACATAGGGGGTCAAGTTTTCCCGATGCGGATCGGAAAGAAAGGTCTATCAATTTGCTTACCACCTTTGCTTTGCAATCTGCCTAATTTTTCTGAAATTCTATGCAGGGACGTCATTGCACCAAAATGCCAGGGGTAGCGGAAATGACATTGCATGACCCTTGACCTCTCACAGCATCACAGGAAATTATGTCAATTAAGCCCACCCCGAAGTGACATCATGGGAAGCGATAGAATATGACCTTTCACCCCTTTAATGAGTCTAGCAATTATTGTATAGAATTCCACAAAGACAAATTATTTGTTATTCCTATTCGTTCGCTGCTCAGTGTTAAACTCGTGGAACCCCCTGATTTTTTTTTAAGAGGCCTCAACATAAATTCCATCTTTACAGAAACAAAGAGCCACATGGCACTGGCCACAGCCCAGGAGAGTCAGTGAAAAAAAAAATCACATCTTTTTTTAGTGGTAGCAAGTGTGAACACAGTCCTGGTTCTATGGTGCAGCTGCGGAGTGAAGCGGGCATAACGTGTCTACCTCTGTTTCCCTCTGCGCCAACGTATGTGGGTGCATTAACACCAGCATGGATTTTCCAGCTGCCATTAATGCAATAGATTCCAATGGAATCCTCCTGATTGCCGCCTGGTAGGAGTCGGCGGACTATATAGGAACCCTTTGTAAATACTGCCTGCAAAGCATACCTTTGTGTCAAAATTGACGCTTTTCCAGCACGCCGGGGAAAAGTAAAGAGGGGTGGCTGAAATTGCACCTTGTTTACTCCTTGCTTTCCCACTGCGAGGTAGAAAGCAGTAAAACTGCACCGAGGGGACCTCTCAACCCAAAGAGCAAGCAGGGTGGGTGCCCTCTAGTGCAATTAACATGGGGAGGAACACGGCCCACTAGCAGTTTGGTACAATGGAGGTAGGGTAAGAAGGATGGTAGAAAGAAATCAGTAGAGATATCCCATATTATTTGTTAAAAATAAATCCATAACCGTAGGGTGGGGTCTTTCATTTTGGGAAAGAAGGCAGGACAGACCCGGGGAGGTATCAGGTAATGTTGCTGGAAAAAAGCTGTGGCAACATTATATACGGTTACCATATATAGGGGGTCACCGGGAGCGGGGGTTGCGAAAGCCCCTGCAAAAACAGCAGTTTGTTGGTGACTTTTTTAGCAGGCGACATTTTTGCAGAGACATTATTACATGGAACCCCTGGGGAGCGTGAAGGGAGCAGCACCGGGAAGGCTATTTTAAGCATAACATTAGCAAACGAAATGTACAAAAATACATGTTTTCAGACTTACATTATATCACTTAAGAGCCTGAGGTCTCTACGGCGACGGCAATTATAGAAAGTGCCCTGAGAACATTGCCATGCACGTATTGGACATGGGTGGGTGAAATGCTGTGAATCTCTTTTGCAGAAATGACACAGAAATTCATGCAACATTTGGTCACATTTAGCCACACCTGAACATGGGAGTTTCCTGTGGTAAGAGTTTTACAATGTTTCACAAGTGAACATGGCCGTAATTGTCACAAAATTGCAACATTGCTGCAATTTCCGCCATAAGAAAAGCAAACGTTTGGCTTACGCGCAGGCAATAGTTATTGCATGAAAATAGTTTGGCCTTTTAAGCGGCGCAACAGCGCCAGCTATTACTCGAAAAATTGGATTGGAATACAGCTAGGGCTAAATGGCAAATGAGGAGGGACACCAAGCTTGTAGGTGTTGTTTGGTTATTTACCCAACCATTTACTCCTTATGGCCATACCCACCCACTGTCTGGTGCTCCCCGCTCAAAACACACTCTCCTTGGATCTCTAAACTTGCTACTGGTGTAATAAAAATGTCTTAACTAAGTCTGCCTTGAGCCACTCGCTTTATAATCACTGTGCGTGCCCTTCACTGAAGTCCTGTTGAAAACAAGCATTGGCTAAGCCAACATGCCTTGTCTTGTGCATAAGTGTTATCAGGCACTTCAGTTATTTGCCCTCGCATCATTTTGCAGCTGCTACCATCTATGGCCAGTTAATACCACTATGGCAGTGCCTGGCAAGTGCCATTCCCATGCCTACACAAAACTGTTGGTATTGCCAATGCTTATTTTTTCTGTGAAATGACAAAAGATGAACATATGGGGGGAAATGCACGAATTTCACTTTGCAAGTGAACATTTGCCAAACCTATTCCTGAGCAATACATAGGGACAACACACTTGGCAGTCGCTGCTTTAAAGCCGCAGCAATGCAAAGGACACACAAAGATGTGTTTTTTAGGGAGGGTGAAGGAGGGAGGGGAGATAAGCTGTACAACCTGGGTGTGACGCAGTAAGAAATACTATGTATGATAGGCAATAGCAATAATGTTTACTGTACGTTCTTATATGAAAATAATAAAAAAGGCTTTCATAAAAAAAAAACGATGGGTTTTCTAACGTTAACTTTCAAATGTTGGTGAAACTGTATTGCAAAACCAATGATCCTTAATTGAAATGACGGCGTCACCCCCTTCCTGTTGACCAGCACTGCGTGCTTCTGGCGAAGGTCCTTTCCTCTTCTTTGCCTCCTTTGTGTTTTCCGTCCATGCCATTGGCTCGTCCTTTGTCGAGTATTTCATTTAGTCCTTCGTCCCTTCTTGGCTCCAATGGCACTTTATCATTTTCTTACCCCTTTGTGCTTGTTTAACTAATGGTCTCACAAGCTCACTAATGTATTGTATATGCGGCGACCCTATCCCCTGAGACACATTCACTGCCTTGTAAACTAAAATTAAGAAGCCCTTTTCAAATTGTGTAGTCATTTGTTAAGTGTCACAAGGCAGAGATAATGGATTAGAGCCTTTTGGGAATTCCTTTGTGTCAGAACCGTCCATGACAAGGCTTTGAAGGGCTTTGAGTCCCATTATAAGGCACTTTCTGGGAAGATCGGCCAAACAAGGCCGCCTGCTGCGAGGCTTAGTCTCGTGGCGGGGAGTCGTGTCTGCATTCCGGTCACACGCCTCTCTTGAGGCCCTGCCTGCCGAGAAAGACACCAGGGCCGGCCTCCTTGTGGAAATGGAGCGGATATAACAAGGTTCAGCCGAGGGCCAGCCATAGTAAAACATTTTGGAAAACAAAGGCAAGCTCGATATGGCAGCGTGGGAGGACACACTCGTTCCCTTAGAAGACCTGCAGAGCTAGATTAGAAGGGCAGTCAAGGAAGGAGTGTTTGTGCGCATGTGCACTGTGCTCACCTTTCACCAGATGCCCTGTCAGTTGCGTTCATACCAGTGAAGGAGGTCAGGGCTTTAAGTGGGCCAGGGTTAGGTAAGAGGCCCCAAAAATTGTCTGGTGCAGGGTGCTGCCATGGCTCCCTAAAGTCCCTCGGTAAACCCAGCTCATCCGGCTCATAGAAACCATGCAAGTTTTTTTAAAAACCTGAAATTCTCACAGAGCTTCAGGTTTTAGAAAAAAAGGCAGTTTCTTCCTAAATTGTGGCACCAACTCCTGCAAGTCACCCCTTTAACAAGAGATGCAGGGGTCACCCTACCACCCCAGGTGAGAGGGTGATGAGAGATGTAAAGGGGTGTCTGGCAGGGTTCGGCACCACATTTAGGAGAGTCAACACTTACCTGATTTGAATGTGGCCATTAGGCCCTGCCCCTTTTAGGCCACTCCCGGGCGAGGCCCGGCTCGATATCTAATGCCACTTGACCCACTGGTGGAGGTGGTCTGGCTAATACAGCATCTGGACGAGGAGCCACTTTTGCGTAGGTACCCTGGTATTCTGCTCCTCTTACCCTCCCTCGCATCCACACTGCCCCTTCCTTCCATCTCTCCCTCACATCCATTTGAAATAAATAATGTTTTATAATTTGTTATACAGCTTCAAGAATGCTATTTCCCTCGCTAATCAAATCTTGTGTCATGGTCCTGTTCAGTTTAACTACTTTTTAAATATAAATATAAATATGTGATATCAACATTTTAACCCATCTGTACATGTTTTCTTGAGGTGCATGCCTGCTGAACCATTTTTGGTTTGGTACATTCACTCAAACAGTGCAATTTTAAGTCGCTTTTTAAAAATATGCCCAGGGCCACTTTTGATTGACAGTCCAGCATGGTTCTTACACACTCCACCTTAATGCCCATAAAGTCTCTCAGGCCACAATATGGCCCACACCCAGGTGACAGCACAACACTTACACAGCTTTGGTCTCAATACAGTTGCACAGGCGAAGGCCCTCACGTGCATGTTACAACTTTCCATACACTAGCAATGCTAAGGCTTCTCATGCCCAAGCACTGAACAACCCTAAGCAACCACAATGTCTCGACTATTCAAAACAACCACAATGCTTCTGTTATCTAAAACAACTACAATGTGTCTGCTATCCAAAGCAACCAAAATGTCTCTGCTATCCAAAACAAACAACCACAATGTTTCCACTATCCAAAACAACCACAAATGCCTCAGCTATCCAAAACAACCACAATGTCTCTGCTATTCAAAACAACCACAATGTCTCTAGTATCCAAAACAAACAACCACAATGTTTCCACTATCCAAAACAACCACAAATGCCTCAGCTATCCGAAACAACCACAATGTCTCTACTATCCAAAACAAACAACCACAATGTTTCCACTATCCAAAACAACCACAAATGCCTCAGCTATCCGAAACAACCACAATGTCTCTGCTATTCAAAACAACTACAATGTCTCTGCTATCCAAATCAACCACAATGCCTCTGCTATCCAAAACAAACAACCACAATGTCTCTGCTATTCAAAACAACCACAATGTCTCTACCATCCAAAACAACCACAATGTCTCTGCTATTCAAAACAACCACAATGTCTCTATTATTCAAAACAAACAACCACAATGTCTTGACTATCCAAAACAACCACAAATGCCTCTGCTATTCAAAACAACCACAATGTCTCTACCATCCAAAACAACCACAATGTCTCTGCTATTCAAAACAACCACAATGTCTCTATTATTCAAAACAAACAACCACAATGTCTTGACTATCCAAAACAACCACAAATGCCTCTGCTATCCAAAACAACCACAATGTCTCTGCTATTCAAAACAACCACAATGTCTCTACTATCCAAAACAACCACAATGTCTCTGTTATCCAAACCAACCACAATGTCTCTGCTGTCCAAAACAACCACAAATGCCTCTGCTATCCAAAACAACCACAATGTCTCTGCTATTCAAAACAACCACAATGTCTCTACTATCTAAAACAACCACAATGTCTCTGTTATCCAAACCAACCACAATGTCTCTGCTGTCCAAAACAACCGCAATGTCTCTGCTATCCAAAACAACCGCAATGTCTCTGCTTTCCAAAACAACCACAATTTCTCTACTACCTAAAACAACCATAATGTCTCTGCTACCTAAAACAACCACAATGTCTCTGCTATCCCGTAAGTGACTTCAATCCAGCAATCCAACTAAGTCAATGCTTAGGATGGGATGCCCAATGGAAGCCCTTATTTAGATATTTTTATGTCAAAAGTCCTTTGAATCTGGATGATGAACCCTTATATAATGCCCCTCTCTTTGGCTCTCCCCGACCTCACTGAGCCAAGAAGTAGGTTTGTTTTGCAAATTAAAAGGGTTTATTTGAATAATTAATCAATATATATATCACACTTTTATGAATACAATAATATTTGAATAGCACACTTATGAATATGGACGGTAATCAACAATGGGTATATTACAAAACTGACAATCTCTTTAATCACTTAGGAGTATGAATAGGAAGGATACTGTAGCAGATAATACCTTATATGATTCAAGGAAATGCAATGATGGGAAAGAATGCAACACAGAAATAACTTGATATGATTTCAATCAAAAGGTAATGTGATCACTTTTTCCCCTGTGACTACTCTCTCCCCCCCTATGCAATATGAAGAAATGGAAATGAGGGCACACAGGTTTCAGGAATACAATCAAGAATGCAGTTCAATTCCAGTTCCCCCAGCAAGCTGAGATAAAACAGGTACGATTTTAAAACAGGCAAAAACGCTTTAGAAAGTCATTGCAATGGATGGGAAAATCTGCAAAATTGATTTTAATTTACTAAAAGAGATTCAGGATGAGTGATAGTTACTTCAGATTGGTTCAGGTCAACACTAGCAATGATTCATGAATGATTATCAAATTGGAAACGAAATTTAGCAGTTGCAAACAAGAAACAGCTATTTTTACAAGTGGTGAAATGGAGCTAAATTGCAATTTGCGGCAATTCTTTTGCGTGCGAAATCGCATTTTGGGTTTGTTGGAAAGCTTAGGATCTTAGCTTTAAAATGACAGTAAATTTCACTTCTAGGACGTGCGGTTCAAAAGATACGGATGTTTTTGTGAAGGTAGATTTTCAGAAATAAAGTCAAGATTTCAGAATGATAGATGGCGCTTTACAGATTTGGAATCAACAGGATGAACACAGGATTCTATAATGCGGTTCTGGATAGGTTGAACTGAATGGAAGAGGATTACTTTAAATTAAGAGATTGGTTCTGTACAGTTCTAGATTAGATACTCCTAGTTTTGGAATGGAATGCGTCAAAGATCTGGTCAATGGTTTGGCTTCACTCTCGCCACCGGACAGGTCTCAGGCCCTCTGGGTTCTGCTCTCAGCACTGCACGGTGGTCTGGGTCTCTTGAACTGGATCTGACGGGTCTGGATACAGCACTGCTCTCTCTGGGTCTGGATCTGGGTTCTAGCAGAGGGTTCTTAGCTAGAAGCAAAAAGCCTGGCCCGGCTGTTAAATGGTTTGGTTAGGCCCCGTGAAAGTTTAGGGGTTAGAATCAGGTTGCAAAAGATTCTGAAGGCCTGCTGAGAAGGATTCAGCTTGTGAATTAGGCCTTTGCTTCAGGGTTCTAGAGCTTGGTTCTAGAGTCTGGATTCTAAGTTCTGGTCTCTGGATCTAGATCTGGAGTCTCTATCTGGATATTGTCTGGATCTGGTCCGGCAGAGTGCTTCACAGGAATTGGTGAGTAGTGGAAAAAATGAGTCTCTATCTGGGTCTCAGCAGTTCCTATTTATGTGTTTCCAAAGTGGGTGTGGAGGCTGATTCTACATGCCCAACCCCACTAAGGATTTCATAGGTTAGAGGATTTTCTGGGTTCTGACTGGAGAAAGGACCAGCGTGTCATGAGGTGTCATCCTGATGCTGTGTTTATGGCTTAGCTGACATCCCTCCCCTTTGCTTTTACTTAGAAAATTCATAACAAACATATTTCCAAGGTGCACAACTTGTTCATAATACATACACACATCACAAATTAATCAAGGTACATCTCTGTTCAAGTCCCATGTTCCTACTAGCTTGGGTTCAGAAATGACAACCTATTTGCGCTTTTGATGGGTTTCGCAATATTGCTTCTGCACCAAATTTTACACAGACATACACACCCTCTATGAGCATACTACTGTAAGTTCTTATGTTCATAGCAACAACACTACAGCTGCAATATTAATAAATCCCGGAGTTTGGACTCAGAACATCGCACGACGTACAGCTTAGTCTTAAATTGTGAGTGAATTTTTCATTGTCACAATCTCAAAGTTGTACATTTTTGTCACAATATTTTAGAACCATTTTCCTTAAACATATATTTGGTGCAATGTTAAATCCACATCCCTGTCTGGTCCGCCCCCAGAGCTGGGTGAGTCAGATGGTCACATGGCCTGCCTTCCTGCTAGAGCAGTTGTTGACCAGGCACACCCAAATCAGCATATTCTATTCAGTTGAAAGTGTCTATTGTCTCTTTCCTCCTGCCAGCAGGGGAAATCTACTCCTCTTACAACAGTTCTAATTAACATGTGATATCCTCTCCTGTTGGTAGGAAGGCCAGATGTGAAGGATTCCCATGGACAGAAGGCCTCTTGAAGTTTTAATTAAATCAGACTACCTTCTGATCAATTGCACAGAGTCCCTTGTGAAAAAAACATATATTTATAAACTTAAAATAAGCAATATATCTTTAAATCAAGTCTTTTTCAGAATGAAATCACTGTGTGGCAATCTATAGGGCATTTTGATGGAATTCTCTTCTTTGGCATATTTAGCTTCTGACACACAGCTCTCCTGTCAGAATTTAGAGATCGCCAGCACCTGTCGGAGGCGAGCAACGGTACTTATCTTCCCTGAGTGGATTCCTGCCACTGTCACTCCTACGCAGACCTACTCCTCTTTTGAATGTCTTGTCTGCCGACTCTCTCTCTCTCCTAGCCATTCCCTTACCTTGGCTACTATCTATCGGCCACCTGGTCAAATTTCCTCCTTCTTCTCTGAGTGGGCTGACCTCCCCTCCTCACTCCTGTCCTCAAACACTCAACTCCTCTTTCTTGGTGACTTCAACATCCACCTGGATGCCTCCTGTCCCCCCTCTGGACTCTTTCGTGACCTCTGCGACTCTCTCTCACTCTCTATTCTCCCGTCTGGGCCTACTCATTCTGCTGACTCTTGATGCTCTGATCTCTTCTGACCTTCCCCTCTCCGTCCATCTCTCCACTCCTCTCTCCTGGAGTGATCACTTTCTCCTATCCTCCCACCTCACCCTCCCCACCCCACAGGCAAAGCCACCCTCATCACTGCCACCCACCTTCTCGGTCATCCGACCCATGAAGCGCGTGTCAGTTGAGGCTTTCGCTGCCACCTTCTCGCCCCGCCTCCCCCTTCGGCTGAGCCCCACACTGACACAGCCCTCTCCACGCTCCACTCTGCTATATCTGATACTCTTGATATCCTTGCCCCTGTCATGAGAATCCGCCTGAAGCCCAAAGCCAAATGTAACTCCTGGTAGGACTCGGATCTCGTCACCCTAAAACGCAAGTGCAGGGTGGCAGAGAGGAAATGGCGTGCTTCATGTTCATCCTCTGACAAACTGGCCTGCCACCTGCTCCAAAGGCAATACCGTCTCTCCGTTCTCACCAAGAAGAGAGCCCTTATCCTAGCCCGCATCTCTGCGGCATCTAACAACTCGGCCGAACTCTTTAAAATCTGCAAGGAGCTTGCCAACCCTGCTGCAGTCTCTACCTCTCCTGTCCCCTCCCAGGCCCTCTGCACTGAACTGGCCTCTCACTTCATCTCTAGAACTCAGGACATCCTGTCCTCACTCTCCTCCTATCACCTCCCTTCCTCTCTTCCCGGCTCTTCCTCTGGCCCTTCTGCAGCCACCCCTCCTCCCTCCTTCTCTGCCTTTCCCCTTTTCTCTGCTGAGGAGGTTTCCAGACAAGTGCGATCTATGAAAGTCTTGTCTAAACAGGTTCACCCCTGTTCCTCCAAAACTATCAAGGACCACATTGACTCCCTGGCTCCTGCCCTGGCGGACTTTTGCAACCACTCCTTCGCCTCTGGAGTCTTCCCATCCCCTCTGAAGCACTCCCTTGTGCACCCTCTTCTTAAGAAACCCTCTTCCGACCCCTCCTGCCCGGCTAACTATCGCCCAATCTCCATCACTCCCTTCCTCGGCAAGCTCCTGGAGAAACTGGCCATCTCGCAGCTTAACCTCCATGCTGAATCTGTTGGTAGTCTTCATGACCATCAATCTGGCTTCAGAGCTGCCAGAAGCACGGAAACTGCTCTCCTGAACATCCGTGAGGACCTGCTCTCGAACCTCGACTCCAACACTCCGTGTGTTCTCATTCTGCTCAATCTCTCTTCTGCCTTTGACACTGTCAACCATTCCATCCTGCTTAACCGTCTCCGTGATAACCTGGGTATCACTGGTCAGACTCTGGTGTGGCTGACCTCTTTCCTTTCCAATCGACCCTCCAAGGTCCAACTGAGGTCCTACCCTCTCTGACATCTTTTTCTCTACCTGTGGTGTCCCCCAGGGATCTAATCTCTCTCCCTGGCTGTTCAACCAGTATCTGGCACTCCTTGCCCACCGCATCGCCGCTCTCTGCCCCAACTTTCAGTGCTATGCGGACGATACCCAGCTCATTTTCAGGCTACCCTCGGCCTCCTCTCCTTCCCTCATCTCTGACTGTCTGTCTGCTATCCAGGAATGGTGTGCCGCCAATGACCTCTGCCTTAATGCCAGTAAGACTGAGATTCTACTCATCGGCACACCCACTCCCTCCTTCCCTGCAGCTCTCTGGCCAGCCTCTCTTGGCCCTCTTCCTGCTCCTACCTGCAAGGCAAAAAACCTCGGGGTCATCTTCGACTCCACACTCTCCTTCTCTCCTCATATATCTGACGTCTCTAAGAAGTCACACCACCAGCTGCACCTCCTCAGAGGTATTCTTCCCTTCCTCTCCTTCCCCCAGAAGCTCACTGTCTCCCGAGCCCTGGTTCTCTCGAAGCTTGACTACTGTAACAGCCTCTATCTTAATCTGCCTGTCTCCACTCTCCGCCCTCTGCAACTCATCCAGAACAGGACTGCGAGACTTGTCCTTGGCCTCAAGCCCAGTGACCGTATCTCTCCAGGACTGAAATCTCTACACTTGCTCCCAGTGGCTTTGAGGATTAAGTTCAAAACCCTCTGCATTGTCCACAAGGCCGCCTGGGGCCTGGGGCCTAAATACCTTCAACTCTCTCTTCCTAAATATTTTCCTTCCTGAGCCCTTCGCTCATCCGTCTCCAACTCCTTCAGGGTCAGCCGCTTCTCGAAGCAATGAGCTGGGGGTAGATCTCGCTCCGCGGCAGGGGCCTCCCTCTGGAACAGCCTTCCTGCCTCCCTGAAACTTGAGGAGAACCATTTCCGGTTCCGGAAGCACCTCAAAACCTTCCTCTTTGCTTCTGCTTTCTCTCGCCCTCTCCCCTGCTAAATCCTTCACTGAAACTGCACTGAATCTGCAACTGGGCCACTCTCACCGACCTCGGTCCCTGGCCCAGCCACTCTCCACTTGCACTGCCTCCCTGGCAACCCCCGCACTGCGGGACTGTCTCTGTATCCCTACAGCCCCCACTTCCCAGCACTTGTCTGCACTTACCTTGCACTTTCCACCAGCTGGCCCTATTTATTTATTTTTATTATACTTACCCTGTACTGCACTTCCCCCCTCCCCTTCCCCTTGCACTTTTCCCTTCTCCATACCCCTGCACTTGCGTGATATAAATGACACCTGGCGTAGTAGGATCGTTGTCTGTCTTCCCCTCGTTCCCCCCATCCCTGCCTCATCGCGCCTTGAAACACTTGTGTATAGGCGCGTTACAAATGCCATATCATATCATATCATACTGCACCCATTTTTGACAGCTGTCTTTCCATCAATATCTTTAAAAAGGGGATTTTACTTTGATCGTATAGGATTCTTGCTGATATTGTACTGATGTGGATTCTTGCAGTAGAATAATGTGGAACACCCAACAAGGAGGTTTGATCTTTTTGGTGATTTGTGAGCCATGATTTTAGCACATTTTAGCAATCAAGAAAATGAATTCCCAAACAGCTCTGTGTTGCTTTTGGCAATCAGTATTGCTATTTCCAAGTGGTTTCAGGCTGCTTTGTGGATGGCCCAATGGTGGCTTTAGACAGTGATCTCCTGTGCTCACTAAAATAGGCAAAAGTGGATGGCAGCCTATCTTTCAGATTTTTACTGGACATTTTTTGCTAGTTTTGAGTGAGCACCATGCTTTCCAGTGGCCATTCTGATGTTTCTGCTGCCAGCAATGCCTAATGATGTTGCAGGGCTTGGATGAGTGGGTTAAGACATCCCACAAGCCAAAACAACCACAATGTTTCTGCTATTCAAACCCTCTAACAGCACCAACCGTAAGGAACCTTATATACTAACACTCTTGCTGTGGACCCTAAATCTTCTCATAGACAAGCATTCCAACTACCCTGAGAATTCTGCCAACACAAAGCTCTCTTATATGCAAGCACTCTAACCAGCCTGAGCACTCTGTCAACCCTAAGGTCTCTCATGCACAAGCACTTTAATAAACACCCTGAGCATTATGACAACCCCACGGTCTCTTATAGACAAGCACTCACCCTGAGCACTCTGCCAACCCTAAAGTCTCCTATGCACAAGAACTCTAACCACAGACAGCGCTCTGCCAACTCTACAGAATCTCATACCAAAGCACTCTGCACACCCTCAGCTCTCTTCCAGCCTTGAGGTCTCTCCTACCTAAGAACTAAAGCAACGCTCTGGACTCTAGCCACTGGGGCAGCTGGTGAACTTTAAAATAAGTGGCGAGGAAATTGACAGCTTAAATCGGAGCCTGAACCCTAACACGGCTTTGGGGCTCAGCTGCTTTCCACAAGCCTTTTCTGCATTCATAGGGTCAAAACAGTTTATTTTCGAGCAGACTTTTCTCAAGAAACTGGATAAAAAGCTGCAGAATGTATTGCCCATTCTGAATGGGAATACATGGAATATTCCAATACTTTTGGTGCCAGATCACGAACAGCACACATGAGCATCTCACAGCGGCAAATCACTTCTGTGACCATCAAAAACACTGGATACAAGGTAGACACATATGTGTGCCACACCAATCAAGCAGTGCCTGTCAGAGTGTGTCAGTGGGAAACCTTAGCCCTATGTTATTAAAACTACACCAGGTTAAAATTTCGGAGATATAATGGACAGCATTGCTATTGTGCACGTATTCACACATTTAGAATGTTTAGAGAATATGATAGAATCACACTTGCTGGTAAGGGAACCTCCCCCACATGGCAGGTGACTTTGATTGCACACTCAGGTTCTGCTAAAATATTCCATGGCGCTAAATGATAGCGGGATGTAGGTATATTTTTCCATGTTTGCTATTTAAGTGATGCTCAATGTGCGAATCTGCCCTGGATGATACTCATTGTCCAAAGGCAGAGGCAACACACAACTACAGACAGCGGAATACAGTTAAAGGGCTTTATTAAGCAAAGGTAAAAACAAAAAACGTTTGTATGGAAATGCTTTCAGGATGGATGTAACACAAAGGATCTTAGCAAACATAGTCCTTGAAAGCAGGATTAACTATAAAGGACGGCAAATAACCATCAGAGAACTAATCCTTCTTCTGGGGACCACACCTCGCCACCTCTCCTGGGATTGCATTATAATTATAATTGTTCATTTATAATGTGCTTAATACCAGGAACAGTTTCTAAGCGCAAGCCTGGGATTCAAACCTGTGTTGTTATGCATTGTCTTACTTCCATGACATACGCGTTTCCCTGAGCTATCCTCCCGGCTCTCGCTTCGCCTATGCTAACTCCCCCCTTCCAAGGCAAATGGTCTATCTCACGCTGTTACTCATCCCCTCTCCTAATGATCAAACTCACTACTTCTTGTTCTCTGTTAACCGTAGCACACCCCTCCTCTGTGCTTTTGGGAGTCCCATGATCCTCGTGAAGCTCAACCCTCCTCCAAGGTCGAGGGGCTCCCCTCTTCTTTTACAAATCCTCTCTTCTAGGGATCAAAGTCACTCTCTTTCTTACTTCTCTCATCCCCCTCTTGGGTCAAATGTCTCGTTCTTCTGCTCACAAGGGACTCTCCACCACCTCACTGGAGTACCATTGCCCTCTCTTCTCTAGTCCAAGAGGTTCTCACATTCCTCTTCTGGAGTTCAGGGGGCTCTTCTCCTCCTCACTGGAGCACCCGCCTCTTCTGGATTTCAGGGGGCTCTTCTCCCCCTAATCAGAGCACTCCCCTCTTTTGGGGTTAAGTGGACTATTCTCCCCCTCACTCCAGCACACCCCTCTTCTAGAATTTAAGGGGTTCTTCTCCCATTCACTGGAGCACATCCCTCTTCTGGCTCAAGGGGTCCCCCTTCCCTGTTGCTCCCCGGTTTTCTCAACAAACTCCTTTCCTCATCTCCCTGTTCAGAAACACTGTGGATCAGAACCTCAAATCAAAAGCCCTCACCGTCCCTCCATTGGCTGAAGCAAACTTTCAGATTGATTGGTTAATTGGTTTCCTATTCCAAGCCAGGGAACAGAGGTTTGTTTCCCGTGTAGGAGCTGGGGTTTACCTGCTTTTCTCTTCCTGCCTTCTATTCTTGCTGCCCCGTGCGCATACTCTTGAAAAGCTACAGCTGCAGGGGAGAAGAAAACAGTTCTCCTTCACAAGCACTGCTGCTTGGAATGTGGAGAGAGGTGGTATACTTGTTTGTTTTGTTTTTGTTTTTGTGGATGCAAACCTGCAGACAATGGAGACTTTTTGGATATGCATATATTTTCCTGAATTCCTGAAAGTCATTCAGGAATCCGCTCTCGGATTTGGAGTTCAAAACCTGATGCATCTTGGGAGATGTAGTGCTGAATGTCCTGTTTCTTTGGGTCCTGGTAGTTCCTAACCAGTTGCTCTCTCAGGGAAGTAGTTCAGGACTAGTCCTGTCAGTCCTACTGTGCTCTGGGGACTGGATGTAATGTGACTTTGTCACGTTGTATAAACAATCGTACTTATGGAAATGCCAGAGTTGATTGCAATGTGCCAGCTTGTGGGTCAAATGATTGTCATTTTCAGCGTTCCACCAGAAAATAACCATGCAAATTTCAACAATGTCTTTTGAGACACATCCTTGGCCTCAAGCCCAGGGGCCACATCTCTCCAGCTCTAAAACCTCTGCACTGGCTCCTGGTGGCTGCATGGATCAAATTCAAGACCCTCTGCATTATCCATAATGCTTTCTGGGTCCTGGGACCACACTATATCCAACTCTCTCTCCCAAAATACCTCCCTGCTAGAATTCTTTGGTCTTCTAGTTCTTAGTCTCTGCAAGGCAGATGTTTCTCTAAGCAGAGAGTGGGGGTAGATCTCTTTCCTTGGCAGGAGCTTCCCTCTGGAATGGCCATCCTGCCCCTCTCTGTCTTGACCTTCCCTTTCTCCTCATCCTTCACCTCCCCTTCCCTTGCTAGTTCTACCTGTCTCTATGTCCTGTGGCCTGTATCCCTCATGATCCTTACTGGGTAGGCCCTCCTTCCACCAGTGTCCCCCTACCGCTTACTAGCACTTTCCCTCGGGCGTCCTTCCCCGACAAGCCTACTGAGTCTGGTCCATCTCCCCTCCCTCGCACTAGCTTACCCCTATCCCCATTACAGCACTTGCCCTCCTCGGCCTCCCTTAGCACCTGCCAAGCCCCTTGGACCCCGCTCCCCTTTCACTTCTCCCTACATGTCTTTTACCGCATTTGCACAATCCGGATATCACTAGGCTTAGTAGGACCATTACTGTTATTTCTCCTATGTGCCTCCATTGTCTTGCTGCGCCTGGAAACACTTGTTTGATGTAAAGGCACCATACAAATGCTAAAAAAAATACATGTTTTTTTCTTAGGTAAGAGCATTGTCATGAAGTTTCTAATGTGCGCCTAGAAACTGATCATGTCAATTTCACAGAGCCCTCAGAAACAGATCATGCGAAAAGTTCCCAGAACATTACCTCACGCCACTGCACATTGCCCCTATAATGTTGAAACATCACTCATCTTTCCCAAGAACAGACCATGCCCGTCCCATTATTTCCCCTGAACTAGCCATGTCAAATTAACTCCAAATTTACTACATGGAACATTACCCCCCAAAAAGTGTTTATGAAATGTCACACAGCCACTTAAAATTGATATAGGCCATTGCATATTACCCCAAATGCGGCCCATGTCACTCATTTTGCTCCAACAACATTACGCTTCACTTTGTCCTTAAATTGCCCATACCGCTCATTGCCCACTGGCATCCCCATGTCACAAGACCTTGGTCCAGAATTGCCTCATGCTATTCAAATTGCATCCACATTTGCCATATGTCACCCTCATTACTCCAGAGGAATGCTATTCACACTGCCCCAGACTTCCCTAACCACTTCAAATTGCCCCAGAATTGCCTATGTCGCTCATATTCCTACCCAAACTCCAGGTATTTTGCATCAATGTTTATATAGTGCACCACAAGAGGACTCCTGGTGCTAGATTTTGGGGCCAATTTACAATGCCCCCAAAATAGCACCATGCAAGGCACATTGTCCCGAGTCTCCCTCGTGCCACCTGATGTCATAAGCTTTCTGTAAGAAGTGGCCAGTCCTCTTAAATACCTGAATTGCACCAAACTATGTCAGATTTACCCTACCCCAGATTTGCACCATGGCAGTTACATTGCCCCAGAAATGTTGCATGTGACTCACTTGTCCTCAAATCTGCACAAAGCATTTCCTATCGCCTCCTGGATTGAGTCATGAGTTCATTGGAGAGTTAATTTAAGTGCAAGGTGACCAACTCCATCCTGAAACGAGGGTGGGAGCCAAGCCAATGTTTGTCTCTCTGATGTTCATGACTCTGAGCACACAACACAACTTCCCTGCATGTCATGTTACAGCACTTGCACGATCCGAATGCCTCAAGACCCAGTAGGAACGTTTTTGTTTGTTTTCTTGTTTTTCTTCTGCCCCGTCGACTCCCTTTTGTCTTGATGCTCCTTGAAACACCATTTTCTGTATAAGCGCATTATAAATACCAAATAAATAAAAGTAAATAAGCCAGCTATCAGTAGACAGAAGGAATCTGCAGGGATTAATATAATTGTTGGTGTATGCCGCAGGAGATGCAATTACTTTGACCTGCCTTGTTAGTGACAGGGTGGCATCTAGGTACACATCCAATGTCTTGACAATGCTCGATACTAGGATGGTATTGCTATCATTGTTAAATGATTTTTAGTCTTGGTTTTGTTTGCTGAGTGAGCTTTACAAGCCGACTATGAGAATTTCAGTATTGTCATCGTTAATGCAAAGAAGGTGGGATAGCATACAGGTCTGGATGGTTTGGTAGACTGAGTGCAGAGCGATTGAGTCACTGGATCTTTGTATCATCTGCATAGTTAATGCAGGATATACCTGTGTCATCTAGCAAGTCAAACAGGGGTTTGGTTAAGATGTTGTAGAGCGTTGGGGAAACACACAATACTTGGGGGACACTGCAGGTGACGTTAACATGTAGGCAGCAGTGTTGGCTGAGAAGACCCTCATAGATCTGTCTGTAAGTAAGGAGGAGATCCATGAGATAGCTTCAGGAGAGAAGTGTGCAGCCGAGGCAAGGTGATGACACAGGATATAGAGGTCTACAAGGGCAACTGACAAATCAATCAGAAGGAGGAGGGCTGAGTTGCCGGCATCTTTGATCTCGTCAAGTTGGGTCTTTAGATTCATTAAGGTGGATTCAGTGCCATAGCCGAGTCGGAAACCAGATTGGTGCAGACCTAGTAGGTTGTTGGATTCCACGTATAACTGATCTGAAGGTATGCTGTACAATCCAAGAGATTTTAAGGATGAAGGGGATGGTGATGGGGCAGTAGTTTGTTGGGATGGGCGGGTCAAGAGTTGTTTTTCTTTAGCAAGGGGAGGACCCAAGCGTCCTTTAGGCTGGTTGGCATTGAGCCTGAAGTGAATGAGGCCTTAATGAGAGAGGTGAAATCAGGTCCAAAGCGTTCAGCGCAGCCCTTGATGATTGCTGCTGGGGAGACAGCCCCCTGCCAACTGGATGGTTTAAAGCCTTTAATGATCTGAATAACCTTGGCTTCTGGGACTGGTTTAAAGTAGAATAGAGGTAGATTTTGGAGAGCAGCTGAGGCCCCAATGGCAGATGAGGCAGTAAAGCTTCTACTTAGGGTGTTTTTCTTTAAAAGGATCTTTTTCTGGAGCAAATCTATTTTTTGTAGTGAGGCATTTTGAATGCCTGAGCACATTGGCAGAAGGGCAGGAGATTCCAGCTCATGCTAAATCATGAAGAGTTTGCGGAACCTAGATCTTGCGTTAGCGATTCTGATATTAAAGGTAGTGTTTTTTTTCATGGAGTATTGTCTTTTTATATTTCTTTGCCGTGGCAGTGAAGCAGTTTTTGTAGGCACTGAAAGGTTGTTTCTCCACTTGATTCCACCTCACGTTTTGATAGACAAAGTGCTTTGAGGTCAACAGAGAATCAGGCATTAAGATGCAAGGCAGGTTTAGCTTTCCATAGGGAGAGGGGGCCACAATATTGATAGCTTGTGTAAGGGTTTGGTTATACAAGTCTATCAAGGAGGCAGGGTCAGCAGCTAATGTTTGTGGAGAAGACAACTAGTCTAGGCAGGTACTGGTCTTGGTTATATTACAAGTGCCCCTTGAAGCTTTTGGGGCAGCGGGGAAGCTACAGTAGGGGTGTGGTTAAAAACTAGTATGTGGAATTGGATGATGTTGTGATCAATCCAGGGGAAAGGTAGATTGGAGGTGACTACTGTGTTGCAGTTAAGGTCTGCTAACCAGTCTAGGGTTCAAACTTTAGTATGTGTGGGGCAAAAGATTTGTTGTGTAAAGTCTAGTGTCTTAAGAGAGCTGGTTAGGGATGAGGCATGTTTGTCTGTCACAGCATTAAGACCAAGGTTGAGGTCATCCAGGAGAATGGTTTTGGGCATGAGCGAGAAGGTTTAAGACGCCCTCTACAAAGGAAAGGAGTGGGCCAGGTGCACAATAGGCCAGCTGTAGCATAATCGTGCGGTGATATCATCGCCGCACTTTTCATCACAGGGGTTTTTTGCCGCGGTTTTTTGTTTGTTGAAAAAAACATCGATTTATTTTTTGTTTTTTTGGGGGGTAACCCCCCCAAACACCCCTTTCTTTTTTCTCCGGATCATAAGGAGCGAGTCTCTAGTTTTAAGTGCAAAAACCCCACCTCTAAAAGATAATCTGAATAGTGTATTTGGGCGGTATTGCTAAAGATAGTACTGGGCACAAAGCTGGGTGTAGCCAAGTTTCACAAATAGCTAATATATTCAATGTGTAAGAGATGATGAGATCAGAGATGTTGAGAGGGTGGGCAATAACTGACCTTGCATTCACTAATAGTCCCTTTAAAGGAGTACTTGTGGGTTTCCATAAAGGTTAGTTCTGGGTATGAGAAGGTGTGAAGATGTCAGTGTGGTCAGTGCCCTGGAAGAGGTGTCCAATGCAGGGTAGGGTTGAGCGCAGTAGTGTGGCATCAAGGCTTTGCGTTCTTGGTACGTCTTAAGGTAGTAGTGGGCAAGTCAATGGCCTGCTCTTTAAATTGTGTGGATTAACGTTCATAAGGTTCTCTGAAGAAGGACTTGACAGAGAGTCACTGAGTCTTGAGATGATTCAGGGTCTGTGAGGAGTTGAGGGTATACCAGGTAAGGCTTGTTGGTTAATTGTGACTTTCGTAGAGGCGCCCTGTAGGTAGGGCTGAGGTGTTTCGAGCACAGATGCAGTGAATGAGCTATTGATTCTCGGTGGACAGATGACTGCAAGAGTGGGCGTACAGCTGATATCAGTATTGCTGGAAGGATCCAGATGGTGGTAAGCTATAGAGGCATGCTGTGGGCTAGAATAGACTGAGTACAAGCAGCTGCGCTCGTTATTTGAAGGAGGAGACTGAGGGCTGGTGTGTACGCCAATTGTTGCCCAAGCATGGCACCAATGTGCATTGCCACATGTGAGGTTTCTTTGTGGAATCGGGGGGTGAGGAGAGGGTGGCGTCAAATGCACTGAGATTACGGGGTGAATTGCAGGGAGGGAGGAAGGTGGAGGGGGGAATTGCTGTGTGGATGCTGAGGTTCTTTGGTGCTAAAAGAAAGATTTTAGTGTCAGATAAGCAAATAATGAGATGCCTTGCATGTAATGCAGTCTTAAGGCCTTCCATGGCTTGACAGGGCCAGACATTGGTCTCCACCCCTGGCCTTAATAGTAGGCCTTTAAAGAGGGCCGGCATCGCCTGCCGGAACCCTGGAGGCATCATCATTTCTGTGTCAGCTGGCAAATCAGAGGCAGGGAAGGGCGGGCATATTGGAAGGCAGACATCTAGTGTGCCGGTCGTGGAAAGCGGACAGTCATTTTTAAATGGCTCGTAGTTACAATATTATACAGCCGCATTGGGCTTACCTGCAGCGGCCTACTCATACACTTCAGGAAACCACAATGATACTTCATCACTTTCTCCTGTGCCACTTGCAGCATTGACTAGGGCATCCCTTATTCTGGATCGAGTGGATCCAAATTGATGGCTAGTTCTGCCTGGTGAATATTTCACCTCATCTCCTTGCTCCATATAGGGCCTCATTACGAATCGCCCGGTCTGGAAATAACGGTGGCGATAAACCCACCGCCACCATTGTTTCCGGACCGGGTGATCTCGAGTTCTGCAGGTGGGAGGTGTCATTCCCCCCAGGTCTGACCTGGCAGGTTTAACACCACCCGCCTGCAGGCGGATGTGGAAACACCGGCACCATCACGAGATGGTGCCGGTGTTTCCACTTCCCCATTCCCATTGAGTCCCATTGGACTCAATGGGGATTTACCGAATTCCGCCTCTGGAATTCCCGGGTCACCGGGGTCGTAATGCCCCGGTAATTCCGGGAATCACGGAGGTGGAATGGTAATACGAATCCGGCATTAACCTGCCGGAATTTCAGGCACGGTTACCGCCAGACTCGTAATGAGGCTCATACTATCCAATTGACCTTCCTTCCATTGAATTGGAAATTTGCTTCAAACGTTCCAACAATGTCAATGGGAATCTCATCATAAGCATTGACCTTTGTAACCGGGTCCTTCAAAGTACATCTGAATTTGTCACTCCACACTTGCTTATTAAAGTGAAGTCCGCTCCACTGTTGACTAAAAACCTGCACATCATTAACTTGTATTTCAACATGCACTTTTACCGCTTCAGTTTTCCCGAGACCGCACTCGCCGAGGGCACTACCTCTCTCCCTGACTCTTCCGCGTCCTTGAAATTATTCTTCATGAACCTCACATATCATTCCACGAGTGCCCTTGAAGTTCTTGCAACACTTAGAAAGGGGTCCATTTCTACCCCACACTCGACAGATGATGTGTACTACTACACAGTCTGTGCTTCGCAAAGTGATTAGCACTTCTGCAGTGATAACAATGTTTCAATCCCAGATTCCTCTCATTACTTTTGGGCTGTGTACTACATCCTTGTGATACTCCATTTGCATTGTGGTTGAATCCTGTGCCCTCCTTGGTATTGCTTTATTCTTCTGATTGTATATGTTACTGCCACCAGGACTTTGCTAATTACCATTGCGCCCATCCTTTTATTGACCGCACCTTTATCCAATAGGGTCTTATTCACATCACTACCCTTATTTTTTTTTATTTTCGAGTTTCTTTATTGGGGTTTATGTTATAAAACAGTTGCGTCACTGATCCAAACAATCACAGTGGTAGTAATTTGGAATACATCAAAATAGATCTTTTGTGAAGAAACAATTAAACAGAAATAACAAAACAATAACAACATTAACGAGTCTCCATAATGTCAATGATGTAAGCAACAAAAAGGGGGGGGTCTGGCCGCAGGAGAGCACAGGTTGGATACTGTGCCAGTGTTCCGTTTCAGGTATTGTGAGTCAACAGGGGGCTGATTGTTCAGGGGGGTTTATCGTCATTGGGGGGGTTAAGTAAGGCCCAGGTGAGTGTTTTCCAGGCAGCAAGTCCCAAGCTCGTGTCTTCGGGGGAAGTGGTAAGACCATTCTCCCAAGCTGAAGTTTCCGCCCCTATCCAGCGCTCAAGTTCGTTGTGCCATGCCTGGTATTGTGGGCCTCTGGGTCGCTTCCAAGCCATGGCAATGGTCCTTTTGACCAGAATGCATACCAGATCCATTAGTCTGACTGAGTGTTTGAACTTGGCCAGTCTGGGGTACGTTCCGAGGAGGCACTCTGACGGAGTCCATTCATATCTGGTCATGCCTGCCTCGCTGCAGAGGAGTTCAACTCTCGCCCAGAGTCTCCGGACCTGGACACATCCCCAGAACATGTGTAATAGATTGGCTTCATCTCTACCACACCATGGGCAGTTATGCTGGGGTAGGTTATATATTTTGGCTATTCTAAGCGGTGTCAAGTATGATCGATATAGCATGTTGAGTTGAATTAATTTAAATCTAGAGTTTCTGGATACCGCATTGGGGAACGCTAATGCTCTATTCCATTCAGCTTCGGACAGTTCGTGGCCCAAATCACTCTCCCACCTGGTTTTGAGGTCCTTGCTGCGGGGGTTAGGCCTGTCAATTAGGTGGCTATATATGCGGGACACAGGCCTCCACCCGTCTCCCAGGCTGTATAGGTGCGTTATGAAGGTGTCGGATTCGGGCTCCTCAGGCCACGTGTCCCATTTAGTTCTAGCCAAATTGCGGATCCTTGCGTACCAAAGGAATTGACCGGCTGGGACGCCATCATCGAGCTGCAAGGAGGAGAAGTCCCGGAAAGTGCCCTCACTGTATAGGTCCCCCCACGTGTATACTCCCAGCCTTTCCCAGTGTCGAATAGAGGCAAGGTCTACTGAGTTCTGGCATAGGTCAGCTAAGAGCGGTGTGTCTGGATTGTAACTGTGCTGTAGGCGGAGAAGACTTTTAACCCTTTGCCATACCTGACGACCCAGGGTAGCTAAGAAGGGTATCCCCCCCACAAGACGTTGAGGGGCCCAAATGA
Source organism: Ambystoma mexicanum (assembly GCF_040938575.1). Taxonomy (NCBI): domain Eukaryota; kingdom Metazoa; phylum Chordata; class Amphibia; order Caudata; family Ambystomatidae; genus Ambystoma; species Ambystoma mexicanum. Next base: position 1,151,039,836 of record NC_090926.1, on the reverse strand, counting down.
GTTCATTTAATCGGATTGGGGCCGTCGAGTGCTGTAAGAGCAGTGTTTCAGGGGTAACATCATCGGCTAGCCATTTAGCCACAAAGCTTAGTTGAGCAGCCAGATAGTAACGCTCCAGATCAGGGAGCCGGATGCCTCCCTGCTCGTAAGGGAGGGTCAGGGTGGATAATGCAAATTTGTGCCTACTAGTTCCCCACAGGAAGTCTGTAAGTATCTTCCCTAAGAGACGGAAGAAGGGAGCCCTAATGTAATACGAAATGTTTTGGAAGCCATAGAGAAATCTGGGGAGGACGATCATCTTAATGATGGAAGCCCTGCCCATCATGGATAGGGGGAGGCGAGCCCAAAACCCGATTGACTTGCGCAAGGGGGGAAGTGCCGCTACCGTGTTGTTGGCGTGCATGAGTTCAGGCGTGTGGTAAATATTAATGCCTAGATAGCGGAACGTAGTGGGGCACCATCCTATACCCAGTGAGGGGAGGTCATCAACATGTGTGTCCCTGAGGGCGCCCAGCGGAAACAGACAGGACTTGCGTTTGCTAAAGTGTATGCCTGACACCTTGGCAAAGTTGTCAAGGACCTCCAGCATAGTTGGGACATTCAGCTGCGGATCCCTCACGTAGAGGAGAACATCATCCGCGTACAGGGAAATTATATGGTCCACCCCATCAATCCTGATACCAGCATCAAAGAATTGTTTCCTGAAAAAAATGGCAATGGGTTCAAGCCCTATTATGTATAGCATGGGGGAGAGCGGACAGCCCTGCCGTGTGCCCCTTTGTATATCCCATGCCGTGGATATGAGTCGACCAGTCTTCACCCGTGCTCGCGGCTTGGTGTAGAGAATTATGATCCAGCGAATGAATCGTTCTCCGAAGCCAAACTCCCTGAGTACCGCAATCAGCCATTCCCAGAAAATTGAATCGAATGCCTTGATGGCGTCTAAAGAAAGTAATGTGTGGGCTTGCCCAGTGTGAGAGGGATGTGACAATATGTGTTGTAATCTGCGTAGGTTGGCAGTGGTGTTGCGGCCCGGCACAAAGCCACTCTGGTCGGGGTGCACCACTTCTCCGATCACCCTGGACAGCCGCTTGGCCAATATGGTTGTGAGAATTTTAACATCGTAATTGAGCATAGCGAGAGGGCGATAGGAGTCACAGTCATCCGCAGGCTTACCAGGCTTGAGGAGCGGAACCAATAAAGTCTCTCGCATGCTCTCGGGCAGGGTGCCCGACTCGTAGGCTTCTTGGAATACCTCGTGTAGCAGCGTGGACAGTTCCGGCTCATAGGCTTTGTAAAATTCAGCGGGCAGCCCGTCACTGCCCGGTGCCCTGCAGGTGGCCAGTGACTTAATGGCGTCCTTTATGTCCTCTATATCGATGTCAGCATCTAGAGCCTCCCTGTGTGGCAGGGGGAGAAGGGGCAAGCCAATTTCGTCCAGGGTGTTTGAGATGTCCTCGGGGGGTACCTCTTCAGCGTGGGAGTACAGCTGGGTGTAGAACAGCCTAAGGGTGTCGTTAATTCCCTGTTGGGACCTTTGTAGCGTGCCATCGGCATCTCTTAGGGCAGTGGTCGGGAACTTAGGGTGTTCTTTCTTACACAGCCAGGCGAGTAGTCTGCCAGGTTTGTCGGCATGGGCGTGCGTTCTGTTGGTTCTGGTGATATAATCAAATTTGGCCAATCTGTCCCAGGCTTCCTTGCAGGCGGCCCTAGAGCTGGCCAGCTTGACTTCCTGTGGTTGGAGGTCCAGGGTGTTGGATTCTAGCTGTTCTATTTCAGCTTCTAGTGATTCGAGTTCAGTTCTTAGGCGTTTCCTCATGCCTCCGGCCTTTGCTATGACCTCTCCCCTTACAACCACTTTGAGAGCATCCCAGACCGTGCTTAGGTGGGCTACACTGCCTTTATTCTCATTGATGTAGTTCTCTATGGTTTCTCTAAGGCTTTCCCTGAACTCGGGGTCTTTAAGTGCCTCAGTGGGCATCCTCCATGTGGGTATGGGGGATCTGGGTCCAGTGATGTTCCATTCAATTACAAGGGGAGAGTGGTCAGAGATGGTGCGGCCCAGGTAGTTGGAAGAGTCGATCTGGGGGAAGCTCTCTCTGCCAATGAAGAGGTAGTCGATTCTGGTGTAAAGATTATGCGGTGAGGAGTGGAAGGAATAGCCACGATCCTTGGGGTGCTGTTCCCGCCAGATGTCGACCAGGTCTAGGCGGTTCAGCATGGTGTTCAGGGCGGTGGTGGCAGTTGATGGGCCAGCCAAGGGGGGGGTCGACCTGTCGAGTGCAGGGTCACTGATGCAGTTAAAGTCGCCTCCCCAGATAAGGAATGCATCTCTATAGGGCGCAATCTTTGTGCTTAACTTGGTGAGGTGCGCAGGGATGTTGTTGTTGGGGAGGTATGAGTTGACTATGCAGATCTCTGTTTGTTCAATGTGGCCCAGAATTATGACATACCTTCCATCAGGATCCTGTTCGATTTTGGTGAGCTGGAAGGGGATGTGAGGGCTGATCCAGGTGAACACCCCTCTGGCGAATTTGGAGTATGTGGACCCAAACCCTTGTCCACCCCAGTATGATTGGAGTGCTGCCATGGCTTCCTTGGTTAGATGTGTTTCTTGTAATAGGACCAACCCTATCTTCTTTCTGTGTAGATAGGATTTTATTCTGTTCCGGCGTAAGTAGGTACCTAAGCCCCTCACATTCCAGGTGGCGATTTTAAGGCGTGTGGGCATGATGATGGCAATGTGGCCAGGGCGCTGGCTCCACCCTCCTTGAGCCAGCTCTGTGTGCCGAGTGGTCGCCCCCAGGGTCTATGCTCTGCTTTCTTCCTGTTGGCCTTGATTGTTGCGTTGACGTGTTAATCGGAGACTTATAAACGAATTTAACTTCCACTCGAACAGGTGGATTGAACAAAAAAGTTAACTGTGTGTTGCTCCCAGCAGCTGTTCTGGGAGGACAACGCTCGGGGGCATCCGCTACCCATCGGCCTGTCCAGGTCATGTGGTGCGGTTGTGGTGTTGGCCTTGGGCCAGCCATGCTTGGGGTGGGGTGGGTTGCGCCGATGTCTGTGGGGTGGTCCGCGGAACTCCCGTCCTTGAGAGAACTAATCAATCATTGTTGTATCGGATCTGTTTGGGTTTAGCCGTTGGGTGTCGAAACGTGGTCCTCTCCCTCGGCCAGGTTATTATGTTCCATCCACATAGTGGCTGCCGCCGGGGTCTCCATGTAGACGGCTTTACCTTTGTGTAGAATCTTGAGGCGCGAGGGGTACAGTAGCATGTATTTAAGGTCGAACTTCCGCAGTTGGGCTTTGATAGGTATGAACGAGTTCCTGGCTCGCTGGACTTGCGGGGTATAATCGGGATAGATTACAATCTTGGAGCCATCGCGTCTGATGTCACCTCCATCCCTCGAGAATTTGAGGATTGTTTCCCTGTCACGAAAGTTCAAGACCTTGGCAATCATTGGGCGAGGGTGTGATCCCGGAGGGGGCCGCTTTTGTAGGGCGCGGTGGGCTCTCTCGATGGAGAAGCCCTGTGTGAGTTTGCCAGCTCCGACTTCCTGCATTAGTAGGGACTCGATAAATTCTGTGGGGTCAGCGCCTTCCATCCCCTCCGGAACGCCCAGGACTCTGATGTTATTGCGGCGGGCTCTACCCTCTGCTTCTTCGGATCTCGCTTCAAGATGAGCCACTTGCCTCTCAAGTGTGATGACTTTCTGCTTTAAGTCCTTGGCAGTGTCCGTGGTGTCCCGGAGGTTTATTTCCACTTTGTTTATTCTTTCTGCCATGTTGCGGGCGTCTTGGCGGATTAGCTGCATGTCCACCTTGAGTTCGTCTATCCTGGTCTCCATGCACGTTTGGAGTGCTGCGATAGCTTGGAGCACTTGGGCGTTGCTGGGGTCGGTAGCAGTTGTTGGGGTTTCAGTCTGCGTGGGGATCTCATGTTGGTTGGGCTGTTTGGGTTTAGCCCCTGAGAATGAGTCCATGATTGTGGCACCCCTGTTCTTGTTGCGCGAAGTAGACATTTGTCCCACCTGGTAGTGTGGTAACAGGGATGAGCCCTCCGTCGGCCCCACAGGACGGCGTATTTCAGTGAAGAGCAGCGGTGTTCCTTGGCGACACGATGCAGGGTGTTCCCCCGGCAGTGCGACAGGGCACTCAGCGATTTCCCGACACTCCGGGCCGTGGCCTCGCTGGGCCCCGTCGTCTATGGTACAGGCGAGTTCCGGCTCCCAAGCGCTAGGATAGGGTCTGCAGGCTTACCGGTGCGTTGGTGGGTAAACTGTTCACTCCTCAGTCCTCGGGCCGTCCGTTCGGGGGGAGAGGAGGAGGGCCCCTGTTTAGGTCTCCGCCGCTCCTTCGCACAGAGCTCCTCGCGGTCAGCAGATCGCGTCAGTGGGCTATGCACATCTCGTGTCCCCTCCGCAGTGGTCCCGGGGCGATGGATGTGACTCCGTCCGCTCCCCTTGGCAGTGCGGTGGTCTCCTCATGTGCTCGGTGGCATCCAGCGGCAGGACGAGTCCCGAGGAGCAGGGAAAAGCGAGGGTGTCCGGTCTTTCGGGCGATGACTTTGCTGGGGACTTTCCGCCACTTGCGTAGGGACAGGGGAGGCGAAGCCCGATGGAACCTCTTCCCTTCGCCTCGCAGCCCGCTCGGTCCGCCCCTCCGTCAGGCCTCGCTGTCGTCCGCCATCTTGTTTCGCTCGGGGGCGTCAGTTCCGAGGTTGCGTTTTCGGGGACGCTGGTTCCGATTCTTCTCGTTCCAGCGCCGAACGGGGTCAGAATCACTTCCCCCACTTGGGTATAAGTTTTGGCACACAATCGGGCCAGGAATAAGGGTCGAATAAAGGATCTAGGCCAGGATCGGGACGGGAGCTCCACACAGTCACGTCTTTACGCCATCAGCGTTGGCCACGCCCCCTCCACATCACTACCCTTATCAATATGAAGTTCCTTGATGCAGCTCTAGGTATGGTCAATGATTTTTGCTACCTCAATGGTTCTATCCAAGATTGGGTCTTTTTCCCTCCAAACATCCTTGCAAACATTGCCGTTGATACATTTTATCATGAGCTGATCTCTTATGTGCTCTTCTTGACAATGCCCAGAACAGCACTGTATTGCTAATCCTCTCAGAGCTGTAACACATTCCTCAATAGATTCCCCAATCTTTCGGCCTCTGATGGCAAAATGATAACAAGCTACTACTTTATTGTGATTCACTAACTTGGCAATGCTCACATCAAATTGACCCATGTCTCCCATACCAACTGGGTCTGGTAGTGTAGTCTCTTGAGTACCCTGTGCCCAGCAGCGCCCAAAGAATTAGATAATCGAGTCTCTTTCCTTTCATTGGAATAATGTGTCCCAAACACTGCCAACACACTTAATAAACCTCTCCTAATCGCACCATTTGGCATTTGGTTCTCCAGGAGATGGTAGAAATAGTAGAGGACCTGCTGTGTTCGCCATGCTGCCACTGTAGGCAGTGGCGTCGCTAGGGGGATGGGCACTGGGAGGGCAGTGCCCTTCCCCTCTGAAATCCTGTGCCCTCATTTAGTTCCCCCCTACCTAAGGTGAGCAGTGACCATGTTCTCTGTTAATGGTGTAATTTGTGACACTCACTGAGGCAAATGTCTGCACATCACACAGCAATACTCCTTTTGTCTCAAAGCTAGTAGTGATGGAGCAGCTTGCAGCCCCTCGCATCAGAATATAGCCACGAAACTGCTAATGATGGGCCATTAGTCACTGAATTGTTTTGTGCCTGTATTCTCATGGAAGGGGAAGTACAATGGGGTGTGGGTAGTTGGTGTGCACAAAAGTCTATCTGCAGGAGTGCTTGTGACATCACGCATTCCCTTTCATAGGCAGTCCCCCTACTTTTGTCCCGCCCCCCTACTTTTGTCTTTGGCCCACTCTGTGCCCCTCCTAAATTTGAACCCTGGTGACGCCACTGACTGTACCACAATCACAAAGTCCCTCTGTAACTTAGTCAGTTTGCTTGATGTTATAAATGCTGCAAACTGTGATTGAATTAGTATGTCCCAAAGGTTCCTGGCCCAAAGATGGCTGCCAGTACTGCCTGTCTGTTATACCGGCACATGAGCGATGGCAGCTGGGCTTGACAGCAGTTGCATGCGAGCGCTGGAGAAGCACTGATTTCTCCATCCGAAATGCCTAGCATGGTACTGCGCTCCGTTAGCATGTAAGCTCCACTGCAGGCCCCAGTGCGATGTGCGGACAGGCACTCGATTTCCCCCGGTGCATTTCCAAGGTGGACCAGCAGCAAGAAGCATCCGACTGGGCCTGGCTCCCTGCGATCTCCGCAGCACATGGAACACCTGCTGAGGTCGTACCGCTCAGCGTCAGCTGCTTCTCTTCTGGGCATTGACCCTTCAGCAACTTCCTGCCCACACGCAGGTAATGGGAGCTCGTCACTCCACAACCTCGTCGCCAGGTGTTATGTTGTCTTCTCCAATATATGAAACAAGACCCATGTTGTCATTTTGACATATCTTCTTTTATTTTCATTTTAAAAGTAACAACAACGACCTCACATATCTGTCCTCCATCTCTCTCCCGCCTCTCATCCTCCCCATTCATTTAACGTTCCACTAAAAGACTCCATCCATTCACAGCCAGTCCCACCAGAAAGCATTGCCACTATCCTGGTGAGAAGGATCCAGGGCTTGGATGACAGTTCTGAAGGGGACATGGGGCCTTGCACCTGTGGAAGGAGAGCTGCTACCACGCTGTCCCACACTACCTCCGCAACGGCTTCATTCCACTACCTATAGATCACGAAGGTACCCCAGATCACTCACAGCGCACCCAGATCTTCCAATGCTACTTCAGAGATTGCCCTTGCAATTGGCTCATGATATACTACATTACCCCATAGGTAATGCTTACTAATCGCACTGCTCCCCGAAAAGAAACATGCGTCTCCTGAACTGCACCTGCTGCCGTTCGCCTCACCACCCCTTTCACGCCTTTTCTAGGTCGTGGATGTCGGCTCTGAAGTGGAACGTGGAAAGGAACCGGATAGCAGTCTGTCTCACACCACTCCCACAACTGATTCTTGCCACTACACATTGCTCCTAGAAGTGGCCCATGGCACTCAAATTGAACCCAGAACTTCCAGTGCTAATTCACAGTGCCCCCAGAATTGCCTGATGACTTGCCACACAGCACCCCAATTGCTGCTTACTAATTGCACTGCTTCCAGAACAACACATGCCATTTCACATTGCCTCCTGCACAGCACCTCCTCCCATCCTCCTCACGACTCCTCCTGATACATTCACCTCCTCCTTTTCCCTGCCTCCCCACAGTCTTCTTACACACTCACCCCACCTCCTTCCTGGTGTCCTTCACAGACTTCCTGCAGTCTCTTTGACTTTCTTGTCAGCTCCTCACTCTCTTTCTGAGGCTCCAGGTTTTCTGGACTTTATAGAGCCTCCGCCATTCCCCGGTATACAGTCATATTTCCCCTTGTATATGGTTGCCATACATAACGTTGTGGAGGGGAAAGGTTGTGGTGACATTATATATGGTGACCATATATATGTGGTCATGGGAAGCAGGGTTTGCGGGGGTGTCCACTGCAGCCCTTGAAAAAAAATATTTTTGGTTTGTTGGGGTGTCCCCCCGCATGTTCAATGTAATAATGTCCCTGGAAAAAAACAGGCATTTTGGTGACTTTTTTGCCAGGTGACATTTTTGCAGAGACATTATTACATGGAACGCATTCCTCTTGGTCCGTCTTTCTCATAATTGTGTGCCCCAGCTGGTGATGAAAGATCAAGAATTGTCACGTGGTCCATTGGTATATATATATATATATATATATATATATATATATATATATATATATATATGTTTACAGGTGCTACAGGGGGCTGCTGTGAAATGTGATGTGAACTCTGGAAGGACTCATACTCCTGAATGGGAGGACCAGTTGCGGGACGTATGACCTTTCTGCAGAACTACAGCATCTTCGTTCACAACAGGCCACCAAAGTAGGCCCGGCAAAGATTTCCCAAGAGAAAACATCTCTCTGTGTCTATATGCGGAGGGCTGATCCATTACAAACATTAGAAAAGTGCACTGACTCCTCCTTTGGGGCAGCTCTTGAAGAGTCACCAGGGTGGCGTGAGCACATATACCATGGAAGTCCTCATCACAGAACTGGGACTTGCCACTCACTCTCAGACCACAAGATACTATACCCAGGTGACAGATCAACATTTGCACCGATTTGACCACAGAGTTGCACGTGTGGGGAGCCGAGAGGAGGATGATGTAAGGGATGTTGGAGAGTTGGTTGATCAAAACTGTGAGGAGGACATTAGAAGGGGTTGAGTTGTGAAAGGGGCAGAGCGTGTCAAGGAGGAAGAGGAGGGGCACTACACAGGTACAGTGACCGAAACACTTCAGAAGGACGTCATGAGTATTCCTATACAAGTAGCTGAGGAAAAAAGCAAATTAGAAGAACAATAATGGGAAAGAGCGGAGGATGCAGGAGAACACCATCTTTTTATCCACCTCCACATCCTGGTAAGGAAGAGGAGAGACTTCACAGGCTTGACCCTAAACGTGCACTGAGCTTTTATATATCTAGAATGACAAAGTTCAGACAGGATGACCAATTATTCGTGGGTTATTCAGGTCACAAATTGGGTATGGCTATTACCAGGCAAACACTATCCAGATGGATTATATTGGCAGTATCAGAATGCTACGGACTGGCAGGGAAAGATCCAATTGTTGCAAATTGTCAAGGAGGATCAGGAGGTTGGGGATGAAGGGAACAGGTTTGCCTGTATGTGGCGACTCCGTCTACACTGGGGAACCTGGTAATGAAACAGCGTTAGCTTATGATATGATATGATATGATAAGGCATTTGTAACGCGCCTATACCAAAGTGTTTCAAGGCGCGAAAAGAAGGTGGGGGACAATGACTTGAGTTTTATGGAATTCACTGTATAGGAAATGTGGGTTTTGGTTAGTTTTTGAGGGTTCTCTTTTTTATAGTTTTTGATTAGGTATATGCAGACGAAATGACAATGATCTGGCCCAGAGGTTAGTGTCTGGATGATCTGTAAATCTATATGTGCATCAGGAAATAGGGCCTCATTACAACCTGTCAGGTTTGGACCGCAGTGATTCCGCGACGGCAGTAACAAAGTTTCCGTGTCCGCAAGGTTGTGGAAAGACCGTCCGATTACGTGCTGTCAGTCGCGCATACCACACGGACGCGGAAACGTTGTTACTGCCATCATGGAAAAAGCCACGGAAATGGATATAGCGCTGCCACAAGTAGCGCAAAACCCATGTCCGCCTCCGTCGCCACGGACACGGAACCGGAAATACCATGATCGCCAAAACAGGAAACAGAGAGGCGGCCATTATATAAAGCACAATCCATTGCCATCCAGAGTCAGCACAAGCAGAATCCACACTGTGAGAAGGCAAAAGGGACCACCAGCATGTCTGCCAGAATTCCAGCTCAGAGGCAGCACAAACAGCGCTTTAGTGAGGCAGAGCTAACTGTTCTGGTGGAGCATATAGTGGAGCATGCAGAGAGGCTGTTCAGTGCCGATCAACGGCGTGCCACACAGCAGCGGAGGAATGCAGTGTGGGCGGAAGCAGCTCGCAAGTGCACCGCTGTGCGCGTGACTGTGAGCAGTGTCAAGGACTGCCACAAGCGGTGGGACGACCTCAGGCTGAGGGTTTGGAACCTGATCTCCACACACCGCCAACGCAGCAGTGGGACAGGTGGAGGACCCACTTCCATACTGAGGCTGCAAGCATGGGAGGAGCGTTGCAGCAGTGTCCTCCACCTTGAGGGCATCCATGGGATCGGGGAGGCTGAGGCAGGAGTGAGCCCACCTACAGATGCTGGTAAGTGGTGAAACTTGAATGCCACATGAGAATATGTTGATGGCATGACTGGGCCAAAGGACCCATTAACAACCCCCCCAAGCAGTGCATGACTGGGCCAAAGGACCCATTAACAACCCCCCAAGCAGTGCATGACTGGGCCAAAGGACCCATTGACAACCCCCCCAAGCAGTGCATGACTGGGCCAAAGGACCCATTAACAAACCCCCCCCCCCCCCAAGCAGTGCATGACTGGGCCAAAGGACCCATTAACAACCCCCCCCTACAAGCAGTGCATGACTGGGCCAAAGGACCCATCATGATCCGTATGGCAACCAATATCACAACAATGCATACCCCCAACAATCAGATGCATGTAACTAACACTATTGAATGATCAACCTGTATGATGCATGTGATGCACCCATCAGCCACCACTACAACAATAATTGCATGTCCTCTGTGTCCCCACAGCCGTATCAAGTGACAGTGATACTGCACAACAGGCCAGGCAATCTGCACCAGCACGTGTCCAAGCCACCGCCCCTGCACAAGAGGATTCTGCCAGCATTTCGGCATCTCTGCCCCCAGTACCAACTGCAACAAATGTGCCGGCCACCACCACCAATATCCCCAGCGTCTCCACGCTGCCTGAGGCAACACAGGTGGCACAGGAACCCATCATGCCCACCCAAACCAACAGAGAAGGCAGCTGCACTGCAGAGGAGGCGGCCTGTAGTGACAACAGTGCCCCGTGTAAGCGACTTCAATTCAACACTACAGCTAAGTCAATGCCTAGTCTGGGATGCTGATGGAAGCCCTTATTGATATATTTTTATGTCCAGTTCGTTTACTCTGGATGACAACCCTTATATAACACCCCTCTCTTAGAATCCCGCTGACCCCACTGAGCCAATAAGTAGGTTTGTTTTGCAAATTAAAAGGTTTATTTGAAAATTAAACAATATATATCTATCACACTTTTATGGTAGATTAATATTTGATATCACACTTGAGAATATGATGTTGATCAACAATGGATAATGTTATAGTGGTACACTCTTTTTAATGGCTTAGAAGTTGATATAGGGAGGATAAAGTAGCTGAGAATGCTTTTATGGCTTCAAGGACAATGCAATGATGAATGAAAATGCAGTACAGAAAATAAACTTGATATGATTTCAACCAAAACAATGCAATCACTTTTCCCCCTGGTAGCAATGTAAAGAGATGGAAGAAAAGCACACAGTTCTCAGGAATGCAATCAAATATAATTCAGTTCCCCCCTTGCAAGCTTAGAGCAACAGGGATGATTTTAAACACAGGCAAAGTACTTTAAAGGTGGTATGCCAAGAAGTGAAAAATATGCTAAAATGCTTTTAATTCCCTCTAGAAGTTCAGGGTGGGTGACATCTACTTTGTATTAGTTCAGGATCACTTTAGCAATGCTTGATGAATGATTGTCAGGTTGCAAACGAATTTTAGCAAAGGAAAGTAAGGACAAATATTTTTACACGTGGCTGAACTTAAGCAAAATGTCAAATCGCGCCAAATTTAGTCACGTGCGTCGTGCGCAATTACGGAGGCACTATAAGGGGTAGCAAGTTGGTTTTAGGTTCGTCGGAAAGCTTAGAATCTTAGCTTTAAGATGATAGTTAAAACGGTTCCGGAGATACGGCCGATTTAGTAAGGGTAGTTTTTCAAATTTGAAATTTTAAAGCTCAGAATGACAGATGACAGTTTTCAGGTTTAAGGATGACAGAATGACACGATTCTAGGAGGCAGTTCTAATAGGCTAAAATAGTTTGGATTAGATTATTTTAAACTAAGAGATTGGTTTTGGCACAGTGCTAGCTGGGTTTTCACACTAGATTTTGGACAGGAATGCGACTTCATCACCGATCGGGTCTTGATTGGCTGGACTTCTGCTAGCAGTTCTTCACAGCGATCTGGTCTCTAGGTCTCTGGTTCTGTTATCGGTTCTGCTAGCAGTTCCGGATATAGCACTGCTTTCTGGATACTGCTACAGGTTCTTGCAAAAGTTCTTGGAAAAGAATTCAAACAGCTCGCCCGGCTGTTGAATAGTTTGGTTGGTTTTGAGGCCTACTGAAGAGGATTCAGCTTGTGGATTCAGGCCTCTCTGCTACAAATTCTGGAGTTCATTTCTGGTCTCTGGAGATTGATGGATTTGAAGTCTGGATCTCTGGATGTGAAGTCTGAAGTCTCCCGGCAAAGCGTCCCGCAAGAAAGTGGAATGTGAATGTCTCTACCTGGGTTTCAATGTTCCTTTTATGTGTTTTGAAAATGGGTGTGTGCCTGGGCCTAGCTAAGCCTGCCCCTCTCACTTATCATTGACCAGTTCCTCCTCTGTTCCTTGATTGGGGTAACTGGGTTGTGAGTCAGAGTGATGAGGTAGGTTTATGGTCAGAGGACCCTCCCCTTGTCAAATCTCACACAAATCTATTTCTGACCCAAATACATATTTATCTATGTACCATTTTTCTAATATTATAGGTCCAGTTAACATATTTTCTGTAGCACCAAACCATCCGATCCCTGTCTTTGTATGATGTCGTGTCCACTTATGACAGAATTCTCCCCTTTGCATCCAGATAACGACCTCTAAATCTTTCCAGATTTTACACAAATGTGCCCCAGGGATATGGGTTTCAGATGATAAAGTGTCAGATTTTTAACATGCATACATTTGGAGTAACAACCTTTTTTCCGCTACTATCCCCAAGAACATACCACAGGGTCCTAACACCTCTTAAAATGTGCCCAGAAAAATCACAAGAATGATGATGTTATTTATATAATTTTGACAAGTCCGCACTATGAATTATCCATCTTTTTTAAATCATGCTCTGGCCCCAAAGGGGTGTGGTTTTCCCAAGCACATGGTGGAATTTCTGGTTTATCCACTTCCCCCAAGCTCAGTTTGCTCTCACAGGCACTGCCCCTCCCAGTTTCTCCCAAGAGGAAGCCATTTTACGCCCCCCCAATATAACATTTGCCTGAGCCAGGGACAGTGCTTTGTTTAGTTTCCTGTAGTCCCCAGGTGCTCCTCCCCTAATCCAATCAGAGAGGTGTCATCTCCTTTTGGCAGGGGCAGCAGAATGCAGCCAGGCCTGGGAAGAGTTGTTGAGCCAGTTCAACTCCTGTCGGGGGTAGTTGTCAGGCAGAATTCAGCTAAATGTCACTTTAGTTCCCAGTTTTCTACATTCCAATCAAACTGACAATTTTTGCACATACAGCTAGAATGCTGATTCTAAGTTCAAAACTATGACATTTAAACAATTGCAACCTATGTGACACTCACAAGTAGGTCACTCATTTATTATAAACATTTTGATTTTAGTGGCTTTAAACCCAAATTCACTTAAGCTGCTGACATCCCCAGCTATTTTTTATATATACATTAAATAATTACTTCCTTCAAGTCATTTCAGAATATAGTTTTACATTGTATCCATCTCTTAGCAAGTCTTTCCTTAGCCTGGTTTGGGTTCATTTGTTCAGTTCTACACAAAAGTCGGGTTGTTTTAAAACGCCGGCTTTCTGATAGTGGTGAGCACCAGTATTGCATCCATTTTTGACATTAAGAAAATGAATTCCCCACAGTTCTGGGTTGCTTTTGGCAATCAGCATTGCCATTCCCAATGGTTTCAGGCTACTGTGTGTGTAGCCCAATGGTGGTTTTAGGCAGTGCCCTCCTGTGCTCACAACATAGGCAAAAATGGGTGGCAGCCTATTCTTCATGTTTTCCCTGTGCACTCTCTGGGGAGTTCTGGCCATCATGATGCCTAAAATGCCAGTAATGCACAGTTTTATGGTAGGGCTTGGATGCATGGGTAAAAACATCCCACAAGCCCCCCTCTTGCGATGGCCATTCTGACTTTCACTGATGGAACTCGCAAGATCTGGGATGTTCGCCTCATCTTCTTCCAGTTCCGTAGATGGCACAGTTCAGCGTCTTTTCCTCCATCCGGTTGGATCGATCGGTTCTCCTCGCCTGTCCTGATGGGAATATTGGGCGGTACCCCGGGTCCCTCGGATCTTTGCTCCCGGTCTCCGGGTCGTTCTCCTTGGTCAGTCTCCGTGGTTTCATCTCTCCTAGGATGATAAAGCAAAAGCGGCAATACCTATTCGTAGACATTTCTCCACCACTATTAATGGTGTGGCAAACACATACATTTTATACATCCGGTTACACTTTTCAGTCTTGTTTTAAAAACAAGATATAACAGGAAACATTTTTACAAGAATCGTAATATTTTAGAGACTATGTACATGGGATAATTTAGGTTGGAACTGGATTAATCTGGAGCGGTCCCCTCTGGGATTCCAGAGGATTCCTCCAGTTGTTGCAGAGTGTGCCTAAGATGGCAACACTTTAGCTGATTTATATGGACCCACTTGTCTTCCCCTTCCGCCAGACTACCTTTGGGGATGTGGATCTTATAGGCTACAGGGGAGATTTTGTCTATAATTTCAAACGGTCCCTTCCATGTAGGCAACATTTTTCGCTGTTTGGCCTGGTTCCTTTGGAAATTGTATAGATAGACCCGGTCTCCTACAGTATATTCCTTCCTGGTGGTCTTCAGGTCGTAGTGGGTTTTCATGCTATCAGCTGATCTTTCTAGATTCTGCTGAGCATAGGCAAAAGCATGCTGAAGGTGTTTCCTTAAATTCTCCACATACTCATGAGTTGTGGAGGCATTTATCAGTGTCTGCTCTTGGGTCCTGTAGAGCAAATGCAGGGGAAGCACCATCTTGCGTCCGGTCATCAACTCAAATGGTGACATTTTCGTTGCAGATGAAGGGGTAGATCTTATGGCCATTAGGACCAGAGGTAATCGGATATCGCAACTTGGCCCAGAATCTGCCACAAACTTTTTTAATATGCTCACAATGGTTCGGTTGTATCTCTCTACTGCTCCAGAAGAAGCTGGCTGGTAAGCAATATGTAGCTTCCTTTTGACCGCCAGTATCGCCCACATCTTTGTCATTACCTCGCTGGTGAAATGTCTACCTCTGTCTGACTCAATCCTTTGAGGTAGACCAAAACGGGAAAAGATGTGGTTAATCATCAGGGCAGCTGCTGTTTCTGCCTTGCAGTTTGGGGCCGGGAGACATTCCACACACTTGGTAAACAAGCAAGTGACGGTCAACATGTACTTGTTTCCTTTAGATGAGCGGATTACAGGGCCTACGAAGTCGATTTGCAAATCTGACCATGGCAGTATCATCCCCCTCTTTTGGAGAGGCGCCCGGTGTGTGAGGGAAGTTGGCTGAAATTGTGCACACACAAGACACCTCTTCAAGTATTGGTCGAGGTCCTGTCCCATGTGTGGCCAGTATGCAACCTCTCTTAAGATTTCAAGTGTTGTATGAAACCCCCTATGACCGGCGGTGGCAGCATCATGGGTGTGACTTAACATCAGGCTTCGGAATGAGGTAGGAACCACCCACTGATCCTGGCCAGCTTGGGATTTCCTTACCAACAAACCGTCTTGGATTTGGAACCTTTATGGACATTTCATCAACACTCTTAGGTCCTCTTTCCCAATATAATCGGTATCCATCAGGGGAAAGTTCTCCGGGTCCTCAATGTGTTGGTAAAACTTACCAATTATTGGATCCCCCTTTTGAGCCATAATTAAATCAGCATCAGGGGTCTCCTTACTCCATTGTGCAGTTGAAAGATCATTGTGAGCATTTGTCTGGGACCTAGTGATAGCAGTGACCTGGATTTCCCCCAACAAGGACTCAATCTCTATTAGATCCCCTTGGATGGCCCCGGTTTTGGCCAGCTGATCAGCTAAGTCATTTCAAGTTTTGTCTGGTCCCTCTACTTTGGAATGACCCTTGATCTTTTTCCAGTTAATGGTCATCCCATTCGAGGAGACCAGGCCATCAATGTTTTGAATTAACTTCCCATGTTTCAAAGGTTTGTTATTAGCACATAGCATGCCTCTGGTTTTCCAGTTAACCAGGTGCTCCACGAACCCATTCCGTACATAATCCGAATCTGTGATTATGACCAGTTTGTGGAGTTGATGTTGGACAGCAGTGAAGATGGCTTGATGCACAGCCATCAACTCTGCTACCTGACTACTTCGGGGACCAATTTTGTACACAGCGGAGGGTTCTGGAAACTCTTTCACCCATGCATTCCCAACGCCGGCCACCAGTTCTTTCTCCCCGTTGTTATCAACATGGTAAGAGCAACCATCAACATAGACAGTGGGCATTCCCTCACACTTGTCTTCTTCAAAGACTTTGTGGGGGGAATTAAGGTATGCCTCCATGTTGTCCTTGATTTTTAGACTTTCGTCCTCGAGACAGTTTCCTCTGGCACAATCATGCAAGTCAGCCAGACCTTGTGCGAGGGGACTCTTCTTGTTTTGGCCATATCTGACCTCGCAGGAAAGCCTTGCATTGACAGAAATCAGGAAGTAATTCGGGAATTACTCACATTTCCGGCCCGGATTCTGTCACTTTGGAGGTATTGCAGAGGCTGGTGTGGAGTTTCCACTATGATTTGTTCCCCCTGGATAAACGGGCGGTAATTCTTCAATGCTCACACCGTTGCCAGGAGTGCCTTCTCACAATCGGCGAATTTCTCCTCCACAGAGGATAAAGTTTTGCTCGCATAGGAGATAACTTTATTGACCTTGTAATGCTTTTGGTATAATACTGCCGTCAAGCACGTATTAGAGAACCCTGTCTCCAGGAAGAACTTCTTGTTTCTGACAGGGTAAGCTAGGCAAGGCGCTTGTGAGAGGCTTCTCTTGAGTTGTCTTACTGCCTCAGATTGTTCTGGACCCCATTCCCACTTGACCCCACCCTTCAAGAGATGAATCAGGGGTCTGGTGATCTCTGCATAGCCCTCAATGAACTTTCTGCTGTAATTAGTCAGTCCAAGGAGGCTCCTTAGTTCCCGCAGAGTGGTGGGGTCTTTCAGTTTCTGAAGTGCTTCCACTTTCTTTTCCTGGGGACAGAGACCCTGAGGAGTAATCTCATGCCCCAAGAAATTAACACGGGTTCTACACCACTGTGCTTTCTGAAAGGAAAGTTTTGCTCCGGCGGCCCTCAACTGTGTCAGAACATAACGGATCTCTGCTATGTGTTCTTCCACCGATGAACTTTTGATGAGGAAATCATCTACATAAGCCAGGTTACCCCTTGCACCCAGGTCGGGCATGGCCTTATGTAGGAAAATGTTGAATTCATTGCCGGAGTTGAGGTATCCAAAGGGAGTCCGGGTCCATGTGTACTGCTGGCCCCCAAAGGTAAAAGCCAGTTTGTATTGGTCCTCCCTCCTGACAGGCACGGTCCAGTATCCATTGGTCAGGTCTATTGCTGTGAATACCTGTGACCCCTGGATCTGGGACAGCCCTTGGTCAATGTAGGGCAGAGGCCATCGGGAAGTATGGACCCGTTTGTTGAGCTCCCTAAGGTCGGCGGAGAGTCTCCACTTGGCTTCAAATTTCCCAGCAACGGATTATTGAAAGTGCTGTGGACTGGATGGATTATTCCCTGGGACTCAAGGTTCTTAATTATTTCAGTAAGGGACTCCATGGATGCGAGAGGCAAGCGATATTGCTTCACAAACACTGGAGTTATGCCAGGGTCCGTGGGAATTGTTGTTGTGTGGATGTCGGTGCGACCACAGTCATATGAGTCTACCGAAAAGAGATCTTGGAAATCCAAGAAAACTTGTTTCAACTTTTGCTTCTGTTCCAGAGTCACGCAGGCATCAGCCAGGTTGACTCTCTCTTCGACCATCTGCCTGAAGCCTGGAAAGACTTCTGGTTTTGCTATCTCAGCGGCCTCCTCCAGCTGGGTGGAGAAGTCCCTGGTCAGAGTGCTGATTTGGACTGGAGGCTTCAGGTGGGAAAGGCAGCCCTCATGGACCTGGAAAATCACCTCATCCCTCCTGAAGTCACAAGTCACATCTTCCTTACCACAAGGGCAAGAAGTGTACACCAGGAAGTTCCCCCCATGCCGGGTAAAGATCCTGTATGGTGTTGTATTGTCATCACTGTCACTGTCAAAACAGTCCTTGGGGATTGGTCCTAACAGTTCATTTCCTAAAACAATGGAGAAATGTCGGTCATCAACCGCCATTCCAATAATGGTGCCTGCGGCTAGAGTAATACTCTGTAAGTCGCTGTTATCCACCTCTACTGGAATGGTGTCATGTTCTATGTTGACTAATGGGGTTGGGTTTACCCCTAACCCTTGCTGTTGGAGAGAAGCATTTAGATGAATGTAAGCATCAGGGTTTTTCAATGTTTGTCTTCTTTTAACTTTCACTTCCAGGGAGAATTGTCGGGTCCTTTCTGGGATGGTGACTTCCTCTTTAAGCTGAATTTCAACTGCATAAGGTAGCAATTGAGCTGACCTAAATGCTTTTTCTTGATCATCAAAGCCCATGGGTTCATCCGCTAATCAGGACCAAGCTTTGAAGTTTATTAGGTCCAAACTAATGGTGAAGCGATTGAGAATGTCACTGCCTAAGTAAAAGGTGGCAGTGACGTCTCGCACGACCCAACAATTATGGACTATGCTCTTGTTGCCAATGGAGATTTTGAGCATACACCTGCTTGGCAAGATATGTTTGGAATTGGGTGTTTCCAGATCCATTTCCCATTTGTCTATCAGTTTGAATGTGGGAATGGCTGGATCTTTTTGGGAGTTGGCGGAACATGGCTTCGCTGATGAAGCTCTTACCGTTGTACACACACACTCGAGCGAGAACAGAGTCCTTCCCATCATTTAACTGAACAGGGATGAACAACTGCTCTCCAATTTGCTGAATATCAGCCAGGCTCTGAGCTGATTTCACATCTTTCTGGACTATAGGAGTGGGAGTGTCTGATTGTGGATTGGTAAAGAATTTCAGAGTGTTTCCTTCCAGTGTGGAATACCACCTTAAACTGGTAGGAAGGTTGATTTTCAGAAATAGAGAGGACCCCCCATCACCAGTCTGTTGTCCTACTGCTATTACTGTCACGTCTGGAATTTGGTTGTTCCGGAAGTGAAATTCTACTTGGTCAGATTTTTGTTCAACTATGCGGCAGGTGCCATTTAAACTAACATGGTTGACACTCTGTTTTAATTTTATTGGTCGGCTAGACTGGGTCCAGAGGACCTTGTTTACGCAATCTATTAGGGGTGACATCCTTCTCAGGAGGTCATTCCCTAGTAAACAAGGGGTGCCCTCTGAAGTCACTACTATGACCGGGTGTTTCACCTTGTGTCGCCCAATTTTGATATCCAAATCTGCAGTCCCCTTGACGGGAATTTCATTCCCGTCAAAGTTCTGCAGTTGTCCAGGAAGAGAGGTGAGAGGAACACGGTAATTCTCCCCCCTTCCTGCATTTAGTTAATCAAAGGCCCTTTTGGACAGAAGGACAGAAGGATCCAGTATCCACCAGTGCCAAAATTGTACCCTGCCCCTGTACTTGTACCGAGGCATAGTATCCTCCCTCCTTCTCCTCAAGGGGGCACAGATAATGCAAAATTTTGGACAACTGGTGGGCTAACTTTCTGGTTTTTGACATGGCGAGAGAAGTGATTTGGGCAGAATTGTGTGAAGAGCCTGGGGAATCTGAAAGAAAAAGTTGGCAACTGGAAATGGTTTCGGGTTAGGGGCCGCCCCCCCTTTTTGGAGGCAGTCATCAGGATGGGTTTGACCCATGGGATTTTGGTATTGTTGGTTCTGGGATAGAATGATGGGCGGCGACAGCTCAATCCCCACATCCACCCAGTCTGTTGATTCGGTTTTAGGTTCCCCTGTTTCCGGTTCTGGCCGCCCCTACCTTTTTGGAGGCAGTCACCAGGATGGGTTTGAACCAGGGGTTTTGGGTATTGTTGGTTCTGGGATAGGATGATGGGCGGCGACAGCTCAATCCCCACATCTACCTAGTCTGGATTGGAAACTCTTGGGACCCATTTTTCCTTGGGAAGAGTTCCCCCATCTCTAAAGGAGAAGATCCTTTTCCCAGGATCTTCTGAGGATCCCTCTCCCTCAAATTGGAAGAGCTGTACCTCCTCCACAAAGTGGGTCTGTTTGGGTCCTTTGTTTCTCCTACCCCTCCTCTGCTCCTTGGGAGGCAGGCTTTCAGGGGCAGGAGATTTTGTTTCCGGTTCCTGGGTTTCCAGGGGCTGTTTACAAGTTGGGAAGGAAGCTTCCTCCAAGGTTTTACACCCCTCTTCCCCTTGTGCCTCCTCCCTGGGAACCGGTGGGTTATCGGGGTGCTGCCCCAGTCATTGTTCTGGAGCACCAGGTCCAGAGTTTGGGGCATTCTGCGGTGGCATGCTCATCTGAGGGTTCTGTTGAGCCCTCAGTATGTGACCCAGATCCCGTGCCATATTTTGGACCTGGCGCTCAAGTTGGGAAACCCGCCCAGGTTGATACAGGGTTCTGTTTTCCCCCCTGGGCTGATCCCGGGAAGGGTAGCTATCCCTTCTCTGGTAATACCTCGGGTTGGGAAGATTTGGGTACCCCTCCACCCTTGGCCTCCCCTCTCCCGGATTAGGTTGTCTGGGCTCAGGGAATTGGGGAAAGAAGGATGGATGGTTTTGGGGCTGGAAACCTTGTGGATACCTGGGAAAAAAGTTCTGCCCAGTGTTTGGGGAATTTCTGCCCTCCTGTGGGAAGTTAGGAGGGAAGTTCCCTGGGTCAGGTGATTGGCCGGATCCCCCCCCCTTGGGCTGGAGGAGTCCACACATAACCCAGGATTGGTCGGTTTCCCTTGTAGCGGGGACTTACATAGTCAGGGGAGCGAGGGACCCCATTTGTGGGACTACCTCCTCGACTCCCTGTCTGTGACTGGCCCGAGGGCCTTCTGGGCTGTGAATTATTTGGTGCAGGCAAGTTTTTAGGCCCCCCCATCTCCAAATCTAAAACAGGGGCAACCTTTACCTCTGCCACTTTGGCAGCAGCAGGGGTGCTGTTGGTTTTGGGGTTTTTCTGCGCATTACTTTTATTTTCTATGGGCTTCTGCACCTCATAGATCCGGGTGGCTTGCTCAATGACCCAGTCTAAAGATCTTTTCTCGTGAAAATCTCTCACGAGCTGGGTCATTATGTACTTGGGAAGAGCATGGAAAAATGTGTTGATGAATTCTCTGCTGTCCGTGCGCACCCTTCTGGTGGTCTGCGCAAAGGCATGCTTCAATTCTTGCACAAACTCTTGTGGGGCCTGATCCTCCCCACCTTGCAAATTGTAGGCTGCCTTGCGAGCCTCTTGGGGATTTCTATGTACAGAAAAATGTTTCAGGATGGCCGCCCTATATGTGGACCATCTTTAATGGTTTTGGTCTCCAGCCCCGCAAAGAAACTGGAGTATTCAGGGGAGAATGTCCATTTGACCTACTGGATGCAGCTACTGCTGTCCTTCAAATGGAAAGTCTCCATCATTTGCTCATAGAGCTCCAAGTGTTCCCAAACAGAATACTTGGCATTCTTATGATAAGGCGTGATAACACTCCTGATTGCCTCAATCTGTTTTTAAGAGGTCCTTAAGAAAGGCCCTTTCCACCTTATTGGCCTTTTTGGTTCGGGTAACCCTGGTCCATCATCCTCTGATTCAGAAGCACTGCTCCCAGAGGTGCCCGTCTGATCTTCCAGGTTTTCCCGGATTCTGTGAGCCTGGGAATAGCTGACAGAATGTGGGGACCTGATCTCCTGTGTCCTGTGACGCTCAAAGGAGTCTTCAGATCCCTCCTTGCTACCAGGATTTAATGGGTACCCCCCACTGACCTAACTGGGCAGAGGTTTTCAGGATGCCCCTAGTGGGCCTACTCTCCTGGGGTTCCCCACTAAATTGCCCGCCCATCCATTCGTGGGTGGTACTGGCCTATGAGCCCCATCCTTTTGGTTGGATAGTAATCTGCCATCCCTATGGCCCTGTGCTCATGTGCGCCAGGGGACATGGGGGTGGCAGAGTCCAGGGACTGGGAGAGATGAAGGCCTCTGGTACTAGGGCTCCTGAGGTTATGCTCCGGCGTTTCCCTTTCCCAGCGTACCTCATCTCTATCAGCCCTTGCTCCCTTTTGCAATGCAAGAGCCTGCGCTTTCAGTTCCTCAGTTAAGGCCTTACTAGACTCTATCAGTCTCTCCTGCATGGCTACCTGTTGCTGGAGCCTATCATTGTGCTGGCAGAGAGCCTCATTCTCTCTCTGTGCCTCCTGATTGGTCCTGGAGTACTGGGCCAGTCTTTGCTGCAGGAGGGTTACCTCCTGAGTCCCATCCCTACTGGCCTGCTCCTTTCTTGCCAGAGCCTCTTCCACCCTCCTGGTGTGCTCTAACAGGTTCTGATGCTCTTTTTGGAGGTCACCCAGCCCCTGGAGGGCCAAGTGATTTTCTTCAGTTTTTCTTTTTAAATGGCAAACTTCCTGGCCTAAGGTGTCCCTTTCCTGACTAAGAGTCTGCATCTGTGCCGCCAGGTCGTCCCTTTGCCTTTGAAGGGCACCAGCTTTCTGGCGCTCCTGATCAAACTCTGCCTGGGTATCCAGGTCTTTCAGGATCAGTTTATTGCTCTCTGCCTTTTCCCTATCTAGGTGGCTTTGTAGGGTGACTACCTGCTCAGCACATGCCCTTTTGAAATCTAATTGTTGCTCCAGCTTTTTCTGGCTCTGCAGTAGGGAGTCCAAACCTTCTTGGTACTCCTTCTGCAAGGCCAGAAATCTGGTATCCTGGTCAGACTTTTCCTGTTGCAGGATACACATGTCCTCTTTGATTTTAATGAGATACTGTCTGCTCTCATTTTCTGACTCCTGGCTTTTGTGCATCCTCTGCTCAGAAGAGACCAGGTCAGATTGGGCCTTCTCTAATGCGATCTGTTGCCTATTTGCCAGATCTTGGCCTTCAGCACATTTGTCCCACATGTCTCCCATATATAGATACAAATATGCCGCTATCCTAACCATCTTGTCGTGTTCATCTTTAGCTTTAGGAGCCATGTATAGTTCACTCAGGGCCACATATAAGGGACCCTGATCTCTCCAGATATCTAACCCAGTTGCAGTGAGCTGTCGTGTGATTGCCTGCAACCACGCATCCTGGCCCTGCTCAGTCCATTCACCTCTCACAAATAGCTTATGTAAGAAGTGCTCTCTGGCTATTTTGATGTCTACCAGTGTTGTCATTCTGGAATTTGAGTTCCTTCCTGACTCACAGAAGTTTGTATTTTATTTTGCAAAACAGACCGTTTCCTTAGAGCGTTCCTTTGAGGGGTGCTTTTACAGTGTAAAACAGCGTGGTGATCTAACCGGATATGTGTATCCGGTCAGTTGACACACTGTATTAAGCTGCACAAGTGGTAAACCAAATCCAGAATATCCTGGCTACGAGCCCCCACTTTGTAAGCGACTTCAATTCAACACTACAGCTAAGTCAATGCCTAGTCTGGGATGCTGATGTAAACCCTTATTGATATATTTTTATGTCCAGTTCATTTTCTCTGGATGACAACCCTTATATAACACCCCTCTCTTAGAATCCCCCTGATCCCACTGAGCCAAGAAGTAGGTTTGTTTTGCAAATTAAAAGGTTTATTTGAAAAATAAACAATATATATCTATCACAATTTTATAGTAGATTAATATTTGATATCACACTTGAGAATATGATGTTGATCAACAATGGATAATGTTATAGTGGTACACTCTTTTTAATGGCTTAGAAGTTGATATAGAGAGGATAAAGTAGCTGAGAATGCTTTTATGGCTTCAAGGACAATGCAATGATGAATGAAAATGCAGTACAGAAAATAAACTTGATATGATTTCAACCAAACAAAAAAATGCAATCACTTTTCCCCCTGGTAGCAATTCACCCCCCTCCCTTATGCAATGTAAAGAGATGGAAGAATAGCACACAGTTCTCAGGAATGCAATCAAATATAATTCAGTTCCCCCCCTGGCAAGCTTAGAGCAACAGGGATGATTTTAAACACAGGCAAAGTACTTTAAAGGTGGTATGCCAAGAAGTGAAAAATATGCTAAAATGCTTTTAATTCCCTCTAGAGGTTCAGGGTGGGTGACAGCTACTTTGTATTAGTTCAGGATCACTTTAGCAATGCTCGATGAATGATTGTCAGGTTGCAAACGAATTTTAGCAAAGGAAAGCAAGGACAAATATTTTTACACGTGGCTGAAATTAAGCAAAATGTCAAATCTCTGCAAATTTAGTCACGTGAGTCGAGCGCAATTACGGAGGCATTATAAGGGGTAGCTCCTAGCACAAACGGTTCCTGAGATACGGCATATTTAGTAAGGGTAGTTTTTCGGATTTGAAATTTTAAAGCTCAGAATGACAGAAGACAGTTTTCAGGTTTAAGGATGACAGAATGACACAATTCTAGGAGGCAGTTCTAATAGGCTAAAATAGTTTGGATTAGATTATTTTAAACTAAGAGATTGGTTTTGGCACAGTGCTAGCTGGGTACTCACAATAGATTTTGGACAGGAATGCGACTTCGTCACCGATCGGGTCAGGATTGGCTGGACTTCTGCTAGCTGTTCTTCACAGCGATCTGGTCTCTGGATAGTTTGGTTGGTTTTGAGGCCTGCTGAAGAGGATTCAGCTCGTGGATTCAGGCCTCTCTGCTACAAATTCTGGAGTTAATTTCTGGTCTCTGGAGATTGATGGATTTGAAGTCTGGATCTCTGGATGTGAAGTCTGAAGTCTCCCAGCAAAGCGTCCCGCAAGAAAGTGGAAAGTGAATGTCTCTACCTGGGTTTCAATGTTCCTTTTATGTGTTTTGAAAATGGGTGTGTGCCTGGGCCTAGCCAAGCCTGCCCCTCTCACTTATCATTGGCCAGTTCTTCCTCTCTTCCTTGATTGGGGGAACTGGGTTGTGAGTCAGAGTGATGAGGTAGGTTTATGGTCAGAGGATCCTCCCCTTGTCAAATCGCACACAAATCTATTTCTGACCCAAATACCTATTTATCTATGTACCATTTTTCTAATATTATAGGTCCAGTTAACATATTTTCTGTAGCACCAAACCATCCGATCCCTGTCTTTGTACGATGTTGTGTCCACTTATGACAGAATTCTCCCCTTTTCATCCAGATAACGACCTCTAAATCTTTCCAGATTTTACACAAATGTGCCCCAGGAATATGGGTTTCAGATGATAAAGTGTCAGATTTTTAACATGCATACATTTGGAGTAACAACCTTTTTTTCCGCTACTATCCCCAAGAACATACCACAGGGTCCTAACACCTCTTAAAATGTGCCCAGAAAAATCACAAGAATGATGATGTTATTTATATAATTTTGACAAGTCCGCACTATGAATTATCCATTTTTTTTTAAATCATGCTCTGGCCCCAAAGGGGTGTGGTTTTCACAAGCCATGGTGGAATTTCTGGTTTATCCGCTTCCCCCAAGCTCAGCTTGCTCTCACAGGCACTGCCCCTCCCAGTTTCTCCCAAGAGGAAGCCATTTTACGACCCCCCCAATATAACATTTGCCTGAGCCAGGGACAGTGCTTTGTTTAGTTTCCTGTAGTCCCCAGGTGCTCCTCCCCTAATCCAATCAGAGAGGTGTCACCTCCTTTTGGTAGGGGCAGCAGAATGGAGTTGTTGAGCCAGTTCAACTCCTGTCGGGGGTAGTTTTCAGGCAGAATTCAGCTAAATGTCACTTTAGTTCCCAGTTTTCTACATTCCAATCAAACTGACAATTTTTGCACATGCAGCTAGAATGCTGATTCTAAGTTCAAAACTATGACATTTAAACAATTGCAACCCATGTGACACTCACAAGTAGGTCACTCATTCATTCTAAACATTTTGATTTTAGTGGCTTTAAACCCAAATTCACGTAAGCTGCTGACATCCCCAGCTATTGTTTATATATACATTAAATAATTACTTCCTTCAAGTCATTTCAGAATATAGTTTTATATTGTATCCACCTCTTAGCAAGTCTTTCCTTGGCCTGGTTTGGGTTCATTTGTTCAGTTCTACACAAAAGTCTGGTGGTTTTAAAACGCCGGCTTTCTGATAGTGGTGAGCACCAGTATTGCATCAATTCTGGGTTGCTTTTGGCAATCAGCATTGCCATTCCCAATGTTTTCAGGCTACTGTGTGTGTAGCCCAATGGTGGTTTTAGGCAGTGCCCTCCTGTGCTCACAACATAGGCAAAAATGGGTGGCAGCCTATTCTTCATGTTTTCCCTGTGCACTCTCTGGGGAGTTCTGGCCATCATGATGTTTTCAATGCCAGTAATGCACAGTTATATGGTAGGGCTTGGATGCATGGGTAAAAACATCCCACACCCGGCAGAGCACTCTGATACTGGGCCGCAGGGGGAGATGCCCACATTTGATGACCTCGGATCCTTCCATCAGCTGGAGTTTAGCCCCACATCACTCCGAATTCCCATGAGGTCACCCACCCCATCTACGGCAGAGCTTAATTCCTGCATGCAGCGGATGGAGGAGCAACAGGTTACCCTCACCCAGCTGGTGGAGAGGCAGCTCGACGAATCTAGGCTGCAGAAGGAGTGCTACAGCACGTCAGTGCGTCGCCTATCAAGGTCCATTGGATGCTTTGCCAGCACTATTGTCACCCTGGCACGCCATGTGCGGGAGGGTAATGATAACACCTCCAGGCTCATAGAGTCCATGTTGATTGGGCAACAGGCAAATATTGCACGTATGCCATCTATACCTGATTCTGTGCCATCCAATACCACCAACCCATCCAGCTCCACTACTGCCAGTCCAAGGAGGCGCTCGAGTCGGCTAACGGGGCTCTCGGGCAAGGATGCACAGGCACAGACGTGCACATGGAAGTGATGGCATGTGTGTGGGGAACTGCAGGACACACGTGGACTAGAAGGGTGTGAGGAGTGGGCACGTTTGGGTGGTGGGGGAGGTTGTTTTGGGTGTTTCAACATTGGGGCCAGTGTGGGGGTGGGTACGTTTGGGTGGTGGGTGGGCACGGGTGTACAGCTTCCCTAACCATTGCACCTCCTTCCCTGTTGTTAATTCATCAATATATCATCATTTGAAATCAAAACATACAT
The DNA here is from genome assembly GCF_040938575.1 of Ambystoma mexicanum. Taxonomy (NCBI): domain Eukaryota; kingdom Metazoa; phylum Chordata; class Amphibia; order Caudata; family Ambystomatidae; genus Ambystoma; species Ambystoma mexicanum. Next base: position 1,151,012,887 of record NC_090926.1, on the reverse strand, counting down.
GTGTGGACATCTATCATTTCATTTGCAGTACAACAAATCATTTATTGTCATCACCATGTCCATGCATTGCTGTGAATGTGCTGTGTCTCAAAAGTAAATGCGAATCAGTTCATCCCGTGCTCTTTGGCCATCAAGTGGACCCCGAGGGGTAGGTGGTGCCATCCCATCCCCATCCACATCCTCATCTCCATCTCCATCCCCATGCCCATCTCCATCCCCATCTTCTTCATCTGCGTCTGGGGCATTGGGATGTTCCTGCGCAGGCAAAGATTGTGCATCATGGCACATACGAGCGTGATTTTACCCGTCTTCACTGGGCTGTACAGTAGTGATCCGCCAGATCTGCTCAAACAAGCGGAACCAGAACTTCAGCAGACCGAATGTCCTCTCAATCATTCCACGTGTGCGGACATGTGCCCTATTGTACGCCTCTTCATGCCTGTTCCTTGGTCTCCGTACAGGTGTCATCATCCATGGAGTGAGTGCATATCCAGCATCACTTACAAGGGATGTAGATGGGGGGACATGTCAGTGTTTGTGGTATCATGTCTTCATCTGATGCTGTGCTATCTTGTATCATTGTTCATTCATGCATGTGTGCCATGCAGTGGTTGGAAGTGTTTATTGGCCATCACAGTGGATTTAGCCAAACGGATCTTGACCTACACATTTACGTGCATGTGTACTCTGCCCTGCGGGTGACATTTGATTGTGAGTATGGCATAGTGCAGTGATGTGCACACATGGCAGAGTCACTCCACTGTAATGAAGTAGTTACTGCAGGACGTCTCATTTACAGGCATCATGTGCATTGGGAGGGCAGTGTTCCATTTGTGGGTGGGTGTTTGCAGTGGCACAAAGTGTATGGGACAGCGACAGTATCAGCTGTGTGTGTCATGTGGCAGGGTGTTTACGGGCACACTGTGTTGACCTGTCATGTCTTCCTTTGTGATGTTTGGGATCCGCTGTCTATTTGGTTGATGGCAGGGGGGTGATGCATGTGCAGTCACAGCGGCACACTCACATTGCTCATTGGCCTGGAGACACACACACCACTTCAACAGGGTCGGAGCATTGTCAGCTGTACTCACCTAATAGCCATGTGCTTTGTCCAGCATAGCGTTCCATGTACCGTGGCAACGTCGAATTCCGCAGTACCATTGAGTCATGGGTTGAGCCTGGGAAACCTGCGCAGCAGTGTCTAATCAGTAGCATGGCATCACATACCATCTGTACATTCAACGAGTGATACTGTTTCCTATTGCGGAACACCATCTCAATTGCACGTGGTACTGTCAGCTCAATGTGGGTGCAGTCAACTGCACCTATGCAATTTGGCATGCCTGCTGTGGCATGGAAGGCCAACTTGGTGGCAATGACCTCGGGGAGGGTACGGGGTAGGGCTATGTGTTCCGACACATGGCGCAACAGGGCATCCAGTACCTGTACCAGTATTTTTGAAAAACAGGGTTGTGATATGCCGTGCAGCTCACCGACTGTGTGCTGATAGGTGCCAGTGCCAAGGAAATGCATCACAGACACAACCTTCAGGAGGGGGGGGTGGCAGTGGGGGTGTCTATGTGGCTGCTGATGTTGTCCTCAATCATGGCAGTGATATACAGGATTGTTGGACGGTCCAGCGGTATAGTGTGTGGGTCTGTCCTGGGGTAAGGTTCCAGGGTGAGGCCCTGATGCGTGGTATTGCAGGCTCCCTGCGGGGTTGTCCTGGCTGGACAATGGGGTTTGCCATAGGTGCAGGGTTGGCTGGTTGTCGCCTGCGCCTCCTCCGCCTCCTCCTCTGCACCATTACTGTGTTGTGTTGGGCTGGGTGTGGCACTTTTGTAGGCTCCCAGTGTGCTGCTGGGTCCAGCTGGGCTGATTTGGTGCACCTGTGCCCTGATTCCGTTCAGCAGGCACTGTTTAACGTCATGTTTGTGGTGGCGGCGGTACCGCCACCGTGATCACGGTTTTAACGCCATTTTTCTGGCGGTGTTTCCGTGTCCACGCTAGTTTTGATGCTCGCGGTGTTTCGTATTGCCGGTAACGATTGAACATGATCTGTTGGCAATCATGTTGTTGCCAACAGATAGACCTGAAGCACCCTCAAAGGAGGTCTCTGCTACTTCTTATTCCCTGGTGGGAATTCTGGAGATTGTTGACCGCCCCAATATCACAGCCCCATTGCTTTGCCGCCCAAGAGTCCAGATAAATGTGAGACTGGAGGTTTCTGAGAAGGGCCTTCAACCGTGTCACGTCCATGTACAGATAAACGAAGCAGAAGATCGGAGCCCTCCAAACATGAAAGAAGTGTTGGGGACAGCTATAAAATCCCAGATTATCTCACAAAACGTCTGAGAAAAGAGACCCTGATTGGGGATTAGGGAACCCAGGGGAGTGACAGCAAGGAGAATCTGTCCAAGTGTGCTGCTGATCTAATCACACTGAACCCCATGAGATGCTAGCCAGGTGTATCCTGGAACCCTGCTTCCACTGGATTACAGGTGAAGACATCCACTTGTTATTACGGAAGAGTGATCTAAGTTGTTTTATGATGCAAATGTGTCCTACCTTTATAGATAGCCTTAATGCGGCCCGTTTAAACCATATACCGTGGTGTCTGCTTGTTGTTAATTCCTGTTCAGCTTCGTGACAGTATCCATACACAGACACTCAGGTCGCCTCTTTTTTTCAACATCTCAGATTTAAGACAAATAATAAATTCACAGTTCTGAATCTTCACTTCAGCAAGAAAACTTAACACCAAAGCAAATCTGCTTTCACTCACAATAAGCATCTGCTAACCATCTAAAGTCTTCTTCATTTACAAAACTGTCACACCTCCAGGGTTCGTTTTTGGAAGCTAAACTAACTCAGCACTAATTAACAAAGTCAATAGGTCTGAATTGCTTTCACACCACTGGTATAGTTATATGTTTAGCTACAGACATTACAGACACAGGAACAGCCTCATACGGCCAGATGCAGACATCATATAACAGGTGCATCCATTTAAACCCATCTAGAATGAACAGTGCCCCTTTGACAACAGAGCTCTCAACAGGACACTATCTATTTCAGTACACATCTCCCAAAAGAATATATGCACTACAATGCACTCTGCCTAACCCAGATCAGAGGCTCTAGAAACTACACGTCCCAGAAAGCCCTTTGTATCAGCCTGGTGATGATGTCAGGTCACCAAAACCATTCTGCCTTACTTTGGAAGCAATAACATAGACAGCTACTGGCCTGAAGGGCCTGCTACACCATCTTGTCTCCGGGGCTAAATTTACCATTCATGCAGGTCAGAGCACCACACACACACACACACACACACACAGATCTCTGTCTGTCCTAGGGCCAGGTGTATACAGTGTGAATCCGCACTTTCATGGTTTCCCGACTACACCACTGCTAACATACATGCCACCAGGTTCACTCAGTATTTATAACCCAGATCCCATAGTGCACTATGCTTGTCTCCCTGTAAAACGCCCTCAGTTGACTATACATCCCAGAAAACACTCTTCATCACTCACTATAGCTGCCCCACAGGTAGCATGCTCCAGTCTGATAGGAGCACACAGGGTAGGTCATGAAATACCTGACTAAACTCTTGGGAAAAGGAATGGTAAGGAGGGGATGCTGGGAGTCCTTCAAGGGCTGTTGTTTCGAAGGCATGGAAGTAGAAAAACTAAAGAGAGGGTGAAATAACGGAAGATGTGTTCTTCACGAGGTACCACGCTGGAGACCATAGGTAAGTAGTAGTGTGGTGATTATGTCCAGTTGTGCACCAGTAGTTCAAGTGTAGTTACACTGACACAGAGAGACACAAACACTGGACCATCCATAAATCAAGCCAGCTTCCACCAACTGCCGGTGACAGGACACTCACTCAGTCAAGCAGCCACCAACATTCCTAAACACATTCCACACACCCGCTTCCGAAGACATAATGTGCATGAGCAGTACAGCGCATTACTCCAGAAGGCCAAACAAAAGTATATACTAATTGTTATAATGTACTTGTTATGAGTTAATGTCTGCAAGGGATGCTGTGGTGAGCCAGCATGGAACGCTATGTGAGCCAGCAGAATGTTTGGTAATGAATCCAGCTCCAAGGTTCCATCTTTGTCAGTTGAGTCTGGGTGATGGGACCCAGTGGTCTTCTAAGTTACCAGCTTAATGTAACTTACAATAAAGTACCTGTAAATAAGTTCAAGAAGACTACAGAAGCTGCTTTCTAACACTAATAGGGCAAAACACTCCACCACTGGACAAACAATCTGGGCTCAATTCACTAAAAATCAGGCAAATAAAAAAGTGCAAAGGATATGCATTTTTAGAGGTCACATTTCTGGAAATGTGCAGGTCACCTTATTCGCAAAGGGAGGATGAGCGCAGGTGTGAATGAAGTGCTGGCCAGTCCCCTTGCATACATTCGTTACAGGACTGAAATGGAAGCAGAACAGCAGTGGTTCAAACCGCTTCTGTTCCGTTTAAAAGAGAATCATCACATCGTCAGTGCATCCATGTAGCATCTTCACCCCGCCCCTCGTGATGACTTTCAACTAGATGCATACAGAACCTCAGCCTTTTATGGCATTTTACAGCACATTGGTTCTGTGAATTTGGGATGCACTTTCATAAGTGTGGGCAAAACTCAACCCTTCTTCGCTAAAATGGCTATGGCCAATGGTAGTTGGAGTCCAAAACATCTGGAGAGACAAAGGTTATAGAGCCAAGCTCTAATAGATACTTGCTCTGTAAGCCCATCGAAGGGAGGCAATGGGAGTGAACCCTCGAACAAAAAAAGAAGCATATTTACACGTGTGACGAGCGCTTAGGGACACGCACATTATCGGGAAGCAACAGAGCTATTTACAATCATAGGGGAAGAACACATCGAGGGAAGCAGAGACAAGGTTGGGCAACTTGCAGCAAGGGATGTACAAGCACAGGGGAGGAAACAGTGACAAGCAGATAACCGAGTCCCAGGTAGAATGGTGAGTGGAGGGTGTGGACCTGGGTATTAGGAAGGTGCTATTCCTTGAAGAGGTAGGTCTTGAGTGCTTTCCTGAACTGTAAAATCAATGGGCAAGTCTGATGTCGACGATGAGGTTACAGAGTCTTGGGGTGTAGACAGGGAAGGCCTGTATTCTGGTTCTTTCCTTCCAGTAAAAAAAACCACACTGGAGTGCCTACAATTCTGTAGGGGTCGTCCCTGCGACAGAATTATATTTCCCTCTAGTGCTAGCATGCACTGGTGTGCCACTTATCTAAAAGTAGATAGGATACGGAATGGAATATTTACCACAATTCTAGTATGCACATGAAAACGAATAATGTTTGGAAACTAGAGCAATCTCCTGTTGGCAAGACAAAGTCATACACACTGCACGGGTTTAATACATCATGACATCATACTTAGGCAGATGGAAAAAAGGAGGTATTTGAAATACTGCATGGCTCACTCCTACCGCCTAACGTATTAGGAGGGACAATAATATACCACTGATGTGAGTGCTAGGTGATGTTACTGAAAATCTCCCTTTCCTGGTCTAATGGGCAGCTGGTCTTCAGGGGATAATGAATATGGTCAATACGTAATCAATCTGCAACTACTGCTAAATTCAACTTCAACCCAAAATGTTTAAAATGCTGCACCGTCCCCCAGCAAGGTAAATTGTTTGTGCCCCTTACGTGAAGGTTTAACTTAAGTAACAAACCTTGACTGGTGTACCCCTGAGTGATAATGTGGCACCTTAGATGCCTGCATTATCACCCCATAAACGCATTTCTGACGCCTCTCTTGGACACATGGTTCAGTAACAACGTTAGCCACTATTTCTGTCTTCAAGCGGAGATTGAATTTCTTTTATTTGTGCTCATCATTTGTATTGTGTCCCGTCACTAGACAAACATCTAAGGCCATATTACAGAAACTTTGCATCAGTGCAAGTGCAATTAGAATCAGGGCTTGAAATTGCTGTAGTGAGAAAAGATATTCTTACATTGCATTTTTATACCAAGGCAAATTGGTTCCATGTGATAATGTCCCCTCATAAATGTCGCCATACAAGAATGTCACAGTTCTTTTGCGTAGACATTTTCATAGGGAACCTGTGGGGTACAGCCCTGGAAACCACCACATTTTTTTTTCTTTTAAAGGGAGTGGGGGAGACCCCCGCAACCCCCGCTCCCATCTCCCATTTACCCCAGATATTGTCCCCATATATAATGTCACCTATGCCATTTCCCGGCGACTATATGTATGGTGACATTATATACAGGGATAATATTACCTGATACCAGCAAATTACTAGGACTAGGGCAAAAAATGCCTTAGTGCAAAAATGCGTTGAAATCAATTCACTGGTGCAAAGTTTCAGTAAGCATCCTAATTAAAAAGTGCTGCAGACACTCAGCACTCTTTGTCACACTCTGGACTGAAAGAGTGGAGTATCTGCCCTCTCCGAGAGCATGATCTCTTAGGTCTAACCTTGTGCTCAGCCGCCAGCTTTTCTCTTTGGGACAGGATCAGTAAAAGGATAAAAGGTGAGGGAAGGAGGTCGGGTCACACATATTTCTCTTTAAGAAAACTGCAAATCATGTCCTTAAACCAGATGTATGCCTCGATTTCTACTGCCTCCACAATTCCCTCTTCACCCACGGCAGAGCCCACAATATCCAAAAATACTGATGCTCTCTGCCAATCTCCTCCATGGCTGGCGAGTGGTGAGCTTGGACGAAAGATTTCAGATGTTAACTAAATCACCTGATATTTGCACCCTTTTGATGAGTCAAGTTGCTTTATATATTATCAGTAGTCTGGGTGATCTATGAGTGAGCAGGCATGGCTCATGTTGTGATCAGTCTTGACAGGCCGAGAAGGAGGTAGGAGGTTGTGGGAACAGACGGTGGAAAGGCTTTGTATAAGGGATAGGGAGAAGGTTAAATAGAGCTCGAAAATTGAAATAGGATAGGACATCTTTTTGCCACGTCACTATTACGGTCTCTACTACATCCCAGTCACCAGTCCGCCTAGCATGGCAAACACAAGTGACTTTGCATTGTCAGTGTGAGGTGAAAAACACACCAGAAGCGCTTGGAGACAAGCAGGAGAGTACAATGCATTCATATTTTTTGGTCGGCAGGGGGAGAGTATTTTCAGTGGTTGTAACTGAGTGCATTGTACTTTCTTTCCCATACAGATAAATATCTTTCTAGAATACATTAAAAAATGCAGAGAAAACCTCTTGTATTTTGTTAGTAGTCAGGGAGTGGGGATTCTGTTCATTAACTGTATCTGATTGTGTCGTCCTTTGCCATGGCAAATGACATTTGCAGAGAAAAACATTTACAGAGAAAAAGTGTCACATTTATTTGTTTGTTTGTTTGTTTTGTTTGTTTGTTTATTTATATGGCGCACCGGACCAGAAGGTATGAGGGCGCAGGCATTGCAAGTATATTCTCAGCTTAGTTACAGTGCTGTACATTATTTACATTATTATACAAGGGCGCAGTGAGGAAATGCAGTTACAGGAGATAGTAGAGTACAATTATAAAAGAGTTACAGGTTGACGGAAATTTGCAGTAATTACAAAGTCGGTTATTGGTATTTGTTCTTTAGCCACTGGATATGCATGAGGGGTATATTTGTATGCAGGAGGGGTATATTTTAAGTGGCTCTGGCTGTGCACATGTTATTTTAGTTGCCCTGCCTAATATAAGTTGCTTAGGAAAAGTCTATTATGCCTTTGTCGGCAACATATTATATTATACTCTGTGGCTTTAAATCATTGTGTCTTGGCAGCAAAGGTGAATATCAAACAAGTCTATTTCTTGGTAGGCAGGAGAAGATTATAGCCAGTGAAGGTTAATTAGTGTGATTGCTTTCAGTAGCCATACCAAATACAAATTATTACTACCAATATTACACATTTTTGGTAGGCGGAGGAGAATTCTCTGGCATTTACTGATTGCATTGGCCCTCATTACGACCCTGGCGGAAATCGAAAAACGATGGCGGAAATGCAATACCGCCATCGAATAGCGCTCGGTGCGACTATGACCCGTCACCGCAAAGTACGAAGCCATTAGCGACACCGTAGTGAACGCCAACGCTAACTGCACCAAGCACGCGCGCGCGCGCCATGCCAAACCGCAAACACCACCATGGTGCAACGGTACGCCAATTCCGACCCTAGCGGACATGTACCTAACGCCATCAGGCATGGCGGAATGTACCATTCCGCCATGGCGAGAAGTACGGCATCGCGAATCAACCGTAAACGGCCCCACTGAGTGCCTGTACACCGCTCCCTGCCCACAAAGTACAACTCCCTGTAGGTGCAATGAAGTCACAATGCAACCATTGAAATGTACAAAGCACCCATGCATGCCAACGAACAAAAGCAACACAAGAGGGGCCAATGGGAGCTGCAGGTCACAGATGGCACGAATACAGAAGCCATCCCAATGGACATGACCACAGTCCCCCACCAAGAAACGCACGCAAACACAGGCACCTGTGCCCAGCAACATTCCGAAAATCACATCATTCCACCAGTCCACCTGGCTGACCGGCATCTGTTACACAAAACCCAATCCCCCGCCCCTGAGCATGACAACATTCAAACTGTCATATAGGCAGCCCCCATCCCTGACCTCACGGGCTCAGTAGGCAAACGCGCCCAGTACAGTACCACGCAACTAAACCCCGAAGCTGGAACCCAATGCAGATCTCCTCACAATACATCGCCCCCCAAATAGGCATATGCCACATCACTTGCAAAGAAAAACGCTACACGGGCCAAATCAGAATAGCAATTTATGCACATCAAAGACACCAAGCCCATACAGCCATCAGGCCATGAACTCCAAAACACTAATCACCATTGTGGGCTGCATCCGCAAGAAATGACCAGCCACTACTTGTGTGTCGCCCTGTACCCCCATGGTACACAGAGCCACATTCACGTACGAAAAGGCAACATGGAAGCGCACAGAACCGCAGGGCTGTCCCAATGGGGAGGCACTAGTCCAGCTGAAAGGCCGAAATGTTGCTCCGAGACACCAGTACTGCGTAAGGGCATGTGGGCCATTGGCGATCGTCCCATAAGATCGTAATGCTGCTCCACCGATTAACACGAAGCAGCAGGTGTCGGGAGTAAAATCCATCTGCAGGAGTGGCATACAGATGGCAGTGGCAAAAGGGGAGGAGATACCTGTCAACCAGAAGAAAAGAAAAAGAACAGAATGGCCATCAGAACTACATTCGAACAACTCACTTCAATGATCACACGAAATCCACAGCCATATGCATGCTAGCCCACTCAAAAGGATCATCACCACCCCAAAACCACTTGCGACTCATAACCATCTATATCGAGGTGCAAACACCATCACTAACGAGTGTACCTGTGCATGCGTCTGTCAAAACAGAATCCATCAGATGGGAATGTCAACGTGCATGGACACAAGTGTCTGAGGGCGCCTCGAGACAGGGAGGGCTCAACAAGGCCAGATAGACGATGGTCCCACTATGGCAGGCCTGCATCACATAGCGTAGGGGAGGCGGATAGATCCCAAGAAGCCCTGTACATGGCAAACTCTGTATCAAATCACCTGCCCATGCATCCATTCATCATTCCCTCATCCCGGGATCAAAACGCCTGAATAATTACTCACATGACATTAGAAACATCCATTGAGTCTGTGCGTTATGCAGCCTGCAAAATCCACAGTGCCCCAGCCCGTATTTCCAGTGTTGTGAAGTAACATGTATTTTGGAACGGCCGGCCTCATCGCCCACGTAGCTAATGCGCATCCCAAACTATTCATATCAATCATTGCTCCCTCGCCATGGGCCCTGTCTCAAGGACATTGAACAATAGAACGTTATATTTGCAGTCAGACCTGTGGGCATCTCCTCGCCGCCAGCTGATAACCGAAAGCGCCGCCCTTCGAATTCCTCATTTGCAACATCACGTCGAAAAGGCATCTGTGGCCGTTTGAAATCCCTAATTATTCCATCGAGTGCGGCTGTGTGTGAAAATGGCAACTGCCTTCACCCACGAATGGGACGCCCCGCCCGTCGTTGCAACTCGGTACAGTGATGCATGAGGGCCCACCGTTACTCGAGTACTACGTTCCACTGACCCTTCACAAGTCTGTTCGCGACTGCACAGATGGAATGGGAAACAATGGGACCATAGCCGAATGAACATAACAACCAATCCAACACGCCCATCGGGTACAAATACATGATAGCAATAGCAAGATACCATTCCCCGAATTGCAGCGTTGTGCGCGTGACGTGCCCGGCCAAAGGGGAGAGCAGTTTGCACAGGTGGAATGAATCACCACAGGTGGAGGCCATACAGCCTGAAAACACATGAATTGCACAGCCAGTCTCCTCCCACAACCACACCGAAATGCTACCGGCAGGACTCGCGATGTTGGCCCTGGGGGACCTGATAGCGCTGCAAGAGCTCCAACTCCAAGAGGAAGACGAACACCAACTACAACCGGCCGCACGGAGGAGACGCAGGAGGAGGAGGAGGGCAAGGCAGGGCCAGCAAGGCCCACCAGCACAGCCACTACCACCACGCAGGCAGCCCGCAATCCCACGCCTCCGAGCACATCCGTTCAACCTCACTGATGAGCAGATCCACACCCTCTACCGTTTGGACCGGGACACCATAGCCGCCATTGTGGACATGACACAGGCTGACCTTGTCAGCATGATAGATAGCCCAACCGCCATCCCACCCCTACTGAAGGTGGTGTCTGTACTCCACTTCCTGGCCACAGGCACCTACCAGCACACAGTCGGACAGTTGCATGGCATTTCTCAGCCACTGTTCTCACGGACACTATTGCAAGTGCTCGATGCCCTCCTGCAGCACGCAGACGACTACATCTGCCTACCACGCTCGGAGCAGGAAATTACAAACACGAAAGTGGGATTCCATGCACTTGGCGGCATACCGGGTTGCATTGGTGCCATCGACTGCACCCATGTGGAATTGGTCGTCCCACATGCCATGGAGGCCCAGTACCGCAACCGAAAACAATTTCATTCCCTGAATGTACAAATGGTGTGTGACTCCAACAGGATCATTACACATTGTTGTGCCCGATTCCCTGGATCAACCCATGATTCTATGGTCTTGAGGAACTCTACAATACCACGCTACATGGAGCGACACGCAGGGAACAGATCCTGGCTACTCGGTGAGTCTCATTACATGCATGATGATGTGGGGTATGTGAATTGGCAATGACCTGGCAGGAAGGGGGGGGGGGTGTGCGTACGTATCAATGGCATTCCACATCATACGTTTCTCGTCCACATACAGGTGATGCTGGATATCCACTGAAGAGATGGCTCCTCACACCAATCCGGAACCCACGGGACCAGCATGAGGAGGACTACAACCATGCCCACTCACGTACCCGTGTAGTCATAGAACAGGCATTCGGCCTACTGAAGGGCCGTTTCCGCTGCCTCAGCAGGTCTGGCGGGGCACTCCTGTACCGCCATGAGAAGGTTGCAAAGATGGTGATGGCATGTGTCATGCTCCACAACATGTGCGTACGTAGAAATGTGCCCATGCCCCCTGACGCAGAACTGCAAGCACCTGATGATGGTCATGATGAGGGTGGGGATGTGGCAGCACCTCATGGAGTCTGCGAGGCACCGGAGGCCCGTGACATTCGTCAGCATCTCATTGATGTATGCTTCTAGCACTCACGCCTGGTGGCTGATACATGGACACGGGACTCGTGGCACTGCGTGTGTCTGGGACATGCACAATATGGACTGTACGCCTATGATGGCCTAGTACACAAAGATCAATGTCCACACATCTCATTGGTTGATCGTGCACTTTTTATGGCATATGTGATGTCATGTTGAACACCCTATCGACCCGCCACCCAAGTGAGCCCAACACACCCCCTCCACCCCCCTACCTCCCCCCCGAACACCAGTGTCCAAAGATGCTCATTGTCAGTGGGCTGTCGCTATTGCAGGCCCCCTCTGCGGGTATCAGGGGCACCCCTGCCTGTGGAGCGCAGGTTCCTTCCAGATCTACGTTGGGGGCTGCCCTGGACGGAGCTTGCAACGGATGATGTGTCTGCCTGCTCACGTCCATGCATGTCCCTAAGGGTTTGCGAGAGCTCAGTGAGCACACGGCGCACTGCGGCAAGTTCGGCACATACGTCCTTGGCTGTCGCATGCAGTTCCCCCCTGAGGCTCTCGGTGCTTCTCTCCATTTGGACTCTCAGGCTCTCGGTGCTACTCTCGATTTGTGCCCTAAGTGTCTCAGTTGATGTTTCTATGTCTGCCTTAGTGCCCCCACATTCATCAGCATGGTCCTTGAGGAGCGTGGCCAGTTGCTGCTGTTGTTCGATCAACTGGTCGAGGGACTGTTGCCTCTGCTGGGCCAAGGCCATTTGCGGGGTGTCACGGAGGGGCTGTTGTCCTCATGTTGCATTGCCACAGAGCTTGTGGGGGATGCCCAGTCGTCGTCTTGTGGGTGCCCCTGCGTGGTATCCTCATGTTGTACGGGATGGGACAGACAGGGGGATTGGGACAGGTCATGGATGGATCTGACTTCGGCATCCCCGTTTTCTGTGTCGGAGCATGCTGCCATCAATGGGGTGTCACCTATGGTGCTGCTGCCACCGGAGGCAGTGCCTTCTGTGGCATCCATTGGGGGGACCTGTGGTGGTGGTGTTGTGGGCATGCTGGCTGCTGGGGTGCCTGTTGATGTTCCCTCCTCTGTGCTGCCACCTGATTTGTGCTGCTGCCGTGTCTTGATGCGTGCAGCTGAGGTGGAGGGTCTCTGGCCGTTGGTCTTGGCCCTCTTTGCAGGTGTGCTGGTAGGGGTGTCCTGTAGCTCGTCGTTTGGATCGGACCCTGTGGTGGAGTAGAGGAGGGTGAGGGTTATTGGTGGGTCTGTGGGAATTGGAATTGCATTGTGTCACATGCATTGGGGTGGTACCTGAGGGTGATTTGGGCCGGGCCCTTGGAGGTGCTTTGATTTGTGTGTGGAGTGAGGGTGCAGTTGTTTGGCAGCCTGCAGTTAGGGTGTGCCTGCTGCACGTGTAGTGCGTGTATTAGGGGTTTTTAATTATTTATGTATTTATTGTGGGTTTTAACGTGCGCTATCAGGCCGATGTGTGTGGACGTTCTCCTGGACATGTGTTTCTGTTGCACTATGTGGACGCATGGTACTTCACATGGATGGACTGTGTGGATTTGGCATAGTTTTTCCTGGCCCACCTACCTGTATCTTCGGATGTCTGCACTCCTTTCTCCATCCCTCCGACTCCCTCTATGCTCTCCATTCCGATGGTGGAGGCACAGATTTCTTCCCAGGGGGTCAACTTGATGGGTGATTCAGGACCTCCCCCGGTGGCTGTGGCAATGTTGCGGTTGGCAGAGAGTATGCTGCGGACGCGTATCCGCAGGTCGTCCCATCGCTTGCGGCATTGCTGTGGGGTGCGGGGTGCGGTCCCCACCGCACTTACCCGCTGTGCCACCAGAGCCCATATGGCCTTCTTGTTTGCAAGTGCCGTCCTGGTCATTTGCGTGGAGAAGACGACGGCAGCATTCTCCTGGAGGGTCTCTGTTAGCACGGTGAGTTCCTCACGGGAGAAGTGGACCTGCCGCTTGCGGTCGCACGCTTTCTTCGCTACTTTTCCCATTTTTCTTGGTTTCGCTAGGGTGGTTGACGGGTTGGGGTGTGTTTCAGGGTAGTGATTTTAGTGGTTGTGTGGTTTTAGTGTATTTATAGGTGTACGCCGGGATGTTTCCCGTTCCGGGCCCATGTTTTAACTTCCGTTTCCGTATATTTCCGGCCACCGTACTTTCCGGTAGGCGCACACTGCGGTGACCGCTAAGAGGGGTGGCGGTATTGCACCTGGGGCGCCGTACGGCGGCGGTGTGGGCCGTTTTGGGGTCATTTCCGCCATCGCGGACTTTGCACTTCCGCCATGCCGTGGTGCTCGTGCCCGATGGGTCGGAATGGGCCGCACTTTGCTCCTTCGTGCAATGGCGGAAACGCTATTTACGCTGTGGCGCTCCGGTCAGTCGCTTTCCGCCAGGGTCGTAATGAGGGCCATTGTGTTTTAGTTGCCATACCAAATACTATTTGCAGAAAAAAAAGTCTTAACTTTCTTTACAGGAAGCAGTAGATTATATTAATTGATGGTATGTGAATGCATTGTATTTTCGTTGCATTACCAAATACTGGTTTCAGAATTGAATTGATTGTTTATTTGTATAGCGCCTATACACAATGTGTTTCAAAGTGCTTAAAGGCATGGAGGGAACAAGGGAGAATACAGTGAACATTCTAACACGTCCTTGATACAATCAGAATGTGAAAAATAACTATCATAAAAAAATAACCTCAAAAGGATCATCACCACCCCAAAACCACTTGCGACTCATAACCATCTATATCGAGGTGCAAACACCATCACTAACGAGTGTACCTGTGCATGCGTCTGTCAAAACAGAATCCATCAGATGGGAATGTCAACGTGCATGGACACAAGTGTCTGAGGGCGCCTCGAGACAGGGAGGGCTCAACAAGGCCAGATAGACGATGGTCCCACTATGGCAGGCCTGCATCACATAGCGTAGGGGAGGCGGATAGATCCCAAGAAGCCCTGTACATGGCAAACTCTGTATCAAATCACCTGCCCATGCATCCATTCATCATTCCCTCATCCCGGGATCAAAACGCCTGAATAATTACTCACATGACATTAGAAACATCCATTGAGTCTGTGCGTTATGCAGCCTGCAAAATCCACAGTGCCCCAGCCCGTATTTCCAGTGTTGTGAAGTAACATGTATTTTGGAACGGCCGGCCTCATCGCCCACGTAGCTAATGCGCATCCCAAACTATTCATATCAATCATTGCTCCCTCGCCATGGGCCCTGTCTCAAGGACATTGAACAATAGAACGTTATATTTGCAGTCAGACCTGTGGGCATCTCCTCGCCGCCAGCTGATAACCGAAAGCGCCGCCCTTCGAATTCCTCATTTGCAACATCACGTCGAAAAGGCATCTGTGGCCGTTTGAAATCCCTAATTATTCCATCGAGTGCGGTTGTGTGTGAAAATGGCAACTGCCTTCACCCACGAATGGGACGCCCCGCCCGTCGTTGCAACTCGGTACAGTGATGCATGAGGGCCCACCGTTACTCGAGTACTACGTTCCACTGACCCTTCACAAGTCTGTTCGCGACTGCACAGATGGAATGGGAAACAATGGGACCATAGCCGAATGAACATAACAACCAATCCAACACGCCCATCGGGTACAAATACATGATAGCAATAGCAAGATACCATTCCCCGAATTGCAGCGTTGTGCGCGTGACGTGCTCGGCCAAAGGGGAGAGCAGTTTGCACAGGTGGAATGAATCACCACAGGTGGAGGCCATACAGCCTGAAAACACATGAATTGCACAGCCAGTCTCCTCCCACAACCACACCGAAATGCTACCGGCAGGACTCGCGATGTTGGCCCTGGGGGACCTGATAGCGCTGCAAGTGCTCCAACTCCAAGAGGAAGACGAACACCAACTACAACCGGCCGCACGGAGGAGAAGCAGGAGGAGGAGGAGGGCAAGGCAGGGCCAGCAAGGCCCACCAGCACAGCCACTACCACCACGCAGGCAGCCCGCAATCCCACGCCTCCGAGCACATCCGTTCAACCTCACTGATGAGCAGATCCACACCCTCTACCGTTTGGACCGGGACACCATAGCCGCCATTGTGGACATGACACAGGCTGACCTTGTCAGCATGATAGATAGCCCAACCGCCATCCCACCCCTACTGAAGGTGGTGTCTGTACTCCACTTCCTGGCCACAGGCACCTACCAGCACACAGTCGGACAGTTGCATGGCATTTCTCAGCCACTGTTCTCACGGACACTATTGCAAGTGCTCGATGCCCTCCTGCAGCACGCAGACGACTACATCTGCCTACCACGCTCGGAGCAGGAAATTACAAACACGAAAGTGGGATTCCATGCACTTGGCGGCATACCGGGTTGCATTGGTGCCATCGACTGCACCCATGTGGAATTGGTCGTCCCACATGCCATGGAGGCCCAGTACCGCAACCGAAAACAATTTCATTCCCTGAATGTACAAATGGTGTGTGACTCCAACAGGATCATTACACATTGTTGTGCCCGATTCCCTGGATCAACCCATGATTCTATGGTCTTGAGGAACTCTACAATACCACGCTACATGGAGCGACACGCAGGGAACAGATCCTGGCTACTCGGTGAGTCTCATTACATGCATGATGATGTGGGGTATGTGAATTGGCAATGACCTGGCAGGAAGGGGGGGGGGGTGTGCGTACGTATCAATGGCATTCCACATCATACGTTTCTCGTCCACATACAGGTGATGCTGGATATCCACTGAAGAGATGGCTCCTCACACCAATCCGGAACCCACGGGACCAGCATGAGGAGGACTACAACCATGCCCACTCACGTACCCGTGTAGTCATAGAACAGGCATTCGGCCTACTGAAGGGCCGTTTCCGCTGCCTCAGCAGGTCTGGCGGGGCACTCCTGTACCGCCATGAGAAGGTTGCAAAGATGGTGATGGCATGTGTCATGCTCCACAACATGTGCGTACGTAGAAATGTGCCCATGCCCCCTGACGCAGAACTGCAAGCACCTGATGATGGTCATGATGAGGGTGGGGATGTGGCAGCACCTCATGGAGTCTGCGAGGCACCGGAGGCCCGTGACATTCGTCAGCATCTCATTGATGTATGCTTCTAGCACTCACGCCTGGTGGCTGATACATGGACACGGGACTCGTGGCACTGCGTGTGTCTGGGACATGCACAATATGGACTGTACGCCTATGATGGCCTAGTACACAAAGATCAATGTCCACACATCTCATTGGTTGATCGTGCACTTTTTATGGCATATGTGATGTCATGTTGAACACCCTATCGACCCGCCACCCAAGTGAGCCCAACACACCCCCTCCACCCCCCTACCTCCCCCCCGAACACCAGTGTCCAAAGATGCTCATTGTCAGTGGGCTGTCGCTATTGCAGGCCCCCTCTGCGGGTATCAGGGGCACCCCTGCCTGTGGAGCGCAGGTTCCTTCCAGATCTACGTTGGGGGCTGCCCTGGACGGAGCTTGCAACGGATGATGTGTCTGCCTGCTCACGTCCATGCATGTCCCTAAGGGTTTGCGAGAGCTCAGTGAGCACACGGCGCACTGCGGCAAGTTCGGCACATACGTCCTTGGCTGTCGCATGCAGTTCCCCCCTGAGGCTCTCGGTGCTTCTCTCCATTTGGACTCTCAGGCTCTCGGTGCTACTCTCGATTTGTGCCCTAAGTGTCTCAGTTGATGTTTCTATGTCTGCCTTAGTGCCCCCACATTCATCAGCATGGTCCTTGAGGAGCGTGGCCAGTTGCTGCTGTTGTTCGATCAACTGGTCGAGGGACTGTTGCCTCTGCTGGGCCAAGGCCATTTGCGGGGTGTCACGGAGGGGCTGTTGTCCTCATGTTGCATTGCCACAGAGCTTGTGGGGGATGCCCAGTCGTCGTCTTGTGGGTGCCCCTGCGTGGTATCCTCATGTTGTACGGGATGGGACAGACAGGGGGATTGGGACAGGTCATGGATGGATCTGACTTCGGCATCCCCGTTTTCTGTGTCGGAGCATGCTGCCATCAATGGGGTGTCACCTATGGTGCTGCTGCCACCGGAGGCAGTGCCTTCTGTGGCATCCATTGGGGGGACCTGTGGTGGTGGTGTTGTGGGCATGCTGGCTGCTGGGGTGCCTGTTGATGTTCCCTCCTCTGTGCTGCCACCTGATTTGTGCTGCTGCCGTGTCTTGATGCGTGCAGCTGAGGTGGAGGGTCTCTGGCCGTTGGTCTTGGCCCTCTTTGCAGGTGTGCTGGTAGGGGTGTCCTGTAGCTCGTCGTTTGGATCGGACCCTGTGGTGGAGTAGAGGAGGGTGAGGGTTATTGGTGGGTCTGTGGGAATTGGAATTGCATTGTGTCACATGCATTGGGGTGGTACCTGAGGGTGATTTGGGCCGGGCCCTTGGAGGTGCTTTGATTTGTGTGTGGAGTGAGGGTGCAGTTGTTTGGCAGCCTGCAGTTAGGGTGTGCCTGCTGCACGTGTAGTGCGTGTATTAGGGGTTTTTAATTATTTATGTATTTATTGTGGGTTTTAACGTGCGCTATCAGGCCGATGTGTGTGGACGTTCTCCTGGACATGTGTTTCTGTTGCACTATGTGGACGCATGGTACTTCACATGGATGGACTGTGTGGATTTGGCATAGTTTTTCCTGGCCCACCTACCTGTATCTTCGGATGTCTGCACTCCTTTCTCCATCCCTCCGACTCCCTCTATGCTCTCCATTCCGATGGTGGAGGCACAGATTTCTTCCCAGGGGGTCAACTTGATGGGTGATTCAGGACCTCCCCCGATGGCTGTGGCAATGTTGCGGTTGGCAGAGAGTATGCTGCGGACGCGTATCCGCAGGTCGTCCCATCGCTTGCGGCATTGCTGTGGGGTGCGGGGTGCGGTCCCCACCGCACTTACCCGCTGTGCCACCAGAGCCCATATGGCCTTCTTGTTTGCAAGTGCCGTCCTGGTCATTTGCGTGGAGAAGACGACGGCAGCATTCTCCTGGAGGGTCTCTGTTAGCACGGTGAGTTCCTCACGGGAGAAGTGGACCTGCCGCTTGCGGTCGCACGCTTTCTTCGCTACTTTTCCCATTTTTCTTGGTTTCGCTAGGGTGGTTGACGGGTTGGGGTGTGTTTCAGGGTAGTGATTTTAGTGGTTGTGTGGTTTTAGTGTATTTATAGGTGTACGCCGGGATGTTTCCCGTTCCGGGCCCATGTTTTAACTTCCGTTTCCGTATATTTCCGGCCACCGTACTTTCCGGTAGGCGCACACTGCGGTGACCGCTAAGAGGGGTGGCGGTATTGCACCTGGGGCGCCGTACGGCGGCGGTGTGGGCCGTTTTGGGGTCATTTCCGCCATCGCGGACTTTGCACTTCCGCCATGCCGTGGTGCTCGTGCCCGATGGGTCGGAATGGGCCGCACTTTGCTCCTTCGTGCAATGGCGGAAACGCTATTTACGCTGTGGCGCTCCGGTCAGTCGCTTTCCGCCAGGGTCGTAATGAGGGCCATTGTGTTTTAGTTGCCATACCAAATACTATTTGCAGAAAAAAAAGTCTTAACTTTCTTTACAGGAAGCAGTAGATTATATTAATTGATGGTATGTGAATGCATTGTATTTTCGTTGCATTACCAAATACTGGTTTCAGAATTGAATTGATTGTTTATTTGTATAGCGCCTATACACAATGTGTTTCAAAGTGCTTAAAGGCATGGAGGGAACAAGGGAGAATACAGTGAACATTCTAACACGTCCTTGATACAATCAGAATGTGAAAAATAACTATCATATTCAGCCTGGCGACATTTCAAATAGTGCAAGTGCTATAGACAATGATGAAGGGGGAGAGGGGTGAGGGAGAAAAGAGACAGACAAGCGGCTACATTACTATGCCTGACGACAAGTGGGGTAGTGCCGGAATTCAACAAGAGGGAGGGGTGTTGGGGGGGTTGGAGTTAAGGACATGGAGAAGAACAAAGCAAGCAACAATCATACTAGGCCTGACGGCAATTCCAATAGTGCTGTGGGGGGGAGGGGGTAGGAGAGCCAATTGAGGAGGAGGGGAGAGACAGCAAGCTGCTATCAAATCAGGTCATGAGACATCAATGATAGAGTAAGAGCTATTGACATTGAAGAGAAGGGAGGAGGGGTATGCAGGAGAAAGAGACAGACAAGCGGCTACCTTACTATGCCTGATGACAATTGAGGTGGTGCCGGAAAATAAACAAGAGGTACGGAGGGCGGTGTGTGGGGGAGGGGTATACGGGGAGGAGAAGAACAGAACAAGTGACTATCGTACTAGGTCTGACGACATTTCAGATAGTGCTGGGGAGAGGGAAAGACAAAATGAGGGGGTAGGGAGACAAACAAGTAGCTATCATATAGATCAAGCAACATATCTCAATAGCATAAGTGCTAAATGATAAAGTGAAGAAAGGGGGAGTGGAGGAGAGGGTGGGACAGAAGAAGAGAGATTAAAGTGGGCAGTCATGTCAAGACTACAGGGCAACAGGGGAGTGGGAGGGGTGAACAGAGACAATACGGGGGACCAGAGGGGTGCGTGATATACAGATTCAGGAGACAGAAATAACAAATAACCAGGCAAGAGGACAATCAAATGCAAACCAGGATTCAAGTTGAGGAAGTTCACAGCATGGTTTAGGTGCCAACATGAGTTCCAGATGCAGTGGAAGTCCCGCAAGAAGTTGAGCGAGGGTGAAACACCAAGAGTCAATGAGTAGTCAGAAGTCAAAAATCCAGTATTGGCCACAGGACAATGATAATGATTAAAAAAGTATCAAAACTGCTCCTGAAGAGGGGTTTAGGGGGACAAAGAGGTACAGCAAAGGTGACCAGAGGGTGGCGGGGTGGGGGCCACAGAGGTAAAGCAGGGAGCACACAAAATATCACAGGAGTCAGGGGGGCACATACAAACCAAAGAGACATCACGGGGGGCTGGGGACCCACAAACATCACGGGGGCAAGAGGGGGCTGGGGGACAAACACCATGTGGGGCAAGGGAGGCTGTGGGACACACACAATCATCACCGGGGCAGGCGAGCTGGGGATACACATGAACATCATGGGGGGGCAAGTGGGGTCTGGAGGACACAAACAAACAACACAGGGAGAAAGAGGGGGCTGGGGGACACACATAAACATCACGGCAGACAAGGGCAGGCTGGGTAAAGGCACAACATCATGAGGGGCAAGAGGGCACTGGGACACACACACACATCATGGGGGTAAGGAGGGCTGGGGGGCACATAAAAACCAAACAAACATCACAAAGGGCAAGGGGGGCTGGGACACACACGCGAATATCACGGGGGACAAGGGCGGGTTGGGACACACACAACATCACGAAGGGCAAGGGGGCACTGGGGGCACGTAAAAATCAAACAAACATCACGAGTGGCAAGGGGAGGCTGTGGGACACACACAAACACATCATAGGTGGCAAGGGGGGGCTTGGACACACACACAAACATCACAGGGAGGGAATGCAGGTGGGGCTGGGGGGTACACAAAAACCAAAAACAAAGAGAAAGGTTTAAACATTTTTTGGTAGGCAAGAGACTATTTTAGGCGACTATAACTAAGTCTTCAATGTGCCATCGTCTTCTGACTATGGAGAAGTAAACATTTTGAGTTCCAATATGTTCGGAGCACAAAAACGTGTTGAAGGGATCAGAAGACACGCAGAGAACGCTCAGCTCTCTATTTGTGGGGAGTAAATGGGAGCAGAGCTACAGATTATATCTGTTGACAAGCCGGGAGGAAAAAGAGCAGAGTTGCCGGTTGCAGAGTGTTCCTGGTCTCTTCCAACGCCAACCATTGTTGACGAGTCTGATGATAATGGTAATAATGATGATGATTATGACCAAGATAAAGCTGGTGAGACATCTGAGTCGATGCACCCACATCATGATTTTTTGCACCAGTGATATGGACGAGGAGAAGGACACAGTATAGAAATTGGAAAGAAGGACAAAGCAATGTTTCCACCTTGGTACAGAGTCTTTCAAAGACAGCCTATGAGAAGTGCAAGTGCACAACATCAGTGTGGAGCAGCCACACTACTAATGTAGAGGAGCAGGTGTTCGTGTCATCTCTAGTACACACCCTCTCACCTCTGTCATACTGGAAAAACAGTAAGAGAAAATTATGTGTGACAATAGGTATCATTCCAATATCGCGTCAGAGATACTAGAGACCTTATGCACTCAGACAATCATATCGAAAGTACCCTCGTACTGACGTGGTTGAAGGATGTTTTCCTACACCATTGGACATTGAAGAACTGTAATTTAAATAAGATGAGGGCAGAGCGATGTCATAAAGAGAAGACACAAAGACACACCAAAACGATATGTGAACACTTAAAGAATAAAGATGTAACTGAAGTAAAAGAGAAACATGTAATCGAATATGAAGAAATCATGTGCACCAAAGAAATAAGTGAGAAAAGATGAAGTGAATGTACATACGCAGAAACAGAAGGTAGATGAGACATATAGAAGCTCTCTGCAGAAGAAAATATAACGTGACTAGAGCAGCCATGATGAAAAGATGGATGCCGGACCCATGTTGAAACCAATCAAGCTACCTCAGAAGCAGACCACTGCTGCAGAGGTAAGAAACGCTGGAAAAATAGTTTTGAGTGAGGAACACATTGTATCTATTGGCCTGGGATCAAGGATGCCACATGAAGGAATAATTGCACAAAAGACACAAAGAGAGTCAAGAGGATGACCCATGTACATAACACATATTTCTTTTACATAAAGCAAAGATAAAACATCTGCAAATGCCATGTATTGGACTATCAAGTATGCAGAAAACATATGTGAGGTAGAGCAACCATGTCTCCAGAGGCCGAGAGCAGTAATGAGCCCCAGCCTCATTGAATTAAATAGCACTAAATAAAATGTCAAAATTAACAAAATCCTGGCCTCTTCACACATTATTCAAATGGCCTATTCATTAAATTCCAGACGAACATAGTGGTGTACCTACACTCCCTTAAAAGTCCTAGAGAAGCGAACAGTCCGCAAGGTCATCTACAAAGAAGAGGCCTTGGTTTAGGGCCCGACCAATGAGAGATAATGGACTAATTGGGGAAGTGGGTAGTAGCCTGACGTTGTTCTCTGCACCTGAATTTTGATTTGCTTACATGCTGCTAACAAGCAGAAAGTCCAAGGTTGGGAGAGAATGCCAACCATTCATAAGGGTCTATGGAGCAGTGCGTTGCACATTGTTGCAGAAACCAATATGCTGCTTTAATTCTGCTATTAATTTGTATTATACATATTTAGAGGTACTTCAATGCGTGCCTATCAGATAAGGGGGCATCCAATGATGATACTAACACTCATTTGAGATATATGTACATTATTTCCTTAACCAATCCTTCCCGTTGATATTTTATTTAAGTTTGCTATGTAGGATGATGTCATAACTGATGTACTTTGAGCTATAAAGCCTGTGCATAATCAAATTATTAACGTGAATATGTGGACTACGATTTGTTATTCGCCAGGTTTCCCTACTGTATTTAGCTGATAATAAAGTAGTATTTTGCCAATTTCTTTGAGTCTGTCTGGTTATTTGGGTCCCAGATCTTTATTGGTAATTCCATCTGGCACTTGGAATGCTCCAGGTGCTACTGCACACTAACTGTGCCCCTTCCTGCATCACATTGTTGGCCACAAGAGTATAGGAGGACTCAACATCTTGTTCCAGCATGTATGTCCAAAGTGTGGTAGTGCTTCCTGCCACAGAACAAACAATGTCATCATCACCATCTGCATTCTGCAATTAAACTGTATAGGTAACGTCTTAGACCAAATTAGACACCACACCCTGCACAGGATTAGGATGCACCCAGAATAACCCTCTCCCCAAAAGTAAGCAGTTGCCATGCCACCCCACATCTGTATGTCCCCCCCAGAAAATGTTGCTGCTTTAATTTGAGGCATAACTCTAGTTGTGACGGTAGTGAGACTGACAGGCTCGTTATGATGATATGATATGATATGATACGATAGTTTATTTATATAACGCCTATATACAATGTTTTTCAAAGCGCTTCAAAGCAAGGGTGGCAACAAGGGAAAATACAATGACATTCTTACAGGCCATGAACAGTAAGGAGGTGAAATTAACTATTGTACTCGGCTTGACGACATTTCAGATAGTGCAAGAGCCAAGACATAGATAAGGAAGGGAGGGGGAGAGTGGGAAGGAAATGGAAACAGACAGGTGACTACCGTACTAGGCCAGACGACATTTCTGGTAGAGACGGCGATTAACAAGAGGTGAGAAAGGGGTGGAGAAAGGGAGGGGAAGAACAAAACAAGCAACTATCGTACTAGGCCTGACGACATATCAGATAGTGCTGGAGGGAGTATGGGGGGTAATAAGTAAGGGGAGAGGGGGAAGAGACAGGCGAGGTTGCTATCATATTAGGTCCAGGGACAATTCTGATAGAGTAAGTGCATAGAAGAAAGTAAGGGGAGGAGATAAGAAAAGGGGGAAAGGGAGAGGAGGAGAGAACAGAGAGTAAGCAGTCAAAAAGAGTGGAGAAGCAAGAGTGGAGAGCGAAAACAATTGCAGAAGTTAGTAGTCACACATAATGTTGAAAGCCAGGATACAAGATGAAGATGGGAACATCATGATTCAGGGCCACCATGAGAAAGGGTGACGCAACCTGAAACAATGAAGTCCATAACAGTCAAATCCAGCATTGGCCACAAGATGGTGACGGTGAAACCAGAATGTATCAGGACAGACTCCTGCAGAAGTAGGCTGCATGGGGGGAGGGAGAACAGGTCAGAAGAATCAAGCAAAACAGGCAACATCTGTGTGCAAGAAAGGGGGGGACAAGGGAACACCACAGGGAGACCAGATGGGTGGGGATGGCCTTTGGGGACAGAGGAAGTAAACACAAGTTGGTGCATGCTTACCTGCTGTCTGAGCAGGGGTTCAGGCCCTGGATCCTCCTGGCCCAAAAGGAATTGCCCTGTTCTTTGTCTGCCCTTTGCTTCGGACACCCGGGCAAGAGACGCCCTTGATCTAAGAGCTAAGAGCAGGAAGGGAGAGGCACGGCTAAGAAGGTGGGTAGTGCTTAGCACAGGTGACCTAGATCTACTTGCACCTGCTCCCCATCTGCAGAGGTAAAGAGGCTGGAGGGCTTCTTAAGTAGGGAAAAAGAGCGGCAATCAGGAAGGCACCAGGTGGGTGGGGCTTAGGCCAGGTGACCAAGATCCACTTGCACCTGTTCCTCACCTGCATAGGAAAATAGGCTGGATGGCTCCTTAAGTGGGGAAAAAAAGTGGCAACCAGTAAGGCATCAGGTGGGCGGGGCTTAGCCCGGGTGACCAAGATCCACTTGCAGCTGCTCCCCATCTGCAAAGAAAAAGAGGCTCCAGGGCTCCTTAAGTAGGGAAAAATAGTGGCAATCAGGAAGGCACCAGATGGGTGGGGCTTGCTAAGTGGGGAACAAGAGCAGCAACCAGGAAGGCACCAGGTGGGCAGGGCTTGCTAAGTGGGGAAAAATAGCAGCAACCAGGAAGGCACCAGGTGGGCAGCGCTTAGGCCAGGTGACCTAGATACACTTGCACCTGCTCCCCATCTGCAAAGGAAAAGAAGCTGGAGGGCTCCTTAAGAGGGGATAAAGAGTAGCAACCAGAAAGGCACCTGGTGGGCAGGGCTTGGTAAGTGGGGAAAAAGAGCACCAACCAGGAAGGCATCAAGTGGGTGGGGCTTAGGCCAGGTGACCACGATCCACTTGCACCTGCTCCCCATCTGCAAAGGAAAAGAGGCTGCATGGCTCCTTAAGTAGGGAAAAAGAGCAGCAATCAGGAAGGCACCAGGTAGGTGAGGCTTGGTAAGTGGGGAAAAAGAGCTGCAACCAGCAAGGCATCAAGTGGGCGGGGCTTAGGCCAGGTGACCAAGATCCACTTGCACCTGCTCCCCATCTGGAAAGGAAAAGAGGCTGGAGAGCTCCTTAAGTAGGGAAAAAGAGTGGCAACCAGGAAGGCACAAGGTGGGCGGGGCTTGCTACATTGGGAAAAAGAGTGTCAACTAGAAGGACACCAGGTCGGTGGGGCTTAGGCCAGGTGACCAAGATCCACTTGCACCTGCTCCCCATCTGCAAATGAAAAGAGGCCGGGGGGCTCCTTAAGTAGGGAAAAAGAGTAGCAACCAGGACGGCACCAGGTGGGCAGGGCTTGTTAAGTGGGGAAAAAGAGCGGCAACCAGGAAGGCACCAGGTGGGTGGGGTTTTGGCCAGTGCTATGGATACCACTGTCATTTGTGCTACTACTGGTAAGCTCTTGAGTCTTGAGTGCTGCTACCACCATTTTACAACCACAGTAATGTATACAAGTACTCAAGGCAATCTTTTCAGCTCCTCCTGTGAAACATGAGTAGCAGACAGGAACATTTCCCTGTTAGTCTCGAGAGCAAAGAACATAAGTCATTGGATTTCTGCCATGTGATGATTTGGTGGTAGAGTCCTATCAACTTATGTTTGCAGATCAAAATCATCGAGCCAAGATTTGGTTCATTCATTTTATTCTGGTCTAGACTAGCTAATTTAACTCTAATTAACATCTTACCTCCTTGTTCAACTTTTTTTCTTTCTATTGCTAGCTCTGCCCACCATGATGCAACTAAGTGGCTTCTGTTACTCGTTATGACCGGCTCACAGACTTGGCCACTGCTGCAATATTCAGAGAGGTGCCAAGGAAGTGCCTGTTTGGCTGGAAGTTCTTCTGTCCTGTTTGTAAACATATCGTTTCCATTTTTAAGTTAGCCCGAGGAACGGGGGCAATAGTGCTGCAATAGGTTGGATGACAATAATGTTGCAACTTTTACCGCGGGAAGCTCGTAAACCCTGAAATTCACAGGCAAACTGGTAGGTAACTCCAGGGAACTATATCTAATGGTACGCAAGCGGTTACCATTGGCAGTACTGATGCAAGGTTGATGAACAAAGTCACACCTGCACGAGCTAACCAACGTTTTCCTCTATGGTTATATATTTAGAAAATAGTCTTCTTTTGAAATTGTGATAGGATCCGAGCATTGCATCCACTTGCAAGCGGCTGCGCTGGAAATTAGTCTGCAGGTGGTAATAATTGTAGCTGGAATGATGTTGGTTTAGTATTGACTCGGTACCCTCTTTCCTCGAAGACACATACTTTAAGATCATCTGGGGTGACTACGCTTCTTCATCCAGGCCAGTAGACTGGGGCGTGCCACAAGGCTCCAGTTTCTCACCATTACTTTTCAATGTGTATCTACGCTGTTTATCCACCCTACTGACAAACATGGGCGTATTTTTTACAAATTTTGCAGACAATACCCAACTGGTCATGGAGTTGAGTGGCAACCATACCACGGACAACAATAAGTTATCAGTCATATACAATTCCATAGAAGCATGGATGAAAACAAATTGGATGTGCCTCAATGGCATTAAGACCGAGCTAATGACATTCGGCTCCTCTTGTGCCAGAAACACATTAGACACTGCCTATTCTTCTTTTACAATCAAAGATTCAGCAATCAAAATCTCAGATAAGGTTAAGACGCTTGGTGTTTATTTGCAATCCTCACTGGTGGCAGAAGCCCAAGTGGCCTATCTCAAGCTTAACTGCCAATACCAGAAAAGACTCCTGAGACGAACCAGGACACTGTTGAGTCGACAGAATAGTGCAACTATTGCCAGAGCCACTATCCTCTCACGTCTCAATTACGGGAACTCATTGATGATAGGAGCTAGGGGAAAATGCATCAAGCAGTGTCAGATTATCCAAAACAACGCCACAAGGACCATCACAGGCAAACCCAAAAGAGAGCACATTACAGGTGAAAGGAAAGATCTACATTGGCTAGCTATAGAGGATTGCATCATTTTCAAATCACTGACACTAGTCCATCACTGTCTATTTGGTACCGCCCCCTCATACCTAAAGAAGCACTTCATCCGGTATGAGCCAAGTCACACCCTCAGATCTAGGGACCAAGGACTCTTACACATCAAGTAGTCAAAAAGAGTCAACGGACTAGGCAGGGCATTCTCCTCCAAAGTAATCACCAGGTGGAATGAGCTATCTGGTCACCTGTGTGCAGAATCAAAATACTTAAGCTTCAGAAAGAAACGTAAAACCTTACTGTTTAAATAATGGCCCTGATTATTGACCCTAATCTTTTCCCTTAATGCACTGACACTTAGAGACAGCATTGTTATGTTGTCCTGTCACATTGTCGTCCTTGTCTATATGTAATACGCCCTGATGCCCGCAGGCTGCAGCGCTATATAAATATATAAAATAAATAAATTGTAGGCTAGTGTGTTGATAATAAGTGTTTATACTGTACATTTTGAGTTGTTGGCCCAGTACGAACGGTTCGCTACTGGATGCAATATTGGTATAGAACACAGAGGTCGAAGGGGAGGGGCGGTCATCATCATGGAGGGAATGAAGGAAATGTAAAGGACTGAATGGCGAAGACCCACTAATGGTATAAGCCTGTGGTAAAGTTGAAGGGACTTCGGAAATTGGAGGCTTAGCAGCTGGTTGGCGCGCATAGATAGAAAATTGCACTATTGGAAGGAACAAAAGAATTATGGTTTTGATGCACTTCATGTGAAGGGGTGTTGAAATTGAAATACATCTCTGGAGAGGGGGCAATTGTAAGGAGTTTACAAAGATGTGTGGCAAAGAAGGAGACCACATATTAGAAGGGTAAAAAGGCATGAAGAAGAAAGCCATCATAACATGGAAGGATACAATGTTGCCTCCCCTGGTTTTTACAATCAGAAGGAGCACGTTGGCAAGAGCATTAGCTTTACCAGGTATCCCTACATATTATCCCCACCAAAAAGTTTGCCGTACATATGGTTGTTTGTCTCGCCATAGGCGATATTTTTTGGGGGAAAATGTGTGGGAGCGGAGGTTGCAGGGGTGTCCCCCGCGCATTCAAAAATAATGCGAGGGGTCCATGGCTCAATATCGCCACAAAGATATGGCGATATTTTTGTATAGCGATTATATTGCAGGGATAGTAACACATGGAACCCTTTGACACTCCCACAATCTCCTGATTTGGAATCTGAGTCGGACAGACTAGATGGAGAGAAGGGAAGTGGAGTGCATGGATGGTCTAATGGTTGAAGCAATGTTGGATACAGAATACAGAAGTGGGGGTGGCTTTATGTGAGGGGGAGGTGTACAGGGCCACTCTCAATCATTATATGAAGATGACAGGGAGCAGACCGAGGAGGGTACGAAGGAAAATAAAGAACAGAGAGATGGCTGGGTGGGGCGGGGGGGGTAAACAGGATAACTCTCTATTGGATGCCATTTTTTCTAAAGGAGTAATAACTCAACTGGCAATGAAGGTAAAACCTATTGGGCTGGGGAGGGGGAGGAGGAAGATAAGGAAGAGGAAGCACAGGATCTTAGCAATGATACTTCTGATAGAAAGTTGATACTATGTACGTTATTGTAAATGAGATCATGGGTAAAGAAGGAACTAAAGGAACAATCTAGCTGCCTAATAAATATTATAGAGAGACTGGCTATAATAGATCAGGTGATAAAACTAAGAAGTACGGCAAAAGAGGAGGATAAGAGAAATGATATTGAGAGGGAGAAGGCAAAAGAAAGGTGCCCCGACTTAGAAACGGAATTAGGAGTGGGAGGTGAGAGGGATGTGATTGTGTTGCCGGATGAGGAAATGGTTCAGAGAATGAAAAAAAGGGAAGAAGAGGAACCTCTACGAATTGTAGTCTTGAAAAATGCAAACAAAAGAGGAAAAGAAAATGAGAGTTTTGAAGGCGGCTGAATTAAAGAATATAAAGACAAACTCTTGCATGTTTTTGTGGCCAACTGGAAAGGGCCTAAATGTTGAGCAGGCAATATTGGAGGAAGAGGGATGCTGAGGTGAAAGCAAAGAGGGAGAGATAAATGAAAGGGATACGATTGAGAATAACAAAAAGGGAAAATAAAAAAAAGAATATTCAATGGCTGAAATGACACTTGTAGACTATTGAAACAGAAAAAAAGACCTATGGGGTGGAAATGAAAACAGCAGATGAAGGGAAACAACTTTTTGGAATATTTAATCAGCCTTTACATCTTCAAACTAGGCTCCCGAGGCCACATTAGATGAGTCAACACATGACTCATGAAAGTATTTGGGATGTGGAAAAGGGCCAAGAAGGAGGGGCGCAAAATACGTATGTGAAGGGATTAAATAGATCTATAACAGTACATAGGGATGATGACATAGGGAAGGAGAATGGACCTGAGACAGAGGTGGCCCTGGTACAAGAGGGGGAACGTACAAATAAAGGTCTCATCTTCTCAGAATATGAGGTAAGAAATATTTTAAGAGATTTATTGGAGGAAAAAAAGTTTGGAAATGAGCAGGGGGACAAAAGGGAGGGGAGGGTATGCAGGTAAGGTGTAGTGAGCAAGGAAGTGACAATGAGTGTAGAGAGCATGCAGAAAATCGGTATCTGGTCATTCCATCGAAATCAGTTTCATCTAATGCCTTACCATCGAATTATATCCAACAAAAAGCATTTCCATCGAAATGCCTTTTCATTGATTATAATTCAATGGTATATTTGAAACTAGAGTTAAGGTTAGGGGTTAGGGTTAGGGGTTAGGGTTAGGGCCAGGGTTAGATTAAGGGTTAGGTTAGGGTTAGGGTTAGAGTTAGAGTTAGATTTTGGGTTAGGGGTTAGGGTTGGGGCTAGGATTAGATTTAGGGTTAGATTAGGGTTAGGGTCAGGGTTAGGGTTAGGCCTAGGGGGTGGAGGATGGGGGTTGGGGGGATTGGGAGGAACCCCACAATATACAAAAAAACATTCAAACGTTACAAGGCGCTGGCCAGTGCCAACATTTCAGCACTGCACAGCTCCATGTAACGTTTTAATGTAGAAAATAAATACATTGAAATGCTATCTTTTACATGTAAAAGTGCATTTCCATTGAAACCAATCCATTTATATTTTCGATGGACTGGTTTAGATGGAAATGCACTTTTACATGTAAAAGATACCATTTTGATACAATGGCATTCGATCGATTTCCATAGATGGAAATGCATTTTGATTAATTTCCTTCGATGGAAAGACCATAAACCAAAAAATCTTAACTAGTCTTAAGAGGGATGGGATAAAGAGAAGGGGAAAAGAATATCTAGGGTAGGAGAGGAGGAGGTTAGTGAACTAACACACAAACTAAGATTTCCTAAACAACCGGATGCCCCCAGTTTAATCTTGAATTACTTATTTGATGAGGGTGGGCCTAATTCTTATTTGATGAAATACCTGCCTTAAGACTGATTACCTTGGCAGATATTCAATTGGTGGATTTTATCTATCCGCAATGTTACGATTATGTGAGATTAATAATTAATTCTCCCTTGGTTAGGAACATAATATTGAAAGAAGCACATAGTTTGCAAAAATACGCATATACTATTTCGATATATAACAATGAGAAATATAAGCAAAAGAGCAAAAGGAAAATAAGGAGAGGGAGGACTTTGAGTATGAAGAGGGGGTAGAGTGAAAGAGGAGGATTGGAGACAAAGGCCGCCAAGTGGTGAAACTCCCAATTGGTGGTGGCTGACACCCATACTAAAAGAATTGATAGAACAATTGAAAACCTTGCGTCAACCACTTTAAAAATAATAATACCTTGAAGCTCCTGATTTGGAACACCAGGGGGCATAGGCATTTGCTTACTAATGCAAAAGTCTGTAAGGATATCAAAGAAAATGATGTCGTATTTCTTCAAGAAACCTGGGTAAGAGCAAAACTAAATTGGGATGGATTTGACATGATAAGTATATGTGCTGTGCAGGGGTAGACTGGAAGACCAAACGGGTGGGGGGTTTAACTACAGCACCCATAAAGGGCCGGGAGATAAAAAAGAATTGAAGAATGGAGGATAATGGATATCCTTCTGGGAACGAGGGTTGAAATGAAGGTTGAAAACGGAACAGTTGCCATTTTATTAATTTATGTGTATCGGCCCCTTAATCTTAATTTGGAAACATTAATTGGCAAGCTGAATCGAAAAATAGAAGAGATCTTAATGCAAGTTGTAATATCATAAATATTGATAAAATGAACTTTCCTATGACAGATTATGCACAGGTCACAAGAGGAAAGAAAAAAACAATAGAGGGGGTTATCTAACTTAATTTTGCAGAAACCTGGGGGTTGATTCTCTTGTAGAATGACGCCTCTACATGGGCTGCAAGAGGACTCTCCTCTGAGATAGATTACATATTTGTATCCAGTAATCTTTTCTCTAGGGTACTGAACAATTAAATCAAGCCAACGGATTTGAGTGATCATGCACAAATATGTGTGCAGTTTAAGTGTCTACAAAAAATAGTATCCTCAGACAATCTGAGGGAATTAATGGTGAACAATAGTGGAAACAGATGGTCCACTAAGAAAGTGAGTCCGTTTAATACTACCATGATGAGGGAATTCGATTCTAGCCCTATGGATGAGAAACTGTTAAGGTACTCAAAACAGGGTCTTCCAGAATATCTAGAACCCATTTTTGGGGAAGTGAATCCTGAAAGGGGCTAAATACCTCAAACTATTAAAAAAGGAAGGCACATGTTTAATATAGAGGTAAGGGCAAATAAAAATGTCTTGCATAGTGAGATTCTAAAAATCTTAAAGACGAAGGTGAAGGAGGTGAATAAAGGAGAGAAAATCTGGTTATTAAGACAGAGGTATAAAAACCGTTTAAAGTTCAAACGAGCAAGACTATACCAATTAAATGGAGAAAGAATGTTGGAAAGTGTTAAAGGTAAAACCTCAAGAGCCTTTTGGGACCTAAGAAATAAAACAGAAGAAAACCACAGTTCACTTGTAAGTAATCCTATTCCTGAGGAAACTTGGATTCAATATTTTGAGGACATGCATACCTCTGATTGCCTGGAAACCAATGTTAGTTTAAAACAGGACCAAGGGTGGGTTAGAGATATTTCTGTGAATAAAATTGAGAGGAACATTAGGACTTCCAACCCATCAAGACGAGCATGGCCCAACAAATTATCCAATGTTATATTAAACAAAATTCAGGGTTGCGGGCCAAGATTCTTCAGATAGAATTAAAAAATGTAATGGGCACACATATTATTCTGGATTCATGGAAAATGTGTTATATAGTGCTGATTTTCAAGAAGGGCTCGAGACTATCATCAATAGAACCATTTCAATAATGGATATGGCTTCCAAAATGTTCACTTCGATTGTGCTGAAACACATTGAGCAAGGGAGGTCGAGTAACAACATACTTGGTTATAGACGGATGGGCTTCCAAAAAACATATGGGCACGGATTGTGGGGGGCTATTGGTGAGTTGTCTCCAGAGATTAGCCTGTTCTTCTACAAACTCTGCAATATTTTTAGCCTCAATGGATCTAAGCAAGGCGTTCGATGTGGTGAACTGGAATTTACTTTGGAAAAAACTAGATCAATTAGGAATGCCAAAGGGTTTATTGAGCATGGTGATACATCTACATAAAGACTCGAAAATAAAGATCAGATTAAATTGAGAGTGGTTACTATCTAAGGAATGTAAAACTATACGAGGGATACGTGAAGGTTGCATCCTGGGACCAAAGCTATACAATCTATACATGTCAGATGTAGGCAAGGTTTTAGATAAGAAAACGCTGGTGTCTCCCTAAAATTGGAGCATTAAAATTAAATTGGGCAGCTTATGATGATTTCTTGCTGATAGACTCCACGCCAGTAGGATTCCAAAGGCTTATTTGGTCAATACATGTTACCAATAGAACTAAAAATAAACCCTTCTAAAATAGTGATTATGGGAATGGCCAAAGGGAAGGAGAATAAGGTACGAAAGTTGAAGTCAATCTGGGAAAACAGTGTGTTGGCAATACAGGATAATTTGCAATTTATAGGTTATCCAATTGTGGCAATATTCAAAAAAATATTCTAAAAATCTATTTAAAAGAAAAAGTAACAGGAATGATAAATCAAATGAGGTAAATGGATCAGAAATTAGGTAAATTTTTGTTTACACTATGTATGGAACTTTATAGGGACAAAGTTCTATCAATTTTTTGTTATGGCCGGGAATTTTGGACAAAGGAATTGGGGTCGGAATTTAAAGCCATAGAAAGTGTGATTTGGTGATCTATCCTGTATTTTCTGCCTAAATGTTTTCCGCTGCAAGTAATATGTTATGAGATTGGTCTGCAGTCCATCATTAGTATAGTCTCATGGAGAAAATTATGCCTGCTAAGAAAGTGTGAAACCTTGCATGATTGGACATTATATGCACGATTGGGTATACATGATACAGCAGGCTATATGAAGGATTTCAGGGAAGAGTGTGGTATCATTCTTGAAAATCTGGGTCTCTCTCTGGACATATTAAGAACTAAACCAACAAA
Organism: Ambystoma mexicanum; assembly: GCF_040938575.1. Lineage (NCBI taxonomy): Eukaryota > Metazoa > Chordata > Amphibia > Caudata > Ambystomatidae > Ambystoma > Ambystoma mexicanum. Next base: position 1,150,978,686 of record NC_090926.1, on the reverse strand, counting down.
GGTAAAAAATATTACTAAGAGCTTGGACTGGGAGAGGAACAGGTTGGAGATACTTGACTCCCGAATTCATGCCCAAGTGGTATCTCCCAAAAAAATTCCTGGCTCAATGTAGACCTCTCTTTATAAATACATAAGCAGAAAGGTGAACATTGGGATTATGAGGTTCAGATTTAATGTCTTGTCAACAAATGAAATACATTTAATTTGGAATCTGAGGGAAGGGACTAATGGGATACGTAGACAATGGCCCTCATCATGAGTGTGGCGGAAAGGCAACAATGGCACTGGTAGTGCTACCAGCGCTGTCGTTACCTCTCCACCACACTACGAGTTCTGCTCGCCGGTGCCGGACTGCACACCTGGTCTGACCAGGCGTGCATAGCGGCACCCACAAGCAGAACTCATGATTGCACCAGCACCGTTATTAACGGTGCCGGTGCCACCATGCTCCCGACCCCCGAGGCCGGCCACAACGGCACCTGCGAATGGGCAATTACCGGGTCCGCCAAACTCGGCATGACCGGTTATTGACCATTTGTGGGTGCCGGAAAAAAAACAACTCTGGCGGCAGCTGTGCCCTTAATAAGGGCACGGCTACTGCCAGAGTTATAGTCAGGGCCAATGTAAAAACCCTCTGGAAACTGAATCGTAGGATAAAGTATTTTAAAGGCTTTGTAAATACGTAATGGATTCAACGATGTCAGTTTTGGTTAGCTTTGTTACATGGGGGCTCAATATCATTAAAGTTAAGAGTTTTAGCATTTCTAAAAACTGTTTGTAAAATAGATTAAAACCAGACAATATAATATGTACAGGGTATTGCGGAAAAGTTGAGAATGTGTAGAACTTGGATAGTAATGTATACCGGTTAGACGTGTAGGATAAGTAGGAAAGTAGTACTGTACTGTGTTTGTCACTTGAGGACATTTTACTGATATTTTTCTGCATCTTAATATGTATTTTTGATACTGATATTGTACTATTGTATGTAGGTTCTTTTTTAAAAAAAGATTTTAGCAAAGGTTTGTATAAACCACATACAAATACATAAAAATAAATAAATAAAACATGTAACAAGCATCCTTCTGGCTCCCCAGACAGTCACTCTGCCGGCCTCTCCCTGCAATCCTTCCCAGAGCCCAGTCGGTCACATAAAAAAGTATTGGGTTATGCTGGATCATGGCCGCCCCTAGAGCATCCTCTGTTGTGTCATCTAGCTCCCCCTAATTGATGGTCATCAGGCATTTCAGAAAGTGCGTCCAGAATAAAGCTTCCTTGGGCCCATTCATGCCTGCTGAAATAATGGCACACCCACAGGCATATTCATAAAAAGCTTTGATGTTCATAGTAGGAACAGGTTACTGCTGAATGGTGCCTCTTGCACAGAATGCAGGCAGGGCACAGGTACTTTGGTAGACTGAGAGTGTGGGGGGCTAAGGACTGCTTGTGCTGGTGTGTCAGGGACTAGTGAAGGTCATATGTGTCTTCAACAGTGAAGGGTGTGGTGGTGTGTATGGGGTACCTAGAAGCTAGCTTCCATGCAGGACAAGTCAGGCTATGCTTCAGGTCCATATGGTTGCATATTGTTTAGTACTCCACGAGCAACCGTTCTTTGGTGTAACCCGTTTCACTCGTGTGTTGCATAACATGCATTTGACAGACCTTCCTGTCACTCCAATGTCTTCCCCTGTGGCAAACCTAGAAAGCAATCAGACACATTATGTTCTGGGCACTGTCTGGGTTCGGGATGTCTCCTGTCCCACCTGACAAATGGCAAGAGCTGTCTGTGTGTGTTGCATTGTCTCCTATGGAGAAGCAGGGGCAGGTGCAGATGCCTCAGCAGCTGTCTACTCCTGAGACATCTGCTAACAGACCACCTCTGTCCCCTCCACTGTTTGCTCTTCTGTCTACTCCAGCACCACTACCTGTGCATTCCCCTCACGTGACTGCAAAGTTTGTTCTGGCATTGTCCAGTGGTGGATCTGCAACTAGAGAGCTTATATCCTGCATTAAGTAAAATATGACCGGCCAGTCCTCCCCAGTAATATCCAACACTTCTAGCATAACATCTCCCTGCATTGACCCACCCCCTCCACCTCTGACATCTTCTCCTGAGGCAGTGGTAAAGCCTCGTCCTTCAGTAACCCTGCCTCTTCCTTCTAAATCTCGCCCTCCCCCCGCCCCCATGGCATTTGCAACACCTACATTGGGCCAACCTCCACCCCTCTTCCCAAGCCATTCCTCAATGCAGGCTTCTTTGAGGAGTACCTGGATCAGGAGTGGCTAAAGCACCTGTTCAGCCCCAAACTACTAGTAAACCAGCAGTGATCCCCATTATAAAGATGAAACAAGCCTGACCTGATAGATAAACCTCACTCATCTCTTTTGAAAATGTTAGCCGAGGGCAGCTATACTCATCAAGAACGGTGCGCGATGATACAGAAGCAATCCAAACATCAATTGTACAGTGATACCAAAATAAAATAATGTCCAACTAAGGTTATATAAAAAAAATAGGATGTTTAAATAAGCTTACCAAAAAAGCACACAAATAATATAAATATTTCTGCCACCTCCTCCCATAAGGGAAAACACAGAGAAATCAGGCTTTAAAATAGGTGTGGTGCTCTGGGTCTGAAGCCAGGAGTGATCTTAGCAAAGACATCAGCAGCAAAAGGTTATTTTCAATGTCTTTCAAAAAGGTAGAGAAGGGAGCTTAAAAAGGCAGACTATGTAGATAGGGCACAACAAACATCTATAGTTTCTTGTCTTTGGTGGGACTCAACAGCATGGAGTCAGGCCTATTGACGTTGATAGCCATATGCGCACTTTCAGCACCAGTCCTGAGTGATTCAGGGAGTGGTGGCAACAATGTGGTTCTGGTTCGGCAGTGGAGAAAAATACAAGTTAAAGATGCTGAGAATGACAGGTGATGTCGAGTTGGTGGTGGTGGAAGATTTGGCGGACATGGATACAAAGAAGTGGAGATTGGTCTTAGTGGCAAGCAGTGGCAAGCAGTGGCAAGCAGGCTTAGCTGGCTCAACACAGGGTCAGTGTGACGCAGCAGAAATGGCTTGGAGCTCGAAGAAGCTTGTAATCAGGCAGGCAGTGTCAAGTTGGGGACATTGGAAGGATCAGTGAGTCTCAGATGCAGAGACAATGGAGCTTCAGCCCAGGCATTGAGCACAACTCAGAGATGCTGAAATGCTCAAGCGTCCAGTCAAAGAGGATACTGGTGGTTCTTTTACAGCAAGTTGACAGCGAGGAAGGTGCCCAAACTGTCTCCAAATCGGATCCGAGTTGCATGGTGAGTCAGGTGTTACTTCTGTGCTTCTCTGGTTGCTTGGAGATTCAGTCCAAGATCTAAGAAGCAAGATGAGTGTGATCTTCTATCCTTCCCTCAAAAAACATGTTTTTTAGAGAGCACTTGCAAAGTTCTATCACCTCCAAAGAGCAGGGTCCTGGGTACCAGTGTCTCAGTTGCAGTAGTCCGTGTCTAGCCAGCTGGCCACACCAAATACTCTCTTGAGGTGGGATGTGAGAAGAGATTTCCTGTTCCTTAGAGCTCTCTGTCTTCACCTCTATGGCAGAGGGCTTTGGAATAATCAGTAAACCCAACAGAGTCCCACCTGAATCCTTCTTCTCTTGTAATCCAATGATGAATCAACCAAGGGGAGCGTTGTCCCCCTATATAGGAAAAGTGCTAGAGTGGAGTGGCCCGGAGCCGGCCTGCTGTCAATGGTCCAATCCAGGCTGCTGCAACAAGTGTTATTTGCCTTCTATTGTCATTCCCAGCGTGCCTTGTCTGCACAAAGTGAGGAGGGGGACAGGAGATTTGGGACGCAAGTTGGTGAGACCCCTTTGTGCTCTGAACCTCTCTTCTGGTCTACTCCAACCCCGCCCTCTTCCCCTGTCTGCCTACATCAAAAAGTATCCAGTAATTAGAGATTACCATTGCAATAACAGGACTGTCTTTGAAGCATCGGCTCCCAGGGGACCTCCCAGGGAGGGTTCCAGTTCTCAGGAGGTTTTGGCTATCCTCGGGGATCAAAGAGGAGCTCTAGGCTGGGCTCCACATGGTTGTTGTGAGGACTCCCAGGCCAGACAGCCAGTACGTAACAAGCCCTGTCATAACTCAGTCACTGCTCACCAAGCTGACAATATGGCATACAATGCTGGTATTAACTGCCAACAGTCTTGGTTAGACAGGAATAATGCTTTGAAACATAGGTGCATATGCTTAAAAAAAGGCACCTATGCCTGTTGGAACTTAGTGTTCCAGCAGCTGTGCTCAGCAATGCACATATGTCTTTTGAGCCTACCCTGCTGCCACTGCAAGTCAGCTGGTGGGGATGTCAGGACACAGTCACATCCCGGTACATGTGTGTATTATGCTTTTTGGCACAGGGCATTAAGAAATGGTTATCTGAATAGCAGATCTCACTTACAGAAACAGAATTACCCACATTATTGTATTATTCGAAGGCAATACATTTCAGGCTATCCTGCCCACAAAAGATTGCAATCTGGCACAATATGTGCTCTCTGTGAATGCTAAGAATCCGAAGAGCTACACCATTAATTTCCAATACCTCCACCTTGTAATCAAAATCGTTGTTCCAACTCAACGTCCACTTCCTCCTTCGAATCCATACCCAACTGCATCATTTTAATTTCTTTCTGCTTAGGAAAGAATAACACAAGATAATAACAACAATGGCAAATGACTGAGCAGGGCACACAAAAAGGTTCACACAGGTTTTTATAAACACACTAAGCGATGCGACTAAAAGATAAAGATTCTCTGGTTTACAGGCAAATGGAAAGATTATTTTATTTTTCACAAGCGACCAGGAATGGAATACAAAAGGGAACATGTGTATTGGATGTGCAGAGGAAACAGACAGATCAAGTTACAGAAGGAAGTCCTAATAGGACAAACACGTACCCATTTGGTATTAGGAAAGGAATACCAAAGTCCTTATGAATACAACACACAAGGGGGATTGTTTTTAGCTTTTTAAACTTATTGGGGTGAAAAAATGAGGAAAGGAGATAGGGAAAACTTTTAGGGATCTTAACCCTCTGCTTTTGCCTCCCTCTGGAACAGCTGAGCCTGTCTCCCTTCATCTTGAGCCGGAGCACCTTAAGTTCCAAAAACTCCTTTTCTCCTCCTTCTTCCTCCCTCTCCCCTGCTAACCTCTGCTCTTTTTCTCTCTACCTTCCTTTCTCCTTCTCCTCCCTAACTCTGTGCAGTTTTTGCTGACTGGTTGCCTGGTTCACCTCCAGAGCCTACAGGTCCCAGGCTTCCCCGCCAGTCTTTTGCGCTTGCCTCCGGGCCGCTGCACTATTTTCAACATTGCTGCACTTACAGCTTACGCTCCATGAGCGGGGCAACCTCTCTGCACTTAACCCAGGGCCCTGCTGGACTGGACGTGTTTGCCCCCCCACCCACTCCTTCCTCACACCTCCATGTGTATGCATGATTAACCTAAATTTACTATGATTAGTAAGTTTGTCTGTCCTGTCCCCCCCACCTTTTTTGTCCCCCCTCCCTATCTTGGTCGCAACTGCAACACTACATGTTACTTGCACTAGGAGATATGCTGTCAGGCCTCGTATGCTAGTTTTTCTGTTGGATCATTCAGAAACTTTAAGGCTTAAGAATGATTAATGTATTCCCTTCCCGTCTTGAAGCGCTTTGAAGCACTCCACCTGTGTAAAAGCGCTGAATGCTGTGTGCATTCCGCAAAGGTATCCTAAATGGATAGAGTATTGTCTAAATTAGAGAGGCACAGAGTTAAACTCTAATTCATGCGTGCAGAGAATTTATAAAGACTAGAACTGGCAGTAAGTGATGAAAAAGTGATGCGCTGTTTTGCTTCAGTTGCAATGGCCTATAGGTATTTGGCAAACCACTGGCTTTTTCCTACATATTTCTCATTCCTTGCCTCACCCTAACTGTTAATCAGAACAATTCTGCGGCAACAGACACTAAACCCTAACCAATCATAGCAAGAATCAAGGGGGTGAGTACAGTTATAATCTAGATGTGCCCCAGAGCAAAATGGAACATTACAGGTAGCGCTGCTGCGCCGCTGCACATCTGCACTCTCCATCCTATTGCACAGGCTTGTCTTGCAATAGGTCAAAAAGGGATGAGGTGTCTGGTACCTTATGTATTGATTTTTTAGCGATCACATAAAGTTCATGCCATAAAAGTATTCCTCAAACATAGAAACTCTGTGGGCCTCATTACGAGGCTGGTGGTAAGGGGTGAACGGCACCGGTAAGGATGCCAGTGCCATTAACCCCCTACCACCACATTCTGAGGTCCCTTAGCGGGTGCCACTAAGGGACCAGGGAGCTAATAACAGGCCCGCTATTTGCGGGCCCGTTATTAGCTCCTTCCCCATTCCCATTGAGCCCTATGGGGGCTCGAATGGGAATGGGGAATGGTATTCAGAATGGGGATTTACCGGGTCCTCCAAGGTTGGAATGACCCGGTAAGTCCCCATACTGAGAACCTGGACTCGGTATGCGGTATGGGGGTAGCCATGGCGCTAATAGCACCATGGCTACCTCCATACTCGTAATGAGGCCCTGTGTCTTAACAGATGTGAGCATGCAGTTATAGATGAAACCCTTTTAGACCACATTAGATGTCATCCATGCTTACACTTCATTACTATAATTATTGTTATTATGACCTACAGGGTCAGGGATCACTTTACATAGATAAATGGGAGGATGTGAAAAAGAACATACAATGTTTCAGAACAGAAAAGGAAGATTAGGATAGGCAAACAATATAGCCTTATTGACCGAGGAAGGGGTTATTATCATGGGATAATGATCCGCCACCAAGTTAAAGCCTGAGGCGAAGCCGAGGATCTTAAAAAAGGAAGGGTTGTTGTCCCAAGTAATAACTACCCCTCTCAAGGTCTACAAAGCCATTAGCATATAGTGATAGTAGAAATACATGCTTTGGGGTTTTGGTGCTGAAGTAAAAACCTTAATTGAAAAGTAAGGTAATGTGATGAATCTACTTCCGGGGCACCAGTGTTCCAAGGATGAATATCGGTTTCTAAACCATCAATCAGCCCCAGACCTCTAGTACACCAGAAGGGATCCAAACAGATTGGAAACACAAGTCAATTATAAACCTCCTTGTCCAATTTTGGTAACGTAGATAGAACGGCAGGCTTATCTCCGCAAGGTCGTGGATCATTGGTTAGTTGGAACATAGCGTAAATATAATTATTACCCAATGATAAAAGGGACTATCCAGTCAGAAAATATCTACTTAATTATTATAACAACAGACTGTAAGTGATTTCAATCCAGCACACACCCAAGTCAATGCCTAGAGTGTAATGCACAACTGAAATCCTTATTTATTTTTGTCTAAAAGTTCTTTATTTTGAACGATATACCACTCAAATCACGTCCCTTCCCTGGAACCCCCCCTGTCACACTGAACCAGGAATCAGGCTGGTTTTGAAAAGTTAAAATATTTATTTATGTATTCACAATGTAATCGCATGTTTTAATGGGTAGACAATAATCACCAAATTTTGTTTCTAGCACAAAAACGGAGGGAGCTATGGACGTTTTAGTGGAGGACATTTTTTCGAGATAGGCGCAAGAATGGAAAACAGGAATGCACTTTTAAAATGACATATGGATTGCTTACACTGGAGGATGACTATGAAAAAAACGAATACCCCACAGGAACACAGCCACTTTATCAGAATGACTGCCTGCTAAGGACTCGCCTTCTTCAGATGAGAAAAGACACGCGCAGAGATGGTATTAGCAATACTGGTACAGGAGGAAGATAGTAGGGATTGGATAGAGAGTTCAGACAATTCAAAAGTACTCCTAACAATACGGGTTCTGAATACAAGATAGGATGGGTTAAAGATGGAGATTGGACTAAGCAAGGTACATATGCTAGTGACACAGTTCTATCTATAGATGCTCACTAGATATGTTTTTAAATGGAACCGTCAGGATTCTGGTCTGTCGAGATTCTGGTGAGTGAATTGGATCTGGTTCTAGGACAGACGGCACACATCGGATTGGATCTGCAATCAGCAAGGCGCTCTGTTCACAACACAGCACAGGACTGGACTGGATCTGCAATGCACTCTGGTCACAGCACGGCACAGGACTGGACTGGATCTGCCCTTCTTGGTTCTGATGATAATTATTATAGCAGGCAAGCAGTACAGCGCAGCCCGGCTGTATTTTGATGCTTCACCATAGGTTTGTGGGGTTCTGCTTCTGGAATTTGAGGCCTAGCTGAAATTGGTTCAGCTATGCAATGGGTTTCCGCTTTGCCAAGTTTCTGGAGTCTGGAGCAAGCAAGATGTAGAGTTCAGCAGCAGGGTGCTCCGCCAGTATCAGAATAGTGGGTGAATCTGTCTCTCCTTTTTGAGCGGTGAGCTGTCTCTATTTATGCTATGATAAAGGAGTGTGTGGGCTGGTTTATCCTAAGCTCGCCCCTTTGGCAGGTGATTGGGTCAGAGTCTCCTCTCTACCTTGATAGGAGAGAAACAGTGTGTCACCTTTATGGTGTGATTTCATGAGCTGAGAATCCAAACCCTATCCCCAAAATCTACTTTTGGCACCATACATGTTTCCACATGTGCAACCTCTATAACAATCACATATATAGATTACCTATTTTATATGGCAGCTATCCCTCAAAACCCCGTAGCTGTGGGATCTTGTCTCGGCTTTTCACAGAATTTTGCCCTTTTCATCAGGAACACAATGTCCAATTGGCAGCAACTGTTTATTGTTCCCTTTTGCCTCTGTAGACCAAATTCTTTCCAAACCCTATAATTATCACTTTGGTGTGATTTCCTGCTGAGGGAAAGGCCTCTGTGAGGAAACCTATTATTCCAGTTTGGTTAGATTTAGCCAGGCTTGATTTAATTGTTAATTCTGTTGCATTTTTCCTTTGCTTAAAACAAACTTGTGATTCCAAACTAGCAGCTAGAATTCTTATTCAAGATTTTAAACCATGGGATCACAACAATTACAATATGGGTTACCCTCAGTAACAGGCCTCTTAGATTGCAAATATTTGATTTCAGTTTATACATGTTTAAAGTTTAATCAGGTGGTCTCCTGACAGCTGTCATCCCTGCAGCCCTCTGCTGCACAGAGATTTTTGACATCCACAGACAGGCCACTTTTGCTGTGGAAAACCCTTTATAGTTTCAGCTTTTCAGGACCTTGCAATGTAACAATGATTTCTTAAACTAAGTGAATTGTAGCACTCAGCAAGAATTCTGGATGTTTGAGGATGTTTTGTACCAGCATTCAGCCATTTCAACAACAAAGAAAAAGGGATTTAAAGCAAGATTTCGGGGTTTAATTTAGCACAGCACTGCTTTTCCCTTCAGGACTCCATTTTCACTTGTTGTGGAGCCCAGTGACATATTTCAGGAGTGAGATCTCTGTTCCACCACTGACATCATGTGTGGCAGATTGGGCAACCATCTTTTTGTGCGTTGCAAAGCACGATTTTCAGAGGTTTTGTGTGCACAAGGGTTTTGCGGCCATTTTGCCATTTCTGGCACCATCATAAAACAGTGCTACAGCATAGCAGAGCTGAAGTGGGTTAAAACATCCCACAGAGCCTCCCTCACGACTTGAGTTTGACTGTCCATCAAGGGGAAGTCGGGAGATTGGGATGTTCTTTCTTTCTTTGGTCCAGGTGGAGAAAGTCGTCTGCTTCTTCCATCAGTACTGGATCGACATGCTCTCCTCGACGGTTTTAGATGGGAGTATGGAGTGATACTCTGGGCCCCTTGGGTCTTTCCTCCCGGTCCCCGAGTGGTCCTCCTTGGTACTTAGAAATCCTTGGTTTCAGTGCTATGAGACAGACAGAGCATGGTTATTGACATTTCTCCACTACTACTCATGTAGTGGGGCAGATGCATACATTAAATACAATTTACAATATTCCCCACCTGTAATTACTACTGGTTTTAACAGGTGGATTCTTCTAGGTATCCGGGATGTCCCCATCTGGGTTTCCGGTTGGCTCCTCCATTTGCCCCAAAGTATGACTGGGATGGCAACTCTTCAGCTGGTTTATGTGGACCCACTTGTCTTCCCCTTCTGCCAAACGGCCCTTGGGGATGCAGATTTTGTAGGCGACTGGTGAGATTCTGTCTACAATTTCAAAAGGACCCCGTCAAGTTGGAAGGAATTTGCGTAGTGGGTCTTCATGCTGTCTGCAGATCTTTCTAGATTCCGCTGAGCATAGGCAAAAGCATGTTGAAGGTGCTTTCTCAGATTTTCAACATACTCATGAGTTGTGGAGGCATTTATCAAGGTCTGCTCTTGGGTGCTGTAGAGCAGATGCTGGGAAAGCATGATCCTTCACCGAGTCATCAGCTTAAATTGAGACATTTTTGTTGCAGAAGAAGGGGTAGATCTGATGTTCATCAGGACAAGGGGTAATCAAATGTTCCAACTTGGCCCAGAATCTGCCACAAACTTTTGTAATATGCTCACAATAGTCTTGTTGTATCACTCAACTCCACCACTAGAGGCTATCCAGTAGGCAATGGGCCTCATTACGACCCTGGCGGAAATCGAAAAACGATGGCGGAAATGCAATACCGCCATCGAATAGCGCTCGGTGCGACTATGACCCGTCACCGCAAAGTACGATGCCATTAGCGACACCGTAGTGAACGCCAACGCTAACTGCACCAAGTACGCGCGCGCGCGCCATGCCAAACCATAAATTCCACCATGGCGCAAGGGTACGCGAATTCCGACCCTAGCGGACATGTACCTAACGCCATCAAGCACGGCGGAAAGTACCATTCCGCCATGGTGAGAAGTACGGCATCGCGAATCAACCGTAAACGGCCCCACTGAGTGCCTGTACTCCGCTCCCTGGCCACATAGTACAACTCCCCGTAGGTGCAACGAAGTCACAATGCAACCAGTGAAATGTACAAGTCACCCATGCATGCCAACGAACAAAAGAATCTCAAGAGGGGCCAATGGGAGCTGCAGGGCACAGATGGCACGAATACAGAAGCCATTCCAATGGACATGACCTCAGTCCCCCACCAAGAAACGCACGCAAACACAGGCACCTGTGACCAGCAATATTCCGAAATCACATCATTCCACCAGTCCACCTGGCTGACCGGCATCTGTTACACAAAACCTAATCCCCCGCCCCTGAGCATGACATCATTCAAACAGTCATATTGGCAGCCCTCATCCCTGACCTCACTGGGCTTCGTAGGCAAACGCGCCCAGCACAGTACCACGCAACTATACTCCGAAGCTGGAACCCAATGCAGATCTCCTCACAATACATCGCACCCCAAATAGGAATATGCCACATCACTTGCAAAGAAGAACGCTACACGGCCCATATCAGAATAGAAATTTAATGCACAACAAATTCACCAAGCCCATACAGCCATTAGGCCATGAACTCCAAAACACATTTCACCATTGTGGGCTGCATCCGCAAGAAATGACCAGCTACTTCTTGTGTGACGCCTGGTCCTTCATGGTACACAGGGGCTACATTCTCGTACGAAAAGGCAACATGGAAGCGCCTAGAACCGCAGGGCCGTCCCAATAGGGAGGCACTAGTCCAGCTGAAAGGCCGAAATGTTGCTCCGAGCCACTAGTACTGCGTAAGGGCATGTGGCCCATTGGCGATCGTCCCATAAGATCGTAATGCTGCTCCACTGATTAACACGAAGCAGCAGGTGTCGGGAGTAAAAGCCATCTGCAGGAGTGGCATACAGATGGCAGTGGCAAAAGGGGAGGAGATACCTGTCAACCAAAAGAAAAGAAAAAGAATAGAATGCCATCAGAACTACATTCGAACAACTCACTTCAATGATCACACTAAATCCACAGCCATATGCATCCTAGCCCACTCCAAAGGATCATCACCACCCCAAAACCACTTGCGACTCATAACTATCTATATCGAGGTGAAAACACCATCACAAACGAGTGTACCTGTGCATGCGTCTGTGAAAACAGAATCCATCAGATGGGATTGGTAACGTGCATGGACACAAGTGTCTGAAGGCGCGTCGAGACAGGGAGGGCTCAACAAGGCCAGATAGACGATGGTCCCACTATGGCAGCCCTGCATCACATAGCGCAGGGGAGGCGGACAGATTCCAAGAAGCCCTGTACATGGCAAACACTGTATCAAATCATCTGTCCATGCATCCATTCATCATTCCCTCATCCCGTAATGATAACGCCTGTTTCCATACTCACATAACATGTGAGAATTCCATTGAGTCTGTGCGTTATGCAGCCTGCAAAATCCACTGTGCCCCAGCCCGTAATTCCAGTGTTGTGAAGTAACATGTATTTGGGAACGTCCGGCCTCATCGTCCACTTTGCTATTGCGCATCCCAAACTATTCATATCAATCATTGCATTCTCGCCATGGCCCCTGTCCCAAGGACATAGAACAATAGAACGTTATATTTGCAGTCAGACCTGTGGGCATCTCCTTGCCGCTAGCTGAAGACCGAAAGCGCCGCCCTTCGAATTCCTCATTTGCAACATCACGTCGAAAAGGCATCTGTGGCCGCTTGAAATCACAAATTAATCCATCTAGTGCGGCTGTGTGTGAAAATGGCAACTGCCTTCACTCACAAATGGGACGCCCCGCCCGTCGTTGAAACTCGGTACAGTGATGCATGAGTGTCCACCGTTACTCGAGTACTACGTTCCACTGACCCTTCACAAGTCTGTTCGCGACTGCAAAGATTGTATGTGAAACAATGGGACCATAGCCGAATGAACATATCAACCAATGTTACACGGCCATCGGGTACAAATACATGATTGTAATAGCAAGATACCATTCCTCGAATTGCAGCGTTGTGTGCGGGACGTGCTCGGCCAAAGGGGAGAGCAGCTTGCACAGGTGGAATGAATCACCACAGGTGGAGGCCATACAGCCTGAAAACACATAAATTGCACACCCAGTCTCCTCCCACAACCACACCCACTCCGAAATGCTACCGGCAGGACTCGCGATGTTGGCCCTGGGGGACCTGATAGCACTGCAAGTACTCCAACTCCAAGAAGAAGACGAACACCAACTACAACCGGCCGCACGGAGGAGACGCAGGAGGAGGAGGAGGGCAAGGCAGGGCCAGCAAGGGCCGCCAGCACAGCCACTACCACCACGCAGGCAGCCCGCAATCCCACGCCTCCGAGCACATCCGTTCAACCTCACTGATGAGCAGATCCACACCCTCTACCGTTTGGACCGGGACACCATAGCCGCCATTGTGGACATGACACAGGCTGACCTTGTCAGCATGATAGATAGCCCAACCGCCATCCCACCCCTACTGAAGGTGGTGTCTGTACTCCACTTCCTGGCCACAGGCACCTACCAGCACACAGTCGGACAGTTGCATGGCATTTCTCAGCCACTGTTCTCACGGACACTATTGCAAGTGCTCGATGCCCTCCTGCAGCACGCAGACGACTACATCTCTCTACCATGCTCGGAGCAGGAAATTACCAACACAAAAGTGGGATTCCATGCACTTGCCGGCATACCGGGTTGCCTTGGTGCCATCGACTGCACCCATGTGGAATTGGTCGTCCCACATGCCATGGAGGCCCAGTACCGCAACCGAAAACAATTTCATTCTCTGAATGTACAAATGGTGTGTGACTCCAACAGGATCATTACACATTGTTGTGCCCGATTCCCTGGATCAACCCATGATTCTATGGTCTTGAGGAACTCAACAATACCACGCTACATGGAGCGACACGCAGGGTACAGATCCTGGCTACTCGGTGAGTCTCATTTCATGCATGATGATGTGGGGTATGTGATGCGGCAATGACCTGGCAGGAAGGGGGGGGTGCGTACGTAGCAATGGCATTCCACATAATTCGTTTATCGTCCACATACAGGTGATGCCGGATATCCACTGAAGAGATGGCTCCTCACACCAGTCCGGAACCCACGGGACCAGCATGAGGAGGACTACAACCATGCCCACTCACGTACCCGTGTAGTCATTGAACAGGCATTCGGCCTACTGAAGACACGTTTCCGGTGCCTCAGCAGGTCTGGCGGGGCACTCCTGTACCGCCATTAGAAGGTTGCAAAGATGGTGATGGCATGTGTCATGCTACACAACATGTGCGTACGTAGAAATGTGCCCATGCCCCCTGACGCAGAACTGCAAGCACCTGAAGATGGTCATGATGAGGGTGGGGATGTGGCAGCACCTCAAGGAGTCCGCGAGGCACAGGAGGGCCGTGACATTCGTCAGCATCTCATTGATGCATGCTTCTAGCACTCACGCCTGGTGGCTGATACATGGACACGGGACTCGTGGCACTGTGTGTGTCTGGTACATGCACAATATGGACTGTACGCCTATGATGGCCTAGTACACAAAGATCATTGTCCACACATCTCATTGGTTGATCGTGCATTGTTTATGGCATATGTGATATCATGTTGAACACCCTATCGACCCGCCACCCCAGTGAGCCCAACACACCCCCTCCACCCTCCTACCTCCCCCCCGAACACCAGTGTCCAAAGATGCTCATTGTCAGTGGGCAGTCGCTATTGCAAGCCCCCTCTGCGGGTATCAGGGGCACCCCTGCCTGTGGAGCGCAGGTTCCTCCCAGATCTACGTTGGGGGCTGCCCTGGACGGAACTTGCAACGGATGATGTCTCTGCCTGCTCACGTCCATGCATGTCCCTAAGGGTTTGTGAGAGCTCAGTGAGCACACGGCGCACTGCGGCAAGTTCGGCACATACGTCTTTGGACGTCGCATGCAGTTCCCCCCTCAGGCTCTCGGTGCTTCTCTCCATTTGGACTCTCAGGCTCTCGGTGCTACTCTCCATTTGTACTCTCAGGCACTCGGTGCTACTCTCCATTTGTGCCCTTAGTGTCTCTGTACTTCTCTCCATTTCTGCCCTAAGTGTCTCAGTTGATGATTCTATGTCTGCCTTAGTGCCCCCACATTCATCGGCATGGTCCTTGAGGAGCGTGGCCAGTTGCTGCTGTTGCACGATTAACTGGTCGAGGGACTGTTGCCTCTGCTGGGCCATGGCCATTTGCGGTGGTGTCACAGAGTGGCTGTTCGCCTCATGTTGCCCTGCCACAGGGCTTGTGGGGGATGGCCAGTCGTCGTCTTGTGGGTGCCCCTGCGTGGTATCCTCATGGTGTACGGGATGGAACAGACAGGGGGATTGGGACAGGTCATGGATGGATCTGACTTCGACATCCCCGTCTTCTGTGTCGGAGCATGCTGCCATTAATGGGGTGTCACCTATGGTGCTGCTGCCACCAGAGGCAGTGCCTTCTGTGGCATCCATTGGGGGGACCTGTGGTGCTGCTGTTGTGGGCATGCTGGCTGCTGGGGTGCCTGTTGATGTTCCCTCCTCTGTGCTGCCACTTGATTTGTGCTGCTGCCGTGTCTTGATGCGTGCAGCTGAGGTGGAGGGTCTTTGGCCGTCGGTCTTGGCCCTCTTTGCAGGTGTGCTGGTAGGGGTGTCCTGAAGCTCGTCGTTTGGATCGGACCCTGTGGTGGAGTAAAGGAGGGCGAGCGTTATTAATGGGTCTGTGGGAATTGGAATGGCAATGTATCACATGCATTGGGGTGGTACCTCAGGGTGATTTGGGTCGGGGCCTTGGAGGTGCTTTCATTTGTGTGTGGAGTGAGGGTGCAGTTGTTTGGCACCCTGCAGTTAGGGTGTGCCTGCTGCACGTGTAGTGGGTGTTTTTGGGGTTTTTAATTATTTATGTATTTATTGTGAGTTTTAAAGTGCGCTATCAGGCCAATGTGTGTGGACGTTCTCCTGGCCATGTGTTGCTGTTGCGCTATGTGGACACATGTGATTCACATGATTGGACATTGTGGATTTGGCATGGTTTTATTTGGGCCACCTACCTGATTCTCCGGATGTCTGCACTCCTTTCTCCATCCCTCCGACTCCCTCTATGCTCTCCATTCCAATGGTGGAGGCACAGATTTCTTCCCAGGGGGTCAACTTGATGGGTGATTCCGATCCTCCCCCGGTGGCTGTGGCAATGTTGCGGTTGGCAGAAAGTATGCTACGGACGCGTATCCGCAGGTCGTCCCATCGCTTTCTGCATTGCTGTGGGTTGCGGGGTGCGGTCCCCACCGCACTTACCCGCTGTGCCACCAGGGCCCATATGGCCTTCTTGTTCGCAAGTGCCGTCCTGGTCATTTGCGTGGAGAAGACGGCGGCGGCATTCTCCTGGAGGGTCTCTGTAAGCACGATGAGTTCCTCACGGGAGAAGTGGACCTGCCGCTTGCGGTCGCACGCTTTCTTCACTACTTTTCCCATTTTTCTTGGTTTCACTAGGGTGGATGACGGGTTGGGATGTGTCTCAGGGTAGTGTTTTTAGTGGTTGTGTGGATTTTGTGGTTTTATAGGTGTACGGCGTGTTGTTTCCCGTTCCGGGCCCATGTTTTTACTTCCGTTTCCGTATATTTACGGTCACCGTACTTTCCGGTTGGCGCTCACTGCGGTGTCCGCTATGATGGGTGGCGGTATTGCACCTAGGGCGCCGTACGGCGGCGGTGTGGGCCGTTTTGGGGTCATTTCCGCCATCGCGGACTTTGCACTTCCGCCATGCCGTGGTGCTCGTGCCCGATGGGTCGGAATGGGCCGCACTTTGCTCCATCGTGCAATGGCGAAAATGCTATTTACGCTGTGGCGGTCCGGTCAGTCACTTTCCGCCAGGGTCGTAATGAGGGCCAATGTGTTGTTTCCTTTTGACCCCAAGTATGTCCCACATCCTTGTCATCACTTCGCTAGTGAAGTGGCTCCCTTGGTCTGACTCAATCCTTTGGGGTAATCCAAAACACGAGAAGATGTGATTGATAATCAGGGCAGCTGCTGTTTCTGCCTTGCAATTTGGGGCCGGGAGACATTCCACCCATTTAGTAAACAAGCATGTTACGGTCAACATGTACTTGTTCCCCCTAGAGGAGCGAATCATGGGCCCGATAAAATTGGCTTGTAAATCTGACCAAGGCAGTGTCATCCCCCTATTTTGGAACAGAGCACGGTGTGTGAGTGATGTTGGCTGAAATTGTGCACATACAAGACACCCCTTCAAGTATTGGTCGAGGTCCTGCCCCATGTGTGGCCAGTATGCAACCTCTCACAAGATTTCTAGTGTCGTATGAAACCCCTGATGACCGGCGGTGGCCGCATCAAGGGCGTGACTAAGCATCAGGTTACAAAATGTGGTAGGGACCACCCACTGGTCATGGCCAGCTATGGATCTCCTCACCAACAAACCATCTTGCATTCGGAACAATTTTGGACATTTCATCAACACTCTGAGGCCCTATTTCCCAATGTATCGGTTTCCATCAGGGGAAAGTTATCAGGGTCATCAATGTGTTGATAAAACTTACCAATTATTGGATCCCCTTTTTGAGCCAATCAAATCAGCATCTGGGGTCTCCTTACTCCATTGTGCAGTTGAGAGTTCATTGTGAGCATTTGTCTGGGACCTAGTGATAGCAGTGACCTGGATTTCCCCCAACAGGGACTCGATTTCCAGTAGCTGCCCTTGGATGGCTCCGGTTTTGGCCAGCTGATCAGCTAGGTAATTTCCTGTTTTTTCTGGTCCCTATAATTTCGAATGACCCTTGATCTTTTTCCAGTATATGGTCATCCCATTCGAGGTAACCAGATCACCAATATTTTGTTTTAATTTTCTGTGTTTCAAAGGTTTATTATTAACACATAGCATGCCTCTGATTTTCCAGTTAACCAGGTGCTCCACGAACACGTTCCGTACATAATCTGAGTCTATGATTATGACCAGTTTGTGGAGTTGGTGTTGGACAGCAGTGAGGATGGCTTGATGCACAGCCATCAGCTCAGCCACTTGACTACTTTGGGGACCGATTTTGTAGCCAGCTGAGGGTTCTGGGGCATCATTCACCCAGGCATTCCCTACGCCGGCCACAAGTTCCTTTTCCCCGTTTTTGTCAACATGGTAGGAGCATCCATCCACATAGACAGTGGGCATTCCCTCACTCTCGTCTTCTTCATAGACTTTGTGTGGGGAATTAAGGGAGGCCTCCATGTTGTCCTTGATTTTAAGACGTTCGTCCTCGAGACAGTTTTCTCTGGCACTATCATGCAAGTCAGCCAGACCTTGCGCGAGGGGACTCTTCTTGTTTTGGCCATATCTGACCTCCACAGGAAAGCCTTGCATAGACAGAATCCAGGAAGTAATTCGGGAATTACTCACATTTCCGGCCCAAATACTGTCACTTTGAAGATATTGCAAAGGTTGGTGTGGAGTCTCCACTATGATGTGTTCCCCCTGGATAAACGGGCGGTAATTCTTCAATGCCCACACCGTTGCCAGGAGTGCCTTCTCACAATCGTTGAATTTTTCCTCCACAGAGGATAAAGTTTTACTCGCATAGGAGATTACTTTATTGACCTTGTCATGCTTTTGATATAATACTGCAGTCAAGCATGTATTTGAGAACCCTGCTTCCAAGAAGAACTCCTTGTTTTTGACAGGTTAAGCTAGGCAAGGTGCTTGTGAGAGGCTTATTTTGAGTTGTCTTACTGCCTCGGCTTGTTCTGGACCCCACACCCACTTGACCCCCCCTTCAAAAGATGAATTAATGGTCTTGAGAGCTCTGCGTAATCCTCAATGAACTTTCTGCTGTAATTAGTTAGTCCAAGGAGGCTCCTTAGTTCCGCAGAGTTGTGGGGTCTTTTATTTTCTGGAGTGCTTCCACTTTCTTTTCCTGGGACAGAGACCCTCAGGAGTTATCTCATGCCCCAAGAAATTGACACGGGTTCTGCACCACTGCCTTTTGAAAAAGAGTTTTGCTCCGGCAGCCCTCAACTCGGTCAGAACATAACAGATCTCTGCTATGTGTTCCTCGACAGTTGAGCTTTTGACTAGAACATCATCTATATAGGCCAGGTTACCCCTTTCACCCAGGTCGGGCATGGCCTTATGTAGAAAGATGTTAAATACATTGCCGGAGTTGATGTATCCGAAGGGAGTCTGGGTCCAAGTGTACTGCTGCCCCCCGAAGGTAAAGGCCAGATTGTATTGGTCTTCCCTACTGACAGGTACAGTCCAGTACCCATTGGTCAGGTCAATGGCAGTGAATACCTTTGACCCCTGGATCTGGGACAGCCCTTGCTCTATGTAGGGAAGAGGCCATCGGGAAGTATGGACCCGTTTGTTGAGCTGTCTTAGGTCAGCACAGAGTCTCCACTGGCTGTTTGGTTTCAAAATCCCCAGCACCGGATTATTGAAGGTGCTGTGGACTGGACGAATTATCCCACGGGACTCAAGGTACTTAATTATTTCAGTAAGGGACTCCATTGATGCGAGAGGCAAGCAATATTGCTTCACAAACACTGGAGTCATGCCAGGGTCCGTGGGAATTGTTGTTGTGTGGATGTCGGTGCGACCCCCATCATATGAGTCCACCGCAAAGAGATCTTGAAAATCTAAGAAAACTTGTTTCAATGTTTGCTTTTGCTCCAGAGTCTCACAGGCATCTGCTAGGCTGACTCTCTCTTTAGCCATCTTCCTGAAGCCTGGAAAGACGTCTGGTTTGCCTATCTCAGCGGCCTCCTCCAGCTGGGTGGAGAAGTCCCTGGTCAGGGTATTGACATGGACTAATGGCTTCAGGTGGGGAAGGCAGTCCTTGTGGACTTGAAAGATCACCTCATCACTCCTGAAGTCACAGGTCACATCTTCCTTACCATAAGGGCGGAAGAGTACACCAGGTAATTCCCCCCATGGCATGTGAAGATCCTGTCTGGTGTTGTTTCATCGTCACTATCACTGTCAAAACAGTCCTTGGGGATTGGTCCTAACAGTTCATTACCTAAATCTATGGAGAAATGTCGATCATCAACCACCATTTCAATAATGGTTCCTGCTCCCAGAGTGATACTCTTTAGGTCGCTGTTATCCACCTCTATTGGAATGCTGTTGTGTTCTATGTTGACTACTGGTGTTGGGTTTACCCTCAACCCTTGCTGTTGGAACTGAGCATTACGATGGACATAGGCATCAGGATTTTTCAGTTTCTATCCTCTTTTAATTTATACTTCAAGTGAGAATTGTCGGGTCCGTTCTGGGATGGTGACTTCCTCTCCAATCTGAATTTCAACTGCATATGGAAGCAGTTGAGCTGACCGAAATGCTTTCTCTGGGTCATCAAAGTCCATGTGATTACCCGCTAATCGGGACCAAGCTTTGAAGTTTATTAGGTCCAAACTAATGGCAAAGCGATTGAGAATGTCACTGCCTAAATAAAATGCAGCAGGTACATCTCGCACGACCCAACGATTATGGAGTATGCTCTTGTTGCCTATGGACATTTTGAGCATACACCTGCTAGGCAGGAGATGTTTGGAATTAGGCGCTTCCAGGTCCATTTCCCATTTGTCTATCAGTTTAAATGTGGGAATGGCTGGATCTTTTGGGAGTTTGCGGAACATGGCCTCGCTGATGAAGCTCTTACCGTTGTTCAAACACACTCGGGCGAGAACAGAGTCCTTCCACTCATTTAACTGAATAGGGATGAACAACTGCTCTCCAATTTTTTGAATATCAGCCAAGCTTTGAGCTGATTTCTCATCTTTTTTGACTATAGGAATGGGATTTTCTGATTGTGAATTTGTATAGAATTTCAGAGTGTTTCCTTCAAGTGTGGAATGCCACCTTAGACTGGAAGGGAGTTTGATTTTCAGAAATAGAGAGGACTCCCCATCACCCGTTTGTTGTCCTACTGCAATTACTGTCACGTCTGGGATTTGATTATTCTGGAAGTGGAACTTAATTTTCTCCGATTTTTGTTCAACCATGTGGCATGTGTCATTTAAAATAATATGGTTGGCACTCTGTTTTAATTTTATTGGACGGCTAGTCTGTGTCCAGAGAACCTTGTTTACGCAATCTATTAGAGGTGACAACCTTCTCAGGAGGTCATTCCCTAGTAAACAAGGGGTGCCCTCTGGGGTCACCACAATGACCGGGTGTTTCACCCTGTGCCGGCCAATTTTAATGTCCAAATCTGCGGTCCCCTCGACGGGAATTTCCTTCCCGTCAAAGTTCTGCAGTTGTCCAGGAAGAGAGGTGAGAGGAATACGGTAATTTTATTTGTCGGTTAGTCTGGGTCCAGAGGACCTTGTTTACATAAGCGATGAGGGGAGACAATCTACACAGGATGTCATTCCCTAGTAAACAAGGTGTGCCCTCTGGAGTCACAATTATGACTGGGTGCTTCACCTTGTGTCGCCCAATTTTAATGTCTATGTCCGCAGTCCCCTCGATAGGAATTTCCTTCACATCGAAGTTCTGAAGTTGCCCAGGAAGAGGGGTGAGAGGAATTTGGTATTTCTCCCCCTTCTCAAATTCATTTGATCAAAGGCCCTTTTTGACAGAAGGGTGGCTTGGGATCCAGTGTCCACCAGTGCCAGAATTTGGTACCAGGGCATAAAATCTCCCCTCCTTTTCCTCAAGGGGGCAACTGGAGGGTTAATTTCCTTGCTTTGGATACCGACAGAGAGGTGATTTGTGCAGATTCTGTTTGGTATCTTGGGAACCTGTAAGAAAAAGGTGAGAGCTAGATATAGGGGAAGTTTTGGGTTCCCCTGGTTCTGATTCTGGGCTGCCCCCTACCCCCTTTTTGGAGGCAGTCACCAGAATGGGTTTGAACGAGGGGATTTTCGTGCCGGTCATTCTGGGTACTGATGATGGGCGTTTTTAACTCGGTGCCCACATCTACCCGGTCTGGATTTGGATCCTTTGGGACTCATTTTTCTTTGGGAGTTGTTCCTCCAGCCCTGAAGGAAAAGATATTTTTCCAAGGATCCTCTAAGGATCCCTCTCCTTCAAACTGGAAGATTTGAACCTCCTCCAGAAAATGGGCCTTTTTAGGCTCTTTATTTATCCTAACCCCCATCTGTTCCTTGGGTTGCAGACTTTCGGGGGCAGAAGATTTTGGTTCTGGTTCCTTGGTTTCCAGGGGCTTTCCACAAGTGATGAAGGAAGCTTCCTCTAAGGTTTTGCAACCCCCTTCCCCTTGTGCCTCTTCCCTGGGAACCGGTGGGTTGTGGGGTTCTTCCCCCGTCATTGTTCTGGAGCACCAGACCCTGGATTTGAGGAATTCTGAGCCGCCATGCTCATCTGAGGGTTCTGTTGAGCCCTCAGCATGCAACCCAGATCCTGTGCCATGTTCTGCTGGACCTGGCGCTCTAGTTGGGACACCCGCTCTGGCTGGTACAGGGTCCTCAGGTCTACCCTGGGTTGATCCCGGGAAGGGTAACTATCGCATAACAGCCCTGGTAACTATAGTTTGGGTACCCCTCCACCCTTGGCCTCCCCTCTCCTGGATTGGGCTGTCTGTGCTCAGGAAAGTGGGGAAAGAAAGATGGGTTGTTTTGGGGGTTGAAGTTTGGCGGGTACCGGGGAAAGAAATTTGGTCCGGCATTTGGGGGATTACTGCCCTCCTGGGGAAAGTGAGGAGGGAAGTTTCCTGAGTTTCCTGCTGTCTGGTTGGACCCCCCCCTTGGGCTGGAAGAGTCCACACATAGCCCAGGATGGGTCTATTTCCCTTGTAGCGTGGGCTTATGTAGTCAGGGGAGTTAGGAGTCCCATTTGTGGGGTTACCTCCCTGGCTCCCTGTTTGGGATTGGCCCGAGGGCCTTCTGGGTTTGGGGTTGGTCGGATTCTGCGTGGGAAGGTTTTTAGGCCCCCCCATCTCCAGATCTAAAATGGGGGAAACCTTCACCTCTGCCACCTTAGCAGCAGCAGGGGTGCTGGTTGGTTTCAGGCATTTGCTAAGATTTACTTTCCAACGGCTACTGCACTTCATAGATGCGCATTGCTTGTTCAATGACCCAGTCTAGTGATCTTTTCTTATAAGTCCCTCACTAGCTGGGTCATAATGTATTTCGGGAGAGCACCCTTCTAGTGGTCTGCACAAGGCGCGTTTCAATTCCTGAACAAATTCTTGTGGGGCCTGGTCTTCCCCACATTGTAAGTTGTAGGCTGCCTTGCGAGCCTCTTGAGGGTACCTATGAGTGGAAAAATGTTTCAGTATGGCCGCCGTATAGGTGGACCATCTGGAATGGTTCTGATCCTCCAGCCCTGCAAAGAAGCTGGAGTACTCAGGAGAAAGCGTCTACTTTACATACTGAATACAGCTTTGGCTGTCCTTCAGATGGAAAGTCTCCATCATCTGCTCAAATAATTCAAGGTGCTCCCAAACCAAATATTTGGCATTTTTATGGTAGGGCGTGATGACGCTCCTAATAGCTTTTATTTGCTTCAGGGGATCCTTGAGTAAAGACCTCTTAACTTTGTTGGCCTTTTTAGTTCTGGTCACCCTGGTACGCTCATCCTATGACTCAGAGGCACTGCTACCAGAGGTGGCTGTATGGTCTTCTAGACACTCCCAGATTCTGCGAGCTTGGGAATGGCTGGCAGAATGTGGGGGCCTAATCTCTTGGGACCTGTGGTGCTCAGAAGAGTCTTCTGACTCTTCCTTGCTCCCAGGATTGGTTGAGTACCCTCCCCACTGTCCTAGCTGGGAAGAGGTTTTTAGTATGCTCTTGGTGGGCATAGTCTCTGATCTCTTGGTAGGTTATATTTCTGAGGATCCATTTCTCTGATTCTCCCCTCACTGGAGTCTCCCTGATCAGAGAAGATGGCCCTAAGACTTGGCAACCTGTACATAGATGCCCGCCCATCCATTTCTGGGAGGCACTGACCTATTAGCCCCATATTTCCCATTGGGTTGAAGTCCACCATCCCCGTGGCCTTTGGTTCTTGTGGGCCAGTGGACATGGGGGTGGCAGAGTCCATGGAATTGAAAGGATTTAAAGTCTGTGGTGCCAGGGTTCCTGAGGTTATGCCCAGGGGTTTCCCTCTCCCATCTGACCTCATCTCTCTCAGCCCCTACTCCCAGATTGTTCTTCTATTAAGGCCTTACTGGTCTCTATCAGTTGTTCCTGCATGACTATCTGTCTATGGAGCCTGTCATTTATTTCACAGAGAGCCTTGTTGTCTCTGTGTGCTTCATGTCTGCTTTGGGAGTATTTGGTCAATTGTTGCTGCAGGAGGCTCACCTCCTGAGTCTGATCCTTGCTAGCCTGATTATTCTTTCCCAGAGCATCTTCCACCCTCCTGGTGTGCGCTAACAGTTTTCCGTAGTCCATTTTGAGTTCACCCAGTCCCCGAAGGGCCAGGTGATTTTCTTCCACCTTGGTTTTTAAATGGCTGACTTGCTGGCCTAAGGCATCCCTTTCCTGAATTAGAGTACCCCTCTGTGCAGCCAGGTTGTCCCTTTGTTTTTTAATTGCCCCAGCTTTCTGGCGCTCTTCATCAAACTCTGTTTGGGATTCAAGGTCTTTGATAATTAATTTCTTATTTTCCTCTTTTAATTTGTCTAAGCGGTTCTCTAAAGTGACCATCTGTTCTGCGCATGCTCTGTTAAAGGTTAATTGCTGTTCCAGCTTTTGTTGGCTCTGTTGTAGAGAGTCCAATCTTTCCTCACACTCTTTTTGCATTGTCAGTAATTTGGTATCTTGTTCTACCTTCTCTTGCTGCAGGAGATCCAGATCTTCCTTTAATTTCGTCTGGTACTGTCTGGTTTCTCTCTCTGAATCTTGGCTCTTTTGTAGCCTTTGCTCTGCAGAGTCCAAATCAGTTTGGGTTTTCTCTAGGGATTGTACTTTCCTCTTTGCCAGATCTAGGTTTTCGGCATATTTTTCCTAAATTACTCCAATGTGGAGGTATAGGTAAGCCGCTTTTTTGGCCATTTTACATTGCTCTTCTTTTGCTTTTGGGGCCATACACAATTCACTAAATGCCTGGTGTAATGGACCATTGTCCTGCCATGTATCTAATTCTCTGGCAGTGATTTGTTGTTTGATTTCCTGCAGCCAGACATTGTCATCCTGCTCCAACCATTCACCCCTGACAAACATTGTGTGCAGTAGGTGTTCTTTTGCCATATTGATTTCCACTAGGGTCGCCATTCCGGAAATATTAATTTCCTTCTGACTTACTCAGGGTTATTTTTACCTTTGCAAACAGGCCCAACTCCTTTGAGTATTTCTTTTGAAGGGTGTTTTTACAGTGTAGCACAGTATGGTAGCCCAACAAGGTGTATGTACCCCGTCAGTTAGCACGCTGTGTTAGACTGTCACAAGTGGTATGTCTAAGTCAGGATCTCGTGACGAGCACCCAAGCTGTAAGTGATTTCAATCCGGCACACACCCAAGTTTATGCCTAGCGTGTAATGCACAACTGAAATCCTTATTTATTTTTGTCTAAATGTTCTTTATTCTGAACGATATACCACTAATATCACGCCCCTCTCATGGAACGCCCCAGGTCACACTGAACCAGGAATCAGGCTGGTTTGCAAAGTTAAAATATTTATTTATGTATTCACAATTTAATCACACTGGGCCTCATTACGACCCTGGCGGTAATCCGCCGTCATTACCGCCATGGCGTAATGAACGTTAACGCCGTGGGACGATGGCGTAAAGGGCGCCACATTACGACCCATCGCGCACGAGCATTACGCCATGGCGGTAATGTAAACTGCGCCATGGCGGTAGTGCCCCCAAAACGGCACCTACCGGCATCGTATGCGGCGCAAGGTGCACCACCGCCACCGCCGTACATAGCGGTGACCGTAGTTAGCGGTCACCGCAATTAGCGTTGACCGTAGATAAGCGGAACCGGAAGTAGCGTCACCGCGGCGGAACGGGAAAGAGCACGGCGGCCATCTTTAAAAACACAATCCATTGCCATCCTCCGAAACCACTGGACATCCGAGCCTGAGACCCCGCAAATACCGGCTTCAACCTTCTACCTGCAGTAAGATGCCTAAAGTTGTGAAAAAAGCCTGTGACCGCCAGCGGCAAGACCGCTTCTCCAGAGAGGAGCTTACCATGCTAGCGGAGACCCTCCAGGAGAACGCTGCAGTGGTATTCTCCAACCAACTGACAAGACCGGCCATATCCAAGAAGAAGGCCATATGGGCACTGGTAGCTCAGCGGGTCAGTGCCGTGGGAACAACACCCCGCAATGTCAAACAGTGCCGCAAGCGGTGGGACGATCTCCGGCTCAGAGTCAGGAGCATACTATCAGCTAACATGAACCTGGCAATGGCAACTGGGGGAGGATCGGAGTCCCCTATAAAATTGCAGCCATGGGAGGAAATCTGTGCCTCCACAATCGGAATGCAGAGCATTGAAGGAGTAGGAGGAATGGAGAGAGGAGCCCCGACATCGGGCGATGCAGGTAAGTGGCTCAAATCAAGGCATACAAATCTCACCTAAGTCCATTCATGTGAAGTACAATGTTGGCCCATAGTGTAAATGCAACACATCAGCCAGAGACTGCCCACAGATACATCCGATCTGCACCCTGTACACATGCAGTATGCACACCCTAACTGCAGCCACCCACATACCTCCATGCTACTTCCACACAAAAGGGAGACAACATTTTTCCCCTGCATGAAATGTGCCACATGTACTAACTGATAAGATGCCAGTCGCCACAATGCCCGGCCAATGTCCGCAGACCCATCAATAACACTCTCCCTCCTCTGTCCCACCACAGGCTCAAATTCCGACCTTGAGGAAGAGGACACCACTGCCTCCACACCCACCAAGAGGGCCAGGCCAACTGTGCCAACACCACAACCCTCCACCTCTGCCCTCCCGAGGAAAACCCCACAGCAGCCAAAATCCATGCAAGGGAAACAGGACAGGGCACAGACAGCCACCCCAGCAGGCAGTACAGCAGCAGCAGCAGCAGCAGACATCACACAAATCATGCCCACAGAAGCCACAGCCTCTGCTGCAAGCAGCACAATTGGGGAAACTGCTGCCATTGCTGCCTCCTCCAACAGCGAAGCAGGGATCTTTGAGGAGAGTGATGTCAGAAGCCCCACAGGCCACCCTCATTCCCCCTACCTGTCCCTAAGCAGCCCGCATGCGGATGCCACACAGGGTCAGCCAGAGGATGACGATTGGCCAGCCACTCCATCCCCGCTGCAGGGGCAGATCAGCCCAATGGGAATACCACTGCCATTAGCCATGGGCCAGAATACCAACCATTCTCTGGAGGCGATTGCCACCCGGCAGCAGCAACTTTCCTCGCTGCTCGAAGAACATGTTGCTGAATGTGGGGGGTCATGTGCAGCAATGGAGAAATGTGCAGAGACAGTGAAGGCAGCTATAGAGTCGTCCACAAAGGACATCTGCGCGGAACTAGCTGCTGTGCGGCACGCCATCACTGACCTTGTGCAGACAATACGGGCCATGCGTCCAAATGAGCAGGCAGGATCCTCCTCGGTTGCCAGCTCGACACCGAGCAGCCCCATCCGCCGATCGGGGAGGAACCTCCGCAGCACAGGCAGGGGTGCCCCGGGGGCCAGTGGAGGGGGCTGCCAATAGTGGCCGGACAGTGTAGGAATCCTACTTCTGACACTGCTGCACAGACTAACTCACACCTTTGTTGGGATTCCAGGGGGGGGGAGGGTGGAGGGGGGAGTGGGTGTGTTGGGGTGTGCAGGGGGGTGGCGGGGAGGTGTGTTGGGGAGTTAAGGGGGGAGTTTGGGAGGGGTGTGTGTGCAGGGGGGAGGTGGGAGGTGGTGGGTCACAACGTTCCATGTCTTGAATACACTTTTACCTTGAAAAAAAACCCAGAGTGTGTTGATTTTTTCTTTGCGCATGTGTGCTTTATTGGTGTACAGTCCACAGTGTGCATGTCCCGGTGCCACACAGTGCCCCAAGTGCAGTCACCATATGACACACACCAGCCATGTGTGCTAGAAGCAGTGGTCGATGATAGTTTGGCGCATTGCACGCCCCTCCTGTGCATCGCCTCCTCCATGGGGTGCCGCCCCATCTGCTCCCTCCTCATCCTCATCGTCAGGTGGTTGTAGTTCTGCGTCAGGGGGCAGGGGCACATTCTGCCTGACGCACATATTGTGTAGCATTACACATGCCATGACGATCTTTGCCACCTTCTCATGGCCATACAGGAGTGCCCCACCAGACCTACTGAGGCTTCGGAACCGTGCCTTCAATAGGCCGAATGTCTGCTCTATGACCACACGAGTACGTGTATGTGCACGGTTGAAGTCCTCCTCGTGCTGGTTCTGCGGGTTCCGGACTGGTGTAAGGAGCCAACTCTTCAGGGGATAGCCAGCATCACCTGTATGTAGGCGAGAATGTATGTGTCAGTCATGTTGTCTGATCAGGAACATGATGTTCCATCATGGCTTGCTTCCAACTGTTAATTTGGCTCACATCTACATGACCTAATTTATTCACACAATGCTACCTGTATATGCTCATGGCTTCCATGGCCTGTTTTGCATGCCATCACCCAATGTATGCAGAGGGGTTGTGTGCATTGTAAGTGCCCATCCTCTGTCTCCGATCTCCCTGTTACTCACAGACAGGTGGAGTATGCATCCCCCCCCCTTTCAGCCAGGTGGAGTATGCATCCCCCCCCCTTTCAGCCAGGTGGAGTATGCATCCCCCCCCCCTTTCATCCAGGTGGAGTATGCATCCCCCCCCCCTTTCAGCCAGGTGGAGTATGCATTCCCCCCCCCCTTTCATCCAGGTGGAGTATGCATCCCCCCCCCCTTTCAGCCAGGTGGAGTATGCATTCCCCCCCCCTTTCTGCCAGGTGGAGTATGCATCGGTACGTCATTCACCTGCCCACTTCCATTACATTGGACTCACCGAGTAGCCAGGATCTTGGACCTGCATGTTGCTCCATGTAGCGTGGTATTGTGGAGTTCCTCAGGACCATGGAATCATGGGTTGATCCGGGGAATCGGGCACAACAATGTGTGATGATCTTGTTGGAGTCACAGACCATTTGCACGTTGATTGAGTGGAACTGTTTCCGGTTGCGGTACGGTACCTCCACGGCACGTGGAACCACCAATTCCACATGGGTGCAGTCGATGGCACCAATGCAACCGGGTATGCCGGCTAGTGCATGGAAACCCACTTTGGTGTTAGCTATCTCCTGTGCAGTCCGTGGTAATGAGATGTGGTTGTCTGTGTGCTTGAGGAGGGCATCGAGCACTTGGATGAGTGTTTGCGAGAATAATGGTTGTGAAATGCCATGCAGGTGCCCCACTGTGTGCTGGTAGCTGCCTGTGGCCAGGAAGTGGAGTACAGCCACTACCTTCAGTAGGGGGGGGGATGGCGGTTGGACTTTCTATCATGCTGACGATGTCGTTGTGTGTCATGTCTACGATGGCGGTGATGGTGTCCCGGTCCAAACGGTACAGGGTGTGGATCTGCTCAGCAGTGAGGTTGAATGGATTGGCTCTGATGCGTGGGATTGGGGGCTGCCTGCGTGGTGGCACTGGCTGTGCAGGTGGGGCTTGCTGGGCCTGCCTTGCCCTCCTTCTCCTCCTGCGTCTCCTCTGTGCTGCCTGGTGTTGTTGCTGTTGTAGTAGTTGTTGTTGTTGTTGTTGCTGTTGTAGCACATGCATTGCTATCAGGTCCTCCAGCCCCAACATTGCCATTCGAATTGGTATCATTGTGGAGTGTGTCTGGGTGTGGGAAGGGGTGGGGTGGGCTCTTTTTGTACTTCCTGAGTCTGTATTGCCTTCACCTGTGCTGTTTCAGTGCACCTGTGGCAGCTGCATTCACTTAACATGGCCCTTTACGGTTGGTTCGCGATGGCGTTGTTAGCACCATGGTGGTAAGGTACTTAACGGGCTGGGTGATGGCGTTAGGTGCATGTCCGCTTGGGTCGGGATTTGCGTAACTTTCCGCCATGGCGCTAAGTACGGTGTGGGCGGGCGCGGGCGCGGACCCTTGTCGCAGTTAGCGGCAGCGTTGACTACGATGCCGCTAATGGCATCGTAGTTAACGGTCACATGTCATGATCGGACCTGGCGGAAAAAGATGGCGGTAACCATTTACCGCCATCGTTTTTCACTTAGCGCCAGGGTCGTGATGTATTGGGTACACAATAATCACCAATGGGGTGATGTAACATAGAATAATCTCTTTAATACACAAGGAATAATAGTGAACAAAACAATTCAGCACAGAAATGCTTCTTGTGTGTTTGTGTTCAGATCAAATAGCACTGTGGTTAAAGGTTCCCCCTGCACACCCCTCAACCCCCAATAGGCAATGTAAAGAGATAGGAGGAGAGAGCAGGTATTCAGGAATGGCAGAATTCAAACAAAATATCAATCCCACTTCACCCCAGCAAACACAAAAAAAAAACGGAATTGACTGTCAAGCTGTCAGAATGGCTTTTAAACTTATCTTGAGAATGGATTGGGCAAAAACACCAAATGTGGTCTAAATTGCTGAAATTACTATAAATTCTTATGGGAGCCACTTTGGATAGTTGCACACAAACACAAGCAATGATTTAATGCCAAGAAAACGTTAGACATCTTAAAATGCAAGTCGTAAGCAATCAAAAGCTGTTTTACACTTGTCAGAATTTCCCTAAATGAAAATTTGTGGCAACATTTTCACTGTGCGATAATCGTGATAACGGGAGAACCGTAAGGATTTGGATACGGTTTTAGGTACGATTTAATGCTGTGGATGTTAGCTACAAGCAGAAGTTGGAATTCTTTTTCTAGCACAAAAAAAGAAGGAGTTATGGACGTTTTAGTGGAGGTCGTTTTTTTGAGATAGGCGTAAGAATGGAAAACAGGAATGCACTTTTAAAATGACATATGGATTGCTTACACTGGAGGATGACTATGAAAAAAACGAATACCCCACAGGAACAAACCCACTTGATCAGAATGATTGCCTGCTAAGGACTCGCCTTCTTCAGATGAGAAAAGATCAGCGCAGAGATAGTTTTAGCAATACTAGTACAGGAGGAAGATTGTAGGGATTTTATACAGAGTTCAGAAAATTCAAAAGTACTCCTAACAATATGGGTTGTGAATACAAGATAGGATGGGTTAAAGATGGAGATTGGACTAAGCAAGGTACATATGCTAGTGACACAGTTCTATCTATAGATACCCACTAGATATGTTTTTAAACAGAACCGTCAGGATTCTGGTCCGTCAAGATTCTGGTGAGGGAATTGGATCTGATTCTAGGACAGACGGCACACATCGGATTGGATCTGCAATCAGCAAGGCGCTCTGGTCATAGCACTGCACAGGACTGGACTGGATCTGCAATGCACTCTGGTCACAGCACGGCACAGGACTGGATTGGATCTGTCTTTCTTGGCTCTGGTGATAATTATGTCAGCAGGCAAGTAGTACAGCGCAGCCCGGCTGTATTTTGATGCTCCCCCTTATGTTTGTGGGGTTTTGGTTCTGGAATTTGAGGCCTAGCTGAAAATGGTTCAGCTATGCAATGGGTTTCTGCTTTGCCAAGTTTTTGGAGTCTGGAGCAAGGAAGATGTAGAGTTCAGCAGCAGGGTGCTCCGCCAGTATCAGGATAGTGGGTGAATCTGTCTCTCCTTTTTGAGTAGTGAGCTGTCTCTATTTATTCTATGATAGAAGGGTGTGTGGACTGGTTTATCCTAAACTAACCCCTTTGGCAGGTGATTGGGTCAGAGTCTCCTCTCTGCCTTGATAAGAGGAGAGAAACAGTGTGTCACCCTTATGGTGTGATTTTATGAGGCTGACACTCCACCCCTACCCCCTAGAACAGAAAATCTACTTTTGGCACCATACATATTTCCACATGTGCAACCTCTATAACAATCACATATACAGATTATCTATTTTATATGGCAGCTATCCCTCAAACCCTGTAGCTGTGGGATCTTGTCTCGGCTTTTCACAGAATTGTGCACTTTTCATCAGGAACACAATGTCCAATTTATAAGCAAATTTCTACAAGTGTGCGCGTTTGACATGGGCATAAGTGTATAAAGTTTCATACTTCTAGAAGAAATACATTTGGTGTAAAATCACATATTCTGCGTTTCTTTCCAGAACATGTCACACGATTTTGCCTCCTCTTGAAACATGCAGCTAAAATTGATATTCACAAATCTGTTACTTTTATATTTTTCACAATTTTCACTGCCAAATTATGAGTCTTTTAGAAAAGTGTTCTTTGTTAATGTTCAGCCACAGATGGTTGTTCGGGTCTGCCTCTTTCTGTCTCCCTGCAGTTCAGGAGCAATCTCCTCCCTGTTTGCTCTTGGCAGAGGCCATTTATGACTGTCCTCACACCTCGCATTTCCTTGGCAGCAACTGTTCATTGTTCCCTTTTGCCTCTGTAGACCAAGTTCTTTCCAAAGCCTATAATTATCGCTTTGGTGTGATTTCCTGCTGAGGGAAAGGCCTCTGTGAGGAAACCTGTTATTCCAGTTTGGTTAGCTTTAGCCAGGCTTGATTTAATTGTTAATTCTGTTGCATTTTTCCTTAGCTTAAAACAAACTTGTGATTTCAAAATAGCAATAAACCATGGGATCACAACAATTACAATATCAGATACCCGCAGTAACAGGCCTTTTAGATTGCAAACATTTGATTTCAGTTTATACATGATTAAAGTTTAATCAGGGGGTCTCCTGACAGCTGTCGTCCCTTCAGCCCTCTGCTGCACAGAGATTTTTGACATCCACAGACAGGCTACTTTTGCTGTGGAAATCCCTTCATGGTTTCAGCTTGTTAGGACCTTGCAAGTTCACAATGATTTCTTAAACTAAGTGAATTGTAGTACCCAGCAAGAATTCTGGATGTTTGAGGATGTTTTGTACCGGCATTCTGCAGTTTCAGCAACAAAGAAAAAGGGATTCAAAGCAAGATTTTGGGGTTTCATTTAGCACAGCACTGCTTTTCCCTTCAGTACTCCATTTTCACTTGTTGTGGAGCCCAGTGACATATTTCAGGAGTGAGATCTCTGTTCCACCACTGACATCATGCGTGGCAGATTGGGCAACCATCTTTTTGTGCGTTGCAAAGCGTGATTTTCAGAGGTTTTGGCGCACACAAGGGTTTTGCAGCCATTTTGTCATTTTTGGCACCATCATAAAACAGTGCTCCAGCATAGCAGAGCCAAAGTGGGTTAAAACATTCCACAAGACCGTTCTAGCACACTACAAAATACAACCCACCATGTAAAGGAACACAGAGGACAGACAGTTTCTTGATGGAAAGGAATGCACTCTGGATACAGGCAGGAGGATTATCGGTAAAGCAATCAGTCTTAACTGTTCAAGGTTATATGGTTTCAGCAATAAGGGAGAAAGGGGTTATAGAATGTCACTAGGGGCCTTCCGAGAAGGACCAGGGACACAGATCCACAATGTACCTTGTGCGTCAGATGATCTTGATGCTTAACAGCGTCAAGTCGGTTTCAGGATGCTTTGCAGTTTCTGCGACAGCATTCAAGACGGGAGAATGCTGAGGGTATCAGACGACAGGCAGTGCAGCAAATGAGGTTGGACTGATGGAGGCAGGCTAGCCTACATGGTAGCTTGGGTCAAGAATCGGTGTCTCTGTGCTGGTTGGTGGGTATGGAACGCTGGTTGAGGCGTCTCAGGCGGTTTGAGTGACTGCAGCGTGTGACAACAGTCAGTGGTGCAGCCGGTCATGGTTCAAGGGCTCCACTTCCTCAAAATGTCCTTAAAAGATGGATGCTGGTTAATGCTTGTTGTGGCACTCATAGCTTCTTCACAGGGCTTGTGTCATCCTTTAAGGCGGCCGGCCAAAAATGAGGAGAGTGTTCCTTGTCCTTTGCTCAGAGACTCTCTGGCACTTCCCACCTACGAAGCTTGCTGGCAGGACCTAGCAGGGCTCACTGTGTGCTGGCTGGGTACCGGTTCTGGAGATGCTGGATGGGTCCTCTGTATCTCCCTCTGTTCCCTGAGAGATGTTTAGGGGAGGGATCTTGCTTCCCTCTTGGAAATTCTGGCCTTCTTTCACTGGTGGAAGACATAAGGCAGACTGAACCTTCAGCCAGGGTCCAAATGAGTCCTTGTTCTTACTCCTTTCAAAGTCATCGGATGATCTGCTAAGTGAGGGTCTCAGCCCTCTTTTAAAGCCAAATCGGCCTCAGTGATTGGTGCAGGCAGAGCCTACCTTAATGAACCAATCCGGGGTCCCCACCAACAATCTTCTGTTATGCTTGAGGTCATAACCAGAGTGTTTTGCAACAGGAAAAGTAAGGGGTGTCAACGCGTGCTACTAAGTCCCACCCATCTTCCTGTCTGTTGTGCATCAAAGTGTCTCTCTGGTTAATTGAGCTCTCTGTGGCTCCTGATCAAAGTGCAGGTCTCCTTTGAGGTTTGTGGTGAGAACAGACTTTCTCTCTCCATCAATTCAAATACTTCTTCTGTCTGAAAAGGGGTCTCCCACCAGGGGGTGCCTACTCTAAACAGTGTCCCAGACATGCCATTCATTGCCCTTCATACAGAGTGGTGGGAGCTAGTTTCAACTTGACACATTGCATATCAAAGAGGTGTTGGTGTTTCAAGTGACTTGTGTTCCGTGAAAAAACCTTGCGGGCCTCTTCAATTAACTCTCATCAGTATGCGCTGCCACCACACAGAACTACAATAGAACAGGGCGGATCCATGGTACCTTTCATATTTTTATTAGTCTGACGATGGCCGGAGCAAATTGTTGCCTTCCCCCTTCCTAAGATGATTTCTTGTACCCTTGGCTGTCACATTCCAGCTAAATGTGACAGGGAGGACTGCGCATGTAGGCTGTGTCCCCCCGACGTACACTTGACTATGTGTTTGTTGTGCGGCGAGCATAAGAAAATTTGTGCGGATTAGCCCCACAAATTTTCTGAGGTTGATCTCCCATCATTCATTTTAATTACAAAACTTCAAAAAAGCCCAGTCAAGCGCACACTCCCCTGCAGATGGTCGACTTCCTCACAGGTAAATAGGCAAAAGTTAGTAAATTAAATGTTGTTTCATTTTGTACTTTTAAGTAATAACGTTGTCTTCATAAATTAACTATTTTAATTGAAAACCTGGTTTAAATGGAGTGTGTTTAACATGAACATACATTAGGTGTATGTAAACAGTTTATTTTTAAGAAAGTGAAATTAGATCCACTTGTTTTAGGTTTCTTTCTGTTTGTTAAAAGGATGTTGCCATGAAAAAAGGTTCTGCAAGAGAGCAAGTGCCTTTTTGAAAGAAGCCTTGCCTGCAAATAGTTTTTTGTTACCCTGTCTGCTTTTAAAGTCAGAATGTTGAAAATGCAGTCAATACCAGTAATATTGACTGCAGACTGAGCATTGATTGGTTGCGAAGAACTCAATAACGAGCGCCATGTGCTAATAGCAGGTATGGCAGTCTGGCTGTGTTAAGTACGGGAAATAAGGTAGGTTTTGGCTTGATTAAAAATGCATCAATTTGTATTAAAGTAAGTAATACAGTTCTAGCCCTCTATCCCTCTGTGATGGTAATTGGGAAGTGCTGGTATTTGATCCTGACACGGGATGACTGATGATTGTATTTTAGTCTTTATGGGGTGTTCCGCCTGAACACGTGGATATTTAAAGTAACTAAGTTAGTGCCTCCACCTGGCATGAACATGGCAAACCTAGGATCCCCGTAAACGTATGCCAAACTGTAGTATCAGTAATAATACTCTGATGCACACAGTAAATAATATTTCTAACATAACATAACATCTGTAAATGTAACAACTTTGTTTAGTAAAGTGAATTGTGTAGTCAGTATGGCAATAGTGACATGGTGTACCTTTATAACCGTAACTATGTATATACACAATCACAACCCCAAACTCACAAGCCTGAGCTGCAAGTCTGAATGGTGAGAAACATAATTGTGCAATGGAACAAGGAACAAAATGGCAATTGGTAGGTAGATATGTGTAACATGTCTGTTAACAGGCCGCACAAAAGTAGTCTGCATCCGGCCCAAGAAACTAAGTGCACACAAAATGTATACGCATTGGTTGGCTACGAGCCTTCAGGCTTGCTCAAACAGCTATGTAGTGTCCATCGCTTTGACCATTAAACTCTGTGTGTTTAGTGCCTTGCTTCAATCAGTGGGCACTTTGAGGGAGAACTCCTCATGTTGTTTGCTTTACACTGTGGTTGTGTCTCTGACAAGGAGAAGAAACAAAATCTTTAGACTTCCTAAAGTATGTCCAAAATAGCACATTCCGTTCACTGGCTCCTCAATAGCACACTCTTCTGCTTCCACTCAGTCCTCGATTGTCCCATTCCAAATATGTTTGCGACTCTCTGGCTGACTTCTTTGAGGGTAAAACCGACACTATTCGTAGTGATATAGCTAATTTTACTGTCCTGCCACGTCTTCATCCTCTGCCTGCACTTGCTTCTAATGCTGACACGGGATGGTCCACCTTCCCTTCTTTTACTGTTGAGGATGTTCTGAAGCTATGAATAAATTAAAATCTACCTCACCCCTGGACCCTATCCCTTTGGCCATGCTTAAGAACATCTCCACCCAGAGCACTGCTTGGATTACAGCTGCAGTCAATGACCCATTTACAGCAGGAATTATCAAGGAGGAGCTGAGGCATGCACTTGTGATCCCGCTCCTGAAGAAACCACAACTGGATCCCTCTGTACCATTTAACTTTCACCCAATTTCACTTCTGTCAATCCTTATGAAATTGATGGAATCTTTGATCACTCCCCTGCTTAGTTCCTTTGTAGAGTCTTCTAATTTCTTCAATCTGTTTCAATCTGGCTTTCATCCTGGTAGGGGTACAGAATCCATACTTGGATCAGTAATGGATGACTTGACACGCCTTGTTGACCAGGGTGGAGTGGGGGTGCTGATTTTATTAGACCTGTCAGCTACCTTTGATACTGTTGACCACCGCACCCTGATCACTCGTCTATCCTGTGCTGGTCTCTTTGGACAGGTACTGGCATGGTTTTCCTCCTTTTTGGAGGGTCGTCCCCAGTGTATCTTTCTATGACCTTTCTACCCTAAAGTGTTGGCCTTAATCTGCAGAGTCCCTCAAGGCTCCGCTCTCTCTATCTTCCATTCTGTTTAACATTTACATTCAGCAACTTGTGCGGCTCATCCTCTCCCACGGCTTCATGTGCTATTCCTACGCCGATGACACACAAATTATCTTGCGGCTTGATCTCTCTTCTTCTGAGATGGCTGCACGGCAGAGAAACTGCCTTGATGCCGTGGGGGGAGGATGGCTGCCAACTGGCTGAAGCTTAATGCTGAGAAAACAGAGGTGATGGTTGTAGGATGTTCTGATCCTTCCCTCTACTTGACACCTGATTTTTGGCCTTCCACTCTTGGACCTTGCCCATCTCCAGTTGCGGTGGTGAAGGATCTAAGTGTGAAAATGTCAGCTTCTCTGTCGATTAAGGATCAGGTCTCCACTTTTTGTCAATCTGGTCACTTAAAGCTGTAGACTCTTCGCAAGGTTATTCCCTTTATTCCCTCCAGCTGTCGTGCCCTAGTTGTCTCCTCTCTGGTTCTTAGTAGTATTGATTACTGCAATTCCCTCTACCTGGCACAGACAGCTTATTTGCTTTGCGGCTTTTAGTTGTTACAAAACATGTCTGCCAGGGTGATTCTTTATCCTCCATTTAGCTCTTGTATGACCCCACTCCTACACCAATTACACTGGCTCCTGGTAGAGAAATGTGTTCTATTCAAGCCTATATCTATTGTGCACAGAGCATTCTATAAAATTGGAGCTGAATACATTCAGGCCAAATTCTGTCCCTATATTCCTCTAGGTCACTGCGCTCCCAATCGTCTTTGACTATTCGCATCCTTTCTGTAAAGCACTCTCGTGTAGGGGCACAAGCCTTTTCCTAGACCCATCTGTTTTAGATTGGTCCCCTCTCTCTGCTGCCCTGGTCTGGGCCTGAATGGTTTGTAGCGCCAAGATGTCTTCGGTTGTACATTGCGCTTTAGAATTGTACTTAACATAACATAACACTCCATCCCTTGGCAACACAACAAAACATTCCACCGCTTGGCTCCAAAATAGAACTCTAAAATTAATTTGCTACAAAATAGCACACTCAACTCCCGACTCCACAATAGAACAATCCATACCTTGACAACACATTAGCAGACTCCAACCTTTACCTGGTACTCTTCATTTTACTTTGCTATATTGTTGGTTTTTCGCCATAGAAAAGATTGACAGTATGAAATACATTGGTGAATGTTGTATTAAATGACTCCTCTCTGTGGCAGGCAGCCCATTATTTTGTTTTTTAAAGCAGAAAGGGTACTCTGTGGAGATTTGGACAACATTGAACCAAGGAGAAAAATGTAATCTAAGCCTAAAATTCAATAACAAAACTACAAAAGGTTGATATAACCATTCAATTAATTAATCACCTTTAATAAACAGGAAGACAAAATAAATTAGATGCATAATAATTCAAGGGTGACCTATAATCAGAATAACACACTGCTCATGTGTAGAAACATTTAAAATTAGATACATAATACATCATTAATAAAATGTCATCCCATATTAACAAATTAGTAGCCAACATAATGAAAATCAGTCTGACATGTTCAAAACAACCTGTCAAATAGTTTAGATATGAAGATGATTTAAGATTTCTTTTTAGTGAGCATCCAACAAGCCATTACACAATCCAGACTAAATGAAAGTGCTTATTCCCTATGAAGAAGCATATACAATTGCATGATATACAGTATCTCTTGATGTAAACTTCATTAGTAGCACAGTGACCCTCGGGTGGAGTTAATGTTTGGACATGTTTCAATGTATACTGGGTAAAATAAACCTACCCCTACATTTTCCTCAGGACCACCTTCAAAAAATGTCAGTTCCAAGAATGTTCTTTTGAAAGAGATTAGGGAAACATTCATATTTCTAATTAATTAAGAAACTAGATATAGCTCACTGTTCAATCCTATCTAAGTTGAAATCAAAATAACTTTCACAGACATCCTATGAATTTTGAGAGACAGATGTATAACAATGTAGTGTACCAAAAAGGGAACAAATTCACAAAGTCACATACACTCCAATTAGAACATAATAATATATTGACTTTCAAGATTAAAATCTAGAAACAAAACCTAGGAGACATAACTGGTAAATATAGATGTCCCTGCATCTGACACCAGAAAATATTCCATAATTGGGGTGCATAAATAAGCACCCGCCTTTGTAGCTGAAAACAAATAGAAATACATTTCAGATAAGGGATCGAGGATTCTATCATATTCTCCAATAAATACTTCATAGAACAGGTTTTACTTCTCAACTTACCTGACTTTTTAACTTGGATAATCAACTTCCTTGTTCATGCTTGTAGCACCCACATTTCAATATGAATTGATACATTCTGAAACATATTCCAGGACCCTAAAATGAGCCTAAATTTGATTTCCAAATTTAAATCATTTCCAATCAAAATATGTCTGCATAGAGGCATCTTACTTTACCGAAGCATAATGGTTTCACTTACCCTCAATCATTTCTACATGAACATGCTATTCCAATTGATCGTGTATCAGCTTCAGATTCTCTGTGAATAGTGAATATTGAGCCATTAGATGTGTGGTATGGAAGTGTAACCTCTGGCATCTTCCGGCACTTACCACTCAAATCTATAGTTTCCTGGGAAATATAGCGCTACCTACTTGCAGTTGGCTCGATAATCTTATAGATTAACTAGTTATAAATTCCATATATGTTCAGAGAGCTCATTGTTACTCATTAATAACTTTAAATACAAACCATTATAAACAGTGTCAGTATGCCAACTCCAACTGTTTGATAATCAATGTGTATCCAATGGATAACGCCAAATCTGAAACATAATTGGACATTTTACTGTCTCCACTTTAAAAAAATGAGTGAGTGTTGCCAATTTGAATGAAAAAATGAGATGATTTCTAATTTGAACAATTATTTCAGACCTATATCTGTTGCTCTCAAAAGGATTATCCAAAAGCACTGCCTTTTCTGTATCAAGAGAAGGAAATATTTCCTTTACTCTGGGACCGCATCACTTTATCCATAACCAGCCATTTCAAACCATTATCATAATGGTTTTTACCCTAAAAATGTTCCACCATCATTGTCCTTGCGTGGCCTACTCCATATCTCGAGCGACATTCCTCAATTCTCACAGACACTTTACGAGAGGCACAACCCACAAAAATGAATTCACTCGGACATTGAATCACAAAAATCATGTTTTGACTATTACATTTCACAAAGAATTGTAATTTCAATGTTAACCCGCCACATCTAATTTCCTTAATTTCATATGTGAGTGGGCAAGACAAATAATTTCTACATTGATAATGGCCTCCTTCATCCGGGAGTCCTTGATGTTTTGTGGGGGTTAATGAATGGCTCCAGTTCACTATACAGCTTCATACTAGACATTCCTGCAAATTCAGCCCCCTCTTAAATGAGAACAGAGGCTGAGATTCCATAATCCTTGATCAGATGCCGGTGCTGCTCTTTTGATTTAAAGTACGAACTTATATCAATCTGTCCCCATTTTGGCTCTTCGTTTCTGAGGACAGAAGAGTCATTCAATGGGCCTCATTCCGAGGTTGGCAGTAAGGGGTTAACGGTGCCGGTAAGGGTACCGGTGCCATTAAACCCTTACCGCCGCATTACAAGGTCCTTTATCGGGTCCCGCTAAGGGCGGCTGGTTTTACCAGGAGCCCTTAGTGGGAACCACTAAAGGACCAGCATGCTAACAACGGGCCCGTTATTAACGGGCCCGTTGTTAGCATGGTCCACATTCTCATTGAGCCCTATGGTGCCCATTCCCATTGGGCCCTATGGGGGCTCGAATGGGAATGGGGATGGGTTCCCTGAACGGGGAAATACTGGGTCCTCCAAGGTTGGAATGGCCCGGTAATTCCTGATTCAGGGAACCCGGACCCGGTACCCGGTAAGGGGGTAGCAATGGCACTAATAGCGCCATGGCTATCTCCAACCTCGTAATGACCCCTAATGACTCTAAAAAGCTCTTTTCTTTCAATCAGTTCACATATTCTAATTATTCATCTATCATCAATTCCTCCTAATGTGGCAAAAATGACAGCATGGTGAATTGATTCTCATGCTATGTGGATGATAGCCGTCAAAATAAGGAGGGGTTTTTATATTGGTGGGTTTTATGTGTAGACTAGTGATGGGTGAAGTTTGGTCAGTAGAGGCTTCAGCTTTCTTGTGTAGACTATAATGATGTCCGCAGCTCGTTAGTTCATATGAAGACTTTTTTGGCTATACTGTTGGATGAATATCCTCTGATGGTAATATTGACTTTGTGTTTTCCATCTGTATTTTCTAATTGCTATTAGAAAATACAGAGCACGGGGGTGGGATTACAGGTCTATTAATGACCCCTGTCCAAGGGTTATATTTCTACGAGTACCCCTGCACATTGTACTGATGTATTTTTCTAAATTTGAGAAACGGCGTGTTTACCATTTCTTAACTTGAGAAAAAACTACAAAATATGATGGCCACCATGGATCGGTGAGAAGGGAATTACACGTAGGCCCTTCTCCCTCTCCATGGTGACCATTGGTGAGTCGGAGACGTGCCGGGAACACTACTGGTAGGTAAGTGGGGCATGTGTAGGTGGTGGGTAAATATGAAAGGGGGCTAGAGTGCGGGGATGAGGACGTGCAGAGGAAGGGGACCACACTTACCTGAACCCTTAGAGGTAAGGTGACGGCCTCTGGATCTGAGGAAACTCAGAGCTGGGTCTTTACTGTGTGCCGTAGATCCCGTTCTGGGCCTCCTGATTGGCTGGGAGGCCGCCATGCCCCCCTCATCCAGTACTAATAAGAAATAGTTTACTTTGTGATTTTCTGTAGCAAAGCCTTCATTGTGTCACGCTTGGGAATTATTCATAGGAGCCAAAGCTTGCTTTTATTTCCTGGAGCTTGTTCATTCAATGCTTTGAGTGATTATTGAGTATAGAAGAAACCTTAGCTTCAGCTAGGTTTCCGGTTGTATGGGTGTAGAGAGTTGCAGGATTTATTGTGGACCAGTTGGGATAATGGACGACATCTTTGTCTCCATGTTGGGGGCAGAAGATCCCCGTTTCTAAGCTCCATATGGAATGACGGCATGGTCTGTCCAGACTCGCTTCCTTTCATTGTCAATCAGAATGATATGGTCTATCGCAAAAGCACCACCCAGTATGTATCTTAGACTTTGTGTCTCATTGAGAGTTTGGCGGTAAATCGGCAGGAAATCTACCAATTTACCACCTCAATTGTTTATTGTCAGGGCCAATCAGTCTAGTGGCATTACCATGGATTCCGAGTGGTGGTTTAGTGGTGAAAGTGCTTATTTTTGGACTGCCTAGGACTCCACAGGGATTTTGGAGGGATTTACCGTGGATAGTAATTTTGCTTAGTGAATCCACTGCTTTTTGCCTTTTAAGTGGATGATTTACCTACAGGAACACAGTTGAACTTGGAAATCAGCCATTTGGTAAAAGTGCTGCTAATTCCGTTACCGCATGACCAAACTCGTAATGAGGCCCAATGTGTTTTTGCTTTGATTTTCTCACTCAGGTTTAGATTCTGGAGCAAATCCAATAATAATTGATTTTTGGGGGTCATGCATAATTTTGTCCATGACATACGTCATGTCTCAGACATGGAAAAGGTGGGAAGCTGTGGCCATGTTAACTGCTTGATAGTCCATCCGAAAACCATGGAAGTCCGGGTCCAGACCTGAGGCCAGTATATTACAATTATGTATATAATAGGTTTAGGCATTTGGTGTGAATAATAATTAGCGTG
The DNA here is from genome assembly GCF_040938575.1 of Ambystoma mexicanum. Classification (NCBI taxonomy): domain Eukaryota; kingdom Metazoa; phylum Chordata; class Amphibia; order Caudata; family Ambystomatidae; genus Ambystoma; species Ambystoma mexicanum. Next base: position 1,150,935,838 of record NC_090926.1, on the reverse strand, counting down.
CAGAAAATACCTCTCTACATGACAGTGTGTCTATTTGAATAGCCCTGAAGATATGCAATGAAAAACGCCAATCTGCCACCCAAAACTGAGGGGTGTATTTTGGAATGTAATTCTATACTTAGGCGGTAATGCTGCTTACTTTCGGGCGTAGAGATTAAAGTCGTTAATCCCTGTTTCCATAATAGAGGCAAAGTCTGCATTGTGCATGACTATCAGTTCATGGATAAAACGTACTATAATTACTATTTTCTCATGTAATGGCATGAACTTTAGCGCTTTCTTTAAGGTGTGGCATGTTTTTCCTTGAGGTGTCTGACAGAGCACAGAGCACTTGATTGGCCTTGCCAATGCTTGTTTACATTTGCTTCTGCCATCCAAGTTCAGTAAACAATGGACGGGAGGCAGGGAGTGTTCTGTGCTGGCAGCAGAACTATGGAATAAGGGGCCCGTCCTTGTTTGGAGGTCCATTTACCACTGAGAAAGGTTATAATATTGACCCTGTAAATTGGCGTCGTGACTGTTCACTATGCACTTAGCACCCAGAAGCCACTCCTTTTCCAGCTATTTCTGCTTTATGAGTGTTCATAGCATAACACAGCAATCCCTTATTTCTCCTCTGATGCACCAAGGATGTGTGAGTCTTCTGGCCGGCGATTCTGTGATGACAATGCAATGGCAGGTCAGGTCAGGTGAGCAAGGGTAATGTTACCAGGTGGGCCCATTCCCTTGAGAACACACTATTCCAGTACAGGGCTTTTCTTTAGCCTCGCCGTGACTGTAGATCATTGCATTTAATTGAAGGGTGTCATGCATTGTCTTTCTTTCCCAGCGTTGGTAGATACTTACGGTGTTAGGCACTATATAAATCCCATAAGATAAGATAAGAATTAAGAATTGATCCTTTTTCCTGCCGCTATTGTTTTCGGCTCTGCCTCTGTATCGCCTACTTCTATATCACCGCATTGCAGACCTTGCGCCACAAAATAAAGACCATCTCTGTATGTTTCCCACAGCTATCACCTCCCCTGAGATTCCTGTGTTTTCCCACTATGGTTCGGGTGGTGAAGACACCAAACTCCAACTGGTGGGCTATGCCGCTCATTAATAACAACCACTCTGAGCCTCCTTGTCTTACTTGTCTTACTTTCCTCCAGTGGGCAGATCAAACTTCCGCTGTGCTGGAATCTGTCCTCACAAACCTATTGAGGGATCTATGCTTCTTCGCTTTTAGGAAGAAATAAATGATCCTCCGATAGAGGTGTTAGCATCCCATCATTCCCGCGGGACTCGGCAGTCATTTTGTTTATAAGCATTCCGTTAACTTTATTGAGTTAATCTCGTAGGGATCTGTGGTGGCCTTAATGAAGACAGGACGCCGAATGAGGTAACTGTGGTATTTATTGGATACAGGAGGTAACGTGAACAACTTGGGAGTATGGTGTCCGTAGTTCCGAAGGAGCGCGGGGCAGTCCTCACACTGTGCTCTCCCGTCAGCTTCTGCCGTGAAGCTGATATCTCGCGATAGGAAGACCTCACACACCTCCTTTGGTGGGAAAAAGATGGGTGGTCAGTGCATAACAAAGTCTGAGAAGTTGCTGGGTTTCCTTCTCTCGTGCTGGGGTCTGCCTTGTTCGGAGGGCGGATATGGAAGGCGACATGGGACATGGGGAGATTCAGGTGGATTGGTTTCTCCTTGTGTCATTTCTCTCTGTGCTCCCTCAGGCGGGGACGACGGATTCATGCTTGCGGGTTCTTCGTGATGCTGCGTTCCTGATGCGTTCTTCCTGGTATGATGCGGGTTGCTGGACGGACTTTGCTCGGACTGCCCTTCTCGTGCTTCTTCGGAAGGGTGGTTAGTTGATTCTTTTCTGCGGTACATGGCCACTCTTTCCAAGTTCCATCACCTACCATCGCTGGTGCATATGTGGTTTGGGTCCTTGGCAATGACCTCTATGGGTTTGCTGTATTTGGAGCTGGTCATGGTGTCTTTATGGGGAAGGCGTATCTTCATGAGGTCACCTTTGCTAACTGCTGTGCGTTGAGCGGCCCTGCGTTTGTCCCCTTGAGCCTTCATGGTCTCCTTGTTTCCTTGTTTCTTGGCATGCAGAATAATATGTCTTGCATGTCCACCTCTTTGTCTACCCTTACTTGGTGTAGCCAAGGAGGTACCAGCGTTGACACCACCAAAATTCTCCCTCTCAACAGATGGAAGGGTGAAACGCCTGTGATGGCGTTTGGTGTGATGCGGTGGGCACGACAGCCTCTTTTACTGTCTTGCTGGGGTCCAAACCTGATGCATGCGCCAACTGTAGCGCCCCTTTGATGAAGCAGTTTGCTCTCTCGACGAGCCCATTGGCTTGTGGGTGGTACAGACTCGCTCTCAACTGTCAAATGTTGTGTTTTTGGAGGAATCTCTCAATTTCTCGGGAGACTAGTTGCATCCCGTTGTCGGTCACTATTTGTTCTGGAAGGCTTTCGCGCAAGAAGACATCGGTGAGCGCCTCGATGACTGTGCTGGTTGTGATGTCTGAGGCAAATTCGACCTCCACCCATTTGGAAATGTAGTCCACCATGACGATACCATACTTGTGCTCTGAGGACATGCCGTCCGGTGGGCCTATGAAGTCCAGTCCTATTTTGTGCCACACTCCTTTGGGAACCTCGGTGGGCATCATGGGGGCTTGCCTCACGGAAAGGCGTTTGTCGCTGTTGATGCATTCGTGGCACCTCTCTATCATGGCTCATATGTCCTGCTCCATGCCTGGCCACCAGTAGGCGTCTCATACTCCACACCTCGTCATGTTGCTACCTAGGTGGCCCGAATGGGCTCTGCACAGGATGACTTTCCGGATGCCTTTGGGGGAATCACAAGGTCACCTAGCAGAATGAGGCCGTAATTTTGTCCCTCACTTTCCAGTCGGGGCGTAGCCCTTCTGGGACTGCTCTTTCATTGGGCCATCCTTAGCAGGCCCACTCTGCTACGTGTCGGAGGGCTTTTTCCTGCTCGTATTCATCTTGCCAGTGGCGCTCGCTTAGTTCCATGAAGTTGTCGTTCTTGAGGTCGCCTATAGAGGCCACTACGCATTTGTCTCGAGGAATGTGGTTCCTGTTGTATTTTGGTTCAAGAGCCTAGACAATCAATCTGCTTGGGCGTTCTTCCAGCCTGTGATTTGGGCTATCTCATAGGTGTATTCTTGGAGTTTGATGGCGATTCTGGCCAGTCTCGGTGTGGCGTTCTTTGTGCCTCCTGGGCTATGTGTATGAGGGGTTTGTGGTCGGTGAACAATTGGAATTTTGTACCCAAGACATACAACCAGAAGTATTCTACGGCCCAGGCACACGCTAGCATTTCCTTTTCTACTGTGGAGTAGTTCTTCTCCGATGCAGACAGGGCCTTTGAGGCGAATGCTACAATGTTCTCTGTTTCACCCTTTTTTTGGGTTAGGATGGCGCCTAGACCGTAGGCGCTGGCGTCGGTCGTGATGCATGTTTCCCATTCTGGGTTGAAGGGTTTTAAACATGGTGCATGGAGGATCCTTCTTTTGATCTCCTTGAGCGCTTCGTTCTGCTGGGGCCCCCATGCATAGCTCGCCCCTTTCTTTAGGAGTTCGCTCATGGGGGACGTGGTTTCTGAAAATCGTGGGATGAATTTTGCGTAGTATTCCGCAAGGCCCAGAAAGGACTGTATTTCGTTTTTGGACATCAGGGCCTGGGCGTCGGTTATGGCTTCTAAAAGGTTCTTTTTGGGGCTGACTCCCTCCTTCAAAATGTCATAGCTGAGGTATTCGACTTCCCCTACACCGAAAGCGCATTTCTCGTGGCACAGGTGGGCCCCTGCTTCCTGCAGTCTGCTTAGTACTGTAGCGAGTGCTTTGTTGTGGGTCTCTGAGTTCTTTGCGTATACGAGTATGTTGTGTTGAAGTAGGAGACGTTTGCAGTTCCTTTCAGCAGGGAGCTCATCATCCTCTGGAACGCGGACGCCACTGAGGACAAGCCGAACAGCATTCTGGTATACTGGAACGTGCCGAACTGGATGATGAATGCCGTGAGTCGGCGCGAGGATTTTTGCAAGCTGATTTAGTGGTATGCGTCACGCATGTGCAGCTTTGAGAACATCATTGCTACTTTCATCTTGAGCACTATCTCACTGATGCTGGGGAGTGGGAAACTGCCGGTGACAACCTCTAGGTTGAGGCTTCTGAGGTCAATGCAGACTATGAGGTCATTTGAAGACTTCTTTTTAATGAGTACCACCAGGCTCAACCATTCTGAGGACTCTACCATTTCAATGGTGCCCTCTTCGACCATCATCTGGAGGTGGGCTTCCAGCGCGGGTCTCGCTGTGGCAGATACGGACCGGACCTTGTGCTTTACAGGCACTGCGTTGGGTTTGAGGCAGATCTTGTGGACATATTTCTTCTATTTTTCCCGGAGTTTCGGAGAAGAGGCCAGGGAAGGCTTCTTTCCAACTCAGCGCTCGTCCTGAAGGGACCGCTAGCACCTGTTCTGGTGTGCTGGGGTCTAGCATAATGCTGAGCCTGTGTTGATCGTCCCACCCTAATACGGTGGGGCCTTGTGAAGCGAAGTAGACTTTTGTCGTGGAGAACCTGCCTTTGAACTCAATCCTTGCTTTAATGTAGCAGAGTGATCCACGGTGGCACCTCCGAAGATCATCAGCTTTTGTCTGGTGGTTCTGATTTCAACTTTGTCTCGCCCCATCATCTCTTTGTAGGTGTTAATTGGCAGGATGGTGAGATCCGAACCTGAGTCGGCCATGACTCGTGTCTCCATGGCGTTCACTTTTTTTGTGCTTTGAGGCTTTCCTCTCCTGGCTTGGGGGGCATTGACCATTATGACCATGGATCTGATGTGTAGCTCGTCATCTTCACTTGACACTTTGTCGCCGTCGATGCGGGTGACGGCTTTTCCATTCCACGTGCGTAGCACTTCGGTGCATCTCTTTGTCTGGGACCCTTGTCTCTGGGGTTGTCGCGGGGCTGTCTTTCTCTGCGCCCTCTCCATTGCAGCGCTGAAATGTCGGGTACCATTGACGGACTCCCGACCTCTTTGCGTCTAGTTATGGTTTCCTCTTAGGCTCTGGCTATTTGGATGGCCTTGTCAAGGTCCACTTCCTTCTCCCAGATGAATCTATCGTGCACTTTTCTGGAATTGGTGTGTACCACAAGCATGTCGCAAATGACTTGTTCTGTATTGTCTCCAAATCCACACAGGGCTGCTAATTCCCTCATTCGGGTAATATAGTCGTCGACTGGTTGGTTTCCCTCCTGCTGGCGGGTGTAAAAGCTCAGTCTGTGCAACACCACATTTTCTTTGTTGGTGAACCTCTTTACAATGCCGCAAATTGCCTCCAGATATACATCATCGTCTTCGCCAGCCACTGGTATGGTCTTTAGTCCTGCAAATATGCGCTGCCCTTCGACCTCCATTGCGTTTAACAGCATTGCTTTCTTCCTGGCCGGTGCGTATTCCATTCTGCCCAATGCTTCCAGGTATGTGGAGAAAAGCGGTTCCCACTGCAGCCATGGTATTGCTGGGGTCCCGGGCGAGGGGAGGAACGTGGGGGGGGGGGGGCGTGGGAACTTGCATGGTGGTGGCACTGGGTTCTGGTTCCTCGTCGCCAGTTATGTGGTGGCCTTAATGAAGACAAGACGCCAAATGAGTTAACTGTGGTATTTATTGGACACAGGAGGTAACATGATTAACTTGGGAGTATGGTGTCCTGGGGCAGGGGCATAACTGTACTCACAGTCTGATGGTCCTTATCACAGTTTCTGCTTCACTGTAACTTGCAAGTCCCTTGGAATGAGCCACACCATTCACACCAGAGCCCCTAGGAGGCTGTCCTCAGCCATGGCGTTATACTCTGGTGTGTGTGTGATGGATGTGCAGGCCTGGGAGCCTGCTGGGTCCGTAGTTCAGGAGGAGCGCGGGGGCAGTCCACACACTGCGCTATCCCGCCAGCTTCTGCCGTGAGGCCACTCCTTCGCGCTTCACGAGCACGAGATCTCGCAATAGGAAGTCCCCACAGGATGGTTCAGCCTGTAGGTCTCAGAGGGCATGAGCTAGAATGTGGTTCTCATTTTGAGGAAGGCAGTAATGGTAACAATGGACGTTAATGGGTTTACTGCACCGCCAGATTCCAAGTTTGGAAGGCACTAAAAGGAAATACCTCCAGCACCATGCTGGAGGTATATCCTCATGAAATAATGGCGGATATGTCACCAGGTGAATTCCCTCTAGTGGTAAATCATCCTAACGCCAATGGGTTCCAAAGATACTCCATAATGAGGACTAGCACAGTCTCCTCACCACTCATAATAGGTCAGGGTTCCAACTCAGGTGTGGTCGATGGCCAGTAGTCTCTAGCTCCTCCAAACACATTCCACTCTTTCTACTCCCAGTCCTGCCCCATGACATCATTATCCTCCCATGCCTAATTCCCCACCAACACCCCTCACACACTCTCCCCTACCTCGTTCTTGATCTGTGATCCACCTAAGGACAAGCAGAGCAATCCAAAACAGACTGGTGTTTTTACCTCACCCTCAAGGATCCAAGGACGCTGCCATCTTTGAATTCACCTTGTGTATCCCATGGGAGTGCTCCTTCCCCGTGGTATACCTCACCAAGAGTCATGCCCTTTTTCCACCCATGATGCCCCTGACACGCAGCTGTTTTGCATCTCATGGTGAGTTCGGAGGGGGTCAGCCCATAGCCACCAGTCCCTGCTGATGTCCCGCAGTTACAACTATGTGTGAAAGCCATTGGGAAAAAATCCGCCCCCTCCCACACCTAATTCTCAGCTGGCTCTGGTTCCTACGTCCCTCCTCCGTACCCAGTTAATATGCCTTTTAATTAGAGGGTCAGCAAGGACATACTGCTCAAGCATGAGCCTATCTCTCCCTTGAAGTGTGTCGCTGTGTGTGCGGTTGCTGGGCACTGGCCATTATCTTTGGGCCTCCGAGAGAACATGATGTCTAATGAGATGTTCATTCCCTGCACAGATTCCTCTGCTGGAAAGAAGATGTGCATTGGGCATAGCTATCTGTGAGAGATAATTGAGACGAGCATTTCAGGCATTCTTTTATCCTCGGAATGGCCTCGCTCTCTTTGCACAGGGGGAAACAAACAGAAAGAAAGCGCATAAAGCACCGTTGAAGGTGCTTCAATGCGGCCGCTTGCACTCTTCCCATGCACTGAAGTCCTTTTTATTAACATGCAATCTGTTTATAGAAGAGTTCATCCGAGAGTTGCACAAAAGGGCCACAAGTCTATGAGCTGGTGAAGAGGTGGGAAGCCTCTGCAAGCCGAGTTTTAGCCCTGTAGTTATCCTATATGGTACATTGATTGGGCTAAGCATCCTATTGTGTTAATGTGTGTCGTAAACGAAATTTGCAGCCATGAAGCATTTCCTTGGTGTCAATGGAACTGGCGTCAATGTTCTAATCGGTGTTGAATTATCATCTCTTGGCGTCGAAGGAAACAACGTCAAAGCTATCAGTGCGTTGAATTATCATCTCTTGGCGTCGAAGAAACTATCGTCGAAGCTATTAGAATGTTGAAGTATCATTTCTTGGCATCGAAGGAACCTGAGTCAAAGCTCTCATCGGTGTTAAATTATCATCTCTTGGCGTCGAAGGAACCGGCGTCAAAACTATCAGCACGTTGAATTATCATCTCTTGGCGTCGAAGGAAGCGGCGTCAAAGCTATCAGTGCGTTGAATTATCATCTCTTGGCGTCGAAGCAACTATCGTCGAAGCTATTAGAATGTTGAAGTATCATCTCTTGGCATGGAAGGAACCTGAGTCAAAGCTCTCATCGGTGTTAAATTATCATCTCTTGGCGTCGAAGGAACCGGCGTCAAAACTATCAGCGCGTTGAATTATCATCTCTTGGCGTCGAAGGAAGCGGCGTCGAAGCTATCAGCACGTTGAATTATCATCTCTTGGCGTCGAAGGAAGCGGCGTCGAAGCTATCAGCACGTTCAATTATTTCTTTAAGGGCCATAATTATATGAAGTGGCATTGTGAAGGCGGAAAACCTCCCTCAAAAGAGGATTAAATCTGTAGTGGGAGAAGCATCATGTCATAGCAATGCTCATCCTAAATGAAATCTTTATAGTCTTTAAAATAGTTTGCAGAATATTTCGCCATTAAGCATTTCCTTGGAGTCGAAGGAGCCGGCATCGAAGCTATCACGAGTGCTGAATTATCATCTCCATAAGTTGGTTCAAAAAGACTTTTCAGGACTGGAGAATGCATTGCTAGCTAGCAGTACCGATGTGCAGTTTGGGATAGTATGGGTGCGTATGATCAGGTTCCGGAGCATTGCACTCTTCTGGGAATGTGGTTCTCTAGTGGCGGATTCCGGCGTGCCTAGTAAGATGCTGATGTGGTACAATGTCGGCATGGTAGTGGATGCGTGGAAATTGCAGTATTAAAATGAACGTGCGGGATCTATAATAGAGCGGGCAGAGGGTAGGCGTGGATTAGTTTCAGATTAGGAGGGACTTCCTTACGTTCGGTGTGGGATAGTGGATGTCCAAATGAAGGACCTGGTTGGCTATGGGAATGACGGATTATCTAGACTTCACTGGTGATGAGCAGCAAGGAATCTATGTTGATGACACTCCCCGTCCCCTATCTTTATTCACCATTAGGAAGCAGTGCATAGCTATGAAAGCAAGCTAGCAGAGGTGAAACTCAGCTTTTAGTGATGCGGACTGCATCACTGTGTTAAATGATTGGACGGTGCATCATTGACTACCTTCAGTGAGCTCCCGAAGTAATTACTGTCTGCTGCAGGGTTGTTGTATTATTTTACATCTGCACTGTGTACACGCATGTGCAGATGGCTATAGACGGTTCTGATGCTGATGGTGGGTGGTGGCTTGCTGTGTGCAGTGAGGGAACCAGTCCTTTTCTCTCATTCATAGGATCAGGGCCCATGCTGATATAGAGGGATCATCCATGTGAGTCGTGCACGTGAAAAACCCAGGATAATTGTGTCTAGTCCTCTATGGGTGTGTGGCACTATTGCTGTGTGCCTTCCCCGTCAGTTGTTCATTGCTGATACTCATGGCAACTACCGTCCATTGGGATGGTCGCAGCACCTGGTGGGTTTTCAGTTAGGTATGCCCCAGACATGGACATAGGAGAGATGGGGAGTAGGTGGGTCTTTTCGGTCTGGTCTCATCTGCATCACCTATTGGTGTAAAGCGCTCTATAAATAAATCAATCAATCAATCAATCAAAGTCGTGGGTTTTCCATTTTAAGTGCAGGCCCGTATTATGTCCTATGATGGATAATGAAACTTTGTACTTCACACTGGAGACATTCTGTGGTGTGGTACACAGTTGCAGGACCATTCTGGTGACTCTCGGCTTTCTGTCTCGTTCCGAGGCAGGACTGAGACAGCTCTGGAATCCTTGATTAAGGATGGGCATGTCAGGACACTAGAATAGGCGATTTCATCTAAGCCAGGCATGCAGAAATGCCACCCGCTAGCTATCCCTGGAATGTTCACCTCCAGTTCAGAAAAACTGAGCAATGCTTTTGTGGGTATTAAAACTGTATCAAAAGCATGCTTTTTGCTCCAGAAAATTGTGTTTAACTTATTTTTCTATTTTTTATTATTTGGTTGGTTGATAAAATCAATCTTTCAAATAGTAATTCAACATTAACAATCACATTTTTTACATAATTAATTAACTCATATAACTTGACATCATAAAACAATTTGAGTTTCTTTGATCTTTGTAACTTATTGACATTCCATTAGAATGGTCATTAAATTTGTTTAAAACAATTCAATGCAAAAAAAGAAATTTTCAAGATACACAAATAAAATATATACTATCCGAGTTCTTTCATTACAGCGTGACCTGCAGAATACTTAGAGTATACTAGGATTATCACTGATTGGCCCTATGCGCTAACTCTCTGATTTTGGTAAGACTACTCCTAAAAAATGAACTATCGCTACCATCACTGCCAATCTTGTGCTTGAAAAGATCAATTGCCATATTTGATCAGATCCTAATGGACTATTTATGTCAACTAGATTTTTAAAGAACGTCCTTCGGTTCAAAGTTAGCATAGACGCTCCACAGTAAGAGTTTCTTCCTGAAGGATGTTTCAACAAAATCAACAATAGTTTGGATCTTGCAATATTTGTTATCTCCTAGCTAACACATCTCCAATGTGCCATAAGTTGAGTCTGAACCGCAAATATTGCAGACTAATGTATTGAGAGAGACATTTAGTCATATAAACGTCCATTATTCGATACCTTCTGATCTCAAATAGGAATACATTGAAATCCTTATAAGTATTAAAACTGATCTGATTACATGTCCAATCATATTGAAAATGTTTAATTTTCCATCGACCAGGATTATGAATCAATAATTCCAGAGTAACAGATGCATCAGCTAGAGCATTAAGTTTACAATTACGCCAGCTGCTAGGGAAAATATGATTAGATGATAGGAGGTACTACCCATAAGATATTAGGTGTGTAGGCCCAACAAACATTTCCTCAATAATGCACACATCTTCCCCAAAACTTGAGAGTAGAAGGACAACGACCCAGTTCAAAACACATAATGGGTAAAGTTGTGCAACACGGAAGTTGTAAAACTTGTTTCCAAAACCTAGATTCTAACATATCCCAGTATTGCTGGTCTCTTGGTAATTTAGTTTCTGCCCCATAAAGTAAAATTGGTGTTACTTTTTGTTGATAGAATGCCATAATGTGTTCAAAAGAATATTTACCAAATTCATAGGCAAGAATTTTAGCTTGAGATGTTAATTTTTGCAGTTTGCTTTTTAATTCTTGGTTATACAGGTCGGCATCGATTAAATTGGTAATTGTCACCCCCAAGTATTTATATTGTGGAACTACAACAAGTTCAATCTCGTGTAGTTTCCACTTATGAAAATTCTTTTTTGGCCTAGCATTGTTATGCAGACTACAATCTGAGCTTTGTCTGTGTTTATCACAAGGTTGTTGCTATGAGCATAGATATCAGGTTTGTGCAACATATTTTGTAGGCCAACTGGTGTCTGTGAAAGTAACACCAGGTCATCCGCATAAAGCAGATACCTGATTATATGAATGTCCAACTTTGGGGGATCTCCTATTGTGTTGATGAATATCTCACCCATATCCAGTATAAACAAGTTAAATAGGATAGAGGCCATGGTACACCCCTGTTTTAAACCTTGTTGGGTAATAATTGAGGAGGACAGTCGACCATCAAATGTCAATCTAACCTGCATGGTAGTATCTAGATGAAAAAGCATAATCAATGCAAGCAGGGAAGGTGGGCATTGATATTGTCTTAGTCTATTGTAGAGCAAGGTACGATCAATAGAGTCAAATTCCACCTAGAAGTCAATAATGATTGCTTCCGGGAGGCATAATGAGATTTGATTATATTGAGGGAGACAATGTTAGGAATGGTACCAAGACCAGCAACAAACCCTGATTGAAATTAGTCTTTTAGCTGAAATTATGATGTGCAGTCATTTAGCTTCTTCAGCATTAATCAACAAAAGATCTTTCCCGGATCATCTAAAAGTGCAATCGGTCTATAGCTAGCTGGAAGCTGCTGATCGCCTTTTTCACATACTGGCAATATGATTGAGAGTTTCCACGTCTTTGGTAGAGATTGTGTACAATTTATAGAAGTAACTATGTTATGCAAAATAGATGCCCATAGCTCCGGATGTTGCTTGAAGGTATAGTTTGATAGACCATCCAGGCCAGATGCTTTGGAACAGCTTATATAAAATAAAATATCTGCCAAGGCAAATGTAAGTTGAAAACAAGACTTGCACAGCCTTTAGGAAGCCTTTAGAGCTCACTAAAATGGGACATCCATTTTTTTTCAGTAACACTGCTTGATTGGATAGCTGTTTGAGAACCATGTGTAATTTGGTTTATGGTTACCCATATTTTGGCTGTGTTCTTAGTTAATATGGCAGTTAAAATATTTACACCATCTCTTTGGTATAACTGAGTTACCAGTTCTTATATTTGGTTTTAATTTGTTTTAGGAGAACGTTCCTGATGTCAGAAGGATATTTTAAGGCCTCCCTTTTTTGAGATCTATACAATGTTTTTCTTTTTTTAGCATTGTGATTGTATATGTGTAGATTATATTGTTTTCTTAATGATCTTGGTGTGCCATGCTGGAAGAGTTAACTCATATCACTATAGACAATCCCATCAGTATTTATCCCCTTAGTTTCCTGATCTAATGAAGGGGATAACTATTTGATAAATTACAGTAAGGAGTCTTCTGACCATCAGAGCCAGTTCAACCTAGGATTTACAATCATACAACCTCGATGATATGAACTTATTGGAGTCACATCCTCATTTTTACCAGACTATTTAATTGTCAGCATATCGTGATCGCTCGAATGAGACTTTGAAACCCGAAATTGCGTAATATGGGGAGAAAGGGCATCATGTACGTATATGTAGTCGAGCGTGGATACATTATTGTCTCTGCGCCACATTGGATGCGGGGGAATATCAGATTTATGGGTGCCATTTAACATATGCAAACTTCGGGCATAGATTCCAGCGAAGTAGTTTGTCCTCATGATGTAGGGTATTTTGTTGAAAGCAATTAAGATTGAGGTCTCCAGCTATGATAACATAGGTGACAGATTTATCAAGGGCAACAAGGTCCATCAAATCATTTAGATCCTTAAAAAAACGATTATCTTTGATTCCCACCAGGTTCCAGTATAGGGTGATCAGAGCACATGTAGTCATTTGAATCCAAACTTTTACTAACTGCATGTATACATTTGGTGCAGCCCAAATTTCAGATGTTTTTTCCATACTTGATTTTATAGCTATTAATAAGCCACAGGATGGTCTTCCCCATGTCGGTTTGGCTGCAGGATTCAAATAAATATCATGGTTATCCTATACTGGTGGAGTAGTGAGCCACGTCTCTTGCAGTAGCACTATTTCAATGTTCAATATTATTTCTGTCATTGTTGAGAAGATGTTTGAACTCCCTCGTGTTCCAGCTAAGTAGGGAAATATCAAAGTTCTGCGCACCAATACCTAGTTATTTTTGATTACTCGAACACTTGCAATGACATTGATTGTAATTTGTGGGAATCTTATTCTCGTTCATAGAGAGAATATTCATTGTTTTTAGAAGGAATTTCTTTATTGATAAATTTAGATTCTGTTAGGGATGTCAACTCAACAGAGAGCACAAATCCCATTGTGTATAGTAGATGTTCGGAAGACCAAATGGTGTTTTGGACGACACGCGTGTTCATCCAGAGTCTCACAGAATTTAAGTTTGTATCATTCAAAAATTCCACCAGTTCAATTTCAGATTAATTAATTTCTTCCAATTGAGATATATCTGAAAATATAGCCATCACGGACCTGTGATTAAGATCGTATTGTACGCATGGTGATGGTCTACAAGCCGATATTAGTGAATAGGATGCTAGTCGTTCAAGTGGCTGCGAGTTTGAATTATTAGTAGGTACAAGATTGAGTAATTTTTTTTTAGATTTCTCATTATTTGATATTCCTTTGTCTTTGATATTTGTTAATGCAGTTTTAATTAAGCGCATAATTGCTGGAATTATCTCAGCTATTGCAGTATTTCCACTAATCCGTGGTGAGTGTGACTTAATATCAGATGAGGATGTACTAGAAGCAACTTGTAATAGGGTAATGTCTGCATTTATTGATGGAACAGTTGTGACAGAATCCTTTTTTGAATGGCTATTGCCACTGTCTTATCAGCCAGAGTAGGTTGCTCGGTGCACACTCAATTTTGAGTATTGCCGCTGGGTTTGTAGGATTTTTTCTCCATTTTGGCTGTTTACAAATGGACTTTGGCCATTAATACTACATCGATCAAGAGTCGGTAACACGGGGTGCCGAGCCATGTAGGCATCTACTGCCTTATGAATTTCTTGTCGATGTAATTCAAGTGAGTTAGTTTCTTTGATTGTTTTAATTTTAGTATTTGATTGTCCATTATTCTTAATTGATTCATCTCCCTTTAATTGTTTGTCAATAATACCATTCTGGTGAGTAGCCTCCTTGACTAATTCATCTAAAGGGGCATATGGAAGTATATTCGCACCAGAAATAGATCTGGTAGTGTTTGTTTTGGCTTGCGACTGTAACAAATGTTTTTTTATTACAGCCTGAGATGCTTTTACCATACGATTTTTAGGCAAGCTAATAGATTAAAAAGATATGTTTGGACACAGTTGAGGAGGATTTCTTTGTCAGTTTTTGATTTTCTGACAATTTATCTTTGGGAATATTCTTCATTTTTACAGGGGGAATTGAAGTAAATATTGTATATGCGATTTTTGGGGCAGTTAAAACTTTTAATTGACTGTTACATGAGTCTATGACCCCTAGTTGCGTGGATGTAATAGGTTCTGATATGTGATAAATAACTTTATCAATGTATGGCACCGATGATGCTATACCATCATGTATTAATGTGTTTGCGTTTCCTGTCAAAGCAGTTTCTGAAGCAACCCAAGGCACAGTTTGACAGGATGTAGAGACATATTGTACACTCATTTTGTCTTGATCACTCATGACAAACAGCTTTGAGGCTCAAAAGCAAATTGACATCATTTTGTCACATAAGTATTTTGTCTATTAGGATAGCCTGATGGCTCAATTTGGCATCTAGTGCTTCAAATAATTTGCCTAATCATTGTGTAGCAAGATTCATAGCATTCAGTGTTACAACTAGAAGTTTACCAGTAGGTTCTACATTATTTATAATGCTTACATTATTTACTGATACCTTTGGTCTCCACAGTGTAGTTTCTATGTATGAGGCAACCGTAAGAGAGTCGGAGTGACTGATATCCGTAAACAATACTGTAGAGTCAGATAAATTGTCAGGTAGCGTTTGAGCCGAAAAGCCATAGCCATTGGGATCAAGATTGATCCCTGATGCATCAACCGGTACGGCTGCAGGTAAATTGCCAAAACCATCAATAGCCGCCTTAGATGGTAGAATATTCAGCATCATACTATCACTTAAGGAGACATTTCCCGTATTAGCAGCAAGATTTGAGACAGCTATCACAAGTTCATTGGCATTCTGGTTAAACACAGGAATTGTTTTTGTAGTTGCTTTGGTCATTTTTATGGAGGAAACTATTGTTAGTCCTTGATCCACAGATTTGGATATCGGAGCACTTCTAACTCCGGCTATTGAAGGTGGAACTTCCACTGTTTGTTTTGACGTCGGCAATAATTTGCACTTCATTACGTCATTTGCCGGGAGATGTTTACAAAACTTGTGAATGTCAATGTTCTTGTCCGCATTAGAAGAGAGTTTGAAAGATTTTCGATCAGGACGACCAATTGGGGTCGAACACAGGTAGTTCAATGCTCGTTTACGAGTAGTAACTGCCGGAAAATTCTGCCCGTTAACCTGCATTGTTGAGACGTTTGTGGGCGGCATACCAGTTTTTAGAATGCAGACAGTGTGATACATTCTAGTTTAGCTGGAAGTACTGACCAATCTCCAAATCTCCATGATGAACGCAGCAAAGAGGCAAAGAGGCACTTCGGCGGTACTTCGCTAGGTGCGCGTGGGTCTATTTTTAAAACTCTGTGCCCATATAGGCGGGTCTTATTCAATACGTAGTTGACAGACCTCAAACAGACTTTAGGAAGTTCTAAACAATGAAACAGAGATAAACATAGTTGAGAACAATGTTCATAATACAATACTTTGTGCCAGTTAATGTCCTTGCTGTGAGTGATAATACTGTGTCAGGTAGAATGCAATAAATGGATCCACAGTAAGCAAGCAACGAGCAGAGACTCAGGCAAAGAGGCACTTCGACTGTACTTTGCTCGGTGTTTAACTTATAAGACAGCACTTTGTGAACATGGCTTTATCAACCAATGACAACACAACGCAAGACAGCCAGCTCTCAAGGATTCAGTCAACCATATATACACTTCACCCCATTGGGATACTCAGTGTGTCTTCCTTGTGGTTGGAGCACTGGAGAGTCCAATCCACTTCTGTCTCCCACCCACTTGTAATCATGAATGCATGCTTTTGTGTCGGCACATGAGCACGTCAGAAATGCGCTACATGCAGAGCCAATGGTGTATCTAGCATGTGAATGTCAGCCAGTGCAGAACGCAGCTGCTCAAATGATGCGGCAGCTCTCATGCTTGGTGCACGTCTCTCTGGGTTTATGCGATCTGCAAATGCAAGTTGGTCTCTGTGGCTTTCAGTGCTTTGCAGGCAGGGTCAAAATATGCACCCCCTCCTGTTCCCAGAGGAGATGCTCCTGGTCATACATTGGGTACTCCACCCAATGCTGGGAGGAGGCTCCTTCTCAAGGTCAGCTCCTGGAGTTGTGATTGCTCTGTCGCCTGCTTTAAGATGCCCACCAACGTTGTCCCTATTCCCGACTTGTTCCCAGGCCTAATGTTACCACTGAGCTTTTCTCTCTAAATGTGCATTGTAATTACATAGTTTTCTGCCTTTTATTGATATTTTGTGTACAAAGTTCTATTGCTCCCTTAAGCAGGAGCATCACCATACATCAAAATGAAGTGATTTCAGCCAACCCATTGGTTCACCTGACATCTTGCACATCATGACGAACTGTGCAATTGTGACACTGCTGCTCGTGTGCAATGAACTGTATTGTCGATCCTGTGCTATGAGCACTCGATACACAAAGGAGTCATGGTGTCATGGTCTCAGCGACTACCCGATCCACATATGCCAACCTAATCACTACACCTAGATTTAGACTACAAAAGCGGGAGGTTGCAGCTCTCCAGTGATTGCAGCCAAAAATTGGAACTCCATGCCCCTAGCATTGAGGACAGACCCCTCTTTATGTTTCTTCCGTAAAAACCTCAAAACGTGGCTGTTCTCTCAAGATCGCAACTAACTCTAGACCAGAGATTGCCCAGGTAATCACTACACTGACTACTCTTTGCATGACACCATTGTATGAACTATGATTGTTATGCCTCACTTTCAAGAAAGTACTCACCTGTTGTTGCACCCCTGCGTTAAGTAACATTCTTAATATGTGTAATGGACTACTGTTGCAATAGATATGAAACAATGTAAGGCTATATAAGGCTGTAACCTGTATTATGCCACCTATGCATGGACGTGTATATGCCTGACTGTAACTATCTCATACAAACCCATTATGTAACCAATCTCTTAAGCTAATGCGCCACATCCAAGCCGAACTCTTTAAAATCTGCAAGGAGCTGGCCAATCCCGCTGCAGTCTCTACCTCTAATGTCCCCCCAGGCCTCGCTGCACAGCCCTGGCCTCTCATTTCATCTCTAAAACTCAGGAGATCCTATCCTCTCTCTCTTCCTCTCCTCCTCCTCCCGCCACTACCTGCTCTTCCTCTGGCCATTCTTCGGCCACCTCTCCTCCTTCCTTCTCTGTCTTTCCCCTGTTATCCTCAGACAAGATTTCTAGACAAGTTCGATCTATGAATGTCTCGTCAAAACAGGTTCACCCCTGTTCCTCCAAAACCATCAAGGACCGCATTGACACCCTGGCTCCTGACACACCACTGTCAACCATGCCATCCTGCTCAACCGTCTTCGTGATAACCTGGGTATCACTGTTCAGGCCCTGGCTTGGCAGACCTCCTTCCTCTCTGATCGACCCTCCTAGGCCTAACATGGTTCCTTCCTCTCCTCTATCTCTAGCTCTACCTGTGGTGTTTCGCAGGGGTCGAACCTCTCTCCCTGGCTGTTTAACCAATACCTGGCACTTCTTGCCCACTGCATTGCCGCTCTCTGCCCCAACTTTCAGTGCTATGCAGATGACACTCAGCTCATTTTCATGCTCCCTTCAGCCACCTCTTCTCCTTCTCTCATCTCTGACTGTCTGTCTGCCATCCAGGAGTGGTGTGCCGCCAATGATCTCTGCCTTAATGCCAGTAAGACCGAGATTCTCCTCATCAGCATAACTGCTCCCTCCTTCCTGTCACTCTCTGGCCGGCCTCTCTTGGCCCTCTTACTGATCCCACCTGTGAGGCTAAAAACCTTGGTGTCATCTTCAACTCCACACTTTCCTTCTCTCCTCACATCTCTAATGTCTCTAGGAAGTCACACTACCAGCTGCACCTACTCAGAGCTATTCTTCCTTTCCTCTCCTTCACCCAGATGCTCACTGTCTCCAGAGCTCTGTTTCTCTCTAGGCTGGACTACTGCAACAGCCTCTTTCTAAATCTCCCTGCCTCTACTCTCCGCCCTCTGCAACTCATCCAAAACCTGACTGCAAGACTTGTCTTTGGCCTCAAGCCCAGGGATCGCATCTCTCCAGGAACTGAAAATTCTGCACTGGCTCCCAGTGGCGGCGAGGATTAAGTTCAAAACCCTCTGCATTGTCCACAAGGCCTTAAGGGGCCTGAGACCTCAATAGCTTCAGCTCTCTCTTCCTAAATATCTTCCTTCTCGAGCTCTTCTCTCATCCACCTCCAAATCCCACAAGGTTAGTCGCTTCTCCAAGCTGCAAGTTGGTGGTAGATCTCGTTCTTCTGCTGGGGCCTGCCTCTGGAACAGCCTCCCTGCCTCTCTGAAACTTGAGGAGAACCATCTCCGGGTCCAGAAGCACCTCAAGACCTTCCTCTTTGCTTCTGTTTTCTCTCCTCCTCTCCCCGCTGATCTCCTGGCTGAATCTGAAAACTGCACTGGTTACCTGGCTACCTTCTGATCTCTGTCCCAGGTCCCCCCAACCCTGCCAGTTGCACACCTGCACTTCCCTTCTGGCAACCCTTGCACTCTGGGGCTGTTTATGTATCCCTACAGCCCCTACTAGCATTAGACACTTGATGTCTGCACTTACCCTTGCACTTGCCACCAGCTGGCTGCACTTTTATTTATTGTCTTTATTTATTTTACTGTTATCCTATGTACTGCACTGCCCCCTCCCCTTTCCCCCTGCACTTTTCCCCTTCCCCCTCCTCTGCAGTTGCGCAATCTCATTGTCACCTGGCCAAGTAGGATTGCTGTCACTGTCTTCCCTGTTTCCCTTCCCTTGCCTCATTGTGTCTTTAAACATTTGTATATAGGTGGGTTATGAATGCCATATCATATCATAGATGCCTGTGGGCTTTGTGCGCTTTATTAATGACAAATAAATAAATAAATAAGTACATAAATAAGTACATAAATAAATAAATGGTCTGTTAATACAGTTCGTAGAGCTTGGAGCTTTTCCAGCTGACAGCACACAGGTTACTCTTCAGGGCGTCAGGTGTGTCTTTGTACACAGACAATTTATATGGATGTGTGATTCACACTAGGGGTGTCATGCAAATGTGAGGTTGCACACCAGAGTGGACAGTAGTGGAGAAACTCTGCTGAAAATGTTTTGAGGGGGGGACATGAAATGTAAACGAAACAACCACAGCCAAATGAGGGGGCCAAAATGGTGTGCTGCAAAAGCTGAGGGTCAAACACCCTTGCCCCCGCCCCCATAAAGTTACGCCCATGTGGTCAGTGATTTTGTGAGTGTTGTAAACTAGTGCACTGAGAGTTTACGTTTATAATAAAAGGATAAGACGGACTGTGCCTGGATGATCGAAAGCGCACTGAAAGCCATGCCGTAAGTAAAATCAGACCAGAGTAAAGTGACATCATGAAGAGAAAACACTAGGGTGCACTGAAACGATATATGAAAACTTAAAGAATGAAGATGTAACTGAAGTGACAAGAGAAACATTGATGCAAATGCAAAGAAATCATATACACTGAGAAGATAAGTAAGACGAGAACCAGCAAATGTATGTACACAGAAAACACAAGGTGGATGAGACCTATAGAAGCTTGCTGCAGGAGAAAATATAACGCAAGTAAAGTGGCCATGATTGAAATCTGGATCTCGGTTTTGTATATTTAATAAGCAAGAAGCCTTGAAGGGAGACACCAGAACTGCAGAGCTGACAGGCGCTGAAAAACAGTTTTGTACGAGGAATATATATCTATCTATATGTTTTTTATATTTTGCCACTCGCCCGAAGGCCTCAGGGCGCTCACACGACAGAAACAAACAGAAAACATATAATGGTCTGCAATGAGTGGTGTCTCAGGCAGTGGCAGGAAATATAGAATATTTGAGTGTCATGGGATCAAGGATGCCACATCAAGAGGCAACTGCACAGCACAAGGGGAGTCAAAGAGGATATGATACATACCCATGACATATTTTTCTTAGATTAAGTGAAGGAGAACAAATTTGCTAGAGTCAAGTATTGACTGATTTAAGATGCAGAAAGCATATGGAAGATAGAGCAACCAACTCTCAAGAGGCCAAGAGGAGTAATAACACCCAATTTAATTAAATTAAAAAGCACTAAATTAAAGGTCAAAATTGACAAAATCATGCTCTCCTCACACGTGGGCAAGGTTATGGAACCCCAAAATACACTAGCTCCTGACTGTCAAAAATCGAATGGTGACAATGACTGCTATTTTTTGCAAGATTTAATACATAAGAAGCATATGTCGTTAATACATCAAGAATTATAGGACACTCGAACAATTTACACAAAATGGTACAAAAAGTGTTCATCCAAAACACATTCTTTTGATCACAATTCAAAACAAATACATTCTCTATGGTCCCTTACTCAGGACAAACATGAGAAACAGAAGTGCATTTGTAATACAGGGTGCAAGTCACTGAACTAGATGGTGCACTAGTGAAATACTGAGACAAAAGTCAACACAGCTGTGTTTCGGCCTAATAGAGCTAGGCTGGTGTAGCTGTAGTTTGATTGGCCTTCATCAGGACGGGAGAACTATATAGAGTGTTAAGGATTTCAATCAGGCGATACACTCTGCTCTCCGCCTAGTGTACAGCACAATGGAAAAACTTATTTGATATATAGATTTAATTATTTGAAAGATGTACCACTCGTATCACACCCCTTACTTAAAAATACCCCGGGTCACACTGGACCAGGAATCAGGCTGATTTGCAAAAGGTATTATTTATTTATTTATTTATTTAAGGACAAAATCATAATATATATTTTAATAAGTAAACAACAATCACCAATGGGGTCACAGAACACAAAATAATATCTTTAATACCCTAGAAATAAGTAATGAGCAAAACAAATGCAGCACAGAACCGATATTTTTGTGTTGGTTCATATCAGATAGCACTATGGTTAGAGGTTCCCCCTGCAACACCCCTCAACCCCCAATAGGCAATGAAAAGAGATGGAAGGAAAGAGCATGTATTCAGGAATAGTACAGATCACACAGTGTCTCACTTGCCTCTTCCCCCCTTTCACAGAAAGAGAAAAACGATGTGGGCCTTTCAACTGTCAGGATGACTTTTAAAGTGGCTGAGCAAGAACTCTAAATGTGTGGAAAAATGCTGAAATTATTCTAAATTCCTATGGGAGGTGCTTTGAACAGTTGCACACAAGCATAAACAATGATTTAGTCAGCAGAAAACATTTGGAATCTTAAAATCAAAGTCGGAAACAAATGGAAGCTATTTCACACATGTAAACATTTCTCAAAATTAAAATTCACGGCAAACTTTTCTGTGTGTGATATTTGCACTGTTTGGATAGCTATCGATGTTAGGTACAAGTAGGAGTTGAAATTTCGTTTCTATCACAAAAAGGGAGGAGGTATAGAGGTTTTAGTGAAGGTCGTTTTTGCGAGATAGGCACAAGAATGGAAAGAGGCTTCAGTTTTCAAATCAGAAAAATATTGACTATGGACTAGAGCATCCAAGCTAAGCCACCAGGACGGCACAACTTAAGAGTCAGGAGTGATTTGCGACTCAGTCCTGGTACCTCGCTGTCCACCTTGGAGCGCTAGGCTGGTCACTTGAATAAAATTAATAGATCAAAGTTAACAAAATGACTAGGAAAAAAATGCATTTACAGATAAACAAAATAAGATTTCACTACGGATTTAAACAATATTACTGATCATGGAAGTGAGGATAGTTCAGAGGTTAGGAGGGGAAAAAATAATGCACAGGAATCAACAGTTTCTAGCTTCCTGTTAATACTCACAAAACAAAGTGGATTTAAGCAGGATTCTGGACCATTGAATCAGATCTATCAGGGACGGACAGCTGGGTACATCGGACTGGATAAGGTCAGCAAGGCGTTCTGGTCACAGCATGGCCCAGCACAGCTCGGGATCTGCCCTTCTTGGTTCTGAGGATATTTCAATTCAGCAGGCATGCATTAACAGCACGCCCAGCTGTATTATGATGCTTCCCTTAGGATTTTGGGATTCTGTTCTAGAATTTGAGGCTTAGCTGAGAATGGTTCAGCTAATCAATAGGCCTTTGCTTTGCCAAGTTTCTGGAGTCTGGAAAAAGGAAGATTTCAGCAGCAGGGCGCTCCGACAGCAGTCAGGAGAGTGAGTGGATCTGTTTGTCTCTATGTGTTGTCAGCTGTCTCTATTTATGCCTAAAAATGACATCACAAAGAGAGTGTGCGGGCTGGCTTAGCTAGGCTTGCCCCTGTGAGGAGGGATAGGACCACACTTCATCTCCACCTTGCAATTTGCGTGATTGGATCAAGGCTGGGTGATGTCACATTTAATGATTTGCTTTACAATCCTCTGAGACCTCCCTTCATCCACTGGTCTCAAAATCTGATTTTGTATTAACTGTACATTTCTACATTGGTCACCGTTATACAAATCACACAGAAAGATGCCATATGTTGCATAGCAGCTATTCCGCAAAACCCCGCAGTGGTGGGATCTTGTCTTGACTTTCTACAGATTTTTGCCCTTTTCGCTATGAACATACTTTCCACTTTTTAAGCAAATTTCAACAAATTTGCGTGTTTAACATAGGTATATGCGTGTGAATTTTCACAATTCTAACAGTAATACATTTTGCATATAACCAAATATCGTTCCATTCCTGCCCATAACATGTCACACAGTTCTGCTGCCTCTTCACACGTGCAGCCAGAAATTAAATTAACAACTCTGTCATTTTTATATTTTTCACCATTTTGAATAGCAAGTTATAAGTCTTTTTAAAAAGTGTTCTTTGTTCATGTTTAGCAACACATGGTCACTTGGCTCCGCCTCTTTTTATCTCCCTGCAGTCCAAGGCATCCCCCTCCTGGCTTGTTCCTTCCAGAGGCCATTTACGTCCCTTTTCACACTTCCAGTTTCCTGGGCTGCAACTTTGTCATTGTTCCTTTGCCCTCTGTAGACAAGATTCTGTCCCAACCTGCGATTAACACCACCCCGTGACTTTCTGCTGAGAGGAAGGCCCTCCCTCTGGGAGAAAAACCTGCTTTTACAGTTCTTTGCAGCTTCAGAAAAGCTAATTAACCTTTAAACTTAGCAAAAACCACATCTGTTGCATCACATACAAATACCTTTCTTTCTTGGCCTTAAAATCTGTGGAATCAAAAACCCAACTAAAATCTGTATTCCTCTTTGGAAACAATTCTGTTTATGTTTGCTAATTCAGCAGACTTTTGAGTTTTAGGTCATTTTAACGTTTTCTCAATGTATGTTTGTATGTTTCACAATGTTTCATTCGATACATGGATTTTAGCACCAGGCAAGATTGTGAATGTTGAAAAGTGTTATAGGCATTTTGGAGTTTTTGGCAACAAACAAATGTCATTTGTTGGCACATTTTTGGTTTCACTTGCAAAGTGTTGCTTTTCTCTCTGCACTCTGTTTGCTGGTCGTGGGACCCACTGGCACATTTCTGCAGCGTGTGCTCTATTCCACTGCACATGTACCATGGGTGGCAGGTTGTGCATCCCTCTTTTTGTGTGCTGAAGCACACGGTTTTGGTAGGTTTTTGTAGGTATTTGGCACGCACAAGGGTTTTGCTGCCATTGTTGCTGTTTCATTCCCCATAACTGGCAGGGTGATGCCGCATAGCATAGCGGAGTGGGTCAATACATCCAACAAGACGAGGTGTCCTATAGACTCAGAAAATAGACAGAGAGGGAGGTCAGGAGTGTGTGGGGTTCAAGGACAACTTTAGTATTCAAAGAGCAATAAATGCTATTATTATAAGTCTCTAGGAAGAGACTGAGTGAGAACGGATCTTACCGTAATGTGTTGCAGCGGGGCAACAGTCCAAATGTCCAAATCATCAGACGAGGGTTTAAAAATTCCAGCAAAGGTCAAATCTGTGGCTAATGACCAAAAAAGTACATGAGACGAGGACAGACCATGTACTCCAATCGAGTAGTGTAATCTATATTCAGGAGTGCTTACCCGCTGGTTACCAGTAGACTGGGTAAGTCAGATGAGGGTGGCATTGGCGTGTGGAATCACGTGAAGATGGGCACAACATCTCAGAAAAGGTTGTTGCTGTTGAAAAAAGCAGGGCAGTCATTAGGGTACTGCGCGTGGTTCCGTCAAAGGATCAAAACACTTAAATGGATGATGCAGGCAGTGTAAGGTTACTACTGTGGCCAGACCCATGCTGTGCATAAAAACTATATCTACTCAGTGAAATTAAGCGCTCGTGTTCAATGTAATGTGGACCAACATTGGGTGTGATGCCCAAGAGCTGCAGAGAAAGGTGCAGAATGGCTGAGTGTGTAGCAGTGCACATATATGGTGACATCTGCAATATTAGATCCCAGGGTCTGTGGAAGACAACAGATTGCTATATCTGCGTGAATGCGTGGAGCCGATCACAATCGGGGGAAGCACAAGCTTACCGTGCATGGCTCGTAGAAGTGCAAGTGCGTGTGTCCACGAGGGAGTCGAGCAGCCTCTCACCGTCTGTTACTGGAAAAGTGTGCGGTTGCCATGGAAACTCAAAGGTCATAAAGTGACGGCCATCTTAAAATGTGGACGTGGCATCCCGTAGTTTGCTGCTGATATAGTGCACATGGCACACCAAGGCATGCTACTAATTAATGAACAGGCTTAACTGAGGTCTCAGAAGAAACATGTGATGACTTCAGCAGAACCAAGACTCCTAGAAAAAGGCTTGTCCTTTGTTCCAGCAGCAAAAGCGAAGGCTTTTGAAACTGAATTAGAATTCAGCAGATTCTATCGAAACATTCCACTCAAATACTTCTTTGAGATCTACCTCCTAGAATACTCCAGTCATGTAGAAACTACTGAACCAAGAACCAACAAACCAGACGAGAACACCACAGGCCTCAAAGTGAAGTCCAGTTTCCTTCCACTGCCACATACAATTCCATGTTAATTGGACACGTTCAAGAAATTGGTCACCAAGACAGTGACCATGGGCCTGAGCAAGAAGAATTACTACCTTGACAACCTGCAGCAAGAAGAGCAGACTGCTTTGACATCTCTAAAGAATAACAAATCATCACTATCATGCCGGCCGATTAAAGCGGAGGCATAGTCATTCTGGAGACAGAGGACCAAGATAGAGAATGCCTACGTCTCTTGGGCTACAGAAACTCATAGTAGCCTCTGGACCGGGATCCGACAAAAGATTTACAGGAAGAAATCAAGAGTCTCACTCATGCACTTGAACAAACCTGGATTTGGGATGATGAATATACCTTTCTGAACAAGTCACACCCACACACCCCAGCCTTTTATATTTTAACAAAGGTGCACAAGAATGCTGAGAAACCCCCAGGTCGATGTAACGCTCACCTTGTTGGTCCACGGAGGCACCTCTCGAATAGCTGGGATGCTCTCCGGAACCATTCGCCTGTCCTGGAATCCGGATAATCGAGGGGCAACTCTAGAAGATAGGAGGGGGAGATAAGCTTCGGTTCTTTCCTTGCAACACACCTCCCTGTCTCCCTGTCTCTCACCTTGTTTTCTATAAGGATGCACTCTCCGTCCTGCCGCACTGGGCAGGGGCACGTCGAATGGTGGCACCGTACCGCCGAGTTTCTTCACTGGCGAGGGCCGGATTTCAGACCGGCTGCAACTCCTTCTTTTGGGTAAGTCTTTCAGGTGAAAGGCTAGACCGCAGAATGCCCACTCTGAAGGCTAGACCGCAGAATGCAGTTCCCCAGTATTCCGCATGGGGGCGGCCATGCTTGTCCTCTGTCCATAGAAATCCCGTCCTGGCAAGCGTCTCCTATGCCAACTGCGCCAGGACTGGCTCCAAGGCAATGGGCAGCGATTGATGGTGCCTCCCCGAATTGATTATTGTGGTGTATTTGATTAAAGTAATCAAAGAACAATACATCTGGTAAGGGTTCACAGTCAAAAACGACTGGTCATCATGGGGGACAGACCCCCGCTACACCTGTGTAAGCACTACACAAGATTGGGAAGTACTATTCTGAATGGGTAAAAGGCACGGCTGACAAAATGCATATGCCATGGCCTCAAGAAGGTTAATTATCAAGAACCGTATTGCAACACATGACTTGCATGCATGCACATACAAGCATGCTGCATACACAGGGAAGGAGTTACAGAAAAGGTTAGCCATTTTAGAACTATGGAAAATGTAACAGAGCGAGAATGAAGACCTGCCCGAAAAGGAGTGGATGCTTAATCAGCATAAAGGGGAGGACAAAATGCTGGTGGCTCCTTTCTCCTTCTGAAAACGAGAGTACAGATACAGAGAAACAGGGATTGTATCATTTAAAGGAGTTAAAGGCAGCAGCGGGGAATGTTAAAACGACATATTTGTGCCCCGTTTATAATAGTGAGGACAACACGAAAGAAAGCAAGATTAAAGAATGTAAATATATGTCAACTCACAATATATATAAAAAGCTTGTTGAAAGAAGGGAAAGACAGAGATTGAGTAAGAAGCTAAGAGACAAAATGAAGGGAAGGACAAAGCCAACGAAGTAACAATAGTGCAGAACAAGTGGATGAGAGGACATATGTTACTCAAGTTAGACAGAAAGGGCATTGATGGCATTAGAGAAAGAGAAGATAGAGAGGAACAGGACAAGAAAGAAAAGGAATGAGAGAGAGCATACAAAGAGGAGAAGGAGAGATAGAGGAAGCGAAAGGAAGAAGGTATGAGGAATAAAAGAAAAAGAAAGAGCGAGTAAAGTAAAAGAAACGGGATGAAATAGAAACACAGAGATTGAAAGAACATCTGTTGCAAAGAAGGTGAGAGAAAGAATAGAAAAAGGAGATGAGAAGAAGGGAAAAAGAAATGAGAAGAAGAAGGGGACAAAGGCATGACAAAATAGATCACTTGGTTAATAGATGTATAGCGCCAATCGATGCATGAGAACGATGGGAAGAAGAAAGAGGGTCACAGCATCCCCATAGGGATCTGTCAGGGATACAGAGGATACAGACATGGGCTGATGAGCATGAGGCAGAAGACAAAAGGAAAAGGATTGGGGGTTTATATAGACAAATGAGGGAGAAAGATAGTTATAAAACAAAGGGGGGCATAGCAGGATCTCCACCAAAGAAAACAGGAGGAGGATTGGATGACGTAATAACGGCTAAGCATAGAACATTGTCCATAAGTAGACTAGATCTTGATGATGAGTAAAGGGACGACAGCCATACAAGCTGGGATATAATAAATTCAGACAAAGAAAGGGAAGAAAATGAAAGAGCACGAAGAGAAGGCGCATGCGGTTTTTCAATACACCCAAGCATAGAAAGAAAGGTAAAGTGGTCAGATTTGGAAGATATCCAAAGAAAAAGCACCAGAACCGACACATATACTGAACAACCACAAGCATCGTCACACAGCGCACAGGATTTATCCCCACCATATGTAAGCAGATTAAGGTCGTAAGGACCTGAATGGTTTAAACAAGCCCCACCTGAAAGACAAAAAGTGTAGGTGGGTACGATTGTGGACCAGGATTTACACAATTTCCCTTATTAGAGAAAGGGTGGGGACAACCACAATATATACCGTGGCCACAAATGGATAAAGACAATTTGAAATGAAATTGACCTAGTTTGACTGCAGGTACAGGAAAATGGATTCATGATTTAGAAAGATGACAGCGGAAATGACGTTAGCAGTGGGCGACATAAAAGGCCTGCTAGCAGCCATTCTAGGGGAAAGAGCTGATGACATTTGAGGAAAAGCAGGGTGTGCGAGTGTCAGAGCACAAATCACGACACAGGATGGAGCGTCATTTAATAATTGCCGATCAGAAGTATGGAGGGCGCTTAGAGTACATCCTAACACATCAGACATGGCTGTGATTATGACAAGGTTAATGTGTGAGGACGAAGATCCTGCTGCCTTTATTCAAGAGGCTCAAGAACATTGGTGTCTTGAAATGAGAGAAGCATGGTATACAACAGTAGCCTTATTCTATCATATTCTATGTCAGGTACTGCCCGAGCCAGTGCAGTGGCAAATAAAGAAACAGGTAGGGATGGAACCGAATCCATGGTGAGAAATACAGTTGACTATTGTACATTATTGTTGATTGTTACTAGAAAAGAAGAAGAATTTTGAATTATTGTCAAAATTCACAATAGAAGGAACAGTATTGACAAGTGGTGAAGGTGTGGCAACATGAGAGGTACAGCTAACGCAGCCAAGCAATATACGGTATCAAATAGATCAATGTGGGTATAATTTCGAGCAACAAGGTAGAGGGAATGGACATAGAGGAGGGCATGGTGGATTTCAAAAGCCTCAAGGAGGAGGAGGATTTATTGGAAGACAGCTGCAGAAATGCTGGAATCGTGGGAGGATAGGACATATGTCATGAACATGTAGAAATAAAGGCGGCATTCAGTAGAACTGGGAATCTCCAAGAGGGGGGATGGGCTATTCTCCACAGTACAATACAGAACCACAAGAATATTATGCCCAAGATCACACGCCAAATCAGACACATGTGTCGCCAATATTGCAGGCGCAGCAAGTTCCATTGTCAGGACACGCACAAGGACAACCACAGCAAGCACCTATGCAGATGCAACAAGTACAGACCCAGCAGGTACAGACAGAAAAATCAATGGTGTGAATAATGAAGCACCACGAGCATCTAGACCCAGGATAGGGAGTGTGACCGTGGTAGGAGGAAATCCTTTCACAGGTATGGAGATGAATTTAAATCCATAACAGGAAAGCCCACAGAGTGACCTAATGTGTTCAGTACTATCAGTGACACCAGACCCCTAATAGGAACCTAGAGCCAGAGTAACGATAGGAGGCAAGACATTTTTGTTTCTTGTAGATACTGGAGCGACTCGTTCCAGTCCAAGAGAGGGAAGTACACAATGTCTGGCATTGCCATGAATGCACAGGAATTCTCTGGGGCTATTAGCTTAGTTCCTTTCCTGCCGAACTACCAATTTCTATAGAACATGATGTATCTATGCCACTATTGTATTCTGGGCAGACCCAAGTTAACATATTAGGACATTATTTGATGACAAAATTAAACATGACAATAGCTTTTACTGACAAAGGAATAGTGTGTTCCACTCCAGGGATAGATTATATAAATGTAAGAGAGTTGATATTAGCATTTACAGGTGAAAAAGCATTACAAGCAGTTCCTTTAGAACCAGAGGTATTTTTATGTGGAGTAAAAATGTTGTTGACATGGCTTCCTAGACAAGTAGGTAAGTGTTGAGAATTGTTGTTCAGGCCAGAAATACTTATCGGTGACAAAGAAGGTGACAAAGAAGGACAGGTTATCGCTTTAGAGTTAGAAGCAGAAGTGGTAAGCAAGAAAAGGGTGGTTGTCCTCTGGAATCAGAAAATACAATATTAAGGCTTTTACACCATGCAAAGAGAAATACACCAACACAGGCTTGTAAAGATTCCCAGAATCTTTATTGCAATACTGAACAGTTTACAAAACAAAGTACACAAATAGCTATTTGGCCGTCACTACTTCATAGAGACCACCAGCAGGTTCAATGTGAGCAGTGAACAGGAATTGCTAGCTGGACATCAGCATTTTTATACAGTTTCTTCATAACGATGTCCAGCCTCCTACAAGTTAATCATGTACTGGGCTAGGGTTCGCGCCAGGTTCATTCCTAATTTACATATCTCGTGCATGCAGTTTACTTCTTAATACATTTACTATTAAATACTATTATTCTCTGGGTTTAACTTTACACTCTTTGCACATTTGCTTCAATGCAGG
This sequence comes from Ambystoma mexicanum, assembly GCF_040938575.1. Lineage (NCBI taxonomy): Eukaryota > Metazoa > Chordata > Amphibia > Caudata > Ambystomatidae > Ambystoma > Ambystoma mexicanum. Next base: position 1,150,905,732 of record NC_090926.1, on the reverse strand, counting down.
TCAAACAGATGTTTTGCATGTCATGTTTAAATAGCGTTATCGTTCTTGTATACTTGTAGGTTAACATCGCCGATTCGAATATTCCCCTGATCCCTAGGTCAACAAAGGACAAGGTCTACATGACCCTAACATGTAGCCTGCAGGCAGGTTGGACATTAACTCGCCTACAGAGGTTGAAGAGGTTAAAGTTAGAACAAGAGAACACAGGTCGGCCATTTTAGGCCACAGGGTGACTTTGCACGATAAGCCAAAATGGCGTCTTTCACCTAAATTGGAGGCTTGATTAACTTAAGGTCACGACCTTGCAATACGGATTTCCTCGCAAAGCAACTGGGCATAGGCCAACATTTACAATGGAGACGAAACAATATTATATCAGTTTCAACAAACCCTCCTTTTGGCCTATGCCAAGCGCTAAACTACCTTCAATCACTTTGCGACTAACTCCACATTTCAAGGTCTATACACCCCAAATCATTATCAGACATATCTATTGCCATTAGATGAGACACTAGAGTTTCTTTCAACACATACTCTTTGGAACTCTTATCTGGGGCATATATTTTATGCCCTAATACACTTGTTGCTTGTGCGCCTCACCCCCCTAATACCGAACATATACCAGGGAGACACTGTATACAACAACAAAGGAACAGAAAACTACCCAAGATAATCAGCAAGGTCGAAAACAACTTCCATCCCTACAACCGTAGGAGGTCCCAAAACCATGCACTAAGTTCTCAGTTTCCCTCAGGAACATGCACTTCTGAACTAAGAACATGTAGATTTTGGATCGCCCTAAAGATCGTTGGAGAGGAGTCTGGTGCGTAAATGCAGCAAGCGGACCTCACTAATTTATATACTCCTCCACGCTCAGCCAGAATGACATCTAATGCCATCCGGTTCTGAAGAGCTACTAATCTTATCGCTTTCTGTTCTAACGTCATATTATAGAGTATGTCAGTTGTCCGGTTGATGGTTCTCTCCAGTACTCTCGCTAGACCCCTGATATCTTCTGAATTCATAATTTGCCCAAAAAATGGCACAAAGGATTTCATGATGTCTCCTAGAGTTTGAGCTGGAGTATCCCCCTTCACATCTCGTCGTGGACGAGTCTTCGAAATTTCTGCAGTACTGGCAATAAATACCCCAGGTAATAGAATCCCTGAATAGCAAGTTCCTTGCCAATCCCTGGGCAACCATGTAAATGCCACATTACCGCAAACGAAATAGACAGGTTCACCTACATACAGAGGTATGTTCTCACTAGTCAAATTCGCAACGTTGGCGCATCTTCTAAAATCACCCATTGACCGTGTTCCATTCCTCTGTATGCAGAAGGAAAATGAATCGGGGCTATGGGTAACAGAATAAGATGGAGGCGTGGCATCCTTATTGTCTATAGGAGCCATTTTGAAAGAGATCAGAGACTGAAAAGGACGAGACAATTTAACAGACCTAACAGAAGCAACGTTTGGCTTACTCCTATTTGCAAAAAGCGAGCATGCCAGGGGCATCAAAACACGTTTTTCAAAACTATTCAAATTTGTACCATCAAAGTTCCCTGAGATGCTGTCATTCCAACGGCCAAAGAATAGTGCTCTAAGAGAAGCATAACAAGCCGTTGTCAAAGGTAAAGGATTAATGTACCAACCTAGCCCCTTATCCCCATGTTTCAGTAAATGCGAGCAGATCCAGCAGTTGGTGCTATTAAAAATTGCATGAGTGGCATTCATTGTTAACAAAAGAGTATTATTCTGATAGTTCTGTCTATGCGAAGAATCTCTAGGCGACAAGGTATGCAATTGCACGGAAGGAGTGGGTATAACAGATACATTTTCAACAGGTAAAAAGTCCTCTAGCGGATATGCTTCCTCCAGGTACCATAACCCAAAACCAATAGTTACTAAAAACCCAGTTATTATTACAAAAAGGCAACAATACATTTTCGGGGTCCCCTTACACGCTTGATCATTGTCTCTGCTAGTCACATATTTATCTAAAAGTTCGGTACGAGCGGTAGCGGGTGCAGGCATCGTAGTCTTCAATCGAAAAAACACCAATTGTTCGTTTGCTGGCGACTCCAGTCGCGCGTCTTCTTAATGTCTTTCCTACAACCCTTAGCCAACAGAATCCTTTCGTACAGTCGGGCCAAAAGGAAAGCCCTCAAATGATTTCCTCAATCGCACAGTCAGACCGTGCCATACGTCTATCTTCTAGGATGTAAATTATATTTCACAATTTCTGGTGCTGAAGGATCAGAAAACAGTATGTCGTCACTTCCCACTGGAGGTGGCGAGAGAACGGAAATGGGATCAGAAAATGGATGATCCGGAAGTACCACTGTTGGAGAGTGTGGAGACAAGATGGCTGTTTTGTCTGGCCTTACGAACTCTGGAACGGTCTCCGTTACTCTCTTGTCGGTTGTTGCTGTTTTGGGCACGTTGGTTACAGCACTGGAAAGGGATTCTGTGTCTTCTGTATCGTATGGCACGGGCTGCGGGATCCGTTTGATGTGTGTTGCGTGTATCCAGTTCTTCCACCCTGCTACCCGCACCGCAGTCTGGGTGACTAGCAGGACCTGGTAGGGACCCCTCCACCGAGGTGCAAGGTAAGACGACTTTCGAAAACGTTCGTGAGGATCCAGTCCCCCGGTCGTAGACTGTGACCGGGACCCTCGTATCGTACAGGTAATGCTTCTCGCACCTGGTGATAAATTGAAAATAGATTTTTAGTCAACTGGTTACAGTAATCTGAAAGAAGCACATTCTCTATATCCCGCAATGAGCGACTCTTTGGCATACCCCAAATATTAGCAGGCCTCCCCATTACCACCTCAAAGGGAGAGAGCCCAGTCTTAGTTTGAGGGTGGTTTTCATCGACAGCAACACGATCGGTAAGGCGTCCGGCCATTTTAACTTGGTGCCAGCACACGTCTTAGCGAGCTTGTTTTTTATAATGCTGTTATGCCTTTCCACTGATCCGGCACTTTGGGCATGTCTGGCCGAATGGAACCGTTTAATCCTTCGCATATTTGTAGGATTACAGCAGCGATAAAGTGTGGCCCATTATCCGACCAGATGACTCTCGGCAGCCCGAACCTAGGAATGAACTCTTTCAACAGAGTTTTTGCTGTGGTTATGGCCGTTGCATCTCTAACAGGGAAGGCCTCAACCCACTTGCTAAATGCACAAATGACAACCAACACAAATTTAAGATTGTTGCAACGTTCCATCTCAATAAAATCAAAGTGGATGACCTCAAACGGAACAGAAGGTGGAGCGAAACTTCCTCTAGGAGTCGAGGAACCTTTTCCTACATTGTGCTGCAAGCAGACCATGCACCCTTGGACAAAGCGCTCCGCAATTTTGAAAATTTTATCATTGGCCCATACACTGTGTAACATTTAAGTCAATTTACGAGCACAGACATGGGTCGGACCATGAGCCATAATGACCATCATTGTAATATAGGCGTCAGGGAGTAACCATTTTCCTTCAACATTGTCCACCCAACACCCATCACCATCCAATCTCCCTGCACCCTCGACCCATTTCATGGTCTCCTCTACAATAGCATCAGCTTGAATGTCTTTTACAGAATCAATACTTTCACCAAAAGTTCCAACATTTACAGTTTCCCTTACAGCATACATTTCTGAACTAAAATCAGTGGCAGTTTGTTTAGCTATCTGATCAGCAAAAGCATTCCCTTTTCCTATATCATCTGTATCCTTCTGATGTGCTGTACATTTTACAATGGCTAACTGAACAGGGAGTGCGAGCGCTGAAAGTAATCGCACTATTAAAGTGCTGTGCTGTATTTTTGTGCCATGTGAGGTCAAGAAACCTCGTTCTTTCCAAAGTCTACCGAAGTTGTGAACTACCCCAAAGGCATACTGACTGTCGGTATATATATTTACTGTAAGCCCTTCAGAAAGTTCACAAGCTCGAGTTAATGCTATAATTTCTGCGGCCTGCACGGAATTATGCATAATTCTTTTGGTTTCCACAATCGTGCTTAAGGTAGTGACGGCATAAGCAGCCGAGGATGTACCATTCGGAAGTTTGAAACAGGAGCCATCACAAAATAGCTCTCATTGTGGGCTATTCAAAGGCGTGTCTTTCAAATCTATTCTACCTTTAGTCTCTTGTTCTGTAGTGTAAAGGCAATTGTGTGACGTTTCGTCACCATCAACAGTATCTTGCGGGACAGGTAAAAGTTCAGCCGGATTTAATATACAACACCTCTGAATTTGAATGTGGGGAGCAAATAAGATCAATTCGTATCTTGTCAATCGTGCGGAAGTAAGGTGTTGCGTTTGAGTTCTATTTAATAGAACATCTACAGAGTGAGGTCCCATTAGGGTTAACGCATGACCCAGGACCATTCCCTCGCTCTGTTTTACAGACGCAGCAGCAGCAGCGACAGCTCTCAAACATCTCGGCAAAGCACATGCAACAGGATCAAGGATGGATGAGAAATAGCTGCACGGCCTATTCTTCCCTCCATGTTCCTGCATTAACACAGCCAAAGCACATCCATCACGTTCATGCACATACAACACAAAGGCCTTTTCATAATTTGGAGTTCCTAAAACCGGTGCCGAACACAGCGCGGTTTTGAGCAAATCAAATGCTGTCTGGTGTTCCAAAGTCCATGGCAATGGCAAAGAAATGCCCTTTTTTGTCAAAGCCAGCATTGGTTTAATCGTTAACGAAAAGTTAGGGATCCACAATCTACAGTAAGAAGCCATACCTATCAGGGCTCTAACTTCCTTCTGCGTATTTGAGACAGACATGCCAGAAATAGTTTTTATTCGTTCAGGTGTCAACCTTCTTCCCTCCTTTGACAGGAGATACCCTAAATAGGCGACCTCCTGACAACAATATTGGAATTTGTTGAGTGAAGCTTTGTGGCCATGTTTTGCTAGATGACAAAGCAACAACATGGTGCCTTCTTTACAGGCACTCTCAGAATCAGAAGACAAGAGGAGATCATCTACATACTGTAGCAACGTGCAAGTAGTAGGCAACTCGAGAGTATCGAGTTGCTCTTTTAAAGCTCTACTATAAATACTTGGATTCTCAGTGTACCCTTGTGGTGCACGAGTGAATGTGAACGAGCGTCCACCTAGGGTAAACGCGAACAAATACCTACTACCCTTATGTATAGGAATACTGAAAAATGCATTTTTGAGGTCAACAACGCTAAAGTGAGTGGCAGAAACTGGAATCATAGTTAGTATCGTTGTAACATCAGGTATAATGGGAAATTGAGGAGCCACAATTGTGTTAATAGCATGCAAACCAATTATAAACAGAAAAGGAATCGCATTATCACCTTTTTGTACACTGACAAAAATGGGCTATTACACAAACTACCTGTAATTTCCTCAATTACTCCACGATGTACAAAATCAGAAACTATGCATTTCAAAGCCTGTTCGCCTTCAACTGAGATCTTATGTTGTGGAATGCGAGGCAATTTTACTCCATGTTTCGGAATAATTTGAACAGGTTCAATTTGAAGAATGCCCACATCATTATCATCAATTGCCCATAAGCATTCCGGAATGTTACTGAATTCTGGCGGTAAAGGTCGAGTCAAAAACTGAGAGGCGAGTGATTGCTGAGGTGAAATTGTTAATCGAACTCCGTCCGAGGAGAAATGTATTACTACATTCAATTCCTTCAGCAAATTTAACCCCAGCAAATTCTCTCCACAGTTTGTAGTAAGTAGAAATGGACACTGCTCCGTGAAGGGACCAAGTGTTATCGTTACCGGCAAAGAGACTGGACAAACTACAGGTGTGCCTGAAAACCCTATGGAAACGTTGGCCTGCCCTGACAGGGGAATGTTTGGAACCCGTGAATGGTCAATGGAACACTTTTGTGCTCCCGTATCTACTAAAAATAGATGCTACCTATTTCCCACCGCGATCTCAACGTATGGACCTTTCTGATGAACGGGAATAGGCGTTGGTTCCAAATCCTGCTTCGGGCAATCCTAACGAAACAGAATGTCGTCAAAAGGAAGTTCTTCAGAGAGGTACGCGGCAGAAGGATGATCAAAAATGTTTCTATTATCCACATTCAAAACTTGTTTACCCTGTGAAGAAGGTTGCTGTGATTCTGGCGCAAACTGACCTCTGCCAGGGCCCCCTACACCTGGGCGACCTCTGGATCGTCTACCCATGTTCCCAAATGACCTTTGCTGCAAGGTCGGACATTGTGCGTGCCAGTGACCTTCCTGTCGACAATAGGCACACTGGTTAATGGTTACAGGAGCCAGGGGCGTACTTCCCTGTGGAACGTATTGACCTCTAAATTGATTACCCCCTCTAGGGCTTCTAACGATCTGTTGTAATAGTACTTTTATTTTCAGGTCACCCTTTCTTTTCTCAAGTTTTTCCTTTTCATTATTCACACGATTTTCATAGTACTGAGCCATGTGCAGTACTTCTGATTGAGACTTCGCCTGCCAAGCGCTTTCGGAGGACATAATCTGTAACTGGATGTCAGGCAGCAATCCACGTACAAATTTGTCGACAAACAGCCTTTTCCCTGACTCTGTGCCTAAGTCTTGTCCACTGAAATCTGAAAATACCTGTTCAAACAGATTGAAGAACTCAGTAGCACCCTCAGACTTTCCTTGGACACAGGCCGTAAGCTTGTCCCAAATGATTCTTTTTTCAGGAACTATAGTTTTTAATTTTACAATAATCCTATCAGGCAAAGTTAATATCACTTGAGGCGGGCTCTCGCCAGCTGGTCTTTATCTGTCGAGCCTAACCATATTATCCCATGTATCTCCTAACCCAGGTACATCATCTACAGTCCTAATCTGTTTCCACAAATCAACTGGCAGGAGTACGGGAAATAATAAATCAATATCACTTAAGGTGAATACCGATTATTGTAAGACAGACTCTATTTCTTTATAGAACCCTGTCGGATTCTTTCTTATATCAGGAATAGATTGCTTTATGGTGTTCACTTCCTGTCTCGAGAACGGGACGGGAACAAACTGCGATATGTAATGTGCAGGAATGTCCACAGCGACTATACCTCGTACAGCATCGGCCGCAATCTCAACTTTTGGGACAAATGTCGGAGGGACCTCTCTCATAGGCCACTGAGAAGTAGGTAGCTCAGAACGCTTACTAAGCAACAGAGCCAAATCAAGCGCCAAGGCAGTCGAAGAGGTATCAATCGAAAAGGCTCTCTTATAAACACCCAATAATTCTGCAGGACAACACATTTTCTTTTTACACACTCATTCTGTAGGTATTCTACCATAACCTGGATCACTTTCTTTTGCATTTCTAACGTATACTGACTATACGTGTCATATACTTTGTCTGGAGTTATCGACATATCCGAAATCCATCTTATCGCATCCTTTATACAAATTTGCGCTTCCTCACTTATCAATTCACGGTGAGGAGAAAACCGTTTCTGTAAGAACATAGTACCTAAACTATCACCATCTGCTTCTTCATTCTGTAACTCTTCCAACTCCTTCCTATACACAAAAATCCTCTTGACATGCTCATATACTTTCTCTGCAGTATCTCTAGACAACGCTAAGGTGTTCAAATCCCGTAACCCTTGTGAGAGATCTATATTGTTTAATCTATTCCACATTAAACTCAAATGAATCCCTAACCCTTCAATAAAAACATTTTTCTCAAGAATACTTTTTAAAATTTTCGAGTGTGGAAAAAACATCAGCTTGTTCACCCTTCTCCATGCAATGTTTAGCCCAAGCAATCAATTCATTCTTTTTATCTGGGGACACAGTATTACGAGTCACAATCCTTGATCCCATTCCCTGGTCTACTACAATCGATGCAGAATCACTTTGAAGAGGAAGAGTAGGCACATTCTGAATGTCAATAGGTGGAGACAAGGGGGCAGGCAAAGGAGCGACGGCTGGAGGAACAACAGGAAGAACAATAGGGAGGACCGGAGGAACTATAGGAGGAGGGATAACGACAGGAAGGGGCAAAGCACCAGGAGGAGGAACGTACGGGGGTGGCGCAGAGGGATCGGGCCTTCGTTCATGTAAAAGTTTATTAATCAATTCATCGGACGTATGAAAATCTTTTGAAGGATACATTTTCTGAATGCTTAATTGAAACGCTCTGTCCGTGTTCCTAACTGATTCCGATTGTTTATTTTGATCATATAACAGTGCTTTTTCGACATTCGTCATATGTCGGTGCATATGTTTCTCTCTACTCTTTTGTTGCTGCAAAGCTTCTGTTTTTTCAACTGTGCAATGCGTCAAATGCTGCAGGTCTAGCCTTTTTCTTTACCAATACAGACTCTAGATATTCTATATGAGGGAGTTCAAAGCTACCATTGGTTGGCCACCAAAGATTATAGTTATGTCTGGTCTGTCTGTGCCAATTATCATTAAATGCTGTACTACCAAAGCCTTTCTTACAGTATATAGTACATGTCGGCGACCACTCCTGTGGTGCGGGACGGCTATCTTCCAAAGATTGTCTGTCGCTGCGGAATAATGCCCTGAAGCAGGCAGACAATTTCCCAGGCATATCAGAATTCTGGTGTTATCTGGTCAAATAATCGTGCTCGCGAGTACAATGTGCCAAATTCAAATTGTCAGGGTTTAATTAAGAATCGGGTCACGATTCACCTGACCAAAGGACTGGGAGGCCCGATCGGGTTACTAAGGACAATTCTAAGGACCCACGTGTCTGGTGATTTCGTTAAATTTACCCACCTCGATATATGGACCCTCGTCAAGACGTCGTCTCGGGCTACAGCTCACCGTTCAGGGATCGGATCGTGCTGTTCTGTCAAGGAATTTGCTTCTCGTCCAGAGGGGCCGTTTTGTTGGCACCGTCCGATCCCGGTCCGATAGCCGAGCCAACCTTCAACGAGACAAAGTCAATCTTGAGGGTCCCTATTCGGGCGCCATCTGTGGAATCAGAAAATACAATATTAAGGCTTTTACACCATGCAAAGAGAAATACACCAACATGGGCTTGTAAAGATTCCCAGAATCTTTATTGCAATACTGAACAGTTTACAAAACAAAGTACACAAATAGCTATTTGGCCGTCAGTACTTCACAGAGACCACCAGCAGGTTCAATGTGAGCAGTGAACAGGAATTGCTAGCTGGACATCAGCATATTTATACAGTTTCTTCATAACAATGTCCAGCCTCCTACAAGTTAATCATGTACTGGGCTAGGGTTCGCTCCAGGTTCATTCCTAATTTACAAATCTCATGCATTCGGTTTACTTCTTAACACATTTACTAACAAATACTATTATTCTCTGGGTTTAACTTTACAGTCTTTACACATTTGCTTCAATGCAGGTCAAACAGATGTTTTGCATGTCATGTTTAAATAGCGTTATCGTTCTTGTATACTTGTAGGTTAACATCGCCGATTCGAATATTCCCCTGATCCCTAGGTCAACAAAGGACAAGGTCTACATGACCCTAACATGTAGCCTGCAGGCAGGTTGGACATTAACTCGCCTACAGAGGTTGAAGAGGTTAAAGTAAGAACAAGAGAACACAGGTCGGCCATTTTACGCCACAGGGTGACTTTGCACGATAAGACACAATGGCGGCTTTAACCTAAATTGGAGGCTTGATTAACTTAAGGTCACGACCTTGCAATACGGATTTCCTCGCAAAGCGACTGGGCATAGGCCAACATTTAGAATGGAGATGAAACAATATTATATCAGTTTCGACAGTCCAAGGGACAGATGATGAGGGAAGAGGATGGAGAGCAGTAATAGCTCTTGGTGAAACATATAGACTAATAGACTTGACAGTTGAAGAATTGTTTAGAGATGATTATTCAGCCGATGAGTTTGTATTTTTTTTTTTATGTCTTACGTATTGGATTAATGTAGATAATAGAGAATTACCACAGAGAATGGCAATGGTAGAAAAGAAACCGTCATTTTTGCAAGATGATTTAGCGAAGGTACCAAGCATCTTGTGGACCAGCAGGCCATATGACGTGGGCCTATCGAGTGGAGCAGGAGCAAGTCAAATTAAGCTCCAACCAGGAGAAAATTTGTCATAAGCAAAACAGTACTTCATGTCCAGAGAAGAAGATGAAGCTATATTTTAAACCATTTATGCATTAGTTCATTAGGGAATAGTTGTACCATCAGAATCCCCCTGCAATACGGCTGTGTACCCAGTGTAGAAATCAACAGGGCAGTTGTGGTGATATATTCAGGATCTCTGTCCCCTAAACAATATAGTCGAAGCAGAATGTCCTCTAGTTCCAAATCCAGCTGCGATATTATGCAATATTCCAGCCACAGGCACATTTTTTACAGTAATAGAGTTAAGTAATGCCTTTTTCTCAATTCCCCTTCATGTGGACTCACAGGATCTGACCTCATTTTCGTATAGAAACCAGCACTGGAAACACATGAGATTGCCTTAAGGGTACTGTGAGTCCCCCTTGATCTTTAATAGTGTCCTCCAGATTGACCTGGGTAACTTAAAAATCGAGAGCACAATAATTCAGTATGAAGTTGATATATTTGTGTGCAGCGAGACAAAAGAAAAGTTCAGATAAGACTCAGTTCAACCAAAGGCCATATTAGCAGAGAAAAGATATAGGGCCTCATTACGACTTTGGAGGTAAGGGCATGGCTGCCTCCAAAATCGGGTCTGGGTCCGAGTTCCCTGAATGGGGAATTAGCGGCCATTCTGAGTTTGGAGGGCCCGGTAATTCCTCCTACAGGGAAACCGGGCCCAGACCTTCCCCATTCCCATTGAGCCCCAATGGGAATGGGTGCGGGAACTAACAATAGGGCTCAATGGGAATGGGTGCGGGAACTAACAATGGGCCGATTACGAGCGGCCCGTTGTTAGCTCCCTGGTCCCCCCGCGGGACCCGGAAAGGATGTCTGATAAAACCAGACGTCCACATCGGGTCCCGTGAGGGAACCTCGTAATATTGCGGAATGGTGTTAACGGGCCCACCACCATTAGCGGTGCCCATTAACCCATTCCACAATACTTGTAATGAGGCCCATAAAGTAGACAAAGAGAAATTGCAATATTGGCAGGAAGAAGTCCTGCACATAGGACAGCTAATCTCTCAAGAAGGGAGAAAAGTGACACCTGAGAGAGCAGAAGCAATTGCAAAAACTCCAACAACGGAGACAGTGAGGGAAATGTAACCATTTTTAGGCCTAAGTCATTATTGCAAGGTCTGGGTTTTTGATTATAGTAAATATTTTCAACCATTTTTAAAAGGACTTAAGGAAGCACAGATAGGCAAAAGTAAGATAACATGGACAGATGAGATGACTGAAGAATTTGAAAAATTAAAAATGGAGATCTGTACAGCCCCTGTGTTAGGAATTCCAGACTATAACGAATAGTTCCACTATTCTCACACTCAAATAGAGAAGCATTGATAGCAGTTCTCAAACAGAAAATTACATTAGGACATGGACATGGAAATAAACCATTAGCCTATTCTAGTGTGATTTTAGACCCAATAATAAAAGGATATTATCCTTGTGAACAAGCATTAGCTGCTGCTGCTTTCACGATTGAAAAGGCTGCAAGCATTACAATGGGGTGCTCAATGACAATATTTGTCGAGCATTCCTTATTTGCCATTTCAGAGAAGTCCAAAAGTACATTGACTACACAAAGAGCATCAGGATATAAGGTAATTATTTTAAACACAGCAATCAAAATTGTTAGATGTACAGTAGAGAATCCAGCAGCATTGAAAACAGAACCAGTGGGGAAGGAGTACTATGTACATAATTGCACAACTGAATTTTATGATGCTATTTACAATGTTAGGGAAAATTCTATCAGACGGGGGAAATCCTATTTATTGATGGCTCTTTGAAAATTAACCAAACAACATGAGAAAGGCATATGGGAACTGCAGTAGTGAAGCTATAAGAAGTGATGAATTTGAACTAGTGGCAAGTGCAAGACTGTCTTGTTCAGTACAGGCTGCAGAATTGGTGGTGCTTATCGCCGCACTTAGAGATATGAGGAAGTGACAGTGTTTTCTGGTTCTGATGTCAACTGTACACAAAGGATTGTCATGCTGGAAAAGGAGGGGCTTCATCTGCACAGACAGAACACCAGTGCAAAATGCATCCTTATTGAGCAAACTTATTAAAGCACTAAAACTCCCATTGGCTATCACTGTGGTGAAGTACGCAGACCATACTAAGAGGGCAGACATGATTTCTTGCACTTTGTGATCGTTGAGAGGAGCAATCCGAAGACCTTATGGTCCTAGTCAGCATTCAAATATAGTTTATGTGGATATGTTACAAACATGCAGTGGTTATGGGTATGTGTTAGTGGTAGTATGACCCTTTTCTAGATGATTGATGCAGGTCCATGTACGCACCTCAATGCCACATGTGCCGCTGTAACGCTCACCTGATTCCCACGGAGGCGCTGATCCCGGCTGGGCTGCTATCGTTTCTTCAATTGAGAAGCGTAGAGCTCGGACGACTCTCAGGACTGGGCTTCCTCTTATTGAATGTCTGACTTGCAGGGTAAGTTTTCGGCAGGTGGAAGAAAAAGGGTTAATCACCGTTTGATGGGATGTCTTCTCCCACCAATCGCCAGTTTCTCCCACAGCCTAGCTTTCTACTTGTCTCGGCGAGCTCTCATTTTAGGCGTATAAATGCTGAGCTCTCCATCCTGCGTCTGGTGCAGGGGTGCGTGGATTCCAGTTACGTCACTGGATGAGTTCAGTGTTGAGGCTCAAGTCTTTTGCAGCCTTAGTTGTGGCACTGGTGCTGGGATGCCGAAGAGCGATGCTGCCGTTACTGCACGAGCGGATGCCTGTAAGTATACTGTAGTCTTTAGGCTTTAAAAGATGGGCACCTCAAATGTCCCTTTTCCTTTGTTTCAGGCCTCGGGATGCTGTGGGCGTAGTTTTCCGTTGCCGCTGCACGTGCCGATGCATGTCAGTATAATGTTCATTGGCCGCTTTTAATGGCACCTCAATAATGTCCTTTTTCTAGTTTTCAGGTGCCGGGATGCTGCGGGCTTTATATCCGTTGCCACTGCACGTGCCGATGCACGTAAGTATAATGATCGTTGGCCGCTTTTAATGGCACCTCTAATAATGTCCTTTTTCTAGTTTTCAGGTGCCGGGATGCTGCGGTTGATGCGGCCGCTTCTGCGCGTGCAAAAACTGGTAAATTAAGATGAATGCGACTGCCTTCACCCGAACCCCTTTTTAGTTATGTCCTTTGCCTTTCAGGTGCAGAGAAGCTGCCGAAGAGAAGGCCACGGTTAGCTCCGTTGCAATCACGGATGGATCAGGTAAGAGGGCGCGGCTGCGAGCGAGTTGCACTTTTCTAACCTTATGTTTATTCTTTGCAGGTTTTGCCGGTGACTGGATTCCGGGATCTGGTAAGTATTGTTCTGTGTCTTTCTTCATCCACAGATTGCTGCGCGGAAGCTGAAGATGACTCTGGCCTGGAATGCAGGAGCCGACTCGGTGAGCGTCCTGCTGCTGCTGCAGAATAACGCGAAGCACGTGTTTTCCATCGGGCGTGGTTTAAATAGCAGAGAAGTGCTTCCAGTGTGTGTTCTTCCACCGGTTCCACCCAGGTAAGAAAAGAGTTCCTGAATGGAGGGAATAGTTCCTCCCAGCCCTGATGGCTGGGGACTTCTACCAGACTGGATTGTTCTGGGTAAATATGCAGCATGGTCTGCCTCAGGTAAGTCCACCCAAGCATTATTACACTGTTTATCAATATGAGCCCGGCGCCTATGGCGCCGGGACTGAAACCCTTCATGAGCCTGGCGCCAAAGGCGCCAGGACACGGTCCAAAGGGCCCCTGTAGGGGTCTACTGGGTCCGGAGTAGTGGAAGACGGGTCTGCTTCCGAGGGCGCTGGGCCAGTCCTGGCCCCTCGGGAGTAGCGCCCATGACAGCACCCCCCCTCAAGGCCCCTCCCAAACTTGTCCTCCCCGGGGGTTTTGGTTTATCGGGAAAGGTTCGGTGAAATTTCTGGACTAGACGAGGAGCATGGACGTGGCCATAGGGTTCCCATGACCTTTCCTGAGGTCCGTAGCCTTTCCAGTCGATTAGGTAGAATAGCTTCGATCTGATGATTTTAGAGTCCAAAATGTCTTTTACTTCAAATTCGAGCTCCCCATTCACTTGAATGGGTTCTGGAGGATTGGTCAATCTGGTTCCAGATTGCATGGGTTTCAAAAGAGATACGTGAAATACAGGATGTATTCTCATATGGGTTGGCAATTCTAATTTAACGGCCACTGGATTAATTATGGCCGTAATTGGATATGGTCCCAGGTATTTGGGGTTGAAGGTGCGAGGCCCTTTAAGCGATAAATGTTTGGTGGACAGCCAGACTTGATCCCCAACCTGGTATTGAGGGGCATTGCTTCGGTGTTGATCTGCTCCTTTTTTGTACCTCTCTTTAGCTTGTTGTAGATGTGCAGTCGCTTCCTTAAAAACTTGGGTAATAACGGTGTGCAATTGATCCACGGCGGGTGTTCAAGATCTTGAGGTGGATCAAGGTTGGAGGTTCGAGGATGAATCCCATACAAGATGTAGAAGGGACTCTTCCCGGTACCCGAATGGACTGAATTGTTGTAAGCATATTCAGCTATCCAAAGGATGTCCTTCCAGTTACTCTCCGACTGTTGTAGCATGCATCGTGAATATTGCTCGAGAGTCTGGTTTGTTCTCTCGGTTTGCCCGTCGGTCTGGGGATGATGGCTGGTCGAAAGTCTTACATCGATTTGAGCTAATCGACAACAGCTACGCCAAAAGTGGGAAATAAACTGGCTCCCCGTATCTGAGATTAGTACTGACGGGAAGCCGTGTAGCCGGACGATGTTTTCAAGAAATACTTTGGCTAGGACTGATGCTGAAGGTAAGCCTTTTAGCAGAATGAAGTGGGCCATTTTAGAAAACAGGTCCACAATAACAAGAATGGTGTTGTACCCGGAACAGGAGGGTAAGTCTGTGATGAAGTCCATGGAAAGGGTATGCCAGGGACACGGTGGGATGTCTAATGGTTGCAGAAGACCAGCCGGCCTCTTCTTCTGACCCTTGTTTTGAGCACAAATTCCTTTATGTCTTTTCTCCACGAAGGCCACCAGAAGTGTCTCTTCACCTTTTCTGTGGTTTTGGCAATGCCAGGGTGACCTCAATTAATGAATCATGATAGCAGGAGATTACCTGTCTTTGTAAATCGGCGTGTGGTAGGAACAATCGTCCTTGGAAATAAGGCAAGTCATTGCTTACGGTGAAATCTTTTCCTTTTTGTAACCAGTTTAGTAAGTCTGGTGAGGTTACAAGTTGTTTAGTTTTTTCTTCAATATCCTCAATGGATTGTGAAGAAATCAGACCCACGATCCTTTGTTCAGGAATTATTGGTACAGGTTCTGGATTGGCAACGTTATCTCCCAGTCCAATTCGGGAAAGAGCATCCGCTTTGCCGTTCTTGTTGCTGGGGCGATAAGTGATCACAAAGTCAAATTCAGCAAAGAATAGAGCCCAGCGAAGCTGTCTGGACGATTGAGCCTTGGCGGTTTTCAGATACTGCAGATTTCGATGATCGGTGATCACTGTGACGGTGTGTCTGGCCCCGAGGAGATAATGGCGCCATGCCTTAAAGGCTGATTTAATCGCTAGAAGCTCTTTGTCTGTGATGGTGTAGTTGATCTCAGGCGCCGAGAACTTCCGAGACCAGAATGCCACAGGATGTAGTTGGTTAGTCTCTGGATCTCTTTGTGATAGGACTGCTCCCATTGCTAAGCTGGAGGTGTCGGTTTCAACGATGTAAGGGAGGTCCGGGCGTGGGTGTTTCAGTATTGGCGCCGAGGTGAATTTAGCCTTTGCCTCTTGGAAGGCTTGTTCTGCTTCTGCGGACCATTCAAAGCGTTTATTTTTTCTTAAGAGGGCGTTGATGGGTTGTACCACTCGTGAAAACACTGGAATAAATCTACGGTAAAAATTGGCAAAGCCTAGCATGCTTTGAACGCCTTTCACGGAAGTAGGAGACGGCCATTTGAGGATAGCGTCTACTTTTCTCGAGTCCATGTGGACTCCTTTGGGTGTCAGAATAAATCCCAAAAATTCGACCTTAGTGACATGAAAAACACATTTTTCGAGCTTCGCAAAAAGTTTATGTTGGCGAAGTTTTTCAAGGACCGCCCTAACATGATTTCGATGGTCAGCTTCTGAAGATGAGTACACAAGTATGTCATCCATGTAGACGACAATGCAGACATCAATGAGCTCTCTGAGGACATCATTCATAAAATATTGGAAGGCGGCCGGTGCATTGCATAGTCCAAAGGGCATCACTTGGTATTCAAATAGCCCATACTTAGTGCGAAAGGCCGTCTTCCATTCATCTCCTTCCTTGACCCGTACCAAGTGATAAGCTCCCCGGAGATCAAGCTTAGTATAAATACAGGCGTTTTTTACCTGGTCAAGGAGTTCCGGGATCAGAGGTAAGGGGAACCGTTTTTTTATTGTTATCTGGTTCAGAGCACGATAATCTATACAGGTTCTGAGGTCACCTTCTTTTTTTGGTACGAAGAACAGAGCCGAGGATGCAGGGGACTTCGACGGACGGATAAAGCCATTGGCCAGGTACTGGTCTAAATACTGTTGCAGATGAAGGTTCTCAGGCTTGGTAAGGGTGTAAATCCTACTGCAAGGGGGAGTTGCACCGGGTAGCAAATCTATCTGACAATCGTATGATCTGTGGGGTGGCAAGGTGTTAGCCTGTTCCTTTTGAAAAACATCTTGGAACTCTTGATACTCTAGAGGTAATTGTGGACCGTCAGCCGTCACTGACGCTAGGCCAATGTTGGGTCGTGGATAACAAGTTGGTGTGCACTCTGGGAACTTTATCGTCTTTGCTCGCCAATCAATCTGAGGTTTGTGTTTCTCCAACCAATGAATCCCTAGAATTACTTGGAATTGAGGAGCCTTGATCACGTCGAACACAATTACCTCCTGATGCCCGTCTTGGCCTAGTATCGTCACTTCAATAGTGGTATGGGTCACTGGTCCGGAGGCGATTTCCGTCCCATCCACCGTGGTAATGACGTCTTTAACCACCTTTGGACAAAGAGGTAAGTTCATCCTGGAAGCCAATTCGCGGTCCACATAATTTCCAACTGCTCCGCTATCAATGTATGCCTTAATTGCATGCAAACGATCCTGTTGCTCTGGGTTTACGAGGACCATTGGCATTATGAAGTGTGAGGTCAAAGAACTGGTTTTTACGCTCGGCAAGCGGACCTCTACACTTGTCGGGCGAGGTCGTTACCCGGCTCAGGCTTTTCAGAACTCTTATCAGAAGCTCCCACTGTCTTCTTAGGTGGTTTCACCGGGCAATCTCGAAGAAAATATCCTGAATTTCCACAATAGAGACATAGTTGCATTTGTCGTCTCCTGTCGCGTTCTTTCTGGGTTAGGGGACCCTTTACAACCCCAATTTGCATAGGTTCGACGGCTTCAACTCCTTTGGTGTGACTTTGAGGCTGAGGGAACACTCATGTTTCAAACCTGGATCGATCTGCCTTTCTGTTTTGTAGTCTGTGATCCAATTGGACCACCAAATCAATGTACTGTGAACAATCCTGAGGAGGATTCACTATCTGGGCAAGGACGTCTTTGAGTTCGCCACGCAAACCCCTGTGAAAAAGCGTGATTCTTTTGTCCTCAGGCCATCTGGTTTCCACGATTAGCCTATTGAATGATGCAACGTAGGCCAAAAGATCTTGATTGCCGTGTCGTAGGGAAAGGAGTTCGTTGTCCAGGGCCTGCCCCTGGGAATGCCTTGCAAAAAGTCTTTCCATATTTGCCTGGAAGGTCGGGAAATCACGAAGGATTGGGTCATCCTATGTAACCAGAGGGATCGACCAATCAGCGGCACTGCCGCTAAGATACGAAAGCACAAAGGCTACCTTAGTCTGGTCAGTCGGAAAGGCTGCAGGTCTACAAAGAAAGTGCAATCAGCATTGATTTATAAACACCGCAAACCTTTTAGGGTCACCAGAGAAGCGTTCAGGCGGTGCCAATGGCACATTTCCGGGTAGGTTGATTTGAACAGGATTGGCTAAGCCGCTGGGATATAGCTCCCTCCTGAATTAGGTAGCGGGGTTTGCCCCGCTTGTGTCTGTAATAACTGTCTGGCGAGATCATCAGTTTGTTCTTTTGATATTATCAATTCCCTCCTAAGGGCATTCGTTTCCTGGCGGGCAGCATGAACTTCAGCTCTTAATTCCCCTAATAACTGGGCCAGTTGGTCTGTGTCGCAAGTTTCCATAGCGCCTGGGTAGGAGGTTATTGGTGGCTTTGCGTTCTGTAACGCTCACCTGATTCCCACGGAGGCGCTGATCCCGGCTGGGCTGCTATCTCCCACAGCCTAGCTTTCTACTTGTCTCGGCGAGCTCTCACCTTAGGCGTATAAATGCTGAGCTCTCCATCCTGCGTCTGGTGCAGGGGTGCGTGGATTCCAGTTACGTCACTGGATGAGTTCAGTGTTGAGGCTCAAGTCTTTTGCGGCCTTAGTTGTGGCACTGGTGCTGGGATGCCGAAGAGCGATGCTGCCGTTACTGCACGAGCGGGTGCCTGTAAGTATACTGTAGTCTTTAGGCTTTAAAAGATGGGCACCTCAATAATGTCCCTTTTCCTTTGTTTCAGGCCTCGGGATGCTGTGGGCGTAGTTTTCTGTTGCCGCTGCACGTGCCGATGCACGTAAGTATAATGTTCGTTGGCCGCTTTTAATGGCACCTCTAATAATGTCCTTTTTCTAGTTTTCAGGTGCCGGGATGCTGCGGTTGATGCGGCCGCTTCTGCGCATGCAAAAACTGGTAAGTTAAGATGAATGCGACTGCCTTCACCCGAACCCCTTTTTAATTATGTCCTTTGCCTTTCAGGTGCAGAGAAGCTGCCGAAGAGAAGGCCGCGGTTATCTCCGTTGCAATCACGGATGGATCAGGTAAGCGGGCGCGGCTGCGAGCGAGTTGCACTTTTCTAACCTTATGTTTATTCTTTGCAGGTTTTGCCGGTGACTGGATTCCGGGATCTGGTAAGTATTGTTCTGTGTCTTTCTTCATCCACAGGTTGCTGTGCGGAAGCTGAAGATGACTCTGGACCTGGAATGCAGGAGCCGACTCGGTGAGCGTCCTGCTGCTGCTGCAGAATAACGCGAAGCACGTGTTTTCCATCGGGCGTGGTTTAAATAGCAGAGAAGTGCTTCCAGTGTGTGTTCTTCCACCGGTTCCACCCAGGTAAGAAAAGAGTTCCTGAATGGAGGGAATAGTTCCTCCCAGCCCTGATGGCTGGGGACTTCAACCAGACTGGATTGTTCTGGGTAAATATGCAGCATGGTCTGCCTCAGGTAAGTCCACCCAAGCATTATTACACTGTTTATCAATATGAGCCCGGCGCCTATGGCGCCGGGACTGAAACCCTTCATGAGCCTGGCGCCAAAGACGCCAGGACACGGTCCAAAGGGCCCCTGTAGGGGTCTGCTGGGTCCGGAGTAGTGGAAGACGGGTCTGCTTCCGAGGGCGCTGGGCCAGTCCTGGCCCCTCGGGAGTAGCGCCCATGACAGCCGCCAAGTTTCTCATATGTGAGATGTTTCCTAGATGGGGTGTGTGTGAAGTCCTGCGGTCTGATAATAGGTCGCATTTTGTGAAAGAGCTATTTGAACAGGTCACTGTTTTATTAGGTATAAAGCATACATTTCCATCTGCCTGTCACCCACAGGTGAATGGTATATGCTAGAGATTAAATGGACTCCTTAAAGAAAAGATAGCTAAAATCAAGATAACTTTGAAGAAGGGATGGTTTCATTACCCACCGCTTGCATTATTTGTACTTAAACATCAGCCTGGCTCAGATCACCACTTGACTCCTCATGGGTTGGTGACTGGACGCTACATGAGAGTACCTCTTGAGACTCCCACTCGAATAGAAACTGATACCCACAGTGTAGCAAAAACATTAGGTGATGAGATGCATGATCATTTGACAAATATGACCACTAGTGTTTCTTTTTATTCTCAACAGATTACAAATCGGAGGGAAGGGTCGAAGATAATTTAAGAAGACAGCCACACAGTTGATCGGAGTGGCTTACTAAAACAGCGTAGTTTGTATCCAGGGGACCAAGTGCTTGTAAGCAGCTTTGTACGCACTTGGAACAAGCCCCACTTGGAAGGACAGCACCTAGTTGAAGGGTTCACTCCCACTGCAGTAAAACATGTAGGAAGAAGAGCCTAGCTGCATATGAATGACATAAAGCCATATAAAGGAGAGGCCTTGACCCTAACTGCACACACTGACAGTGAAGCAATACAAGAAGCCTCATGGATGATGCTGAGATCGGGGAACAAGATCCAAAATAAAGACTTACCGAGATAAAGAAACTTTCAATGTTTAAAAAGTTCCCATGTCTACAAGAAAATAACTACAAACCTTTGCAGCAGTTCCAGCGCTATTCTATATAGGCTCAAGAGACAATGGGCCTCATTCCGAGATTGGAGGCAGTCATGGCGCTGTTAGCGCCATGACTGCCTCCAATAACGGTACCGAGTCCGCCCTGGTCCAATGGGGACTTATCGGTCTATTCCGACCTTTGCGAGACCAGTAAGTCCCCATTGAAAATGGCAATCCCCATTCCCATTTGAGTCCCCATAGGGCTCAATGGGTATGGGGAGGGTGCATATAACGGGCTCGCTAATGGCAAGCCCATTATTTGCGCCCTGGTCCCCTAATGGGAACCGCAAGGTACGTTTGATCTGACCAAACATACCTTACGGGTCCCATTGGGGGACCTCGGAATAGGGTGCAAAGGGATTACCGGCACCGGTGTCCTTACCGGTGCCCGGTATCTCTTTGCGCCCGGGTCGAAATGAGGCCCAATGTGTTGGTGATCACATACAAAGAAGAAGAGCACACAACACTTTCTGTTACCTATACCACTAATGTTGCAGACATTCTTGTATACTGTTTGCACATACATAATGCAGTTTTACAGAGCTTTAGTAAAAACGACACGTTGATGTTATAACATTCTTTAGAAATCCTAAAAACAGTCCTATTATTTTCAGGATCATCATTGCGATCATTTAACAATAAAAAAGTGTGCTTTAAAAAAAGTGACAAAAATTACACTTTGAATTAAAGAATCTGAGTTTTCCAAGGTATAAGAGAATCACTGCCATCAAGTAGATACGTTTCTTTGGAATACTTGTAATCTCATTTGGTACAATGATTTGTCTTTTCTTCCTTATGGCATTTCACCAAATAGTGATTAATAATGTAGACGAAGTATTGAGCAATGAGACATCTCCTTTTATCCCTAAAAAAAGCACAATAATATTTTCCCTATCTCTAAACAAATTACCCTACTCAAGAGAGATGCTGGAGAAGATCTTGAGGATATAAATGTATTTCTTGATAATTCAGCCCATTTAAAGAATAACGTGGTATCAGAGCATGAAGGAGGTAGGGAGGAGTAAATCAGATAAAAGTTGCTACGTGTGTTCTCTCATTCCTTATGCCATGAGCACAGCCAGAACATTTATTGCAAGAGAAATACCTATGCATTCATTATGTGAAGTGCCTCAGCCATCTAGCAGTGTGCACAACAAGATGACAACTTGAAGGAAAATGGTCAACCCTAAGATGGAGTTTGAGGAAGACATTTCCATATGAAGATGAATACATAAAATGCAGCAAATGGAAAAAGATCCAGCCTGGTTAAATTGAACCCTCATGTATTCCCTTGATGGTATATCCGGAGACCAGATTAGGATCGTTGAGCATAAGAGACTGGATTTTGAAGACGCATCGGAAACGCCAGGATTGCCAGGATGAGGGGAAAGATGTCAGCTAGTAGTATATGGACAAGTAGGAACAAACGCAGTATGGGAAGACAGAATGTTGGCCTGTAGTACACACGTATTAATGACAGCATCAGTGCAGATAGTGCAAATAGTGAATGATAAATGTTTGAAGTCGTGGGCCAAGTATGTTAAGTTATTAACATGGGACAAAAATGAAGCGGGATAGGTATCCTTACTGCCAATGAAGAATGCCACTTTGTGCTTCAGGAAGGAGGAAATGCGCCTTGTCTGAGAGGGCCGGGTTAAGTGCAGAGGGTTATCTCTTTGGGAAGTGTGTAGTGCAGCAAGAAGTGCAGGGGCCCAGAAGCAAGTGCAGGGCCCTTTCTGGGTGCCTGGGACTTGTAAGGTTCTGAGGAGTTTCAGAAGACCAGTCAGCTAGCTGAGCCAAAGGCGGAGGTTGCAGGTAGGGAGCAGAGGTTAGCAGGGGAGAGGTAGAGAGAAGACAGAGGAGAGATCCGGTCCCTGGGCTTGAGGCCAAGGATAAGTCTTGCGGTTCTGTTCTGGATGAGTTGTAAAGGTTGGATTGCAGAAGTAGCAAGATTGAGAAATAGACTGTTACAGTAGTCGAGTCTAGAGGGAACCAGAGTTCTGAATACAGCAAGTCTCTGGGGGGAAAGTGAGAAAAGGTAGGTTACCTCATAGGAGGTGCAGCTGGTAGTGAGATGTCTTGGATATGTCTGAGATGTGTAAGAAGGACAGAGTGGAATCGAAAATGACCCCCTGATTTTTTGCCTCACTGGTGGATGTGGGCGCAGGACCAAGGGATGCCAGCCAGAATGTGAGCGGGAAAAACAGGGCAGGGCTCCCAATGAGAACAATCTCTGTCTTACTGGCATTAAGGCAGAGGTTGTTAGCTGCACACCAGGACTGAATTGCGGACACACAGTCATGAATGAGTGAGGAGGAAGAAGAGGCTGAGGGTAGCTTGAAGGAGAACTGAGTATGTTCCGCATAACACAGAAAGTTGGAAGTGAAGGAAGAGATCCTATGGGCCAAGGCGGCCATGTAGATATTGAAAACCAGGGCTACAGGTTAGAACGCTGAGAGACCCCGCAGGTAGAGATAGTGATAGTAAAGAAAAAGGGATGGAGTTCCACCTGGGATGGTCAGTCTGGGAGAAAGGAGAAAAAAAGCCACACCAGGGCCTGATCAGTGATGCCCAGGGTATCATGGAGGCGATCCATCAGCATGTTATGATTTACCATGTTGAATGCGGAGAAGAGGTCAAGGGGAACGAGGATAGAAGGAGAGTTTGTATCAAAATTTGATAGCAGGTCTTCACAGGTGTTCAGGAGAGCAATTTCTGTGCCGCTGGATGCTCCGAAGCCAGACTGTTGATCATGGAGACAACCACCAGATTCAGTGTGGGGAGTAAGCTGAGAGATAGGCAACTTCACCAGTAGTTTGCCCAGGAAGGGAGTACTAGAAATCGTGTGATAATTTGCCGGGATGGAAGAGTCGGCAGAAGGTTTTTTGAGTAGTGGGCACACCAGCAAGTGTTTGATAGAGGAGGGGAAACCTCCAGAAGCGAAGGAGAGGCTGCAGGGGTCCCCCAAGGCTGGAGCTAGAGTGTCAATGTTGTCCTTGATAGTTTTTGAAGGGCATGGATCCATCCACCTGTTTGGAAGAGGCTTTCATAGACCGGACTTGCTTAGTGACCTCCTCAGGTGTGACAGGGGAAAAAGCAGGAAAAATCAGGTCAATCTCTGCGGAAAGGTTGAGCAACATTAGGAGTACTGGTTTACCTTTATCCACGATGCTGGCAATATTAGACCTGAGATCCAGGAGCGCCATTTCCGTACCATGTTTGGCCTTAAGCCTGGTTGCTTAGGTTACTCTCTAGGTGATCCTGCAGTTGCAGATAGGCCACCCGATCGAGTATCTTCAATAAGAATGGCACATTTCTAATGGGCTGATAATTTTTTCAGATCATAAGGGTCCAAGGTGTTTTTTTTAAAGAGAGGGATCACCCATGATTCCTTGAGGTTCCTGGAAACATTTGCTTCCTCAAAGGACTTGTTGACAAGACATATCACCCTTGGTGCCAAAGTTTTAATGCAGTCTTTGAAAAGGCTGGATGGGCAACAGTCACTTAGACAAGATGTAGGTTTCATGTTAGCTACAATATGGCAAATCTGATCTTCAGAGGAAGGTGTTGTGATTTAGGTTTACCCGCACCCTGCTTGGTATGGATGGAATGCTGTCAGTGACTGACGTGGAATGCTGAGTGAGAGAATGTTATGTTATGAATGGTTCCATGAATGTCAGTTGAGATGATGGGGTGACAGAGAGAGGATGCCGGTGGATGTTCCTGTGCCTATGTACTTGCCTGACCTGATGTACCTAGTATGATGTACATGGAGCACAGTAAAGAAGTTTATTGCTCCTGCAATGATGTCAGTATCGTTCTTGGCCAGGGACCCAACGTAACATTGGCGACGAGGATGCTGGCTGTGCTGGGGGGACAGCGCCATGAAGGGGGCATCCACCACCCTCCAAACACTGAGAAAATCCTCTCTTAGGTAGGAGCACTGCAAGCTGCAGTGGGGACAGGTGAGGCCCAACTATTGAAGTATTGAAGCAGCGCCATGGCCAATGTCCAGCGAATCTGCCAGTGGGCAGACAGAGGAATTGCCTGGGCCAAGTGCCAGCAAGTTTATCAAGGGCCAGTGAGTTTCCAAAGGAGCATAGAGGAAGAAATTGGGGGACTAGGAACCCGTTACAGAGCATTGGAGGTGCCTGGGGCCCAGTTGACTGTGGGATAGCTGTCAGAAGAAGACAGTACTGTTTTGCATGCTGCGGGCTATGTGGTTGTGGGCAGTAGCAACAGTCAGTGATCATTGCTGTACATGCAGTGGAGCAGTAATCTGGGAATATCGCTGCAAGGGACAAAGTACTTAACCGGATTGTGAGAAGTGGCTGCTTCAGGGGCGAGGCGTTTGGCCCAGAAGTCCTAATGGGCAGATGGAGCCGTGCTGTGGGAGACAGTCGAGAGACTGTGGCTTTTAAGTAAATGACAAAGTAAATTAGCGAGACTTTAGAGAAGTCTTACCTGCCTTCTGGGAGGGCGAGTGGAGGAGCTGCTTAGAGAAACATTTGAGCTGTTTAGAGAAAATCTGGAAAGGCGGAGAGTGACCCAGGCTGCTAGAGGAAGTGCTGTTCTGGTAAAACTGCTGTGTGGCAGTGTCCAATTGGAGCTGTGTGGGACAGAAAGCTTTACTTGGGGAGTAGTCATGTATGCAGCAGGAGGTACGCTTCGGTCACATAGACAGTTGGAGCTAAGAGCTCTGTTCCTTGACGTGTCTCACCTACAGTGATGACGTCAAGGATAATGCCTGGGGAGATGGTGATGGCTTCAGTGCTATGAGGACGTCAGTGTTGGGAATGTTCGTGCAGGGATGAACAGTGAAGGAAGAAGAAGAACCTTACAAGGTTATGAGACATTGGGCCTCATTACGAGTACGGCGGTAGGGGGTTAACGGCACCGGTAAGGATGCCGGTGCCGTTAACCCCCTACTGCCGCATTACGAGGTCCCTTAGCAGGTCCCACTAAGGCCGGCTGGTTTTACCAGCCGCCCTTAGCGGGAGCCGCTATCGGACCAGGGAGCGAATAACGGGCCCGCTATTTGCAGGCCCGTTATTCGCTCCTTCCCCATTCCCATTGAGCCCTATGGGGCCTCGAATGGGAATGGGGAATGGTTTTCAGAATGGGGACTTACCGGGTCCTCCAAGGTTGGAATGACTTGATAAGTCCCCATTCAAACTACCTGGACCCGGACCCGAGTTTGGAGGCAGCCATGGCTCCAATAGCACTATGGCTACCTCCAAACTTGTAATGAGGCCCATTGTAACGTAACGTTGTTCATCCTAGCATTCTTTCTTCAGATAAGCCGCAGTGTTTGTAGTCAGGATGGAGCTGTGTGAGGATACAAACAACCAACCAAGAAGGGATCCCTTCCTCAAGCGGATTTATAGTTGTTCAGAGGACAAGGGGGCCGTGTCCCCAGAGGTACTGAGCCGGAGCTGGCAGGAGCAGGAAGAGTGATGAATTTGAGTATGAGATCGTTGTGGGCAGTTTCTGCCAGTTTAAAATAAAACGTTTCATCCAGAAGGGCAATTAGCTTTTGTGTTGTGTATGTATGACGTGATGTGAGGCCTTTTGGAAGGTGTATGGTGGTGCAGGGCAGTGAGGTGTGGCCTGTATTTTGTAGTAAGGTGCTGCAGGGTGAGGTGCTGCTGTTTTCAGGATGGCTGGGTGGATGCTGGATATTGAGTAGTGAGGTGCTGAAGTGAGGTTAGGGAGTAGTGAGGTGCTGCAGTGAGGTTATTGAGCAGTGACGTGCAGCAGGGTGGCAGTGAGGTGCTGCGGTGTGCAGGATAGCCGGGTGGGTCCTGTGTTTTGGAGTGAGGTGTTGCAGTGAGGTTATTGAGTAGTGAAGTGCTGCAGTGTGAGGTGCTGCAGTGAGGTGCTGCACAGTAAGGTATTGTAGTGTGCAGGATGGCCGGGTGGGTCCTGAGTATTTTGCAGTGAGGTGCCTACGTGTGCAGATGGCTAGGTGGATCCTGTGTTTTGTAGTGAGGTGCTGCAGTGGTTATGGACCAGCGAGGTGCCACAGGGCGGCAGTGAGGTACTGTGGTGTGCAAGATGGCCAGGTGGATCCTGTGTTTTGTAGTGAGGTGCTGCAGTGGATATGGACCAGTGAGGTGCCACAGGGTGGCAGTGAGGTACTGCGGTGTACAGGATGGCCGGGTGGGTCCTGATTATTTCGCAGTATGGTGCTGCTTGGTCGCAGTGAGGTGCTGCAGTGTGCAGAATGGCCGGGTGGGTCCTGTGTTTTTTTAGTGAGGTGCTGCGGTGGGTATAGAGCAGTGAGGTGCCACAGGGCAGTAGTGAGGTGCTGCGGTGTGCAGAATGGCCCGGGTGGGTCCTGTGTTTTTTTAGTGAGGTGCTGCGGTGGGTATAGAGCAGTGTGGTGCCACAGGGCGGTAGTGAGGTGCTGCAGTGTGCAGGATGGCCAGGTGGGTCCTGAAATTGAGCAGTGAGGTGCTGCCGGGTGGTGGTGTTGCAAGCAGATGCTGCTGGAGGTGTTTGATAGTGAGGTGAGGGATGTGCAATGGGTATGAAAGCGTGGCCTCTGTTAAGTTGAGTTGGGGTGCATTATGAATGTGCTTGCTTAAGTAAGTTTAGAGTGCAATTAATGAATATTTGCAGAGATGTTTAGAGCAACGTCTTAATGTTTCTTTTCACAGATGGACCTTTAGCGGAACCTAGAGAGTTTGCACTGTCAGTGAATAGCAAGTTGTGAAGTAAGTTGTTTTAACTTTTAATTTTCAGGTTGGACTTTATGGACACCTTGAGAAGAGTAAAATGTATTAAAGGGCACAGTTTAGTACATCAGTTAATATGTAAGAAATGTTTATGTGACTATAGGAATGTTTAAAGGAAAAATATTTGTTGCCGAAGTACAGTGTGTATGTATGTCCCTTGCTTTGTGGGTGTTGTTTTGTGTTGGTAAAGGGGGGACACATGTTGTGACTTAGCTTTACCTGCACCCTGCTTGGTATGGATGGAATACTGTGAGTGACTGACGTGGAATGCTGAGTGAGAGAATGTTATGTTATGAGTGGTTCCATGAATGTAAGTTGAGATGACGGGGTGACAGAGAGAGGATGCTGGTGGATGTTTCTGTCCCTATGTACTTACCTGAACTGATGTACCTGGTTTGATGTACATGGAGGACAGTGAAGAAGTTGATTGCTCCTGTAATGATGTCAGTGTCATTCTTGGCCAGGGACCCAGCGTAACAGAAGGCTGGAAATGGGAAGGCATCTGGAGGGAGCCATTCTTAGGAGATTGTGCTAGTGGGTCAAATAGGTGGGTCTGTGCCATGTTGACTGGTGGGATAATACTGACTTGTTAATCAATAGATTTACTATGACCTGATATGTTTAGATCAAACTCGTTATGTATTGACTGACATCAAACTGCATCTTTCTTAATGTGGCAATAAGACCCAAGGCGGCAGGCCAATACCGCCCCAGGTAATGCCCCCGGGGCTGTAGTTACAGACCCGAGCGTAGCAAGGGCCTTAACGAGGGTGGGGAGGGGATAGTTTGCAGGGGAGGTGGTGGAGAGAAAAAAGAAAACTTACCTGAGTCCCCGGAGGGAGACGAAGGCAGCCTCCAGCCTTGGGTAGGCTCGGAGCAGGGATTGCCCTGTTTCTAGCCTCCTCATTGGCTAAGGGGCTGCCACGCCCGCCGCCGGGAATAAACGCCAGCACGCTCGTACGTCCACAGGAATACTGTGTGGTATGGCTCGGAAAAGAAACAATCCACGTGTAGTATTTCCCGTGGACAGAACGTGCCGGATACTAATGGTGGATAATGCTTCGGACTTCCCTTCCAATTCCTTAAGGATGGTGAACAGTTCACACGAGTTAGGTATCAATGACGACAACCTAGAATTGTAACTATCATACTTGCCAGCTATAATGGCACTTTTGAGACTCACTACAGAACTTCTATAAGCAGAAAGGTGCATGGGAATAGGATTTGTTCATGTTGCAAGGTGATGATGGAGTCATCAAATAGTTGATCCAATTGTGTGCTGTTGATTCTGAGAGTTACCATGAGAGTTGGCACTGATCCTTCTCTGCACGCTGCTGTCAGATGTGGTGTCATTTTCAATTCGATACTTGCCCAGTTGGACATCCACCCTACTTTCGGGGATCGAAACCCAATGCAGAGTCAGTGGGTAGTAAAGGGTAGCACGTTGCTTCCACCCAGGGCCAAAGGAGTAACCTCAAGCTGGGAATCTTGATTTCTGAGCAGAGAAGATAGGCCACAAGACATTTCAGCACCTGTACCCCAGGACCTCATTTCACACGAGGGCATTGTATTTTGTGTAACTCTTTGCAATGGCTCCGATTTTCAACCTGTGTGACCCTGGTCCCTTTACTCTGGACTCAGAATACATGTATGTGAATTATAACTGCGTGACACCCGGTGCTCCATTTAAGATTTTGGAGTGGGAGTCTTTTAATCCCCATGTATTAAGTCAGGAAATACATGGAAGCTACTTTATTACAGTCTCCTGTGTTGTTCCCTTGGTAGATCTCCTCAACCATATAGGATTTACCCATCAGTCCTGTTATACTGTATACAGGTGTGTAGCTCACAGACAGCTCTGTTGTGTTCTTTTGACCTTTCGTCATTCATCAAGAATTATGCACATTTGAAAGCAGGTTGGTGGCAGCTGGATAGTTACCCAAGAACAGTCAGTCTAAGGAGAAATTAGACCTATACATAGAGATGTGTTGCTTTCATAATCAAAAAGGTACAATGCTAAAATGTTAACATCCACAGCGGTAAAGGGGTTTCTGCCAATTGCTGTCTAGAAGTAACTACTCAAACCTTTTGACTCAAAAAAGATGTGCCCTGTTCACAAAGTTGGTGAATAAGGTGACCTGTGCATTTCACAAAGTAATGCATGCATCCTGCGTACATTTTTAGTATTTAATTAATATGTGTGAATTTGGCACTAAGTATTTTTATTTTTTTAAATCATTTTATTTTATTTCATGTTAATTATGGTTTCTATTTTAAAGAAAAAAACAGATGCAAGCTATTTGTCATTTAGATTACATTTTTATGAGTTTAACCCAAATTTGTCATCCAAATATATTAAGAGTTTTGCTGAAACCAAATCGCCCAAATACTATGGCAGGTAATTCGGGGTTCGGACTAATCATTCGGCACATGATTAGTTGGGAAGAGGACACCCACACAGTTGTAGTCCATTTCCAGCCGGCTGCCAAATATCATGTTATTTCACTCTGGGAGCATTTGTGAGATCTGAAGTGTTACCTATGCAGGGAATGAACGAGTCTGACTGTAGGGAAGGAGGCTGTTGTGCCTGAGGATTTGGGGTCCCGTCCTCATGCATTGCATCACTTAAGTTTCCACCTCCAAGGGTCTTTCCGTTGTTGTGCTTGCTCTTCAGTCTACTGGGAAGAGCATAGTAGCAACATGTGCCTTTCTGGGAGGAATTAAGGGTTGGAAATGGAAAATATGTAAGCTGGGGACTAACTGCACTTCCATGGGTGGGCTTGAGTGACACTGCATGGGGTGGAGTCATGGCAAGCAAGTGATGGGCTCTTAAAACTGTAGAATGCAGAGTTTATTTGCCAATACACTTGGAGGATCGCACACCCAACCAAGAAACGGTTACATGTATGACTGCTTGGTTCATTGCTTTACTTCAAGGTAAAGGAATGATGCTGGTGGAAGGCTGGTGGCTGCAGCATCAATTGCAGTTGTTTGCAGGATAGGATAGGAGAAACTGCATTGGCAATAAGCCTTTGAAGGTTTTTTAAAAAAATAACTTTATTTAAACAATTTCAAATAAAATACATCATTCCAAAACAACATATATGGAAATAGTAAAATTGCAAGTAAAACAAAATAACAATAAATAAGTCGATAAAATAAAAAAATACAACAGAATCAATAAGCGAAATGATCTAAATATTCCCACCAAAATATAAAAATCACAATTTGAAATGATACAGATTAAAAAATAAGAGAAACAAGAAAAAACACAAAACACACTACCACATAAAACAAGACATACAACAAATTAACCACCCTAAAGTTGATTATAAGTCCAACCAGAGTCTGTTAGTGCTCACTTCAAACGTAAAGAACATTAAAAGCATTCCACTGCTCCTTATAAAAATCTTCTCTATTTAAAGCACAACATTTAGGGGCCGATTCATGGAACAAACGTGCGCCGAAAATCCCAGCGCAAGCAGGCGCAAGTAGGCGCAAGCGTGAGAAAGCAAGCGCACGCGCACGCATGCGATTCAAGGAAGGCGCTGCGCTACTTTCCCACTGGTTGTGCACCAAATCCGTGCATGGCGCACGCTAGCGCACATGTCTCCAAACAGCGTGCGCTAAGCGCACAGCGAAAGCGCACAAAGCGCAGCGCACACAACAAAAGTAGGCGGAACAGGGGCAGTAATACGCGGAATGGGGAATAACGCGTGAAAAAGAAGGCGTAACGGGGGAAGTACTGCTGGGAAGTACACGGAACGCCCACACACACGCAAACCACACGTATTCATGGAATCGAATAGGGCAAACCCACGCACGGGTAATGACACGCACAGGCCTAAACACGTCCGCCACACGAAGGCAGGCGGTAGCGTCCCTGCGCATCACAAAAGTGTGTACAAATAAAAAGCATGCATATACTGAGTGTGTATTCCTGGGGTTCATGTGAAGTTTCACACACAATAGGCCCTGTGCGACTGTGCGAGTGGGGTACGTGTATTTCGGGGGTGCGCAGGAAGCTTTACACGCGATTGGCCTGGGTACGTGTATTTCAGGGGTGCGTGGGAAGTTTTACACGCGATTTCAGCAGGGTACGTGTATTTCAGGGGTGCGCGGGAAGTTTTACACGCGATTGGCCTGGGTACGTGTATTTCAGGGGTGCGCGGGAAGTTTTACATGCGATTTCAGCAGAGTACGTGTATTTCAGGGGTGCGCAGGCAGTTTTACACGCGATTTCAGCAGGGTACGTGTATTTCAGGGGTGCGCGGGAAGTTTTACATGCGATTTCAGCAGGGTATGTGTATTTCAGGGGTGCAGGAAGTTTTACACGCGCTTTTCAGCAGGGTACGTGTATTTCAGGGGTGCGCAGGAAGTTTTACATGCGATTTCAACAGGGTACATGTATTTCAGGGGTTCGCGGGAAATTTTACACGTGATTTCAGCAGGGTACGTGTATTTCAGGGGTGCATAGGAAGTTTTACACGCAATTTCAGCAGGGTACGTGTATTTCAGGGGTGGCGGGAAGTTTTACACGCGATTTCAGCAGGGTACGTGTATTTCAGGGGTGCGCGGGAAGTGTCACACGCGAAAGGGTAACGCCCGTGCGCTATACGTCACAGAGGCGCTTACGCGCTTAGGGCCTTTAGTCCAATGAAATGGCGTACGTGTGCTGACGCGCTTACACGCTTAGGGCCTTTCCTCGAATTACACGCTGACGTGCAATTTTATCACGTGCCAAATCACTCTGTATCAAGCTGGCCACGGGAAAACACACGGAAGACCACGCTCCTGCCCTGAAGGCCATTTTCCTGCCCCACAGAGCCCCGAGCACGCTCTCACCTGCCATCTGCTGCTGCCTGACTGCCTGCTGCCCACGTGCCCTGCTATTTGGTGCCTGCACATCAGCCATCTGCAGGGGTGCAGTTGCTGTGTCCACCCCTGCTGGAACAGAAGACTTCCGACTGGGATACCATCGCTCCACAGCCCAGCCCCAGGATCCAGTTGCCCACCCACGCCTGCCTCGGGGGTCGCCATGTCGGGGCAAACACCCTCTGAGACCACTGGCGACCCCCAGCCAGAGGGGCAGAGGGCCACCAGCTTCAGTCAGAAGGAAGTTGGTGTCCTGGTGGAGCATGTCCTGGGGCATTATGATGCCCTCTTCGGAAACATCACGCGCCAACAAGGAAGGACGGGATAGGATCTGGGACGACTTTGTGGTTGCCATCAACTCGGAGGGAGTGGCAAACCGCAACATCAAGCAAGTCAAGAAGCTCTGGGAGGACTTGAGGTCCAGGACCCTCACAAAGGCCCAGCGCCTCGTGGAGGGGGGCAAGGGCAGTATGAGTACCATCCAGATGAGGGTCCTGGAACGCGTAGCCCCAGCGCTCCACGCCCAGATCCTTCAGAGGCAGATCCGTCTGGAGTTGATCGGTAAGTGGCCAAGCATTGCTGTGTGAGACAGGGCATGTTGCAGGGTGCTGGTTCTCTGATACTTGCCTGTATGTCTGACATAGGCCATGTACGTATGTGTGTGTGCAGGGACATCATGGTCATGCATGTGAGACCAGTAATGTGTGAACCACATGGTAGGTGCATGTGTTACAATGCAACATGCGGAGCAGCATGCGGAATGCACACATTAATACATGCCTGTCTTGGATGGACATGGATGGGGTGTGAGAGATGGGTGCTGCGGTCATGGACATGTATGGTGTCCATGTCTGTGTGTCTGACTTGCGTGTCTGTGACTTGTAAATGCCATGGATGCATGACACATGTCTGTGACAATGTTCAGATTCACTGATGCAGCCTACTCATCCTTGAATCCACTGTGTCTGGGGTGTACAAGGCCAGATGGATGAAACTACAGTGAAGTGTGTGCATGTGATAGGCATGACCCATGATGCATGTGAGTTTCAAACCAGCATTGTATGTTTCAAGAGTCCCTTGGACATGTATGCTAATGTCCATTGCATGCGCCATGCCTGTTACTGCATTTGTTTTTCCTGCACTGACCCATGTGTTGTGGAGGGACATGATGGAAGTGATGTTTGACAGTGCCACTCATCTGCTATTGCTTCCTGTCGAGGGGACCATTGTACAGTACCCTGATGCTTGTGTTCTATGTCTCCCTCTACACAGCGGCAAGTGATGAAGAGGGCGGAGACGGCGCTGTGGAGCAAAGCGGTGGGGATGCCCCCACCGGCCGGCGACGCAAGGCCCAGTCACCCTCCCAGAATTTACCATCGTCCGGGAGTGAGGGGACTGGTGCTGCGTCTGCCACTACGGGGGCTTGCAACGGCGGAAGACGGTGTGGAGCCATCCAGGTTGGTGGTTTCCACAGAGGAGGAGGAGGCCGCTACTGAGCCGCACAAGGGGCATGGTGGGGTGGTACCACTGGTGCAAGTGGTGCAGTCCAGGGGCAGGGGCAGGAGGCAGCACAGGTCGCCGTGGAGGGGCCTGTGCATGTCACTGTCCCTGACACTGTGACTGCACCACCATGCACCAGCAGAAATGCCCCATCCCAGGCCCGTCCGCAGGTAGGGGGGATGTCCATGTCATCTGACACTCCTCTACCTGCGGACGAGGGGACCCTTGGCCGTATGGAGAAGGTCCTGATTGGTGTCGCGTTGCGCAGGTGTGACATTCGTGATGACGTGCGTGCTTCCCGGGGGGAGCACGCACGTCATCACGAAGAGCAGCGTGCCAACGTGGCCCAGTTGGGAGTGTCCATGGTCCGGGGGTTAGTACATGTGTCGGCCACTCTGGCAGCCGTCTCCTCCTCTGTGGAGACTATGTGCCAGTCGTTCTCCATGCCGTCTTCCGGCCCAGATGCCACCAGGGCCCCCTGTGGACCTTCCCTGACCAACACAGCCAGCTCGGTGGGGATCCCATCCCTGCCACAATCGGGAGTCGGAGGTCCAGCAGGCGTGGACACCACAGAAACTGCACCCCAGCAGATGGAGGATGTGCCGGCATCATTGGGCAGGGCACGTGCACGACGGCGTTGGTGGATTCCATCAGCCTGGATGCTGTCGTGCTGGCAGAGGCAGTTGCGTCGGAGGCAGCGGCAGGCTCAACGTGGGAGGCATCATGGCTCGGGGCCATCTACATCAGAGGGACAGGCATCGGCCGTAGGGCAGGATGACCCTGGAATGGGAGTGTCTTCCCTGTGGCAGCGATTGGGCCAGCTGATAGGTGCGGAACGGCGGCGTGTGGAGGAGGCACGGCTCACAATGGTCAGGGCGGAGAACTCCATGCGCAGGGCGCTGAGGCGGGCTGAGTGCCTCGAGGGAATTCGCAGGGAGTTGGAGGTGGACATGGGGTTATCCCTGCGAGATCTCGGGCAAGAGAACAGGCCCGCCTCCAAGACATTGAACAGGAGTTCGATGATGCCCTGGCCCATGACATCAACAAGTGAGCTGTTGTATATAGTTCATTAGTGTTAAGTTTCATTTCTTTTTTCTTTCATTTGGGGCGCATGGACTATGCCCCACATTTTTGTATATAGTTAGTAATTAGGTAGGTTTCATTGTAGGTTTCATTTATGTCGTTGGGCTCATGGACCCTGGATTTGCTATTTGTACATAGTTTTACAGTGGATTTTTCACATTCATCTTTTCTTTTTCTTCACCATGGAGCAATGGATATTACGCTTTTCTTTCCCTTTGGATTTGCTTTGTTGGATGTTGACTTTGGACGCATTTTCATTTGGATTAATTTGGATTCTCATTTTATTTATTTATAATTTTTTAGGACATGCTGCATTTTGATTATTATTGGCATTATTGTGTGTTTTGATTTCATTCCCTTCATTTTGACTTTAATACATTTGTGTTTCTTACTTCAATGTGTGGTCTTCTCAGTCATGTGTTGCCATTGTGTGGGTCTGACAGACTTGTACTCATGCGCATACTGCTTATTTATGATCTATCACGTAATGGGGATTTCAATTTGGAGTGGATGTAAAGCTTGGTTGGGTGTTTGGACTAGGGTGGCCTGGGGTGGGATTTGGGTGGCCATAAGAGCCAGGGTTCTAGATTGTGATGACCTGTTGACTGGGGGTCATGAGCGGGGGCCTGCTGGCAGG
This sequence comes from Ambystoma mexicanum, assembly GCF_040938575.1. Taxonomy (NCBI): domain Eukaryota; kingdom Metazoa; phylum Chordata; class Amphibia; order Caudata; family Ambystomatidae; genus Ambystoma; species Ambystoma mexicanum. The sequence continues at coordinate 1,150,870,375 of NC_090926.1, read as the reverse complement.
TGCCCCTCACTGCTGGGGGGTGGGGGTGCTGGGGGACATGTGTCAGGGCCTGCTGGCAGGTGCCTATCAATGCTGGGGGGTGGGGGTGCAGGGGGAAATGAGTGGGGGCCTGCTGGCAGGTGCCTGTCAATGTTGGGGGGGTGAAGGTGCTGGGGGACATGAGTGGGGGCCTGCTGGCAGGTACCCCTCACTGCTGGGGGGTGGGAGGCAGGGGGATATGTGTCGGGGCCTGCTGGCAGGTGCCTGTCAATGTGGGTGGTTGTGGGTGCAGGGGGAAATGAGTGGGGGTCTGCTGGCAGGTGCCTGTCAATGCTGGGGGGGTGGGGGTGCTGGGGGACATGAGTGGGGGCCTGCTGGCAGGTGCCTGTCAATGCTGGTGGGGGTGGGGGTGCTGGGGGACATGAGTGGGGGCCTGCTGGCAGGTGCCCCTCACTGCTGGGGGGTGGGGGGCTGGGGGACATGGGTGGGGGCCTGCTGGCAGGTGCCCCTCACTGCTGGGGGGTGCGGGGCTGGGGGACATGTGTCAGGGCCTGCTGGCAGGTGCCTGTCAATGCTGGGTGGTTGGGGGTGCAGGGGGAAATGAGTGGGGGCCTGCTGGCAGGTGCCTGTCAATGCTGGGGGGGTGGGGGTGCTAGGGGACATGAGTGGGGGCCTGCTGGCAGGTGCCCCTCACTGCTGGGCGGTGGTGGGGCTGGGGGACATGTGTTGGGGCCTGCTGGCAGGTGCCTGTCAATGCTGGGGGGGTGGGGTGCAGGGGAAATGAGTGGGGGCCCTCTGGCAGGTACCTGTCAATGCTGGGGGGTGCAGGGGGAAAGGAGTGGGGGCCTGCTGGCAGGTGCCTGTCAATGCTGGGGGGGTGGGGGTGCTGGGGGACATGAGTGGGGGCCTGCTGGCAGTTGCCCCTCACTGCTGGGGGCTGGGGGGGCTAGGGACATGTGTCGGGGCATGCTGGCAGGTGCCTGTCAATGCTGGGGGGTGGGAGTGCAGGGGGAAATGAGTGGGGGCCTGCTTGCAGGTGCCTGTCAATGATGGGGAGGTGGGGGTGCTGGGGGACATGAGTGGGGGCCTGCTGGCAGTTGCCCCTTAATGCTGGGGGGTGGGGCTGGGGGACATGTGTCGGGGCCTGCTGGCAGGTGCCTGTCAATGCTGGGGGGGTGGGGGTGCAGGGGGAAATGAGTGGGGGCCCACTGGCAGGTGCCTGTCAATGCTGGGGGGGTCCAGGGGGAAATGAGTGGGGGCCTGCTGGCAGGTGCCTGTCAATGCTGGGGGGGTGGGGGTGCAGGGGAAATGAGTGGGGTCTGCTGGCAGGTGCCCCTCACTGCTGGGGGGTGGGGGTGCTGGGGGACATGTGTCGGGGCCTGCTGGCAGGTGCCTGTCAATGCTGGGGGGGTGGGAGTGCAGGGGGACATGAGTGGGGGCCTGCTGGCAGGTGCCCCTCACTGCTGGGGGGTGGGGGTTCTGGGGGACATGGCCAGGGTTGTAGGGTAGTCCCCTGTGGTGTGGGCTGCCTTCAGGGGCCATGGAGGGGGTCGAGGGGACACCTGGGTGGACCCACACTGCCAATTCACGTGTAGGACTCCCCGCGCACCCCCGAAATATGCGTTCCCCGCTCTGACAGCAAAATCGCGTGTGGAAATTTCCGCGCACCCCTGAAATACACGTACCCAGGCCAATCGCGTGTAAAACTTCCCGCGCACCCCTGAAATACATGTACCCTGCTGAAATCGCGTGTGGAAATTCCCGCGCACCCCTGAAATACACGTACCCAGGCCAATCGCGTGTAAAACTTCCCGCGCACCCCTGAAATACACGTACCCTGCTGAAATCGCGTGTGGAAATTCCCGCACACCCCTGAAATACACGTACCCAGGCCAATCGCGTGTAAAACTTCCTGCGCACCTCTGAAATACACGTACCCTGCTAAAATTGTGTGTAAAACTTCCCACGCACCCCTGAAATACACGTACCCTGCTGAAATTGCATGTAAACCTTCCCGCCCACCCCTGAAATACACGTACCCAGGCCAATCGTGTGTAAAACTTCCCGCGCACCCCTGAAATACATGTACCCAGGCCAATCGCATGTAAAACTTCCCGCGCACCCCTGAAATACATGTACCCCACTCGCACAGGGCCTATCGCGTGTGAAACTTCCAGCGAACCCCAGTAATACATGTACCCCGCTAGCCGTGCTGGTACAGGGTTAGCGCAGCCCTTTGCGTTGGATTGGGGATTTTGATGGATTTTCCCTGCGCAAGGGGCGTTCTTGGGGGCATAACTGGCGCTGCTGCAGGGTCGCTGCGCCACTGTGCACCACGGCTGGTTTTGGTAGCTAAAATTCATGAATACGCTGTGCGCGGATATGGATTTTAGCACATGCGGCTGTCGCAGAGATTCGCACACGCACACTGTGCGCCAGCCGCGTGCGCCACTTGTGCGCTAAATTCTATAAATTACCCCCTTAATCTTTTCAAACCTTGAGAGTAACTGCACCTACAATAACCATTCATCAATGCATGGCTTTTTCCTCATTTTTCAGAGGCGCAAAATTTGCTGTGTCGCCACCAGAAACACCTTAGTAACCCAACACAGAGACGCATAGCTCAAATGACACGTGGTTGGTGATTTCAAAAGTACCGATAACGGTGTCCTAGGAAAATATATGTTCCAAACCAAATCAACTCTACCTAAAACATCCCTCCAAAAATCCTTAACCCTTAAACAATCCCATAACATGGGGAGCATAGTGCCTTCATCTTTAGAACAACTCCAGCATTTATTATCTTCTCTTAGACCAAATCTATGCATTCTGACTGGAGTCCAAAAAAGGCCTCCCAGAAGCCTCTGCTGAATAAACCGCAGATTCAGATCAATCTTCATCCTAACTGAGACTTTCCATAGACCTTCCTAATCCTTCATAGAAATGTGCCCACCCAATTCATCAAACCACGCAAGACATAAAGCGTTCCATGAACATCTGAACTTTTCCTCTTCCAGGAACAATTTCAAATAACTAGACACTTCACGAGGAGCAACTACAATAAAACGACACCTCTCCAGTCTTTGTAACCAAGGTACATGAAGCATTAATAATCTCTCAGAAATCAAATCCTTCAACAAATTATATCTCCTCAGTTCCCTATTATGCAGTGCAAACTTCATCTTCAGAGACTCAAATGATAAGATATCCTCCTCACTCCAGACATCTCTCAGAAGTAATATACCTTTATTCATCCAACTTCTCCAACATACCATCTTATTATTGAGCTGCAACCCCGGATTCTGCCAAATGGAGGCTTCTCCATATAAATAAAGCCCCTTCCCCCGCCTATAATCATTGATGTGACTGCGTCTTTGGTAGCAAGCACCGTCTGCAAATTACTGGCCGATTTAGGTAATTTACCATGAGAGTACAAAGATTCAATTCGGATGGGTCTCATTCTAAACTCTTCTCTCTGAGCCCATATTGGAACCCCTGACTCATTCATCAAGAAATAGGAGATTGATTTTTTAATCAAAACACTTTTGTAATAATTCTCAATGATAAGGTGACCAAAACCCCCATTACGTACACTTCTAATCATTGTATTTGAAGGTTTTGTGTCCGAAAGCCACCTGCAGTTTCCACCAACACCCTGCTGCCTGCTTTGTCCTTTGCCCTTTGATGGCTACCCCAGCAATGAATGCCATTGCATCTTGTAATAATCAAAGATCCTCAGACATCTTGTGTAGGTTCCATAAGGCAGCTTTATCCCTTATTACACAAAGGGCATCTTTTTGAGTTTGGAGGCAGCCATGGTGCTATTAGCACCATGGCTGCCTCCAAACCCGGGTCCGGTGGGTGTCTCTGAATGGGGACTTACCGGGTCATTCCAACCTTGGAAGACCCGGTGAGTCCCCATTCAGAAAACCATTCCCCATTCCCATTTGAGCCCCAACACTTTTTTATTTTTATGTGACTTACATTGACATTAGAATATAAGACCTTGGGTTCTATTTTTCATTTTACTAATACAAGATGCATACCTGTCAGGAAATATGATCAACGGTTTCTTCCATCATGTGTGTATCGGGACACAGTTAGATAGGTCTTCGCAACGTCCACAATTGCCATACTGTCTAAATCCCGGGTACAAGCACCTTATTCTGCATTGGCCAAATCAGTACCTACTATTTTAGGATTGCGAAAGGTTTGATGATATAAATTAATGTTATTTGTATTCCCATTCGGGCAATGAAGTTACAAAATAAGGGTGCACAGACATATTGTTTTAAAATCTATGACACCCTGATTAATCGCCAATATTATAGAGTATCATTCTCATTGTTTGCAAAGGCCATGAATATGATTACTATTTTTAAGTAAGGCACTAGCACTTTACTGTATTCTATTTCATAGGAATGTATTCTTCGTGAAAACCTATGTCTGTTTTTATCGTGCACTGTGCATGAATTTTTCTTATGTTGGCTAAATGAATACGAATGCTCAAACAGTATTTGGTCTCGATATGTGCATGGTTGAGATTCCACTATGGATATAATTAGCATTTTCAGATAACATTTGCACTTAATCATGCATGAAGTTACACTTCAGCATTTATATCCATGGCATGCATTACAAGTAAATTGAACCCGTTCCAAAATGGCCACCTGAGTTTGCAAATAGCCAGTAAGTCACCTTTTCACTGTTTTGTATTTGTTGTAGAGTGTTTAAATTTTGACTCCAATGACTGGGAGGAGCAACTGTGAACAAGCCACAGGAGTGTGGCGAAACGTCAGCCAGGCTCTAACTTCTTGGGAAGCCTTGGTTTTTAACCGCCATGATATGTTAAAATAAAACTTTTTTCTACTTTTGCATATATTTGCAAGTGCGGTTATTTCAGAGTTCCTAAAGCCTAATTTTTCCGCAAATTGCAGCCATGGATTGGTGCCATTCCGGTGTGTTGGGAGTGCAGCTCCATTCAGTGAAGGCTATCTTGCCTTATCTTCGGAAAATATATATATATATATACTGACAAAAAACGTTGTTAAAGGGACGTTATGGTTAAGTTGCACTAGTAAAAACCTTTGCAATTCAATGGACAAACGTTGTTACAGGGACGTTATGGTTTCAGGTAAAACCAAAAACCCCCAGAAATTTGCCAGTTATGGTAAGCTAAGCAACCATAACTCGTGCTACCACTGTGCACTGTAAGGACTAACACCCATGACATCAAAGATGACATAACATAACAGAACGTACAGGAATACAAAGGAGTACACCAGAAGCAGCACCTCTTCCACAGAAACATAGGGCCACAGAAACCGAAGGAAATGCTGTAAATATGAAAGTAGACCACCTGAACGCCAAAATGGATGAATTGCTGAACAATTTTGTCGCCTTGCATAATTTTGTACAAGAACGTATTATGGAGAAAATAAAATACCACTGCCCCACCTGCCCCCTTCCCCATTTCCCAGTCCCAAGCCCTGCAAATTTCATGTCATGAGAGACGCTTCAATGAGACCTCAATCCCTTCCTCCCCTCACCACCAACTTGTAGAAATGCTGAAATCTCCAGTATATGTATCTGTTTTTGATCCCCCTTCCATTTCTGAATAGTGGCTATTAATGGGCGCAAATAAAGGTTGATATGTAAAGTGTTACTGAATTTATATGTCCCTTTTCCTTTGTTGGTAAACAGGAGTCTACAGGTGCAGACCTTGTTTGCTGACAAAAGACAACATTTAGACTATCAATATCATTCAATAATCATTCAGGGTGCAGGGGAGGAAAACAGACCCTGACACAAAGTGTGAAGCAACAAAACGAGAAAGAAAAGTGTCTATTCTGGTGACACTCCCATCCCCTGCAGAGGGTTGTAAGAAGCCCATTGAAACTCTGAAAGGCACATCAGTAAATTATTTGCCAACAGTACCACCAAAGAAATTGAAATGATCTCATACTACATCAACTACCAAAAGCACTGACAAAATGAGTAAAAAAGACAAGACATACCCAACTCTACACACAAACAAAGTGCCTCTTCAAACACACCACGTACCCTTCCATCAAAATACTCAGACACAGAACGAACTGGTCCAATCAAATTGTCTAATACAACAGGTGTTGATTGCTATGCAAATGTCACAATAAATGTTCTATTTCAAATGCCAGCAATTGTGCAAAACATGTATTTAAATGGTGCAGACCAGTTGTGTTTACAAATGCTCGTCCTGGACAGAAATGCAGTAAGTAATCCTGCCAACATTTACAGTGTCTCAGGAGTAAGGCAAGAATTGGACTACTCTGCTGGAATGGTGAAATGCATGAAAAACTGACAAGAAGATCCACAGGAATTTTGAATGTACTTACTACAAATACTGAAAGGAAAAACATACTCATAAATGAAATCTTTCACATTCCCTACATGTGCAAACATACATGTAGTCTCTGAAACCATCTCATTCAGGAGCAAGTCCCCAACAAATGCTTTGTGTATGTACCAATACCTAACTGTGACTCCATTCCATTTCAGTAACTGGTGCACAATGCAAACTATAGCATATTGTGTACACCGTGCAATTCTGATAATCGGTCGATGCTACATATACTCTCACAACCAAAAACAACTGCAAACGTACTGCCTTCACAGATTTTCAGGTATCACTTGCCAAGAAAACCTTCACAACAGTAGCCATAATCTACCACACAGGCGACACAACCAGTGGAGGCCCCTATACCGCATACATTGGAAAGCAATGCTCATGGTGGGAATGCAAGGATACTTCCATCATTCCAAAGCAGAGAGTGCCTGCAAATCTTGCAAATGCCTACTTAATTTTCTTGAAGGCAAAATGTAGTCATTGATGCACAGAACTACTAAACCTTACTCCCCAAAACCAACCAGTACCCTCGTAAAGGCACAAATAAAGAATTACCTTCCACACTGTCGTCCTAAAGCAAGTTACCATACAGCACGCATTCAAGAAATGCAGTAAAGTGTGTGTCGGATAATTTTATCCCCTGTGAACCCAATGAGTACACTCAGACAAACAATATGTGTACACAAATGACAGTAGCACTATTTTCCACATGATACTCAAAAGGGAAAGGACTAAGTATGAGGGTTCAAAACTATCCTCAGTAACCTCTGAAACCACCAAGTACGCAAATGAGTCATCACCTCTCTAAGAATACGCATACACATGCTAAACATATGGAACTATCACTATGTAAACCCATAGTGGTACACCACCACTTCAGAATGTAGACAGATGTGAAAGTAGCAACATGAATGCACAAGCTTGTAAACCTATCCTACAGGAATGGGACACTGTAAACAGTTAGAATACACCACCTGGTATGTACCTTAAACCATAATACTACAATGTTATTTGCAGCATTACAACAACCCAACTCAACCTTCAACAACCACTGTTCTACAAACATATCCTCAATCACTTCCAAAGTATGAGCAGTTACAGTACGCCAACAGGTGTGTAAGTACCATCACAATTCGGCAGAAGCACAGTACAATGCCACAATATTTGCAAAAACGTAACGCTTACCTCTGGTGCCATGCAGGAGTGCCTGGTCCGGACTGTTCTGATGCGTTGCCCCCTCACTCGGGTTAACTGTGTACTGAAGAACACCCCAGCCACTCTCTTCCCAGCGGTCTGCTGGTGGCTTAACCTCCAGAGGAGCGTGAGGCTGGGCGGGACCTGGATGAACTTGGTTCCTCTGCAAAAATGGTGTTCGGGGTGTCTGGATAACCTAAAGGTAAGTGTATGTATTTTATATTGGTTTCTATTGCTTTCTCTCCCACCTCCCGTTTCTCCCCTTCCCTAAGGTAGGTGGGTGGCTATCAGGTCGCGGCTTTAGCTCACCGTAATGAACTGAGACTAAAGGCCAAGGTTAGCTGGTAGGTATCCAACTCCAGCTACTTCACTGAAGACTGGTGGTCCAGACCGGTTGTGACACACTGGATACAGATGATAAGCAGGTAAGTTCTGGTGAGGCGTTATTCTAGATCTTCGCTGCTTCTCAATGTAAATCGTAGCTTGTATGTACAATGTCTTTGTTGATGCGTTCAATATTAATAGTCTCTTTATTTCTTCACTTCTAGGTGAAGTACCGGCAAGCTGTCTGGACTCAGAGTGAAGCGAAGACGCTGGAACTTGTAATCAAGTGAGTCCAAGTTGAACCGGGTAAAGGAACTGGGAGGTACGTGGTATTTCAGGCTCTTACAATTGTCGTTTTCTGATTTCAGGTTCCCAGGAGCTATGATTACTGTGGACTGCAGATGAAGGACCGGAAACACCGGGTTACCAGGATGGGAAGCCACAAGTCTACCGAGGTCAAGGTAAGGATCGAGACTGAACACGAAACAGTAGCCCGCCGGGGCAAGTAGTTCTTGAATTCTGGGTGAGAATGCTACAAACTCACGAAGGTGCTGATCACACATGCAAAATAAACAGGAGCGTTATGCGTAACACTGCTCTGTTAGGAAGCAGACGAAACGCTAAGCGCAAGACATGGTTTTATAGCCGCGGCCTGACCGCACTAGGCCACCAAGGGTGTCAGATTCTATCCGGTGCCATGTTGGGTTCCACAGTGGGTTCCTCTTTGGCAGCCATAATGGGATGGGTTGCTGCTTTGTTCCATATGCACCTCTGCCAGCCAGCCATCGCACAAACCCATCATCTCCCTACACTGTCATGGGGGGAGCTCCTCCTAGCCTTGACTCATCTGCCTTGTACCCACACTGGAATTGTGACAAAAACACCAGCAACACCCAAATGCATTATGAAGCAGTGCTGCAAAAAGGAAACAGGTGAACATTTACAAAACACCAACTCCTATACAACGCCACCCATCCTACCAACATGTATATGCCAGAAATCACAAACCATTACATTCCCTCCTACTTCAAGAACACTCCTTAACAATTGTCATAACCACTGCAAGCATTACTGTAAATCTTTGTGCACCATAGCAGCAAAGACATTTTTAAGTTTTTTTTTTTTTTTTTTTTTAACCCAGCATGGATTTTGATTCCCCACACACCCAATGATTATGCAAAGAAACACAGGAACTGTGCACGTTACACAGTACACTGATTCAAAGCATAGCACTTATGAAGTACTAGTTATAAGGGTCCACAAAGTAAATACATATATGCAATGTTGTGGACTACAAAGTAACAAAATACCTGCTCTAACATGTTCTGTTCTCTTTCCCCACAGATAATGCTGTAACAAGTACTACAACATTTCACATTCCATACACAAAAAACAGCACTGGCCCTCCTCAATCCAAACAGTAAGTATGAAATTATTGCTATCATACTTCTCTACAATGTCCACAGTGAAATGTGTGCACTTATTTCTGCAATGCACATAGCAATGCCACAATTTGCAATGAACACCTATAAAACAATACGCAGCTTGTGCCTACGCTCTACACGCTTCACTACACCCAGTACAGTGTACGGGCTCCTGCCATGCACGCAATATTGTACACCCTGCCCACAACTAACTACAGTCCCAAACATGTTCGCGCTGCAAGACACCAAACTGTGTACGATGGCCCAGCCACCCACGTATACTGAACCAGCGCATACACAGTCTGCCATGGTCCACCATTGCCTTGAAACCCACAACACATATAAATGTACCTTAGGGCCTGCAAATGCATATTTTATGTATTTTGCCATCTATGCATTCAATGCAGCATGTGTACGGCACCATAATTTCTCCTTATGCGTCATACTAACTTCACCGTAATGACACTACCAACATTCAGAAATGCATGGTACAAACGAAACACGTTGCCGCCTGGATCCTTTTTTTTTTTCAGCATCATCTCCAGAAAGTGAATCCTAACATACCTCTCGTTCAACAGGACAAATGCTCATTGTAAAACAGCCTTGAGTGGGAAGCAAGATTAGCGCCAAGGGCAGACATTGTATGGAATTGTAGAAAAAAAGGAAAGATAACTTACAGTGCTTTTACTCTGCCCATGTGCCCCATAGGTAGTCTGTAATGATGCAATACGCTGTACACTGCAATTGTCATGCACCCAATAAAAGCATGGAATTTGCCGAAGTTATGTAAGTCCAACTTTACATCACATGTGTATTAGGATTACAATTTATTAGGCTGCAGTTCTGTGTGCATAAATATGAATTTATTTTACCGCACACTTTCTCTGTTTGCATTGCACAGAGGTTTGTGACTGCAGTATTCATGCGCCGTTACAGTGCCATGTCTCTACAATTCCCTGTACATTGCAACTGTGATTGTACTTTGTTTTCTTGCCATTCTTCCCCAGCCCCTGAAAACCAGACACAAAGGACAAGACGAAAAGTGAACTCAATTCATGCTGTAAAACAGCACCCCTTATGCTCACTCGTGCAATGCTACATTCCCTGTTTTGTCTTTACTATGCCCTTTCTTACAATTACCAGTTCTACGCACCCTCATTGTATTCAAAGTAATAATGGCTAGAGGTGCACGCACCAGTCAACCGGCACACAAACTTGGCCAGGTCACATTTCAATGTTGCAAGTTTTAGCAAAACAGCTCCTGCATTCTCTTGCAATCCAAAGGGTCCCCCATGAGGCTTCTTTTTTTTTTACTTTTTTCCTTTCGACACACAGAGATATATTATGGCGTGGGTCTAACAACACTCACTAGCACTGTTATTTTTTATAAAAAGGAAACACATGAAAGGAGCATCTGGTGGCAACGTTTCAAAGACATTTCACTTCTGTGGAGCCGAACAAGAACAGTATCACCTACAAAACAAAGAGTAAGGCAGTGGTTTAACATATGCCGCTACTCGGTAACACACAGTACATGGACCATGAGGAAGCCACCTATTACTTGATTCCTACACTACTTGCAAATAGTAGTGCGCAATTGTTGTGTTGTCAACAATTGCACACTACTATTTGCAAGTAGTGTCGGAATCTGCACAAATACTAACCCTCACCTAAATGTGGAGTGTACATTTTTGAGCTTTTTCTGTCACCCCCCCGGGCATATATGTACCTTTTAAGGTCCTACTTGTGTATTTGGACCCATGAATTTTAAAAAAAATGGTCTAAGTCTTGATTAAATTGATTTGTTTATCCCAAAATACTCCAGCCTTTATGTGACCACCCCTAGCCAGTATGTATTAAACTAGCCCACTGCTCTTCATACCTACCACTAAATGCGTAAGCTGAACCGGGGTAGCTGTTGACTCTGCCTCTTTCAGTATTTGATATTTGTTCTCTTGAGTCAAGCCCCCACTAAACAAAAAAGAGATCACCTTCCTTTTCGCCCTACCTTTCTCCTACCTTACTGTGTGTGCCACCCATTCCACATTCCAACAGACAGGTGGTGGACCAAGCATTGCAAGATTACCATAAGTGATGTGTTTTCCGTCGTTATCTGGGCCGACCGATTTGGGCCTGTATGTCCATTTGCGGTTCCGGCAATACAAACCAACCTGCAAGCGTTTATGATGTAAGGCATCACAGAGGCAACAACTGCTACCTTCTTGACCTTGCAAATAAAATGCCTTCTTCCACACGGGCCACCAAGGACCATAAATTATTCCTTTTTGCACTTTGCCAGATGACAAAAAAAGTGCAGAAGTGCACAGACTGCATTGCACACTGGATTTTGTTTGCACAATAAAAGAGCAGTGATAGCAGCCACCTTACACGTTCGTGTAATCATCCTGTAGCAAAATAAAGCTCTTGCAACAATTCATAGTGTTGGTCATAAAGTATGGGAATGTTCTGGAACCATATGCACTGTGTGCGCTTGTGTGCTTTTGCTTTTGTTTATGTTGCTCCTTTCCGGAGCTAGCTGCTCACATGACAAAGTGTGCTACGCTTGGCACGCACGAAATAAAAATACCTGGAGTGCACACCGTGAGCAACAATTCTCCACAACTGAAGTCAGCTATGCCAGTGACTGTTGCGATGGTGTATCGTGCCCACACGTATAGGTAATGGAAGGGATGCACACATTGGAATTGCACACAATAGAAATGGCAAGCACGTTTGTTGGCCATCTCAAGAAGTACGCAAAAGAAAGCTAAGAGTCAGATGGCCTGTCGTCCTGTATATAGCAGGTCTTATTGGCGTAGATGGTTTTGTTCGGTGCAAATGTATATGGGTCGGTCTGTACATTATCCATACTTTAAATGTGTGCTGCTTAGTAACTCGTGTCATGTCACAATGTCTTTCTTCGCTCTCAAAGCACAGAATATTATCAGTGGCACACCATACCAAACAGAAAATGTGGCATGTCAGTCCTTGAACAGCAACAAGTTCAATGACGTACACCATATAAAAGTGCAGGCACTGCACACCACCTCTGGTGGTGTACCAACTGCAAAATGTCCTCCACACCCATTCTGTAATGGTGACCACCCACAGGAGAGATGCATACTTCCAAGAGTGTATGCTAGAGTTACATATCAGTATAGGAACAGACCCATAGAAAGCAACATTCTGAAACCTACTTCCGACCAGTGGCCAGACTGTTAGTTCCAAGGGCCCTAGCCATGCACATAAGGCAGTAGGGGCTTGCCACGCCCAACACAACATAGGAGATCAAATGGAAATATCCCAATATCATCTGCCATACTCTCCCCATTCCCAATGGGCTCTGAAGGTAGTTGCCTGTGCAGGTACCCGACAATGATTTATAAGTGAGTAGCTGCGTAAATGGTCCATATCTCAAAAGTGTGATGGTAACAAAATCCTTACATGTTCCAATGTCTTACTACACTCTCTGAAGCAAGGCTCTGTTCACGGCCACATCATTCCAAAGGGAAATAGTGGCATGTCTCACCACTGCTGCTGTAGGAAGTCTAACATGTTCTCCACAATGATTCTGCAAACATGGACACTTACATATTTAAAAGTGTGTGGTCTGTAAGAAGGTATGGTTATAATAACTTATCCAAATGAGCAAAGGCAAAATAAATCCATTCTTTATACAAATGTGTGCAATGCAGTTACCTATAGCACAATGCTCCCATACATGGCTGCATTGAGTTGCGGGGGTTGTGCTCAAGGCCTAGGCTCTGCAACCAAGAGCCCCAAGAGCCTAGTCTTTGGGCACACCCACTACAAGGCAATAGAGCCACGCATGGGAACATGTGGCCACGTAGCTTTCCTGACTACAGGTACGTATGGGTTTAGTAACAAACCCAAACAAGGCAACATTCTCAAACCTACTTCCAACCAGTGGCCAGAGTGTTACCTTCAAGGGCCCTAGCCATGTACACAAGGCAGTAGGGGCTTTGCAGGCACAACGCAACATAGTACAATGACTGGAAATATCCTCATATTGTCTCCAAAGCACTCCCCATCCCCAATGGAGTCTGCCTGAACTCACCCAAGAAAGATAGTCGCCTGTGTAGCTACCCGCCAATGAAGTATATGGGAGTAGCTGAGTGAAAGGTCCACATCACAAAACTGTGATGGTAAAAAATCCTTCCATGTGGCAATGTCTTACTGCCCTCCCTGACGAAAGGCTGTGCCCAAGCCCTAGCCTCTTGGGTGCATGAGCGAGGCCTATGGACACAAAAGCCTAGCCATTGCCCACAACCACTACACGGCAATGTAGGCATGCATGGAAACATTTGGCCATGTACCGTACTTGCCAAACCTACCACTGCCACCAACACCCCTAACCACCGCCACAACACAATGGAAACCCACAAAAACAGCATAAGCACCGACACCCCTAGCCAACCGCATAACACATTGTCCATTTCTTTGCATCCTTTGAAATGCAGTCCATGCAGCCGCCACAGAAGGTTGTTGCCTGAGAAGCTACCCGCAAATTGCTGCATTGCTCACGTACACCCCTCGTACAACACCGTCTTCTTTGACCTAAACAAATATATCATATTTTCAGCTTTTCACTCCCCCAACCTTTTCATGCCCTCTTTCACACACACAATTCTGCGAACCATGTTTTGCAACCCCTTACATCGCAGCACTATCCTCCGATAGAGCATGGCGGCGTTTCCCAAAAACTTTGATGCACAGCACACTTCCCTCCATCCAACCACCGGCGGCGTCCAATGTTCGCCGACATCATGGCGTACTGCAAGCCAATGAGCCTTTTGTCCGCAGAGCAAACAGGGAAATGGGTCCGCAGAGCATAGCCAGATATCACTACATTTTTGAGACGTACATTTCAGTTCTTTGCAACAAAAGTACTGGTCGGATTTCCACCAAACACACAAAAGCACGCTTTCTGAACCAAGCCTCGTCCAGCCGTTCGGCCTGCAGCTGTGCGCAACGTTTTCCCCCATTCAGTCTATGGAAAAAAAAAGAAAATGTGCGGGCACGTATTAACACCGGGGCAGGTGATGAAGGTTTTTCATAAATTTCTGGGGCAGAAAATATATTGCGAACATTGTATTTCTTCCAGCGCATGTTGGATGCTAATAGTTGATGTGGTTGATTTATGACTGATTTTAATCTGTGATGGTGTTGATCATGCATTTTATGTGCTATTTGGAATATGTTTTATGCATTATATTAAACTAGAGTAAGAGCCTGTGTACATGGGCCAAAGTGCAGGTTTTTATTAAGACAGTAGGAACACTATATATACTAAGGCAACCGCGCCCTCTAGCGGTGACAACAGGCGGAACAATGCGAATTGGCACTGTCTTTACTGTGCATGACTGCATCGGACAAACATAAACCTTGTCTTTTTATATTATAGTAAGATGTGATGGTTGTGTAGGTTTATTGTATTTGTATTAATACAAAATACATTTGAATGATGATGATGTTAGTTTTATCTAGTCTGGAATTTGCTGTTACAAATATTTGGTTGGACGTATACAGATAATCCAGGGCATCCAATGAAATCTTTGTATTGCCCAGTGAGAATCTGACACCTGACCCCTTTGTTCTCGAGCAGCGGCTTACCATATATGATATGATATGATATGGCATTTATAACGCACCTATAGACAAGTGTTTCAAGGCGCGATGAGGCAGGGAGGGGGGGAACAAGGGGAAGACAGACAACGATCCTACTAGGCCAGGTGTCATTCAGATTACACAAGTGCATGGGAAGGGGGAGGGAGGAAAGTGCAGTACATGTGATAAAGAATAATAAACAATAAGTAACATATGGCCAGCTGGTGGCAAGTGCAAGGGTAAGTGCAGACATCAGGTGTCAAGTGCTGGTAGTGGAATTGTAGGGATACAGAAAACAGTCCCTAAGTATTTGTATTTGTATTTGTTTTATTTGTAACACGCACCATCAAGCCCGGAGGCATCAGGGCGCAACTTGTGAGGAGTTGCATGCAGAGCATATAATATACAGCATTGTAGACACAGGGCGAATGTACAAACATAGTAATCAACGAGTATATCAATATACATAGTTTACAGATCGAATATTTACATGAGGCATAGAGACATACAGGCCGATTCATGGAATAAATGTGCGCCGAAAATCCCGGCGCAGAGGGGCCAATACGTGCGCTGCGCCGAAAATCAGCGCAAAGCGCAGGGAAACCAGCGCACGTCGATTCATGGAAGTCCGTGCGCAAGAAAAGCAGAGGACGTGCGCCGAAAAAGCGCGCGGCGCAGGCCGGCGCACAGGTCAACCAACGTCGTGCGCCACGGCCACTGCGCCATCACTCCGAGCGCAGCGCACAGCTCTAAAGTAGGCGGAACACAGGGCGGGACACTCGGAATGGGGAATAAAATGGGGCACAACACTCGGAATGGGGAAGAATGTGGGCGGCACGGGGAAAGTTCAGGAGGCAAGTGCGCGGAACGCCCACACGCTCGCATACAACACGTATTCATGGAATAGAATAGGGCAAAAAAGCGCACGCTCAAAGCAGCGCACAGGCACAAACAGGCACAAACACGACCGCCACAAGAAAGCAGGCGGTAGCGTGTCTGCGCCTGCAAGAAATGTGCGCTAAAAGGCGCGCCAACAAATAGCACCTATATACAGACATGACCAATGTACAATACTGTTGCCCTCCTGGACAAATGACGTACAAAGGGGTACCCACAAACACAGACACGCGCAGAGAGAAAAAATAAACGTGTGCGTGCATACCGGGGTGCGCGGTAAGTTCCACACGCGATATGGGCTGGGCGGGTACGTGGATTGCAGGGGTGCGCGGGAAGTTCCACACGCGATATGGCAGGGAACGTGGATTCGAGGGGTGCGCGGGAAGTTGCACACGCGAAATGGCCGGGTACGTGGATTGCAGGAGTGCGCGGGAAGTTGCACACGCGATATGGCCGGGTACGTGGTTTTCAGGGGCGCGCGGGAAGTTCCACACGCGAAATGGCCGGGTACGTGGATTCGAGGGGTGCGCGGGAAGTTGCACACGCGAAATGGCCGGGTACGTGGTTATCAGGGGCGCGCGGGAAGTTCCACACGCGATATGGCCGGGTACGTGGTTTTCAGGGGCGCGTGGGAAGTTCCACACGCGACATGGCCGGGTACGTGGATTTCTGGGGCGCGCGGGAAGTTCCACACGCGATATGGCAGGGAACGTGGATTCGAGGGGTGCGCGGGAAGTTGCACACGCGAAATGGCCGGGTACGTGGATTGCAGGAGTGCGCGGGAAGTTGCACACGCGATATGGCAGGGAACGTGGATTCGAGGGGTGCGCGGGAAGTTGCACACGCGAAATGGCCGGGTACGTGGCTTTCAGGGGCGCGCGGGAAGTCCCACACGCGATATGGCAGGGAACGTGGATTCGAGGGGTGCGCGGGAAGTTGCACACGCGAAATGGCCGGGTACGTGGATTGCAGGAGTGCGCGGGAAGTTGCACACGCGATATGGCCGGGTACGTGGTTTTCAGGGGCGCGCGGGAAGTTCCACACGCGAAATGGCCGGGTACGTGGATTCGAGGGGTGCGCGGGAAGTTGCACACGCGAAATGGCCGGGTACGTGGTTATCAGGGGCGCGCGGGAAGTTCCACACGCGACATGGCCGGGTACGTGGATTTCTGGGGCGCGCGGGAAGTTCCACACGCGATATGGCAGGGAACGTGGATTCGAGGGGTGCGCGGGAAGTTCCACACGCGATATGGCCGGGTACGTGGTTTTCAGGAGTGCGCGGGAAGTCCCACACGCGATATGGCAGGGAACGTGGATTCGAGGGGTGCGCGGGAAGTTGCACACGCGAAATGGCCGGGTACGTGGATTGCAGGAGTGCGCGGGAAGTTGCACACGCGATATGGCCGGGTACGTGGTTTTCAGGGGCGCGCGGGAAGTTCCACACGCGAAATGGCCGGGTACGTGGATTCGAGGGGTGCGCGGGAAGTTGCACACGCGAAATGGCTGGGTACGTGGTTATCAGGGGCGCGCGGGAAGTTCCACACGCGATATGGCCAGGTACGTGGATTGCAGGAGTGCGCGGGAAGTTCCACACGCGAAATGGCCGGGTACGTGGATTACTGGGGCGCGCGGGAAGTTCCACACGCGATATGGCAGGGAACGTGGATTTGAGGGGTGCGCGGGAAGTTGCACACGCGATTTGGCTGTGAGCTCCCAGGCATTACCTGTACACCCTCCACGGCCCCTGCAGGCAGCACACACCACAGGGAACTACCCTGCACACCTGCTCATGTCTCCCACCACCCCCACCCCCAGCACTGTGGGCAACCTGCCAGCAGGCCCCCACCCATGGCCAACCCATGTCTCCCACCACCCCCACCCCCAGCACTGTGGGCAACCTGCCAGCAGGCCCCCACCCATGGCCAACCCATGTCTCCCACCACCCCCACCCCCAGCACTGTGGGCAACCTGCCAGCAGGCCCCCACCCATGGCCAACCCATGTCTCCCACCACCCCCACCCCCAGCACTGTGGGGAACCTGCCAGCAGGCCCCCACCCATGGCCAACCCATGTCTCCCACCACCCCCACCCCCAGCACTGTGGGGAACCTGCCAGCAGGCCCCCACCCATGGCCAACCCATGTCTCCCACCACCCCCACCCCCAGCACTGTGGGCAACCAGCCAGCAGGCCCCCACCCATGGCCAACCCATGTCTCCCACCACCCCCACCCCCAGCACTGTGGGGAACCTGCCAGCAGGCCCCCACCCATGGCCAACCCATGTCTCCCACCACCCCCACCCCCAGCACTGTGGGCAACCAGCCAGCAGGCCCCCACCCATGGCCAACCCATGTCTCCCACCACCCCCACCCCCAGCACTGTGGGCAACCTGCCAGCAGGCCCCCACCCATGGCCAACCCATGTCTCCCACCACCCCCAACCCCCCATCCACCTGGGGCACCCTCCACCAGGCCCCCACCCATGTCCCCCTGGCCCCTGGTCCTGACGATACACAATAATGGCAGTAATGACCAGCATACCCAGCACAAACACCCAGGCAAGGATTGCATGCACCCACATAGTGAATGCAATCACATGACACAACCCCAAAGGCAAGTAAGCAAAAGAACACATGTCCGCCACACACACATACACAATGGGTGCAAGTCAATGTCAAAACCCATATCATGGCATGTAAGAAACCAAAGAAAAAATGACACAAGTGTAAGATAATATCAAAATGTATTAAAAATAAAAATAAAGTAAACTCTGACAACTATCTGGTAAAGCAAATAAAAGGTCCATGTCCGGGAACAAAAATGAGAAACCAAAAAACAAAGGATAGAAAAATGAATAGATTTTGTCCAAAGTAAACACATGTAGAATGAAATGAAAGATAAACCATTACGACATGGTGTGACCAATATGAAAGTTAAAAAATTTATCTCACAAAAAATAACTATATTTACAGGATTGTTCAAGGGTCCATGAGCCCAACACCACAAATTAAACCTAATACTAACTATTTAAAAAAATATGTACAAAGAAGTGGCCATTGTCCAAGCGGTCCAAAAAAAAAAAATTAAATAAAGGAAACCTAGCACTAACTAACTAAAAAACTATATACAAAGGCAGCGGGCTAGTCCTGCGGCTCACTTGGTGATGCTGGCCAGGGCATCCTCGAACTCCACGTCAATGTCCTGGAGGCGGGACTCAGTCCTGGCCCCGAGGTCTCGCAGGGACAACCCCATGTGCTCTCCAAATTCCCTGCGAGCCTCCTCGAGGCACTCAGCCCGCCTCAATGCCTGATGCATGGAGATCTCCGCCCTGGCCATGGCGAGCCGCTCCTCTTCCGCCCGCTGCCGCTCCGCACCTATCCGCTGGCCAAACTCCTCCCACACGGAACACACCGCCATGCCAGGGTTGCCCTGCCCTCCGGCCGATGCCTGCCCCTCCGATCTTGATGGCCCTGAGCCATGATGCCTCCCACGTCGAGCCCGCTGCTGCCTGCGACGCCACTGCCTCTGCCAGCACGACGGCATCCAGGCTGATGGTAACCACCGACGCCGTCGTGCACGTGCCCTGCCCGATGATGCCGGCACATCTTCCATCTGCTGGGGTCCACTTGCTGTGTCGTCCACCCCTGCTGGACCTCCGACTCCCAACTGTGGCAGGGATGGGATCCCCACCGAGCTGGCTGCATTGGTCGGGGCAGGTCCACAGGGGGCCATGGTGGCATCTGGGCCGGAAGACGGCAAGGAGAACGACTGGTGGATAGCCTGCACAGAGGAGGAGAGGGCCGTCAGATTGGCCAACACATGCAGGAACCCCCCGAACATGGCCGATCCCAATTGGGCCACGTCGGCACGGTGCACTTCGTGATGACGTGCGTGCTCCTCCCGGGAAGCACGCACGGCATCACGAATCACAGCCGTGCGCATCGCGACCCCAATCAGGACCTGCTCCACGCGGCCAGGGGTTCCCACGGCCGCAGGTGGAGGGGAGTCAGTTGACATGGACATCCCCTCTACCTGCGGACGGGCCTGGGACGGGGCATCCCTGCTGGTGCATGGTGGTGCACTCACAGGGTCAGGGACAGCGACATGCACAGGCCCCTCCACGGTGACCTGTGCTGCCTCCTGCCCCTGGCCCTGGACTGCACCACTTGCACCAGCAGGGATGCTCCCACCAGGGCCCATGTTTGCACCAGTGTCGGCCTCCTCCTCCTCTGTGCAAACCACCAACCTGGATGGCTCCTCACCGTCTCCCGCCGTAGCAGGCCCCTGTGGGGGCTCACCCACCCCTTCCGCTGCAGCCGTGGGGGCATCCCCGCCGCCTTGCTCCACAGCGCCGTCTCCGCCCTCTTCTTCACTAGCCGCTGCGTAGAGGGAGACAAAGAACACAAGCATCAGGCTACTGTACAATGGTCCCCTAGACAGGAAGCAATAGCAGATGAGCACCCCTGTCAAAGTACACTTCCATCATGTCCCTCCACAACACATGGGTCAGTCCAGGCAAAACACACACAGTAACAGGCATGGTGCATGCCATGCACATTTCCATGCATGTCCAATTGACTCTTGAAACATTCAATGAAATGTAACTCACATGCATCATGGCTCATGCATATCACATGCACACACTACACCTCAGTCACATCCATCTGGCCACAATCACACCAAACACAGGCAAAACAAGGGTAAGGTGGGTGCGTCACTGAATCTGTGCATTGTCACACACATGAGTCATGCATCCATGGCATGCACAAGTCACAGACATGCAGGTCAGGCACACAGACATGGCTACCATATATGTACCTGGCATCAGCACCCATCCTCACCCCCATCCATGTCCAGGTACAGAGACTGGCATGCTCTCATGTCCCAAATCTGCATAGTGCTCCCCATGCCGCATTTCTACACATGCAACAACCATGTGGGTCACACATCACTGGTCGCACATGCATTACCATGATGTCCCAGCACACATACATGCATACATGGCACATGGCACACATACAGGCAAGTATCATAGAACCAGCACACCGCAACATGCCCTGTCTCACACAGTGATGCTTGGACACTTACCGCTCAACTCCAGACGGGTCTCCCTCTCAAGGATCTGGGCGTGGAGCGCTGGGCGTACGCGTTCCAGGACCCTCTTCTGGATGGAACTCATGTGGCCCCGGCCCCCCTCCACGAGGCGCCGGGCCTTCACAAGGGTCCTGGACCTCAAGTCCTCCCAGCGCTTCTTGATCTTCAAGACGTTGCGGGTTGCCACCCCCTCCGCGTTGATGGCAACCACACAGTCGGCCCAGATCCTCTCCCGTCCTTCCTTGCTGGCGCGGGACGATCCAAAGAGGGCATCATACTGCCCCAGGACATGCTCCACCAGGACACCAACTTCGGTGGCAGTGAAGCTGGTGCCCCTCTGCCCCTCTGGCCTGGGGTTGCCACTGGTGCCAGATGTAGAAGTGCCCGACATGGCAACCCCAGAGGCAGGTGTGGGTGGGCAACTGGGTCCTGGGGCTGGGCTGTGGAGCGATGTAATCCCAGTTGGGAGTCTTCAGTTCCAGCAGGGGTGGACACAGCAACTGGACCCCTGCAGATGGCTGATGTGCAGGCACCAAATGGCAGGGCACGGTGGCAGCAGGCAGGCAGGCAGGCAGGCAGCAGCAGATAGCACGTGGGAGGCTGCTCAGGGCACTTGGGGGGCAGTAACTCGGCCTTCGGGGCAGGAGCGTGGTGTTCCGTGTGTTTTCGGGTGGCCAGCTTGATACGGAGTGATTTGGCACGTGAAATTCCTGCACGTCAGCGTGAAATCCGAGGAAAGGCCCTTAGCGCGTAAGTGCGTCAGCACGCATACGCGATTCTATTGGACCAGAGTCCCTCATCGCGTAAGCGCGTCTGACGTGATCCGCACGGGCGTTCCCCACTCAGCACGTGAAGACGAGCACACGTGGAAATCCTGCACGTCAGAGTGTCATCGCGTGTAATTGGCCAAAAGTGCGCGTACACGCCATTGGCCTATGTACGTGTATTTCATCGCGTGTAATTGGCCAAAAGTGCGCGTACACGCCATTGGCCTATGTACGTGTATTTCATCGCGTGTAATTGCCCAAAAGTGCGCTTACACGCCATTGGCCTATATACGTGTATTTCAGGGGCGCGCGGCCACTTACACAGCCAAGTACGTCAGCGCACCTGTATGCCTGCAGCGTGGGAATTTCCACACGCGATTGGAGTGGGAACCCGATTCCAGGGGTGCGAGGCTCACACGCTGCCTACTACACGCGCAAGGCATTAATTTGCGCACTTTTCAATAAACAAGCCAGATGCCAGGATGAACATACCGTTCCTAGCAGCAGTGGCAGTGGGCTACCAAAGGAGGATGAGGAGGAGAGTCAGGGCCAGAATATTCACACCCAGAACCAGCCTATTCGGGATGCCTGATGACCAGGTGTATGGGAGGTACAGGTTTCCAGCACACATCATACTGGACCTGGTCAGTGAGTGGGAGGATGACCTCACATCACCCACCCTGTGCTCCCAAGCACTCAGCCCCCTGCAGAAGGTCCTGAATGTACTGCACTTCTTGGCCACTGGATCCTTTCAGCGGACAAGTGCCATAGTGGGTGGTGTGTCACAGGCCACGCAGTCACGCTGCCTACACCAGGTCTTGAACATCATCACTGCACGGCCTTCAGTCCGCAGGCACATATATCTCCCCAGGACTCATGCAGAAAGGCGGACGTGCATCCAGGAATTCTATGGTGTGGCTCAATTCCCCAAAGTGCTTGGTGCAATTGACTGCACACATGTGGCTCTACGTCCACCCAGGGCAACAGAGCACATCTATAGAAACCGCAAGCACTGGCATTCCATCAACGTCCAAGTTGTATGCAATGCCAAGGGAATCATCACATCAGTATATGCCAACTATCCAGGGTCCACCCACGACAGCTTCATCTACAGAATGTCTACCCTATGCCGGGACCTAGAGGCTGGCCAGCATGGAGATACATGGCTGCTTGGTGAGCATGAATGCCACTCCACATGCATGCATGTCAGATACTGGGTCATGACACAACACCACTAATGATACCCATCACCACCTCCGCAGGGGACAGTGCCTACCCTATCAGCCCCCACATGATGACCCCAATCCGGAACCCCACCACGCCACCCAAGGTAAGGTACAACACAGCCCACATTGCTACACGGGGCATAGTGGAGCGCACATTCGGAGTGCTCAAGTCACGCTTTCGCTCCCTTGACCGTTCTGGCGGGCAGCTGTTATATGCTCCCCGAATAGTGTGCAGGATCATAGTGGCAGCATGTGTCCTGCACAACGTTGCAACACGCCGGGGCCTGCCCGTGGACATGGTGGTGCCCCCACATCCACAACCACATGCACGCCCGCTGCGCATGGGAGGGGAAAGGGCACGGGGGGAGGCAGCCCGTACGCAACTGGTGGCCAACTTCTTCACCTAGGAACCACAGTGCTGGCTAGTGCACACTGCTCTGGCACATACCATCTGACAATCAATGATGACTCTACCTGACAATGTCTGAAAAGTACTTGACAATGAACTGTCAGATACACATCAGCCTGAGATTGTTAACATGGAAGTGTCAATATGTGTGCACCCCTAGCTACACATACACCAGCTATGCATCACAACGCAAAGACACAACTCCATCAATCTAAAATGCATTCCCACAGGCGATTCACTACATGACAACATTGCCATGTCACCCACTCCCTTCACAGTCCCGCCACTGAGGACACCATGTCATGGTATGTGACAGCAAACAAACTGGCCATCACAACATGACACCAGTGTCACAAATAGCAGTGCCCCAAATGGAACATAGCCGCACTTGAGCAGCTAACCGCCCTGGAGCCACTACTACACACCTGTGTAAGAGTAATTTCTATCAAATTACACACCAACCCACCCTGAAGCCCACCCAAACAAGACACATTGCATGTAATCAATGGTAGTCTCATTACCTGATTCAGCTGGTATGTCCTCACCGTCCAGATGTACAGTGATGGCGCCATGCAAAAGTGTCAGTGCACATCTACCGACATGTAGTGTGACTCCAGAGAGTATGCCCTTGTGAAGATCTGTGTGAAATACCTGCAAAACATGAGCAACATATGTAAGTAGAGGCACATATCATACCATCATGCATAGTTAGGTGCAACAACAATGAACACTATGAATGTCTACACAGTATTGACTATGGACTGGCCAACAGCTCATGGGAGTCCAATGTCACCGTGTAATTTGCTGTCACTTGGGCACACCCTTTGCAAGCCCATGGAAAGGGAAGCAGGAGGGGTGTGGATGTCTGCTACCCAAGCATCGAAACCAAACTCAGGACAAGCCTGCATGTGCCCAGCCACAATACAGTGTATGCCCAGGTACCCACACAAGGCAACACTCTTGCAAAATAAAAATGAAAAAGAGAAAAAATGGCCATGAAAGGGCCGGCGGGGGGGGGGGGGCCACCTATGAGGTCCGAGGACAGGATGCACGCCACAATCCACCTGTGTGGATCATGGGAAAGGAAAACACCCCATAGGCTCGTGGCCCACACGGCTACTCTGTTGTGGGAGATGAGTCGCTATGGCTCTGCCCAGACCCTGCAGCTGACTCTGGAGGTGGGGGAGCTGCCTCAGAAGATGGTGTGACAATGGGAGGCAGCCCACGCAAAGCACGAGTTTGCTCCTCCATGGCTGCAAGCAGGCGGGTCTGGTAGTTCTGGTTCTGGGTTATAATCATGCGGAGGTCCCCATGCAGTAACTCCCGGGATGACCTGACCTCCGCACGAGTTGCCTGCATCTCGGCCGAGAGCGTCCGTGTCAGACGCTCCAGCTGCTCCTCTGTCCTTCTATGGGATGAAGCCTCAAGCTCTAACAGGGTCGACCTGAGGTGACGGAGTTCTTCCCTCAGGGCTTCCCTGTGGCGCTGGGACTCCATGGAAAGTGATTCCCCCAGAGTCGCCAGTGCCGCCCGCCTGTCCATGTTGGACGCCAACATATCCTCCCTGTGTGCCTGGCAGATGGACTCTGTAGCCTGCTCCAGTCGCTCCATCAGCCTTTCTGGGGGGACAATGGAAGTGGCCACCCTATCCATGGCCTGTGCAATCATCTCGGATGATGCTGCCTGTTGGGTGGCCATACCGTAGATGGATTGCTCCCATACGGTATTGCCAGGTGGCATACGGCCACCACGTTGACGGGCACCACACCTGCCTGGGGCAAGGCGGACTGCGCCTTGCTGTGCCGGCAAGGCCTCAGGCTGCAGGACTGCATTCCCTCTCTGATCTGCAGCCCCAGGAACAGGATCAGAGATTGGGTGGTGTGGCCCTGCATCCGTAACCACCGGAGGCTGATCTGCCGACACTGACATCCCCATTGAGGCCAATGGCCTGGCTGCAGGTGGGTCGGACAGAGGAGATTCTCTCCCAAGAACACTCACCTGCGACTGCACATAGGTGTCATCCTCCGAGTCTACACCTGAATACTGCTCGGGGGAGGAACCCCCAGAGACACCCCTCGACAGCACGGCCTGCAGCACTTGTGGGTTTTCACCCACAAACACACCACGTCCCTCACTTGTGGTAGGTCGGCCCGGGTTGCCCTCCTGGGACGGCTCCACCACCACATCCCCAGCATCAACAAGTGCTTCGTCCCCTGCAAAGACATGAAAGAGAAAAATGGAAACAGGCATTAGCACCATGGCATGCAACAAGGGCTGATGAACAACATAGGCAGTAGTCCTACGACACATGTCCTACATGACTGGGAGTCCTCCTATGCATTCACCATCACTGGGTCTGTAGGGGAGGCTCAGGGCATACTATGTACTGATTGGAGAGCAACGCCTGCTCACCTTGATGCCTAGCACTGCCATCACACATTGGGCGGTGATTGCCATGTCAAAGGCACATGCCATCACACACATGGCATGTGACATAGCCACCAAGTGAAGAGGGAGAGGAGGGCTACTTTTTTGGATTTCTACCACTCTGGTCCTGACATTGCATCGTCACATCAATTAGTATACATGTTGTACATGGATCTGCTAGTCCAAATTGGCAACGATGCACAGTGCCTTGTCTAGATCAACATAATGCAGTAAACATTGTGATTCCACCTCCCCAACACCTGTAACGGAATAATTTTGCATTCGTGAAGCACCGGTCAAGTAATGTTTGTAGGTGCAGCGGAGCACTGAGGGGTGGTGGGGCAGAAGGGGATGCCAGTCAACAATACTACTGGTGCTGGTGTCATTCATGTCACGCAAGTGCAGGGGTGGGTGGCACAATGAAGTGCAAGGGGGAGTGGCGGCTGGAAGTGCTGTACAAGGTAAGTAGGACTTGACGTCAAGGGCAGATGGTGTTAGGCGCAGACAAGTGCTGGGGGGGTGGCCTATAGGGGTACAGAGACAATCATGCTGTGCTGTGGGCTCGGAGGGGACAGGGGAGGTACACACTGCCTCTGGCTCGGCAAGGTCCTTTCAGATTTCTATGTGTCCTGCAGAGTTGTCACATGCCGCAGATATGTGCCCTTGGATTGGGGATCTCATCTTGGTGAGAAGGGTGAGGCGCTATTGCCTTTGGAGCATGTGGCAGGCCAGTTTGCCAGAGGATGGCCATGATGCAGGACATTCCCTCTCTGCCACCCGGCACCTGTGGTTTGGGTTCCCAAGATCCGAGTCATGCCAGGACTCTGCATTGGCATGGGGCTTCAGACAGGTGGTCATGACCGTGGCTAAGACATCCAGTGTACCTGACATGGAGTGGAGCATGGAGTGGGCCCTGTCAGGATGGGAGTGAGCCTAAGGGGGAGCTGGATGGGGGGGACATTTTGGCAGCATGAGCCTCGACTGACACACACTTCATGGGTCGGAATACCAAGAAGGTGTGTGACAGTGGTGAGGGTGGCTTTGCCTGTGGGGTGTTGAGGGTGAGCTGGGAGGAGAGGAGAATGTGATCACTCCAGGAGAGAGGAGTGCAGAGATGGACGGAGAGGGGAAAGTCAGATGAGATCAGAGCATCAAGAGTGTGCCCTGCAGAATGAGTAGGGACAGACGGGAGTCTAGAGGGTGAGAGGGAGTTGCTGAGGTCACAGAAAGGTCACGTGGGGGCGTCAACAGGCATGCAGGTGGATGCGTACCGCACCAAGGATGAGGAATTCTGTGTCTGGGGACATGAGTGAGGAGGAGAGGTGAGGACACTCAGAAAGGAAGTAGTACATTTGACCAGTTTTCCCAGACACAGTACGCACTGTTTGGAATGTCAAGGTGTGGTGGACAGAAACCTCACACAAGCCATTCCAGAGTGGAGTAGGTCTAAGTAGGTGTGACAGTGGCAGGAATACCCTCAGGGAAGCCAAGGGCACACCCCCCCTGCACAGTAGTGGCGGGCCAAGGAGAGGGTCAAGGATGCAGACAGAGCTGGCCGTCAGACATGTTTCCATGAGACCAAGGATGTCAAGGTGCATAACCTCATGTAAGTGACAGTTATCGGAGGAATGCCTGATGCAGCCGCAGTGAAAGGAGTGTAATTGTGGAGGAGGTTGACAGCCTTGTAGGACTTACGGGGAGTGCTAGAGATCAGAGGTGCCGCATGTGTAGGAGTTGGAGTGGGAGGCGGAGAAGGTTCATGGGAGGGTGCAGGGAGGCAGTGCAGGATTGATGAGGAGAGAGGAGGGGGGACAGCAGGAGAGGTAAGGAAGTTGATGAGATGTGGGTAGCATTTCTCAAGGAGATTGAGGTTGGCCTAAGGGCCTTGGACTGAGACGCTCCCATTACCATGCACATCATTAGTGGTATCTGAGGATTGGAAGGAGGCCAGGAGTACACCCCAACGGGTCCCACCTATGATGGTGGAAGAGGAGCAAGGAGAGAGGACAGGGACCATGTGAAGGGTCTATGGGACAGGCAAAGGCATGTATGAGCAGATGTCAGTGAGAGTTAGCTTAGAGTAGGCTCAGATGCACTGGTCAGCAATAGGGTGGGTCGCATTGGAGGGCAGGCTGCCCTCATTTGACTTTTGGCAAGCAGGTGTCGTGCGTAGGGCACGATGGTCTGAACTGTAGAAGTCATGGAAGATAGACCATGAAGAGCAGCATGGAGTGTGAGGGAATGGGGCTCGAAACCAGACGGTACCAAAGGACCCAGGAAGGAGGTGGATGTCAAGGCTACATCCACATTATGACTGCATGTTGGTAGGCATTTATATACAGAGGACGCATTAGCATGTGGTATCATTGCATGTCAGGCATGTGAAGATGAAACTTTAATGGCTGGGGGAAAGGAGAGGAATGGTATGTAAGACATCAGATGAATAGACAGGGGAGTATGAGCAACAATGTAGTGACAAAATTACTAATCAAGGGCAACTTCCATGGTGTTGGCCCATATGTGCACTGTTGCCAGTAGGGATAGTGCTGTGGCCAGATGGTGTTGCACTGTACATACTGGATGAGGCACATGGGTGCCACTGTCAACTCTGCCACACACCCCCTTGACAGGCACCCAACATGAATGCTTCACACACACACCATGCACATGGATGATACACACATGCATGTGCACTCACCGGATGATGCCTCGTAATCAGGGAGGTCTCCCACACCTTGGAGTTGTCCCTCGGTGACGTAGGATCCAGCTACGGACTCGTGTGGTGTGAGTTCTATTTCCTGTGCTGGGGACCCACCTCCAGTCACCAAGGTTGCGGCATGACTTGAGGCCAGCTTATCCTTTGCCCTGCGCTTAAGGTCATTCCAGCGCTTCTGGCAATCACTAGCTGTGCGCCTCACTACTCCAAGGGCACTTATTCTGTCAGCAATGGTCTGCCAGTGTGCCTGGCGTCTGGCATGTGTGGTCTTGGACCCTGCAACGATGACCATTTCCCTATCATGATCTGACACATACTGAACAAGTGCATTAAGTTCGGCGTCTGTGAAGCTTGGCTTCCTTGATGGGCCGGACTGTGCAGCCGTGTCTGGGGCATCAGCCTGTGCCGGACGTGCACTCTTCCTCTTGCGCTTGGAAGGGGGTGGGGATCCAGAGTGTCCTACGCCGCTGTGGACACTAGGGGCAGGAGCCGTGGTGGACTCTGTACTGGGTGTGTGTGATTGCCCACTCAGCATGGGAGTAGGTGCAGGCATTGGGGGTAGTGGGATGGGGTCAGGCCTGATCTGAGGTGCATGAACTAGGACCGACACAGTCTTGGCAGGGTGTATGAGAGGTGGGGTGGATTGAGCCACACCCTGGCTACGGGGGCCAGCAGATGACCTATCTGGCATAGATGCGCGTGCCCTGATGACACCAATGTGCACCGGTGCACGTACAGTGGACCTGCTGACCTGGATGTCAGCGATGGAATCACCCTCGGACAGGTCTGGTGCCACAATGGCCTGGTCCGACATGGGCTGATCAGGGTTGGTATCAGCCACATGACTCTCAACTGGGGGGGGGGGGGGGGGGCATGGGTGTCCCTGACTGTTCCTCCAGACTGGGGGGAACAGGGGCGCCCTGCAAGTCACAACCACGTCCCCTGTTGGATCCTCCACGGCCACCACGTGTGGCTCGGCCACCTTTGCCACCCTTACGGCTTGCACGCCTCCCAACCATGGCACTGATGGTATTGTGCGTATGGGAGTGGGTGTGCACAATTGTCCTGGGCAATTGGGTGTCAAAGGGGTTGGGTACCAGATGGTATTCGTACCCTAGTGCAGTGGCAAGGCTATATGACACCCCTGGGGAAAGATGACGGGTCACGCAACGCACAGACACCCCAAAAAAGTTAAGGAACGTGCACAATACCCCTCCTAGACCACGTGTGCTGATGGAAAACCCTGCACTACGCTGTGGCATCCAGTAACACAATGAACGTATGCGTGTCACACGCGGCCTAGATTGACCTCTGAAGGGGTAGGCTACACACGGGGCAAGCACAGATGTTAGATACGTGCGTGACTCACCGTCTGCCAGGTAAAAGAGCGTGAAAAAATAGCACTTTTGGTTGGCAACACCCCCGCCAAAAGAAGAGGTGTACGCTGTCTGAGGAGACAGGACAACTGTAGAAGGGGACACTGTTTGAGGGAACTGGCCCAGGAAAACCAGTACAAGAGGAAAAAGAGAAAAGAGCTGTCAGAGGTAACAGGGAGTACGAACTGGAAACGCCGTGAAGTAAATCGCGTGTGAAACGACAAGAAGTACCGAATTCACCCACTCGCTCGCCACGAAAAGCACGTACAAGGAAATTGTGTTCAACACTACCTTTTATACAGGCCCACACGTACATCGTCACTTACGGCGTGTACGTGCTTGGCCCATTTTCACCAATCACACGCTTTGGCACTCCTGCGTGTAGGTATCTTTTCACCAATCACACGCTTTGTCACTCCTGCATGTGGATCCTTTTTCACCAATCACGCGCTTCGACACTCCTGCGTGTAGCTCACTTTTCACCAATCACACGCTTTGTCACTCCTGCATGTGGATCCTTTTTCACCAATCACGCGCTTCGACACTCCTGCGTGTCGCTCACTTTTCACCAATCACACGCTTTGACACTGCACGTGCAGGTAACTATTGACGCACATATGCTGGTGACGGGTTTTCGCGCGATGCGGGTTTTCGCGCGATGAGTGTGGGGTTTTCTGGTGCAAAATCACTCCCTATCAGGCTGTCCACGCGTTCTAACACGAAAGACCACGCTCCTGGCCAGGAGGCCGAATTTAAGTCCCCAAGAACCCTGAGCACGCTCCCACCTGCCATCGGCTGCTGCCTGACTGCCTGCTGGCCACGTGCCCCACAGTGCTGGTGGGTGGGGGTGGTGGGAGACATGGGTGGGGGCCTGGTGGAGGGTGCCCCTGGTGGATGGGGGTTGGGGTGGTGGGAGACATGGATGGGGGCCTGATGGCAGGTGCCCCTGCACTGCTGGGGGGTGGGGGTGGTGGGAGACATGGGTGGGGGCCTGGTGGAGGGTGCCCCGGGTGGATGGGGGTGCAGGGGGACATGATCAGGTGTGCAGGGTAGTCCACTATTTTGTGGGCTGCCTGCAGGGGCCGGGGAGGGTGTACAGGGTACACCTGTGGGGGCCCACCCAGCCTATTCGCATGTGATAATTCCCACGCACCCCTGTTATACACGTACCCTGGCCAATCGCGTGTTGGACTTCCCGCTACCCCTGTAATACACGCACCCTGCCTGTTCGCGTGTGATGATTCCCGCGTACCCCTGTAATACACGTTCCCTGGCCTATCGCGTGTTCTACTTCACGCGTCCCCCTGTAATACACGTTCCCTGGCCCATCGCGTGTTGAACTTCCCGCTACCCCTGTAATACACGCACCCTGGCTGTTCGCGTGTGATGATTCCCGCGTACCCCTGTGATGCACGTTCCCTGGCCTATCGCTTGTTCTACTTCACGCGTCCCCCTGTAATACACGTTCCCTGGCCCTTCGCGTGTTGAACTTCCCGCTACCCCTGTAATACACGCATCCTGGCTGTTCGCGTGTGATGATTCCCGCGTACCCCTGTGATGCACGTTCCCTGGCCTATCGCGTGTTCTACTTCACGCGTCCCCCTGTAATACACGTTCCCTGGCCCATCGCGTGTTGGACTTCCCGCTACCCCTGTAATACACGCACCCTGGCTGTTCGCGTGTGATGATTCCCGCGTACCCCTGTGATTCACGTTCCCTCTCTAGTCGCGTGTAGTACTTCCCGCGTACTCCTGATTTGGAGATTGCCCGCTTTGCTTTCCTTGTTTGCCTGCCCTGTGAAGTGGTCCGGGGTTAGCGCAGCCCTTAGCGATGATTTAGCGCTTTTGATGGCTTTTCCGTGCGCGAGGGCGTTCTTGGGGGCGTTACTGGCGCTGCTGCAGGCTCGCTGCGATTCTCTGCGCCACGGCTGTTTTGGGAGCTTGAAATCCATGAATACGCTGTGCGCGGAAATCTGTTTTAGCGCACGTGCCTGGCGCAGACTATCGCAGGCGCACGCTGTGCGCCAGCCGCGTGCGCTACTTGTGCGCTGGATTCTATGAATTAGCCTGAAAGTGTACCGCAGGCGATAAGTAGGCTGATGCTCAGTGGTGTGCAGAGCATCTTTCAAAGCTGACTGAAAAGCCATGATTTCGTTTTAGACTTGAATACGTTAAAAGAGTCTTCAGATCTAATGGAGATGGGGAGGGCATTCCATAGCTTGGAGGCAAGGACAGGGAAGCTTGTGCCACCCGCTTTTTGAAGTTTGAACCTAGGGATCGATAAACAGTAGGTCTGGGCGGTTCTTTGAGGCCGGGTAGGCGCGTGGCGGGATAGCCGACGGCAGAGGTACGGGGGGCCTTGTTGGCCAAGCATTTGTGCGTGAGAGCTAGAGATTTCAGCGAGATTCTCTGTTTGACGGGTAGTCACTGTAGATTGGTTCTAGATTCAGAGATGTGGTGGTTGCGAGGGATGTTGAAGGCAGCTCTGATAGCGTTATTCTGGGTGATTTGTAATTTATTCAGGTTCTCTTGGCTAGTTCCTAAGTAGAGGGCGCTGCCATAGTCAATTTTGGACATAATGAGGGTTCTGGCTAGTGTGACACTATTGGGGGTGGTCAGAAAAGGCCTACAGGCTGCGATGAGTTTGCAGGTGTATGCAGAAGCAGATTTGACTGCATTTGTTTGTCGAAAAAAGGATAGAGTGGCGTCAAGGTAAAAGCCTAAGGTGTTTGTGTCTTTTGAAACGTGGATGGTATTGCCATCAATGATGAACGACTGGTAGGACAGCTCAAGTTTGCGAGGGCATTGTGTAGTGCCCAGGATGAGGATCTCCGTCTTGTCGTCATTGAGGCAAAGCTGGTGTTGTGCCATCCAGGCTTGGATGATTCAGGGCCTTGGTGTCAGCTGGGTAGTCTCCAGTAATGGGAATGAGTATCTGGGTGTCGTCGGCGTAATTTGTGTAGGAGACACCCAGATAGTCAAGTACATCAAAGAGAGGTTTAGTAAAAACATTAAAGAGTGTGGGTGACACACAAGAACCCCGAGGGATGCCACAGTGAATTGGGGAAGGATCTGCAGCTGCAGACTGAGAAAAGACCCGCATAGATCTATTACTCAGAAAGGATTTAATCCAAGCCATGGCTGATGGAGAGAAGTGGGCGGCAGAGTGGAGATGCCTGCATAAGATTTGGGGATTGACCAGATCGAATGCCGCAGAGAGGTCAAGGAGGAGTAACATGGCTAGTTTACCCTTGTCCTTCAAGACTTTAATTTGTGATTTGAGATCTATCAGAGCCGCCTCTGTCTCGTGGCTGGGACGGAATCCAGATTGTCTGAGACCTAAAAGATTATTAGATTCCGAATGCTCTTGGATCTGCAGGTATGCTGCACGGTCTAAGATTTTGAGCAGGAACGGGACAGTAGTTATGGGTCTGACGTTAGTAGGTATGCTTGGGTCTAAGGAAGGTTATTTTAGCAATGGGATCACCCATGCATCCTTAAGGTTGTCAGGGACAATACCTGTTTTAAAGGAGGAGTTGATGAAGGCCGTAATGAATGGGGCCAAATTGTGGGCAGATTCCTTAACGATGGGAGCGGGGCACGGATCACCTTGGCAATTGGACGGTTTGATCCTCTGGATGATGTTTTCCACCTCAGCATTAGTGAGCGATGAAAAGGCAAAAGGTTTAGAATTGGGGAAGTCAGGAGAGAAGGCCCCTACGTGGGTGGAAGGGCGATTGTCCAATTTTAGACTAACTTGTTTGTCTTTAATCTTGGATTGTAGCATGGAGATTTTATTCAGTAAGGCTGCCTGGATGTTGTCACACCATTTACTATCTTTAATGCAGGTGTCGGGGGGTGGGGGTGACTGGAGTTTCAAGCTCTTTTAGGATCTTAAAGAGTTCCTTAGTGTTGGAGTCAGCTTGCACGATACGGTTATTGAGGTAGTCTTTTTTTGCAGCGATAATGGCTTATTTGTATGTGAGCGATGCAAGGAAGAAGCTGTCTTTATGCTTATCAGAAGGGTGACTTTTCCAGCGATTTTCAGCACAACGTTTGGATTTGCGGAGCACTCTTAACTGTTCAGGTGTGCACGTGATTTAGCCTTCCTGACCTTGCTAGGGGCGATGGAGTCTATAGTGGAAGCATACTACAGTTGTAGATGTCTGCTAGGGCGGTGGGATCCTTGCAGGAGTTAGTGGCAGCATTAAGAGATGGGAGTAGCAGAGGGATTAGTTTCTCCTTAGTTATGTCTCTTTTATTTCTAGTGGGGAGGGCTGGAGCTATCAGAGTCGGGACATGGGGGGTGGCTTCAATATTAAAGGTGATGATGTGGTGGTAGACCATAGGCAGGGGGTGTTGGCAAGGACATTGATATTGCAGTTGGAACTGGCTAACCAGTCAAGGGTCCTGCCTTTTGTATGAGTAGGCTCTTGAGTGTGCAAGGTGAAACCAAAGTTGGTTAGAGCGTGCTCCAGGTCCAGTGCAATATGATCTTTAGGGTCGCCACGTCCCAGATTAAAGTCTCCTAGGATGATATTGTCGAGAAGGAGGGTGGATATTTCGCCGACAAAGGTAGGTGCAGGGCCTGGGGGCCTGTAGATAAGGTGAAGGGTGGCAGTCTGATTGGGCGTTAGTGAGAGTTTGACTGAGAGTAAGTCAGCTGACTCAAGTTTGGTTAAGTTGATCGACACTCTTAGATCGAGAGTGTTTTTATGGATGATGGCCTGGGTAGTGGTGCGGTCGCATCGCATGATACCATAGTCGGGTGGTAAAGCAAGGGTCAGTGAGGGGCCGGATGCGGCATGTAGCCAAGTTTCAGATATGGCAATAAAGTCGAGATCTGAAGATGTGATGAGGTCTGCAATGTCTAATGCGTGCGCTGTAAGAGATCTGACGTTGATAAGGGCGCCCTTGTTGAGGAGCGGTTTAGCCTCTGTAGTAGAGGGTATGCTGTTAGTGGTTAGAGGGGGTGAGCACGTGGTGTGTGTAGTGTTTGCTTGGAGATGTTACTGCAGGTAGGTCGTATGCGGAATCTAGTGCCTAATCTCTTGTTTCTGAGAGATAAAGAGCATGGTTGATTCGGCGTAGGTTTCATAGCGAAGTGTTCCAACCAGAGAGCCGGGTCATTAAGATATAAGTTGGTGTAGTTGTTGATGTGGTGTGGGCCTAAGGTGGTGGTCGCAGGGCCCATTGTAGGGATCACACTGGACAGGGTCAGGTGGAGAGGGCTTGGGTGAGTCAAGGTGTCGAATAGAGTGAGTAACTGGGTGGTAATGGCTGCTTGAAAGGGTAGAACGTAATGCAGTAAAAGGAGCGCTCTGAGGAGCATGATGGAAGTGCACGACACCTAGATGCAAGATAGGTCACACCTGGTGGCAGAGAAGGAGGTGGGATCACACTGACACTTAATCGCTGTGGGAGAGACCATAAGCACAGGCTAAGTGTGCTGACCAAGGGTAGATTCAATTTTACTGGGGCAGTGTAGAGCAGGCTAAGACAACATTGCTTAGTAAGATGCAACAATAGGTAGGTTCGATTTTGCAAATGATGTGCACTTATAGGCAAGATCAGTTTAGCTAAGGCAGTGTGAGACAGGCTAAATCAACATTGCAATTGAAATGCAGCAATAGGCATATTCCGTTGTGCTAGGGTAATATAAACAGGCTAGAACAACGTTGCTTATTAAGGTGCAGCAATAGCCAGATTCCATTATGCTAGGGTAATATAAGTAGGCTAAAACAACATTGCTTATAAAGATGCAGCAATAGGCAGATTCCGTTTTGCTAGGGTAATATAAGCAGTCTAAAACAACATTGCTTATTAGGATGCAGCAATAGGCAGATTCCGTTTTGCTAGGGTAATATAAGCATGCTAAAACAACATTGCTTATTAAGATGCAGCAATAGACAGGTTCCGATTAGCTGATAGAGTCATTGTGGATTCATGAAGTTAACGCAATCGGCACCAGTGCGGGGGTTGCCAGGGGGGGCAGTGCAGGTATGCGACTGGTGGGGGAGGGGACCTGGGCCTGAGATCAGAGGGTGGCCAGGTAACCAGTGCAGTTTCAGCCAGGAAGTTTAGCAAGGGGAGAGGAAGAGAAAAAGCAGAAGCAAAGAGAAAGCTTTTGAGGTGCTTCCGGAACCAGAGATGATTCTCCTCAAGATTCAGGGAGGCAGGGAGGCTGTTCCAGAGGGAGGCCTGAGCCGAGGAAAGAGATCCATCACCAACTTGTTGCTTGGAGAAGCGACTGACACTGAGGGATTTGGAGGCGGATGAGCGAAGAGCTCGAGAAGGAAGATATTTGGGAAAAGAGAGCTGAAGGTATTGAGGCCTTAAAAATCAAAGAGAACTGCTGGCAGGGGGTGGACAGCCTTAGGAGAGACAATTACAGAGGAGACCTTTTGATCTACAGTGGCCGCGGTTGTGGGAAGTGAAGTGGAGATATAGGGTGACACCCAGAGAAGAAGGATCCTGCATCATTTCCTTTACATGTGTTTCCTAATTCAGGTTCCAGAAGTGATCCCAATTGCACTGCAATTTTGTTTAAAAAAAAGCAACTAACCTGATGTTTGTTTAACTCTGACTCAGTGAATTGATCTTGGAGGCTGCACGGGGTTTGTTAGGTTTCAACCTGTAAGAGTCCATATAAACTGATACTTCACTTTTCAAGAAGCACCCTATTGTGCCACATCCATGTCAACACTGTTTTGCTCTACTGTTGCTCTGTCATCAACGCATTTCCAAAACCTTCAGTGTCAGTGCCAACACGTGCTACTTGAATAGGTCACACTTCTAATTCTTGTGGCCTCTCGTGAGCTTCTTCAAGGCTAGACACACATCTCTTCGCAGTAATGTATGCAATATCATATTTTATAGCATGTTTTGAATCAATGTACACAGGACTTAATGTGGAGTTAATCCCCCGTTCGAAGGGCTAGAACAGGGGATTAAGGCTATTAGCCCCCCAAATTACCAAAGCGGTAAGCCAGGGTGCTAAAAAAAAAGTATATTCATTTGTTCACAGGGACGCCACGGGTGGCCATTTGAACAAAGAAAAATACTTTACCAAGATGGCCACCAGGGAAAAGGAAGGCGGGGCTTAGTACGGAGCTCCTCTTCCCTTTCCATGGCGGTCAGCAAGAGCAGGGGAGAAGGAGCGGCTGCAGCAGCGGCACTCACTGCTGCAGAAATAAGGTAAGTGTGGGGTGGGAGGGTGAAAGAAACACAAAAAAGGAACAGAGGGTGGGGTAAGATGACCGCGGGGTAGCGGGCAGTCAGGTTGCCTGGAATGTGGGCTTTCAAGACGATTCAAGGCGTGTTCCTAGCCACCTGATTGGCTGGCTCCCGTGCCATGGTGCTAATATAACAATCAAGTTATCTGTCGGTTTAGGATCTTTGCGTATTGACTTGTGCAATGGTGTCCCCTTAGTTCCAGCTAAGAGACCCCACCCTGTTCCTGACTTTCATTATTCTATATTTCGCCCATATTTTCATAACATACCTCCCGGCGTGTCCTGACAAGCACGCAATAATGACCTACTTTCTGCCTTCCATTTATCTTATATCCTGCATGACTCCCTGCAAGACTTGGAACTCTTGGAAGGACATCAACTAAGAGACAAATCTTTGTTACGGTGACTATACAGTGGCTATATTTGGTTACTGGTGGAAGGGTTGAGTACCCACAAATACCCCACCAGAATGCTGCTATTTAAATGGTGAGCCCCCCTCATCCTTTTCAGCCGTTCAAAAAGCCTTTTCATATGGATGTAGACAAGCTGGATGGGTTATAACCCTTTTCTCAACCAACTCTTGGGGAAAGGGACGTGACCTGCTGGAAGCAGCAAAAGCTTGACTGCAGCTTTTGTGGCAAGCATCCAGAAAGTGACAATGGCACCCTTCCCTGGCGTGGGAAGGGCACACGAGGGGCACTAGTCTTCAAGGGAATCTGTTTTTGAACCAACAGCATGTTTCTGAAGCCGAGGGAATAACCCCTGACATACGTTGGTACTCAGC
Source organism: Ambystoma mexicanum (assembly GCF_040938575.1). Lineage (NCBI taxonomy): Eukaryota > Metazoa > Chordata > Amphibia > Caudata > Ambystomatidae > Ambystoma > Ambystoma mexicanum. The sequence continues at coordinate 1,150,832,513 of NC_090926.1, read as the reverse complement.
ATATTAGAGATTGATTGGTGACTGCAATCCTAATCTGCAGCTTTGACTGAAATGCCAAACACGTCCTGCAGCTGGCTGCCTTTCCAGTGTGTGCCACCTTCTCCATCGAAACTCGTGGATGGAATGTTTTGCTGCAAGAAGCTTGTTTGACGCTGTCCTGCCAGTTTAAGAGACTAAGGTACTGAACTCATGGGCTATGTGCCAATTCCAAAGCAGTCTTAGGCACCCGGAGACCTTAGCTTTTCCAGTGGGTTATCAGTACAGGTTAGGTCATCTTTATCCACCTGGCCCACAGCCATTATTACAGTAACTGATGTTGCATGGTATCCCTGTATTATTAATTCTTTCTGCATGTATTCCCTCTTGCATAATGAGACCCAGAGTATGCGGTCTATAGATTGCACGCTGCATTATCTGTGCACTTTCCTTAAAGACGTGTGTTTCTAATGTTTTTATTAGTTTCCTGTGTACAGAGCCATGCCGAGGCAGTTATTTTGTTTGGTGCTTATCCTATTACAGTTTTGTGGATGCTTCCAGTGCTGACTCACATCTTTGTAGCAGCACTTAGGACCTGTTGTTAAAGTAGAGCTGAAGGAGGTATACAATTCACCTTCTACCTCTTTGACCTTAATGACTGGAATATCAATGAGCCTGTATATGGTACACATTGTGATATAGTGCTTGGAAGCCTTGCATCGCCCTTGTACTTCTTCCAGCCACTATCAATGCATTACCTTCAGGCTTCCTCATTTGTTTGGGTACATTTCTGTAAAGGTACCATTTGGGGTACGAGACCCCGTGGTGAAGGATGGCAAGCAGAATTTCCTTGCAGCAGCTTCTTTGGACATCTCGTCATTTTTGTAAATCTCATTGAGGGCCGCATCAGGTAACGAAGGCCCCATGGGGATGGTTTGCAATGGTCGTTGAATTTCCAGGCATCCTCTCAAACTGGACATGGGGCCTGGTCTCCACGGTGCTGAGGATGGAAAATAGATACTAGGATTCTCTTGTCTTTAGGACAAAGAGCCTGGTCCTTCTTCCTAAGAAGAGGTGTCCTGGGTCCTTACATAATGTACCTCAGGGTTGCATGGCTTAAGGAGATGGGATCATGAGCCCCGTTGTTGGCAGTCATAACTGGGGTTCTTTTATTCTGACTCAGAGAGGGGACTTCGAGTAAGAGGGAACTCTATTAATCCCACTATTTCCAGCCTCCAAGTACCTCACGGTTTTGGTACAACTAGGCTGACTTTCCTTATCTAGAGAGTCTGCTCTATGCATGGGGATAGAGTCAGGCATCTGACTTCAACACACTTCTCAGGTCTAATTGATACAAATACATTTTAATATTTCAATATCAATACTTAAAATAATGTTTTATAGGAATAACTTGAAAAGTACACAGAGCACATACTATCATGATAGCAAAAATATATATATTTTTACAGTAGCATGTTGAACAGCCATCCACTACTAATAGCTTCCAGTTTTAAAAGCTTGGCTTGTGTAATACGGTTTTAGAAAGGCACCCAAAAAAGTAGTGGAACTGTGACCTGGTCAGGGAGCAACACGCAACACATTTTTAAAGGGTTGCAGCCATGCTGCTTGACAGCCAGATGAGTTGAAACAGACTTCAGTTTAGCCGTAACTGCCATTGGGTGTTACAGTGGAGACATGTGCTTTAAATTCACAAAAACAGTTCAGGAATGGTGAAAATGGGTGCAAAGAGCAGTGGAACTGTTAACAGTAAAAACTAGTGAAACTGCTCCTGGACGTTCCTGCTCACTTCAACCACTGATGTTATGGTATCTTGAATTTGTATAGAGCATATCAATGAGACATGTCAAGAAGACATCTGACATACTCAAGCGTGAGACCCCGAGCACCATATTTCTGTCCAACAAACAGACATATATTTGCAGAACTCTGTGAATTTAGTCTGTGAGTGTTGAGAGCACGCTGACACAGGAGAAGATGCCCTCATAGAGCCATGGCCTCTTGGACAAGACCTAGCTGGTGCTATGAATTGTAATGATATTATCTTATATAGTAGAAACATCATGTATGAATCCATTTTTTTAGAGAGCATGTGTTGTTTGTCTCCATAGAATGATTGGTGGCAGCAATCTGCTTGTAATTTATTGTTTAGGTTATAAGTATGTAGCCAATGGGTCAACTCTGCCAGTAACAGTCTTCTTTCTATGATAAGGCCCCAGGCAAGGTTTTGCACTTATGGTGGGATTGGTTGTGCCGTTACCAGCAGGGCCAGCCTACTGCTTGGTGTCTGCCCTCTTAGCACAATGTCTGCTGTAAATGCCCTCATGGGTAGAGTCCATTCATGGAAGGAAAATTGGCCAAACAATCATTGCTGCGACAAGAAGAAAAGGGTGCTCATAACATGCCGTTTTCATTTTCCCTGGCATCCCCAGAGTGACAGAAACCGAGAAGCCATGCAAGGCCCCTATTGTGAGAGAGCAGCTGGCTGATGTTGAGACCCATTGGAATATGCAGGCCAGTTCAAAAATATTGATTTCCGACATAAGGCCTAGTGAATGAACAAAACAGGCCTCTTTCAACTTTACCAACGTGGACAGGCGCTCAAGTGAAGGAAAATGTGCCTGAGAACCTAACACTGCTCTATGTGCACAATGCATGACAAACGACATGTGTGGCTGAAAACGCTGTTTTCATAAACTGTGAAAAGGCACTATTTGACTGGAAAAGACCGATAGCAGCATGTTACATTAACGTCTATGCAGCATAAGACTGTGTTCCAGGAACTTAAGTGAAGCTGAGCATATTACATTTGACACAAATGTAAACACCTACTTTCCAACATCCAAAATGGCATAATTCAAAAGAAAGTCATACTTGGTTTTAAAGGTGAACACTGGTTTCCCATGGTAAACTGTGGTCTATGTTGAACAATGCAGAAAACTACTGTCACGAACCGAAGAAGCTGGCGGTTGTGGCCCCGTTGGCGCATGAGCCGCCATTGATATTGCCGCCACGTTCCCATCCACCGTACTGTGACGGTCTAGTTTTTTCGGAGTACGCCGTTGCAAGTCCATTTCTTTGCGTTCAACCCGGAAGCCGACGCGTTGCAACCCTTCGCGTTTAGGCTTTCGGGTTAACACGCTGTTTTTCCTCTAGCTCTTGCTTCCCTTCCACCCTCCCTGCTTTCCGCCTTGCTAATGCTGCTCTAGTGCTCCCCTCTCTTCTTCTGTCTGCTCCCCCATCTGATCTCCACATTTACATGCTGTATGACTTCAACGTACCTTATACCGCCCAGTGCACGTCCGCTGGAACGACCAAGGAACTACTCCACCGGAACCCTCGGATTCCTGCAGTTCTCCTCTACCATCCAACAAGACAGGGGTTTTTTATGCCGTAAGGCTTTTTCCCCGGACCGGCCTGCTGCGGAAGGAGGGCCCCTCCTGGACCTCCTAATAACGGGTTCAGGGTGGCTTCCTCTCGCGGCCGGCCTTATCGGCACAGCAAAGAAAAAACACTGTGGAGGAAGAGGTTCGGAGCAAACCCGGAATCCAAACCAGGTGAGGAGGAGGATTGGGAGCAGGGGGATCAGGAATTGGAACCATTACAGCCCGAGCCTGATAGTTTGCAACGCCTAAGTGTAGCAATGGCCACTCCCGAACAGATCCAAGAACTCATTAATGCGGTTCAGGCTATGAATGTTGAACTACAGAATGTTAAAGCTGACAACACTGCCTTAAGACAGATGATCGCTACACGAGAGACGCGTGAGATGGACTTATCCCCTATGATCCTGTCTTCAGGCAAATATGACGGGAACCCCAAGAAGTTAAAAGAATTTATGGAAGCATGCTCCATTTATTTTGCATTCCGCCCCCAGACCTTTTCTTCAGATCATACCAAAGTCGGATTTATGGTATCCAACATGACTGGAAATGCCCTAGCCTGGGCAACCCCGCAAGTCTTAAACAATGATCCCGTCACACATGATTATGGGGCTTTCTTGAATCGGCTTAGACAAACCTTTGAGCAGACCGAGATCACGCATGTAGCCACAGAAGAACTCCTAGACGTTCAACAAGGCTCTAGTGATCTACTTACGTACATTTCAACTTTCAAGAGACTTGCTACTGAAGCAGGTTGGCCAGAACGGGCTCAATATACCATATTTCGTCGTGGTCTCAAGGAGGAGATCAAGGACGAACTAGCCCGCATAGTCCGACCTACCACCCTGTCGGATCTGATGTCTCTTGTGCTCCAGATTGATTACAGGCTGAATGAACGAAGGGTGGAACGAAGAAAGCATAAGCCTCCCGTGCCCCACACTCCTGGTGCCTCCTCCCTGCCTATGTTGCCATCCCGAAGTCAAAGGGAAGAACCAATGCAGATAGGGGCGGCTCGAGCGCCCTTAACTTCAGATGAGAGAAGAAGACGAAGAGAGTCGGGCCTCTGTATGTATTGTGGTTCAAATACACACCTGCTTCGTAGCTGTCCGGATGTACCCCCTAGGAAGACGGGAAACGACCTACCTCGGAACTAATGGGGACGAGTCTCCGAGGTCTAACCCCAAGTCCCTATGTCACGGTAACCATCTCTTCACCCCCAGACACCATGGACTCGCGTCTCATGGTAGTGGCCATCCGACTGGAAACTCCCACCTCAGTACTTCATACCATGGCCCTTTTGGATAGCGGTGCCGCAGGCATGTTCATGGACACCCAGTGGGCACACCAACAAGGACTCACCCTACAGAAACGTGAAGGTATACAAAAAGTGGAAAGTGTGGACGGATCACCCTTGTCTTCTGGTCCCATAACCCACTCTACTGAACTTCTCAAGGTACTTATACTCCAACACATGGAACAATTACAGTTCGATCTCATTCGGGCCGCCCATTTCCCCATCATCCTGGGGATCCCCTGGCTTAGGAAACACAATCCAGCCATCGATTGGACCCGAAACACCATGGCCTTTGAGTCGGAATACTGTAGACAGAGTTGTTTGTCACGTATTCCAAAAGAGACGGTGCAGATTTTGACTTCCGAACGCAAGGAAGTATGTGACATTTGTACTATACCCACTGAGTTGGCTGAATTCCGGGAAGTATTCAGTAACAATCCGGTTTTGGAATTACCCCCACATCGTCCGGAGGATTGTGCCATAGAGTTGGTACCAGATGCATTGGTGCCCTTCGGCATCATGTTTTCTTTATCCATCACAGAAAAGAAGGTCCTACGCACCTACCTGGATTCTCATCTTACCAATGGGCTCATCCAGCCTTCGAAATCCCCAGCCGGTGCCCCTCTTTTTTTCATACCGAAAAGGGATTCAGCTGAGCTACGGCCTTGTATAGATTATAGGGGCCTTAATAGGGTCACCGTTCGTGACCGCTATCCCATGCCCTTAATTTCCGACATTTTGGAGGCCGTTCAAGGAGCCACCATCTTTTCGAAATTAGATCTACGGAGTGCCTACCATCTTCTACGCATAAGAACAGGGGATGAATGGAAGACCGCTTTCAGAACACCCTTTGGTTTATTTGAGTACAAGGTCATGCCTTTTGGGTTGGTCAATGCCCCGGCAATTTTTCAACGGTTTATGGACCGCCTGTTTTCCGATCTGTTGTATGTGAACACAATAGTTTACCTCGATGACATCTTGGTATTTTCACCGTCTCCCCAAGAACATGCCCAGCATTTGAAGATGGTCCTTCTACGTCTTCAATCCCAACACCTCCTGGTCAAACCCGAGAAGTGTGTATTCAAGACCTCCTCTGTCCCTTACTTAGGTTACATCCTCTCCCAAGAAGGCATATCGATGGATCCCAGGAAGGTGACGGCCATATTAGAATGGCCCGCTCCATCCTCCCAGAAGGATGTACAAAGGTTTTTGGGTCTGGCAAATTTTTACAGGAAGTTTATCGGTAAATTTTCCCAAGTTGTTCTACCAATCACAGCTCTGCTCAAGAAAGAGGCCAGAAACTTTGCATGGACCGACCAAGCCAACCTAGCTTTCCAGAGATTGAAGAAGATGTTCTGTACTGCCCCTGTCTTGCTTCAGCCAGACCATAATCAACCTTTTATAGTAGAAGCTGATGCCTCTGCAAATGCTTTGGGAGCCGTACTTTTACAATCCAAGGATGGAGAAGAACACCCTGTGGCCTATCTCTCAAAGACCCTGTCAGCAAGCCAAAGAAATTACTCAGTAATAGAAAAGGAATTGTTGGCCCTTAAGACAGCGTGTGAAGAATGGAGACATCTGTTACAAGGAAGTGCCCATCGGGTTATACTGCGCACCGACCATAAGAACTTACAGGTGCTCAGGAACATGGAATGTGTCAATTCCAGACAGGCACGCTGGGCCCACTTTTTTAGCCAATATGACTTCTCCATCACATATATTCCTGGCACCCAAAACAGTCTAGCAGACGCCCTGTCCAGAAGAGACTCACCTGCCACTCAGTTGGCTCCACCGTTGGAGTACATGTTTCCCCGTAACCGGTTGGTGGGAATCATTACCTCCTTCCTCCAGGATGTCAAAGCGATTACTACCCCGGAGCTGGAAAATAGGGTGCCTCTCAACCTGCGGAGGCTTGCTAGATGGTCTGAGGGTCTTTTATTCATTGACCGAAGATTATGCATCCCTTCAAAGCCTTTCCAACAAAAGATCCTGAAATGGGGTCATGACCATGCTATTTCTGGGCACAGAGGCATACGAGGTACCATTGACCTGATATCCCGTTCTTTCTTTTGGCCCTCTCTCACTCAAGACGTTAAGAAATATTGCCGTACCTGTCAGGTTTGTGCCAAGAGTAAATATTCCACTCACAAACCTTACGGCTTGCTAGTGCAATCAGAGGCGCCTGTTCGTCCATGGTCTCAGGTTTCAACAGACTTCATAGTCGACTTACCTTCGTCCCAGGGGTTCTCTTGTTTGATGGTTACGGTGGATTCTTTCTCGAAACTGGCTCACTTCACTCCGCTTCCAGGAGTCCCATCTGCATCGGTGATGGCAGAAGTGTTTCTCAAGGAGATATTTAGGTTACACGGGCTGCCAGACAAGATAATATCTGATCGGGGGAGCCAGTTTACTTCTCGTTTCTGGGGGGCCTTATGTCAGCGATTAGGTATTGAGCGGGCCCTCTCCTCTGGTTTCCACCCTCAAACGAATGGCCAAACCGAAAGACTCAATGCCTCTCTGGAACAATATCTCAGGTGTTATACTAATAGCTTGCAGGATAACTGGGTTGCCTTATTATCAACAGCAGAATTCGCTTATAATAATGCCATACATACTGCCACAGGCCTTAGCCCTTTTTTCTGCACTTATGGATTACATCCTCGAGGCATACTTCCTGTTCATAATCCCCCTTCCACCATTCCAACTATAGAATCCATTTTGGCTGACATAACCTTAGCCCACAAGGTGGCTCAACAGAATTTACTTCTATCTCGAAGGAGATACAAGGGACAGGCGGATCGTTCTCGTACCCCCTGTCCCGATTGGAAGGAAGGGGATAGAGTATGGCTATCTACTAAGTTCCTCCCTCGGTGGCTCCACCCATCCAAATTATCTCCTAGGTATTTGGGACCTTTCAAGATTGCTAAGAGGGTTAACCCCGTGTCATTTAAACTGCTGCTTCCCAAAAGTATGCATCGCATACACCCAGTATTTCATTCCTCCCTCCTTCGTCCGGTAGATCCGGACACCCCTTCCATTACACAGAAAGGGATACCGGATTTAGTGCCATCCTCCCCAGAAGAGTATGAGGTATCGGCCATAATAGATTCCAGATACAGAAAGGGCCGACTGGAGTATTTGGTGTCTTGGAAAGGTTATCCTCGTTCTGAGGATTCCTGGGAGCCTGTCTCCCACATTCATGCTCCTATACTCACCCGACGCTTCCATAGACTCCATCCGGGTAAACCTGGTGGTATAGGTTTGGGAGGGGGGTATACTGTCACGAACCGAGGAAGCTGGCGGTTGTGGCCCCGTTGGCGCATGAGCCGCCATTGATATTGCCGCCACGTTCCCATCCACCGTACTGTGACGGTCTAGTTTTTTCGGAGTACGCCGTTGCAAGTCCATTTCTTTGCGTTCAACCCGGAAGCCGACGCGTTGCAACCCTTCGCGTTTAGGCTTTCGGGTTAACACGCTGTTTTTCCTCTAGCTCTTGCTTCCCTTCCACCCTCCCTGCTTTCCGCCTTGCTAATGCTGCTCTAGTGCTCCCCTCTCTTCTTCTGTCTGCTCCCCCATCTGATCTCCACATTTACATGCTGTATGACTTCAACGTACCTTATACCGCCCAGTGCACGTCCGCTGGAACGACCAAGGAACTACTCCACCGGAACCCTCGGATTCCTGCAGTTCTCCTCTACCATCCAACAAGACAGGGTTTTTTTATGCCGTAAGGCTTTTTCCCCGGACCGGCCTGCTGCGGAAGGAGGGCCCCTCCTGGACCTCCTAATAACGGGTTCAGGGTGGCTTCCTCTCGCGGCCGGCCTTATCGGCACAGCAAAGAAAAAACACTGTGGAGGAAGAGGTTCGGAGCAAACCCGGAATCCAAACCAGGTGAGGAGGAGGATTGGGAGCAGGGGGATCAGGAATTGGAACCATTACAGCCCGAGCCTGATAACTACACTCATGTCTTTTAAACTATTATATTAAAGAAATACTTTACTCATGGACAGTTGGCCCAAAGGTAATACAAAATGTCATGCTTGTTTTCCCCATTGAACTAAATTCTGTGTCCCTGGAACTCTGACCTCAAAAACCTTTGGCTGGGGCCCACCAGGAAAACAGGGTGGTTTCAGTTAAATCCAAAGATTAGATCAAAATTGTGGAAGGTTCAGATAAAGCAGCCAACAGAACTGACCTTTCAGGACTGTTTTGACCCCAATAAACTGCCTCTTAGAACAACTAATGGATCTTCAAAGACTGTGTAGAAATAGACATTACTGATAAACAGATGTCTAAGTCATGTGACTTTGGAGAAATGGAAACGCATCAGGGGTGAGCTAGATGTGAAACTGCAGGCTTCTATATTGAGTGCCATTTTAAACACATTGCACACCTTTTCATTAATAATAGGAGAACCCTACAGGGTGATGGGCTCATTTAGGACTCATTTTGAAGATCATCAAACACCCATCAGTTCTATGTAAATATTAACCATATGCCATGTGTGTAGTTTCAGTTAGAGATGAAAATGGGGTTGTGACACTCCTATAAATCATAAGAATCTGAAACTTGATGAACTGAAAGAAAGATAAATTAATGTGTGTTCTGAGAAGTTTGATATTTATAACTATTTCAGCTCATGAATAAACTGTGCAAAATGACAGATCCTCCCAGGAAGGTCATGCTGTGATAAAATTAGTGTCCCCTGATTTGTCATAAATTATAGAATTCATATTTATGAGTTTTGTTAAAATTCAAAAGCGAATAAATCTAATTTCCAGTGTTTTACAGCCACTATAGTTGATAAAGTAATTGGGTGATCCTATTTTCCCCTTTTTTCCCAAACCAGAATTGCAAAAAGCTGTGCACGTCATTTTTAATGTAGTGTGTTCCAAAAATATTTCCCCATTGAGTTTATTTCCCAAACCCAGCCTTTCCAAAAAAAAAGACAACACGAAATTCCCAACCTATTCCCACTCCCTAAAAGTAGACTTTGAACTCAGAGGTGTCACTGATGACTGATGCCTGGATGGGGTGGAGGGGGAGGAGGGGCGGGTGCTGGCAGAAATGAGCATGTTGATCAATGAAGTGAAGATTGTGCAGTATTAAAGTTTCTTATGTATGAAAGTGCAGATAAATTCCATTGTGCTGATTTGAAATTCAATCTGTGTTGTTGTGACAATTGAAAGTTTATTCAAAAATATATGTTGGTCATATTGATGCAAACAAATTTCATAAGTGATTATTATGATGTGCCACAGAGTTTGTGGTTTGTGTTATGGTAAAGAACGTACTATCAATTGTGAAACTGTAAATAAATATATATCATTTCTATACACCAGCCTGGTTCAAGGCTTATTGGTGATACAGGCGGTATCAGTTGAGTAGTAATAATAATTAATAATAATAATAATAATAATAATAATAATAATAATAGTAATAATAATAATAATAATAATAATGATGGAATTATACAGTTTGGAGACCTAACCAAATTAGAATCTGCTAAGCGCTTTGTTGTGCTACATCTTGATTGGGGGGTGGGGAGGATCTCCCCGAGTTGAGAGTGACAATCCAATTAACCGTGACAAATTGGAGGCTTGAGTCGGGAATCGGTTGAGAGTTTTCACTTGTAACATTTGCAATAGCAGCAGACTATTGATATTGATTTGGGTGTTATTACATTACAGTGGATAGAAAGTTGTGTTTGCACTGTTAAAGTGCCACTCAGACTTGAACCCTGGTTCCAGGGAGGTGTATAGATAAAACATAAGATTGAATAGAATTGTTTTGATTTGACATTGTGAGTAGAAACTAAGCCAGAACAGGTTGGGATTTTGCCCTTGCATAGAGAGTGCATAAGGTTGCAGAACACATTTCAAATTGTGCACCATAGAAATCAATGCTGCATGAAAGTAAATTAGTAATTAACGGGAATAGGCAAAGATAAACAGGATTTGTGGCACCCTTACCTGTCAGGGTATGGAAAATCACCCTCCGATCATGGAGTGGGGACCTCTCTTCCAGGGACCTCAAGCCAATTAACCACTTCATATGTTCAGAGTGCCACTGGCCTCATGCGTAACACTTATCAAGAACAGGGAAACATGATGCAGCTGGACTCACCCAGGGCTAGTCAAACTCATCCAGAAGGTCAGTCCTTATCTGACATCAATGAGGATTCAGGGTTACCAAGCAGAAGGTAAGGTGGATAGGCCAGTGGGTTCTGGGAAATCAAAAATACCCTAGTGAGTACTTCTGACCAGGAGGACTCATGATGAAAAGATCAGGGAGTTGGACTGGCAGAACATGAAACTACAAAGGGACCACCTAGTCCACTTTGCAAAAAAATAACAGCCAGGGTTTCGGCCTAGAAAGAGCATCTTGAAAACCTCAACACATTCAGGGGGATGTTTGAATTCCCCTGCATGCATGGAAGGAGGGAAGAGGAGGATGTGTACTCTCCTTTGCAAATAGGGGATTACAAGGGAAATGACCCTGAGAGTTCACAGCACCACAGGAGAGAAGAACCCAGACCCGGTAATTCTGGGAGATTTTCCCTGTCTCATAGGGGTAGGGAGTACCGAGTTTACAGGGAATGGACCACCAACAGTATCAGCACTGAGTCAGAAGGTGAGTGGACTCAGGTGCAGTAGAAAAGGAAGTTTGCCAAACAGAAGATATCTCTTGCGAAAAACCCAAATCGACAGATAAGGGCCATAACGAGATTCATGACTCCCTACCACAAGAATGCAAAATATTCGGTATGGGCGCATTCAGAGCTATATGAACAAATGATGACATCATGTAGAATTAAAATTGATGGAAACTGCTTCAAGTTTGTCAAGTGGGCATTCTCCCCTGAATACTCAAGCTTGTTTGCAGGGCAGGAGGATCAAAGTCACTGTAAATGGTCCACCTAGAAGGTGGGTATTTTTAAACAATGTTCTACTCATAGAAACCCACAGGAGGCCTGCAAGGCAGCATACAAACTGCAGTGTGGGGAAGACCAGGTGCCTAGAGAGTTTATGCAAGATCCTCTCTCTCCCTACTTTCAAGACAATAGATTCCTGAACACAGGAGAAGGGAGACCTAGAATGGAAAGTTATCAGAGAAATTTCCAATAGCTTAGCTCCTCTGGGAGAAGGGACAGTTGTTATTTCTGGGAGCAGAAAAGGTATGAATGAAGACCTCCCTACCAACCAGAAAATGTTTTACAACTGGAGCGACAGGTCCAACAACTAACCCAATACCTGGGTCGTATGCTGAGAGCTCAGTGCAACCCTCAAATGGAACCTGCTGCCCAGAATAACCCAACATCCGGGTCTGATGCCCCGGGGAAATAACTGCAAGATAATTCTGACTACCAATAGGTTCCTGAAGAAGGGGAAGGGAGATGTGAAGCCCTAGAAGAAGCATTCTTTTCCACCAGAACAAAGCCCCTGGATAGCTCTGAGCCTGAATCTTCGATCCACGAAAAGCTGGAACCTATAGAACAGAGGGTAAGTAGGAGGAAGCAAAAGAAAACCCACTTTGTGGAGGAAGTCCGCATTATCCCTTTTCAAGGAGCAGAATCCCCGGAGGAGTCAGGTAAGAAAATCTTCTTTTTCAGGGACGGAGGGATCGCTCACAAGGAAAAATGGGCCCCAAAAGACCCTGAGTTTGACTTGGTAAGTATGCAAACGGACCCAGAGCAACACATTCTTAAACCTCAACAATGTCCCCCAGATGACCCTGAAATCACTTAGGTATCCTCCCCCCAAAGAGCTTCTGGGAACTGTCTCCAGAAAAAGGGGGCAGTAAAGAATCAGGGGCTCAAGAGGATCCCCCAACTCCATCTGTTTCTGGCTGCAAACCTTTTCTTACAGATTCCCAGACTCCAACACAGAAAACTGCCCCAAGATCACAAAGTGTCGGAGTACAATATAAAAAAGTTAACCGAATATCTAGAACATAATACAAATTATCTATGCCTCCTTGAGGAGAGAGAAGGAAGATATTATGCTCCCGTGAAGGTAAAAGGTCAGTGTGCATTATCAGAATTGGTGGATACTGAATCCCAAGCCACCCTCCTGTCCAAAAAAGCCTTTGACCAACTGAACTCAGGAAGGGGGGAGACTCACCAAATTCCCCTCAAACCGGTTCCCATACAACTCCACAACTTTGATGAGAATAATATTTCCATCAAAGGGACTGCGGATCAGGAAATAAAAATTGGGCAACATAGGGTGACACACCCGGTGATAGTCGTAACTACAGAGGGCAAACCTTGTCTACTGGGGAATGACATGTGGATCTGTGCTGCTCCTCTGGATTGACATTATTTACTCCCAAAGAAGTGTTCTACTTCTGCAAGTGGGGGATCGTTTTTATTATAGATGTAGTTTAACATGGTAATGAGAGCATTGAGAAAGTATCTTGAGACATTAGCAGGATCGAGAGAACCGAGTTGTCCTGCATTTTGTATTTTTATTCCTTCTTTATTTTGGTTTGCAATATGTATGAAGTCATAGAAGTCATCCCATGCATATTCTGCACAATTCCGAGTAACACACCATGTAGGGGGCCTAGGTTCCTTAATATTCAGTGTACCTCAGCATGACATTGGAACCACTATTCTTTTGTAAGCCACATATTTGCCAAGAGATTTGTAATATTTGGCAAGAACACTTAATCTTTGTCTTTTATCTTTGAAGGAGTTCAGTAGCTGACATGTTTAGAAAATGGGTCCCTGTTTTTAGTGTTTGTTCAACGCCACAACACAGAGTAGCTAGATCACTTTCAATCAAGAAATGGAAATGGGTTCAACATTTTGCAAGTATCTTGAATCTTTAGACTACATTCTTAGCTAACGATATTCTGATGCACTGATTTTTATTATCATTATTATTTTTATATACTGGTCTTTCAGTGTCTCTTCCTCCTTTTCCTGTGGGGAAGAGCAGAGGAAAAGAATGTGCTTCTAAACTTTTTACAATATACTCATTGGAGAACCTTTGACATTACGCATTTAGGGGGTAATTCATAGAATCCGGCGCACAAGTGGTGCACGCGGCTGGCGCACAGTGTGCACGTGCAGCAGTCTGCGCCAGCCGCATGCACCAAAATCCATTTACACGCACAGCGTATTCATGGATTTTAACATCCATAACCAGCCGTGGCACAGAGTGGCGCTTCGACCTTGCAGCAGCGCCAGTTACGCCCCCAACCCCGCCCCGTGTGCCATGAACAGCGCAAAAATCTCGTACATGGCGCACAGGCCAGTGGATCAGCATACAGCCCGCCAACCATGAAAACGTCTGTAAAAATCCCTTTGCACCCCTCCGAATACACATACCCGCTCGCAGCGGGGTGCGCATGGAGAATCACACGCGATAGGCCTTGTGCGAGTGGGGTACGTGTATTCTGAGTAGTGTGCGGGGAGAATCACACGCGAAAGGGCTTGTGCGAGCGGGGTACGTGTATTTTGGGGGTGCGCATGGAGAATCACACGGCACAGGCCTTGTGCGAGCAGGTACGTGTATTTAGGGGTGCGCGTGGAGAATCACATGCGATAGGCCTTTTGCGCGGGGTACGTGTATTTCGGGGGTGCGCGTGGAGAATCACACGCGATAGGCCCTGTGTGAGCGGGGTACATGTATTTCAGGGGTTCGCGTGGAGAATCACACACGATAGGCCCTGTGCGAGCGGGTACGTGTATTTCGGGGGTGTGCATGGAGAATCACACGCGACAGGCCTTGTGCGAGTGGGTATGTGTATTTTGGGGGTGTGCGTGGAGAATCACACGCGATAGGCCTTGTGCGAGCGGGTACGTGTATTTCAGGGGTACACGTGGAGAATCACACGCGATAGGCCCTGTGCGAGCGGGGTACGTGTATTTCGGGGGTGTGCGGGGAGAATCACACACGATTTAGCTGGGTGAGCGTGGTACGTGTATTCTGAGGGGTGTGCGGGTAGTTCCTCACGTGAATTGGCAGTGTGGGTCCTCCCAGGTGTGCCCTGTACCCTCTCCTCAGCTCCTGCAGCCAGCCTACACCACAGGGGACTACCCTACACCCCTGGTCATGCCCCATAGGCAGCCCATAATAACTGCAAGATAATTCTGACTACCAATACGCATTTAGGGGGTAATTCATAGAATCCGGCGCACAAGTGGCGCACGCGGCTGGCGCAGAGTGTGCGCGTGTGGCAGTCTGCGCCAGCCACGTGCGCCAATATCCATTTCCACGCACAGCGTATTCATGGATTTTAACATCCATAACCAGCCGTGGCACAGAGTGGCTGCAGTTACTTTCCCAACCCCGCCCCGTGCGCCATGAACAGCGCACAAATCTCATACATGGCGCACAGGCCAGTGGACCAGCACACAGCCCCCCAACCATGAAAACATCTGTAAAACTCCCTGCGCACCCCTCCGAATACACATACCTCGCTCGCAGTGGGGTGCGCATGGAGAATCACACGCGATAGGCCTTGTGCGAGCAGGGTACGTGTATTCTGAGGGGTGCGTGGGGAGAAACACACGCGAAAGGGCTTGTGCGAGCGGGGTACGTGTATTCCGGGGGTGCGCATGGAGAATCACACGTGACAGGCCTTGTGCGAGCGGGTACGTGTATTTCGGGGTTGCGCGTGGAGAATCACACGCGATAGGCCTTGTGCGCGGGGTACGTGTATTCTGAGGGGTGTGCGGGGAGAATCACACGCGATAGGCCCTGTGTGAGCGGGGTACGTGTATCTCGGGGGTGCACATGGAGAATCACACGCGACAGGCCCTGTGCGAGTGGGGTACGTGTATTTTGGGGGTGCGCATGGAGAATCACACGCGATAGGCCCTGTGCGAGTGTGTACGTGTATTTCAGGGGTGCACGTGGAGAATCACACGCGATAGGCCTTGTGCGAGCAGGGTACATGTATCCTGAGGGGTCCGCGCGGAGAATCACACGCGATAGGCCCTGTGCCAGCGGGTATGTGCATTTCAGGGATGCGCATGGAGAATCATACGCGACAAGCCTTGTGCGAGTGGGTATGTGTATTTCGGGGGTGCGCAGGGAGAATCACACGCGATAGGCCTTGTGCGAGTGGGGTACATGTATTCCGGGGGTGCGCGGGGAGAATCACACGCGATAGGCCCTGTGCGAGCGGGTACGTGTATTTCGGGGGAGCGCATGGAGTATCACACGCGATAGGCCTTGTGTGAGCGGGTACGTGTATTTCAGGGGTACACGTGGAGAATCACACGCAATAGGCCCTGTGCGAGCGGGGTACATGTATTTCGGGGATGTGCAGGGAGAATCAGACGCGCGATTTAGCTGGGTGAGCGTGGTACGTGTATTCTGAGGGGTGTGTGGGGAGCTCCACACGTGAATTGGCAATGTGGGTCCTCCCAGGTGTGCCCTGTACCCCTTCCTCAGCCCCTGCAGCCAGCCCACACCACAGCGGACTACCCTACACCCCTGGTCATGTCCCGTAGGCAGCACATCCACGCTGGCCATGCCCCCCAGCCAACCCACAAGTCACCATGCAACCCCACCCACCCAGCATTGACGGGCACCTGCCAGCAGGACCCGACTAATGTCCCCCTGCACCCCCACCCACCCAGCATTGACGGGCACCTGCCAGCAGGCCCAGACTCATGTCCCCCTGCACCCTCACCCCCCCAGCATTGACAGGCACCTGCCAGAAGGCCCCGACTCATGTCCCCCTGCACCCCCACCCACCCAGCATTGACAGGCACCTGCCAGCATGCCCCGACTCATGTCCCCCTGCACCCCCAACCATCCAGCATTGATGGGCACCTGCCAGCAGGCCCCGACTCATGTCCCACTGCACCCCCACCCATCCAGCATTGAAGGGCACCTGCCAGCAGGCCCGACTCATGTCCCCACCCAACATGTCATAAAAATGTACATTCATGGGCCTCATGTCCACCAAAATCCCACTGCACGCCACCCCAGTCTTGCGACACAATCAAGTTTCCCATCCACCCCACACTGAAAGGCCTATTTCATGACACAAACCAAAAGTCAACTATGCTCATCGACACATGTCCGTCACACACACACACACTTGGTGCCAGTGATTGTGTAAACCCACATTGTGGCATGCAGTAAACCAATGAGCGAATGCCACACATGGAAGTAATAAATCAAAATGTATTGTGCACAAAATGAAGCAAATGGAATCAAAGCATGAAAATAATTTTAAACAAGAAAAAAACGCATGTCCAAAAATGAAAAAATAAAAAATGAAGTCACAATCCAAAGTAATCCAAAATAAAGTTAGTCCAAACTCTCAGTCCACCAAAGCAAATCCAAAGGAAACCTAAATTTAACAATCCATTGATCGATGGTGATGTAAAATAATATTTTCTGAGAAATCCACAGTTCAACTATGTACAAAGATTGAAACCAGGGTCCATGAGCCCAACACATTAATTAAGAACTAATTAACAACTATATACAAAAACGTGGGGCATTGTCCAAGCGTCCCAAAAGAAAAAAAAGAGAAAGGAAACCTAACACTAACTAACTATATACAATGGCGGCGGGCAAGTCCTACGGCTCACTATGTGATGTTGTGGGCCAAGGCATCATCGAACTCCATGTCAATCTCCTGGAGGCGGACCTCTGCCCTGGCCCCGAGGTCTCGCAGGGATGCAGTCATGGCCTGTTCCAACTCCCTGCGAGTTGCTTTGAGGCACTCAGCCCGCCTCAAAGCCCGGCGCATGGAGAACTCCGCCCTGACCATGGTGAGCTGCGCCGCTTCTGCCGCCGCCGTTCCACATCTATCCGCTGGCCCAACCGCAGCCACATGGAGGACACTCCCATTCCAGGGTCCTCCTGCCCTCTGGCCGATGCCTGCCCCTCTGATGTTGATGGCCCCAAGCCATCATCGCTCCCACCTGGACCCTGCTGCTGCTGCTGTCCACGTGCCCTGTCCGATGATGCCTGCACATCCTCCATCTGCTGGTCTCCAGTTGTTGGGGTGTCCACCCCTGCTGGACTGCTGACTCCAGACTGTGGCAGGGATGGGATCTCCACCAAGCTGGCTGTGTTGGTCAGGCCAGGTACACAGGGGGCCCTGCTGGAATCTGGGCCGAAAGACGGCAGGGAGAACGACTAGCGCATAGTCTCCACAGAGGAGGAGACGTCCGCCAGAGTGCGCGACACATGTAGGAACCCACCGATCATGGCGCCTCCCAACTGTGCCACGTAGCCACGTAGCTCTTCGTGATGGCGTGCGTGGTCCCCCCAGGAAGCACGAACGTCATCATGAATGACACGCATGTGCAACGCGACACCAATCAAGACGGAGCCCATACGGTCATGGGACTCCTCGTCCGCAGGTAGTGGAGAGCCAGATGACTTGGGCCTCACCCCTACCTGCGGACGGGCCTGGGACGGGGCATCCCTGCTGGTGCATGGTGGTGCAGTCACAGGGACAGCAACATGCACAGGCCCCTCCGCGGCGACCTGTGCTGCCTCCTGACCCTGGCCCTGGACTGCACCACTGGTACTACCCCCACCAGGCCCATGTGAGGCTCAGTAGCAGGCTCCGCTTCCTCTGTGGAGACCACCAAGCTGGATGTCTCCGCACCGTCTTCACCATTGCAAGCCCCTGTGGGGGCTCACCCGGCCCTTCCGCTACAGCCGTAGTGGCAGACGGGGCACCAGTCCCCTCGCTCCCGGATGATGGCAATTCCTGGGAGGGCGGCTGATCCTTGCGTCGCCTCCCGGTGGAGGCATCCCCGCTGCTTAGCTCCACAGCACCGTCTCCGACCTCTTCTTCACTCGACGCAGCGTAGAGGGAGACATAGAACACAAGCATCAGGGTACTGTACAACAGTCCCCTAGACAGGAAGCAATAACACATAATTGGCACTGTCAAACGTCACTTCCATCCTGTCTCTCCACAACACATGGGTCAATGCAGGCAACATACATGCAGAAACAGGCACGGCGCATGCAATCAACATCAGCATCCATGTACAAGGGCCTCTATTGACATAAATGTTACCTTAAAACTCACAAGCATCATGGCTCATACTGATCCCATGCACACACATCACCGGAGGGTCATGCATCATGGCTCGTACACCACAGACACAGTGGATACAAGGGTGACTAGACTGCATAAGTGAATCTAAACATTGTCACGGACATGTGTCATGCATCCATGGCATTTCAAAGTCACACACACGCTTCTCAGACAAAGACATGTACAACATACATGTACATGAGAGCAGCACCCATCTCTCACCCCCATCCATGTCCAAGAACAGGGACAGGCATGCATTCATGTGTGCATTCCGCATGCTGCTCCCCATGTTGCATTGGAACACATGCACCATTCATGTGGTTCACGCATTACTGGTCTCACATGCATTACCATGATGACCCTGCACACACACATCCATCCATGGCCTATGTCACACATACAGGCAAGTAGCTGACTACCAGCACACTGCAACATGCCCTGTTTCACACAGCAATGCATGGCCACTTACCGCTCGACTCCAGACGGGTCTTCCTCCGAAGGATCTGGGCGTGGAGCGCTGGGCTTATGCATTCCAGGACCCTCATCTGGATGTTGGTCAGGCTGACCTGGCACCCCTCTGCATCCTCTGCCTTCATGAGGCGCCGGGCCTTGTTGAGGGTCCTGGACCTGAAGTCCTCCCAGCGCTTCCGGATGTGCTTGATGTCACGGGTTGCCACCCCCTCCGCTTTGATGGCAACCACTACGTCCTCCCAGATCCTCTCCCGTCCTTCCTTGTCGGCGCGCGATGGTGTGAAGTGGGAATCATAATGCCCCAGAACTTGCTTCACCAGGACACCAAATTCCTTCTCACTGAAGCTGGTGGCCCTCTGCCTCTCTCGCTGAGGGTCGCCAGTGGTCTCGGATGGTGTTTACCACGACATGGCGACCCCAGAGGCAGGTGTGGGTGGGCAACTGGGTCCTGGGGCTGGGCTGTGGAGTGATGGTATCCCAGTCGGGAGTCTTCTGTTCCAGCAGCGGTGGACACAGCAACTGGACCCCTGCAGATGGCTGACGTGCAGGCACCAAATAGCAGGGCACGTGGGCAACAGGCAGGCAGCAGCAGATGGCATGTGAGAGTGTGCTTGGGGCTCTTAGGAGCAGGAAAATGGCCTTTTGGGCATGAGTGTGGTCTTCCGTGTGTTGTCGCGTGGCCAGCTTGATACAGAGTGATTTGGCACGTGAAAAAAGTGCACATCAGCATGTAATTCGAGGAAAGGCCCTTAGCACGTAAGCGCATCTGTGACGTAATGCGCACAGGCGTTTCCCTCAACACGGGTGCATAGTGGAACAGCACGTGAAAAAACCACACGTCCATTCGAGGAAAGGGCCTAAGTGTGTAAGTGACGTGACGCCGCTGGTGTTTCCCTCAGCACGGGTTAAAGGTGTGCGGGGCCAGCAGTTCGCTGTACGTGCCTTTTGTGGAGACCGACGTGTGTGTTGCTACTTCTTGTTGTTTCGCGCGCCATCACAACTTCACAATGGATCAAGGACGTATCTCTACTTTTGGCGGGGGTATTGGCTATGCGTGTTTTTCATCATCACGCTAGTCTGACGATGAGTCGTGCACGCTATTCTTCCCACTGCGGGTGCCCTTTTGTATCGCGTACCCGTTTTGAGGTCATAGTAGCTTGCGTGTCCCACGCGTATGTATTTTCATGTTCCTGGGTGCCACCGCATACTGCGGGAGGTTAATTCCACGCACGTCGGCTGCAGGGGTTGCGTGCACGGTTTTACTGCAGTTTTGGGGTGCCTGAGCATTGCGTGACTCGTCACTTAATCACCGGGGTCACATACAGCCTTGCAGGTGCAGGGGTGCTGTTAACATCTTGCATACCACCCCCTTCGCCCCATTTGCCCAGGACAATTGTCGTGTACACCTCCCATTGGCATTTCTACATCTGTGCCGGCACTACTCCATCTATGCTATGGTTGGGAGGCCATCAAAGGTGAGGGGCGCCTCAGCTGGGCGTACTCCTCATGGTGGGCGTGGTCAGGGATGTGGCCGGAGTGACCAGGGCGTTGGGGGACTCCAGGGTGTTCAGGGTGGCCGCAGAGGGGGAAGAGGCAGGGGTGCGCCACTTCGGCACAATGTTGTGCCATGTGTTGGTGCAGTCATGCCACCACCCCCTGTGGTTCCGGGAGATGCAGCTTCTGGCACTGGCGCCCATGTGACCCGGCAGTCCGTTTCATCGACTGGCACAGGCCCAAGGGTAGTGGTAGCTGCAGGTGCAGCTGTGGACACCACCATCCAGGCTCAGGGTCTGCCAGCGCAGGCTGTGTTGGCACTTGAAGAGTCCATGGAAGATTTCGAACAGGGCAGGAGGAACACTGTAGGTGCACGCAGGGCTGCCCTGACAGAGACACGTGTCCCTGGGGCAGTAATGTCCTCTGCTGCCCCAACCAGCCGGGTGTTGGCAAGTGCAGGGGCAGATGCAGCCAACAACACCCCGGTTGTGAGTCTACCAACCAGGACAGTCGCGGTCAATGACCCTGCCACAGCGAATGTTGCTGCGCAGGGTCCATTGAGGGCACCCAGCAGCCACTGACGCAAGTCAGGCCTTTGGTCGTCCTTCCACCGGCCACTGTCTTGGCTCAATCCACCGCTGCCACTGGCCATACTGATCAGGGTGGCATTTGCCAGCCAGGGTCCGCACCACTATCCAAGAAGAGGAAGGTTGCACCTGCAGCACAGGCTGGGACCCCACACACAGCCACGACCTCCTGCACATCGAGGAAGAAGCCTTTCTGTGCACAGGAACTGGACTTCCTCGTGGACTACGTGTGGGACCACAACCGTGACATGCTAGTGGGGCCTAATTGTCAAAGTACGGCTGCCCACCGTGATACACACTGGAAGCAAGTTGCGGAACAGGTGAGTGCATTCGGCCATGAGGTGCACACGACGCAAGAGTGCAAAAAGCATTGGAATGACCTCAAACGCAGCGCTAAGGCAAAGCGTGCCTCAAATTACAACATGACTCTGGTGACTGGCAGTGGGCCGGCACGTGAGGAGAAAGACCTCACTCCGCACGAGTCACTCGTTCCAGAGTTCATACCACCTGAATTGGTCGAAGGAGTGGGAGAGATGCCGGACTTTGATGCCCAGTCCAGTGAGTGTTGCTGCGTGTTTGTCGAGGCCATGTGTGTTTTACTTGTGTAATGTGTTGTGCATGACTGCCACTACATGTCATGTGTACATGGTTCAGATGTGCAAGTAATGCAATGCTTCACTGATGCATGGCTGCTCTGCAGGATGGTGGACATGTGGAGCAGACGGGGACTGCCCGCATCACCACACTTGCACCCTACTCACATGCTGGTCACCTGGATGCCCCTCCGGTCAATTTTCCAGCTCACTGGCCCTTCTGCATGTAGCCTGGGGTGTCCTTCCTCTAAGCCCTGGGACTATGTCATAGCATGACTAACGTGCATGTGTCCTCTGCCTGCATGTGGGTACTCCACGTAGGCATGCTCCCTTGCCCCTCCACCCACCTCTGCACCCCAATATCACCTTT
This sequence comes from Ambystoma mexicanum, assembly GCF_040938575.1. Taxonomy (NCBI): domain Eukaryota; kingdom Metazoa; phylum Chordata; class Amphibia; order Caudata; family Ambystomatidae; genus Ambystoma; species Ambystoma mexicanum. The sequence continues at coordinate 1,150,810,290 of NC_090926.1, read as the reverse complement.
GCACTGGTCTGCATCATTTTGCCGTAATGCAATGGCCTGTTCATGAGTCCTGTGTACATGCTAACTTTCACCAGCCCAACCCGCCAGACACATGCAGTGGGGTATATCATTGGTACTTGATGCAGGGTGTCTCACTTGGACTGTGCAGATGTCAGATGCTCCGCAGGGACATGAGTGCCCATTCATGCTCCATTTGCATTCCATGCATGCCCCTATGTGTCCTTGAGTTGATGATCATTGTAATACGTGTCCAGGGTGACCTACATTTCATGGCATTTCATGAGCCTTCCCCTGGCCACTGTGGCTCAGTCCTGCGTCTCACATGTTTAGGGTGTGACAGTCTGTGTGGGTCACAGGCCTCAGCCTGTTTCAGGCCCACTGACTCTGTCCAACTGGTGTAGTGTCTTCTGCACACGTGGGTGTACTACTGAGGGCTCATCATGTGGCCTGCTTACTGTCCCATCATCATCTGCTGTGTTGTCAGTTGACTCCGATGATGCAATTGATGCTAGTTAACACTGTCTGCCGATAAACAGGTGTCTGGTCATCCTTTTGATACCATGCAAGGCATCCCTGCATTTCCACTTAGGGAGAGGGGTGCTTTGCTTGTAGCCATGCAACCCATTGCATGCACATTGCACGTGATGCCTGAACTTGACGATGCCTGAACTTGACCTTGCACTGCCTTCACGTTTTCATATACACATCATGAAGTACTTGTACATGTAGATAGTGAGTAATGTACAAATGTTCTGCACTGCATCGAGCCACTTCTGAGTGGCATAACACCATTCTACATGCCTAAGCACAGTAGCAATGTGAAGTTGACCCGGCATGCATGGCAGGTTCTCTTTTGTGTTGACATGTCTGCTTCATGTGTTAGCTGTCTGTGTGATGTCTATGTGTGTGTGTTGTGTTCTTCTAACATGTGCATTGATATTTCTTTTTCTCTACTTTTCAGATGATGACGCAATGGAGCCGGAGGATGGTGTTGTCATGCCAGGCACAGGGTTGTTATCACTACAGCAACCCGGCACAAGTGGGGGTCGTGGGGTGGTAGACCACGAGAACCCACATGTGCTACAGTCCATGCCCCCCAGCCAACCCACACAGTATTTGGCTGGCAATGAGTTCAGCCCAGATGGCCACTCTGACGTCCATGTCGAGTTGGATGTGCATCAGGTCCATACGTCAGGGGTGAGTGATTCTGATGTGCACACTGCTCTGTCTGCGACACCTGCACTGAGGGGTCAGACAGTGGTGGGACTTCTGCCTGTGGTGGATCGGGATGCAGGGTCACCCTCCACACCAGTCGCTGATGGGCCTGGGCCATCACGTCGACGGGGGCAAGTAGTTGTGCATCCGCGGGCATTGCCAACCCAACGAGGACGGCCGGTCCTTGGGTCCCGCAAGTGTCAAGCCCAGCAGCGCGGTGGGTGCGCACCACCGAGGTACACTAAGTGGGAGCTAGACATGACTGCCAATTCAGAACGCCAGGGGGCAGCAATGGAAAACATAACTGTGAGCATGGAGCGTGTGGCCCAACCCGTGCTTCCCTCTGCCACGCAGGTGCTTCTCCAGAAGCGGGCGGCACAGTCCACGGCCCACTCTCTCAGGCTGGGCATGGCGGGCTCAGACAGAGCATGCCGGTCTGAGATGTTGTCTTTGCGTCAAGCAATTGCTGCTCACACAGAGGCACACATGGAGGCCCTGGGGGCTGAGTATGAGGCCCTCGGATCCACTCTGGGTGTCCTCTTGATGTCCCAGAGGGCGCGGTCAGAGGAGAGGTTTGCACAGCTTGAGCCTACCATCTCAGCTGAGCTACATGCTTGCCAGGAGGTGCATCAGTTGTCCAGCCAGGCCTTGCAGGAAGAACTCTGTGCTACACGTGTTACCTTGCAAGAGGAAGCACGTATCACGGGAGGTTCTGCATGCAGACCTATGTGTCATCGCCGCACAGAACCAGGCTCACCCGTCCGGCAGACTTGCTGCCAACGAGGGGCAAGCTGTGGCTAGGCGTGGTCAGGCTCCTGTGCCACGTCCTCCTTTTCATGAAGAGCCAGACTCGGATGACGAGGTATCTCCCACACAGGTCGGGCTGTGCAGGTGTTGAGCCCATGGAGGTTTTTTTTTTTCCTCAACATCATCGCATGTGGGTGTAGAGGTGCACCCTGAACCTCCCCTGGGTCGTATGTGGCCATTTTTTATTTTTCATTTTAGTTTAGTTAGTTAACATTCGATTAGATAGTTAGTTTAATTAGGTAATGTAGGTTTTTTATAGTTAATGTAATTAGTTAATATAGTTTAAAATTGCTTGTCTATTGTGCTTTCATGTGACGGTGTGGTGCTTTGTGGCTTTTGAAAGCATCCGCTGTCTGTTCCAGCTGGGCCATTCAAGCTTGTCTCGTGTATGTGTTTGCAGCTTGGGGTCCTGACTCACATAGGCCACTCCTGCTTCCCATATCCATGGGCTCGCAAGGATGGTTCGGTGTTGCAGTCTATTTCACAAGGGCTTTGGACTGTCATATCTGTGGCCTGTCTGCTGCTGTACTACTTGTGTTAACACCCCTAGTGGGGATAGTAGCGGTCTTATTGACGGCATTTCAGCATTAGAAATGGGTGGTTTCAGAAATCAGGTGTCCATTAATTGCTATGCATTGTGTTGTATGTTTATTTTCTTTAATGTACATGTGCTTGATGCACTTCATGCTGTAGAGAGTGTTTGCCACCCTTTGCCTGTCAAAATCACACTGATGGTGGGATGGTATCTGATGTACGTCTCTGACATTGTCCAGTCACAACCAGCATGAAGAGACACACACAGGTGACTTTCCTGCATTAATTTTGTGTTTTGTGCCCTTTCTGCAGGAGAATGAGCCTCCAGACCACCTTTGCCGGCAGACATGGGCCAGTGTAGGTCTGGCAGCTGGCCACGTTTGGTGGTGCAGACATGCGCATGTGTGTGCAAGCAGTGCCACAGAGCTTGTGCTCATACATCCAACAGAAGCAGACGTGTTTTCAGGAACTTCATGCAAGGTGAGCAGCACTAGGGGCACACACCACAGCCAACCTTCCACTAGGCCTATTGCACATGCATTCTAAGTAGCGCCACTGATGGTGAGCTTGGACAGTTATTGGTGTTGAAGCACACAGTACAGCTAAGATGAGTTGGTGGACACAAGGCAAGTTGCTTTCCAAGTTGTCAGGGGCACATGCAGGGGCTTTCAGACACATCCTCCAGTCCACCATGCTCCATTGAAGCAGATGTATACGCCCATTAGCGTTCAAAGCCTGGAAAAATTGAGCTGCGCACAGGGACACCCAGCGAGGGACAGACTGGTGTGCAGTGCATATCATTTGCATGTTCAAATTGACACATGCACTACCTCTTTTATTTGGGGGATGCCAGAACACTACTTTTACTGAAGTCGTACCTCGCTATATGCGTGTAGCTGCTTACCCAGGGACCATTGCATGATGTGTGAATCTTGACACATTGCTTTTCCACTTGCCACAGGCCCACGTGCGCCTGACTTACTGCATTGACAGTGTATGAACCATCACGGGGGGAGTCTTACGTATGGGTACGAAGCAGCAGACAAGAGTGTTTGTTTGTGGAGGAGTTACTTGCTTTGGGGCATGTATGGTGTTGTGTGTGTGTGTTATGGACACACACAGATTAGTAACTCTTACTATCTTTGCAGCATTGAACTGCTCCTGTTACCAGACCTGAGAGTGCGCAGGCAGGAGGCCAGCACTCACCCCAGAGATAAGTCTCTCTTTGAATTCCATTTGAGTCATTTGGTACAATGTGCATGATGTACATGGTTTTTCTGATTGAGTATGTGTTATTGTGAATAGTAGATTTTTGTCTTTTCCTTACTTTCCCTTCACAATCCAACTCCCCTCTACTGCCCCTCTTTCCGGTTATCCAGAATACCAATGCTTGTCCAGTCAACATATCCCTGACCCTCCTTCCCCACCGTGGTCTCAGAGGCCTGTGTAAGTTTGACCTTGCAGGCGCCCAGTCCACGGAGGAGGTGGTTGGTTCGTGTCACTCCTGCGCGTGGACAATGGAGCAGTGACACTACTCATCAGTTGGTGCTGCATCATTGTATATTATTTAGCAAACATTGTACACATCCTGATGTAGCATTGTTTAAGTGTGCTAACTTGGTTGCTCCATCATTGTGCTTGTACATGTGCTTTGAAATTTACTGCTACTTCAAGTCATCTACTGGAGACTCTTCAAGTGTTTTTGCTGCCTAGAGGCTTTTTGGCTGGCTTATGTGTTTGGCTCCTTTGAGTTCTCTTCGATTTGGTATTTTTGCCAGTCAGGGTGGCCTCTGAGGGTGCTGGACACTATTTACACGCAAGGTGGTAGATGGAGACAAAGGGGTAGGGTGATCCTGTGGCCAGGTAGACTTCAAGGAAGAAGGCTACATACCCCAGACACGGTTGTTCAGTAGGTAATGGTGATATTTGAATGAGGGAAGGTGTTTGGTTGTTGGACAGTTGTCGTGGCCTGCAGTGTGATGGGAACCCTGACATTGTTATTGTGGTGTCCTATGTACATGATGTGTTCTGCCGGTGAATGCCTGTTCCTGTGTTGTATTTACCTTTCAGGTGTGAGGGGATTGGTGTGTTTTGCCATGCTGGGGTGTGCACATGGACAATGTTCACATGTGATGTGTAGAGGACACTGATGGTCACTTGATTGGACATACATGTATTGAGTGCATGTCCCTACTGACACACACAGTCACACTATGCTCCACCACATGTACATCCACCCTTCCATGTCCAAATGTGCACACAGTTTGCCTTCTGGGCACCACTGTCTCCCTGCAGCACATGATCTATGACCATTTGTGGATCCTGTACATGCGTCAATTGTTTATTTATTTGTTTATTTTGTCCTTTTCATGTGATGCTCAAAGTGTCTCTGTCACAATGGCTGGTCACTATGCTGTGTGCTGAGCAGTGTGTTGGAGGAGATGCACACAGCACACGTATTCAGCAGTAGGGATTTTGCCTTGGCCAATTTGCATGTGAACAGGCATTGATTGATATGTTCATGCTACTACTGTTGGAATGCATTTGGGTATGACTTGTTTTGTGTGGGAGGTTGTTGGTCAGTCAGTTCATCAGATTCCATGACAGGCGTCATTGTGTGAAGGAAATTTCCATCTATCACATCTCACTTTGTGTATTGGTGATGTGTTGGCCTTTTGCTATTGCTTGCCATGTGATGGTGTATCAAACAAGGGTGATGTGGTTTAGGAGGGTTTGGATGACATTCCAGGGATTGTGATGGCCTGTTTTGCAGGGGTGTGTGATGCACACCTTGCATGTGTTCCTTTTGGTCACACACGATTGTTCATGTTTTAGTAGCTAGGGATGCACACAATGTAGCACTTCCATGGCAACATTCTCAGCGTGGTAAGGTTGTGACAGTTGACTGTCTCTTTGTCATCATCGATTGTCACCTAGTATGTGCCAGGCCTGTGTGCACTCCGCAGAGGTGGGAGTTTAGGTGAAAAATGTAGCCACAAGCTGGGTCCGGGCTGCCTCGCCACGTGCCCTATCCCCTCCCATGGGCAGCGTCTGTGCCTGTGGTTGGGGTTGTGGGGGCACCACCATGTCCACCGGGACGCCCTGCTGTGTTGCTACATTGTGCATGACACATGCTGCCACAATGATCCTGCACACTACTGGGGGTGCATAGAGTAGCTGCCCGCCAGAGCGGTCAAGGGAGCGGAAGCGTGACTTTAGCACTCCGAATGTGCGATCCACTATGCCCCTGGTTGCAATATGGGCAGCGTTGTATCTTACCTGGGGTGGTGTGGTGGGGTTCCGGATTGGCGTCATCATGTGGTTGCTCAGAGAGTAGGCACTGTCCCCTGGAGAGGTGATAATGGTTGTGATTATTGGGGTTTGTGTATTTGTGTGTGTGTGTGACATGCATGCATGTGCACAGGCATTTGTACTCACCTAGGAGCCATGTGTCGCCATGCTGCCCAGCTTCCAAGGCCCGGCTCAGGGCGGACATTCTGTATATGAAACTGTCATGGGTGGAGCCTGGGTAGTTTGCATAGACAGAGGTGATGATTCCCTTTGCATCGCATACCACCTGCACGTTGATGGAATGCCAGTGCTTGCGGTTTCGATAGATGTGCTCAGTGGCCCTAGGTGGACGTAGGGCCACATGGGTGCAATCTATGGTACTGAGCACTTTGGGGAAGTGTGCCACCCTGTAAAAGTCCTGGACTACGGCCTGCCTTTCTGCGGGTGTTCTGGGCATGTATATGTGAGTGCGGACTGAGGGGCGCGCAGTCATGATTGCCATCACCTGGTGTATGCAGCGTGACTGCGTGGTCTGTGAGACCCCCCCTACTATGGCAGTAGTCCGCTGAAATGACCCAGTGGCCAAATAATGCAGGCCATTGAGCACCTTCTCCAAGGGGCTCAATGCTTGGGAGCAGAGGGTGGGGGATGTATGGTCATCTCCCCACTTTTGACCAGGTCTAGGATGATGCGAGGTGGAAACCTATACCTGCCATAGACCTGGTCGTCAGGCATCCCAAAAAGGCTAGTCCGGGGGGAAAAAATGCGGGCCCTGGCTATACTCCTCCTCCTGCGGTGTCCCACGGTCAGTGCTGCGACAAATGGGGCATTCATCATAGCTGTATATGCGTGTTTGTTGTTTGTGCGCACTTTTAAACTGTGCGCGGGGACGCTTACACCTGCCTTACTGTGGCGGACATGTTGATACCTGTGCGTGTCTTTTAGCGTGCGCTTTTATTCGAATTTATTCGAATCCATGAATATGAGTTGTTTGCGTGCGTGTGGGCGTTCCATATATTTCCCGGCAGTACTTCCCCAGTTATGCCTTCTTTTTCATGCGTTGTTCCCCAATCCACGTGTTATGCCCCGTGACCCGCCCCCTTTTTGGTGTGTGTGCCGATGTTGTGCGCTTTCCCTGTGCGCATCGCGCACAGAGTTCGGGTTGTTGCAAGGACGTGTGCGCCTGCGTGCGCCACGCACGGATTTGGCACACAACCAGTGGACAACACGTGCAGGCCCTTCCCTGTATCGCACGCGTGCGCTTGCTTTTTCACGCTTGCGCCACCTTGCGCCAGCTTGCACTGAGATTTTCGGCGCACGTTTGTTGCATGAATCGGCCCCTCAATATGTTTCTAATGCATCTTCCATGGTATGTCTGAAATGTAGTAAGTGAATTGTATATTGGTCAAGAATTATCACAAATCACAGTCTCTGTGTCAGATTCACCTTCCTTATGGGATGCCTTAGCTGTCTTCTTTCCTCTTGTCTGTACTTTCATTGTTGCAGAGCTTTCCTTGTAGAGGAAGGGAATTCCCCCCCCCCCAGTAGCCACAGTGCCTGTCTATAGATACAGGCCAGACACAGAGGCCACAGGTGGATAAGTCCAAATATTAGGGAAAAAGCACAGGCTGAAAAAAAAAACAAGCTGTAGAAGATCCGGTATACCAAGAGTTGAATCCTTGCCGGCAATGACTGATGCTGATAAAAGTCTCTGCTGCTAATGTAGTCAACGGAAAAGGTATAATGGCAAAGGTCTTGTCCACAAATGATGAACGGGAGTGGACGTGAGAACAAAGGAAAGAAACGGGAGAAATTTAGAAGGAAGCCAGCAATGAACAATGACGGACGGCACAGCTGGCAGAAGAAAATAGAGAGGAATCTTGAGTGGAGAAAAGAAGGAGGGAGCGGACAAAGGGGAATTAGTGAGCAAGCAAGAGGAAAAGCTGGAAACTAAGCATCAGGCTAAGACACCAACAGCGTTCTACGTGCAGGGTTGCAACGTGATGGTTCTCAGCAGCTTTCTCGTGTAAATAGAAACACGGAAGCCATCTTGAGAACAACAACAAGACCTGAAATACACATTACAAGGATAATGGAACAGCACCATGGAATACAGCCATTTCCATTTCCTCCACAAGGAACACTGTCATGTCATGACAAGACAAGAATGTTCTCTGTAGTGATCAACACATTCAAACTGGCTAGTTTGTAGTATATCTTCATACATTTGTGTTGTTTATTTTCAGTTTTCTTCTATTTTTATATCTTTGTAGTAATCATTGTTTTGTTTAAGATACTCTACGGCTCATTTAACTTTGATTAAGTCAACTAGTTGCTGACTTTTTTGTTATTGTTTGGCACACCATTAACTAGTATAGTCAGGAATTGCTGTACTGGTCGTCCTACTCTGTGTGTTTACACATTTTCATTAAGATCCAATGGTAATAAAACTACCTTGCCACAAATGCCTTTGAGTAGTTCTGATAGAAGCAATTTTGCCGTCTTGGGCTGCAGATATATTACAGCTTGGAATGGGTGTACTGTTTGAATTATGATACTCTTATACAGATTATGTTGTTGGAGAGCATTTGTAAGTGGTAAGATGTATTGATAGCTTGAGATGGCATTTGCTTATCATCAAGTTACTATTACAGTATATGGACACTGTTAAGGGATCAGTAATGTATGTATTTTCTGCTGTCACATACACGGTCAATTTGAACCATTCTGATGCCTCCTTGTCTTCTATCTTGTAGGACATATCTACAATTTTTGTAGTTTTTGTGTAGAATAATCTGCGACAACAGACACATACTTTGCTATTTCTTTATTGTATGTGTTTTTAAGAAGGATAGTGTTAGAAAGTTGTTGGTTAATATTTTGTAAGTTAACTGTGTTCTCCAAAATCTTGTTCTGATTCAAAATATTGACTTTTTATGTGTTCTATTTATCTAAGGATGCAAGGATTTAGGAGATTTTCATTGAGCTTTTGTAGGTCTACAGCGGAACCTTTAGCATTGTACAATCTATGCACAAGGTTTTGCATTGTAGAATGGTGTATCACTAACATTTTTATGTGATGGAAGGTGCTTTTACAAGTGGTTCCTGAAATGCATGCTATTGAATGCCATCGTAGTCCAGTCTGAATGCGCACTGGACAGAGGGAAGTCCATGTTTCGTAAAATTTGTATTCTATTTGTGTCTTTTATTTTAGCATAGTGATTGAGGAATTGTCATAAACATTTGAATGACTGTTGATTGAATATTGCATATTGAGCTGCACGTCCATTTGTACACTGGACGACCTGCGTGGACATGAGAAACATTTCATTGAAAGTTTGTTGGGAAAGATTTTTCTATTAAGGTTTCATAATGGTATCTCCTACTATTTAATAGCCTCTTCCTGAATGTCATACTCTATGGCAATCAGGTTTGTTTGTTGTTGGTTGTGAAGTCAGAAAAGCTATCTATGTTCACATTGCGCATGCTTAGACGTTTTATTGTAGTTTTTTTCATTCATTTTGTAGGTGGTTTTATTCTGTTTAAAAGTAATCAGTTTTGTTTGATTCTGTTGAAGTGAGGAACTTGACTTTTCAGATCTTTTTATGAGATTGATAAGAACTCTAGAAATGTTTTTTTTCTTTTAATGTTGTATCGTGATTACATTGACATGCTAGATATAGTTTGAGATTCATTTTCAGTTGTAGTTTTCTTACTACACATTTATTTAGTAAGAGCTGTGTTACTTGTTCTCTCGCTTGCACTTTTTCTATACATTCCTTTAGTGCAGGGTTAGTATATGCCTTTTACTTCTTATTATTTGCTCAATCTTTTCTTTGTTTTCTAAGGACCTGAGAGTTAGTAGGCATTGCTTTGTATCTGACGAGTGGTGTATGGTTAACAATATGGAATAATGTTTGGTACTGGGACAAAGAACAGGGGTGTTGGAATCATAATTTAGATTATAATTGTGTAGTGGTATGAGGAAGAGGGATGTGGGCATAAGGCAAAATAGTGTGATTTGAGCAATGGTAGGGAAAAGTACACAAAATAATCCATTGTTGTTAGTGAAGTCACTTGAGGGAGAGTGGTGTAAGCATACAGATATAAATTCGTATAGGGTACTGAGATGAGAAAGAGGGGTGTTGGAGTAATAATATAGATTATTGGTGTTTAGTAGGATGTGGAAGAGGAATTATTAGTTAATGGGAGCAGAGGACTAAAATATTGGTAGATGAAGAGTTGTAGACCTCTGGTGTAGTGGTACAAGGAAGAGAGATGTGGGGATAATGCAGAATAATGTGATTTTAGCAATGGTATGAGGAAGGGGAAATACATCAATGAATGAATTGTTGTTAGTGAAGTTACTCGATGGAGAGTGGTGTAAGCATAACAATATAGATTAGTGGTGGGTAGTGGGATGAGGAAGAAGGTTGTTGTAGAGATCGAATACATTCAATTTTGCAAGTAACATGAGTCAGAGAGATGAATGGGTGATAGGAGGTGTGGTAGAAAAGATTTGTAGAGTGAGAGGTTGTAGAACTGCATGGTGTTGGGTACATGAAATGGAGTGCAATTGGAAAGTGGTTTGTGGATGAAATATGTATAGTTGATATGGGCTGTGTGATGCAATGGGCCTCATTACACGGTAGGAGGTAACCATGCTGCTATTAGCGGCATGGCTACTCCCTTACCGCATACCAGGTCTGGGTAGGTGGTATGGGGACTTACCGGGTCATTCTGACCCTGGAGGACCCGGTAAGTACCCATTCCAAATACCATTCCCCATTCCCATTTGAGCCCCCGTAGGGCTCAATGGGAATGTGGAAGGAGCAAATAACGGTACCGCAATTTGCAATACCGTTATTAGCTCTGAAGTCCCTCAGAGGGACCCGTCGATACCAGGCGTTAAGGACGGGACCCGCTGAGGGACCTTGTAGTAGGGCACTAAGGGATAACCGGCACCGGTGACCTTACCGGTGCCGGTAATCCCTTAGCGCCTACCGTGTAATGAGGCCCAATGTTTGTAGTGTTATGGGATGGAGAGTGGTAGTGTTATACGACAAGTCGGAAAGGTGTGCTGTAATAGAAAAGAGTGCGATTGCCGCAATGGAATGAGGAAGTGGGAATTATCATAAAGTATAGTAGGAGTGTTTAGTTTAGGATAATACACAGGTATAGTTATGTTAAAAAAATTGTTACGACATACATGCTACATTAATATACTTAGTTTGTAGAAATTGAAGAGTTTTGTTTCTTCAGTAGGTTTGGTAAACTTTGTAATATTGTTGGCATGTCTGAAAATTCAGCACTGCTATAAGTAGTAGGATATGGCATTCACTATGGACGCAGAAGTAATTTTAAAAGTAATTTTAAAAGTACTATTAACTATTGTGATGGCTGCTGTAGTGAAACATGTTTTTCAGCATTGAAAACTACTTGCAGTTGAAGTTGAAGGGAAGGTTATATAATACTTTGTAATATGAAGGCTTGCTATAGTTTGACAGAAAGTAGGTCATTTAAAAAAAAGATGTCCTTTGTTGTATTCTAGGTTGATAATTGAGGTATTTCTGATTATGGAATTTTGCACTGGTATATCTAGTAACACTTGTAGCAGTCTCTATATAAGCAGAAGTACTTTTTAAATCATTAATGAGCTACTGGGATGGGTGCTGCATTGAAGCATGTTTTGCCAGCTATAGCTGAAGTGAAGTTTAAAGCATGATTGTGTAATACAGGGTAATATAAAGGTCTGCTATAGGTTTGACAGAAGACATGTCATTCTTTTAAGCAAATTGTATTATTTGTTGTACTGTAGCTTGATATTTCAGGTACTTTTAATTATGGAATTGTTCAATGCTATAAGTAGTAGTACATATAAGTAATTCTGTAAGCAGAAATCTCTTTAAAAGCCCCAATGAACTGCAGTGAAGCATGTTTTGTTGCACAGAAAATCAGCTATTCTTGAAGTCATATAAAACACGTTGGTATTTTACCTGTCATGTCTTCGTAGATGTAGATTGTGGTATGTAGATCCTGTCAATTCTGGAGTTAGAAATCTGTAAAGGTTTATAGAGTAGGTTGTGATAGGATAGTGGAGGTTCTGAATTACAGCACAAATGCACTTTCAGAGTTGAAAGATACATCTGAACTGTTGAACTAAGGTGAGAGGGTTAGATGTAGGGTGCATGAGTGTGACTTTTTGGAAGAAGTCAACCAGGGAGGGACGCAAAGTTAAGGGTAAAAGGAGAAGAAGAGCTACCCTATGCCCTTACGTCCGTGGACATACGTGACTGTTCATGGATGGGCCGCACATGCCATTCAGCACTTTTGCCCTGCCCTGCAACGTAAGAGGACTGCTCAGGCCGCAGACATTGCAGATGTCTGCGGATGTCGGGAGCCTCAACCAATCAGGCATTCTCTTTGTGGAGGAGCAGCTGAACTTCAGAGGAGGACAGGGCAGCAAGTGCTTCATTTCTGATTTGAATTGCTGAAAGCATGGAGCTCAACAAGAAGACTCTTTGGGTTATAGGAGATGTATGGGTTAATTATCTGCAGATATATCCAGAGCAGCTTGGTATCTCACACGCACTTGGCTTTGAAAAATTGGAAGTGGTATGGTAATGAGTTTGCAGCATGAAATGGCATAAACTATTACCCATGTGTGAAGAGAGGTTACATTTCAAACAGCCAGAAATTATTATAGTACATTGTGATGGTAATAGTTTAGGTTATGTAACTGGTGTATCTTTGCAGTTTGCCATGAAAGATACTTTCAATCTGATAAAACCTTTCACACAAACCATGTTTATTTTTTCATGAATTAACCAGAGACAAGTGGGGAAAAGATCCAATACTGTTTTGTTCACACATAGAAAAAGCAAGATGGAATGTGGATAAATCCGTATGCATTTCTACAAGATTTCAGAATGTCATCTTTTGAAAATAATAATATAATAATATACTACATGATAGATAGAGTGAACATTTTTAGAAATGATGGAGTACATGACCATTTTCTTTAAAATAATCGGAATGCAATTCACATTTTATTGTGAAAGAAATTAAATTTGAAGCAGAGGATGTAATGAAACAATGTATGAGTATACATTGCATGTGTACATATTAAGATCTGAGTCTTACAAGAATGAAAATGCTATCTTAAGGGCCAACATCAAAGAGTACCAAAAAAATGAGTCAAGATCATACATCTTCTATTCTACGTTTTTTTATCGTATAGCCCATGGATATATTCTCCTGTCTGCGGACATCAAGGGTGGAAATACATACAAAGGGAGCTCATGTACTTTGGTGGTGTAATGTGAATGGAATGTTTAAAAGCCCTGAGTATGGCTTTCACAGCTGCTCCACGCTGCAGTTTATATTGTTTTTATGGCAGAGAAGAGGGGTGGAACAGAACTTCATTTCTGTCACCTTTTTTTCCTCTGTGCTATACAAATGCTTCAGTATTTGCACTAGCATGGAATTAATGCTAATAGAAATGATAGCAATTCTTATAAAGTCTGCCTGCTTTATGCGTCATCATTAAGCAGGTGGACTCCATAAGGATCTACTTTACACGTTTTTTAAATTCTTTTTTCAGTCTTTGAAAGGTGGTTCCCCATTGAACCTGACCGTTTTTTAAATATTTGTTGTTATTTTGTATGTTTTTTGGCAGAAGGAGGGAGCGAAGGTTGGGGAGGGTAGGAGCACCAACCATTATAAAGGAGGAACAAGTTGAGAAAGGAAGATGTCAAGCACTGCTGATGAAACTAAGGTAGGGGGCAATTCTTTTTGTGGGACTTCACAGCAGCTTCCAATGCACTGTGTTATTGCTATCCCCTGCAGATGAGTACATCACAGTATATAGGTAGGACTGTTGTCCTCTGAAAGTAGGGATCAACTGTCTATTGTAAAACCTGCGATGCAGCAGCAGGAATCCTCTGCCCAAGTGAGGTGGAACAAGTTTGGGCAGGAGTGGAAGCTGATGGCACAGTAGAAGAGGTACTTCTACATCACTGAGAAAGAAACTGCATTTCTCAGGGCAGTTGGGTGGAAAGTACAGGTGTGCGACGCGTGCTAGTGGTGCAGAAGGAGTACTGCCCCTTCTGGTCCCAGCTGAGTGTGACACCATACTCAGTGCAGTGCACACGCGCAGCCTGAACCTTGGGCACTCCCCCAACATTGGTCAACCAAAAAACCACCACACCAAGGACTCTTCTGACCACCCGACATGGAAGTTACCTCCTCCACAGCGCCGTCATCATTCTCTCCCTGCTGCAGTGCCCCTGTTCCCCTCTGCAGGTCATCCAGGTGGTGATGGGGGTGGTGGTGGTAGTGGTGGCCCCTGAAGTGGAAGGATGGCCATGACTGAGGTCATTCTGAACAGATCATCAGCCCCCAAAATGTGGCTCTTCTCCTCTGCTCTGCCAGATTGTGAATTATTTTAAGAAATGGGTGGGTCCCCTCGAAGAAACAGTTCACAGTCTTTCTTCCTGTCCACGAACTTCAGAGGCCAAAAAAGGGTGTGAAAAGCTGTACACGGTTTATTGAATTGCAAGGGATTGTAGCAGCAGTTGTTGAAGGGTAAAATGTCAACATAAGAGTTGGTTGGGGGGTCACAAATTGGATTTTTAAATGTCTGTGGCATTGACATCGGACACATCATCACACAACACGTGCGTGGTCACATCATGACGTCATGGCATTCACGGGCATGATGTCACCTGGTTGAGATGCGACGACTGCGGCCACACCCAGACAGTCGCAAACTAATTAAAAGTTTTCCACGTCATTTCACATGACACGTTTGATGTTTGCAAAAGTTTGCACGCCAGCTGACAGCATTCAGGAGAGCTATGGAGACTGCACTCACACCCTGACATTCATAAACTAAGTAAAAGTGTGTCATTGGCATCTCAGACATGTGCTCTATTTGCGAACGTCAGCATGCCGCATGACATCACCGTATAGGATGGTGCAGACACGAACATGTATATAGTATGCAGACTTCAGATTGTGGTTTTAAAAAAATTGAACACATATTCACATCACATTTAAATTAAAATACATTTTGATCGGGCGGGAGAATCCCTGCGGGAAACAAAGATAGGGGCGTTTGGGGGTGGTACATGTTCATGATTGGGTGATATAGGGAAAGAAATCTCACGTACAGGGTAACATGTACAGCTAGGGCAATAAAAATCAATATATCGAATCAAATGATTCTTTACATCTGTACATAGTTCTGTAATTTGACTTGTAACTTGATTCATATGTACACATACTGTGTTCATCTGAGTTTCAATTTTATTTAATTTATTTTCAAAGGTTTTTCTTGTTTTCAAGATTTGTTTCTTCTTCTTGTTGTTCTAGATAGAGATGTGTAATACATAGAATTTAATATGTATACATAACAGAATTGCATGGTTTTGTAAAACATAAAGTAATTTACCATTAGTAGGTACTACTTCAGTTATATCTTATTTTGTGAAGTATAACTCTAGCCGTTCTAGAGTGTTTGCCATTTCTATTACAATATATACTGTTTATATTTAGTTATATGGCATTTTCACACACATATTACAATTACATACTGCATGTTTATAAATGAAATGAAAAGGTACTGTTTACTTACTGAAGTTATGAAATGATGTACCTCACTGGAACCCATGTTATGCTTCAGTGCCTGTTGGGTGTTGAAGTGAATTGTTTACACATCCTATACAGTTGTATTAAATATTTGGAACAATCCATAATATTGTGCATTCATTTTAAAAACAGTATTTAATTTTCCCAAGTTATGAGGGATGTAAAACTTGGTTGTATTCATTATTTGTATTGTTGGTCTGCGTATAATTTTTCTACTAAAACAAAAAAAAGAATATTGGGTGCTCTGTGTATTTTAGTAATATTGATGCCGTCTGTCCCCATGCACATTTGTGGACTAGCGATACTGTTCGCAGACATTATAGCTTCTATGTGGCAGCGCAGAATGATTTTTAAGTACAACGTTTGTGAAGAGAACTTATGAAGTTGCTGTTAAATTAGGGTGCACTGGTAAAAACCTATGCAATTCAGTGAAAAAAACATGGTTAAAGGGACGTATGGTTGCAATGTAAAATCGAAAAACCAAAGTAATGTGCCAGTTATATTAAGCTGCGCAATCATAACTTGCCCCACTGCCATACACTGCTCACACTAACATCCAGGACATCAAAGATGACATCACAAATGGTATAGTGCTTGATTTGTGTAATTATATTTATTTTATTGAGAATTTGTTAGGTGCTTATACAACTGAATTGTTTTTCAAAGAGCCACAGGGCTAAATGGGAAGGGAACAGGAGAAAACATTACAATGGCAAAACAGTCAAATACAGTCGTGGCCCTACTAGGCCTTGTGTAATTCGGACGTCCAAGTACAGTGACAAGAAGTACAGGAGATAGGCAGGGAGGGGGAAGCAGAGGAGTGGGCAAGTTCTGGTGGGGGGCCCGGGAGGGAAGTGATAAGGGGAGCCAAGAGGATAACCTCAGGCTAAGTGCTAGTGCAGGCGACTCCCAAGGGTTGGATGCAGAGCCGCAAAGCAAGGTATCATGAGGCAGTGCAGTAATGTGCTGGAATCGAATGGGAAGAGGACCTGGGATCCTGTGAGACCCATGAGTATCAGGTCAGCAGTCACAGCGGCTGCGGGATGGTAAGCAGGGAAGGGAAAGAGGGAAAAACAGCAGAGATTTTAGAGTAAGAGTTAGAGGAGCGTAGGACTCTAGCAAGGGAGTATTTAGGCAGGAAAATTTGGAGATAGCGTGGTCCCAGGCTCCAGAGAGCCTTTTAGATGATGCAGAGGGTCTTAAACTTGATCCATGCAGCCATTGGGAGCCAGATTTTAGGGATAGAGATATGGGCTCCCTGGGCTTGAGCCCACGGATAAGCCGTATAGCCCTATTCTGAATTAGCTGGAGGAGGCATAGGGAGGCAAGAGGGAGATTGAGTAGGAGGCTGGTGCAGTAGTCCAGCCTGGAGAGGACCAGAGCTCTGTAGACATTGAGCGTCTGGAGAAGGGGAAAAAAGGAAGAATGCCTCTGCGGAGGTGGAACTAGAAGTGGGACTTCTTAGTAAGGTCCATGCTATGAGGGATGAAGGCAAGAGCTGAATCGAAGATGACCCGTGGTTTTTGGTCTGACAGGATGGTGAGGGTAGAGGGCCCAAAGAGGGTAGCCAAAGGGTAGGAGAAAAGAGGTAGCAGGTGTCCCAATCAGAAGGATCTCTGTCTTACTGGCATTAAAGCAAAGATTGTTAGCTGGAGCAGGCGGCAGGCCAGTTTGTCCGAAGGTAAACCGAAGGTCTGCCACTTCCATTCAGCAACTCCGCACTTGCGTTTCAGAGATGCTAGATCAACTTCTTACCAGCTGTTTTTCTTGAAGGCAGGTTTTAGGTGGATCTTCATTACTGGGGCAAGGATCTCTAAGGTGTTGGAGATGGAGAGGTGCAGGTTAGCAAGGACAGTATCAGAGGGAGAGTCAGAAGTGGGGGTAGGTGGGCATGAAGGTGGAAGCGACAGCAGCAACTGACACATGCTTCATAGGTCAGATGACAGCGAAGAACGCTGACAGTGCTGTTGGGGCTCAGAAAGAGGACCAAGGGAACCCAGGTGGTCAGACCAGGAGAGGGGGGTGGTAACCGGTTTATTTACAGGGATGTTGCCAGAGATGAGGGCAACATCCCTATCTATGTGTGACCGATAGAGTGAGTTGGGCCGGAAGGGAGAATAGAGACAGAGAGAGAGAGGGTGTAACAGAGGACACAGAACTGAGAGGTGGATGATCAAGGGGGTCGAGGTGGATGTTGAAGTCTCCAAAGAGGAGGAGTTTGGAGGAAGAGGTTGGGAGGCAGGAGGCGATGTTGGCCCATTCAGAAAAGAAGAGAGAGATAGTGGTGAGGATTAGAGAGAAGGTGAGACCACAAGCCGACAAACGTGGCATTCAAAAGAGGAGTAGGATTGAGTAGGAATGATGGAGGCAGAGACCCACTCAGGGAAGATCAGGGCTACTTCACCTCTAGGCCTGTTAGGTCTGGGTTTGGAGAGGATTCTGTAGCCCTCAGGAAGGAGAGTGTCAAGAGCAGTGACAGAGCTTGCAGTGAACCACGTCTCATTAAGACCGGGGACATCTAGGTCAAAGTTTTCGAGAAGGAGGCAGATGTCAGAGGAGTGTTTGACAGCAGAGCGTGCATTCAGAGTGGCTAAGTTAAGCTGAGCCAAACTGGTTACTACCTTTGAAGGTTTTTGGAGGTGGCTGCAGGGGCATAGTACTCACATCTGTGGTGTTGGAGAGGTGAGAGGAGAGGAAAAAGGAGTGGCAGGAGAAGGGCGGTAGTTTATGAGAGAAGGCAGGTGCCGGTCGAGAAGAAGAGTAGGTTGAGAAACTTGGTCCATGATAGTGCCATTATGATAGACATTAATGATACACCTAGAGAGGATAAGAAGTATGCCAGGAGTACTCCCCACCTAGTGCCACCATTAAATGGGTGAGGAGAATAAAGGAGAAAGAGAAGAAGATGTCTGTAACAGCGGGCCTGGAAGTGGCATTGACGTAGGTGTCAGCAATATGTAGGCCTGGATGAGAGACCAGGAGAGTTTTGTTCAGCTTTTTTCTTCCACACTTCGTGAGAGAGGCAGGATAGGTGATTGAATAGCAGTCAGCAGTTAGAATAGATGGGAGAGATAGAGAGCACCATGGGAGTAGCGGAGGAGAGAGACAGGGGAGAGGGACAGGGGAGAAGGATAAGATAGTTGCACAATGTACAGGAACTCACAACGTAAGGCAGGTGGTGCAAATTATTGTAGAGTTGGTTGTTTGTCCTGAACTCATTATTCCCCATCTCTGTTTAAACACGACGGAGTTAGGCCTCACCCAAAATGCTATGAACCTGGCTCACACAGACTATTAAATCCCATACCAGCTTTCTTCCTGTCTCCATTTACCACTCGACCTGCTGTTCGAAAACATCCCAGTATGCTGTAGGTCCCAAATGCAACCCCACACGTGCATGCAGGCATGCTGAGTTCTCAGCCCCATCACTTTGACTCTACAGCCCTCTGAGGGCATGCTGGCTCATTTTCAGAATAGAAACTCTACATGTATTAGGAATGTGTATAAAAAAGAAAAGGGCAAGTCCGCCAATTAAGAAATAATTACTGCTCTGGGTGATTTCTGAGGAGGCGAGCCGCGTCCTACTGTGGAGTCATTAAGGAAAGCAGGGAAAGGAGTGAGGCCTTAGGCGCAATGTTGCCAATAGCACCTGGGCTGTTGGGGAGCTTAGTCAGGGCAAAAACAGCACCGCTTCCATTAATTACAACAGGGAATTAGTGGATTGTGCTATTTACACCTCCGCCTCATGCAGAAATATTGAAGAAACAAGTACTGGCAATGCCAACACTTCTGGCTGTTGTGTAGGCATGGGAAAGGCCTTTATCAGGCACTTCTGTAGTGAAGCTAACTGGCCATTAATAGTAGCAGCTGTACAATGATGTGGTGAGTAGCTGGGCATATAATAGCAGTCCCTGCTAAATGCCTATCTAATACTCATAGACAAGCCAATACTGTTGGCGTTGCCAATACTTGTCTTTAAAAGGACATTGCATGTACAGCTCCAATTCAGCCATTAACTCTCAGGAGACTGATTAGAAATAACACAGCCAAGCACTTCTAGCAAAACGTTTGATGTTACTACTGTATAACGCTAGCTCAGAGAGAATCCAGAAGGATGTGTATTTGGTGGGCAGGGGAGGAAATGGGTGGGAATGAGTAGAGGAGTAACCATGGCCATATGGAGCCAGTGGGTGGGTAAATTACCAAACAATACTGGTATCCAGTGATTTTAGTGAATGCAAAATGATGAATGACGTTATTTTAATAACGGATAAAACATACTGAAAAAATACCAAATGTTGTATACAAAATATATATTGGGGTGGGCTAAGGGGCTAAATCTGGTCGGGAGGGGATTGAGGTGGGATTTTAAACAAGAGGAAACCGGGGAAACTGGGGAGAAAGTTTGTATTTATTTCCTTATTTATGGTTTGGTGAAAAAGAAATATATATTTTTATATTCGTTAAAATCACATAGATCCAACAATACCTACAAACGTTGTGTTCCTCCTTATATCCTTCTTCATCCTAGACGTAGTGAGGTATGGCTGAGTGAGTTGTCCTTTCAACTTGTGTTCTGCCTAAGGCTGGGGGAACTTCACCAAATCTGTACTGTGAATAGTCACATGTCACTCAAAAAAAGGTTATGAACATTTCTGGATCACTTTTGGGGGTGCAAATGGGCCCCCCCCCACACCTCCCAAGGCATCCTTTGCCCCTGCCACCCCACTTCCCTCCTCCAAACTCTCTAGCAGTCCAAGAACAGTTGAAACATTTTAGAATTTCCAGTACAAAAAATATTTAACATGACCCACTCCCTGCGGGACCTCCCAGAAGGGCATATTCTAGGACCCTGGTGGGGATGGCAGCAGTCTGCCCTCATTTCTGAGCCCTATTATTTCTACCATTGAGTGGTCTCACTGAGACGAATCAACTTCCAGGGCACCAGTGGTCCAGGGGTGATTATTGGGTTCTAAACCATCATTCATCCCCACACCACTAGGACACCAAAGGGTATAAAATTGAGGGGAGGTGGGAGCTATTTAGCCAGGAGCTAGTTTTAGTTCCTGCTTATCAAATCTTAACTTCGATCTCTGAACCCGAGGGGCCCAAACAGATTGGAATAACAAGCAAATTATAAACCTCCTTGTCCAATGTTGGTAACATGGACAGAAAAACAGGCTTATCTCTGAAAGGTTGTGGATCATTGGTTAGTTGCAACACAGTGAAAATACAATTTTTACCCTGTGATAAAAGGGACTATTCAATCAAGGTTGTATAAAAAAACTCTACTGTATTATCATCACAACAGACAGTTCTAGCAACACTATGAAATACAACCCACCCTGTAAAGGAATGCAGAGGACAGACAGTTCCAAAGAATAAAAAGGGATGCACTCTGGATGACAGGACGGTAGTCGATATGGTTATGATATGATATGATGATATGATTGTTTATTTATATAGCGCCAATACACAGAAGTGTTTCAAAGCGCTTCAAGGAGGGAGGGAACATAGGAAAAATACAGTACATTCAGTTAATGTCCTTGAAGCAAAGCAGAATGTGAAAAAAACTATCATAATAGACCTGACGACATTTCTGATAGTGTAAGTGCCAAAAAAACAAGTAGGGTAGGAGGTAATGGAGAAGAAGAACAAAGAAAGCAGTAACATTTCTATGTCTGACGACAATTCACGCAGTGCAGGAGGAATACAAGAGGAGGGTTGGGAGGGGGGGCAGGGATAGAGGGGGTGAGGAGGAACAAGACAACTGCTGAGCAAATTCATCAGATAAATTTAGAAGCAGGGGAGGAGGAATGGAGAACAATGGGTAAGAGGGGGACAGACAAGCTACTATCATCGGTTAAGGAACAGATGATAGGAGTAAGTGCTAGGAGAGGAAGACCTCGAGGAAGTGTCTAGGTCCCCATAGGAGGGGGCGATGCAGGCAAGAGAGAGTGGGAAGAAGAAGAGGGTGGGTTTGTGGGACCTAGCACATAGCACAGGGTGGGCACCTCTAGAGCGTGCGTAGGGTCAGTGCAGAGCAGGGGAGGAAGGTCACGAAGGTCCGGAGGCAGGGGCAAGACGTGGACATGCAAATGGCATTGTCAGGCAGTAACGGGACCATGTCTGACAGAGGCGGGCACGCTAAGGCATTAGGAGTGAGATGAGAGAGGGAGGGAGACGACCAGAGGGGAGGGGAATGGGGCAAAAAAAGGGGGGGGAGAAGTAGAAGGGTCAGAAGAGGTGTACATGGCACAAATTATACAGAAGTAGGAAATCAAGGTAAGTTAAAAACAGTGAATGCAACACAGGAAAATGCATAGATAATGGACCAAAACATTTGCAGTGCGTTTGTTTAGGGGAAGGGTGAAACATGGATGAGGTACGGGTAAATCCCCCAATGCAAAGGAGGGCAGATGTGCGGTATACAAAATTAGTGAACAGACAACTACAAGCAGTATTAACAGTGTTGGGTTACAAGATTCCACTGAGGTGGAATTGGAGACTGTAGATGACCAGCTCATGAAGATGATGGCATGCAAATAAAACATGTGCCAAAAAACCGCAACTGTTTGTTGTGGCACTGAGGGTTAGGGTCCACTGGCAGGTAGAGAGGCCGAAACAAGAGTCAACTGGTGATGGAGGGCAGTGTAAAAGAGTCACGTTGGTGCTGTCAAGAGCACTAGGGTGCTGGGTTATTCGGTGGATTCAAGAAGGGAAGGTAGACATGGAACAGGAGGGGCAAGTGGAGGTACGGGCACACCTTACCTTTGCGCCGTGACCCTGCATCAAGGTGTTGCACAGAACGCTGGGTGACCAGGAGGGTAGGCTGCAGGCAAAAATCCATAGGCAAGTCCATGGAAAGGACAGGGAAAAGAAAGGAAGGAGCCCTTAAGCGCTGCCCTTAAATGCGCGGACCCGGCTTCGCTTCACGGCTAGGCAGGGTCTCTGCATTTGATGAAGGCAGGGGCCAATCAGGAGGCAGAAAACGGGGACATGCCTCCACGCGCCGAGGACGGTGTAAACAAAGAAGGAAGCTCGGCGGCCATCTTGGCATGGCCTCGCCGGCTACTGCAGAGGATGTAGTCACAGCATTCAAGGTCCCACGGTGGACGAGGGGGCCATCCTTCTGGGTGGAGGTCATCCGGAAAAAGACAGGAAGGAGCCCTTAAGCGCTGCCCTTAAATGCGCGGACCCGGTTAATAACCACAAAGGTTTAAGGATAGTTGGCGTCAGCACAAAGGGAGGAATGGATCTTAATATGTCTCTAGGGGCCTTCTGGGTAGGACCAGAGGGACCGAACCCCAATGTACCTTGTGCTGTAGGTATTCTTAATGCTCAACAGGGTTTAGTCGGCTTCAGAGTGCTTTGCAGGCTTTTGTGACAGAGTTCATGATGGGACACAGTTGCAGGTATCAGGCAGCAAACATTTCGCGACCAAGGCTGGATGAATCTCTGCAGGCTGGCCTACATAGAGGCTCTGGGCTAGGAAGCATTGGGCTTGTGTCGTCCTTTAAGACAGACATCCTAACGCTGAGGCATGTGTCGCAGGTAGCTGCCTTGTCCATGGTTTCGGGAACAGAGACTCTCTCACACTTCCCACCTAGGAAGCTTGCTGCAGAGCCTAGGAGGGCACGCTGTGTGCTGGCTGGGTTCTGGTTCTGGAGCTGCTGGAGGATCCTCTGGATTCAGTATTGCCCTCTGTTCCCTGGGAGATGTTTAGGGGAGGGATCTTGCTTCCCTCTTGGAGGTCCTGCCTTTCCTTCACTGGCGGAAGATGTAAGGCTGACTGGACCCATTTTGCGTAACATCATTCTACAATATTTTGTTTGTATAAATGGTCATGTTTGGTAATGTGATTTGTGTACTTTCCAAGTCAGTTTTATCAAATGAGATTGTTTTAGTTCAAGATAAGAACTGGAAAAGAAAGTGTTCAAATGCAGAAATTGCAGAGTTGGAGAGTTGGCACAAATCCCAGCTTCACCCCTTAAGCAATGTGGGATCCTGGGCATCTCATTTAATCTTGTATTGCCTAATCTCTCAAAATTGCCAGTCCCTAAACCTTTCAAAATTGTCAGCCCTTCAGAGTGATTTCCTTCTCAGGGTATGATCTTCATAAAAGCCCCACTCATAGGTTCACTGGCTATAGTGTTGCTTCCACTATAGTAGTGAGCATTGATATATTGCACACCACAGCACTTGTTCCTTTGATCGCTTGCTTCCCTCTTGGAGGTCCTGCCCTTCCTTCACTGGCGGAAGATGTAAGGCTGACTGGACCTTCAGCCACGGTACAACGATGAGTTCTTCTTCTGCTTCTGGTGAAGCCTTCAGATGAGCTGCCAAAAGGGAGGCTTTGCTCTCTTTTAGAGTCATAGGGATTGGTGTAGGCTAAGCCGATCTTAATGAACCAATCCTGGGTCCCCAACAACAATCTCTTGTATGCGTGAGGTCATAACCAGAGTTCTTTGCAACAGAACAGTTTTAAAGGAGTGAAAACATGCAAGTCCCACCCATCTTCCTGTCTGTTGTGGATCAGGGGGTCTCTCTGGTTAATGGAGCTCTCTATGGTGCCTGATTAAAGCAGCAGGTCTCCCTTGACGCTGCGGCGAGACCAGACTCTCTGGCTCCGGCAAACCACATTCTCATACCTTATGAATGGAGTCCGCCTGCGGGGTGCACTACTGTAAACAAGCAGTCCCAGACATGACCATTCACAGTCAATTGATACTGGGGGCGGGAGCTGGCTTCACGTTGGCACTGTTGCATATGCAAGGTTGCTGGGGTTTCCTGCCTTCTATGTTAGCCTCTGCAGCCAGGCCCCATATGGGTCCATTTGAATTACCCTATAAATGGTATGCAAATCGCTGTCAACAGCTGCAGGGCCCAAGAAAAGGACAGGGAGAATCCATGAGCTTTTGTTAGTTAATCAGGCTGGCCACAGCAGGGGGAAGGTTTGGCCCTGGCCCTTCTGGAGATGCATTGTGTACTTCTCCTGTCCTATTCCAACTAAATATGACAGGGGCAACTGTGCTTATAGGCTGTGTGCACCCAGAATACACAGGTCTATGCGGATGTCGTGCAGTGAGCATAGGAAACTGTGTGTGGATTAGCCCAACACATTTTTCAGAGGTTGATCTACCACCGTTCAATTTCATTTAAAATTTCAAAAAATCCCAGGCAAGCGCACACCCACTGTGCAGATGGTCATATTCCTCGCACTCACACCTTTCCAGAAAAATCTCAAAAACATGTTAAAAGGTTTGTAGGGCGCAACACCAACCAAGCAAGGTTCGGCAAGTCTCTAAACTTTGTCAACCAGCCGTGCCGTGGTTGACAAAGCTTGGTTTATAAGCTTCAAAAAAAGCACATGGGTACCTAAGAGCATGTGGTATGGTACATAAGACACTGCATTCTGCAAGTTATGACAGTCTATCATGCATCGCATGACACAATGAGCAATGCAACATATCATATATGTGACGATATGCTTTTTGGGATTTAAATCATGCACGGCTGTCAATTTCATGGGGTCAATGTGCTCTGCCAGATCTGAAGGGAAGTCGGGTAGGTTGGTGGATAGACAGGAAAATACAAAATATCTGTGATGTTGTGTTGATGCATGCAGACTGCGCTTTGAATACAGGTCTGTCTCTATCATCAATACGTTTATTCGGAAACTAATTTCCATAAACAACAATACAAGATAAAATATAATACAAAATACATGACATAAAAAGAAACACATTAAATAAAAAATGGCAGGACTTTAAAAGTGCATATGTGAATGGCGATTAATATCCTCCAAGGGAATGCCTGAATAGTCATTAGATTGTCAATATTCAGTCAGATTTTGAGAGATGATTTTAGTTCTCCTGTGCCAGGCCTTTCTCAAATAGTCCCCCGAGCCCCATGCCACTGGCAACGTGGCAGCTGAGAGTAAATAGCAAAGGGCTGGTCTGGCTTGGGACAATCCAGCTGACCTCAATAGTGGCAAAAGTGTTTTCCTCCTTAAGTCCATATATGTTGGACAAAACAACACAAAGTGCAAAAGGTCCTCCACGGGGTACTGACAGCAAGGACAAGCCTGAGGTTGAGCATTGTGAGACCAGTTTTTTGTACGGGCACCCAGCCATAAACAGTCAAATCGTGCTCTTGCAAGTGCCCAACAGTCATATAGTTTATTACTAAATAACAAGTACGGCTGTATAGTGTCTGAGATAGTTAAAACAACATGCCTTCTATTAGCATACATGCCTAGTGCAACAGACTCTCTGTTTGACTCAAGGATGGATTTATACAATTGCTTGTGGGCCCTTACAACACACAGAGTCAGAAAGGTTGGAGGGCAGATAAGGCTAGCACAGTTTAACTGATTCACAGGTCTGTGTCTATGTTTCCTGAGTCAAGAGCACAGGGAATCTGGGTTTTGGGAGGGTCAAGCGTCTTGCATGCCTGTGGTGCTACGATGCATTGGCGGGGACTGTGATATGCAAGTTTACGGTTTTTGTGTAGCATTCCGCTTGGAGGGTTATTAAATTGCCATTTAAAAATGTCTTAGTAAGTATGCGCATAGTGTGTTGAGTGCAGAGGTTGAGAAGGTTAATGCAGAAAGGTTAGTTGAGGACCTAGTGGGCAACTAAGAGCATCCATCCAGTGTGGTCATGGTCAAGTCCCGGTATGTAAAAACCAACAGTATCACACATTAGCAGATGCTGTGTTAAATTGGCCAACCACTCATTGGTAGCTAGTAGTGCGTACCATGCAAAACCTGGCATTCATCATATGGATTTTATGAATAGGCATCAGATCAGGATCTTTTGGTGAGAGAGAGTCACACCCTTGCTTGGGTACCCACTTGCCAGATGTGGAGATGGCCACAGACTGCATGTTCACTTTGTGTTATGGGGCTATCTACCCCCTCCTCCAGGGAATTTTAAACAGGTTTGGTGGTCAGTTTTCCGTTGAGGTACCTCCTTTCTTCACACTTTATGAAGCCATTCTATCCAATAATATAGCCCAATACACGTGAGGAGGGTCATTATCATGGGCTAGTGAACCAACACCATATTATGGGCCAATCCGAAGCCAAGGGCCAGAAGATGGGGAATAGGACAATCCTGTAGTCTATCAAGCTGTTAGCACATAGAGGTAATAGCAATAGTCTCGCTCCCGGCGTCCGAAGCCGATGGGCAGACAAAGAAAAGGGCAAATCCTGTTTGGACCTGTACGGACCAGGAGGATCCAGGGCCCGAACCCCTGCTCAGACAGCAGGTAAGCATGCACCAACATGTGTTTCCTCCCTCTGTCCCCACAAGCCACCCCCACCCCTTTGTTCCCCTCGTGACGTTCCCTTGTGCCTCCCCCTTCTCGCACACAGGTGTTGCTTGTTTTGGTTGATTCTTCTACCGGCTCCCTCTCCCCCCCCCCGCCCCCAACCTACGTCTGCAGGAGTCTGTCCTGATACATTCTGGTTTCACCATCGCTGTCTTGTGGCCAATGCTGGATTTTACTTTTATGGACTTCATTGATTCACAGGTCATCACCCTTTCTCATGGTGTCCCTGAATCATGCTGTTCCCATCTTCATCTTGTATCCAGGCTTGCAACATTATGTGTATCCAGGCTTGCAACATTATGTGTTACTACTGACTTCTGCAATTGTATTTGCTCTCCCCTCTTGCTTTTCCACTCTTTTTGACTGCTTACTCTCTGTTCTCCTCTCCTCTCCCTTTCTCCCTTTTCCTATCTCCTCCACTTACTTTCTTCTATGCATTTACTCTATCAGCCATCGTCCCTGGACCTAATATGATAGCAACCTCATCTGTCTCCTCTCCCCTACCTTTATTTGCCCCCCCCCAGCACTACCTGAAATGTCAGGCCTAGTACGATAGTCGCTTGTTTTGGTCCTCCCCTCCCTTTCTGCACCCCTCTCCCTCACCTTTCGTTTTCTCTGGTTCTACCAGAAATGTCGTCAGGCATAGTACAGTGGTCACCTGGCTGTTTCCATTTCCTTCCACTCTCCCACTCCATTCCATATCTATGTTTTAGCTCTTGCCCTATCTGAAATGTCGTCAGGCCAAGTACGATAGTTCATTTCTCATCCTTACTGTTCATGGCCTGTAAGAATGACATTGTATTTTCCCTTGTTCTCTCCCTTTGCCTTGAAGCGATTTTTAAACACACTGTGTATAGGCGCTATATAAATAAACTATCATATCATATCATATCACATGTTTCAGAGTTATCGTTATGACGTGAAAACCCATACATTAATAGTGCGTATGGTAAATAGACAAATTGTGTTAGTAAATTAAATACACCAAACTTTGTTATACTGGATATGGTTTAACATGAACATGCATTAAGTTTTATGTACAAGTGAAAGCATTTCCTCATGTTTTAGCTTTCTCTTTGTTGTGTTAAATTGGAATGTTGGGGCAGAAAAAGCTCCTAGAGCACAAGTACATTGCTGAAAAAAAGAAATCTTCCCTGGAAACTGAATTGTATTTAGTTATGAAGACAGAATGTTCAGAATGCAGTTAATAACAGTAGTTATTGACTGCCTTCTGAACACTCTGATTGTCTGAAGGGAGGTCAATAACGATGTTCATGTACTAAACTCCCTTATATGATCACAGTCCTCACAGCCCTCACTCTCCTCTTGACCCCTCCTTCTCCAGCGCTCAGACTTTCCCTGGGCCCCCTCGCCCTTTCCCTCCTACTCTATTCTTTCTCACCCCTAGTACCGGATGAAATTTCTAGACAAGTCCGCTTTATCAAAGACTCCTCTAAATTGGTCTCCTCTGCTCCTCCAGAACGATCAAGGACAGCATTGTCTCCCTTGTGCCAGTCTTGGCAGGTTTTTGTAATAACTCCTTTGCCACTGGATCCTTCCCGCTACCCCTCAAGAACTCACTGGGACATCCTCTCCTCAAAAAGTCATCTGCTGACCCGTCCTGCCTGGCTTACTATCTACCCTCTCTCCATTACCCCCTTCCTGGGCAAACTACTTCAGAAGCTGGTTATCTCACAACTAAGCCCATTGCCTTTCTGGTTTGACAAGTACATTCTGCCATGATCAATTCATCATGTAATGCCTTCTGTGTTCACTGTGGTATACATAGTTTGTGTGTCCCTAACGGCACAACTCTGCGGCATTCTTTCCTTCCTGTGGGAATTATGTTTATCATGTGGAATAGCTAAAGTTGAAATGCAATAGCTCAGTGTGTCAAGCACTCATTGCAGAGAGTTGTGTACATATGCACGATTAGAATAGCACATTCCACCAAAGCTGGCTGAGCCTTTCCTATGTCTGAAGTTTATATACCTACCTGCATATGTACTTTGTTTTATAGCACAACAGGTGCTTTTTATCAGCAATGTACCTGCACCAGATAGGGGTTGCTATAAAAACTAACATATCATCTGTATGGTGAAGGTCTAGAAATTGGTTTGTTCAGATGGAGTGTTGTAGAACCTAGGCAATCACCTCCAACGATGAGCATAAACTGTTAGTCCAAGAGGTGAATAGTATCCAAATTCAAGACTGTGGAACAAATTATTCATGCTTGTATCCTGGCTTTGTCAACAGACGAAACAGTTATCCTCGTCAAATCATCTAATATCTTTTACATTACTGTGCTGTCTTATGTGAGGTTTGCCTTCTTGCATGCAGTGGTATTGTTTAGCCCATTACTTGATATTTCTTCTTATGTAGGACTTTTGACTGGAAGGGGTGGTAGACAGAAGAGAGCAGGCCAGATGTTGCAGGACTCGGGCAAGCATATTTTAAGGTCTGTGGTTTGCTTTTTTGTAAAAGTCAAAGGTTTTTATTCACCTTTACAAATGACAATGTCACATACATTGTTTTGGCAGTATTTAAAGCTTTAAAATACATAAGAAAACCCCAGATTAAACATGTTAAATCACATCGATTGCTATGCGGCTATTTATATTCTTCCCTTGATAATGAAGAGAATGAAGCTAGAATCATTCCCATTTTGCGTAACATCCTTCTATAATATTTTGTTTGTATAAATGGTCATGTTTGGTAATGTGATTTGTGTACTTTCCAAGTCAGTTTTATCAAATGAGATTGTTTTAGTTCAAGATAAGAACTGGAAAAGAAAGTGTTCAAATGCAGAAATTGCAGAGTTGGAGAGTTGGCACAAATCCCAGCTTCACCTCCTAAGCAATGTGGGATCCTGGGCATCTCATTTGATCTTGTATTGCCTAATCTCTCAAGATTGCCAGTCCCTAAACCTTTCAAAATTGTCAGCCCTTCAGAGTGATTTCCTTCTCATGATATGATCTTTATAAAAGCCCCACTCATGGTTTCACTGGCTATAGTGTTGCTTCCTCTATAGTAGTGAGCTTTGATATATTGCACACCACAGCACTTGTTCCTTTGAGCTCTAATGGCACATTATTTGAAAACCATATCCCACTTCTTATCTCAATCTGTCTGGATACAGACACCTTCCTGGTAGCTTTTAATCTGCAATCCCTATCCATGCTAGTGTATGTGTAGATTTCTCTTTCCTTCCAATTAGTCTCCTCCAGCCATGCTTGAGCACTTTTGCATTCTCTGTGGAAGCTAATGTGAGTTCTCTGCCTATTCTGGGTTACATGTACCTTGTACATATGGTCCTGCATTAATACTATAGGCTGCATACCTTCCTGGATGATGTTGATACAAAGTCTCCCGTATCTATACTAAAACAGAAGTAACCTCTTCATAGACTGCTAATGTTGTCCTTCAAATGCTACTTGTTTATCATTCTGATTAGAGCAAGAATGAAGAGGGTAAGGGGACTTAAGGAGTAAACATGCTTACTTTTGCATGCTGCAAGGCAGCATATCAACCTATAGGCTGTGATCAGGATGAGGGGTTGGTGGTGCGACCAGATATTCTTCATCATCTAATTCCTTTGGTTTGGTGGACGGGGGCCCCAAATATGTCCGTGCCCAGAGCCCCAAAAGTGGTTAAGATGGCACTGCTTCCAGTGTTATGTAGAGGTCATGCATCTCTCCTTCAAGCTTCCCTCCACCGCCACCTCTTCCTCCTCTCTCATCCCGGACTGCTATCCAGGCAGGGTGAGATGCCAATGATCTCTGCCTTAATGCCAGTAACACTGAGATCCTTCTCTTCGGGACCCCAGCACCCTCCTTTGCTCCTACCCTCTGGCCGACCTCTAAGGGTCCCCTCTCCTCACCCTCTTGTGAGGCAAAAAAAGTGGTGTCAATTTGACTCCTCTCTCTCCTTCTATCCTCACATTGCGGACCTTGCCAAGAAGGCCTGCATCATCTGCACCTCCTCAGATGCATTCTCCCTTTCCTCACCGATCACCAGAAACTCAGTGGGCCTCCTTACAAGTCCGGCGGTAGCCCTGCTGGTAAAACCGGCATTCTGCCGCCAGACTTTGTAAATGTATGTATATTTCTTTGCTCTTTGTATATTTATATTATGTAATATGTAACTGCCTTCTGTAACTTCTCACTGTAACCTTTCCAAACATGCGCCCTGATGCCCGTGGGGAGGCTGCGAAATATAAATAAATAAATACAAATACAAATACTTGCAAGATTTTCCGGCGCATGGTGTGCCGGATTTACTGGGGCATTACAGCCCTGGCAGTCCGAGAAGTCAGGCGCCAGAAAAGGAAAATCCCTATTCCCACTTGAGTCCCAATGGGAATGGGGAGCATGGAAGCACTGGCATGGTTTGAAACATTGTCGGTACTTCCATGTAAGTCTGCGAGCGGGTGCTGTCCCGCCCCGCCAGGTCAGGCCTGGCAGGGAGGTCTGCAGTCGCTTGCAGACTCAGAGTGTGCTGGTCCAGTAACAACAGTGCCGGTAGGCTTACCGTATCGTAATGAGACCCAATGTCTCCAGAGCTCTGGTCCTCTCTAGGCTGGACTACTGCAACAGCCTCTTCCACAATCTTCCTTTATCCTCCCTTTGCCCCCTTCAACTAATCCAGAACAGGACTGCTGGATTTATCCTTGGCCTCAAGCCCTGGGACCGCATCTCGCCAGCCCTAGAATCTCTCCACTGACTTCCGGTTGCTGCATAGATCAGGTTCAAGACCCTCTGCATCATCCACAAGGTGTTCTGGGGCCTGGGATCCCACTACATCCAACTCTCTCTCCCTAAATACCTCCCTGATACAGCCCTTCGGTCTTCTAGCTTGAACTCTCTGAAGATCAGACGCTTCTCTAAGCAGAGAGTGGGGGTAGAACTCTCTACTCCTCAAGAGCCTCCCTCTGGAATGGTCTCCCTGCCCCTCTCAGGCTTGGGCTGGATCTCCGTAAGTTATGGAAGCTCCTCAAGACCCTCCTTTCCTCTACATCCTTCCCTCTCCCCCTCTTTCGTTCACGCAACCTGCACACCCCCTCTCCCTCGCACTTATTGTTACTGCAATTGCATGATCCGAAGGTCACAAGGCCTAGTAGGACTGCTATTGTTATCTTTCTCCCTTGGCCCCCCTTTATTTCTCCTGGGCACCTTGAAACCCCATTTGTTGTATAGGAGCCCTGAAAATCCATCATGGTTAAATGTTTGATTTTTATCTGTGTATGTACCGTGATAGTTCAGTATATTGACTAATGGTGTATTTCTGCTGCTTCTAGTGTTGGTATTTTTTCTGTTTCAGACTTTTTGATCTCGCTAAGTTTTTTGAACAGGTGAGTGATGTAATTTAGATGCAATTTTAAGATTGAGTATTTAATTACTTTTTATAATTTAATCTATTGTTTCTTGTTTAATTAAACACTTGCTGTTCTTTGATCAACTTTTTTATATTTTTTGACATATGAAGAACTGTGACTATGAGATAGAATTTAATTCGTTCTTCCCTTTCTCAATTCAGATATTTTGGTCCCCTGTAAAGATGTACAATACACCAGGTCTTTATGTATGAGTTACCTGCACTTCTCCCCTCCCCCTGGCACTTCTCCCCTTCCCTCTTCCCTGCACTTGCGTGATCTGAATGAACAAGGCCTAGTAAGATCGTTGCTTTGTCCTCCTTCTGTCTCCCCCTTCTTGTCTTGCAATGCATAGAAACACGTGTGTACAGGTGCGTTATAAATACCATATCATATCATATCAGAACTGTTCTCTTGCCCAGGCAGTGCATAATGAATTTTGAACAGAAATTGCCCTCTCTTTCTCAGGATATTCAGGCATCAGTGTCTGAGGTTCTAGCCTTGGGGAATCCTAGTACTTCCCATGATACTCAGGTTTTATGGGCGTGGCAGAGTGATGTGGATTTAAGGCAGGCGAAACCTTTATGTAAGAGGAAACACCCAGAATAGGTGGCTTCCTGAGGTGATTCTCCTCAGCCCGGTAACCCCTGGGCTGGCACATCCACGCCCTGGTGCTTTACCAAACTGCCCAGGCTGATGACAGAGTATCTGAGGGCATGGGGTGAGAAAGGGAAGAAATATTACGGTCCCATGCTCACTTAATGGTGTGCTTACTTGACTCTGAGGTTAATCCGGAATTTCCAGAAATCCAATCTGGTCCCATCTCAGTGGACTCAATTTTGGGGATTTCTAAAAGATTCCAGCCCAATTACCCTCAGACGTCCCCTCAAGCGACTGATTGTTCTGATAATGGAGATCAGGAGGGCCTGCATTGATTGGCCTTCTATCATCTTCCATTCTGCCCATTTTACCAGGGAAAACATATTACAGCGCTCTGACTGAAAATCTATTCTTGTAGTTTTCCAATCTTTGAAATGGGAAAGTAGAAAATACAAGTCCCAGAATCTAAAGGGGGAAAAACAGTACTGGGTAACCTTCTCACGCATGGTCATGGGAAACTTGAGAGCTCTTGTTCCATTTTCCACCAATGCAAAAGAAGAATTGCGCTAGTTGGGAAGACACCTAGATGCATGAAATGGCAGGGCTATCTTTCTTACCTTCACCAATTTGAAATTAGAGTCTGATGCAAGTCAGAGGGGTTGTGGCACACAGTGTGGTGCGATCTAAACTGGAGGGCCATGGTCTGCCCTGGAGTCGTCTTGACATATAAACTGTTTATAGATGCTTGCTGGTTCTTTGTGGCCAGGTACTTTGAAAGCAGGTTTTCTCACTGAGTGGTTCATCTTCTGATGGACAACATGGCAGTGTGCATTACATCAACAAGCTGGGCGCTACTTGCTCCCGATCCCAGTCAGATCTAGCGATAGCCCTCTGCATTTTTGCCTAAGATTCAGTATAAAGATACAGGCCGAATTCCTACCAGCAGGCTCTCAACCTGGTGGTGAAATAGTGTTCTCTTCAATCGGTGGACATCAGCGATTGGAGAATTCATCACCGGTTGGTTTTGGGGCTCCAGAGAATTCTGGGTCATTTCGGTCTGGATCTCTTTATTTATTTGTACATTGGTAAAGTGCACTAAACCCGAATGCATCGAGGCGCTGTTACAAAATCAGTTACTCGTAGACAACGTTAGCAGTTACATGCAGACAACATTAACAGGGCAGTACATTTGGGGGGGTCTTCCTAATTAAGCAAAGATCCAAGTTTTGAGGGCTCTCCAGAAGGCCTGGTAGGAATGTTCTGCTCTCAGTGTGAGTAGAAGAGAATTCCATTGATGAGCTGTGATTGACTGGAAACATGAGCCTCTAGCTTTTGTGGGTTGGAATTTCGGCTGGAGAATACGGGGGGCATAGGGTGTTCTGGAAGGTCTTGAGGAGTGAGCCTTGGTGATTTTCTGAGAAAGATAAGGTATGTGCAGAATTGGAGATGGACCTGTGTGTGATAGAAAAGGTTTTAAAGATAATGCAGATTTTCAATACTATTATAATAGAAAGCCATGCTTCTATTGAAGACCCGAAGGCGAAGGATTATGCTCATCTCTACACTTTACTTCTCGAGCAGCCAATAGAAAACATCATACCCATAAATACCAAACAAAAAATAACTACAAATCCCATGAAAAAGAAGTGGTTTTGTAGTTCGTTATTAATTGGTTCCTTTTTCCAGGTGACTTCATATATACAATCACAGTCCTTAATCCGGTATTACATCCCCTGACTCCCTTCCTTCTTCCTCTTTCTTTAGCTGATCCAGAACTGAAACTTGCGTCCCAACCGATTAACGCGTGAACATCCACTGACATTTCTCCTCATCTTCATGATCCCGATGCTTTGGGCTCTGCACCTGCCAAGATAGTAACTGTATTATTGAAAACAGCCATTGACTGGGCAATCGCATAAAATACAACATCAGACATGTAATCAATACAATACAAATGCTGCACTTGTACGATCCAAATGTCACAAGGCGTAGTAGGACCGCTCACCCCTCCTGCCTTGTTGAACATTGAAACACATTGTGTATAGGCGCAATATAAACACCCAAAAAGAAATACATAAATTAATCAAAATCTTTGTGATTGTTAGGGTGGGATAATCCTTTGCCTCTGTGTCTTTAATAGAATCATGACTTTCTATCACAATAGTATTGAAAATCTGTAAACTATGTCAAAACCTGGAGACTCGGATTATGCTAATTTAAAGCTTACTCACCACCAACGCAGATCACCTTGTTGATTGGTCGAAAATAAAAGTTCTTAAAACTCGACACATTTGACCAGTCAGCTGCCATCAAAATATCCTCTAAACGTGCCGCCATCTTGAATGCTGTGGATGCCGTGGCACCCGTAATTGAATGTGAACCATATGGTTCTATATCAATGCTAGCCTGGCTAATGCACCATTTTACATATCTTGCCAGGGTAGCTGTAGACACTGCAGTAAAAGGTTTCCTCACCGCTATTAATAACTGTGATTCCCCAGAGGTTCTGAACTATGCTGACATGTTTTTATATGCTTTCAGATATCTGAACGGACACAGTTTAGGCCGATCTACAAATGCTGTGTAATCAACCGTCTTCATGCCTGTCTTTGTCCTTTTTGTTAAATAGAAAGTTAGGCCGGTTGGCAAAAAAAGACTTCCTGTCCACCTCAAAAGCTCTGACATCCGAGACCCTTTTGCATGAAATAAGGCAGAGTAGGATAATCGGCTTTGCCCATAGAGCCTTCCTGGAAAAATGTTCATTGTCAGGCCATGTCTCAAATAGCCTCAACAGCTCACTAATGTCCCACAGACGTGAATATTTCAGAGCTGGTGGCTTCATGATTGTTATTCCTTTGATCAGTCCACATACTAGTGGATGTTTCCCAATAGGATTACCTTCTACTCTCTCATGTCCAGCTGAAATCGCTGAACGATATGTGTTGATTGTTCGGTGTGCTATACGCTGCATCGCTAGGTTGGCTAATAAATATACTACATGGATTACATCTGTTTGAACGGGATGTATGTCCCTCTCCATGCACCAATTGTACCACTTAAACCATGCACCCCTATAGGTTTTCTTGGTTCTGGTAGCACAGGTGTCTCCAATGAGTTTCCGAGCCTCTCCTAAAAGTCATGGCTTAGTCCAGGTTCTCCTGAAATCACCCATGCTATTAAGTTCAGGCTCCCTATCTGAACCAGAGGGTGGTACTCTCCTGCTGGTCCCTGTATGATAGACTCTATCCTGGCCTGTAAGGTGTACGACATCTCTAACAGATCCGGAAACCAAGTCTGCACTCTCCATGCACTCACTATTATTACTCCCGCTTTCTGTCTCCTTACTTGTGTGGGTTTGCAGGGTTTGATTGTGAATGGTGCATTCTGTGGCTGGGCCCCAGACCTGGAGAAAGACATCCATCACTGCTGCTTCCGGATCTGGTCTGCAGCTGAAGAACCGTGTCAGCTTTCTGTTCAATCTCGACGTGAACAGATCTGTCTGACATTGGCCCCTTCGAATCATGATCTCTTGGAATACTGTCTTGTCCAGAACCCAATCGCTGGAGTCCCTCATGTATCTCAAAATCCAGCCTGCCACCTGGTCTGGACACCCGGCAGATACTTCGCTGTCACGCTGTCCCTCCTTTGAAGGCATAAATGCCAAAAGTCTTTCGCTATCTATGCCAGCATCTTGGATTTTGTCCCATCCCGTCGATTGGTATACCTGACCACGGAAAGGTTGTCCTGTCCATCTTGAGAAGTATTGAA
Source organism: Ambystoma mexicanum (assembly GCF_040938575.1). Lineage (NCBI taxonomy): Eukaryota > Metazoa > Chordata > Amphibia > Caudata > Ambystomatidae > Ambystoma > Ambystoma mexicanum. Next base: position 1,150,773,716 of record NC_090926.1, on the reverse strand, counting down.
CATTTGGTCATCTCTTGGTCCATTGCACTGCGAATGAGCCTTCTAGCAATTCGAGGCAGCTGATGTGGAGGGATAACTCTTCCTCCAACCATCTTTCTCCTGTTATCAGATCGCCGCACTGGGCTCCCCAGTACCATCGGCTGGTGTCTGACTCTATAATACGGTCCAGCGATGATCCAAATATCACCCTCCCATTTCAGGCCTCCATATGGTGATAGTACCACACCAGTTCCGTCCTTGCCTCCTGTGAAATGGGGACTCTGTTCATATGGTAATCTGTGCTCGAAATGTTGTATTTTTAGGCTTTGTAATACTCGATAATGTAGGGGTCCTGGAAATATAGCCTGAATTGAAGATGTTAGACAGCCTACTAGCCAGGATAATCCCCTCATGGATATTGATTATTTTGCCATCCGACCTTTACTTCTTTCTTGATGGAATTCAGCTTGTCTCGGGGTAATCTGAGGATTCTCTGTTCTGTGTCCACAATGAAACCTAGAAATTCTATTGACTGTGCCGTGATTAATTCTGCTTACTCACAGTTGATCAGAAACCCCAACTGTTGCAGTAATCCGGCCGTGGTCCCCACCTGCTCCAAGAGCAGTTACTTATCCTGGCACATTAGACATATGTCATCCAGATATATAATCAATCTGATGCCTTGTTCCTTGAGATGGCCAACTACTGGCTTCATCAGCTTGGTAAATTACCAAGGAGCCGATGCTAGCCCAAACGGGAGACTTGTAAACTCCCATCTCTGCCCTTTCTAGAGGAAATGGAGTAGATGACCCTGATTCTGAGTTATGGGGACCATCAGGTAGGCGTCTCTGAGGTCTACTCGGGCTAGCCAGTCCCCTTTCTGGTGTATTTCCTCAGCAGATGCATTCCCTCCATCTTGAAATGCCTGTATACCAGAAAGGCATTCAGCGCCCTGAAGTTGATTACTGGTCTGAATTTGCGCCTTCCTCTTACTAAAAACATGTTGCTTTAGAAGCCACCCAGCACCTTTGCTGCTGGTGTGATGGCATTGTTTTGCCACAGATTTTCTATATCGCTGTCTAATAAAGTTTCATCTTCTATGGCAAAAATGTATCAGACCTTCACTGACTCTTGCATAATTCTAGTCGGAAATCTGGTACCATTTGCAATACCCAGGAGTCTCAAAATATATCTCTCCACTTGTGAAATCACTGCACAGGTAGGATATTTGTGCCTAGCAGGCACTCTCACCTTGTGAGCAAGGCTCTTACCTGTGTTACTGTGCGGTTGTTTGCCATTAGACCTCCAGCCTCTGCCTCTACCTCTTCCTCTCGATGGAAAGAACGGGTGACGCGCCGGTTCTCCTGCTCCCCCCATTGCGGTCTGTTTCCAGAGGGCCTATATGATGAGTTCTCTGACTCGTTTGATCTCCTGACAGATGATTCATCCCTGCTCTGCCAGCTTTCATCTGTGGAATCATCTGAGCTTTCCTAACCATACTTTCCCCACGACTTCACCCTTCTTTTGCCACTATGCTTTATATGTGGTGTACCTGGTAGGGTTCTGGGCGCTGTGTGCCCTGCAGCTTTTCTTTCTTCCCCTTTTTCTCAATGTGCCTCTCCCCTCCTCAATTCCTCCATTCCCTGAGAGAAGGTCAAGAGCACATCCATAATACTCATGCTTCTGGTCAATGGGCCTCTGCCGGCACTCAGTGCCCTTTGAACCGCCTGATTCATTCTGACGCCACTAAGGTGTGGGCCATCTGAGTCCTCATTTGAGATCTCTCTCCTGCTCATTATTCCTAGTTTAATGATTCAAGTATATTAGATAATTCATTTCACTTGGGATGCACCTATTTTATTTATTAACCCTTTATTTCACAGCTAGGTGGATCTATGGGTAATACTCCACAGTTTTTCTTGGGACTGCGCCCGTATGTCACAAATCTGCTCCAGGGCTTGTGACCCTCTGGAGCTGCAAACAGTTTATCTTGGGACTAAGCCCATAATATTAACAGCCTGTGTCAGTACTGTGTGAATTCCCTTCACCGCTGTTGAGTTTGCCGTATACATGCAATGTGCTACTGCTGCCAGTAGATAGCACCTGTATGACAATCGTTACAGCAAGACATCACGCAGCGTTGTGTCCGCTGACACCGGTACACATTCAGAGAAAATGGCAGCACTGTGTGCAGATGTCCTCTGCGCACCGGCGCCGGAACCTCTAGGGGTACCGTCATACCCTGCTGCGACTTCCATGAGGCTATTGCCTCATGTCATTGCTTCCTGCGAATGCCGGGGCCCCGACAAGCCTGTCATGTTCCGACTTCATCTACTGTGGATGTGACCTGCCAAGCTGCTACGCTCCGCCTCTAGCTGTCCACTACAGTATAATCACTCACACGGTGTACAACAATCACACACTTAAATCAATGAATAAAGTTTCACTTATCTGCTCGAGCAGCAAAGAAAGAGAAAGAAGGAAGGAAGTCAGGGGACCTTATACCGAATTAAGGGCTGTGATTGAATATATGAAGTCAGGTGGAAAAAGGAACCAATAATAGACAAACTACAAAACCACTTCTTTTTCATGGGAATTGCAGTTCTTTTTATTGTTTATTTATGGTTATGATGTTTTATATTGGCTGCTCCAGAAGTAAAGTGTAAAGGGGAGCATAATCGAGCCTCCGGGTCTTGACATAGAATCTGTTCTCGAATCGGGAGCCAGTGTACGGCTCTTCTTGCAGCCGAGATATGTTCAAGTTTGGGAATGTTAAGGGCTGCTCGAAAGTGCATTGTTTTGGATGATCTGCATTTTCTGGAGGTTGTGTGAGGAGGTACCTGCAAAGAGTATGTTGCAGTAGTTGAGGCTGGTGCCAATGAATGCTTGTGTAATGGTAAAACAAATGTTCGGGGATAAGAAAGGGGGCATTTATCAGTTTTGTCCTCTAGGCTGCGTAGGAGGTGATAGGGTTCACTTGGCATGTTACTGATAGTGTGGCATCAAGGTAGACACCCAGCATTTTCACTGAGGTGGAGACTGGGATCTGGATGCCATCAATGTTGAAAGCAGCATATTGGGTATTGCACTTTTTCAGCACTGCAGAAGGCCCTGCAAGAAGGATCTCCGTCTTATCATCATTAAGACAAAGTCGGTGCATTGCCATCCATGGATGGTCGAGTAAGCAGCGTTAAGGATGTCAGTGTCTTTAGAGTGGTTTCTGGAGAGGGGGAGGAGAATTTGTGTACCATCGGCATAGTTGGTGTAGGCTATGCCTATGGATTGAAGAAGGTCCTAAAGAGGTTTAATGAAGATATTATAGAGAGTGGGGGATACACAGGATATACCTCCGGGGATCAGTGCCATTGGTGCAGTAGAGTTCTCAGCAAACCCTCTCATTGCTCTACCTTCTAAAAAGGATGCAATCCATGTCGTAGCTTCAGGTGTGAAATTAGCAGAGGAGGTAAGGTGGTGGCAGAGGATGTTGTGGTCGACCACACGGATCAAGAAGAAGAATAAGAGCAGGCTTCCCTTCATCCCTAATCTTTTTGAGCTGGTTTTCAAGGTCAAGAAGAGATGATTCAGACCCATGGCCTGGATGAAAGCTGGACTGATGCATTCCCAAGTTGTGGTTTATTTCCTAATAATGTTGGATTTGGATGTATGCAACTCTGTCCAGGATTTTCAGTAGGGCGGGGACGGTGGTGATAGGCTGGCAATTATTTGGGACTGCAGGGTCTAGCGAGGGTTAATTTAGCAAGAGCAGAACCCAGCCTTCCTTGAGGATAGAGGGCACTATTCCAGCAGCGAAGGAAGCATTAATGAAGATGGTGATAAAGGGTGCCAGTACGTTAGAGCAGTCCTTAAGGAGAGTGGCAGGGTATACATTGCATTGGCACCTAGATGGTTTCAGGGTCTTTAAGATAGCTAGAACTTCAAGCTCTGAGACCTTTTTAAGGCAAACTAGAGGGAGGACCTGACTGGTGGCTGTAGGTAAAGCGGTGGTGGCTGTGGCAAGTTGAGATGGTATCAGGTATCAGAGTGACTTGTTTAGCAAAGATTCTTTGTGTAATGTGTCAATTTTGAGAAGCATGGCATTTTGTATATTGGTGCAGCATCCTTTGTCCTTATTAAGAGTGGGAGGGGGTGTGGGGCTAGGGATGTCCATGTTCCCTGAGGAAAATCTCACCCGTGTTAGATTTAGCATTAGCAATTCTAAAATGAAAGGTAGTAGATTTAGCACGAATGATCAATTCTTTGTATAACTTGGATGCTGTCGTGAAGACTAAACTCAGATCGTCTGATGGTGTTTTTTTTTCCCCAGTTTGCTTCTGCCAGCCATTTGTTAGTGCGCAGTTCTAGGCGGCCACAAATTGATATGTACAGCAGGTTCTGCTTTGCGAGTAGCTAGGGGGGGCAATTATGTCTACTGCAGTTGTCAGGGTCCTGGCATACAGATCTGCTAATACATTTGACTGAGGATGCTCTTGTTTGACGTTCTTGAGCAGGAGTAAAATGTGGTATTTGGTGAGGTTGCGCGAGCTACAGGCCAGTGAAGGTGGCAAAGGTAGGGTAGTAGGTTTGGTGTGCTTGATGTGTGGGATAGTGAAGGCAATAATGAGTTGGGCGGACCAAGGGCAGGGTGATTTTGAGCAGAGGGTACCTAGCAGTTAATGTCTGCAATCAAATGCAGCGTGCAACTTTTGGCATTGGTAGGAGAGCTGATACAATGCCTAAACCGAAGTGCATTAAGGGAGTTGGCAACTGAGGATGCCTGAGGGTCAGAATCGTCCCTGATGCCCAGGCTTAGGTCACCTGAGAATCACTTTAGGTGTGGACTTGATATTGTCTCCCAGAGTGGGGAGAATGTCTTCTTTGAAGGTTAGGATGGAGCCTGTTGGACGGTTGATAACATGATTTGAGATAGTGTTTGTGGGTGAGGTGGTGAGTTTAATCGAGAGGATGTTGCAGTTCCCCTCAGGGAGGTGTTGAACTGCCTTATGGGAAGGGAGTCTTTAGCTATTAGAATGACCCCTAAGCCTCTGGCATCAAGTCTATCATTCCGGAATATGGTAAAGCCGGAGAATGCTAGTGACAAGGCTGGAACGGAGACTGCAAGAAGCCATGTTTTTGTGATGGCCAAGGCCTCTAGTTTGAGTGTAGTGAAGAGGTCATATATTTCAAGCGTGTGGGCTTGTAGGCAGCGTGCGTTGACCAAAGCAAAGTGGTGCGTGGGCCAGGAGGACTTGGCTGTTTGGGAGTTTGGGGGTATAGTTTTCATAGTGGGGTGGAGTTGGAGGCACCTTGTGGTACAGGATCAACTTGAGCAAGTCGGCGAACATGGGTAGCCAGAGAAAGGTAGGCTTCCTGAATATGGATGTGGTTTTGTACGCTTGAGGGTGTAACGTGGGCCACTAGGACATGAAAAATGTGTACATTATTCTCAGGGCTGATCACGTTTACAAGGCTTTGTGCATACATTACAGGGCGGAGTACATTATTTTCAGGGATTTTTGCAGACATCACTGGGCAGATGACATTTTTTTCAGGACCTTGACATTTTTTGTCATGGCTGTGGAGAGGGTCAGTTCTGGAGGCACCCAATGTGTGTGTTGTATTTATGCACTCTCTGAGTTGGGAATTCTGTGCCATTACAATGCAAAAGAAAGCACACTGATGCAATCTTTGCGTATTGACACTCCTCAGCACGACTGTTTGAGGTGGGTGGTCGGAGGGGGGCGTGCAGCTTGCAAGGTTAGCGGTACAGTAATGGTTTATACTGCGAGGAGTATGCTCTGAGCTGGGGCAGGTTTCAAGAGTCGCTGCCAGAGGTGGACTGGACAGGAGACGGGTTCTGATCAGAGAACCACCTGGACATTTAGGCGCAAGCCCGCGACTAAGGTCAGCGAGTGCTGGGCTGTAACTCCGGTAGTAAGAGTGGGGGGCGCACGCAGATACTCTGTCAGTGAGCCTCAGTTTCGCAGGAGACTCGGTACATTTGCGTTGAGCAATCGCAGCGTCACTGGCTCGCGGGCAGATGGGGTCTACCACATTCGGAGTGCACAGGTATTGTGGGACCATTGAATCCCGGAAGCATCGGGGTCAGCAAGGGAGTAGGAATAGACAGTGGGATGAATTGGGCACATGTGAAGTGAATGATCTATCCGTATGAATGAGGCGACATACAGTCAACGCAGCGGCTAATTGACAATGCTTTACTCGGCTTACCTTATACATATGAAGGAGTGTTCAGATCAAAGGTAGAAAGAATGTTAGCAGCCTGGGGTGGATTGGTCATGGTGCGGCAGTCTAGGCAGATACCGGCCTTAAATACTGGCCTTCCTGACTTTCCTGCTGTGCCATCTGGCTGGCTGCTGGGGACATCTTTGTATGAGCCAGTGCACAATCATGTTGCTTGCTGTGGAAGGCAGTCTGGATCAGGTGGCTGTTGCATTCGGCGGTGTCCATCTTGCCTGTGCTTTGGTAACACTGAGCGCAATGTGCCCAGGTGGATGCTGGAGGCTGAGAGGGTCCCAGGGGATCTGCAGTTCTTCTGATCAGCTGAGACAGTCAGTGGCTTAAATACTGGACTTGCTGACTGTCCAGCAGCATGATCCGGTTGGCTGCCAGGAAGATCTCTGTATGGACCAGTGCCCGATCATGTTGCTGGCTGTGGAAGTCAGTCGTTGTGTCCCAATTGAACATGCAGTTACCAGGGGTTTTCAGCTGGCATCCAGAACCCGGTAGGGAATATGGGTTCCCACCATTGTCTGCGATTGAACGGTTCCTCCTTAAGGCCCAGATCCAGGGTGCTGTGGTAGTTTAGATCACACCTCTTTGACGAGGTCATCCTTGGTTTGCATTGGCTCTGCAGCTGTCCATGGCATCACCAGTTCTCCTGTTGGACTTCCCAGACCTGCTCAAGAATCCGAGCTGCATCCTCACCCTTTGGTCTTGGGGGAGCGTCCACCGCTGGTGGCATGGCTGATTCCTGGTGGCCTCCTGAGGGTCATTCGCAGTCAGCTGCTGCACTTATCTGGTGCTTTTGGGACTCCAACGCTATCAAATCTTATGAAGTGGCATGGGGGCGTGTGTGCGCTGGTGCATTCCGCAGAGTTTTGACCCCTTTCACGCCAGGGTGAATGTTTCAGGTGGTTAATGTTTTGACTGGGTTGTCTGCCTTCTTATCCTATCGCACTGTCAACATGCATTGCTCTGCCATTTCTTCCACACATACCTTGGCAGGTAACAAGGTGGCAGGTGGCAGGTAACAAGATTTCCTCCGGGGTTCCTCAGAGTAGACAATGCCAGTGGTAAATGACCCAGTATGCCCAGCAAGAGATAGTGGTGTTGTTGCACGCTTAGATCTTGAGTTCTCTTTGGTTTTGGTTTAGGTTAAGCTTAAAGTCATCCAAGAGTTTCCAGACACAGCGCATGTACTAGGTACAGAGAGGCCTTTCTGTGAAAGTGTGTTTGTTTGTTTGGGGTTGGCTCCAGCTCCATAACAGTTGGTGGGCAGAACTTTTGGCCCAAGGTTGGCATACCAGTCTGGGGTGTACTGGCAATAGTGAAATATAACCTACCCCACCCATTCACCATGCACAGGGCAGGATCTCACCCTCTGCTATCCATTTAGGGATTTTGTGAGATTGACAATTTTGCGATTGTTGGCTCCAGCCCCAACAGTTGGTGGTCTGAAATGTTGGCCGGAGGTCGGCCTACCAGTCTGAAGTGTACTGGCGATAGTGACATTTGACCAACCACACCCATTTGCCCTGCACAGGGGTGGAATCAGTATAGGCAATTTTGGGAGATTGTCCATTTTGCAAAAATAGGAAGCTATGATGCAATAAAACATGGACAAGGCTATAGCAGACAACCACCTGCATGTCAGCTACAGACCCAGGCAGTGCTGGGTGGTACCGATGGTACATATATAAAAGGAAAATTTGTGGATATGTATGTGTCTGTTCAAATGCTTCAGCATACTTCCCAACATGCTACAAACATGAAATTTGGCATGCGGGTAGGTTCCATGGTGCCTACAATATAAAAAGTATCAAATATACATTTTAATTATTGTTTATTTTTAAGCGGTGCAATGCTTGGAATTGTGTGTGTGTCCATTTGAAATGTTCTGCATACTTCCCAACATGCTACAAACCAGAAATTTGTCATGTGGGTAGGTTCCATGGTGTAGACAAGGTAAAAAGTGTAATTATTAATATACCTTTGTGTCATTTATTTTTTGGGGGAACGTTTATGGATATGTGTGCGTGTGTCTCTTCGAAATGTTCTGCATACTTCCCACCATGCTAAAAACCAGAACTCTGGCATTGGGATAGGTTCCATGGTACAGACAATGTAAAAAGTATAAAAAATAATTTTTTACATTTTTGTAAGCATTTTTTTAAAGAAGTCTGAAATGCTTGGATATGTGTGTGTATGTATAAAATGTTCAGCATACTTCCCAACATGCTACAAACCTAAGATTTGGCATGTGGGTAGGTTCCATGGTGTAGACAAGGTAAAAAGTATAAATTATAAATATACCTTTATCAATGTATTTTTTGTTAGTAGGAATTACTGTGCGAAGCAAAGGTACAACTGCTAGTTCATGTATAATGAAGAGAAGGGGCAGGGGGCTGGGTACTTCGGTACTCATATCAGAATGCGAGTAGTTGAAAGAGCCCTGCCTGTTGTTTCCTTTCTCTCAGTAAAGTGATTTAGCATAGGGAAATTGCTTTACTCAGGTGTCTTCTAGCCTCTGTAGTAGAATCCGGGCACAGATGGTGTTCAATGTGGCTGAAATGTCCAAGAGGATTAGTGCACTGCATGGGTCTTTAAAGGCGTTGTTCTTCATCATGTCTCCTTTAGAGAAAATTCTGTCTGAAACGGTTGAGGTTGTTGATTCAAAACATACTTATATCTGTTGGTAAATTAACTTTTTTGAGAGTATCACTAATGCAAGATGTGTGGCACATTATGCAGCAGTTAGCTGGGTCGTTTGAGTCGGCCATTTTGTTAAGGCGAGATTTACTGAAGGCTGATTTCCACCCTGTTCTAGAGAGGCACTGAGAAAAGATAGGAGGGTGGGTATTAGTCCATGTTGCTTAGTTATCATTTTGTAGATGTTGGAGGTGGCAATGTTCTTTCCTTCCAGAGACCCTGCCGTGTTGCTGGAAATGACCAGGGAGAGAAAGTTCTGGGAGGAGAACGGACGGAAAGCAGATAATGGTGGTGTGAAAGGAAAGTAACCGTATTCCTTTCTTTAAGATAGGAAAAAGCCTACACCCAATGCACCATCGCTTAATCGCATTACAGGATATCAATGGTCATAACTTTGCTAGGATATTATTATGCGAACAGAACTGCAGGAGCCAGCGCAATCAATACATTTCCATGGTCACAGATGGCTCTTAGAAAGCAGGCATTGACTTCCTATAATAATAGCCTTACACTTTAAACCCTAGTGAAAAAAATATTGTTGGAAAATAGGCTATGGGAATAAGTGCTATGTTGGGTTATTTCAAAGATGCTATGCTGAGCCATTCGGGGTTTAAAAACATGGGCCCTCATTACAAGCTTGCCAGTCTGGAAACAACAGTGCCGGTAAGCTTACCGGCACCATTGTTTCCGGACCGGCAAACTACGAGTCTGCAGTCTTTCACGGAAGCACTAGCATCGTTATTAAGGGTGCCAGTGCTTCCATGGTCCCCATTCCCATTGAGCCCTATGGGACTCAAATGGGAATGTTGATTTACAATTCTCAGCGCCTGACTTACCGGATCCCCGGGGATGTAATGCCCCAGTGTTTCCACCAAGTCAGGTTCCAGTAAATCATTACGGGTCCAGCAGCTACCTGCCGGTCTTACCGGCATGGTTACCGCCGGACGCGTAATGAGGGTCATGGTGTGCCAAGCTATGCAGACAATCGAAAATAACGTTTGCCAACCAAATGCAGGACACCAAAGAATACACCCAACAGTGTATCAATAGAGGAATTCTATATAACAAGGTACAGCGAGTAAGGTGTGACCGTATACTGCCTGAAACGTGTGGATATGACCAGTTCTGATATGATCTACACGTACTAACATATAGAATAGATGCATCCTGAATGTGCATCAACAAGAACTACACAAGACATGGGACAATGCCTCCCTCTGACCATCTTGTACTCTTGCCCACTAAGGTCACTTGTGGCATGCAGCAGTTTAAAAATAGCAAAATAAACGCAAACTTATACTCCACCTACCAGCTCTTCCTTCTCAAAGGAATTCATCCTTTTCTCACTTTCCCCCAGAGGCTCAATGTGACACAAGCCCTGGGTCTCTCTAGACGTGACTACTGTAACAGCCTTCTCCTGAATCTTCCTTCTTCCACTCTGCGACCCCTGCAGCTTATCCAGAATAGGGCAGAGAGACTTATCCTTGGCCTTAACACCAGGGAATGCATCTCTCCTGCACTAAAATGTCTTCAGTGGTTCCACGCATGAAATTCAAATCCCTCTGCATTGTCCAGAAGGCTGTCTGGGCCCAGGAACCACACTATCTTCAACTTTATCTCACTAAATACACTCCCTCTACACCACTTCACTCCTCAGGCACCAGCTCTTTGTGTGTAAAGCATTTTGCTAAACTGAGGGCAGGGGGTCGCTCACTTTCCTCGGCAGGCTCCCTCCTTTGGAATAGCCTCCCCACTGAGAGCAGGACTTACTTAAATTTCGCAAGCTCCTTAAGACTTTCCTCTTTTGCTCCTCCTTCTGTCCTTCTCTCCTCTGCTAATCCCACAGCTGCTGAATCGGCGTTCTTGGCATTTATGCACTCGCCCACTGCCTTGACAAAGACTTGGGTTGGCACACGTGTTGTCTTTTCTCACATGCACCTAGCACACTTGTGCCAGGCCATTGGTTATTATAATCAACAAATAAAAATTCTATGTGTGAAGATGAATGAGGTGTCTTTGATGTCCTTCAACCAGCAATCCCAAAACATGTTCTCAACCATTCTCCAGCGCCAATGCTAACAAGGTTTGCCTACCCACCAGTGCATAACACCGCTGGAAACTTTTGGAGTTTCGTTTCCGAAGCAAACCATGTGTCGGGCTGCATGAAATAACCGATCAATCTACTAAACAAATTGATAGCGCAGGGGGCCACTATTCCTCCAAACTTCTGACCTCCCTACCTACTTTTATAGGGACCAGGGCTTTGAGATGCGAGCCTCACCCCCATTGCGCTTGATCGCATGATGTGTTCTCTTCACTTTTAATGACCAATAAGAACAAATGCAACCACAAAATAACTCCACTGGGACGAGTTGAGAAAAAGCATTTAAAAAACAATGCCAACCTGGAAAGGGAAATAGTCACGCTTGGTTTTTCTTTATGTCCGAATTCAAGGCAGTTGTCAACAAAACATGGCAGCCTGTGTCTGTGATTAGGAATGTGTTTGATACCAGAGCTGAGTTATGCCTTTTGTCTCATTTAGCAATCAGTAGACATAAAGGCTACATTTCAGTCAATTCCAAGAATTTGTATGGTATTCCCATGCCCCATGACCTTGGGAGCTTCATCCACAAGCATCATTTCCCAAATTCCTGATGCAATGTAGGTGAAAGCTATGTTATGCTACGTGTGTTTTTTAATGTGTTCCTCTGCTATTTATGATACGAGAAACTGCATTTGCCATCAACTTAATGGCTATTTTTGAATCAATGCCAAGGGTCTACACAACCTTTGATGATGCCATTTGCAGTTAGCTCTGCATCTGGAAACTACATTTCCCAAGATCCCAAAGTCTACAGTTGAATCGATTACATGAAAGAACCCGGATGGTCTTTGTGAAATGATCCTAAAATGAAGGCTGCCACAAGCCGCATTATAAAAGATGTGTCATAAGGAAGCACTCAATGAGGTTTAGAGCATGGGGTGAACCTTCTTGTGGGGAGGCTGGCCTGGCACGGCTGGGCTCCATCTGGCTCAGTGAGGATGTGTCCCAGCACATTTGCGCTTCCTTCAAGTCATTATAGGAAGACCAGCATGGCTTTGTTAGAAGGGCTATTTATTGATCTCTTGTAGATGCCCTTGCGCCAGCAGTATTTTTGCAAGCAGGTTGGTATTATATCCAGAAGAATCTCTGTGATCCTGCAAGAGAGTAGTCTTGCTTTCTGTTTCTCTGCAACAAGGGATGTCCTTTCTCCAGCACCCCCGGGCAGTAATCAGGGACGGCCACTGCATGCTTTCGAGATGGTTGGAAAAGCCTTCCTTTCTCCTGTGTTATGTATGGCTGAGTCTCCCTCGCTTGCACAAGTCTACCTCCTAGTATCAGATGCTCTTTGCTTTCCACCAGACCTCTTGATTAACTCTCTGATGTTGCCCTCTTTGTGCTCGCTGTATCATGCCATGATGGCTCTGTTTCTCTGAGATGTTCTTTTTCGAAAACCTGGGCTCCTGCCCATTAATCATCACAGGCCCCAGTGCTCGCTCATGGTCTAGTTATAGAAGCACCAGACCTAATTATTTGTAGGACTCACAATTATTTTTCATCAGGATACTGAGGGAATGATAGTCATAGAAGTTAATTCTGTGCACTTTTTCTCCATAGAGTATCGACTATCAAAGGACAAAGGCTATATATGGGCGAATTATTCTTAGCCCCCGGGCTGGGCGGCACATCCAATCAGGTTCTGCGGATTGCGGCTGAGACCTCTAATTTCAGACCTTATTCCACGGAACCCACCGACAGCCTACCCTTCCCTGCCATCTTCCCCCTAACCCCCCTGCTTAAAAAAATATATTTCTTAGGCTTGTGGAATCTGCTTAGATCACATGCTGTGCATAGGCCAACATCTAGTGGAAGCTGCAGAATATTACAGTTGTTGTTTTCGAAATTCAAAAAGGGATGTCAACAGGGCGTGCCACTGATACTATCCCTAGTGTGACGTCCACTGTACCCATGGTCCTTCACACTTTGAAGTTCCTCAGATAGTTTTTTTCCACCATCGTAGACGGACTCTATTTCGCAGAGTTCTCCTTTCGGCATACCTCCATTGATTTATACAAATTCTCTTCCTATCCTTTATATTCTACATCACCGACTATCGTGAACATCTGACAGCGGTGAAGAAATGACCGTCGAATACTCACATCGGCGCATCCATCCGGCCTTGGAAGTCTGCTTCGGGCTTCGGCCCACAAAGTAGAGAGAGAGGGGGAGGACATTTCAGAAAGTATTTGCCCCTTTTCGTTCATTATTCTCGCCTAGTGGCCGTGTCTTTCCATTATGGATAGAACTCCTTTCAAATTTTGCCCTAAGTGCAACAAAAAATTCCCTTGGCTTGACAAGCACCTTGTGTGCAACCTTTGTCTCCCTTGGGATCATGTCGAAGGTACCTGTCGAGCCTGTAAGCTCTTTAAACCCAAGACGTTAAACGACCGTTTAACCAAGCGATGGGCCTACCACGACATGCAAGTCGAGGCCAGCATTGACGTGGATGGGACTTTCAGCGATGGCAGCAACGCTGCGTTCTCTGACAGCAAAGGCGATGGGGATACTTCAGTTTCCCAAGCGCAGGCCCCCAACCCCATCAGACAGGCCGGGGGCCCTGTTACGGGGAAGACATCCAGCATTAGTGGTGCTCTCACAATCCATTCCACTAAGCACACAACCCACGTCCGAGACTCGACAAGTTTGTCGAACAAAGGCCTGCGCACGACGTCTAGGGAGCGGGCCATAGAATCACTGTCCTCTGGGCACTCGAGGTCCTGATCGCCACATGACAGGCCCCACTGTCGAAAGACAGAACAGCCGTTGTGACTAAATCCATTCCCGAACGTCGCACGTCAGTAGACGAGACTCCGGACCTTTCTGTAGCTGAATTTCAACATTCTTCATTGAAAACTGTAAAAAACCCTATACAGGCAGGACTAGCCCATTTGGTTAAAAAACACGTCCCAGAAGGCCTAATAAAGGGGAAGGAGTTAAAGAAGAAGACTTCTAAGACCCCTCACAGGGAAAGATCCCATAAGGATAGGTCCCCTCACAAGGGTTAAGACTCACAGGAACAGGATTCCTTGTCTACAGCCCTAAAGAAAAAAGGCCCGCCTTCACCACAGGTCCCATTCACTCCTCAGGATCAGGGGTTTCCATTGGACGCTATGTCCATTCCTAGCTCTGCCCAATGAACATGTGAGGATATTGATAGGGTCATGAGAAGGATGACCTTCATAGCAAACCTTTTTGAAAAAGGACCCTAATTACTTCCAGAGTCTTCAGTCCACCCCACCCACAACAGCACCCACTAGTTTTCAGGTCCCTATATCGGCCACTGCTCTCAACCCCCTTCTAAGAGGTCTTGCTCCGATAACCTCCCTATTGCATTGCAGCAAGACCCTCCAGTCATTGACCTGTATGACCTGGACACTGACAATGAGGACCTCTATGTAACCCAAGAGGCCGCAGATCCCTACTATGGTGCTGATGATGAAGAGCCAGACAAGTATATCATGTACTCTCCCATTAACCAGGATTCCCCTGGGGCAGATTCACCTAAAGACAACCAGCCACTTCTAAACGGCATGCTCATCAAGGCAGCTGTGCACTTCCAGATAAAAAATGCAGGAAACTCAACAAGACACAGGGCCTCATTATGACCTGTGCGGAATGGGTTAACGGGTTCCGCTAATGGATGCGGACCCATTAACAACATTCCGCACGATTACAAGGTCCCCTCGCGAGACACGGTAAGGACACCTGGCAAAACCAGGCGTCGTTACCAGGTCCTGCGAGGGGACCAGGGAGCTAACAACGGGCCGGTCGTAATCGGCCCGTTGTTAGCTCCCTCTTCCATTCTCATTGAGCCCAATGGGGGCTCAAATCAAATGGGAATGGGGAAGGTCCGGGCCCAGGTTACCTGAGGGAGGAATTACCGGGCCCTCTGAACTCGGAATGGCCCGGTAATTCCCCATTCAGGGAACCCGGTAAAGGAGCCCGGTTTTGCGGCAGCCATGGAGCTAATAGCTCCACAGCTGCCTCGAAACTCGTAATGAGGCCCACAGACTTTGTTGATGACATTTTGGGGGATAAGAAGGCTGTCACTCAGTTCATTCCCCTCCTGCAATCTATTCAGCAGAAGATACAACCCTCGCAGAAGATGCCTAACCAGGCACGGGCTGTTAATCCCCGCATCAAGAAGCTCTTATGACCTGCTTCATCAGACTCTAACTATATCAGGGGACAGCTCAAACCTGACTCTCTTGTAGTTACAACAAAAGGAGTGAACAGGAACACCCCAATCCTTTTCTGAGGCACCTCCATACAAGGAGAGCAAGAAGCTGCACACAATGGTGACGAAAGTGGGCTCTTTGGCTGCCTTTCAGGTGAGGATAGTTAATAACACCACTCTTCTGGTGAGTTATAACTGCCATAAATTGGATGAAGTATCAGCTTTGTTATCATCAGCCCCTGAAACCCTTCAGACACAATAGGCCCTTGTGGCTGCAGAAGGCAGGGCAGTTTCAAGTGGCATGTTAAAAAGTAATCTTGATGCCTCTAACAATGCAGGCAGGATTATAGCAGAGGGAACAATTATTAAGCGTCATGCTTGGCTACGCCAGTCCGGCTTCAAGCAAGAGACGCAAGCAACGCTTCTTAATATGCTGATTGAGCCCTACATACTCTTTGGAAAGGACGTTGAAGACACCTTTAAAACTGCTAAAGAAGAATACGATACACTAAAGTCATTGGGCCAGCTAACTAATAAACCCACTAGCCAGAGAGACAATAGTAATTTTCGTCGCTCACATGGACAAAATTCACAGAGGGGTTCAGGATACAATCAGAATCAGGGAGCATCCCGGGGTAACAATCAAGGCCAGGCCTCACAAGGTTACCAGAGGGGGCAGCTCAGATCCCGTGGCCGGGGGAGGTCCTCCTTGTCTAGAGGTGGTGTCAAATGAGAAATTATATTGTGCCTCCTATTGCAATGAATATATGTATATTGGCCTACACCAAGCTGCTTGTAAGTGACTTGCAAAGAAATCCGTGTTGCAAGGTCCTGACCTTAAAATCAATGTAAGCCGCCATTTTAGGTTCGCTTTGTAAAGAAGTCATCCTGTGAGTTTAAATGGTGGACGATGTCATTCCAAAATACAACATGGCCGTCTTGACCTCTGTGTGTAATTAATATGTAACTTGCCCGCAGGCCACTTGTTGAGGTCGTGAAATAAGACCTTGTCCTTCATTGACCTGTGTGTAAAGGATTACTCACGTCAATGAATCTAATCCGTGAGCATATGTTAAGAACAATGTATTCAAATACTGAACTAAGAACACTTGTTTAACTACATTGTATTCATGTTTGAGAAGACCTGCATGGGAAATCCCAAAACACACAGTGCCGAGTAGGCTTGTTGACGTATGTATTAAAGGCAAACTAGTTACATGTGGATATGCAAACTCGGCATGAACCCTAGATCAGTAATGTATCAGAGGAATATTAACCCGAAGTAGGGTTGTACATCGTGTTCGCAAATAGTATAAAAGAGCAATGAATTCTAATGTACAGCGTCTCTCACTGAACACACTGAACCACGCTGCAGTTTGTTGTGTTGTACTGAGGGCTGATAGCTATCTGTTTCTTTTCTTAGAAAACTGTTCTGTATAAAATAAAGTACTTTGTATGGTCCTTTGTAACCCGTGTTTGGTGTATTTCCTTTTGGGGTACTCAGCCTCAATATTTTGATTTTGTTTTCACAGTTGGCGCCCGAACAAGGACCCTCAAGATTGATGCCGGATTATCGAAGGTTGACTCTCGCTATCAGACCGGGATCGGACGGTGTGACAAAAAGGGGCCCACTGAACAAGACGCGACACCTAAGCAGCGCTGCACAACCCGATCGCTGGAAGATTAGCTTGTGGTCCGAGAAAGGCATCTTGACGAGGGTCCACTTATCGAGGTGGGCAGATTTGCCGAAATCACCACACACGAGGTAAGATTAGTTAGGTAAGATTCGTTGAAATTGATTGGACCTTCATAGGCTTGATCAGGTGAGTCGTGACCCGACTCTTAATATAATCCTGATTATTTGATTTTGGCGTATTGTATCTGCAGACAGAATTATTGACCAGGTAACACCAATAATTTGATATGCCTAGGAAATTGTATACCTGCTTCAGGGTATTATTCCGCAGCGATAGACAATCTTTGGAATGTAGCTATCCTGCCCCTCAGGAGGGGTCGCCGGCATGTACTATGTACTGTAAGCATGGCATTGGAAGTATAGTATTTAATGATATTTGGCACAGACAAACCAGACATGCCTCCGAAATTCAGTGGCCAATAAATGGTAGTTTTGAAATCCCTCGTATTGAGTATTTAGAGTCAATTCTATTAAAGAAAAAGGCTAGACCGGCAGCATTTGATGTTTTGCAAAATTGGAAAAAAGAAGCGTTACAGAAACTTAAAAGTAGAGAAAAACTTGGACGCCATCATAAGACGAACGCCGAAAAAGCATTATTGTATGACCAAGATAAACATTCTGAATCGACTAGGAATATGGATAGGGCTTTCTCACTTGGAATACAGAAAATGTATCCTTCTAAAGACCTTCATGTTTCCAACAAATTCATAGACAAATTGTTAAATGAACGAAGGCCTGGTGCCTGTGCGCCGCCACCGTATGTTCCTCTTCCTGCTGCTTTGCCACTTCCTCCTGCTCTTCCTGTTCTACCTGCTGTTGTTTCCGTTGTTCCTGCTCCTCCTAATGTTCCTCTTCCTCCAGCTCCTCCACCTCTTCTTATCGCACCTGTAACAGTATCTCCATTGAATTTGCCTTCCCCCTCTCTTCCAAGTGGTCCTGTGCTGCCTGTAGTCGATCAAGGTGCGGGGTCGAAGGTTGTCACTCGCAATACTGTACCACCAGAGAAGAAGCGTGATTTGATTGCATGGGCTAAGCAGAGAGGGATGGAGAGGGATGATCAGGCTAATGTTTTTGCCATACTTTATAATATGGATAATTTTCCTGAGAAAAATGTTTTTATTGAAGATTTAGGGATTCATTCATGTGTAATGTGGGGAAAATTAAATAATGCAGATCTCCTGCAAGGGTTAAGGGATCTAAATACTTTAGCCTTTTCAAGAGACACTGTGGAGAAAGTAAATGAGCATGTCGAGAGGTTATTTGGGTATAGAAAGGATTTGGAAAGGTTACAGAATGAGGATGACGAGGGGGAAAGTATGTATGTACAGAAACGGTTCCTTCCTTGTCGAAAATCAATATCTGAGGAAGCAAGAATTTGTACAAAGGACGTGCTTACATGGATTTCAGATATGTCGATAACTCCAGTTGAGGTATATGACACATATAGTCAGTACACGCCAGAAATGCAGAGGAAAGTGATACAGGTAATGATAGAGTACCTACAGGATGATTGTGTAACAAGAACGATTAGTTGTCCCACAGAGTTATTGAGTATTTATAAGAGAGCTTTTTCACTTGACACTTCTTCGACTGCTTTAGCGCTCGACTTAGCTCTGTTGCTTAGTAAGCGTTCGGAGTCACCTACTTCTCACTTGCCTATGAGAGAGGTTCCTCCGACATTTGTCCCAAAGGTTGAGATTGCGGCCGATGCTACACAGGGTATTGTCGCTGTGAACATTCCTGCACATTATATATCACAGTTTGTTCACGTCCCGTTCTCAAGACAAGAAGTGAATACTATTAGACAATCTATTCCTGATATTAGGAAAAATCTGAAAGGATTCTATAAAGAAATAGAGTCCGCCTTGCAGTCCTCAGTGTTCACCTTAGGCGATATCGATTTGTTATTTCCTGTACTCCTGCCCATAGATTTGTGGAAACAAGTTAGAACTATAGACGGTGTGCCAGGGTTGGGAGATACATGGGCGAATATAACTAGATTTGATGGAGAAAGGCCAGCTCGTGAAAGACCGCCCCAGGTGATACTAACTTTGCCTGATAGAATCATTGCAAAATTGAAAACCATAATTCCAGAGAAAAGAATGATTTGGGACAAACTTACGGCCTGTGTCCAAGGGAAGTCTGAGGGTGCTACCGAGTTCTTTAATCGGTTTGAACAGGTATTCTCGGATTTCAGCGGACAAGACTTAGACACAGAGTCTGGGAAAAGGTTATTTGTGGACAAATTTGTGCGTGGATTGCTGCCTGACATCCAGTCACAGATTATGTCCTCTGAGAGTGCTTGGCAGGCGAAGTCCCAATCAGAAGTACTGCATATGGCTCAGTACTACGAGAATCGTGTCAATAATGAA
Organism: Ambystoma mexicanum; assembly: GCF_040938575.1. NCBI lineage: Eukaryota > Metazoa > Chordata > Amphibia > Caudata > Ambystomatidae > Ambystoma > Ambystoma mexicanum. The sequence goes on along the minus strand of NC_090926.1, from coordinate 1,150,754,442 downwards.
AAAGATAGAGTCGAAAAACGAAAAAGAAGATTTAAAAACTAAAGTACTATTACAGCAAATTGTTAGAGGCCCCAGAGGGGGTAGTTCGCAGATTAGAGGTCAGTATGTCCCGCAAGGGAATGTACCCCTGGGTCCTGTGAACATTAACCAGTGTGCCTATTGTCGACAAGAGGGTCATTGGCGTGCACAATGCCCCGACCTTCGACAGAGCTCGAATAACACATTTGGGAATATGGGTAGAAGATCCAGAGGTCGCCCGGGTGTAGGGGGCCCTGGTAGAGGTCAGTTTGCACAGGATCCTCAGCAGCCTTTTTCGCAGGATAATCAGACTTTGAGTGTGGACACTAGGAACATATTTGATCATCCTTCTGCTGCATATCTATCTGAATAGCTTCCTTTTGATTATATTATGTTTTGTTAGGACTGCCCAAAGCAGGGTTTGGAACCTATACCTATTCCCGTCAATCAGAAAGGTCCCTACCTTGAAATGGTGGTGGGAAATAGGAAACATCAGTTTTTGATAGATACTGGAGTATAGAAGTGTTCCATTGATCATTCACGGGTTCCAAACATTCCACTGTCAGGGCAAACCAATGTTTCTGTAGGGTTTTCTGACACGCCAGTTGTTTGTCCAGTTTCTTCACCGGTACCAATTTCTTTGGGTCCCTTTACGGACCACTGTCCATTCCTGTTGACTCCGAATTGTGGGGAGAATTTGCTAGGGTTGAACCTGTTAATAAAAGAATTAAATGCAGTGATGTATTGTTCTTCTGATGGAGTGCGCTTGACGATTTCACCAGAGCCATTTTCTGTCTCGCAATTCTTGACTAGACCTCTACCGCCAGAATTCATTGATGCACCAGAGAGCTTATGGGCTGTTGACGACAAAGATGTCGGTGTTTTACAGATTGAGCCTGTTAAGATAGTTTTGAAACATGGAATTGAGCTGCCACGCATTCCCCAGAATAATATTTCAGTTGAGGGCGAGCAAACTTTGAAATGCATTGTTTCCGATTTTGTGCATCGCGGGGTGATTGAAGAAATTTCAGGAAGTTTGTGCAATAGTCCGATTTTACCCGTGTACAAGAAAGGCGATAATGCAATTCCATTCAGTTTCATAATTGATTTACGTGCCATTAATAAAGTCGTCTCTCCGCAATTTCCAATTGTGCCTGATGTGACGACAATATTAACCATGATTCCAGCTACAGCTACATACTTTAGTGTTGTGGATCTAAAGAATGCTTTCTTTAGTATTCCTATACACAAGGATAGTAGATACTTGTTCGCTTTCACCTTAGAGGGACGCACGTTCACCTTTACTCGTGCACCTCAAGTGTACACACAGAGTCCTAGCATCTATAGTAGGGCTTTGAAAGAACAGCTTGATACCCTTGAATTGCCCTCTACTTGTACATTGCCTCAATATGTTGATGACTTGCTTTTAGCTGCTGATTCTGAGAGCACCTGTAAGGAGGGCACTGTGTTACTGCTTATCCATCTAGCTAAGCATGGTCACAAAGCTTTGCTTAAAAAGTTTCAATAATGTTGCCAGGAAGTCGCCTATTTAGGCTATCTCCTGTCAAAGGAGGGAAAAAGATTGACACCTGAACGTATAAAACACATTTCTGGCATGTCTGTCCCAAATACACAGAAGGAAGTTAGAGCCTTGATAGGTATGGCTTCTTACTGTAGGTTGTGGATCCCAAATTTTTCGCTAGTGATCAAACCGATGTTGGCTTTGACAAAGAAGGGCATTTCTTCGCCATTGCCGTGGAACGTGGAACACCAGCAATCGCTTGATTTGCTCAAGACTGCATTATGCTCTGCACCAGGTTTGGGCACACCAAACTATGAAAAGGCCTTTGTGTTGTTTGTTCATGAATGTGATGGATGTGATTTGGCTGTATTAACGCAGGAACATGGAGGGAAGAATAGGCCGTGCAGTTACTTTTCTTCCGCCCTTGATCCTGTAGCATGCGCTTTGCCAGGATGTTTGCGAGCTGTCGCTGCTGCTGCTGCGTCTGTAAAATAGAGTGAGGGAATGGTATAGGCCATGATCTAACCCTGATGGTGCCTCACTCTGTAGATGTTCTACTGAACCAAACCCAAACACAGAACCTCACTTCCGCACGGTTGACAAGATATGAACTGATCTTGTTTGCTCCTCACATTCAAATTAAGAGGTGTTGTGTTCTTAATCCGGCTGAACTCTTACCTTTCCTGCAAGATACTACTTGCGGCGATGAAGAGCCACATGACTGTCTGTATACTACCGAACAAGAGACAAAGGGTAGAATTGATTTGAAAGACACTCCTTTGGATAATCCGCAAGGAGAGCTGTTTTATGATGGCTCCTGCTTTAAACTTCCAGATGGTACATCCACAGCTGCTTATACAATCACCACATTAAGCACGGTTGTGGAAACCAAGAGAATCATGCATAACTCTGTGCATAACTCTGTGCAGGCTGCAGGCTGCAGAGATTATAGCATTGATCAGAGCTTGTGAACTTGCAGTAAACATATATACTGATAGTCAGCATGCCTTTGGGGTGGTTCACAACTTTGGGAAACTTTGGTCAGAGAGAGGTTTCTTAACTTCACATGCCACTAAGATCCAACATGGCTCCCTAATATATATAACTACTCTCAGCGCTTGCGCTCCCTACTCAGTTAGCCGTTATGAAATGTGCAGCACATCGAAAGATTACATATGACATAGGAAAAGGGAATGCTTTTCGCTGATCAGATAGCTAGACAAACATCTACCGATCTCTGTACGGAGATGTATGTTTCAAGGGAGACTGTAAATGCCTATGCAATGGACGAGGGTGTTGGGTCTGTACGGGATATCCAAGCTGATGCCACGTTAGAAGAATCCAAGAGATGGGCTGAAGGCTTGGGGAAAATTGATGATGACGAGTGTTGGGTGGACATAGTTGAAGGGAAATGGCTACTCCCTGACGCGTATGTAATGATGATGGTCATCATGGCCCATGGTCCTACACATGTATGTACCCAGAAAGTAACAAAAATGTTAGAGAAAGTTTGGGCAAATCACAACATTTCAAAAATTGCCCAGCGCTATGTTCAGGGTTGCATGACTTGCCTACAACACAATGTGGAAAAGGGGACAGCAACTCCAAGGGGAAGTTTTGGGCCACCCTCTGTCCCCTTTGAAGTCATCCACTTTGATTTTATTGAAATGGAACAATGCAACAATAAGAAGTACGTACTAGTGGTCATCTGTGCTTTTAGTAAATTGGTTGAGGCTTTCCCTGTCAAAGATGCTACAGCTATGACTACTGCGAAAACCATGTTAAAGGAGTACTTCCCATGGTTCTGGCTACCAAGAGTCATCTGGTCGGACAATGGTCCACATTTTGTCACTGCTGTAATTCTGCAGATATGTGCGGCATTACAGATCGACAAACGGTTCCATTCGGCCAGACAGGCTCAGAGCACCGGACTAGTAGAAAGACACAATGGTATCATCAAGAACAAGCTCGCTAAGACGTGTGGCGGCACTAAATTGAAATGGCCGGACGCCTTATCGATCGTGTTATTATCGATGCGTACAACCCCTCAAACTAGGGCTCTCTCCATTTGAGGTGGTAATGGGGAGACCTGCCAATATCTGGAATCTTCCTAAATGTAGCTCCTTGAGAAACGTTGAAAATGTATTACTTTCAGATTATGGCAGCCAGTTGACTAAAAACCTGTATTTGATTTATCACCAGGTGCAAGAGGCTTTTCCTGTGCGATACGAGGGCCCAGGCCACAGCATATGGCCTGGAAGCTGGGTGCTCATCAAGGCATTTGAGCGCTCTTCCTGCCTTGCACCTCGCTGGCAGGGCCCATTCCTGGTCCTGTTGTTCTGGAAGAAAGAATTGGATCCACGCGTCGCACGTCAAGAAACTTCCTCACCCTGTGCCACACGATACAGAAGAAACAGAACCCCTCGATAACGCTGCAACCAAAGATCCCAAAGTAGTAAATAGCACCGAGAGTGTGTTGGAGAATCTTTCTAAACCTGTGAGGCTTGGGGAAGCAGCCATTTTATCTCCACACTGTCCAAAGGTTTTGCATCCGGAAACTGCTGTTTCAAATTCGGCATCTTCACTTGTCTCTGATACGTTGCTTCCAACGGGAAGTGATGAAACATTGTTTCCGGATCAATCAGTACCGGAAAAAGCAAGGTACAATCTGAGTCCAAGAAAATAGACTTACGGCACGGTTTTGCTGTGCATCTGATAGACTTACGGCACGGTTCGGCTGTGCATTCGGAGAAGGAAAGGATCATCGAGGGCTTGTTTTTGCCCAAATTTGAGAAAGGGGATTCTGTTGCCTAGGGTTGTGGAAGGACTAAGAAGATGCACGGCCGGGAGGTCGCCAGCAACAAACATTGGGGGTTTCCGTTTGAAGACTACAATGCCTGCCACCGCTACCGCTCTTATGGGACTTGTAAATGATTGTGTGACCAACCAGGACAATGGACGATGCACCTGGGCCCCAAAAACGTATTGCTGTGTTTTTATAAAGATATTTGGTTTTATAATAGTCACTGTCCTAGGCTTGTGGTACCTCTAGGAAATGCATCCTTTAGAATCCTTGTTACCAACTGAAAATGTACCTACTGTTCCTACTCCCTTTGTACATTTGCATACTCTGTCCCCTAGGGACTCTCAGCATAGACAAAGGTACCGCAATAATACTCTGCTACTTATCATGAATACTACGCATGCCATTTTTAATAAGTCTAACTGTTGGGTCTGCTCACATTTACCGCAACACAGGGATAAGAGGCTAGGTTGGTATATACATCATTTACCTTTAGCAACTGCTTGTTATGCTTCTCTTAGAGTTGTGTTCTGTGGCCGTTGGAACGATAGCATCTCAGGGAACTTTGATGGCACTAATTTGAATAGTTTTGAGAAACGTGTTTTGACTCCCCTGGGATGCTCACTTTTTGCAAATAGGAGTAAGCCCAATGTTGCTTCTATTAGGCCTTCTGATAGACTGTCTCGTCATTTCCAATCTTTGATTTCCTTTAAGATGGCTCCGATAGGCAATAAGGATGCCATGCCTCCTTTTTACACTGTTAACCATAGCCCCGATTCAGTTTCTTTTTGCATGCAGATGAATGGTACTCAATGGGAGATTTTAAAGGTTGTGCCAACGTTGCAAATATGACTGAGGAAGACAGACCTTTGTATGTAGGCAAACCTGTCTACTTTGTTTGCGGTAATGTAGCATTTCCATGGTTGCCCAGGGATTGGCAGGGAACCTGTTATTTAGGGATCCTGTTACCTGGGGTGTTTATAGCTAGTACAATAGAAGTTTCAAAGGCTCTTCCATGGCGGGACGAGAACGGTGACACTCCAACACAAATCTTGGGAGATATAGCATAATCAGTTGTGCCATTTTGGAGGCAGATAGCGAATTCTGAAGATATCAGAAGACTAGCGAGAGTACTGGAGAGAACCATCAACCAGACCACGGACATACTCTATAATATGACATTAGAACAGAAAGAGATAAGACTAGTAGCGCTTCAGAACCGGATGGCATTAGATGTTATTCTGGCTGAACGTGGTGGAGTGTGTAAATTAGTGGGGTCCGCTTGCTGTGTTTTCGCACCAGATTCCTCCCCAACTATCTTCAAGGCAATACAGAATCTGCACGTCCTTAGTTCAGATGTGCATGTTCCTGAGGGAAACTGGGATTTTAGCACTTGGTTCTGGGACTTCTTGCGATCTTGGGGTTGGAAGGTACTTTCGGTCTTACTGATCATTTTGTGAATTCTGTTGTTCCTTTGTTGTTGTATTCAGTGTCTTAGTATATGTTCGATGCTTGGAGGATGTTGCGCACAAGCGATAGGTACGATAGGATATAAAGTGTATGCCCCATATAAAACTTCCAAGGAATATGTGTTAAAAGAATTTTAGCGAATGACCTGATGGCAATAGATATTTCTGACAGCGATTCAGGGTGCATGGACGATGATGCATGGAGTTATTTGCTAGGAGTTCCGAAGTAGTTTAGCACTTGGCATAGGCCAAAAGGAGGGTTTGTCAAATGAGAAATGACCAGCTGAAATTTTCAGTGCAAGCGTGCGAAAGCGTGCAAAAGTGTGCGAATCGCAGTGCCAGTGTGAAAATCGCAGCGAAACCCGCGCACAGCGATTCATGGAAGTTCGTGCGCATGTAAATCCCAGCAAGTACACCAAAATTCTGCGTGGAGCACGCTGGCGCACACGTCTCCAAACAGCGTGCGCTACGTGCACAGCGAAATCGCGCATAGCGCGGAGCACACAACAAAAGTAGGAGGAACATGGGGCGTGCCACGCGGAATGGGAAACAACACGTGAAAATGTGGGCGTCACGGGGGAAGTACAGAAGGCAAATGCACGGAATGCCCACATGCACGTTCAAAACACCTATTCATGTTATCGAACGGGGCTAACACGCGCGCCAAAAAAGATGCGCTAATCCGGAAACGAGTACGCCAGCAGGAAGCAGGCGTACATGGACCCACGCAGCATAAAAGTGCGCGCAAACAACAAACAAGCTCAGACGCCAGGATGAATATACTGTTCCTAGCAGCAGTGGTCGTGGGATACCGCAGGAGGAGGAGGAGGATAGTCAGGGCCAGTATTTTCACATCCAGAACCAGCCTTTTTGGGATGCCTGATGACCAGGTGTATGGGAGGTACAGGTTTCCACCTCACATAATACTCGACCTGGTGAGTGAGTGGGAGGATGACTTCACATCACCCACCCTGTGCTCCCAAGCACTCAGCCCCCTGGAGAAGGTCCTCAATGTACTGCACTTCTTGGCCACTGGATCATTTCAGTGGACAAGTGCTATAGTGGGGGGGGTGTCACAGGCCACGCAGTCACGCTGCCTAGACCAGGTCTTGGCCATCATGACTGCACGCCCATCAGTCCACAGGCACATATACCAGCCCAGAACACCTGCAGAAAGGCAGGCTGCTGTCCAGGATTTCTACGGGGTGGCACAATTCCCCAAAGTCCTAGGTGCCATTGATTGCACCCATGTGGCTCTACGTCCCCCCAGGGCATCAGAGCACATCTATAGAAACCGCAAGCACTGGCATTCCATCAACGTGCATGTAGTATGTGATGCCAAGGGAATCATCACCTCAGTATATGCCAACTATCGAGGGTCCACCCACGACAGTTTTATTTACAGAATGTCAACCCTAAACCGGGACCTAGAAGCTGGGCGGCATGGCGATACATGGCTGCTCGGTGAGTATAAATGCCACAGCACAGGCATGCATGTCAGATACTGAGTAATGTCACAACCCCACTAACGATACCCATCACCACCTCCCCAGGGGACAGTGCCTACTCTCTGAGCACCCAAATGATGACGCCAATTCGGAACTCCACCACGCCACCCGAGGTAAGATACAACTCAGCCCACATTGCAACCCGGGGCATAGTGGAGCGCACATTCGGAGTGCTCAAGTCACGCTTTCGCTCCCTTGAGCATTCTGGCGGGCAGCTGTTATACGCTCCCCCAGTAGTGTGCAGGATCATAGTGGTAGCATGTGTCCTGCACAATGTTGCAACACGCTGGGGCCTGCCGGTGGACATGGTGGTGCCCCCACATCCCCAACCACATGCACGGCCGCTGTGCATGGGAGGGGAAAGAGCACGGGGTGAGGCAGGCCGTACGCAGCTGGTGGCTAATTACTTCACCTAAAATCACACCCCTGTGGAGTGCACACAGCCCTGACAATCAATGATGATGACATAAGGGACAGTCAACTGTCACAACCATACCAGTCTGAGATTTGTCACCTGGAAGTGTTACATTGTGTGCATCCCTACCTACACAAACACCACCAATGCTGTGTCATCAAAAGACACACTTCTATGCTGCTAAATTCATTACCCCCTTGCAAAATACAACATGACCAAATACTTACCAACAATACAATGCAGCTACACAACCTCAAACATAGCAAAAACATGACAGTACTAAGTTAAAGTAATGGTAGTCTTACAACCTGATTATGCCAGCACATCGACCCCTTCCAACTGTACAGTGTTGCTGCCACGCAAATGTGTAAGTGCGCTGCTTACAACATGAACTCCATCTCCAAATTAGACGGCCTTGTGAAGACATGAGGAATGAACCTGCAAATTAGGAGGAAGAAATGGATGCACAAGCACATATCAATACTCCATGCAGTGTACAATACAACAACAATATCCACTAGGAATGTATACACAGTATTGACTACATACTGCCCACACAGCTCATGGGAGTCCAACGTCACTGTGTAATTCACTGTCACTTGGGCACACCCTTTGCAAGCCCATGGAAACGGGAAGCAGGAGGGGTGTGTGTCTCACGAACCCAAGCATCTAACCCAAATTCAGGACAAGCCTGCATGTGCCCAGCCAGAATACAGTGGATGCCCACGGGGGCCACACAAGGCAACACACTGTAAAATAAAATCAAAAATCAAAAATCAAAAATCAAAAATCAAAAATCAAAAATCAAAAATGGCCATCGGGGGGGGGCACCCAGGAGGTCTGAGGACAGGGTGTGTACCAATAGCCACCTGCGTGGATGTTGGGAAAAAAAACACCTCCATGGGCTCATGGCCTGCACGGCTATGCCAATGTGGGAGAATTGCTGCTGTCGCTCTCATCACCCTCTGCTGCTGCATCAGGAGGTGGTGGTGCTATGGGAGGCAGCCCACGCAAAGCCCTGGTATGGTCCTCCATGGCAGCAAGCATGCGGGTGTGGAAGTTCTCGTTCTGGAGGATTATAGTGCGGTGATCCCCATGCAGCACCTGACGTGATGCCCGGATCTCCTCCCGAGTTGCCTGCATCTCAGCTGAGAGCGAACATGTGAGCCGCTCCAGCTGCTGTTCTGTCCTCAAGTTAGTGGAAGTCTCAAGGTCAACAAGAGTCTGAAATACGTGTTTGGCTTTTACTGTTTACAGCTGGTCTTGTGGGCGACTCCTTAGTATTCCTTTTTGATATTACACTTCTTGTTTGTTTGTTTGTTCATTTATTTGTATTGCGCGCCAGACCCAAGGGTAACCGGGCGCAGTGAGCAGAATATACAAAGCTTTCAAAGTTGCATGGAAATTACAATGTTACAGCAAATTACAATGTTACATAATTAAAATTTACAATAGTGATGAATCTTTGAAGGTACATATATACATTCAGATGAGTAACATAACACAAATAAAGTCTTTCAAACCTTACATGTTGTTGTCAATGAGGTGTTTGATGAGGTTCGTTCTAAAGTGGGGGAAAGGTTGGTCTGATCTAAGGTTTTGTGGCAGGGCATTCCACCATTTAGCGGCTAGCACAGGGAAGCTTGTGCCGCCAATTTTGGCAAGTTTAAATCTTGGAATTTCCAGACAGTTGGAGTTGGGCGTTCTTGTAGATCTGCTAGAGGTTTTTCTTTTTATTTTGTGCATCAGTTAAATGGGGGCAGCGTTATTGAGGGCTTTGTGCGTCAGGGAGAGCATTTTTAGGTGAATTTTATTGTCGGTGGAGAGTCATTTGTATTGTTGTCTAGTGGAGGAGATATGTTCCCTTTTGTTTATGCCCAAGGTGGCTCTAAGGGTGTTATTTTGGAGGATTTGTAGCCTTGTGGTGATAGTTTTGTTGGCGCCACTGTAAGGGGCATTGCAATAATCGAGTTGTGATAGTATTAAGGCTCTCGCTAAGATCATGCTACTGTTATTGGATAAGAAAGGTTTACCTGCTCTTATTAATTTGCAGGTATAGGCTGTCGTGGAAGCTAAGGAATTAACTTGTTTGGCAAGATACATGGTGGAGTCCAGATCGAAACCTAGTGTTTTTTACTACACTCGAGACCTTAATGCAATTGCCATCTATGTTAAATGTGGAGTAGTCCTTGCCTAGTTTGTTGATATTGGCCTGCGTGCCCAGAATGATCAGCTCAGTCTTATCATCATTCAGGCAGAGGCCATGTGATGCCATCCATGCCTGAATGATGAGGTACACCCTATTCACCAACTCCCTGTCCTTGCTGTGATCCCCAGAAAGCGGGAGGAGAATCTGTGTATCATCTGCATAGTTAGTGTAGGTGATACCTAGAAGGTCCAGATCATCGAAAAGGGGTTTAGTGAATATGTTGTACAGGTTTGGTGAAACACAGGAGCCTTGAGGGACGCCGCACGTGATTGGAAGAGGGTTGGCTGCTGCCGAGGGGGAGAAGACTCTCATTGGTCTCTCACTCAGAAAGGATTCAGTCTATTTGGTGGCATGCGTAGGGAAGTGTGCAGCACTGTCCAAGTGTTTGCAGAGGACCCTATGATCCACCAGATCGAAATTCAGAATTCAGAATTTTGAAAATTATACTTTACACATGATGTCGAAATTCCTCAGAGTTGTCGGTATGAAGCCTATACCGTGAAATTGCATTAAATCAAGAAATAACTCTGTGACTCTGCGCCAATTTCTTTCAAAAAGTAATCTGATTTTTATTGAATCAAAAAATGTTTTTGTTTCCTCAATACGCCCTCTATAGGGTCAAACACATAAAGTCAAAAAGTCAGAAAGTTCCCGAACAACGCCAACGCGGGTGAATTAGCCGTTAGAAGAGAAGGAGCATGGGATTAAACCCAATATAATTCTGAACCAGTGCAACACTATCAGTGGATATTTCATGTACCTCAGGAATACACCTGAGTAGCCCAGATTTGAGAAAGGCTCTATTGAGCTGAAACACGTGTCATACAGGGCGATTTCGACTTTTTGACTTTATGTGTTTGACCCTATAGTCAACAAGAGTCTCCCTGAGGTGATGGAGTTCTACCCTCAGGGCTTGCCTGTGGCCCTGGGACTCTATTGATATCGATTGGCGTAGAGTTTCCAGTGCCGCCCGTCGGTCCCTGTTGGATGCCAACATGTCTTCCCTGTGTGATTGGCAAATGGAGTCTGTTGCCTGCTGTAGTTGCTCCATCTGCCTTTCAGTGGGGACAATGGAAGTGGCCACCCTCTCCATTGCTTGAGCCATCATCCCAACTGATGCTGCCTGTAGGGTTGACATACCGTACAAGGATTGTTCGCATACGGTATTGCCTGGTGGAGTATGGCCACCGCGTCGGCGGGCACCTCACCTGTTTAGGGCAAGGCGATCTGCGCCTTGCTGTGCCGGCACTGCCTGAGGCTGCAGGACTGCATTCCCCCTCTGATCTGCTGGCCCAGGAACAGGATCAGATGTTGTGGAGTGTGACCCTGCATCCGTAACCGCCAAAGGCGGACTTACCAACACTGACATCCCCATAGAAGGTTCTACCCCTGGTGCAGGTGGGTTGGACAGAACAGAATCCCTGCCAGAAACACTTACCTGTGATGGCACATAGGTCTCATCATCCGAATCAGCACCTGAATAGAGGTCTGGGGAGGAGCACCCAGAGACACCCCTGGACAGAATGGTCTGCAGCAAGATTGGGTTCTCACCCACCACCACACCACGTCCCCCACTGGTGCCCGGTCGTGCCTGAGATTCCTCCTGGGTCGGCACCATGTCCTCAACCTCAACAGCATCAAGTGCGTCATCCCCTGCAAAAACATGAAAGACAAAAAATGGAAACAGGCATTAGCACCATAGCACACAAATAGGCCTGACAAGCTACAGAACCCGTACATGATTTACACATGTCCCACAAGACTATAACCTTCCCATGCATGCACTGTCACTGAGTTGGAAGGGGAGGCAAAAGGCAGACACTGATGACACCAAGATGGAAGAGCAACACATTTGCTGCATGCTAGGTAGCACTGCCATCACACATTGGCCTGTGAGTGGCATGTCCAATACACATACATGACACATGCCATCACACAGATGGCATGTACCATAGCCGTGGTACATTCCACAAGTACATCCATATGTCAGTGAATGAGTACTGTCAGCCATCCATGTGAGATGGACATGATGAGATGAAAAATGCTACATAGTGTGACAAAATATGCATGTGCCACATACTGCAACACATCCAGTGTACAAAAATACAGTGATTGCAGGCCGATGTACACATCAATGGTTGTGCACTTCAATATGACAGGAAACAACTATCATGTTCCACTTTCAAACAGGCCCCAAAAATGTATGTGATCAGGCCAATACTCAAGCAGCCTGAATGGTCAAATCATTCACCTAACAAGGTAACACATGTGGGCCAATGTGGGGTTCATCAATGACAGAAGCATGTCACAAATGTGACAATAGGGCTGAGGAATGCGTAGCAAAAATGGGAGAAATGAAACAATCAGCCTGAACGAACACTGAAAAATACAAACAATGTTGTTGCAAGATGCCACTTCAAGGGCAACTGCCCTAATGTTGCGCTAAATTACTATTGTGGGCTGAAGGGATACTGTCACACACAAATCCAAGGCGGATGAATGTTTTGGATGAAGCGCATGGGTGACCCATACCACTCAGGCACACACACCCTCACCTGGCACTCAATCAGAACCCGTCACCCAAACAACATAAACATGCATTACACACACATGCATGGGCACTCACCGGACAATGCATCATAATCAGGTAGTTCTCCCACACCTTGGATCTGTTCCTCTGTGACGAAGGCCCCAGCAACAGACTCATGTTCAGTGAGTTTGTTGTCCTCTTGTGGAGACCCACCGCCAGTCACCAGAGTAGCGGCATGATTTGAGGCCAGATTGTCCTTTGCTCTGCGTTTCAGGTCATTCCACCGCTTTTAGCAATCATCAGCTGTGCGCCTCACAAATTCAAGGGCACTTATGCGGTCGGCGATGATCTGCCAGTGTGCCTTACGTTGACCAGTTGTGGTCTTGGACCCTGCAGTCACCAGCATTTCATGGCTATGTGCCAACACATAGGACACAAGTGCATCAAGTTCTGCGTCATTAAAGCTAGGCTTCCTTGACGTGCCGGAGTGTGTAGCCGTGTCTGGGGTCTCAGCTTGTCATGCTAGAGCACCCTTCTTCCTCTTCTTTAAAGGTGGAGCGGAGCCAGAGTGGCTTACGCCGCTCTGGTCAGTAGAAGCAGAATCACCGGTGGACTGGGTAGTAGGAGTGTGGGAATGCACAATGACCATAAGTCTTGATGCAGGCATTGGTTGCAGGGTAATGTTGGCAGGGGGAACGTCAGTTTGATGGACCTGGAATGACACTGTCCTGGCTGGGAGAGTCAGAGCTGGGGCGGATGGAGCTGCAGCTGCCCCTGCAGCCGCCCGACCCTGCATACTTAGGGCAGCAGATGACATAGCTGCCCCAGATCCACGTGGCTTGGTGACAACAACTTGCACCGCCACACGTGGCCTAGACTTGCTGACCTGGAAGTCAGCCTGGGAGTCATCCTGTGCCAGGTCAGGTGCCACAATAGGCTGGTGCAACAGGGGCTGAGCTGGGATGGTGTCAGCCACGTTTCCCTTAACCATGGGGGGGGGCATGGGTGTCCCTGATTGTTCCTCCACACATGGGGGTATAGTGGCACCCTGCAAATCCCGGCCACGTCCCCTACCGCGTCCACCACGCCCACCTTTTGAAGGTCGGCCACCTTTGCCTCTCTTACCGCTTGGTCACCTCCCAACCATGGCACTGATGTTGTTGTGTGTATGGGAGTTGCAGTAAACTATTGTCCTGGGCAATTGGGGGTCAAAGGTGTAGGATACTAGATGGAATTCGTACCTTAGTGCTCTAACAAGGCTGTCTGTGACCCCTGGGGAAGATGACGGGTCACGCAACGCACAGGCAGCCCAAAATAAAAAATTAACGTGCACGCAACCCTTCGTAGACCACGTGCGTGAAAAAATGAACCCGCACTATGCTGTGGCACCCAGAAACACAAAAATAAGCGTACGCGTAATACACGCAGCCTACAATGACCTCTGAAGGGGAACGCGACACACGGGGCAAGCACAGTTGCTAAGTACGTGCGGATGCGGACCTCACCGTCTGCCTGGAAAAAGAACGTGAAAAATATGCGCGTGTGCAGGTTGGCAAAACCCCCGCCAAAAGAAGAACTGTACGCTGTCTGAGGAGACAGGACAAAAGGAGAAGTGAACTCTGTTTGATGAAATAGGCCCATCAAAAAACCTGAAAAGAGCTGTCAGAGGTAACAGGGAGTACGAACTAGAAACGCTGTGAAGTAATCGCGTGTGAACCGACAAGAAGTACAGATTTCACCAACTCGCTCTCCACGAAAAGCACGTACAAGGAAATGGCGTCCTACACGTAGCTTTTAAACCGGCCCACACGTACACGTCATGTACGCGTGTACGTGGGCCCTTTCCTCCATTTACACGCGATGACACTCGGACGTGCAGTTTTTCCACGTGTGCTCTGTCATCACATGCTATGAGGGAAACGTCCATGTGCGTAATGTAACTTACGCGCTTACGCGCTAAGGGCCTTTGGTCCAATGAAATCGCGTGCGTGTGCTGATGCACTTACGCGCTAAGGCCCTTTCCTCGAATTACACGCTGACGTGCAATTTTTTCAGGTGCCAAATCACTCCGTATCAAGCTGGTCACGCGAAAACACACGGAAGACCACGCTCCTGCCCAGAAGGCCGAATTACTCCCCCCCAGAACCTCGAGCACGCTCCCACCTGCCATCTGCTGCTGCCTGACTGCCTGCTGCCCACGTGCTCTGCCATTTGCTGCCTGCACGTCAGCCAGGGGTGTAGTTGCTGTGACCACCCCTGCTGGAACCGAAGACTCCCGACTGGGATTCCATCGCTCCAAGCCCAGCCCCCAGACCCAGTTGCACACCCACTCCTGCCTCTGGGGTTGCCATGTCCAGCACAACACCATCTGGCAGCATTGGCAACCCCCAGCCAGAGAGGCAGAGGGCCACCAGATTCACTGCCACCGAAGTTGGTGTCCTGGTGGAGCAAGTCCTGGGGCAGTATGATGCCCTCTTTGGAAGTTTGCGCGCAGACAATGAAGGATGGACCAGGATCTGGATGGACATCGTGACTGCCATCAACGCGGAGGGGGTGGCAGTCCGTGACTTACATCATGTCAAGAAGCGCTGGGAGGACTTCAGGTCCAGGACCCTCAACAAGGCCCGGCGCCTCGCTAAGGCAGCGGATGCCAAGGGGCGCCGGGGCCAGCTGTCAAACCATCAAATGAGGGTCCTGGAATGCGTATGCCCAGTGCTCTACGTCCAGATTCTTGAGAGGCAGACCCGTCTACATGTACATGTATGTTGATAGTACGCTGTGCATGTCGTGGTGTGCCAGTAGTGTGCAGGTTGCACACTACTGGCATGTAGGGATGTGTATGAACATGGGCGTGAGGCTGCCCCATGTGAGTCCTTTCAGTTGTGAGACACATTGATGGTGTATGTGTTGGTAAGCATGCTGGGCAAATGCAGGTGTGGGAGCACATGTTTGAATTTCTGTGTATGTACATTGGCATGGTTGTGGCATGGATGGTGGTTCATAATGCATGTATCTGCACTGTGTACATGTGCATGTATGTGTATCTGACAAGTGTGCAACTGTGATGCAACATGGATGCACGTGACATGTATGTAGAACGATGAATGGCAGATGTGACATGTATGGCGATCTCATCACTGCAACAGTTGGAGGAGATGTAGACATGCATGTAAGTGTGGTGGCGTGTGTGCATGTCTAGTGCTCTCCTTGTGTGTCATGTGATGTCAGGCTCACCTTTGGCTGTTCATGCTGTTGTATGTGTATGGATGGTGCTGCCTGGTGCAACATTGCTGTTTAAATGTTCATGTGTGTGAGTTAAAATGACATGTGTGTCGTGGAGTGTGATGCCGTGTCTGAAGTTAAACAATGCCACTCATGTACAACTTTCATATGTGTATCAGTCCATTGTACAGTGCCCTGATGCCTGTGTTTTATCTCTCCCTGTCTGCAACGTCAACTGAAGAAGAGGGCGGAGAGGGTGCTGTGGAGCACAGCGGCAGGGATCAACCCGCCAGCCAGAGACGCAAGGCCCGGCTCCCCTCCCAGGTTGTCATCTTGTCGGGGAGTGAGGAGTCCGGTGCCGCCTCCCAGGCCGCAGCTGCCGAGGGAAGGTCCAAGAGGCGGAGGTCGGAGTTGGACTCCGGGCCCGGGACATCCAAAAGTGAGCCGTCTGACTAGCCCGCTGCCATTGTAAATAGTTTTTAGAGTTAGGTTTCCTTTTCGTTTTCCTTTTATTTTTGGTCAATGGACAATGCCACACACATTTGTATATAGTTATATTTTTAGGTAGTTTCTTAGGTAGGTTTCATTTGTTTAGTTGGGCTCATGGCCCCTTTACATCGTTGGACAATGGATTGATTGATTTTTGGGATTTTTGCACATGGATTAATGGATTTTTATTTTGGACAATGGATTGCATATAGTTACATCATGGATTCATTTGGATTTGTTTTTCATTATGGACATGGAGTAATGTTTTTGACTGTTGTTCTTTCAAATTTTATTGCATTGCTTATCATTTTCATTCACTCATCTTTTTCACATGCTTTTAATTTCATGTTTGATATTTTGGTATGCTTTCATTTGATTTATTTATTTATGTACGTAATACATTTTCATATTTTAGTTCCATGTGTGGGATTTGCTCATTGGGTTGATGCATGTGGTGCATGTGAAAGCATGCATGTGAAGCAATGCCAACCAGTGTGTGTGATGGACATGTGTTGATGTACATAGTTGAGTTTTGGTTTGTGTCTTGAGATAGGCATGTCAGTGTGGGGTGGATTGGGAAATCATTGCGTTTCAAGAATGGGGTGGCGTGATGTGGTATTTTTTGGTGTAGAAGTGGGCCATAGCTGTGCATCTTTATTTCGTGTAGTGGGGGACATGAGTGGGGGCCTGCTGGCAGGTGCCCCTAACTGCTGGGGAGTGGGGGTGCAGGGGGACATGAGTGGGACATGAGTGGGGGCCTGCTGGCAGGTGCCCCTGATTGCCGGGGTGGGGGTGCAGGGGGACATGAGTGGGACATGAGTGGGGGCCTGCTGGCAGGTGCCCCTGACTGCTGGGAGGTGGGGGTGCAGGGGGACATGAGTGGGGGCCTGCTGGCAAGTGCCCCTGACTGCTGGAGGGTGAGGGTGCAGGGGGACATGAGTGGGACATGAGTGGGGGCCTGCTGGCAGGTGCCCCTGACTGCTAGGGGGTGGGGGTGCAAAGGGACATGAGTGGGTGATCAGTAGTGCAAGCTGACATGTGGCTTGGCTGGGGGGCAATCCCATGGTAGATGGGCTGCCTGCGGGACATGACCAGGTGTGCAGGGTAGTCCCCTGTGGTGTGGGCTGCCTGCAGGGGCCGTGAGGGGTGTAGAGGGAACACCTGGGAGGACCCACACTGCCAATTCATGTGTAGGACTCCCTGTGCACCCCCGAAATTCAGTACACCACTCTGACAGCAAAATCACATGTGAAACTTCCCACGCACCCCAGGGATACACGTACCCCACTCTCACAGGGCCAATCGCATTTGAAACTTCCCGCGCACCCCCAAAATACACGTACCCTGCTCAAATCACGTGTCAAACTTCCCGCGCACCCCAGGAATACACGTACCCCACTCACACAGGGCCAATCGCGTGTGAAACTTCCTGCGCACCCCCGAAATACACCTACCCTGCTTAAGTCGCATGTGAAACTTCCCACGCACCCCAGGAATACACGTACCCCACTCGCACAGGCCCAATCACGTGTGAAACTTCCCGCACACCCCCGAAATACACATACCCTGCTCAAATCAGGTGTGAGACTTCCCGCGCAACCCAGTTATCCACGTACCCCACTCGCACAGGGCCAATTGCGTGTGAAACTTCCCGCGCACCCCCGAAATACACGTACCCTGCACAAATCGCGTGTGAGACTTCCCGCGCTCCCCAGTTATCCACGTACCCCACTCGCAAAGCGCCAATCATGTGTGAAACTTCCCACGCACCCCCTAAATACACGTACCCTGCTCAAGTCGCGTGTGGACTTCCCGCGCACCCCAGTTATACACATACCCCACTCGCACAGGGACAATCGCGTGTGAAACTTCCGGCGCACCCCTGAAATACACGTACCCTGCTCAAATCGCGTGTGAGACTTCCCGCGTACCCCAGTTATCCATGTACCCCATTCGCACAGGGCCTATCGCGTGTGAAACTTCACACGAACCCCACTAATATCCGTTCCCCGCTTGGCGTTTGCTGTTTGGCAGCCCTGTAAACTGGTCCAGGGTTAGCGCTGCCCTTTACGCTAGATTGTGGATCTTGATGGCTTTTCCTTGCGCTAGGGGCATTCTTGGGGGCGTAACTGGCGCTGCTGCAGGGACGCTGCGCCACTCTGCGCCACGACTGGTTTGGGAGGCTAAAATCCATGAATACGCTGTGCGCATAAATGGATTTTAGCGCAGACATTCGCACGCGCGCACTGTATGCCAGCCCCATGCACCACTTGTGCGGGAATTTCTATGAATTACCCCCTATATCGTGCCTCCTATTGCAATGAATATATGTATATTGGCCTACGCCAAGCTGCTTGTAAGACACTTGCGAAGAAATCTGTGTTGCAAGGTCCTAACCTTCAAATCAATGTAAGCCGCTATTTTACGTTCGCTTTGTAAAGTCACCCTGTGAGTTAAAATGGTGGATGATGTCATTCCGAAATACAACATGGCCGTCTTGACCTCTGTGTGTAATTAATATGTAACTTGCCCGCAGGCCACTTGTTGAGGTTGTGATCTGAGACCTTGTCCTTCGTTGACCTGTGTGTAAAGGATTACTCGCGTCAATTAAACTAATCTGCAAGCATATGTTAAGAACAATGTATTCAAATACTGAACTAAGAACACTTGTTTAACTACATTGTATTCATGTTTGAGTAGACCTGCATGGGAAATCCCAAAACACACAGTTGCTGGGTAGGCTTGTTGACGTATGTATTAAAGGCAAACTAGTTACATGTGGATATGCGAACTCGGCATGAACCCTAGATCAGTAATGTATTAGAGGAATATTAACCCGAAGTAGGGTTGGACATCATGTTCGCAAATAGTATAAAAGAGCAACGAATTCTAATGTACAGCGTCTCTCACTGAACACACTGAACGACGCTGGAGTTTGTTGTGTTGTACTGAGGGCTGATAGCTATCTGTTTCTTTTCTTAGAAAACTGTTCTGTATAAAATAAAGTACTTTGTATGGTCCTTTGTAACCCGTGTTTGGTGTATTTCCTTTTGGGGTACTCAGTCTCAATATTTTGATTTTGTTTTCACAGTGGTACCACACCTCCAAAACAGTGACTACCCACTTCAGGTTCCCTCCCATGTCTCTCCAGTAGGAGGGCGTATTTCAAACTTCACCCAAGCATGGGCGGGAATCACCTCAGACAAATGGGTGCTATCTGCCGTAGCGGGTGGTTCTTGTGTGGAGCTCATCCATCGACATCGGAATCATCCCCGCCAGAAGACCCACTCGAGGGAAGACCAACACATCCTCCTCGAGGAAATCGCAACGCTGCTCCAAAAGGACACCATAGAAATCGTCCCAGCCAAGCAGGTAAACAAGGGTATTTATTCAACCTACTTCCTTGTGCCAAAGAAATATCTAACAATGCGCCCAGTATTAGACAAACAAATATGTCAAGACACAAAGGTTCTGCAAGACTATACAACAAGTAGTAATCCCTCTGCTAAAGCAGGGCGATTACATGTCAACATTGGATATGAAAGATGCTTATTTTCATATTTCAATGTTCCCAGCGCACAGAGGATTCTTGCGGTTCAAGATAGCAAACAACACTACCAATTCAAAGTGCTACCCTTCGGAATAGCATCCGCACCAAGGTTATTCACAAAGGTACTGGCAGCGCTAGCAGTGCACCTGCGCAGGGAGGGAATCCCAGTGTATCCTTACCTGGGCGACTGGTTGATTACAGGAGGGACTCTTCAAGTTTGCAGGCAAAACATTCAAAGAACTATCAACCTTCTCTTTCAATTGGGCTTCTCAATAAACAAAAGAAAATAAAGCCTTGTTCCAAGCACATCCAAACAGTTCCAAGGAGCTGTAATAAACTCAGAAGAGGGGTTGGTCTTTCAATCAGAGGAAAGAGTCAAAACATGTCACTGCAAATTCCTCTTTATCAAGCCAGTTGCCAGATAAGCGTACGCAAAGCTATGCGTTTGCTAGGCTTGATAGCATCTTGCATTTACCTGGTACCACACGCACGCCTGCGCATGTGGCCCATGCAGGAGTGATTGGCAGAACAGTGGAGCAGTTAGTGTGACGATCTAGTGGTTGTTTTGCCAATTCTAGTACAAAACCTTCGCTGGTGGACAAGAGAAAATGGGCCTCATTACGAGGTTGGAGGTAGCCATGCCGGTTTTACCGGCAAGGCTACCTCCAAACTTGCATCCGGGTTCGGCACCCGCAAATGGGCAATTACCAGGCTATTCTGGCCCAGCCGGACCCGGTAATTGCCCTTTCGCGGGTGCCGGGCCCGGTACATCCCCATTCCCATAGAGCCCCACAGGACTTCATGGGAATGGGGAGGGTGGTAGCACCAGTACCATTGATAACCGTACCGGTGCTACCATCATATTCTGCTCGCGGGTGCTGGTACGGCCACCAGGTCAGACCTGATGGCTGCAGGGGCACCCACGAGCAGAACTCCTAGTATGGCGGTACGGTAGCAACAGTGCTGGTAGCGATACCAGCGCTGCTGTTGCCTTACCGCCGTACTTGTAATGAGGCCCAATCTGTTGAAGGGAAAACTGTTCCACGATCCGGAAGTGCAAGCGATTCTCAAAACAGATGCCTCACTCGCCGGGTGGGGGGATCATTACCTTCATCACACAGCACAAGGTCTGTGGATTCATGCTACGGCGCAGAACCACATCAATCTGCTGGAACTTCTGACGGTATTCAAGGCCCTTCAGGTGTTCGAGATTCACTTAGTGAACCAGTCAGTGCAAGTCTTCACAGACAGAACTACAGCAATGTTTTGCATCAACAAACAAGGGGGCACAAATTATCCAAATCTGTCCAAGCTAGTGCAACAAATTTGGAAATGGGCACTCAGACGGAAAATATTCCTATCATCACAGCACGTTACAGGGGAACTCAACTCTCTGGCAGTCACTGAGCAGAGATCCCCTACCAGATGAACACGAATGGGAACTAGACACAGCGGTCGTAGAGCACCACTTCTCTAAAAGGGGTTTCCCCACAATAGACTTGTTTGCTACAAGTGAAAATTGTCAACGCGCAGACTTTGCGTTCAGGTACCCCCAGCCAGGCTCCAAGGGGAACACCCTATGGATGAACGTATCAGGGAAATTTGCTTATACTTTTCCCCGGACTCCTCTCAGGAACAGGGTGGTGAACAAGATCCAGAAGGAACAAGTGACGCTCATCCTAGTTGCTCATATGTGGGCAAGACTACCCTGGTATACACATCTGTCGATGTGCGATCCCATCAAGCTCCCGTGCCTGACCAATCTGACCAACCTACTCACTCAGCACGGGGGATTAACAGTGCACCCTCAACCTCACTCAATGAACTTGGCAGCATGGCTCCTGAAGTCATAGAGTTCAGAGAGATTTACCTACCACAGAGATGTATGGATATCCTGAAGGAAGCATGAAAGCCTAACACTAGACACTGTTATTTCGACAACTGGAGGAGATTTGTAATTTGGTGCTAGTCTAAACAAATTAACCCCATATAATGTACCTCATCCCACATTCTAAATTACATGCTCCACTTGCTAGACTCAGGGTTAGTATTCAACTCTTTGAAGGTCCACCTGTCGGCCTATTCAGCCTACACCACCTCTCACAATAAGGTATCATGGTGGCAGGTGCCGGTCATCAAGGCATTCATGGAGGGGGTAAAGAGACTTCATCCTCCGGTTTCAAATCTGCTACCAGGATGGGATCTCAATATAGTACCCGCTAAGCTCATGGGACCCCCTTTCGAGCCAATGCACAAGTCAAGTCTAAAACACCTGACTTACAAGACTGCCTTCTTAGTGGCTAGTACTTCCATGAGACGAGTTAGTGAACTACAAGCATTGTCAGTGCAGGGCCCTTTCTTTGTCATATACAAAGATAAACTGGTTTTACATGCTCATCCTAGGTTCTCTCCTAAATTCATCACTAAATTTCATTTAAACCGGTCCACTGAGCTTCCAGCTTTCTTCCAGAACCCAAAAAGCTCAGCTGAGGTAAAACTCCATACACTAGATTTAAGGAGGGCGGTACTTTACTATGTAAACAAGACCAGACCATTAAGGGAAACAGACAAACTGTTTGTCTCTGTAGCCCCAGGCAGAGAACGGGATTGCATGTTCAAGAATGTCATCTCCAGATGGATAGTCAGGTTAATACAACTGTACTATTCCCTTTCAGATAAGACACTGCCTTTCACGCCAAGAGCTCACTCCAAGAGGAGCACAGGAGCTACTCTGGCATTTATACAAATATCCCTCTAGACACCATTTGCAAAGCAGCTACATGGAGCTCAGTACACACTTTCACTCAGCACTACTGCATTGACACACATTCCAAAACAAATACACAGATGGGACAGGCGGGTCTAAGACATCTGTTCACCCATGAACCTTCTCACATTCCAACGCCTTCTCCTAACACTGCTCACTAATCTATGCACAGAATGTGATCTGAGCAGATTCCACAAGCCTCAGAAGGGATCCATTACTCACCGCAATTGTATTTCTGATGCTTAGATTCTCATGCGCCCACCCTTCCTCCCCTTGGATAGAAGGTGTATGGATGCTTATGAGCCTTTCTGATACATATCTGCTTGGATACATCTGTACTCACACTACACTTCATGCTACCTCATGTCAGAAAAATAACAATCTGAGGAACCTCGACGCATGAAGGACCACGGGTACAGTGGACATCACACTTAGGATAGTATTACTGGCACACCCTTTTTTTCGAATTTCGAAAACAACATCTGTAATACTCTGCAGCTTCCACTAGATGTTGGCCCATGCACAGCATGTGAATCTAAGCAGATACAAGCATCAGAAATACGATTACAGTGAGTGATATATCCCATATATTCCTACCTCTTCCCATCCAGCCTCACTTTTGCAGCATCAGCAGCTTCACTTTGCCGGCCGCCATGGAGATAGAAGAGCAGTTTTGTATGAAGAACTGGCTTCTCCAACCATGGTGTCCATCTTTGTAAAGTATTTTTATTCAATGAATAGGATACACGCAGCGTCCCGTTCATTGAATGAAAATGGCGGTTTACGAGAAACTGGATATTACAGTGTGAGAGCCGTATTTTAATTTTCTTAGCACTATTTTATTGGTAAATTGGTGAAGTCACCCATAGGTTTGCACATAGGACACGGAGAGCATGAGACGGTGAGGAGCTAGAATTGGTGGATTGGGAGTGGCAGATGAGGTGGACAAGTGGCAGTGCGCGGAAGACGTATGCGCAAGATTGTGGGTGCACCTAAAGAGTCTGTGGTTGTGAAGGAGGGGTAGTGAGCTAAGCACACCTGATAAGTTGCAGAGCCAGAGAGGCTCATAGACACTGACATGTATTGCCATTATATTGTATTAAGGTCAGACTGACTAGAAGAATGCATGAGGAGGAGGCTGCATTTACGTAAATGCCATTATTAGAGAGAAGAGGAGTACAAACTCAGTATATATCAGGGAAGCATGCAGACAAGGAGAATGTGAAATGTATGCTGCCCTTGTTGAGCGCAGGGGCTGGGAAGTAGATTTTATGAAATGGAGAAGAGGATAGCAGGAAATAGGTTAGCTGTGTCAGATGTAAAGGGACTTCTAGTGTCGATCTTAGTGGATGCAGCAGATGACGTATGGAAAAGGGTGGGGCTCCCGTGGTTAATGACACAAACATAGCACATGACGGTTCGCTGTTTGCAAACTGCAGTGCAGCAGTATGGCAAGCGCTAAGGACTCAAAACCCAGACACGTCAGACATCTTGCGAATACAACCTGCAACATGAGGGAAGACGGAGACCCAGTGCAGTATATTAAGGAGATTCAAGAGATTTGGCACCTTGAAACTTGAGAGCCTTGGGTCAAATCAGTAGCAATATTCTATCACATACTAGTAGAAGGGTTGCCAGGGCCCGTCCAGAAAAGTTTAAGGAAATTGGTACGGATGGAAGCAAAGGGGTGGCCAGAGATACAGCTCATTATAGTTCACCATTGTAGGCTAAAGCAGGGGAAGATTGAGAAAAAGGCAGAGGACAGGAAGATAGACAAACCATAACAGGTGCTGAAAAAACTATGAAGTATGCAATGGAAGTGGTGGTACTAACTAGCCCCACCCCAGAGGGACAGCAGCCACAGCAACAACCCCAGCAGTTTGCACCACCCACTGGGGGAGGGTTCATGGGGCTGGCGTACCAGCAGCAAGGGTGTCGAGGAAGGGGAGACAACAGAGAGGGTGTGGCTTTGGGCCACAGAGGCATTACAACTAAAGGGGCTTTCCAGGAGGGTTTCTGGGATGTGGGCAGCAGATGCAGCAAGGCCCAGGGGATTTTTCCAGGGATTTCCAAGGGCATGGTAGGGAGCCACAACAGTGTTGGACATGTGGGCAATAAGGACACATTTCGAGAGTGTGCGGGAGCAAGGGGGTACAGCAGAATTGGGGAACACAGGGCCAGCAGCCCTATAAAAGGGACCAAGACGATTTCAATACACAGGACCAACAACAGCAAGGACAGGTGAAGAGCACCCATTAGCAGATGCCACAAGCAAATGCACAAGTAAAAGCACCACAAATGTAAATGCAAGCACCACAGATGCCAGAACCAGTAGCACAATACTTACAAGCACCACAGATCCGAGGGACCACACAGCAATTAGCACAGATACAGAACAACGATGCAGCAGCACACGTGGACTCAAACGTGGCTGTTCCCGTCAGACAACTGGGAGGAGTTATCATGGTAGGGAACAACCCCTTTACAGGGAATGGAATGTCCTTATACCATCAATAGGACTGCCCACAGACAAACTTGATGTGTCTCATCCGGTCGATCACACCCAGCCCTCGTATAGGGGTGGCAATAGGTGACAAAACGATTTCTGTTCTTGTTGACACAGGGGAGACTAGGTCCTGCTTTAGGGAAGGAACATTTACATAGTCTGGTGATGCCATGAAACACTCAAGGATCCTCTGGGGTTCTGGAAGTGGTTCCTTTCAAAGAAACATCTCACTATCTATAGGAGATCACAATCTTTTACTGCCTTTACTTTACTCTCAACAGACACCTGTAAACATACTGGGACGAGACATTGTGAGCCGGCTGAACATGACAATTTCATTCACAGACAAGAGAATAGTGTGCTCTACACCAGGAATACTCATGCTCAATGTACGACACAATCATTTGGATTCCAAAACTTAACATACACAAAAGAAACATAAAAATATACCATGTCAGCATTTGATTCATAATGAAGTGCTCCAAACAGTTAGGGAAAGGAGAGTGCGGAAATGTCGGGAGAGGAACTGGGGGTAGTAGTCCTTGCAGTTGTGCCAAACGGTGAGATATAGATGGTAGGAGATGGACAGAGCAGCTGTGGTTTCAGCAGTAGTGAACAAAATAGAAAAACCTGGATTTCTTACCCTGATTCTGTTTCAGATTAATATCAGCATACTGCAAGGAAGAGCAGTATGTCATGGGATCAATCCTGCCTGTGTGGAGTTTATAGAGACATTATTTGTGTTAGGTTTGAATATGGTGGTAATTCATAAACACATATCCATCCACCCACATGTTATGTCTATGGGATATAGTTGGAAAATTTGAATTGGCATGGTGACATGACAGTAGTATCATGCAGCATTTAATATACAGCATTTTAAAATAGGCTGCTAAGATATTGGTATTGAGTTTAATTCGCCTGGGTCAATGGAATAAACTCCAAAGGAAAAGAAATAGTGCTGCACGTATCGTTACACAATGATTGCATTTTTTATATATAAACACATATTTGCTGGGTTAAGTTTCAAGACATGGAGCGAGAAAAGTCGCAATATTATATTGATTGTGTACCTATATTCTCGTGGTTTGCTGTCGGCTCTTAAATGCATTAAGCAGGGTAAAATGAAAACACACCCAAGAACAAAAACATACTGAAATTCTAAAAGAAGTCAATTTAAAAAACACGTGCACAGCGTTCAGCAACACGTGTAGGCCCGGGATGAAAGCAAGTCTATTGCGATCCCCCCAGTGTAGGTGGGAACTGAAGAGGGTCCTACCTCATTTCGAATGGTCCTCCGTGTGCTGGGTGGTCCGCTCCTGGAACAGTGGAGCGAGTGAACTAGTGAAAGAGTCCTTCTTTAGTGTCAATTATTGGCGGCCATATTTAGGGAAGAAAAAGCGTGCGGACACTGAAACACAATGGGAAAGTGTCCATTCCAACATGTGAGGGATAAGAATAATGCGAAAATAAAGCTTAGTTTCTCTGTTCTAGGAAAAACGACAAATTGATCATATCTCTACTCATTAGATTGAGATGAATTTACATAGAAAATACATATTGATGTAATGTATTAGGTGCTACTTGTGGCAATAGTAGAAATAGCAGTTTATGCCACCGGAATGGGGCATTATGGTTTATTTAGTTGAAACAAAAAACGCCTAAGGAGGGGGACGAAATGAGGGAGTTCGCCTGAAGTATAGTGTGCTGGGCAAAATATGGAGATCCAAAAAATGTCTG
Organism: Ambystoma mexicanum; assembly: GCF_040938575.1. Taxonomy (NCBI): domain Eukaryota; kingdom Metazoa; phylum Chordata; class Amphibia; order Caudata; family Ambystomatidae; genus Ambystoma; species Ambystoma mexicanum. The sequence continues at coordinate 1,150,727,694 of NC_090926.1, read as the reverse complement.
TGGTTTTAGTGATAGAATGTTGTATGAGCCCGCTGTAATTACAAATGGGAAAAAGGGAAAATGTAATTTACACATATTCATGAGATAAGGATGCAAGTTAGACATATGGATGTTAGTAGGATCCAGAAAAAGACTACAAATAATAACCAAGCAGTACATCAGAGGAAATGTGCCATTTCATTATCGGAGTTCAATCCCCAATCTACTGATCGGTGATGCCAGATGAGTCTTGCTTCAGCTTGTCTGAGGAAAAGTTCATGGTCTCCTCCTCTTATGTTTCCCTGAATTTTCTGCAAGCCAGTGAATTTGATATCCTTTTTATTGTCCATTTGATGAGACATTTGCCAGTGTTGTGAGAGGGGCAAGTTGCTGTCCTGACTGCTTATTGCTGAAAGGTGCTCCCTGATACGGGTTAGTAGTTCACGTATAGTAGATCCAATGTAAACGAATTTACATGTGCATTGAATTGCATAGACCACAAATTTCGAACGGCAATTTATTTGTTGTTTGATGGTGGTTTTAATCCCATTGCTGTCTGTGAATATGGTACTTGCTGGAAAAGCATGCTGGCACATAGTACAAAAGCCACATTTTCTGAAACCTAATGCTGGTTGGTTTAACCAGTTGGTCTTGATGGTTTCATCATGGTCCGGTAGTAGAGATGGGCTGATGCTCATTTTGAGAGTTTGGGCTTTCTTTTAAACTAAAGTCGGTGTAACCTTGATGTTCTTGGAAATGTGAGGATCTAGTTTGATAAGGTACCAGTTTTTCCTAAGTACTTTCCTAATTGCTTTGGTGTTTTCACAGTAGGTGGTGCTAAATTGTACCATATCTTGCCGATTTTGAGGTTTGGTTTGAGTGATCAGTGTTGTTGTCCTGGTCATTTGTTTGGCTTTGAATCGAGCATTTTTAATATCATTTGTGGGGTACCCCCTAGCAAGAAATCTCCTAGAAAGTAGTTCACATTCTGATTCGAAGGATGAGGTGTTAGTACAGTTCCTTTTTGCCCTAATAAATTCACCTTTGGGAATATTTTTGTTGACCGGTTTGTAGTGACAGCTGTTAGCAAAAAGAGTTTAATTCACTTCTGTTTCCTTCCTGTAGGTTCTGGTTGATAGTTTGTTTCCGGAAACAGAAATTTTGAGGTCTAAGAAATTGATATTTGAATCACTTATGATTCCTGAGAATTGTAAGCCAAAGGTGTTGTTATTTGCTTGTTCCAAGAAGTCCATAAGGCTAGTTTGAGTTCCGTTCCATATCAATAGCACATCATCTATGTAACGGGTCCATTTAACAATGTTGTTTTTAAAGGATGGTAGTTGGTAAATAAAGAGATCTTCGAACATTCCCATTACTAAATTAGCAAGGGCAGGAGCAAATATAACACCCATTGCAACTCCACATGTTTGTTTGTAAAAACTGTTATCAAAAATAAAGATGTTGTTTTCCAAAGTAGTTAGTAACAGTTCCTCTCCCGACCTTTCCGCACTCTCCTTTCCCTAACTGTTTGGAGCACTTCATTTTGAATCAAATGCTGACATGGTATATTTTTGTGTTTCTTTTGTGTATGTTACATTTTGGAATCAAAATGATTATGTGTTCCTTTATATATATATATATATATATTTGTAATGCTCCATTTGGTGCTCTTTCTCTTTTTCTCTCATGTGACATGTTTATCTAGCCTGGATTTGAAAAAGGCAAATGTGAATTCTGCCGAAACACGTGTCATCCGCAAAGGCTTTAACTCAAAATAAAAGGAATACACAATTTCCATTCAAAGAACTCTTCATCTCTTTATTTTACGGCGCATTGTCATCTGTAAGCTCACCCAAACCAGAATCTGAATATCTATTCAGGCCTGAGCTACCATTGGACAAGGAAGAGGGAACCATAGTGCCAATAGAAATAGAGGCAGCGGTTGCGATAGAGGTTTGATTGTGGTGCACAGGATGGATGACACGGGACGAGCAAGGAGAGCAGTGATCGCAGTGGCAGAGGGGTGCAAGTTGAACCCAGTGCCAGACAAATAGCTATTCAGGGAAGAGAGACTAGAAATAGAGATGGTGTTCAAGATGAGAGTTACTTACTGGCTAAATATACACTACAGGGAGGTACCACAGAAGATTGTGATGGTTCTGTAGGTGCAACCTCCATTCTGTGAAGAGGACATGGCAAAGGTACCCAGCACCCTCTGGACAGCAGGTACCTATGATGTGGGTCATATAACGAGTATAGGGGGAGTGAAGATCAAGCTGAAGCCAGAAGCAATTTTACCAAGAGTAAAGCAGTACCCCCTAACTAAAGAAGTAGATGAATGCATTTATGAGACAATCACAGCACTGATTGAGAGAGGCATTCTTGTACCATCAGAGTCTCCATGCATGGTACCCATACAACAGTACAGTGTAGCCAGTCCAGAAGGCCCAGGGGACTCATGGCATTTCATACAGGATTTAAGGCTTCTCAACCACATTGTGGAAGCAGAATATCCTTTAATTGCAAACCCAGCAACAATTTTGTGCAGCATTTTGGCAGAAGCTGCCTGCTTCATTGTCATTGACTTGAAGAATGCATTCTTCTCAGTACCACTACACCCCGACTCACAAGGCTTGACCAGCTTTATGTATGGATACCAGTATTGGAAATATACAAAACATCCTCAGGGGTACTGCGAGTCACCATCTATCTTTAACAGAGTGATATAGATGGACTTGTGCAATATATAGGTGGAGTGCACAGTTTAGCAGTAAATAGATTACATTTTGATTTCCAGCAAGACAGAAGATCAGTGTAGGCAGGACTCGGTACACATGTTGAGTGTATTAGCTGACAAGGGATACAAGGCGGACAAGGACAAGTTATAGTACTTTCAGAAGGAGGTGCTATATATTGGACAGACAATATCCCAAAATGGCAGACAGATTACCCCAGAGAGATCACAGACAATACGCAAAACACCTACGCCCACAACAGTGAGGGAAATGCAACAGCTCTTAAGGTTATGCAACTACTGCAGAGCATGGGTCTTTGATTACAGCACATACACAAGGCCCCTACTGGGCGCTCTGATGGAGGCACAGAGAGGGAACAAAACACTGACATAGACCACAGAAATGACAGAGGCATTGGACATGCTGTAATAGGAAATCATCGCAGCACCAATGCTAGGGATCCCAGATTACGGAAAGGAGATTTTCCTGTTCTCACACACTGATGGTATAGTGATGAAGGGACACAAGCTAATAGCCTACTACAGTGGGAAACTCGACCCAGTAATGAGAGGACACTGTCAGTGCGAACAAGCTTTGGCAGCTGCCGCATTTGCAGTGGAGAAGTCAGCAGCAAAGACAAAAGGGGGCGCCACCACTCTTTACGTGGAGCACGCCCTCTTTGTGATACTGCAGAAGCCAAATAGCACGCTAACAACACAAGAAGCATCAGTGCACGAGGTGATACTATCTAATGTAGCACTGAAATAGTGAGAGGCAGACTTGTCAAGCCAGCAATATTTCTAGCAGACATCCTAAAGACAGGACACCATGCACACCACTGCACAGCAAACATAGAGATGTTCAATGACACTCGCAAAGAGGAGGAGGATGCACTTGAGGGGGGAGATGTGCTCCACATTGGCGGGTCTTCAACAATTGACCAGACGGATGGGATCAGGCATACAGGAACTGCAGTTGTAAGATTGAAGGAAGACGGGACAAGTGAGGTGGCAGCCAGTGCGCGGCTACCATCCCATTAGTCAGCACAAGCAGCAGAACTAGTGGCCCAAATACTAGCACTGGAACAAAGCAGGGAGAAGGAGGTGACAGTGTACTCTGATTCCGCCTATGTGATATCCACAGTGTACTCAGGACTGTCACAGTGGCTCAGAAAATGCTTAAGGAGGGCAGACAGGACTCCAGTACAGCATGCACTTTGATTGGGCTGATTGGTTGAAGTGATTCATGTTCCAGCATGGATAGAAATAGTGTAGTGCCAAGCACACACTGAAGGGTAAGATCCCATCTCAAGGGGGAACAAAGTAGCAGATTTTGAGGCAAAGTGTGCAGCATATTTTGGCGAGCTTTAGGAACTAGAAGGAACTCTAAATGTGCATGAATGCAACTATGGAAGTAGGAGTTTGTGCAAAAATTGGGAGTTCCTGTTGCATGTTCATCCTGCCAACGACAAAGACAATGGTACCCTGTCATAAGCGCTACGCCAGCTATCACAGATGCCTGCTAAAATGGAGGAAGAAGCAAGGGGAACTGGAAATGACCAGAGCTGGATAGCATACATATGGTCATGGATGCCGTCATGGCTGTCCGACAGACTAAATGTGATAATGGGCGCATCAATACTAGCAGCAATTTTGATGTGTGGGATAAAAATCTGCATAGAAATGTGCTAGAAAACTGCAGAGGAAGCCATTGGAATGCAGGACCTGATGGATGTGAATATAGGAGGAGCAAAGGATGAGATTGTGGCAGAAAGGATCAAGATAAGAGAGATAATCGCGCAATGTGAACTGTTCCCACTTGCAATGAAGCTGGACAACCCATTTGATGCAAAGTACTAAGAAGGAGAGTGGGTATGGTGTGTCCTGTGTGGATGAAGAGCCGCAGGCCATGGTCAGAGACACCTATATGGACTGCCTGGACTAGAGCACCACAAAGCCATGTTGCTGACGTTGATAGAGACACCATGACATAGCAGCATTAGACATGAAGCACACAGGACATAAACACACCCTCAAACACATGTAAAACATGAGCATACAGTTCTATAGTTAGAGGATACATACATACACATACTGTCATTGCTTGGATTATTTTGCCATAAGCCAAATGTAGCAATGCAGAAACTGCACAGCACAAGAGAGCCTGCAGATACTTAAACACGAATAACCCCATGGAACTGCAGGAGCAACTATGGGGTCTGACAGAGCCAAGTGTGACTAACCTATGGGAAATGTAGTATAGCATGAACACTGTAGAAACTGCATTATAAGGTTTAGGGAAATTACGGCAGGTCACGGCCTCTGAGCAAGAGACAAGCTGAACTGATTCAGGCTGGACAGAGAGCAAGACGTGTGAGACAGGACCAGCAGCCAAGGTCAAGAGACAAAGAGAACAGCTGCAGAAAATACTAATAAATCCTCATAATTCAGAGCTGCAGAGCTCAAATTCCTGGTCTCTAAACACGTGGCGTGGCTGAAGCAGACATTGGGCAGTGATCTGTGTTGGGAATGGAGAGTCGGTCTCAGGCACCCAGACACATACTACAACAAGTATGCAACAAGTGTTGTGCCAGACAGGAGAATATTCTCATACAGCAGAAGTGGTGCACACCAGTTACAATACAGACAAATAATCTTTCTCATCACCTTGAAGAGGTACACAGTGAGCTGAGAATCATTTCAGATCCAATGCCTGGGGCCATCAGCTCTAGCCAATCACAGTTTAGTACCCTAGTGGTGGGTAGCCAGGGCTAGAACCGATGGTAAATCCACTATTCGGAAACAATGTACTAAGTTGGATTTTGGGGAAGAGACATGCCAGCCACCTGACATGTGAGGGCCAGTAGTATAAAATCTACAGTGTCATGTATAGGTTATAGATTGCTCAGTGTCCAATCACATGGTCTGATAGGTTTTCTTGAGAAGGGCCCAGCTTGTGGTGAAGTAATGATGCTATTTTGGGGTAAAACTGGCCTGCGAGCTGAGGAAGAGCGAGATGTGCATGGAATTCCATGTTCCTGTGCTGATCCCTGTTAGTTTTGTCTGTAATAATATGCAGTTTGAACCTGCCGTTGACTGAGTCCTCCTTGTATCCTGGGGAAGGATGTTGGACCCTCCAAGTCCACAGACTTCCAGTATCGCTCTGGCATACCTGGAGGTCCTCCCCAACAAGACATTCCATCTCAGTGTCCTTGGTCATTTGACAAAATCCTTGTGCCTAAATGTTTGTGTACAGTGTAGACATGTTTGACCACAGCACATGAAGTGGCCCTTGATTTCATTGTGCCACAATTGATGCTTTTTTGTAATGTGTATACCTTTCCTATCTCCCTGTCACACAGTCCAGATTGTTTGTTTGCATGTATGAGGTAACGAGTGCCCTGAGTAGGGGATGCCATGTGAGTGTGCTGCTTTCCCTAAGCTATTCTAAATTCTTTAATACACAGTTATGAACCCTCCCAATGGTATGCATTTTGCCAACATCTGGAGCCTGAAAAGTAGATCCACGCAGGCTTGACTTGTGGCCAACTTTGCACCAGACCTGCAGATGAACTGGTCTGGTGTTAAATCTCAGATAACAGTTTAATGGTCTCCACTGCAGTTATTTGCTTTCTGACTTTGAGAACATTCAGACATGTAATTGCTCATTTTAGTAAAGCTGGTAAGATAGCTCTAGCTGGTAAGATAGCACAGTAGGTTGAGCACCCGCTGCTGCAATTTGTGTGTGATCTGCAGGTTTGAATCCCGGTGGGGCCAACTCAGCCTTTCTGAGGTTGATAAATGAGTACCAACCAGTGCCAGTGGTTGAAGTGAGCAGGAGCGGTTGGGAGAGGTGCTCCTCTACTTTTTTAATTAAGTTTTACTGCTCCTATACTTTTTTTTTTTTTTTTTAAACGTTCTGGAATATTTTCGTTTTAAAATAACAGTGTAGGAATAAGTTGAAACATGCACTTTCAGTGCACTGCACTGAACATTACCTCAAATAGCAGGTGCATGTGCTTGGGAGTTTGTATTGTGCGTGCGAGGCGGTGTGGTGATGGGGTTTGTGGGGAGTGCGTACAGGCTAGCAGGGAACATAGTTCCACTACTTCTTTTCGTACACTTCGACCACTGGTACCAACACGGGTTGGGTGATACTGTATGCATGTTTGTTCAATATAAACTAAAGGGCTTGCATAAGCGCAATATAACAACACATCATTATCATTTGCTCTTGGACATTTGCTTGCATTTACAGTAATTTGGTAATATGAGCCTATAAACACTGATATTAACGATACATATGGATAGAGATTCTTTTATGCATGTATATCACATTACAGTGATTATGTAACCATATTTTTCGTCGTGGATTAATGCTATGTGATGCCACTTCCAGTTTCGTCTAGGGTTGAAAGGTCGTGTTCCATTGCTTCGTGAAGTCACTTCTTGTGGTGTCAAATTACATCACTTCCTGTGATGTCATCTGAGGTCAAGGGTTGTGTGATGTCACTTCCACTACCCCTGGCATTTTGGTGAAATGACGTCCCTGGAATAAAGTCCCACCTGTACTAATGTTTCAGGTCATTGTCCTAGAAGTGGTCCTTGGTGTCTCCCTCGTCCAGTATTCCCTCTGTTCGAGGCCCACTCGGAGAACCCAGTAAGAGTGTCTCAGTTTCCGAGAGGTGGAGCGCGGCGCACAGAGGAGCCATTTAGGAAGTTGTGGCTATTCCACGGGTGACCACCCCGGGGATGCACGTGCAGCAAAACCTTCCTGTTCCCCCACCCACCCTTGCGCGTGCGGGTGAAGAGATGGAACGTGGGGCCACTTCCTACCCACTCGCTACTTGATTGCTGCATCCTTCAACACTCTAAATATAGGCGAACATGAAAGGATCTGGAGCCACTGGGGGTGCGCGATGGTGGGGGAGGGGGAGGGGGGGATGCGTGGTATCTCTACAGCCAAGAAGCTCCGCAGAAGGAATTTGATTGACTGATTGGGCGAGAGTTCAGGGGTATTTTTGTTGTTGTTGCTTCCCCACCGCCACTGTGCCGAGTTTCTCAAATCCCGGAGTGCTGCGGCCTCGGAGATGAATTAATGCTCAGAGGCGCTGAGCCTTCGCATTGAGAAAGCCCGAGCAGATTTCCCTAATTAGGTATTAATTAGATGCATTTCAGGTTATTATTTCTACATTAAAATTCCATCTCTGACAAATTCCACCTCGGCGCTGGAAACAATGGGCGAGACGGCGGAATGGCGGCAGCGCGCGGGGCCGGGGTGAGGGTGGGAAGCGGAGGAAATGAGGCGCCGCTGCCCGCCGCCGCTCCCGAATCCGTAATGAGATCTGATGCCTCGGCCCAGCGCCTGGGAAGGAGTCGGAGATGGGGGAAAGGGGTAACACGTTAAAACGCAAAGAGAGAGGTATTAGAGAAGGGCGCATAGCTGGCAAACCAAGGTGTGGAAGAGAGACCATAATTACCTAGAAGGTAGAGGAAAGGTGTGAAAAATCATCCCCCTTTAATAGAAAGCACAAGAGTAACTTTCAGAAATTCTGTGACATTGGTGAATGGGTGATGTGGTTTGAGAGGTTCATTTTACTCCATATCTTTCTCTTGCTCTGGGAAAAGCAAATACTAGCTCATTTAATTAGAGAAACAAAAGCAGAGAGGTGACCAGGGGACCCTACCAGACACCCATTTAAGCCCAACCAGACACAAAAGCAGCAGATTTTCAGTATGCAGTAGGTTACAGCAGGGATGTCATTTAGGGGTCGCCAGCGGTCACAAATGCGACCTCCGAGGACGATCTTGCGACCTCTGTGATCTCCCTTGCGACCTCTACAAAAAAAGAAGAAAACAAAGAATGATTATTTAATTATTTATTTATTTATTTTGTAATGCAAGCACCTGGAATTTGGCCAGCACCATGTGGCTCTTTACTTCTGGAGTGGCTGGCTTTTTTGTTCAGGCCCCTTAAAGAAGAAAAATAAGAACAGGAGTGCCTCAAGTCTAACACTTTCAGCACTGACCCTAAATAAGAAAGAATAGGAAACCAAATAATGTGTCTTTCTGGAATTCTATACAATAATTGCTAGACTCACTAAAGGTTTATTTCAGGCACACTTCAGGGGTTGAGTCACTGATTTAGTCTGTTCTTAAACACCTCAACTCAGCCTTTCATCTTTCTGAGGTCGATACATGAGTACCAACACAGGTTGGGTGATATTGGGTGTATATTTGTTCTGTATAAATCGCTTAAGCGTAAGTGCTATATAATAACACATCATTATCATTTGGTCATGGACGTCTGCTTGCATTCACAGTAATTTGGTAATATAGGCCTATACACACTGATCTTAACGATACATATGGCGATCCATTCTTGTATGAAATGTACATCACGTTATAGTGACCATATTTTTCGTAGTGTACAATGCTATGTGATGCCACTTCCTGTTTTGTCAACTGGTGAAAGGTCGTGTTCCATCGCTACCCTTGGCATTTTGTTGAAATGACGCACCTGGGTTACAGTGCTGGAAATGGGCCAAAATGAAGTGGAACGTTGATCCCCCAATGGCTCTCTGGGTGGTACTGTGTTGTGGCCTGGCTACTTGTCTCGTTACTGCATGCCACTAGAAATCGATGCAACTTCCCAGATGTTTGACCTCTGGAGTGGAGGTCTTGGGCAGGCCACAGAGCGGGGCAGATGGGTCCTAAGGGATCAGATGCATGCTCTGCACCAGGAACTAGTCTGCAACCTCTTCGAGGCGCTAATGCACCTTCACCTTTAAGCTCTGGTCAAAGCCAGGACATAAACTGGGGAGAGGGATCAGGTGGTGCTCTAGGAATGATGAACACTTTCCGGTGTGTTTGGAGCTGTGGCACAGCGCCCACTTGCTACCACCACGGGATAACTTTAAGCAGTATCGGCCGAGAGCTGAGGGTAAGAGGCAGCAACGCATCCCCATAAATTGCTCTGTGCCCTGAAGGCGATATCAGATACGGCTGAAAAGGTGTGCCTCCTAGTGGCCAGCAGCCAGATTAACACTGACACTGCGTTTGATTTCGATCGCCTTTTGTAGTGGCTTGCAGCCAGAGCCTGCCTAAGGGCAGGGTGGGCCGCACGTCCGCCCAGGGTGACTTTAGCCCCCTCCCACGCCAGCTCGGTGTTGCCTTTCAAGGGCTTTCCCGAGCTGGCCTAGTGGGAGAAGGTGCAGCAGGTGCCCTTTTGTTATTAAATGCTCCAGCAGAGGCGGGGGGCAGGGGGGAGACGCATTTAATAACAATAGGTTTCTGATGCACCTGCCAACACCCAATGTTGCCATATCTGCGGACAGCGTGTTAGACATGGTCCGTATTCACGCAAAATTACCATTTCAGCGGGATCTCCGCAACTCAAGTTCTTGAGGTCCCATCGCAAAGGGGAGTTGGAAAGAAATGGGAAACTCCTGCCCGGCCCTCCCCCCTGTTGACCAGGGGCACGCACGGAGGGGTGCCAATTCGCCCAGGGCGCTGCTGCTACTAAGGTGGCCCCTGCTTGCAGCAGATTGCTCAAGGGGGTGGTGGGCCTTCTATATTTGAAAAGTTGAGTGCCCACATGCAGTGCGGCACTCTTTGCTAACCGCGACTCCTTAGAATTTAATGCAAATAAAATAGACCCATTCATTCTGGGAAATCCTTCCCTTAAACTGCGCTAGTAATTTCCAGCTCATGCCAACCAAACCGACAATACATTTTTCCTAATAATAAAGTTTAATCTATGTAGCAAGGTTCAATGTGATTTTGTTGTGAAGATTTTATTGAATTTGATTTGATCTAATAGTTTTTTTGTGGTAGATTTTTTCCCAAATGTATGCAGGGGAGAGATTCCCGCACCATCCTTCACACCATAAACCCACTACATTATTTATTACCCTAAACCCACTGTCCACATATATTTAACATAACATTCATTAAAATAAATTTGATGAAATCGAATTCGACGAAATCTCCCACGGGAAATCCCCCCTATCCCTATCGCAAGACCCACTGCACGCAATGTTCAATTGATCTCAAGGTAGGGAAGGAGCACAAAGCAAAGGTGAAACCTCTGCTGTCCCTTCCTCTTCTGTCTTCAAAGCGCACTTCGTCCAATGCCTGTGTAGAGAAGCATCTAAGTATCCCCACCTCAAGCATCTCGCCGATATTTCCTATATGCTGAGAACCAGAGTGTGAAGTACATGTAGTACCAGTGAAAATACCAATACCCAGGACAATCCTGGAAGCAAGGTTCCCATTAAGAAAGCCATATCTGCAGACAAGACAGTATGATGTCCATTTGAATGAAATCACAGAAGAAGAGTCAGAGATGAGCAAAAGAGCAGATTGGTGACATCACACGAAGTAAGACTGACGCGCCTGGAAGAGATGCCGGGACAAGAAAACATAGATATTCTATAAGTCTGAAAGATAACTAACCTCTCAGGCTTGAGATGAAAAGGCTTATGCTGCAGAAACGATGAAGATATCAAGTTATTTTACACATGTACAGAGGCAAAGAAACACAAGCAGACAAAGAATTCTTGAGGCTAGCTATGTAGTGAATAGACTGTGGCAAGCTCCAACGTATATGCAGGTGTGAGTGAACTGTGGAGGATTCCACTATGCATTGTAGCAGAGCTGTATTGTGAATCTCAGAAGGGCAAGGCTGGACCAGCCCAAAGAAGCCAAGGCCGTTTTTAACTTGGATGAGCAGACATTAGCTACACTTGTGTGAAAGAACAAACTCCTGTTCAGAAGACGTGCACGAAAACAAGGAAGACGTCAGAGGTTCATTAAATAATAGTATTTTAAATGCACCAGAGCTCAAATTGGTGGTCTTCAGTCAGGTGGAGGGGTGAAAATTGACAATCATGACGAACCACAGCTATGCAAGGAGGCAGAGCGTGCCTCCACTCCCTCGTATTCTCCAGAGTAAAGAACCTTTCCATGGCTGAGTTCACAGCCATACTTGACGTGCAGACCACTGAGGTGATGATAGATGATATGCTAATTGGTGGGAAGTGATGGTCAAGACCAACCCACCAGAAAACTGCTGCTGGCGTAGGTGTAAAAGTACTGACAGATGTAAGGGTGCCAATCAATTATAGGGGGCAGTGTAGTTAAGGGCCCTATAGTTTATGTAACCATTGGGACGTTGTGTATTTAGTGACGTTCATAGTGACCTGTTTGAAGGGAGGGCTTAGTTGTCCAACCTGACGTTAAAGACCCTATAACTTTCTGAGACTAGTATGGAACGTATAACTAGAGATTCCCTTAGACCCAATCACTTATGCCAATAGGTTTTTGTAGTTTTCCACATAGGATAGCGTTAGCAATTACGTAGGTTGAGGCCCGTAATGGTGAGTTTTTCCTATATAACTCATGTTTTTTATGAACTGCTTTAAGACCATGCTTTGAGAGGTCCGTTGATGTCCGTTGTACTCCATGTTTTAGATAATTGACATTAAAACAGTCCAAACGTTGCCAACTTCATTTTGATTATTGATGTTTGAGTATCTTCTGCATCCTCATACATCTCAAAGTATTGCTACCTCATCTTAAAGGGCTGGGTCGGCAATCCCAGTTCACCTGCATGAGATTGTCCTATAGTTATTAAATCAATGGATTCCTGTGGAATCCACCTCCACTTAGCGGCTGCTAAAAGAAGGTGTAATCCAGAGGAATCTATGTGTAAATGCCACCTGCATAGAGTGAGGGAAGAGTAAAGGAAAAGTTACCTGATTTACCTCTTCGCTTCAAAGCTCTGCTTTGTAAATGTTTAAAATGTCATGCAGAGGCCCCAACAGCATGCAACTGCTTACATTGTCGGCGCCCTGAGTTCAATTAAAATATTTTGTCAAATGGCCCCCCTGTGTGTTTCTGGGAACAATTATTCATTAATTATTTTGCTGATTTACAATGCACCCAATTGGAGACTTTTGTTTGGCTGAGCCTCAATCGAAAGGGTCATTGTGTTGGGGGGACTGGTCATTGAAGTGCATTGGTGCGGCAGAGAATTCAGAAGAAATGTTGGTTGAACTTGAAAATCCCTTCCACCGCCCACTAAACGGGCATAACCAAAATAAGGATAACTCACAATAAGCGGGTGTCATGAAGCCAATTTGTTCACCAGATCCTCAAGCAGATAGGGTGAGCCTGACAATTAAAAACCTCTTTGAGAAATGCACGAAACCTTAACTTTGAGACTTATCTTCAAAATCTGTTGAATTTCTTCATCTTGAGTGAAATATTTTCGCTATAGGGTACGCCTGTGAGCTGTTGGGAAGCCATTTTGAATCAGTGGTTGCTGTCAAAGTGGTAGATGAGCATTCCCAAAAAGCAGGTAACATCCATAAACTAGCGATGATGTGGCCACCAACATTCTCTGATCTGAAGAAGGATCTTCCCTTTAAAGAAACTGGCTCTGGGTACACCCTTACACCCTACACATATTTATTGCATGTAGGATCTGGGCGTGCAAGTTGCCCCAGTGTTTTTACCAAAAAGTGTATCTTCATAATGCTTCCATCACATCTTTCAAATTTAAGCTGGTGGAGAATGCATCCATTGAAAGACTTATTGTAAACACTGTTGTTGTTTACCCAAGATCATCTCAAGACCAATCAGAAACTGTAAATCATCGGCATTGGAAAGCTGAGCCTCATCAAGTATAGTGGTGAACTGGCCACGTGCTCTCTTCGAAAAGAAGAACGGATACCAGCAGATGCCCAGCAGTATAAGAAATGATTGCAAACCTCTGCCAGTATAGGGTGGGCATTCCAGGTGTTGATAGGATTGGGAATCTTGAGCTGTATGGCAGATGTCATACTGTGTCATGAGGATAGTTCAGGGGCAACGTGCTCACCTTTGAAGCATAACAACGCGGAGCAAGACAGGTTCGATCCCCAGGTCCACGCTTAGAAACCTCTGGGTATTAAGAGCATTATAAATAACCTATTACAAATACATACTGACTTGGTGGTAAATGAAATAACTAAAGTAGCCAGCAAACATAGAAGAGGGCACATGAGTTCAACTTGTACATGGAATGTCCCCCGCACTCCAGCCATACACCCCTGATCACGTAAACTCAATCATTACCTTGATAATCCACGACGTCCAGCTGAGCAGTTGGGGGTCACAGCCTGGTTACTATTGTGAAGGCTGTGCCACTCGATAGAAATTAGCCGGATAGAATCAAGGACAACTCAAGGCTGGAAAGACTTGCCCTTTACTGTAACTTCCTGGAAAGCCTAGTACCTCAGACCTTCACATGGCTCAGACCTTCAGAAAAAGTCATGATGTGAGGCCCTGATTAGCCCTCGGTGTTACCATATCGAGGGTTTCAATTTATTGTGGTCACCTTGGAGCACTACAATTAGTTATACGAGTAAAATCAAAAGCATGCCGTCTCACATGTATATTTTTTCACCCTTTTGTCATCCCCATCTTCATTCAGCAACTCCCTCCTGCCTACGAGGTGCTGATTTACCACGTCATTGGCCAGAAAATTCGCTCTTGGGAGCGTCCGGACCATGGCGAAGACGCGAACCCTTCCATCCCTCCAAATGAACAATTTCATTAAACTTTCATTAGAGCTAATTAAGGGCCAGAGGAAGGCGATCAGAGGGATTTGTCAATGACTAGGAAATGGAGAGAAGTGCACGGATGAGGTGACTGTAGATTTAGAACTGCCTGGGGACGTGCCACGCCGCACAGTCAGGTAGTTGCCATGACAGAGGATCTCTGTGCTATCAAGAACCATGGCCGAAGCTTTGGCACATGGTCACTGGGGTTCCATGTAATAATGTCGCCACAAAAATCTCGCCATGCAAAAATATTGCCGAAAAATTGCCATTTTTTGTGGCGACATTATTGCATGGAACATGCTGGGGGACACCCCCGCAACTCCCAAACTTTTTTTTGTTCTTTTTTAAAAAATGTTTTTTATTGCCCCTGTCCCCATATATATGGTCACCCATATAATATTGCTGCAACCTTTTCCCGGCGATATTATTTACGGCGAACATATATACGGGGATAATATTTCCTGATACCGTCACTGGGGTGACCAGCTGTCCCGCTCTTGCCAGGAATGTTCAGTTGTTTGCATTTCCAACACAGCATCACAACACCTTTCTTATCATGAAAATCATGTCGCAGGTTTGATGGTGATGGTTGATAAGCATTCCACCACCCTTAAATGTCTGCATTTCCTGTGGCATATCTGTCTTTTTAGTTTTGGTTATTAGGTGGTGTTTGAGCCACCTATGAGCCAAAAACGTTTGCATTATAATACAGATAGGGAGAAATGCATAGGAGGAGGTACAGAAAGCTTGTGTTTTTTTGCTATTTTCCAACCCATTGACTGGCCATGCTAAACCCCATGTCCCTTCCCACCAAGTTCCTGTCCCTCCCCGCCCAAAACACCTCCTCATGGGAACTATTTCAGCTTACTTTAATCTAGCCGTATTGTCAAACTTTGCACTCAAAGTGCTTGTTTGTGTTTTCTCAAAGCAGTTTTCTGAGAGTTAGTGACTTAATTGGACCCGTAAACACCCTACAAGTGTAATAAAACTGTCTTGAACAGACCTGCTTTCAGCCACTCTATTTATAACCACTATGCATATCCTTCACAGAAGTCCTGTTAAAAATAAGCATTGGCAAAGTCAACAGTTTCGGCATCTGTATAAGTATTTGGCATTTGCCAGGCACTGCTATTAGAGGCCCAGGTACTTGCATCGTTTTTCAGCTGCTACCATCAATGGCCAGTTAATACCACAACGGTAGTGCCTGGCAAGTGCCTTTGCCATTCCTACACAAAGGCCCTCATTGTTGGCATTGCCAATACTTGTCACTCGTTGCTTCACAACAGCAGCTGCTCTGCCGCACCTTTTGTCCGAGATACATTACAGAAGTGCAGAATATCCGGATTGCATCAAAAGACAAGATTCAGGTTCAACGTGTTCACCCTTGATAGCTTTGTCCGTTAGGTGGCACCAAATCACCATATTTAAGCTGAAACTAATGCACTGGAGGAAAACTAGGAGGGAAACCAGATATGAGGAGGGACACAAAGTTTGTGGGTCTTGTTTTGTTATGTAATGACCTACTGACTGCCCATTGCCATGCTAATCCCTGTTGCCATTCTCAGGAGGATATCTCAGGGCAACGTGCTCGCCTTGGAAGTAAGACGACATGGAGCAACACAGGTTCGAAACCTCTGGGTATTAAGCGTATTATAAATAACCTATCATATCACCCACTTCCTGCCCCTCCTGCCAAAATCAAATTCTCTTGGGATTTCTTTGAGATGCCTTTTATGAAGCAGAAACTTCAACCTTTGGGCTGGATGTGGGTACCCGTTTTATTTCAAAGCATTCTTCTGGGAGTTAATGGCTTAGTGGGAGCTTTGAATGTGCTACTGGTGTAATAAAAATGTCCTGCTAAAACAAGCATTGCCAAAGCCAACGGCATTTGACAGGTACTGCTATTATATGCCCAGGTACTTCCATCATATTGCAGGTGCTACCATTAATGGTAAGTTAGTACAGTTATGGCAGGGCCTATCCAATGGCAACAAAAAAACACAAACTGTGGGTATTGCCAATGCTTGTGTCGCTATGGGGGCACTACGCTTAAGGCACCAGTACCTGCTCTAACAGCGTGAGCTGTATTGATGGATATGAATTTATTAATCAACAGAAAACTGGTAAAACCGACACCCTACAGGAAAGTGCCACACCCTAGAACTTTGCTGTACACCTGTTACAATGGTCCTTCCCAAATGCTATTCGTATTTCTATATATGCGGGAATTCACATTGTACTTGTCTAAACAAGCCAAACAGACCCCTCATTACGATCAGAAGACAGTAAAATGTGGAAGGAGCGGCACAAAGACAACAGGAAGCGTGGGGGCCCTCCCTCGGTGTGAAGCAAGAAACGGAAACATAGGAACTGAACATGACCTGAGTGGACACCGCACCAGGGAGTTATATGCAGAGTCGCAGACAGGATCTAGCGAAGAAAGTGAGTACCACTGTGAGTGGTCAACATAGAGGAGCAGAGAAGCACCGATGCAGGGGTAACCCAGAGTGACAAACAACAACAACCACAGAGCTGCTCACACACACACCTACACAGCTACAAAACTCTCCACAGGGTAATTGCAATCACAGCTGGAAACACTGCGAAAGAGGAGGCAGAGATTGGTACCACCAAAGAGGCAGCTCAGTCAGAGTATGCCACTGCTTTCCCCTCCCAGGGCTACCCACCTGCTCTCGGTTCCTGCATCTGTGGTTAGTGTCTCCTTGATGCCTGAGGGCAAAGCACACGCAGGAGCCGCACGAGTGTTTGATAGGATCATGGCACGAGGCGCATGTAGTTGAGAGTGAAGCACAGCTGGGAGTGCTGGGCTGCACATGAACACGTTGTTATGACCACGTGAATTGGAGGCTTCATTTGAACCAAAGATCCTACTTCATTGGAATACCACAATGGCAACATCTCCTGGTATCACACGCTGACTCTGCCATCCACGCCCACCACCACACTGCCGCTGAGAGACAAGAAATTAGGTACTTATAGTAGCAGCATTAATTCTTTCTCTTCTAGTACCCAATGCAAGGCGTGGTGCCGTCACCTTTATTGGTTACTTCTGGTGTGCCCCCTATGCCAAGGTTGTGATGGTGCACCACGGTCAATAACTACCCTGAAGCACTAGATGGCTCTAAATATGCAGATGCCCACTAAAAGGTAAGCGTTCCTTGATGTGCTTGGTACCAGAGGCCATATAACTTTCCTGGGGATCCCTGTAGTGAAGAAGCCTTGTGGTTCAGCTTGCAACGACCATTTTCAAGAAGCAGTACCACGAGTCGAATGCAAATGTTTACGTGATAAGGGACCACCAGATATTCTAAATGAGGCTATCATCCCCCATAGACACCACTGATAACTTCTCGACAGGTCTAAGGGTCATACCCAGAATGTGCTTATTAAGCGCCATTAGCGATCACTTGATCGGAGACCAACTCAATGCCCAACTACAATAACGTCAATGTTCAGGAGGCGTGCCGTCTCAACAGGGAATGTACTACATTGCTTGAAGCAATCATGATTGCTAAAAGGGTCAAGTGATCTAGTAAATGTTTGAAAGAAATCAGAGCACCCGAACCCAAGGACAATATCTGTGGCACTTCTCTAACTCCAAACATAGATACAGATGGCATCCCAAACAAGAGACCAGATCCCACCAAAAACAACTCAATTGTAATCGCAGAAGGGAAAAAGTGTGGGAATGTTTCAAGTGTGGGGATAATCACACCTGGCCAACAATGAGGACTACCTATCCTGAGGCAAAGAAGGTGCATTCTGCCAAAACCATTGCCAAAGTGTGTCCATGAGAAGAATCTAACCGCGTCACCCTAGTTGATAGCAATGATGAATCAGATTAATTTGACGATGCCATGAGCAAATTGGTTCTGCACCTCTCCAATGGAACAATTTCCAAAGGCACAAGTAACCAGACCCTGCTTTTTACTCGGCAGGGTTTTGGCATAGCTCAGCTGATTCTGGGTCGGAATACACCATTTTGTCAGCAACTATGTTCAAGACACTTGGTCCACACCCTCTTCATGACCACCATCCTTCCGCAACAGGGTGAGGTGCTGAAGGTGATCACAAGACTGGCCTGGAGGGATATAGAAACCTGAAAGCCCTGCAAGGGGAAAACAGACGTTGCAAGAACGAGGCTCAATACAAATAAAAACTGGACCCATTGACAACAACAATTCGATAGGCAATACAAAATTCTCATGAATGGACCTTATTGTGAAGCAGATTCCAGGAGTCGAATGGAGCTCGAAACGTTTATATCCACACATTTCAACCACACAAAGGTTCCAATCCTGATCAACATAAAAGGCTTTCATCACACTACAAGCCATCATGGACCTAATCTGGCTGGCTCCTAGTGTGATGAAAGACTCCTACATCAATTACTCGACAGCAGGATAATCGAGCCAGTTGAAGCCTGGAAATTGCTTACGCCCATTATCCTTGCAAAAAGACCTGATGGAAAAGGCCTGCGATTCTGTGTGGATCTGCGCAGATTAAACCGAACATAAACCGAACATAGTTGGTAACCATTTCCCGCTGCCCAATATAAGTGTCTTAATACTATAACTGAGGGAAGCATCCTTCTCAAAACTGCATATGCAATCCACACACCTCCAGAGCCTTCTGAATTCTTCCTCGAAGCACCCCGTGACATATGTCATCCAGATGTCACATTTCAACATAACATAATGCCATCTTTCTTCTTAGCTGCTGCTTCAATTTATCATGGATGACATTGACGACGCATCTTTTCAGAGACATAGCACATGTTGTCTTTTTCCTTGTCGACATCTTGATACATGGCTCTTTGCAAGATGAGCATGAGGTGGCACCCTGCACAGTCCTTCACAAACTCCAAAACACCATATGTACAATGCAACACAGTGAATACTTTTCCTCACAGCATCAGGTTGAATACTTAGGTTAAACAATCTCTTAAAATGGCATCCTGCTGTAGAGCTGTCTGGTCATTGAACCTAGACAGAGTGGAGCCAGAGGGGTACGGTTTGTATGCCGGAGACTTATAGATTCTTCGTACGAAACTGTGCCTGAGCACGCAAACAGAAAAGCCACAGTGTGGTTATCAATCGTCCCTGCCATAAAGCGGAAGAGAAAGGCAATTGAAAAAAGGGCTAGTCATTGGTGCAAGAGGCAACATGTCTAAAATGCACATGTTTAATACAAGGGAGTTTGATGTCTATCCCAGTGGGGGATAATCTCAGAGTGACCGCGGTCTGCAACCAAGGGGGAGTCGATAGAGATAAATGTGGTAATTTAGGCAGAGGAGATACAGGTATGAGAAGATTGAAGTAAGGAACCAGACACCCATCTTCAAGCAATCTTACAGTAGAGGATATTTCAGGGCTTGGAATTTCAAATCCATCATCAACGAAAAAGGACTTGACTAATACAACCAATTGTCTTGATAACAATATCATGGGTGACTCAGAAGGATTGGATAGTTTGGTGGAATTACCAGGGGAAGCGTATCCTTCCCCAAGGCAACTGCTCTCTTCACTGAGGACAACGCACTGTGCGCTGGGGGTTTACACCAATATACTACTTCTAGCACTAGACAGCCTAGCTGCACTCAGCATTGTCCGATCTGTAATTATGACCCCTACATGTAGACCTTCGACTGCCCTCTAGAGCGTTGGGCTACCTAACATCTACTTAAAAAACCCTGCTTTATGGCTAGACCTCTTCACCAAAAAACCCACACCCAACCAACCATGCTCCACTCATTTTAGAAACAAAAGATTAGGAACAAGATTCCTGAGCAGGATGGGTCATCCTATACACCCTCGTATCCTGTCCAATCACTTAATGCCTAGCCCGTCCCACCAATCTCCCATTTCACACACTCTTGTTCACTCCCAGATGGTCTCAGCCCCACCAAGTAAAGCCACACAGATGAAGGCTGCGCTGGTCAATGCAAGATCCCTCGCAGCACACGCACTGAACATAGCTGATCTCATCAAGACTCAGGAGCTTGATCTCCTTGCCATCTCAGAAACCTGGCTGCATCCCACCTCTGGTCTTGCACTATCCTTGGCTATCCCCCCCGATTATACCATCTCGAGGTGCGCCCGCACATACAGAGGTGGCGGGATTGCATTGATCCATAAAAATTCACTTGCACTTAGAACCCTTCCAAGTACAAACCTGGAATCGGCTGAGCTACTCTCTGTCAAACTTCCCATATCTGCCAATCAAACAGCCATGCTAGATCTAATATACAGACCACCCCATCCTCCCACAACATTTGTGGACGACATCACGTCCCTAGTACTTGATAAATCTAAAACGAATTCTGAAACAATCATCCTTGGAGATCTCAATCTAGGTTACCAAGACCTCAATGACCTCACGGCCACCAACCTCACTAACACCCTAAACGACTTAGGCTTCTCCCATCATATACATGAACCTACCCACATTAAAGGGAGATCCCTAGACTGGCTAAGCAACACTAATTGTAACATTAGCCTGCTCTCTAATGTTCCGTGCGCCTGGTCAGATCACCACATCATCACCTTCATCATTGAAGCAGCTCACTTGCCTAAGCCTCCCATTGCCCCTGCCATCCCCACCAGAAACAAAAAGAACATCACTGCCGAAAAGCTTCTCCCCCTTATCCTTCCTACACTTAACAACCTCACCAATCTCTGTTCAGACCCCACCACCCTGGCTGATACCTACAACCAGACAGTGCTCTCAGCCATAAACTCCATCGCCCCTCTTAAACTAAGGAGTCCTAAACAGCATGCACACCTCAATTCGTGGTTCACACCTCAGCTTAGAGTGTTGCGCAAAGAGAAACGTACTGCGGAGGCACAGTGGAAAAGTCACCCGTCTGATACCCACAAGGGCAGTCTATTCCTTGCTACTCTCAGCTATAAAGAAGCCATCTTTCAGGCCAAAAAAGATTCCTGTAATAACCGTATCCTAAAAGCACAATCTAATACTAAGGAATTATTCAAAATCCACAAGGAACTTGAGACTCCTGCAACTCCCCCCCGACTCCCGCACTAAAGATAGCACCTGGTGCTCCAATATACAGTCAGCACTTTTGGGCAAAATTGCAACCCTCCAATCCAAAATCAAAAACAAACAAAACTCTTTACAGTCTGATCAACTCCTGACCGTTCCCACGCCTAACACCTGCCAAACTAACCCACTCTGTAAACCATTCGTATTCTCCCCTCTTACCACGTGGGAGGTAGAAGGGATTATAAATAATCTCAAACACTCCAACTGCCAAGGTGACCCCTGCCCTGCTCCCATCATCAAGGAAGCCTCACATGAATTAGCCCCCTTCATCACGGCCTTCATAAATGCCTCCTTCAAAAAGGGCATTGTCCCTGACAACCTCAAGGATGCCTGGATAATCCCTTTACTCAAAAAACCATCACTCGACCCTAATAAAACGACCAATTTCAGACCCATCACCACTGTCCCCTTCCTGTTCAAGATCCTTGATCGTGCAGCATACCTGCTGTAATGCTCACCTGATTCTCGCAGAGGCGCCGGTCTTGACTGGGCGACTACCGTATCTTCAAAGGTGATGTGTAGCACCCGGTTGGCTCTTTGGGCTGGACCTCTGTGCACTGTATGCCTGACGTGTAGAGTAAGATGTCTGCAGATAGAAAATATGGGGTTAATGAACTGGGGTTATTGGGGTGTCCCTATCTCTTTCCTCTTCTCCTCTCCTGTAGACCCCCAAAGGTTAACGCTCTCACCTTAGGTAAGTGAATGCCGAGCTCTCCATCTGCCTCGGGGCAGGGTGCTGTAACCAGTTTCTTCACTGGATAGGTAGCGCAGGCCTCTTGACTTCAGAGGACTGCTGTCCGTCGTTTACTGCACGAACGGTAAGTTTCGAGTCATTCAAATGTCTTTAAAGTCTTTAGTAATGATGTCTCTTGTTTTGCAGGGTTCCGGCGATGGCGGATGACGGGCTGAAGTGAGTTGAAGATGGAGCCCGTGTGATGAATAGAAGCGCCTGGAAGCACGTAAGTAAGCGCTTGTTGCCTGCTTCACTATGCGCTCTAACTGTCTTTTTATTTTGCAGGTACGAGTTCGGAGCGGCTGCAGGGTGCCGGAATACCCACTGGATTAGATGTGGAAAGGAGTAATGGCACGTGAGTATTAAAGTTCCCCAATGTCTTTAAACGCATCTTGTTTTGTCTTTCAGATGCGGGATGCAGCGCCGAAGGCCTCCGGAGCGTGCGAAGAGTTGGTAAACTTTTGTCTTTCAGATGCCGGAATGCTAACCTGTTCTTTCTTGTCTTTATAGGTGTTGCTGAAGACTGGATTCAGAATGGTAAGCCTTTGCCTTTCAGATGCCGGAATGCTAACCTGTTCTTTCTTGTCTTTATAGGTGTTGCTGAAGACTGGATTCAGGATGGTAAGCCTTTTTCCTTAGGCCCAGGACCGGATGCAGAAGACACGATGAGCGTTCTGCTGCAGAGGTTGCAGAATAACGCAAAGCAAGATTCATCCACCGGGTGTGGTTTAAATAGCCTCCTGTATTGCTTAGGTGTCTCCTTCCACAGCCACGCCTAAGTACGAAAAGAGTTCCTTGTAAGATAAGAGTTCCTGCCTTCCAGAAGAGTTCCAGTGTTCTGAATCTAGGGAGTGGCTCCAGCCCCACCCAACAGGAAAAGTAGTTCCAAACAGAAGAGGATCAGAGGCTCAACTGGCAGGCAAGTAAGCAGCATGGTCTGCTGAAGGTAAGTCCACCCAAGCATTATGAGCCCGGCGCTTCCAGCGCTGGGACTGGGCATATTTATGAGCCTGGTGCCACTGGCGCCAGGACTGGGTCCAAAAGGTCCCAATTGGGACTGGTTGGCACTCGGAACCTGGGTTATGGATCTGCTTCCAAGGGAGTTGGGAAAACCCTGACCTTTTGGAAGCAGAGATCATGACACCTGCAGGTCCAAGACTATCTTGAATCTAATAACCTTCTTGGATTAAGACAATCCGGTTTCTGCCCCAAAAACGGGGCGGAAACAGCCTTAATCGACCTGAAAACCCAAATGGAGATTCTAAAAGACAATGGGAAGGTAGCGCTACTCCTTTTCTTAGAACTCTCTGCGGCATTTGATCTGGTCAATCACCAAATACTTTGCTAACATCTCAAATCGGCAGCCCAATTCTCGGACTCAGCCAATGCATGGATCCACTCCTTCTTAAGCAATAGAGCCATGCGGTTCTTCTCGCAGCTAGCATCTGCAGACCCCTCACCAATTCATTGCGGCGTCCCCCAAGGGTCTTGTGTATCACCCACCCTCTAAAATGTGTTCACTAAACCCCTCTTCGATGTGCTCGACTATCTGGGTGTCTCCTACACCAACTATGCGGACGACACCCAGATACTCATTCCTATCACTGGTGATCACATAGCCGATTCCACATCTCTGAACAATGTCTATCTGGTCATTCAGGCCTGGATGGCACAACATGAATTATGCCTTTACGATGAAAAGAAGGAGCTACTATTACGAGGCTCGACTCAACGTCCCAGCAAATTGGACTAAGCCTTCAAGTCATTCAATATATCGACGCCAATGACATCAAGGTATCGGTAGACACTAAAACCCTAGGCGTCTACCTGTACATGACCCTCTCGCTGAACATTGAAACAAATGAAGTTAGGTCAGCCTCAGACTACACCTGCAAACTTATCACCGCCTGTAGACCTTTTCTCAACCCACACAATTGTATTACATTGGCAAGAACACTCATCATGTCAAAAATCGACTACTGCAGTGACCTCTACCTGGGGACTAGTCAGTCTAACCTCAACAAATTGCAAACAGTCCAGAACAATGCCATCAGGGCCGCCCTTAACATCCCCAGGCGATCCCACATCTCTAACACCCGCTCTGACTTACGTTGGCTCCCAGTAAAACATAGAATCGCTTTGAAAACTCTAGCCTTGAGCCACAAATGCCTGGACAACAAAGCACCACCTTACCTAGCCTCTCGACTCACACTCCACACCTCCACGCGACCTACCAGAACTCCACATAGTCACAGCCTTATCATGCCCAGATTAAAACTCCAAAAAGCTGGCGGGGTGAGCTTTCCTTTCCTAGCCACCAAGTTTTGGAACTCCTTGCCTACTCCTATCAGAACGGAGCCTTCTTTCCTAACCTTTAAGAACAAAACCAAATCCTGGCTGTTCCTGCCGAATGTATGAAGCACTGTACCCAAGATATGGCTCTGACTTGTAATATACTGTGACTGTGTATATATCTTCTGTATTGTGTTGTAAATATTTTCTACATTGTTTGTATGGTAACTGCTCTCAAGAAGAAGCGCCCGGTTGCCCGAGGGCCTGGCTGCGCTTTACAAATAAATAAATAAATAAATAATCAGGTGGAATGTAAGCTGCCAGTAGCCGCAGAAACATATCCGCAGCAGTATGTGAACCGGGCATTAGACATACTTTCCTTGAAGACGCCTGCCCTCGCTGTAATACTTACCTTTGGTGCAGAGGGCACACCGCCTGTGGTCAGAGCATCAGAGCAGCCAAGCTAGTTTACCATAGGATCTGCTGGATTGGATCGTGAAGCAGTAGAAAAACAGTTGCCCAATGGTTCTCCCTTTGGAGAGTTATTGAAGGAGGGTAGGCAAGCCCTAAGGAGCCCACTGAGGACCCTGCTGTTGGGCAAGGATTCTTAATATCACCATAAGGACAGACATGGTATACAGGTCTGGATGAGCAACGTTCATTGGAGGAACGGTCGGCCATTGATCAAACTATATTTCTGGAAAGCTGGCGACACAAACAAACCATTTTACACTCACGAGGACTGTTACTGACTTATTGTTATTAAAAGGAGGTCCAGCTGTAAAAGCTACCCAGTTCACGCTTGCCTGTGAATCAGTTTTGGGGCACGTTCCCTTCTTCTTCACGCCCATTCGCTCCAGTTTGGTTGGCTGGCTGAACGGCCTCTCAGTGCCACTGCTGTGCAGGTTGGTTGGCTTGCACCCCAAAAAAAAAGTTTCCCTCCCTGATCCTCAGTACCATGTGGTGTCCATGCTGTGGTATATAGTGCTGTACAGAGCTTAACATGGCCTCAGGTCAACAGCCAAAGTATAGTATACATAACATGAGAGACAGGTGGCAGTCTTTCATTGTACACAGAAGGACAGACATCTGGCGCTTCTCTCCCTACCTGTTTGCTTACTCATCCACCTCTGCATTCTGCATCATCCAATGAACACGCATTGGAGCTTAGGCTACATTTTCTCAATATAGAAGGCCAAGTGTTCATATATTTTGATATCCTGGTTCCAGACAGAGCACCACCTTGTCTCACCATGAACTTAAATAAGGTCTAGCATGACACGGCTTTTAAGACACTCTTAACAATGTCCTTTTCGTCAAGGTGCTAGTCTTTTTTTTTAAATGTGACCACTCAATTCCCTTTCCTTTAGTTACCAACAACATTCACCTTCATGCACAGCCTATCCTTGACTATGCCTCTCTTGGCTTAGACTTAACAGTCATAGAATTAAGTACTAAAAAAAAAGAAATCATGTTATTATGTTGTTGTGTTATTTTATTTCCTTGCGGTGCCTATTAAATGATGGTGGAGAATGCGGGCACATTAACATTCTGGAGTTTAACCTGGGGTTTGACGTATAGAGACGGCCAGACAAATAAGCCGCCAAACTCCCAGAATTGCCCGAGCACAATCTCGAGACACGCACGCATCCAACATTACATCATATGCTAACTTACAAATCTCCAAATGAGATAGGGAACAGCACACACACATGACAACCATTTAGGGCCTATCCGCTTTCATCCTTTTGCTGAACCATAGTCCACTTAATAGGACTGACAGGAACGCATGGTATCACAAATCCTTTTTCCCCTTCTACACACCTCCATCCCTGGTTGCTATCATTTACGTCCCGCTTTCCCACACTCTTATCCTTGTCTCGCTCATTTCCTTGCTTCCAGCAGTCTAGGATCTGGAAACCCCCTGCTGGGGCACAGTATGCCACTCAAACGCCGAGTGTTGGTCCTCTGAGACAACCACGGTGGTGATTTGGTGCTGTGTAAAAGCATATTAACATAACATAACGTATTGGAAGATTGACTAGATAAGGCTAACTTGAAAAATGAAGAGGGGTTTGGTAAGATTGGTTCATTCTAGTCAAGCGTGTACTTATTCAGTCAAAAATAGTATGAGGAACAAGAAGGCCAGGCTAGGGCCTGAGGGGGTGTATCGCTGACATGGCAAACTGTAAGAACTGGGAACTGTGTGTGTTCAGTTGCTGCTGCTGTATCATTTGTACCTTAAAGAGGGGAGGAAACAATTACCCAGTATTATATGGGGCAGCACAATCGGGTACACAAGATATAAGTCCTTAATAGCACTGCACCACCCTTTGAGCTTTGATAGGTTGACTAGTGACGTGCTTAGTCTCATGTAAGTTGTCCCGGGAGGGTAGCTCAGCGGCAATGTGCTCGCCTTGGAGTCTGCGCTTAGAAACATCTGGGTATTTAAGCGCATTATAAATACGCAACAAAAACAACTATGCAACTGGAACAAACAATTCCTGTAACAGTGCCTCGATGCCCTCGGGCTGTGTGAGCGCTTTAAAAATACAAATAAATGAAATCCAGTTCAACTAAGACCCATGTACAGTCAATGCAAGACAGTAATGGGGTCACACCATTGGTCGCAGGGAGCCATGCAGTACCGAAGGGGAATGACCAACAGAATGCATTGCCGGGTCCATAAAACATTTTTAGAAAAATATCGCAAAATTACATCTTTGACAGTCATTTTGACTGAAGTCCCGGCACTGAAACAAGATATTATGAGACAACTACCGACGTTGCCCTTGTGCCGAGCCACTACATACTTATGGATGGAAGCGTGGGCTGGGTTGGGAGCAGAGCGTCACTAGGCGGGGCTATAGCCATGGGTCCTTTGTTTGTACCCCTGGATAGAAGCTCAGTGGCTACAACCAAAAGGCTAGCTAGCCCCGAGTCCCGACAGTCCTGACATTACCGTAGCCCCGGACCTTTTCCAGAGCTAGCAACACCCCTGGTTGGGAGAGGCCAGTGGGCCCTTCACAGGGACCGCGTAGCTCTTATATGAAACCAATCGTTGATTGGCCTGGATATTTAGAAATTGCATGGCAATTAACACAGTCCAGCAACGCAAATAAATTGTGTCCCCCTAGTTCTTTCAGTAGAGGTTGCAAGATATAGCTTGCATAATGCAAAGTCTAGCACTGGCTCATGAGTTAGTAAGGGGTCCTGCCTTTCAAGAAAGGATGATCCTAAGGAGAGCAAACTTTGAACCACAGAGCCAATGGGATGAGGTTAACTTGCTTTTAAGATGTTTGTGTGCTAAGGTATCTGACAAAATGGATGCTCATGAGGGAGAGAGGCTTTTTGAGGGGCTCTGAGTGGACGGTGGGTAGCGAGGAGGTAGTTCTTCTCCTGGGAGTAATTTAACCTACTGTGCACATGAAGGTCACTATTATGGTGTGTGTCCCAAAGACTAATGCACCTACTAAAGATTTATTTATATTTATTTATACCAAAAGTATAAAGCGCAGGGTCACCCGAGGGCATCATGGTGCTACCCAACAAATAGAAGAGAAGCTAGAATAGATAGGTCTTCAGAGATCTCGTAAAGGTCAAATAATTCTCCATCCTCAGCAGGGCCAGAGGGAAGGAGCGCCACCCACCACCGAGAAGGCCTGACCGCCAACCTGGGACAATCAGAAGCGAGGAACCTTGCCCAGAAAAGCTAATATCCTTTTGTTGTCCACGGCCATTGAGCAAAAGCCTGCATCAAGAAAACTCCCAAACACGCACATGGCTCCGGGACCACCTGCCATCCACAACGAGGGTGGGAGGAGGGAAGACGGCGGGCTTGCTCAGTCAGAGAGGAAGGCTGCACCGTGCCGCACACTCAACAGTTAAATATACGTTTCTCTCCAAGCAAATCAGAAACGAGAGAACGCCAATTACAAGGAGAATTAATTATCAAATCGCATGACAAAATTTACTGTGGAACTGATAAAAGTGTAGCAACTTGGACGCAACGCTGGAGCCTCGCTCCTACACATTCCTGAAATGACGCTCCCCCCACCATTTGCATCTGGTTTGCTTATAGCATTATTACTTATTACTTATTACTTCGCAGGGAAATCTGCCTTTGTTTCCTTACTGTATGTGACCTGGTATACCGTCCCAGGATGGTAGGAATGTTCATTGTTATTTTAAATAATTTCCCCCCTGCTGGGGATTTGAACAAACGTCTGCTAAACCTCATTCCGCTTACTTTAAAGTGCTGGCTAAGGTTTGTTCATTTCAAAGGGCTGCTTGCACACAAAGCCCATTCCCAAGCAGTCGGGCAGCAATCTGGGAATTGCTTTGGGTGCAGGGGAGCTTGTGCAGGCACAGAGGCAGAGACGTCATTTAGGGGTTGCCAGAGGTCGCAACTGCGACCTCTGAGGTCTCCCTTGTGACCTCTGTGGTCTCCCTTGCGACCTCTACAAAAAAAAACATTTTTTTTTAATGCAAGCTCCTGTGCTGTGGCCAGCACCATGGTGCTCTTTACTTCTGGAGTGGCTGGCTTTCTTGTTCAGGCCCCTTAAAAAAAGAAGAAAAATAATAACAGAACAGGAGTGCCACAAGTCTAAAACTTTCAGCACTGACCCTAAATAAGAAAGAATAGGAATACCAAATAATGGGCATCATTATGAGTCAGCCGGTCCGGAAAGAACGGTGGTGGTAAATCCACCACCACCGTTATTTCCGGACCGGCTGATTAAGAGTCCTGCAGGCGGGAGGTGTCACTCCCACCAGGTCTGCCCTAGCGGGTTTAACACCACGCACCTGCAGGCGGACATGGAAACAAAAGCACCATTACAGCATGGTGCCGGTGTTTCCACTTCCCCATTCCCATGGAGTCCTATAGGACTCCATGGGAATGGGGATTAACAGAATTCCATCTCTGGAATTTCCGGGTCACCGGGGTACCGGGGTTGTAATGCCCCAGTGATTCCGGCAATCACGGAGGCGGAATGGTAATATGAGTCCGGCGATAACCTGCCAGATATTCCGGCACGGTTAACGCCGGACTCGTAATGAGGCCCAATGTGTCTTTCTGGAATTCTATACAATAATTGCTAGACTCATTAAAGGTTTATTTCAGGCACACTACAGGGGGTAAGTCACTGATTTAGTCTGTTCTTAAACGCCTCAACTTAGCCTTTCATCCTCCTGAGATCGATAAATGAGTACCAACACAGGTTGGGTGATATTGGATGTAAGTGCTACATAATAACACATCATTATCCTTTGGTCATGGACGTCTGCTTGCATTCACAGTAATTTGGTAATATGGGCCTATACACACTGATCTTAACGATACATTTGGCGATCCATTCTTGTATGAAATGTACATCACATTATAGTGATATCGTAACCATATTTTCTGTAGTGTACAATGCTATGTGATGCCACTTCCTGTTTTGTCAATGGGTGTAAGGTCGTGTTACATCGCTTCCCGCAATATCACTTTGGGGTGGGGTCAAATGACATCACTTCCTGTGATGTCATCAGGGGGTCAAGGGTCATGTGATGTCACTTCCGCTACCCCTGGCATTTTGGTGATATGAGGTCCCTGCACAGAGGTGTTGGCAGGTAATGGTAGGGGTGTGTCAGTGGCCATGGTCCTGGGCATGTCCCTTAAGAGGAGCGAATGGCTGGTGATTGCAACGTGAGGCTGAAAAAAGCTACATGCTGAGAGGGGACAATGACACAATTCACATGAGCCCCTGCAGATTTAGGCTCTATGTAGATGAATGGTTGCCAAAAACACAGTCCATATGTTTTAGTGTAGCGATTATTCCCCAATCTAAAAGTAAGCAAAATCCATTGTCCTCTTGTGAATGTTTGCCTTCTGCATATTTGATAATGCGCTCACTTCGTATATGGTGCATCGTTGCCGATTCTTCCCCCAAGTAGCCATTGACTTCATTGTGCCACAATGAATGCTTTGTTGTAATGTGTCTATCTTTCTCATCTTCCTGGCATGATGTTCAGGATGTTTGTTTGCATGTATGAGGTAACGAGGGCTCAGAGTATGGGATGTCCTATGAGTGTGCTGCTTTCCCTATTTTGCTAACCTCTGAAGCCTGAAAGTAGATGCACACAGGCTTGACATGGGGCCAACTTTGCACTAGACCTGCAGATGAAATTAACTGGCCTGCTGTTAAATCTCAGTTACCGGTTTAATGGTATCCACTACAGAATAATTGCTCATTTTTCTATAGCCGATATGATAGCTCAGTGGCTTGCTGCTGCGATATGTGTGTGATCTGCAGGTTCGAATCCAGGCAAGGCCATCTCAGCCTTTCATCCTTCTGAGGTCGATGAATGAGTATCAACAGAGGTTTGGTGATATTGTATGCATATTTGTTCTATGAAAAAGAGCTTAAGCGTAGGTGCTATGCAATAACATATTTCTACAAGTGTAACAGCTGGCTAGAAGTGTGCACAGTGATCAAAACCATACCCTAACATCCCCAACCAATCCATTACCTCTCCCTAAACCTCTTTCCGGTTTCCCTACTTCCCCCTTCCTATCCAACCATCGTCACCCTAACCCTCCTTCCCTGATGGGGTTGCGGAGCACTGTATAAGCATCGACTTGCAGCAGGTCCCAAAACTGCAGTGGGGAAGGATGGCTCATGCCACTCCTGCACCTCAGAGCTGTGGACCCTGTCGCAGAACTGTATGCAAAGTTATGTTATTTTATGAGTTGTGTTGTAATGTAACAGACACATGAAACATTGACCGCTAGCCACACCAATGCCAAAGGCAAAAAGCTCATAGGTGCGCTTGGTAATGCCCGATCTCTCACTGCACATGCACTAGATATAGCAGATATGATCGCATCTGAAAACTTAGACTTCTTGGCTATCACTGAAACCTGGTTGCATGCGGCAGCGGGCCCTTCACTATCGTTGGTTGTCCCCAGTGCTTTAAGTGGGGTAAGAAATTGAGGGGGGGCCCTCGTTTGGGGGCGTGGCATCCGCTGTGTTTGTGGCCTAAAAGTGCACAAATCATAGTAGGGTGCGCAAACAAATATATAAATGTAGTAGAGCATTTATATATTTGTATGCGTACTAGTATGGTTTGTGTATTTTTCAAGCCTTCTTTTATAAACATAGCAATGTTACATATTTCTATGTTTATAAAAGGTGGCTTGAAAGTGTACAAACCATAGTAAGTTACGCACACTTGTGTGCTTACCTTACTATGGTTTGTGTACTTTTCAAGCCACCTTTTATAAACATAGACATTTGTAACATATTTCTATGTTCATAAAAGATGGCTTGAAACGTACAAGCCATCTTTTATAAAGCGTTGAGGACGGACAAAACCCAAGGTGGTTTTGTCCGTCGACAAAGCTTTATAAAAGATGCCTTGAACTGTGTACGTTTCAAACCGTCTGTTATAAACGTAGAAATATTTCTACGTTTATAAAAGATGGCTTGAAACGTACACATTTCAAGGCATCTTTTATAAAGCTTTGCCGATGGAGAAAGGCGCCTCGGGCTCTCACTGAGCCCGAGGCGCCTTTCACCCTCTGGGAACCTGCGGGCTCCGTGATCTAATCTGCATATTAGATCATGGAGCCCGCAGGTTCACAGAGGGTCAGTGACCTGGCGAGGGCAAACAAAGGAACTGTAACTTCCCTGATGACCCCTCAGATGGGGGGTCATCAGGGAAGTTACAGTGACTGACAGAAGTGCCAGCCAGCCTCAGCGACGCTGCGGCTGGCTGGCACTTCTGTCCACTTGCCGAACGTTACACTGGCGGGCGCATCTCCGGTCGCGGCTGCGGCCGTGGCGGGATAATGCGTCCTGCCATGGCGTGGTGGGACCGGGGGGCCCCGGCAGGGCCCCGGCTCAGCCCCACTTTTTGGAGACTGGCGGGGCCCGGCCCCGGCAGGCCCCGGCCCACTTAAAGCACTGGTTGTCCCAGAGAACTACTCCATCATCAGACGTGACAGGGACACTAATCAAGCAAAGGGTGGTGGATTAGCCATTATCTTCAAAAGCTCCCTTGAACTTAGGCTGATTCCTAACACCCAGATGTCATCTGCAGAACTACTCTCCATTAAACTACCCATCTTTCCGAAGCACACTGCTACAGTGCACGTCATCTATCTCCACATTTATTGAGGATATATCATCTATTCTTGCCTCCAACACCAAGCCCTGTCACGCACAGAATCTCTCTTAATACTCTAGCCTTAGCCTTCCAGGCCCAGAACAATCTTGCACCTGACTATCTGGTCAATCGCTTCACGAGACATTCTGCTAACAGACCATTGAGGTCAGTTATGTGCATACATTAGCTATACCTAGCTTCAAGCTGCAGACTGCCGGGGGAGCAAGCTTCCCAGTCCTCACAGCCAAACTGTGGAACACAATACCCACCTCACTCAGAACAGAACCAACCTTCCACGCATTTAAGAACAAAATCAAACTCTGGCTATTTGAGCTAGATGCATCCTCATGATCTTCTTAACGTTACTACCTGCTACTATCTGTGTTTTGATTGTGCTTTATGTGAAACTTGCTACCATGTATGTAACCATCTACTTGTAACCAATGTGCCCATATGCCCCAGGGCAAGGTGCGCAATACAAATAAATGAAATACAAATGCAAATACAAACCCCCCATAAGTAGCATTTTCTGTAAAGTCGTGAATCGACACGATTCACAAATGATGGTTAAAGGAACACTTTTTTTGAGGCGAGGGGTGGGCCACTCTTTTGAGCCGAGGAGTGTGCTACTTTTTTGAGGCGAGGGTTGGGACACTTTTTTGAGGCAAGAGGTGGGCCACTTTCGTTTGGGTGTCCGGACCGATTTCTTGTCCAAGTCCGACCCTGATGAGCAGTTAAGAGTCCAGCAAAAGACCCATCGACGATGTTGTGGTTCTTAAAAAGACACACAACTGGATTCTGTGGGCTTTTCTCTGGAAAAATACCAAAGCATATCTGTCACAGATTATTGTAAAAGACATCCTCCGATCGTGTGCAGTGAGTATTATTCTTTGGTTCACGCAATACACCTGTTATTAGTGTTATTGGGAGTCCTGTTTTGTTTTTTATGCCTGAGGAAATTCCAACAAATGGTAAAGCAGAGCTTACGTCTGCCCTCTTTCATTATCTAGGGCAGGGATCTGCAACCTTTGGCTCTCCAGATGTTCTGTAATAAAGCTCTCATGATCCCTTAGCATTTAATATGCTAGCTAGGGCTGATGGTAGATGCAGTAGAAAACATCTGGCGAGCCAAAGGTTGCAGACCCTTGCAGCCAAAGGTTGTGGGCGCCAGCGAGGGCCACAAAAAGTGTTTGGAGGGCTGTGAGTGGTTCACGGGGGGATTTGGATGAGGGTGGGTCATGGTTGCATCAGGTGGGACGTGCCGGGATTAGTGGTTTGATCATGAAGCTGTGAAGGCGGAGTAGGAGGGAGCAAGAAGCGATGGATGGAGGGTTCTGGAGTGAAACGCTCTGATGGATGCAAATCCCGCCCTTTGAAGAATGCTACGCCACAACCAAAAAAGGCAGTGTTTTGAAGGTCCCCATTGGGAGGGGAATTTCACATCAAAACATATATTTATTAAATCTACAATACTTAAAGGTAATGGGTCATTTGTTGTTGGTGAAGCTAAATTAACATTGGAAGATTCTGTCTAGAGTCATGCTGAAGACAATAGAGTTACCACATGTTATGCAGACTTG
This sequence comes from Ambystoma mexicanum, assembly GCF_040938575.1. Lineage (NCBI taxonomy): Eukaryota > Metazoa > Chordata > Amphibia > Caudata > Ambystomatidae > Ambystoma > Ambystoma mexicanum. The sequence goes on along the minus strand of NC_090926.1, from coordinate 1,150,693,530 downwards.
GGGATAATGTGGGGAGTTGCACACCACCTGTCATGTGGGCAGAAACCCTGGTGCATTACATGTTATTTTGCTCCTTATTTAGAAAGTTCAGGAGATTGCACCTGTTACGTTTGCTGTAGGAGAATGGGTGTAGGTAGGGTTACCCTACTTTACTGACAAAAACCTGGATATGTTTTGTGTGGCTAGCCAATACATGATTGAAATTCTCTCCTAATAGATACTATAACAATTATGTCATTATTCTGAAGAAACATTTTATGAATTATTTTATGATGTTTAAAACTATGACTGGAGGGCTATATTTATGTGTAGTAACTTTATTTGCAATGTTCGTTGTTATGGAGGGATCTACTCCAGAAGAAACCTTTTCGAACAAACAAACACACGATGGGTCTTGACTTCGTTGGGTTGGTAGAACAGAAGAACCTGGAACAGAAATGTGGGCTGTTCAGCACAATGTACTCCAAATGGCCGGAACTAATGTTTCCACATGAAATCACCACAGACACCACCATCAGGGCACTAACTGAGCGTTTCTGCAGGGAATGGTATCCTAGTGTTGCCATGTACGACAACGGTTTTCAATTGGTCTCCAAACCCATTTCCAACATTCTTCACCGAAACAGAATCTGTCAAACGAAGCAACCATTGTATCAACCCAGAGTGATCAAAAGGCTTGAACGGCAAAACTGCTTCAGAAAGAAAACACTCTAATTCGCTGTCTGAAATGGAACTGGTTCAAGGATTTATTGCAGCCTGACCCAATTCGACCACAGAGATATCCCATTTTAAATGATGATAGATCATCCATTTACAAACAGATTAAGTGCAAGCTAGTTGACCAAAAAAAATGGAAAGATGTAATTGCATGCTTAAACATGTGCAACAAGTTGGGAGAGATGCAGACTACCACTGCAGGCGATCCACATGCCAGCAAATGTGTCAGGGTCATGTTGGTGAGAAAGGCAAAGACATAAAGGCTTGCATGTAGCGTTGCCTTGTATAAGGAAAAGGATATGGACGTGCAAGTTACCAGTGGCCTGTAGCAGTAACAAAGAACGTCAACTTCACAGTACATGCCTGTGACTATGGACACAGACTCTTCTGATAGTTCTCTAAGATTCTTACTGAATGGTGACGGTCAACCTAATCTAGATAGTCCTTCCACACAGAGTAAAGACACACAACATCGTACACGTGTCGCCAAGGACACTCCACAAAGGAAGATGTCAGAGTTTGACATCAACAGGAAGAAACATCAGCAGCAATCAAAGAAGGCAACATCAGAACATCAACTAGTGATTGGGAAAAAAAGGGAGAAAGCCAATCGTACCCCAGGGTTTATCCAGGGTGTGAATGGTTTGTTTTTTCCCTTGGGAGATTGGCAGCACAAGCAACGCCAATCTGCAGATAAGAAAAAAAGATTGCCGCCCCCTAGGGAAAAGGGACAAAGTCCCTTTTCCATATCTATGGTGGCCTGCAATGGAAGGAACACTGGGAATGGTGCACAAAGCATAGGTTGCAAGTAAGTGGGGAAGAAGGAAGGGGTGGGGAAGGGGTATGTTTTTTTGAGAGGTGGGGTGGTGGGTAGTCAAAGGGGAGAGGCTCTTTGTTGCCTCCCTACATAAAGAAAAAGATGGTGCCACCAGGGGAAGGGCCTCGGGTGGCTGGAAACAGTGGGCAGAGAATGTATGTATTCTAGCGCACTGTTCCAGCCGGCCGGTTTGGCTAGTCACACTTCCCCGGGGACAAATGGGCAAAGCCTCTGGCCAGAAAAGAACCCTATTTATTTTTTTCAGGGTGGAAAGTGACACCAGGGTCCTATATTTTCTGCTTCTGTTGAATATAGTGTCGATTCTAGGGCAGCTAGCCCCCCCTCAATTGGACAAAAGCAGAGATTGTGCTTTTTCATGAAAAGTAAGAGATAACTGTTAACTGCAGGTCCATCTCCCGCTTGGATGCTGCAGGAAAAACACATTTTGTTATTACAGATTGAATCTTGGCTGGAGAACAATAAAACTATATTTCGCCTTCAGGCATCTTTTAGGAAATGTCATTGATAATGCCTTCAGATTTTATCTTTTCATCTAGAAACATGTTTTTCTGAGGATAATGTGCACGTATGTTGTACTCATCGACCTTCAGACAGCCTTCAATGGGGCTCCCCAGGTTAGAATTACGGCATACAATTGAAGAACAAGCTATACCCCCATATTTGCTCAAAGATATCTGAGGGCTATAAGATTATAATTATCTGGCAGTAAAATGGGGGCTTAAGGGCGAGAAGACAAAGCATTTTCCTGTACAAAAGGTGGTCTGTCAGGTATGTGTTCTGACTCCAGTATTGTGTTCCTTTTACGTAAATGGACTAGTAAAGTCAGATCATTATCTTCAGTATCTGCTGATGCCCCAAACCTAGGGACAGAGGAAATCCATACTCTTCCATTTGCTGATGATGCCATTTTGATATTAAAATCACTGATGCAGAGCAAGAACCTCATAGTAAAGTTGAATGAACTTTGAATGGAAAAAGACCTCTAGATAAATTATAATAGGACAAAACGTACGATTTGCTCTTCCAGAAGAAACGCAAGCCATAGAACACCTCATACCGATATCAAAGAGACGGATTAGGTATAAGGTTTTCTAATTTAGGGATTTTGGAAAAAATACCCTGTGTTGTATTGTGAGGAACACAATACAACACAGCAGATACTCTGATGTGGTACACAAGTTGGCTAAATACTTTATAAACAAAGCTTTGTTAACCACCCTCGAGATATGCAGGCTTAAACCAGGCAAGCAACTGTTCGATGGGCAGAAATATGGGGATTCTCAGGTGCGCAGAAATTAGCGGCCCCTGTGAATAATTATTTTTAAAAAGATATTGAACCTCCGTAAGCGTACACCAGCGATACCTTTAATTATGAAACTGAATTTGGAAGTAAAAGATTCCATTATTGCATTTAAAGCTGTATACTTATTGGTTTTGGCATGGTCTTATTAAACACTTGCACCGATACAGATAGGCTCTTGTTAATTTATTGAACCAAGTGGGAGTTATTTCACATCCTTTGCTCAAACATGTTAAAAAGATGTTACACAACTAAGGCCTAAGTGGTCTGTGGGAAAGCCCCAATTATATGTAAAGGTTTGCAAAGTCAAGAGTTAAAGCCATCATTTAACAGTGGCTTTGGGAGTCGTATAGGCTATTCTTTAAGGCACTCATTAGTCAAGGCTAATCTGTGCTATGTGAGGTACCTTGATGCGGTGGACTCCCCCACCCCACCACCCCCCCACTTAAGCGAGTTCCCTATTTCTCATGTTTAGAGTAGAGGTGCCTCCGTTAGGGTCCTTAACGAAGAACTGGGCTACCAGGTCTGCAAGTTTATGTCATCATTGTACAGCAATAGACCTAAGAACTTTTATTATGTCATTGCCCCTGTATAATGATTTATGAGGCTTTATTTGATATTGTTTTTTAAAAGAGTTTAGTTTAAGAACCTTGAAGGTTGATGAATTCATCTGCAAATTAGCAACTTGTCCTGTTGCATTTTTTTTATACAAAGCCTGGTAATGCAGGACCACATGTATTAATTTCTCTCGATAAATAGATAATTTTGGATTTGGGGGCAGTGGCGCGTTATTATGCGCACGTTCATTTTATATACGTTATATGTTTTTTGCTGGCTGTTAAGTTTTAGAAAGTTTCATGCGTTTTATTCCATTGTCTTGATAAATTTTATGTATTTTGCTTGTAAGACAATGAGTTGAATAAAAAGCTGATGGTGATTATGATGATGAGAATAAGAGACAGACAACTCAAACAAAGTGTTGGGGTGCAAGTACAATATCCTAGGCAGGCAAAGTGATTTAGACTGTGCAAAACATATTAGCAGTTCTTAGTGGGCGTGGCGAAATGTGCATGTATCACTGACAGATATTAGAAATGGATGTATACGATTTGTTCGTATAAATTTGTCCGTGGCCGAAAAGGCTGTTTTTTTTTCTTCTTTTTTTTACGGTTTTGAAAGCAAATATATGCAGCGGAAAACCACCTGATAACCCCACCCCAAATCACCCTATATTATTTATTACCCCAAACCCACCCCCACATATATTTGCGATCAAAACGGCTTCAAACAATTCGGCCAAATCGGTCGTGAGAAAATCGTCCACGGTCAACTTGGGTAATATCTTAGAAACACCATATAATCACACAGAAAGTGCAACAATGCAAAGGTTAAACATAGGGTGATGTATTCTGCAAAAAGCTTTGTTTTAAGGGATGTGTGAGTATGTAGCTGACATAGGTAGGCGTGTGAGATGGAGTCCGAGAAGTGTTGTGTTGAAGGTGGGGTTCGGGGATTAAGGTAGCAGGAGTTCTGTTATGGCACGTTGCAGGATGCAGTTTGGGAAAATATGAGAAACAGGTCTAACGTGGAGCTGCGGCTCTGTCCAGTTGGTCCAGAGACAAGTCTCCCATCCATCCCCTCAGAGAGAAGGTATGCTGTCAAGGCCATAGTTTAGTTTAGTTTAGTTTAGTTTATTTATTTCTTTAGCGCACTTAAGTACCTAGGTAACCCTCAGGTATCTAGGCGCTTTAGCTTGGGTGCAGAGTTACAGATACAGATCATGTCACAGTTGAGTTAAACATTCATACAAAATTTACAAGAATAAGGCTGCTGCAAAATTTACAAGAATAAAGCAGCTGCACTGTGCCAATTACAGTTCATTAAGTCAAGCTGCAGAGCTCGGAGGAGCTGGGAAATGGTTGTTCGGTCCAGGGAGGAAGGGTAAGGATACGCCTTTGAAGGTTCAATTCTTGTGAGCAGGGCATGGGGTTCTGTGATGCCAAGAGGCCTGGAGAAGATGCTGCCCTCACCCGAAGAATGGTCATCCTATGTGAACTACAGACACTGCACACTAGGGATCAATAAATAAGCTAAATTCAAACATTAGAGTGGTGCTCCGATCACATCATTCATGGGCACCTGGGTTCCCAGGGAGATAAGGGAAGATACGTGCTAAGGCTGTACCATACTTTGGGATGGGAGGAGCAGAGGTGATGCCAACACATGTACCTCCAAGGGCAGGGAGCGGTTAGTGCATGCCACAGTTTCTGGTATAATGAGGAGGCCCATTGTATTATCAAAGCAGGGTAGACCTCGCCACTCGCAAATGGATAAGGCTCTGGCAGAGGGCTACACATCATGTGATGGTTAAGAATATTTATTTGTGAAAGAAATGTATTATGGTAACAATGTACTTGGTAGTTAATCAAATCCTAAAGTTTCACAATGATGGTGTAGCAGGTCACGTTTTTGGGGGAATGTGTTTCAGATAATGTGTGACCAATATTGAAATGGACTATAGGGGATCATTATAATTTTATATAGGTGTTAGCCAATGGGTAGTGTGGGATCATGTTGTAATCTTTATTATGCATGGCCTTGTTAATGTGCAGTTTTCTGCTGTAAAAGATTTAACTCCTTTGGGTGGGGCAAGCTCTGTGTTTGTTTGATTCTACGGGACTGTCTGATACTTTTGCATGTACAACTTTGTTTCCCTTGCAAATGGTGTATTGATTGTTTGGCCTATTTGGGATTGTTTTTGTCGTTCGGATTTTGGGTTATTTTCCATACAATATCTATAAATACCTTCGAGAAAAACAGGGTCTCACATTAACCCTATTGGGAATAGGGTCTATTAGTTGCCGAAATACAAAATATTCCCAATAAGAGCAAACATGTTTACATCCTCAAGCAAACAAATCTCAAAAATCTGATCAACGATTCCTAGAATCTCCAGATATAAAAGAAATAGAAAGAGGAGTCATTGCTAAGCTTCCCTCTTTACTCTTGAGTGGCCACTACAGTGGCTGCTCAGTGGAAGATCAGCAAAGCATCACTCTACAGAGAACGGTCGGTGGTGAGACATGAGTGGACACTCACAAAAAGGATGGGATATATGTCACATGTGGACAATACTGGGGACCCAGAGCAATGAGTCCTGAGTGGGGACTACAGGAAGAAAAGGGCAATTAAGAGTAGATTTCATTGAGGAAGGTATGTAACGAACAATAGGTGGGCTCTTTAAAGGGAGACTGGCAATGAGTCTTGAGTGGACACCCCAGAGAGAGCAGAAAAATGACTGAGGAATCCAAAACTCAGAAGGAGTTCAGCACAGACTCATACGTCAACACTGCAGGGTGGCTCAAACATGTTTCATGCGTGGACTGGGAAGTGGCAGAGCAGGACCCATTGGTAAGCACTGCAGCAAGAGCGGAGCAGTCATTTAGAATTTGCAAGTACAGTGAGATCTGAGCACTGAGTGCAGAATAGACATTACAGGGGAGGCCCAGTGATGAATCCAGAAAGGAGACTAGAGGGATCTGCACATGAATTCATGAGTGGTCAACGCAAAGGGAGATCAGCATTGAGACATGTGTAAACCCTACAGAGGATTCATCGGAACTAGTAGACATTAAAGCAGCAGCCCAACATTGAGCCCTGAGTGGACACTACAGGGAGAGCTCAGCAATGTGTCATGAGAAGACAATAGAGAGTAATCTCAACATTTAGTCACTAGTAGACATTACGGGGAGAGCTCAGCATTGAGTCATGAGTAAACCCTTGTAGGGTAGGCCCAGAAACTGATCAATAAAACAAACTCCATGGGGATCAATAAGAAATGCACTGTTTGTAAGGAGAACAACGTTATATTACAGCTAAATAAGACCGGGAGTGTCCATGATTGCCCTGATGGAATCCTTTGCGGAAGGGGAAATATAACTTTTAGGAGACCTCAATGTGGCATGGGACTCCGAGCATGACAGAAGCAGGATGGCAAGTAGTGCCGAAATCTCCCCCTCATTTTATTTACAACAGAAATTTGAAAAATTGTCTCTGGTGGATGTGTGGTTAAATATGTGGGGAATGATAAGGAATACACATGCATCGATCGTTCTCCTGTATTGATTATGCATGTATTTCCACCTCTTTTTTGGGTAATGTCACGCACATCATGGCCCATACTATCACTTTATCTGATCACGCTCCAGTTGCGTTGGATTCGAAAATCCCAGAGGCGAAGCAAAGGCTTTGGACTTTACGATTTGCGATAGAATTGTTGCAGGATCAAATTATTAGGGTGAACATTGTTGTAGAAATTAAGGAGTGCTTTGATTTCAACCCAATGGTGGAAACCCTGATGATTGTAACATGGGATGCTTTTAAGGCAACATTGAGGGGCTTTCTCATAGCGGTGGAGGCAAATAGACGTAAACAGAAAATGGCACCAGAAGTAGAACTAGAGAAGGAACTCAATCAGATACTGAAAAAGATGGAAACAAACATAGCCCGATGATGCAGAAAGTGTTTAGGACTGCAGCTGGCAGGCATAATCTCTATCAAATCAAGAAAGCAGAGAAATCCCTTCTCTTCCTTAAACAAAAATATGATGTAAAAGCTAACAAAACGGATCGCCTCTTGGCCTCCTAGCGCTGTCAGAAGGCTGCATCTAGGATAGTATAGCAGATCAGGATCTCTTCAGGGGCAATAGTTTCAGAAACGACTGATGTTTTTACAGAATTCAATTTGTTCTACTCAAAATTATATACATCTCAAAGCCCAGATACACACTACCAACTGGAATATTTAGAGATGGTTACCCTCCCCCGGCTCACGCAAGCTGAAAGTCAAGGGCTAAACTTGGAGATTACACAGGAAGAGGTACTCTGGGTTATTCAAGAGATCTCCCCATAAATAAATCACCTGCTTCTGATGGATACCCGGCAAAGTTTTACAAAACATTTTGTAATATTTTAGCTCCTATACTAACCTGATTGTACAATTCATTTTTGCGTTCTGGCACTATCTCCCCTACGATGGAAGAAGAGAAAATAGTGTTGTTCCCTAAACCAGGAAAAGATTTAACCAACTGCGGATCGTACCGCCCTATTGCTCTAATAAATATAGATGCCAAAATCTACACTAAGGTGTTGGTCAACAGGCTAGAAAACGTATTACCTCTATTGATACACCCAGACCAAACAGGATTTATAAAGCTTAGGCAAACACATGATAACATCCATAGAGTGTGCCATATTTTAGAGACAATAGAGTAGAAACAGATTCCGTAAGTCCTCGTTTCCATAGACGTGGAAAAAGCATTTGATCAGGTCGATTGGTTGTTCCTTTTTTTTGCTATGGCAATATTGGGGTTCCGGCCAAAATGTATTCACATGGTTAAGGCTAATTATAAACATCCGATCACGATACTATTAATAAATGGCCAACTGTCTCTCCCAATAAGCAATGGTGCCCCTTTTTACCTCTATTATATGCAGTACACTTAGAACCTCTACTAGCAAGGGTTAGAGAGACAGAGGGAATTATGGGAATCACATTTGGGGGAAACCAGCACAAACTCATGGCATATGATGATGATATGCTACTTATGGCAACAGATCCCTTGAACACTTTACAAGCACATACTCAGGAATTTGCCAAATTTGGCAAAGTGGTGGGTCTAAAAATAAATGAAACTAAATCTGAAGTTTTGAGTTTGTCCTTATTATCTGCAGAAATGCAGTCTTTATAGTTACATGTACATTACGGCTGGGCAGAGGAGTGGATTAAATTGCTTGGGGTGAATATTACTCCTACAATTAAAGGGCTATTTGCAGCTAACTACCCTTCATTCCTAAAGGAAATTGAAACCCAGTTATTGAATTAGGGTCCCCGTACTATTTCCTGGCTGGGTAGAATAAACTCAGTGAAAATGGTCACACTTCCTAAAGCCCTATACTTCTTCCAAGCATTACCTATACGGGTCCCAAAAGTATTTTTCGGGATATTGCATAGCGCAAGCACTGGATTTATATGGAAAAATAAAACCCCAAGGTTAGCCTTTCGCACGTTGTTTTATTCCAGCAGAGCTGGTTGGGCTGGGCCTCCCAAACTTTATGAAATACTATCAGGCAGCTCAGATATGGATCATCAAAGATTGGTCAGTGGGGGAGACAGGGAAAAGATGGCTACAGTGTAGCAAGCAGTGAGGGGATCTCGTTTTAGGGATGTTTTGTGATTGCCGAAATGGGATTGGCCTGCCAATATACATGCAAGTGCAATTACTAAAACGGTGGAGGAAATTTGGGATACAGCGGTTAAAACGCATCATCTGACAACGTTCCCATCCCTCCTAACACCCTTGTTTCATAATCCACAATGTACCCCGGGACTAGATTCCAAGGCTTTCATGGAATGGAAACAGGCCGGCTGTGAGAAACTGAGAGATATGTTTCAGGGAGAAGACCTCAAATCATTTACACAATGTAAACAGGAGCTAGAACTGCAGGAGTGTAGCAAATTTCAATATTTCCAAGTTAGACATTGGATTCTTGCCCCGCTAGTAAAGAAAGAGGCAGTAAGAGAGTTGTCACCATTTGAGAAATGTGTTACAACTAATCAGGGAAATAAAGTTCTCATTTCAAACCTTTGCCGGTTGTTGTGTGACACAAACTCAAAGGGGTCCATGAAGTATAAACACTGCTGGCAACTAACACTGGGGGAGGCTTTATGGATACCGAATGGGAATCGCTATGGAAAGTAATTACTAAACTCACTAGTTCAACCCAAATCTGAGAGTTTTGGTAGAACTTAATGGTGCAATAGCACTATACTCCTGCCAGATTAAGGAAAATGAAACCCTCCATCTTGGACAAATGCTGGCGGGAGTGCAGACGGGTGGGAAATTGGGAACTTGTTTGGTGGAGTTGCCCCGTGTTGGTGCAGTATTGGGAGGAAGTAAATAAATGTATGTTACAAATGTTTGCTTTGCAAGAATCACAATCTATGCGATCATGTCTGTTGTTGCTGTTTGAGGAGGATTTCAGACGGGCACTCGAAGCCTATTTTGAAAGCATATGTTATTTTGCAACTTGCAGCTTTGTTGGTTATAGCCCAAAAATGGAAGGTGAAGAACCCGCCTCATGTTACAGACTGGTACTCCAAAGTTTGGAATTCGTTTTGGAAATAGAATGGTTAATGTATACCATACAGGAGAATCAATCGACTTTTCAGTAAATATCTGGAATATAGTGTTATGTTTTTTACAAAAAAGCCTACAATGTTATCTATTGTCCCCAAAAACTGTGTATATTGGGAATTGCTTGAGTTTGTGGCAAGTGTATGGAGGCGGGCTCATTCTGTATTGTCGAAGCTTTATGTTTGCACAGCGCATAAAGGGGGCAGAGCGGGCGGAGGGGGGGACCAGGGTGGGATGTGAGGGGGAGATTTGAAGTGAAAAAGAAATGGCAATAAAAACGAGTAAAAAGAAATATGACCCAGGGTGTCAGTGAGTCCCGTAACACTGCAAACTTAAGCCAAGCTCGACACGCCAATGTTGAGTTACATATTTTATAGCGGAAAACCGCAAAGCAAAACATATCACAACCAACATAATACCACGTTCCCCATTGGCTAACGCCTATACAAATATCTAAACATTCCTTATAGTTCATTACCCTATTGGTTGTGCATATCTAAATACAACCCCTTACAAGATTACCTATTTGTACAGTCAGCAGAAAACACTCTGATGTGATGGGTCCACTATATTCAGGTACTTTGTTGCAACAATGGACTTTCCTTATTGGTCAACGGAACTTTGGCAAACTCGTGATGTGCATACCCCCAACAGGACCCAATCAAGAAGCGAATGTGAACAAGGAGGTCAACCGCACTTGGTGATACAATTGCTTCCTCATGAGCCAAGCCAAATTGGCACTCCCAGGTAGTTCCTTCGACCTTGCAGCTGTACTCTTTGGCATCACCTCCTGCTACTCCCGTCTTACAACACATTACTTCCCTAGCACACTTCTTACCTTATCTCTCTTGGGAACCAGGTGCTTTATAAAAAAACACAGTCATGGCACTGCTCTTGGGGATGAATATCGTATATGTATTTGCTCTATTTGCTCAGACACCTGTAATTCAAATAGACCATCTGCTTCTCAACGGGGGCAGTATTACTCTAAACCTAGCTCAACACCTTGGCAATGCTAAACACCAGCGCTCGGCCTGGCACAATTAACTGCTATCTGTGCTGTGCGTCTCTCTTCCCCCAAAACCTTGGATGTCTACACACTCGCTGGGGCGAGGGATGCATAACTCTAATTAAGTGGACAGAGCAAAAGCTCCAAAGGTGGCATCATTCTCTAACTACCAGAAGCTGCTACTTCTAATGAGACCTAATCAATGGCGGAACTCTTGCTCACACGGCACACAGCACTCATGTTACTATAGAACGCGTGTACCCTATCTCACTGCTGGACACTTCAGCTACCTTTTCACCTTCTCCCAGAAGCTTTCCTGGATATAAATAAAATGGCATGTTCTGAGGTCTCCTTAGTACAACTAAAACGCAACATCAATCATTACTACTAGCTACAAAATGTAATAAACACGCCCTGGCTCTAACCTCTACAAATAATAGGCAGAGTTATTACATTGTTGCCCTTTCTTTCATCGTGTAAGTCTCTCTGATGCTCTCTAATGTGTGTCAACACTAACTACAAATAACACGTGTGCAGAACTGCCAAAACAAACAGCAAAATACTGGCAGTAAATGACCACTAATTTACGCAGCCTAAACCTCTTTCCATGGTTGGGACGTTGCACTTGCATCCCAGTACCCTACAGGTGATTCAGAGAAACTAGTAGATGATATAGCAGCAGTCCAACATTGAGCAAGGGGAGCTCAACATTGAGTCATGAGAAGAAACTAGAGGGAGAACCCAGCATTGAGTAATGAGTAATCCCTACAGGGGGTTCAGAAAAACTAGCAAAAGCTACAGCAGCAGCACAACTTTGAGTCTCGAGTTGACACCACAATGGAAGCTCATCATCGAGTCATGAGAAGACACCATAGGGAGAGCTCAACATTGAGTCATGAGTAGACACTACAGGGGGAGCTCCGCATTGAGTCATGGGTGAACCCTGCAGAGGGTTCAGAGTGACTAGCAGAGGCTACAGCAGCAGCCAACCATTGAGCCATGAGTGGGCGGCAAAGTGAAGTTTAGCACTGAGTCATGAGATGATACTAGAGGAAGAGCTCAGCAACGGGACATGAGAAGACACGAGAGGGGGAGCTCAGCAATGCGTCATGAGTAAACTCTGTAGGGTGTTCAGAGAGACTAGCAGACACTAAAGCAGCAGCCCAACATTGAGCCATGAGTGGACACCCAAGTGAAGCTTAGCATTGAGTCTTGAAAATACACTACATGGGGAGTTCAGCATCACGCCATGAGTAAACCCTGCAGGAGGGATCAAAGAAACCAGTAGATGCTACAGCAGCAGCCAAACACTGAGAAATGAGTGGACACTGTAAGTGACTCATAAGAAGACACTCCAGGTGGGGAGGGGGGGCTCAGCATTGAGTCCTGAGGAGACACTCAAGGGAGTGATCAGCATGTAGCTGAGTAGACACTACAGTGGCACACCTCAGCAATGAGTAATGGGTATTCCACCGAGAGAGCCTGGAAATGGTAAGTGGACACTCCATGTGCAGCTCAGCAGTGAGGCCTAAGTGTACACTAAAGGCACACCACAGGAATGAGTTATGAGTGCACCCCCAAGGGAGCTCAGCAATGACCCATGAGTCGACACTGATGGGGCTTCACAGCAATGAGTTATGAGTGAACACTAGAGGTAGACCTTAGCAGTGAGTTACCACTCTACTGAGGGAGCCTGGCAAAGACCCATGAGTGGAAACTGCCTTTACAACTCAGCAGAGGCATAAATACACACTCGATGCACTCCTCAGCAAATGAGTAGACATTTAAGGGGTTCTTCGGCAATTAAGCGTGAGTGGAGGCCTGCAATTCTTATTATTCAGGGCCAGGGTTACATAGTGTTACACGGGGATTACGTGGCACACCTCAGGCGCTCGAGGGGACTGGCGGGGCCAAGGCGGATACATTTTGACTAAATTCCCCGCAGCCCAACACATAAAAACCTCTACCCCGGATTCTCATTTTCAACACACGTTCTGCAGCTTCAAGAGCTCTCAGGCAAATCAAGCATGCGCCCGGCAGCTCATCAGAGATGCTAATAGGCGGGCATGACTGACTTCCAACCTCCCCGCCGGAAGCTGCGAGTAAACAGCCTCGGCGCGGCCAATAGGACAGCCCGCGCAGTCCGGCGCGCGCACACGCCGCGCTGCCATTGGCTGAGGTGGCCCCCGCACGGCATCTGGCCAGGGAGGCTGCGAGGAGAGGGGAGGTGTGTTGACACTGACAGGGGCACACAATGTGTTTCGCGCAGCGCTTCTCTCGAGCGGGCTGCACATCATTAATATTTCACAGTGCAAAGCTCCCAATTTTCAGCATCGCTCATTTGCAGCGGTCGGGAAATGTCTGTTAATAGAGTGGCGTATTAAAGGCAAGTGTGAGAGGAATTGGCAATGTGAACGCACAGCATTTGGCGAAGGCAGTGGAACATGAACATACACCTTCGTTTTAGAAATCGTGATTCGCCACGAGAAAAATGGCATCCATTGAGAAAGAGGGACACATAATACAAAATGTGCAACATCCCTAGTAGGAAAATAATGGCCATATGGAATACTGTATTAAGAGGAGTATGCTCCCAGAATGAGTGTGCCATTGACATATTTTGCGGTAGGGTATTGCTACTCAGATTTGTTATGTCAAGCGAAAGAGGCTCTCCGAAATTCTGTTCCAAGTGTATAATGTATGAGGCATACGGTGCTAGGTGAAATTATGCTCTCCAAAATTCTGTGCCAAGTGGATAATGTATGAGGCATACTGTGCTAGGTGAAATTATACTCTTAAATTCTGTGCCAAGTGGATAATGTATGAGGCATACCGTGCTAGGTGAAATTATACTCTTAAATTCTGTGCCAAGTGGATAATGTATGAGGCATACCGTGCCAGGTGAAATTATACTCTTAAATTCTGTGCCAATTGGATAATGTATGAGGCATACTGTGCTAGGTGAAATTATGCTCTCCGAAATTCTGTGCCAAGTGGATAATGTATGAGGCATACCGTGCTAGGTGAAATTATACTCTTAAATTCTGTGCCAAGTGGATAATGCATGAGGCATACTGTGCTAGGTGAAATTATACTCTTAAATTCTGTGCCAAGTGGATAATGTATGAGGCATACTGTGCTAGGAGAAATTATGCTCTCCGAAATTCTGTGCCAAGTGGATAATGTATGAGGCATACTGTGCTAGGTGAAATTATACTCTTAAATTCTGTGCCAAGTGGATAATGTATGAGGCATACTGTGCTAGGTGAAATTATACTCTTAAATTCTGTGCCAAGTGGATAATGTATGAGGCATACCGTGCTAGGTGAAATTATACTCTTAAATTCTGTGCCAAGTGGATAATGTATGAGGCATACCGTGCTAGGTGAAATTATACTCTTACATTCTGTGCCAAGTGGATAATGTATGAGGCATACTGTACTAGGTGAAATTATGCTCTCCGAAATTCTGTGCCAAGTGGATAATGTATGAGTCATACTGTGCTAGGTGAAATTATGCTCTCCGAAATTCTGTGCCAAGTGGATAATGTATGAGGCTTACCGTGCTAGGTGAAATTATGCTCTTAAATTCTGTGCCAAGTGGATAATGCATGAGGCATACTGTGCTAGGTGAAATTATACTCTTAAATTCGGTGCCAAGTGGATAATGTATGTGGCATACTGTGCTAGGAGAAATTATGCTCTCCGAAATTCTCTGCCAAGTGGATAATGTATGAGGCATACTGTGCTAGGTGAAATTATACTCTTAAATTCTGTGCCAAGTGGATAATGTATGAGGCATACCGTGCCAGGTGAAATTATACTCTTAAATTCTGTGCCAAGTGGATAATGTATGAGGCATACTGTGCTAGGTGAAATTATACTCTTAAATTCTGTGCCAAGTGGATAATGTATGAGGCATACTGTGCTAGGTGAAATTATACTCTTAAATTCTGTGCCAAGTGGATAATGTATGAGGCATACCGTGCTAGGTGAAATTATACTCTTAAATTCTGTGCCAAGTGGATAATGTATGAGGCATACTGTGCTAGGTGAAATTAAACTCTTACATTCTGTGCCAAGTGGATAATGTATGAGGCATACTGTGCTAGGTGAAATTATGCTCTCCGAAATTCTGTGCCAAGTGGATAATGTATGAGTCATACTGTGCTAGGTGAAATTATGCTCTCCGAAATTCTGTGCCAAGTGGATAATGTATGAGGCATACCGTGCTAGGTGAAATTATACTCTTAAATTATGTGCCAAGTGGATAATGTATGAGGCATACTGTGCTAGGTGAAATTATACTCTCCGAAATTCTGTGCCAAGTGGATAATATATGAGGCATACTGAGTTAGGTGAAATTATGCTCTCCGAAATTCTGTGCTAAGTTAACTATGACAGCTGAAACAAAATGTGCCAAATGAATAAGGTGTGAGCGGGGCACTGCTGCTCAAAATGGTAAATGATGGCCTAAGAAATCTAAGAAATACTGTGCCAAATGATTGATGTGCCAGAAGAATATTGTTGCTCACTAATACTGTTCCATCTGCACGTTTTGCTGGCAAATAGTTTGGCAATTGACTTGCACCCTGGGGACTGGTATCCAGTGACACATGAATGTTTTTCTCGAACAATACTCTGCCTCGTTCACACTGTGCTAGAGGCATCTTGCAATGCATATATGTTGAACTAAATCATGTTCTCAGAATACTGTTGCAAGAGAACACAGCACGAGACGGATGGGCATTCATACATATTAGGCCTCATTACGAGTCACCCGGTATGGAAATAACGGTGGCGTTAAACCCACCGCCACCCTTGTTTCGATACCGGGTGATCTCGAGTCCTGCAGGCAGAGGTGTCATTCCCGCCAGGTCTGGCCTGCAGGCGGACGTGGAAACAGCGGCACCATCACGAGATGGTGCCGGTGTTTCCACTTCCCCATTCCCACTGAGTCCTATGGGACTGAATGGGAATGGGGATTTACCGAATTCCGCCTCCGGAGTTCCCGTGTCACCGGGGTTGTAATGCCCCAGTAATTCCGGGAATCACAGAGGCGGAATGGTAATACGAGTCCGGCGGTAACCTGCTGGAATTTCAGGCACGGTTAACGCCAGACTCGTAATGAGGCCCATTTTGTTTAGTCATGTTCCCAGAACTACCGCACCAAGTGCTTATGATGTGACAAGAGGATATTGCTATGCAGGTATGCTGCGCTATGTGAGTGCTGTTCTCCGAGCAACTCCGGCATGTGAGTTATTTTCCAGGGGCATATTGCTGCTCAAATATACTACGCAAGGTGCACGATTTTCTTTAAAATAATATATCAGAAGACCAATCCTATATATACAGTTCTCTTCAGATGTCTGTGCATTGGGAAGAAGACATCCACGCTTGCTTCCCCTATTAGCCCCTCCACTTCTATAAATCAGGCTCAATACAGCCCTCTGCCCCTACAGCCATGGGTCCCCTATAGAGTGATCAATCAGCTAGTGTATCCTTACATCCAAATCCAGAGACTGTCTAAAGGAGCATACATGGGCTATGGTTGCAAACACTATGTCAGAGTGGATGTTTTGAAAAATAAAAGCCCACTGAGCTCAGGTTTCATTAGGTACTTAGTGATTCAACAGTTTTATCACAGGCGTATTTGCTAACTTTTAAGATCTGTGGTCCTTCTTATGTTCCCAAAATGTTCTTTGATTTTATACAAAGCAATCAGGAAGCCCCATTTGTGCTATTTGTCCTTCCCCCTTTTTCATTGGAGTCTTTGGAAAGAGTACAATAGGCGTGTACTAGACTGAAATGATAACCTTTTATCAGAAAATAATTTATATGCTTATTCAAGGTTTTGATAATGTGTTTTCCTTAGTGTGCAATTGTAATATGCTTATTATGACTACAAAATATACTGGAAGTGATCATTAGAAATGAAGCTTGAAAATTATTACAGTGGCTATATACAATTATAGTAATTTCCTTTTTTTAATAGCTTCATTTGGGAGAGTACACACCATGTCAACCATGTTCTCTCTTAAAATTAAACATTCGGGGAATGCGTCCCACTCTGATTGAACCGAATGAGCTGTTTCTTCTCTGAGCTTTAACACAATGATTAGTTGTGCATGCTGGCCACAGCTTGCTTGGTAGTGCTGCTGATCTATGCATTTGTCACAATATACACAAACACTAATCATGAACAAAAAACAAAAAATAAAGCAATGCTGACCCTGCCGCCTGGGCATCTGGCCACGTGGAAGGTCTGGCAAATCCCTACCACCTTTAGTCAGCGTGTTGGTGCCCTCCCCATCTCCCACGTGAACAATTCACACATGTGATTGCAACATTCCAGCGAGACATACACAATGACAATATATGTCTCCAATTACCAGATTAGTCACCTCCCCGGGGGTTGCCTCTGCTGCTCTTATTAAACATTTGACCATAACAAACACAACTCCCGCACCCCCTTTGACCCTGGTCGCGCTCGTGTGAGCGAGAGCCGGGTGGCTCTAGAAAAGGGCAACCTGACAGCCCGACTCTAATCCAGAGAGAGTGAGAAAACGAGAGCCCAGAGAGAAGGGGATCGAGAACCCAGGCACTAGACTGGCTTGTGATAGGCCAGCTTTAGCTAGTGTTCTAGCAAAGTTCTGCCAGGATAATGATGCTCCTCACGATGAGAAGGTTTGGACAATATGGAGTCTTGATATTGACATGCAGAGTACTCCACCGAGCAAGGAATTGGCACTGAGGATTACCTGTTAAACTCAGGGAGAAAAGCACACTGAGATATCATCTATCACGTTAGAGGTGTCTGTTATATGCAGGCTACTCAGTGATCAGTCCAGGTAAGCTGATGAGAGAGGGGAAGGTAGACCCCCCCCTTGGATTCTCACTTTGTGCTCTTGGCTATGCGTCACGCGCCTCCACCTCGCGACGCGCTTTGTGCTCACCGGGGGTCCGACTCATTTGGGTTGAAGGAATGCCGCTGCCACCCACATAAGGGTTTCGCTTTCTGCCCAGGTAACTGACAGCACCAGAAACCTTTTATAGACATGAGCTTCGTAGGCGCGACCCGCTGCGTAAGCCAGTATGTTTATTTGGAGCGGGTGTGGGTGTGTGGGTGCGGGGGTATGTGTATGCGTGTGTTACCAGGTTATTACAGACACCAGAATTAGGTGGGGAGGGGGCAGAAAGTAGGTGACTTTTTTTGAGGCTAGGTCGCACATTGCACAGTTGGCGCTACCTACAATATTTACAACTTAGTGGAATGGGTTCTTATTTATTTATTTATTTATTTATTTATTTATTTATTTATTTATACATTTGTAAAGCACTCTAAAGGCATGGCCATCAATGCGCTGGTTGAAAGGTTAACAAAATAAGTTCTGTCCTTGGTGACAGGAGAATAGATCAACCCAGAGAGACGCTGATTATCCTGGCGGCAAGGAGAGAGTTCAGAAAATTCAATTTTGCTGGTGGAGCCAGGTTTCTTCGTCTTGTCGGAAGGAGAGGTGGTCCGAAATGTTCTTGAACCGGTGAGGAAAGTGGTCTCAGATTCTACACACAAGGGCAGCACATGTGCAGCATCCCATGTGAGATGTGTTGCCAGTGAGGGTCGTGAGTAGAGAAATGTATGACTAACCTAAGACTGTTGCGATAGATTACTGCTTACTTTTCAGTGAGAGGAAGAGGGCACCCTTCTTCCAGCGGGTTCAGTGATTGATACAATAGGATTTGAGGAAATGCATTTGGGAGCTGGTGTCCAATGTTGGGAGGACAGAGTCAGTGTGATGTTGTCATCTCGCGTGAGATGTAAGAATAGCTGAGCAGCAGAGTTCTGCGCTCTTCTGAGTCGGCGGAGCAGAGCTCGAGGGGTGGAAGGCCCAGGTAGGCTAAGTTTCCATAGCCCTTTCATGGGCGTGAAGCTCAAAGAAACAGGTGCTGATGATGGAGTTCATTTGCAAAGATAGTGAGCACGCAATGTCTGTCTGTAATCCTATAATATTGAGCAATGAAGATGGCGGAGGGTGGCGGCCAAGTGAGGAGAGCCAGATGTAGGTGGGCCAGGGGTGCGTGTGTTGGTTTGGGATGAGGATCTGAGTTTAGGCAGTGATCATGCATCCAGCACTGCATGGCAGGCGTGCATCGATGGAGGCCATCGGTCATGGCCAAGGGGAATTTGTCGATCTCACAACAGTCTGAGTGGTATTAGGGTAGGGGTACAAAGTGGAACTGTAGGAATGAGTGAGTTGTGCAAGCGGTCGTAGGTAGACATTGAATAGGAGGCGGAGAGGGAGGACCCCTGGGGAACACCATATCGGAGTAATATGAGGCTGAATTGATAGTGTGAGGGCAATGAATTAGATTCTTTCGGGGAGAAAGGTTTTTAGCCAGTATTCAGTACAGTTCTGGATGGGAATGAGAGGCAGTTGGGAAGAATTGTGTGCTCAATTATATCAAAATCAGCATGAAGGTCAACGCGCACCAGGGCTCTTGGTAGGTTGCCATGTGTCAGCATTTGTAGGTTGTGCAGCACTAAGGTGATGCCACAGGCTGTGCCATGTAGAGGGTAAAAACCAGCCTCACTATTTTCCAGGAGGATGTAATCATTGAGGCAGGATTGGAGCTGGTCTGTGGTGATCAATTGAGGGATCTTATCAGAAAAAGGGATGCTGGAAGCAGGGCAGCAGATTCTGAGGTGAGAGTAATGCCAAGTTGGTCTTTTAAGAGCAGGTCTGATGCTGACGTTCTTTTTTAAATCTGTAGGGATGATTCCAGAGGTGAGGGAGGTGGTGATGAGTAGTAGAAGTTGGTTGAAGAAAACAGTCAACAGTTATGTGAGGGTGGTAGAGGGCATGGGCTTAAGGGAATCCAGACCTTTTGTTCTCGGCAAGAGGCAGAGGTATCAAGTCCATTGATGGGCTAGAAAGAGAGAGAACTGGTGGAGGGGTGGGTGATGAATAGATTGTTGTTAAGAAGGGGCAGAGGGAGTAGATGGTTTGGCTGTCATAGCTGGAATAAGATCCTACGTCAACACTGGAGTTGTGAGGTCCACTACTGAGTCAATAATGTGATTAAATATCCCTTAGAACATTCAGTGGTTAAATGATTTTCAGGTGCATTAGGGTAAAGGGCCCTGGACATACAGGACCTCAACGCAATAGTAAAAAGAATAAACCTGTTGTCTCCCAGAGGCGACCCCTGATGCACTCTTGTGGGACTGATCCCAAAACAATTTAAAAGGTAAATGTTGCATGCAAGTGTGAGAATGTTATTATTAGTTCCAAAGAAGCACTTTGCTGACGTTCGAAAGAAACTTGATACTAAGGATAATATATTTAGTTGAGCATCACAATTGATTCACATATATGAAATAAACAGGCTAGGAGCAAACACAATTCTGTTAGCTGCCCAAGTTCTGCTAAAGAAAGGCCTTGGGGTTTCAGCTGAGCCTCTAAATGCTAACCAAAAAAGAGTAAATAATATACATGAATCTCATCTCATTCAATCGTCAACATGCTTGGAGGATCAACCAAGTCGGTGGACTCACATAATTTGAAACCGGAGAAGAGAATCGTTACAAGAGCAATTCAGTGTTCTGATCAGAAATCCAATGTCTGGACAATAGTTCCTGAAATAATCTCGCAGGTTTTTCAGAAACTGGGGTTAGCTGAGGAGTCTCTCTAGTCACTCAGGAGATGAAACTGATTGGGCGGAATACAAGGCGCTCCAGCTCTTTCGAGAACCAACCAGACATGAGATTTGTAATAACTATGATATTATAACCTTCCGAGCGACATGGTTGGCCTCTAGCTTTGATGTAAATGGATTCACAATTATAGAGCAGCCTGCACAGATTCAACTCAGGGGGAGACACGCTGGAGGACTTCACTCATGTCTTCAAGTGAAGTGATGTGCAATAAAATCTCAGGAATACTGGTCATAAAAAGTCAATTGAAAAGGGGTAATACTACTCATACTTTGGTGGTAATCAATATATATTGGAACATTAGGAACTCCCTCCTCATAGAATGTCTTACATCATTGGGAGATGTACTAACTCAAATCGAAATGACCTATGGATCAGTGAGTATCATCCTGACAGTTGACTTGAACTCCCAATGCATTCAATCAATCAAAAAACAACACACGATCAAGAAACCAACACCCAAAGGCAAACATTGGCTTTCCTTTTTTATTGATTGGAATCTTCATACAGCCAATGGAAACATTGAGGGTGACGTTCCCCCAGCACTGACTTGGAATAGAAGGTCCCAGGATTCAACGTTTGACTATCTCTTCTTGTCAAAAGACATGTTTGATAAATGCACCCACTTCCGAGTCAAGGAAAAAAGCTCAAGTGATCATGATATGCTCACTGGGATTTTATCAAATCACATGCTAAATCATGCAAAAATAACATCATGACGTCGCTGTTTAACAATAGAAAAAATCGAGTAGTAAACGTTGGTGGGGGTGGCAAAAAATGTAATCGGGCGCTTTTGAATACTGCTATTTTGTCCATGGGATCTGATTTCATATACCCATGCAATTCCCAATGATTTGTAAAATTTTTGTGGACCTCAATCCACCCACACTTTTGAGCAAGAAATTCAACCCTACACACTCCCACATCTTTGATGAAGACACACAGAACAAAAAGAAAGAACTAAGAAGATATAGCCGAATAATAAAACACAAATCATTGCAGAGAGATGAAACTATCTTAAAAAGTAAAAAGAATTACAGTCCATATAGAGAAATAGGTCGACATCACAAACATATCTTTCATTGCAAAAGGATGGTGAACAAATGTCATGCACAGTTGGTAGGGCTAACTCCAGAAACTTTTTGTCATTGATAAATTCAAGACAAACTAGTCAATGGGCCTCTTTACGGGTTCGACGGAAAGAAATCGTAATTACCGGCATGCCAGTGTTATTGTGTCCGTGAAGCATTGCTGCTGGAATCAACGGCAAACGGAAAAAGTGCCACCGGCATGCAGGTAATTCCACCAAACCCCCCCCCCCAAATCCCAACACCGTCACCCTCAGTGCCGGTGACTCAGATTCCAGCACCACGCTCCCAGTCCCACCGGCACCAGTAACAATGGTGCTGTTATTACTGTGCCCAGAAATACATTGTTCGCCAGAACAGGAAATCGACCGGCGGCTATTAATAAAAACACATTCCATTGCAATCCTCTGAGCACAGGAGGGATGCTCACATCCAGAGCACAGAAGCAGAGCGAAAGACATGGCATCAAGGGTACCTGTAACCCAGAGGCGCAAGGCGCGTTTCAGCGAGGCTGAATTGAACATGTTTGCCTACACGATAGTGGAGCATGCTGACCAACTCTTCAGCACCGACCTCAGAAGGCAGGCCCAGCTATGACAAAAGGCAATCTGGGAGGAGGTGGCACAGAAGGTCACAGCAGTTGGATCAACACCCCGCACCGTTCGAGACTACCATAAAAGGTGGGGCGACCTGCGTCTGAGGATGCGATACCTCCTGTTGGCCCAGCGCACTGAAGACATGGCCACAGGGGGCGGCACAGAATCCTTCATCCACCTGCAGCCCTGGGAGGAGACCTGCAGTAGC
This sequence comes from Ambystoma mexicanum, assembly GCF_040938575.1. Lineage (NCBI taxonomy): Eukaryota > Metazoa > Chordata > Amphibia > Caudata > Ambystomatidae > Ambystoma > Ambystoma mexicanum. The sequence continues at coordinate 1,150,670,865 of NC_090926.1, read as the reverse complement.
ATGCTGCACCTCGAATCAATTGAGGGAATTGGTGCAGCGGAGGCCTAAGCCATGACATCCGAGGAGACTGGTGAGTACCCGTAACCCCAATATCACATAAACCTCCTTGTCCACCCTGCATACACTAGAGTTGCCAAACACGTCAAATACATTGTGCACAACGCCAGAACAGCCTGGCCAAACACCCCCTACCCCAGAAACCTGGTTGCACACATCCACATACACCTTGCCCCCGAACCTCATTCATACCCCACTCACACAGTGAACATAACACAGGCCCCCTGTACCACCCTCACAAGATGCTCCTGCAGGCAATCAGACACACATCCCACTGCCACAGTATAACTTGTGTTGTTACTGCCGCGCTAGCACAGATCCAAAGTCACATCAGTGCCAAGCACCTACACCATGAACAAATGACCTGCCGCACACACCAAGGAAACATGTGACCCCCTCGTCCCATCCACCACGACCCATGTTGCCAAATCATCACCAATACAGTAAGTGCCACAGGCATCAGGCACAGGATTAACACATCCATGCCACAACCAGCCACAACATAATATCATACATCTTGTGTGCCACACCCATAACACCCTACCCAGAAAACACAAGTACACCACAGAAGCATCACTGCATACACCATGTAGGCACACCACACATCCACACGCACAGTATCCCTGACACAAGCATATGTGCACTATGCCATGTCCCCCACCATGTCCCTGACACAGAGTGGTCATCAAAAAGTACTAGCATTCATGCCTGTCTCATCAATCCACACCCATCACTGATGCCCTGCCTTTTTCTGACTCTCTCAGGCTCATCATCTGGCAATGAGGCTGACCAGCCAAGTATATCGTGGGCCACCAGGCCTCACCGCAAAAGGACCACCACCACCTCGACACAGGACTCCACAGACTCCAAAGGCAGACATGAAAGTGCGACCCCCCCACGCTTCCCTCCAGCCGCCTCTGATCCCAGTGGCACCTGCAGCTCAGCTGCCTCCGATCCCAGTAGCACCTGCAGCCCATCCGCCTCAGATCCCAGTGGCACCTGCACCCCAGCTGGCCCCAATCCCAGTGGCACCTGCACTTGAGCCGCCCTCAATCCCGTTTGCACCTGCTCATCAGCCGCAAGGATGGGCACAAGGGTGTCCTGGTGAAAACACTGGATCACGCGGCCTGAGCTGATACTATTGACACAGACCACAGCTACGAAGAGCCCGTGCCCTTCAGTTCATTGGGCCCAATAAGCCCCCAACCTCCACCCTTCCACAGTGTGTAGGACATAGAATGGTAACTTACACATATTGAACAACACCGGGATGCTCTGACATCACTTGTACAACAGCACCTTAATGAGGCACATCTGATGCAAGAGAGTGTGCAGGCCAGTTCTGAGGCGATGCACATGTGCCATCATACAAATGTCATGCAGGGTGAGGGAGGGCAACAGTGTCATGTCCTCAATAGAAGAAAAAATGGCCATGTTGCTCCAGGCCTTCCTGGACCGAAGGCCCCTGTCATCACCACCAGCTCCTCCACTAGCACCACAACAGGGAGTTCTGTACAGAGATGCCCGAGGCGTTGCTCGGCACAGCTGTATCGGCCTGCACAAACCCCCACCTTGGAGCATAACAGGGGCTGCAAATAGGCTATGGATCTATGGGTGGCCTGTCTGCCAATTTTGCTAATGTACATAGTTATACAGGACAGGATTTGGGCATAGACAGTTTGGTGAGGGGGTGTGGGAAGGGATAGTTGGGGTGGGGGTGTGGGGAGGGATAGTTGGGGCGAGTTTGTGGGGGTGTGGGGATAGTTGGAGTGCCCAGTATCACTAGTATAGTAACTTAACATTTGTACATAGTTTCTAATCACAAAATATAGTTGGTGTGGCAAACTGAAATAATGACTGGACATTCATCATTTCCTGTGATTGTATTTATTTACGTGCAGTGCCCAGTGCGCAAGGTGTCCTGTTCCATGTGTGTGACAAGTGATTAGAAGTAGTGCTGTACAGGTTCATCCCGTGCAACATGTCCATCCATTCCGTCACAGCGCTGGCCAATTCCCTGATCATCATCACTGTCATCCTCAGCCTCAGGTGGGTGCATGTCCATGTCAGGGGGCAGGGGGACGTTGCGTCTGATGCACATGTTGTGCAGACGAGGCAAGCACTATCTTTCCCACCTTTTCCGGGCTGTACATCACTGCTCCCCTGATCTGCTTAGTAAGTGGAACCTTGCCTTCAACAGGCCATATGTCTGTTCAATTGTGCCCAGAGTGCATACATGGGCACAATTGTATGCCTGCTCATGGATGTTGTGTGGTTGCCTCACGGGTGTCATCAACCATGGCGACAGGGGGTAACCAGCAACAATTGCACGGGGCATCAAAAAGTGTACAATGTCATTCCTCTGTCGATGTCATGTTGGCACAGGCTCTATAGTGTTCATTTGAGTGGACAGACATGCACATGCAACATTCAGTTCAGCTAACATATGTCCTGTGTTAGGTACCTGAAATGCACTATGTCAAAATGGGTACAGGTTGTGTGGTCTGCAGTGGCATTCAATTGGGTCATTTACATGCAATATGACCTCCGACCTTTGTAGTACCAAAGACTGAAATTGAAAATCTGCATCTTTCATTCTTGTGTTATGAAGAACAAGTTAACAAGAAGTCCATGTACTAGTGTACTTTTAGATTTGAAATGATAAGCATGTGTGATTGTGTGGCTCTAACAGGCAGCGGGCATGTACAATTGGTGTGTTGACATACACTGTTACGTGGGTGGGTGCAGTATGGTTGTGTGTCAGTCCATCAGGTGTTTATTGCTTTATGTTTTGCAATCTGTTGTGGTGCATTGTGGTACATGTAGTTTTCTTGTTTATAGTTGTACAGAATAGCTGCTGTCATGCATGCACTGAATCGATTTCTAAAATTGTGGCACACCTGTTAAGGCCTTGTAGTCAGGCATGCTATAACTGTTTAACAACTTCAGTCACACCTATACACGTTCATTTTTGATGCACACACAACACAACCTAGATACTTCTCCCCTTTCATTTAGTGACTGTACGTATAGTACTCATGGCTTGAATCCTACCAATTAGTTTTATTCATAGAAACCATTCCCCTTTACACTCCCTATCCTGCACATGTTCCATTTCATCGAGTTTATGTTATTTAAGGAGCACAGATGAGTGGGATGTAAGGTGGAATGAAGCATTCAATGTGCACAGCCACTGGTGATGTGTGTTAGACATGGCCCCAAATTCAAATGTGATCATGGCCTTGTAGTTCGACTCACCCAGCAGCCAGGCGCGCTGCCCACCTTGATGTGTCATGTACCAAGGCAGTGTGGAGTTGCACAGCACCATGGAGTCATGCGTGGAACCGGGAAATCTGGCACAGCAATGGTTGATGAGGCAGGCATCCCACACCATCTGCACGTCCAGTGAACGATAAAGTTTTCTGTTGCAGTACACAGCCCCCACAGCATGCCTTGCTCCACATGTGTGCAGTCCAAAGCACCAATAACGTTCGGTATACCTACAAGGGCATGGAAGGCTATTTTTGTGACATTGACCTGGTCTGCTGTTCGGGGTAGACTGATGTGGTCTCCAACGTGAGGCAGTAGTGCATCAATGACCTGGAACAGGACACCTGAAAAACAGGGTTGTGATATCCCATGCAGCTCTTCAACTGTGTACTGGGTATGTGCCTGTGGCAAGGAAGTGTAGCACATATATATAGTATATTTATGATGCTGGCCAGGTCATCATGGATCAGATCCACTATATAAATCATGGTGTCCCTGTCTAGCCAGTACACGGTGTAGATCTGCTTATTGCTCAGGTTTAATGGTGTGGCCCTTAACCAAGGGATTGGTGGCTGTCTGCATGGTGCAACCTGCTGGACAATGGGTTTTTGCTGGGCCATGATGGCCCTCTTTCTCCTCAAGCGCATCCGCGTCATCCTCTGCCTCCTTGCCCCTTCAAGTAATAGTCCTGCAGGCATGGACCACAGCTCCAGTACTGCTACTGCTACTGCTAGCATTGTGGTGTTGTAAGGGGTGTGGGGTGTGGAGTGGTCCTTTTGTGCTCTAGCACTGCTGATTTGTAGCACCTGTGCTGATTTCTTTCACCTGCAGCATGTTTATACACACATAAATCTACTTATCGCCATATCCGTGATGCCAGTGTTTTCCTGCATCGATTTCACATTCATACCGCGTGTCCGTGCTTCTCGTAATGTGCACTTAGTAATGCCATGGCGGTATGGCAGGCATGGCTTCCGCATCACTCCGTAGATACTGGCAATGGTGATGCCGGATGCGGTGGGTCACTTGCAGTGCCAGTGTTACAGGCATCGCTACGCAGACTATGCCGGGCTGGAAAAAGGTGCTGGTAAGGAACTCCCGGCACTGCTGTTTCCAGACCAGCATCCTTGTAATGAGGCCCAATGTATTCTTCAAAGTAACATAATCAAGGAGGGAGTATGGTATCAACACTTTACATCCCTCTATGCATTACCTACCAAGAGTCCTCAAATATGTCTAAGCAGAGTAAAATGGGAGTTAACAATCACACAAGACATAACAACAGAACACCTACCAAAATATCATCATATTCCAGGGCAGCAGGGCCTAAAAGGCTCTCCAACCAAATATTGAAGTCGGATAGTCCATTATGGTCATACACAATGTTCCATTTATTCAACAAAGTGGTTGAGTCCATGACCATACCAGAATCACGGAATGGGGCTATAACTCCCATATATAAAAAGGGAGATTGGGCTGATCCGATGAACTATTGCCCAATCTCCCTCCTCAAATAGGCTTTTGCCGTGGACTATCAAAATCACTAAATGGTCTTATCAGGAGTATGGTTTTCAGCCCATCAATGAAGAAGGGAGGTTCCTCTGAAAGAACAAGGAAATATCGAGGCTGGGTACCACAAAAGGAAATACACCAATCACGGGCTGGAAAGATTCACAGATATTTATTCTGTACAGTTACAAAGAAACACAGATGGCTATCTGGCTCTCAACACCGCACAATGAGTACCAGCCCGTCAGAGAGAGGAGAGAGAGTGCTGGACGTCTAAACATTCGTGCTTTTATACAATTCTGAGTAATGTTGTCCAGCCTCTCTTCACGTTAATAATTCGTGGTCTAGAGTTTGTGCCTAGTTCACATACAGATTATACAATTTCATGCAAAGGATTACATAGGTTTACATTTCCATGAAGACACAATAGCAATGTATGTTCTCAAATCCTGCAGTAAGCCTTGTACCAAGTTCCTTTACAATTGCGTTCGGTCTGTGTCTACGCTCGGGGTTTGCTTCACATTTTCCCCAATGTGTATTCAAGGATGAGTCTTGTGAGCGCAGACAATGATAGGAAAACAGTTCATGTGTAGTACAAGGCCTTATTACCTAGTCTAAACAGTCGGCTCTTGGACAGTCTAAACATTAACAGAACTCAAAGGTCAGGAAGCTTGGTTGCAAGTTGAAAACATAGTCCACTATTTTAGAACGAAGAACATATAAGTAGATATCAAAATGGCGGATTAATCTTAAAATGGCGGCGAAGTCAACCCAAAATCGGAACTTTGCAACGCGGTTTTCCTCAGAGAGCGACTAGGCTTAGGCCAATATAAATATAAAGGAGGCACTATACAATTTCCGTTTAACAAACCCTCCTTTTGGCCTAAACCAAGAGCTTTACTAAAAATAGTTGCTTTACTCGTAACTCCACGTTTCAATGTCCATACATCCTGAATCACATTCATCAGATATGTCAATTGCCATGAGATTTTTGACAGTAATATCCTTCATCACAAATACATTAGTAATCTTCTCAGGTGTGAGCACTTTCGGTCCTAATGTTCCTACAGTTTGCGCACAACATCCCCCTAACATCAAACATATGGCAGGAAGACATTGTATGCAACAACAACAGAATGCCAAGGATTACCATTAAGACTGAGAGAAGCTTCCATCCCCAAGACCATAAGAAGTCCCAAAACCATGCACTTCTGAGCTTAGGACGTGCAGATTTTGTATTGCCTTAAATACGGTTGGGGAGGAATCAGGTACAAAAACACAGCAAGTGGATACCACTAATTTGCATACTCCACCACGCTCAGCCAGGATGACATCTAACACCATCCGGTTCTGTAGAGCCACTAATCTAATTGCTTTCTGTTCTAGAGTCATGTTGTAGAGCATGTCAGTGGTCCGGTTGATGGTTCTCTCCAGTACTCTTGCCAGTCTCCTAATATCCTCGGAATTCATGATCTGTCCACAAAATGGAACAAAGGATTTTGCTACATCACCCATGACTTGTGAATGAGTATCATCGTTCTCGTCCCGCCTTGGACGAGCCCTAGAGATTTCAGTGGTACTAGCTACATATACCCCTGGTAGCAAGATACCCAAATAACAAGTTCCCTGCCAATCCCTAGGTAGCCACGGTTAAGCTTCATTACCGCAAATGAAATAAACAGGTTCGCCTACTTAAATAGGTCTGTCCTCACTGGTCAAGTTTGCAATATTGTTACAACCTTTGAAATCGCCCATTGACTGAGAACCATTCCTTTGTATGAAAAAGGAGACAGAGTTGGGGCTATGATTGATAGTGTAGGAAGGTGGCGTGGCATCCCGGTTGCATACAGGAGCCATCTTGAAAGAAATCAATTATTGGAAAGTTTGTGATAGTCTATCGGAAGGCCTAATAGAAGCAACATTAACTTGCTCCTATTAACGAAGAGTGAACATCCCAGAGGCGTTAGGATTCGACTTTCAAATTTGTTCAAATTAGTCCCGTCAAAGTTCCCTGAGATGCTATCATTCCAACGACCAAAGAATAGTGCCCATAGAGAGGCATAACATGCAGTAGTTAAAGGTAAAGGATGTATATACCAGCCCAACCCTTTGTCCCCATGCTGTGGCAAATGCAAACAGATCCAACAGTTAGTTCTATTCAGTATTGCATGTGTTGCATTCATTATTAACAAAAGTGTATTGTTGTGATAGCTCTGCCTGTGTTGAGAGTCCCTAGTAGATAGAGTGTGCAGACGCACGAAAGGTGTAGACATAGTAGGAACATTCTCAGTAGGCAAACATGTTTCAAGTGGGCGTACTTCTTCCATATACCAGAACCCAAGAGCAATCAATACTGTAAGACTGGTTAACACAATTACAAGAAAACAATATGCCTTCAAGGACCATGTATTCAATTGCCAATGTCATTGTTGGCCACACAATTGGTCGATCGCCCCATACGAGTAGAGATAACAACAGGCATTGTTCCTTCAAAGATTTTTCCAGAAAAGTTCCTGCGAATAAACTCGGTAGTCAGTTTGCTGGTGATCTCCTGATCACGTGGTTTCTTAGTCTTTCCTAGTCACCAGCCACCTACTTTCCTTCAGTGCAAAAAGTGGCAAAGGGACAAGCTCTGTGGCTGTTCTCCTATGGGCACAGTGACATTTATGCCGTGAGACTAGTGCCGTGGACGCAGAATGTTCCTTGTAACTCCTGATACCGTGTGATCTGCAAACAGTGTGTCGTTGCTTCCTGATGGAAGTGATGAATTTGCAGCAGAACCAGACAAAGGTGCAAAAGGATCTGTAGAAGAGTGTGGAGACGAAGGAGCAGTTTCCCCAGGCCCCACGGGCTCAGGAAGTGTCTCCGAAACACCCTTGGTGCTGCTCAATGCTGATTGATCGCAGGGAACAGCGCAAGTATGTTTCTCCTTGTCTTCTTCGTCGTGTGGCAAAGGGAAAGGTATCTTCTTGACATGCGAAGCGTGGATCCAATGTCTCTTTCCAGCTACTCGTACGGCAGTCTGTGTGGCCAATGGGACCTGGAAAGGCCCTCTCCAACATGGTGCAACACTGGATGCTCTCTCAAATGACTTCGTGAGCACCTAGTCGCTGGGTCGAAGTCTGTGACCTGGCCCCTCGTATTTAACTGGCAGAGGTTCTCGCACCTGTTGATAAATCAAATACAAGTTTTGAGTTAACCGATCACAGTATTCAGAAAGTAGTACATGCTCTACATCTTTAAGGTGTCTAGGTTTGGGGAGGTTCCAGATATTGGCTGGCCTCCCCATCACCATTTCATAAGAGGTGAGCCCAGTTCTAGTCTGTGGGGTCGTGCGCATTGATAGAGGTTTTAGTGGTAAGGTGTCCGGCCACTTCAAATTGCTGCTGGCACAGACCATCACAATTTTATTCTTTAAAATACCATTGTGACGCTCTACAAGTCCAGCACTTTGAGCATGTATAGCCGAATGGAACCGTTTATCGATCTGTAATTCCGCGCATACTTGCCGAATAACAGCAGCGATAAAATGTGGACCATTATCCGACCAGAACACCCTCGGCAAACCAAACCTAGGAAAATATTCCTTAAGCATGGTTTTCGCCGTTGTCATTACTGTGGCATCTTTCACAGGGAAGGCTTCAACCCATTTACTAAAAGCACAGACGACTACCAAAACATATTTAAAATTATTGAAGCGCTTCATCTCAATGAAGTCGAAATGTATCACCTCAAAAGGCACAGAGGATGGACCAAAACTACCCCTCAGAGTCGATGTACCCTTCCCCACATTATGCTGTAGGCAGACCATACAACTCTGGACAAAACCCTCAGCAAAACCCTCAGCAATTTTTGGGATGTTAACATTTACCCAGCCAGTTTCTAACATTTTGCAAATTTTCCTAGCACATATGGGAGTGGGACCATGAGCCATTGAAATCATCACAGTGACGTACGCGTCTGGCAACATCCATTTTCCACCCAACACCCATCATCATCCAACCTCACCAAGCCCTCAGCCCTCAGCCCATTGTTTTGTTTCTTCTAGAGTGGCATCTGCTTGGATATTCAATCCCTTCATCTATAGTACAGACATTTATGGCTTCCCTTGTAGTGGTTTGTAAAAGGGGGGGTTAGGGGGTGACCTCTTTTTTGTTATAGAGGGGCCTAGGTCTGGAGGATGTAAACACTAGGAAGCTAGGGGGTGGAACGAGGCTACCTCTTCCTCTGAACACTTACAGGTGTAGTACAACATACATGAAACAGACAGTAGTACGTGAGATCTGTGTTAACATTCAGTAGATCACAACCTTTTATGGTGTAAAACATACTTTATTACAATAAAGGGAGTAGCATCCTTTTAGAGTTTACATACAAAAAAACTTAAAAGCCCATGTTTTTCATTATATTATATCATCATATAATGTAACTGTCTCATAGCCATAGACAGTGTGAGGGTTAGTGCAAGGTGACTGAGATTGCAGTGCTTATGGGGATGCACCTTTCAAGTCGAAACTTTTTTGTGTTTCCAGCTTAGAATAAAAAACCTGGTATTGGTGTAGTTGTGTTCTGAAGCTTTCCTCAGGACTGGGTTGGGCAAGATGCTGTTGGCTAATCATCCATGTGTCAACAGAGGACCAATCTCTCTGTAGAAAAACATATATAAAAATGTATATTAAAATGTGTCTACAAACAAGAAGAGTTCTTGTCATGTCTGTGTAACATAACATACCTGTTTCCTCAATTTGTGTGTCTCGGGACTGGGTGAGTCTATAAATGGCGTGCTTCCGTTGCCAGATATGGAGAGAGCTGCTCAGCTCTACTTGCAGTCATTTGTTGGTAATCTGCAAACATGAGCAAGAAATTGTTCTAGGGTCTGTCTTTATAAGGGACAGGTATGCTTAATATTAAGCAAAAGGGCGGTGAGCCCGTGCTTTTAAAGGAATGGTTCGGTCAGAAGTTTTTATTGTCCCTACGGGTCGGCCATGTGTTTTTAAGCCTAAATCGGTCGATATTAGAAAAATTTCCTATGGACCTTACCCGAGTTTTCGTCCATTAAACACACATGAAAACAGGCAGTAGGGCGCTGCCATTTTATGATAATCTTATCACTTGCCGCATCGCCCTGTGTGACCTGCTTCGGCACTAAATCATATCCCCCGCCCCTCAGCCTGACATTATCAAAACATTCATATTCTCCGCCTCTCTCCGTGACGTTACTGTGCTGCGTAGGCAAACGCGCCCAGTCGTCTTCTACGCGACTTCACACAGAACCCGGAAACCAACACAGATCAACTCACAACACAGCGCGCCACAATTCGGAATATGAAACTGTACTTTAAAATCAAACAGCAAGATTGTACATTTGGTAAAGTACATTTATTTGACATTAAATGTTTAGAGAATACTCAGCAATTGGCATATTAAATCGGAATGGATTTTTTTTTCTTTTCTCTCGATCTGCAAATCCGCTAAAGTTTATCGTGAGTCACACACTGTTCCTTCATGGTACACAGGGTGTTGGTTTTCGTTTAAAGAAGCGCTTTGGTTGCACGGTGAATCGCAAGGCTGTTCCATCAACTAGGCACTATGTAAAGGTTGATATGTTGCTTCTAGCCACTAGTACTGCGTAATGGCATATGGGCCCTTGGCGATCGTCCCATAAGATAGTCATTGTAGTGCAGTTGTTTACAAGAAGCTGCAGCTGGCGATGGAAGAATCCGTCTGCCGGGGTCTGGAATAGGTGGCAGTCGCAGTAAGGTAGGATGTACCTGTTTTGAAAACATAAAAATTAAAATTAGTCTCGCCAGCCGATCTTTATTACTATTATTCATTTAATTTATTAGGGCTGAGGTGAAACTATTTGCTTGCGAGGATAGTGCAATGGAGTTTGTTCGGGTCTAAAAGCAATGCGAAAAATGACAAAAGAAATCGAGGTTAACGCACAAAGTAATGATTTATTAACGTTGAACCACTGAGAAACGACTATTTGTCTAATTGCATGTCGAATGGGCAAATGCATGCCCATGTGCCCGGTAGAAAGACGACCCCAGAAATGTTTTACTTGCTTTTCATTGTAATATGCCACACAGAACGAACAAGTACAACTTAATCTGTCTTTAACTGAACGCTATTGTTATTATATTTCGGTATAAAATCGTCTAAAGAGTTATATTTGCTGTTTCCATTGTCTGAGTAATGCAGTCTGTAAATTGCACTCTGTTTGTGGCAACGATTTTCCATATACTGAACTAACATGAAATTTCAGAATGTTCAGCCTTATGGACTCTTACGTTATTGCACCCCTCCTTCAAATGAAGTCATTTCGGCATGGTCCCTGTCTTTCAAGGTCAAAAAACAATAGAACCTTATACTGCCAGTGTGAGTCGTGGGCCTCTCCAGCCCGTCAGCAAAAAATCAAAGCTGCTGACCTTCACTCTGCATCAGCATACATTCTTACTTTGCAACATCCCGTGTAAAGCCATCTGTGAGAACTTGAATTTTCGACTCCATCTTTGTACTAGGCCTCACTGTGCTAATGCGAACTGGCTTCTCTCCCATCTGCAACGCCTCGCTTGGCGTGTTCTAAGGCCCCCAAGTTTGTACTCGTTGTCCGCAAGCTTTGCAACCCTAGAGAACCATAACTGTGGAGACATTAGGCCTCATTACACGGTATGCGGTAACCATGGCGCTATTAGCGCCATGGTTGCCGTCGGTATTTTACCGTGTCCGCCTTGGTGGATGGCGGAATTACCGGCCTACTCCAAGGTGAGGCCGGTAATTCCCCATTCACCAAGGCACTTCCCCAATTCCATTTTTGCCCCCACAGGGCTCAATGGGAATGGGGAAGGAGGTAATTACGTTACCGCAAATTGTGGTACCGTAATTAGCACCAAGGTCCCTTTGCGGGCCTGTTCCTTAACGGCTGGTAAAACCAGCCGTTGAGGTCGGGTCCGGCAAAGGGACCTCGTAGTAAGGCGGTAAGGGTTTACTGGTACTGGTGCCCTTACCGGTACCGGTAAACCATTACCGCATACCGTGTAATGAGGCCCTCTGACTTTTTGGGGGAAGGTGAGGAAAAGTATAAAGTACCCAAGGAGTTGAGTTGAAAGTGAGATTTATTTTTTGTTTGTTTTATTATTTGTAATGCGCAAGCCTCCCCCCAGGTAACAGTGCCCAGCATTTACATGAAATTGCGAAGCTTAGTTACAACAACAAAAATATATACATACACATATTGACAAGGTCAGCGATCTGAGGTGAATAGAGAGAGAAGTCAAAGATGAGACCCGGATTGTTCGCCACCCAGGATGGTGAAGGGAGGGGTTAGGGTTAGCATACTTTGTATGCACACTGTACAATAACATTATTTTCAAAAAGACAATAAGATTACAATCATTTAAACCGGGATTTGTACTTCTCAACAAGCTCTTCTTTGGGTGGACATGGCACAGTGGCAATGTTTGGTAGCAATGTATCTCTGCTCTGCACAGAATTGCTCAAAATTCCATGTGTGTGCTTCTCTAGTACATTAACAATAAGGCCTTTAACAAAGTTGAACTCCATTTCCTCATATACTGGTTTGACCACCCATTTCTTACTTCTTTTTGCAAAGGCCGTAGTGTAGCGAAGCATCCCTACATTTCCCATAGTCCTAGACTGTTCACGGCACACATTCTCATTATGGGCCAAGACCGCTAGTAGAGTCCTATGTTTCATGCCCTGTATGCCGAAATGCAATCGCTTTGGCCTGTACTTTACGCACATATTGTTAAACACCTCCAAACCTCCTGTGTGACAGAATTCTGTCAGTCCCCTCAAATTTCTTGATAGAGTTTTATCAAAAACAATCTTCTCATTGTGTGTAGGTGAAGATGGAATCAACCACTTCTTCTTCTGTGCCTACTCTGGGGACAAAGGGCCATGTTCACATTGGTGGAAATGTTGGTTCTCTGTCCAGCGGTGAATGTTGGTACAGTGGTGCATCAGTGACCACCATTTTTCAAGTAGGAGATCCACTGACCCTTCACAAGTTTTGGAGCTCCACCACAGATGGTTGCTGATAGACTGAGACCACTGTGAAATACTTTCCAAACTTTTTTTTTTCCTTGCAGCTGAGATTTTCTTATTGATTGATTTAGCAAGATGCCATACGCCAATTTGTTTAATGTGTGGGAACTGCTCTCTCATTGTCTTGGCTATTGAAACGTGTCTGTCCATGGCTATGAGGTCGATGTGCATTCCCCTTCATTGTAGATATTGCAATGATTTTATAAATCCTAGTTTCTCCATTGCCACTGAGGATTAACATTGGGACACCTGCACGACCACCAAACTCCCCATTTTCTTACATTCCATGTCCTGGAAGTGGTAGGTGCAGTACTTGGCAGAAAATCCAGGGCTGTCGCACTGTCCATCGCCGGCTAGCCTGAATCGTTTGCCTTCGAATGTACTTTCTATAGACAATTGTTCAATTTTCCAAGCATCACTAATGGTCGGAAATAGATAATCATGTTGGAATTTGTAGTACTGCATTTTAGAAATGAAATGGAGTCCCACAAACTGAAAGAAAGACTCTAACTTTTTAAAACTGGACCCACTAAAAAGTGAGGCAGCTGCACACAGTAGATTGCCTGCTGGCAGTTCCCCAGCATCGGTTATGCAGACCATGAGAACGTATGATGTAATGTACAGGCGGCATGTATTTTGACGTTACTGCCTTGTGTTTGACGAGTCACATGAATCAATGTCTTCCCACATACTTCCCCTCTAACTGAATGCCCACATTTCAGCATACTTATAATATCCATCAAACAACTGTCGAATACTATGTATTTGCCCTCTTGCATTTGACTGTCATCCTGCATCACAGTTGTTTCGGACTGTATCGTTGTGTACATATCACCAGAATTGAAACTAATATTGCTGATATCATGTTCTGTGCATCAGTGAATAGTACTGCTGGTTCATTCGCTGTCATTTCAACATCTGTTACTTGAACATTGATGGGAGAACACAACAATGTCGACAGCTTTTTGGGTGGCATTTTTTTTGCTGGTGTAGATTGTGTGAACTGATATGCGACTACTTCAGAGCTATCGTGAATACATCGAGTATCATCTTCTTGTGGTGGTGCAGTCGAACTGTAGCAATGGTCCAATACAACTTTGCTGGATTCTCCGGACACATTCAATTCATGTTCTGGCCATTGGACAATCGCATCTCGAGGCTGAACACGCCATGCCTGAATTAATAGTTCCTCCATAGTGTAAATGGTCTGGCAAGCAACATCTCTCATTTGGTTCACTGTCTGTGTATGTATAGTTCGTACACCCACAGGTAACTAGAGGACAGATTGGAAAAGGGATGTTCAGTTTAAACACAAGATAAAGTATAGTACAATTGACAGAAAAAAAACATAATATAGTCCCCAGCACATAATTTATAAAAATATGAACTGTTTGTAACTAACCTTTCTTTGTTTCTTTTCTTTGCAACTTTCTTGACTCGAACTTCAAAATCTGCACTCTGTTGCTCCAATTTGTTTCCGCATGTCTGCCCTTCCTCTTGCGCTGCAACGACTATATTTTCTGGATCCGCATATACAGCACGGAATGACGCTCCATCGACTCCCTGAAACATAGTACTTTCATTACTATGTATCACAATATTGAAAACATAAAACACATGCGAGGACAACCACACAGGTACATCTCAATAGCTAAACACAAATTAAACATTGTGTAGAACAATCAAACGACAAGTATTCAAGCTCTGACAATCTAGTTTGATGGAACTGTCAGTATCCAGACCTCTGGCTCCGCAAAGACTGCCATGAATGATTTCATTGGAGAGGACGCCTCAGCAACTCCCTGCAACACAGTACTTACATTAGTATGGTTTTCAATATTGTAAACATAACACACACATATAAAGAGATAACCACAAATGATGCATTGTCTAAAAGAAACAATGGATATCTAAATATGATCTGATTTAATCGACTTATTTCTCCGATTTATATACATATGCATCGTCGAAATGGGATGTTGTGATTGTAGAGGAAGCTATGTCGTCTCCCTGAAACACAGTACTTGCGTTAATAAGGAAGAAAGTATAGCAAATGGAATCACGTTGTATGATCACGCTCGATGGAACTGTCAGTATCCATACCTCGTGCTGCTGAAGAATATCTATGGATGTTGTAAATGTAGTGCGCACTTCTGAAAGCTGTTGCACCGATTCGTATACACATGGTCCCGCTTTCACTTCCCCTGGAATTACTTGAATGTCAGGCTCTGCATCAAGTGCAGGGGTTGACGCTCCATCTACCGCCTGAAACATAGTACTTGCATTAGTAAGGATTACAATATTGAAAACATAACACTCACTTGGGGTTGACCGCACAGGTACATATCAATGGCTAACCACAAATGAAACATTGTATAGAACAATCAAGCGACAAGTATTCCAGCTCTGATGATCTAGTTCGATGGAGCTGTCAGTATCCATACCTCGTGCTGCTGAAGAATATCTATGGATGTTGTCAATCTGGTGGACGCTTCAGCATCTCCCTGAAAGACAGTACTTGCATTAGTATGGATAACACTAATTATAACTGAAAACAAACACTAGGGGACAACAACTAAGGTGTATATCAATTGGAAAGCACGAACCAAACATTCGGTAAAATAATTACACGATACATAAAAACTATTACTTGACATGCATAAAACAAGTCTGTAGCGTAATAGCTAAGTAAGATTACCTGATACGCGCTAGAAGTGGTTGATAACTGCGGGCACATCACAGATGTAGAATTTTCTTGCTTCAGATTCAGTGGATGGTCAAGCAGTTGTAAAGGTAAATTATTGTTTGATAATGAAATGCCAATATTAAAAATTACCATGTAAGGCGACAGAATACTTGAGAATAATGCTATTGAAAGTCTGCAATATAGCACAGTTCCCTGTGCCCATAAATAGATTTCCTTTGAGGGTTATAAAATCGAAAAATAATTTATTGATAAATGTCATTATTCAAAAAGCTATACACTCATATCAATATCGAAAATATTACAAGGGACACAACACCTAAAATATCAATTAATCCATTCGGCTACCAACACACTACCGCAAATCATGAAGCTAAATCCGGACACTTGACTCACCAGTGGCGGAATGTGGATGAATAGAGTGGGAATAGCGTTCTTCTTTGTTACCCAAGATGTAGCGTACATGTTCGAGGAAAAGTGCCGGCTGCAGATGCAGTATCGATCACCCTTCTTGTCCTCAACGATTGGTTGGACTCTACTTTCAAGCTCTTCCGGTGGATATGTCTGACCCATTCTCTTATTCGATCAACAGTTTTAGGGAATACATGCATTGTAGTGCCTTCAGATTTAGCATGGGTCTTCGAAGGGCAACCGCTTATCGAACAGGCAGGCATTGTTGAACATTCTGAAAAGTAAATATCAAGATTATTATAAAACCTTGATGAATAAAAATGCCATAAAAAAGTAAATGAACCAAACAATGTTCAATGCAAGGTTTGTTTTGGTCGCCAGAACTATACCAGTTCATCAAGTGCGGATTAGTATTTGCATTACTTTCAAAAATTAAAAAATGATGGAACTACACTCTGAACATTTGACTCGTCCCTTGGATGTACTGTCTTGCACGAGAAGGAAACATACTTACATTATAGACAGGACCCGCGACGGATGCAATTCGATGACAATTGACACAGATGAAAATAAATAGATCTATTGATAGCATAACAATTGAAACTCAAGTCAATAGCAATGAGACCAATGAACATAGCACTATTGAGTACTCTACTCGCAAATAGATAGAAATTTAAAAATGACCGAAATATGACTGTGATACATGGCCTTGCCTTGACCAACAAACAGTTAGATTCAGCAAGCCCAGTAGTTTGTGGCAGTAGAACAGGTAGATGGCCACAGCTAGCACACTGACGAGTTTGCTCGAAGCGGTCACAGAAGTTCACAGATAGCATGACGATGAGCAGATTAGCATCGATCTCAGTGGTTCTCAGGTAGCACGTTCAGGAGTTGACTTGCAAAGCACAAAGATGTTCTCATGAGACATATCAAGTGGTTTATAAAGTATTAGAAACAGGGGTGTGTTTGTGAATGAATGACTTGTATATTTCGTGGAATTATGTGGTTTGCAGGGGGCTGGGGTGGATGGGCCGGTGTGCATGCAGACAAGGCCCCGGAACACTGCTGAATGGAGACACACGTTTGTGGATTGAAGGGGGGCGGCCTGCTTCAGGGGAGGCCTGCCTGGAGACACAGGGTCTGAGGAGGCCATGTGAACAATGGCCCCTGGGCGTGGGATACCTTTTGAAGTGTACATGGTGTTTTGCACCTTGGCCGTTATCACCGCTGACAGCACTCTATGGCAGCGCTCATCCCTGGGTGCGAACTGCCTTTGATAGGGGGGGTGGAGGGGCCAGGGGCGTGCAGACAAGGCTCCAGAACACTGCTGAATGAAAACACATTTATGTGGATTGCAGGGGGCGGCCTGCTTCATGGGAGGCCTGCCTGGATACACGGGGTCTGAGGAGGCCATGTGAGCAATGGCCCCTGGGCGTGGGATACCTTTTGAAGTGTACATGGTGTTTGGCACCTTGGCCGTTATCGCCCCTGACAGCACATCATGGCAGCGCTCATCGCCGGTGCGAACTGCCTTTGATAGGGGGTGGGAGGGGTGGATGGGCCGGTGGGCGTGCAGACAAGGCACAGGAAGACTCTTGAATGGAGACACACTTGATTCATTTTAAAAATTGAAACAACCGCTGTTAAAATATATGTGTTTTATTTTGTTTCTTATTTTGATGGCACAAAAATACAAAACTTTACACATTGTACAGGTCAGGTTGCAGCACAGCGAGGGAAAATCCCCTGTACTGACCGCTGTCACTTGGGAAAGTTTGTCTTATGGCACCAACGGCACAGGCGGGTATTACTCTTCAAACGCGGTGTCCAAGCCTCCCGTGAAGCCACCGTGTAAAGGAACGATGGGCCACCAGCCTGCAACACCTGTGAAAAAGAATGATACAAACTGTTTTTAAATGACCAAGATAAGGTTATTAAACCTTTGTTGTCAATAACAATTCTTGTAACTAATGGCATTCTGCTCGGACAAATGCTATCTAGACACTGCACACTATTGAATGACTTTCATGCGTTACAATAATATGTAGATGTAATTTTGAATATAGGAGACGACTATGAAATAGTAGTGGCATCAGAAGCAGATTATACTTACTCGTTACTCAGATTATGAGATCGAACAGTTGCACAAAGTTTGCGCATAAGCACCATCATTATCCTCAACACGGACCATGTGAGGCAGGCTGCCCTGAAGTCTGGCAGCTCGGTGATGGATTGCGGCCGTGGCTCGACTTCCGAAATGTAGGCCACGCATCCAGAGTTTTCACAGCAGCAGCAGTTCTCCTCCTCGGTTGGCATTAGCTTACACCGACTGCATGTGCACTAGGTGGAAACACCGTCCATGCGATTAGGTCCAGTGTCTTCATCCGTTGATTCGTCCTGCCAACTGCCGTCCGAAGCCCCATCGTTTTCGCATGTTTCCTTTTCCAGTAGTTCCTCCTCTGTATACTCGAGCTTGTACATGTAGGGCATTATTGTAGCCATTGTGTGGTAATCAAACTACATAATTTATAGCGATGGTACTGGTATCTGTTCACACGTGCTACAAGCGGCGAAGGTAGCTGACCAGAGCACAGAAACGAGTCACTGAATACTCAAAGTAACACAGAGAGAGGAATGGAATTGAAAATCTGCTGCTGTGTGTTGTCAAACGGACTGTTTATACTTATTGAGTAAAGAGGCGTCCTGCCATTTCCATGGTGACACGCCATTAGCTGAAGCACAGCGAATGTTGACACGAGACGTGCTTTTGTGTTGTGAAATGGGCGGTACGCGTCTGCTGATGACAGGCTCAGGGGCGGGGGATATGATTTAGTGCCGCAAAATAAGGTCACACAGGGTGATGCGGCAAGTGATAAGATTATCACAAAATGGTGGCTCATTACTGCCTGTTTTCGCGTGTGTATAATGGACGAAAACTTGGGTAAGGTCCATAGGACATTTTTCTAATATCGACCGACTCAAGCTTAAAAACACATAGCCGACCCGTAGGGACAATAAACATTTCTGACCGAACCATTTGTTTAAGTGGTGCCTAGTTCGGTAACCAACATGTGTGTTGCGGACCTTAGCTGGTGGTCTTCAACCTAGATAAACCGGTGCATGGTTTGTCTGTGAGGAGGACAGTGGTTTGGCCATAAGTTAAAAAGGGGCGGCAAGCCCGTGTTGTGGATTGCATAGAAAATGGTGCCGTCTCAGATACGTGAGGGGAAACTGAAGCAGATTCAGTGTGTGTGCCCGCCTTACACTATTGGTGCGTGGGGGCCGCTCATCCTTGCTGATGGTGTATCCTACCTTGTCTCCTTCGTCTGCTGCCTCCGAGTGAGCGGTGTTCCTTGGAGACCTCCGTGAGTCCTCTGCACATGCGCATTTGTGTGTAGAGGCTATGTGAGAGAAATATGAATCTAAATAGTGTGCGCTGGTTGCTATGTGACCAGACAGAGCACTACTCAATGCGCATGTGTGTATGCGTATGGCAGCTACTAAACAGGGACATCTGTTGCGTATTCTACTGGTGGGGCCACACGATATGTTTAGGGGGCAAATGCTGACCAGTTACACAGTGAAACCATACAGTCTAATATTATACATTTATGCTTGTTTGTTTACAAAGTTTTTCTATACAATTTTTCAGCCGGGTGCATTGTGATTTCATACATACATTGAAAAGCTGAGTATTGTACAAGCGCATTGCTACTGGCATTTACACAAGTATGAACATTTGATACGCCTGGTACATACATGACTGTGGATGTGTATATTGACCTTGTCTTTACCTATCAGGGCATAGAACACACGGTGGACTATCAGGAAAAGTAACTAAAGGACCCCTTTAGAAGTGTATTTCTCTCGAAGGACAGGTGGGTTGGTTGCTATTGTGGATGGGTGCTAAAAGAATAAGTTCCACTCTATGCAAATGTTGAGTCCATTTCTCACTGTGTCCAGCTTGTGGATCCATTTTTGTTCGAGATTTCTGAGTGCCAAATCTCTGTCTCCTCTTGCTTTTACACTGATGGTCTGGATGATGAACCACTGGAAATCAGTGTGTTTATGTTTCATTTTACTGAAATGAGCTACCATGGGTTTGTCTTCAACTGCGTTTTTAAGACATGACCTGTGTTCACAGATGTGCTGTCTAATTTCCCTTTTGCACTTCCCTATATATAGGAGGTTGCAGGGGCATTTTATTACATAGATGCTCCATTTCGTCAGGCAGTTTGTGAAGGTACTGTGTCTCCAGATTGTTCCATTTAGTAAGATTTCTTTTTGATCTCTTGTTAGACTGAACACTGAACATTTTCCACATCGGAAGTGTCCGATCACTGGAGATAAATTCCACAAATTGGTTTGTCTTGTTTTAGCGGGTACCGGATTGGGGTCGGTCTCTCAGATTTTGACTCCTCTTGAATGCGAATCTCGGTTTCTCTGGACTGAAGACATTGGTCTGTAGAAGTTTCCAACTTGCCAAAATAATTTTTCTGATTTTGTTACTGACTAGCGAAAATGTTGTCACACATGTCAATTTTTCTGTATGTTCCACTCTTAGTCGTTTGGTGAGGCATGTCTCCCTGCTGGTGTTTCTTGCTGTTTTTTGTGCCCTTCTGATGGTTTTTGATGTGTATCTTCTCGCTTTTAGACGTGCTTCTAAATCTTTACTGTTGTGGTCGTAATCCAGCAATGTTGTGCAGTTTCTTCTTATCCTAAGGAACTGACCGAATGGGAGATTTTCTCTGAGTGCTTGGGGATGGAAGCTTTTGAAGTTGAGCAGGGTGTTTTTGTCTGTCAGTTTTCTGTAGAGAGTCGTCATCAATATTCCGTCATCCGTAGTTTGGATGATGAGATCCAGCAAGGGAATGTTGTTTTTATCAGAATGGATTGTAAATTTAATGCAAGGGTCTATGGTGTTGAGCCATGTGTGGAATTCCTGTAATTCGGTGTGGGTACCCCTGCATATTGTTATTGTTATTGTTATTTTGCATTTATATAGCGCCTTATATACCATTGGTATGGTCTGAAGGCATTTGTAGGTTGAACGCCCTTGGGAACCGAAGTTCAGATCAGTAGAGAGAGTAGGGAGAGTCAAACGTGCTTGTGAGCACCGGGTATGTGTGCAGCTTGTGCGGTATCAGTGCAATAGCTGCTTCTTAGCGGTAGGTGTGGTGGCTGAGAGATCAGGAGTATGTATTCGTTCTGGCAGGATGTATCCAGACCAGATGTGGCTGCGTTAAGCCTGAGGAGAACGCCTGGCTGGGGGGTGTATAACCAGCAGTGTTTGCTTAGAATGATGTGGAGTGAGCGGCGGATGTTGGTATGAGATCAGTTATACCGAATGGTGTCATAGTATCTCTGTGTTCTAGTTGAGTGGTGATGTGAAGGAGAGAGTAAGCGTGGTGGTGTGATATGATGGGTTGTATGCTCTTCCAATATATACTTCACGCAAATCTATGCGCTCCAGTCCATTCCATGCACTCCTATCTACTCCATGTGTCCCAGCCTGCTCTATACACTCTGGTCCGTTCCACATACTCATGCATTTCGGCTCGCCCCTCGCGCTCGTGACCGCACCGCGCGCTCCAGTCCGCGTGCGTACTCCAGTCGGCCCCACGCATGAGCTCTTGTCTGCCCCATGCATGCACTCTTGTCTGTCCCACGCATGCACTCCTGTCTGCTCCACGTATGCACTTCTGTCTGACCCACGCATGCACTCCTGTTTGTGCCATGTCCTGCGCATTCGGCAGCTCTACGTATTCATCCATTCTACGCACTCATCAGTATTGGATGCAGTCTGTGCTTGTTCGTTCTACGATCTCGTCCGCTCTACACAACACGTCTGTTCACTCTGCCATTTGTTCGCTCCGGCATTCATCTGCTTTATGTCCTCATATGTACAATGCATTCATCCCCTCTACGCGCTCATCCTCTCTACGCACTCATCCCCTCTACGGACTCGTCGTCCCCTCTACGCACTCATTGCTTCTACGCACTCATCTGCTCCCCACACTCATCTGCTTTAAGCACTCAAGCTTTACACTCATTCAACAGCAATATCCTGTTCTATATATTCATCTCTACACTCATCAGTTCTATACCTTCATCCGTTCTGTACACTCATCCTTATCATACACTTATCTGCTCATCCGCTCTATCCACTCTATCCACTCAATCTACTCGTCCACTCTATGCACTCATCCCCTCTGCGCCCTCATCCCCTCTGCGCCCTCATCCCCTCTGTGCCCTCATCCCCTCTGCACCCTCATCCCCTCTGCCCCCTCATCGCCTCTGCGCCCTCATCGCCTCTACACACTCATCGCTTTAAGCACTCGTGCTTTACATGCATTCAACAGCAATATCCTGTTCCATATATTCATCTCTACACTCATCTGATCTATACCTTCATCCATTCTGTACACTCATCCTCACTGTACACTTATCTACTCATCCGCTCTGTCCACTCATCCACTCTATCCGCTCATCCGCTCTATCCACTCATCCGCGCTATCCACTCATCCACTCATTTGCTCCATCTACTCATCTGTTCTATGCATTCATTCACTCTATCTACTCTATCCACTCTGTCTATTTGTTCGCTCTATACATTCATTCACTCTATACTTTCATTTGCTCTATCCACTCTTCCGCTCTATCCCCTCATCCGCTCTATACATTTATCCGCCATATACGTTCATTAGTTCTATACACTCATCCGCTCTATACACTCATCCGCTCTATACATTCACCAGGTCTGTACGTTCTTCTGCGCCAGTGATCTACATACTCTCTGCATTCGCCAGGTCTGTATATTCATCTGCTCCAATGATCTACACACTCCCGCACTTCCATATTCATCCGTTATCCACACTCATTTGCTTTACATACTCATCCGCTCCACATACTCATCTGTTCTACACACTTATCCGCTTTACGCTCATCTGTTCTGGACATTCATCTGTTTTACACTGTTCTTCCACTCATGCATTCTTTCACTCAGCCCATTCCTTTGTTTTACCTGATTCATTGATTCTAACTAATTCCCCCACGGCATTCATTTTGTTCACTCCACATGCATTCTGTTCTTTTCAGGAGTTTAAATCTCTTTAATGTTTCCGTATGATTTACTCTTATTAACCCTTTCACTGCTTTGATCTACTTTATTCGTTTAATTCTGTTTGCCCTTCTAGTTTATATTAGGGGTTATTTGCTGTTAGATTCTTGCATCGGGTGGTTTGATGGATTGGTGTCCTTGAGTTGCTGTTGGTCTGTTTGGGTTAGTTTGGTACGGGTTGTTTTTTAGGGGAAGAGCCAGGTTTTCAGCAGTTTGCGGAAAGACATTAAATCCTCAGTTAGGCGGATGTGGGGTGGGAGTGAGTTGCATAGCGTGGGGGCCAAGGCTGAGAATGATGATCCGCCTAACCTGATTGAGTTTGTCTTTGGTATGACTAGGAGACCGGCTGAGATTGATCTTAGGGTGCTTGGGGGGTTGTAGGGTTTTAGCTTGTCTTGAAGATATTGAGGTCCGGTTTTATGTAGTGCTCGATGGGAGATGCACAAGGTTTTAAAAGTCACCCTTCGGGCTACTGGAAGCCAGTGCGGGATTTTAAGGGCTGGGGAGATGTGGTCTCTTGGGCCGAGCACAAGTAGCAGTTTGGCTGCCGCGTTTTGTGCTCTTTGGAGTTTATTCAGTTGGTACGCATGGACTCCAAGGTATAGGGGGTTTGCGTAGTCCAGTCTTGATATAACGTTTGATTGGACCGCCGAGAGTCTGTTGGGAAAGGAGAGATATGGAAGGATGCGCCTAAGGGTTTTAAGGTGGTAGTGGCAGGACTTTGAGACGTTGTTGACTTGGCGCGAGAGTGTTAGGTCAGAGACAAGGGTGCATCCAGGATTTTTCACTGAGTTGGAGTGGGTCGGTGAGTTGCCCATGGCAGATGGCCAGGGTAGTGGGTGCGGAAGGAGTTCGGAGTTGCCACATATCATGATTTCCGTTTTGGAGGGGTTTAACAGGAGGTGGCTTTGGGTCATCCAGAGTCCTATGTCGGGGAGGCAAGGTCAGGTCGGGAGTTGGGTTTTGAGTTCAGGAGTTTTAGAATTAGTTGAGTGTCGTCGGCATAGTTGTAGCACAGGATGTTGTGCGAACAAATTATTGGTGGGAGGGTGATCAAGTAGAGATTGAAAAGGAGGGCGGATAGGCATGCTCCTTGTGGGCTCCCATGTCGACTGATCGGGCTTGGGAGGTATAGGTGGAGAGTATCGTTATTTGGTACCGATCTTTGAGGAATGAGGCTATCAATTTAAGAGCGGTTCCACAAATTCCTAGGGATTAGAGGTGGTCTAGGAGGATTGAGTGATTGATTGTATCAAAGGCGGTGGATTGGTCAAGAAGGATTAGTGCTGCGCATCCCGCAGAGTCTGCCGTCATTTTAAGGTCATCCCAAATAGAGGTTAGTGTGGTTTCAGTTCCATGACGGGCTCTGAAACCTGATTGAGCAGGGTCTAGGAGATTGTTGGCTTCGACAAGGCATTTAGTTGGGAGTAGGCAGTTCAGTCAATGAGTTTGGCAAGGAATCTGGTGTTTGAGATGGGGCGGTAGTTTTTGGGCTCGACAGGGTCGAGCGAGGGTTTTTTAATTATGAACCATTTTGAATGTGTCAGGAAAGATACCAGAGGAATGGGAGGCATTTATGATGGATCTTGCATGTTCTCCTGCGCAGGTGGATGTGAACATTTCTTTGAAGGTTGTGGCTGGGCAAGGGTCCAGTGATGAGCCAGATGGTTTGCAGGCAGATAGAAGTTTGCAAAATTGTTCAGGTGATATTGGACTAAAGGATTCAAACGTTGGTTGCGTAGTCGTCGTAGCTGGTGGGCCGTGTTTCATAACCATGTCAATGCACAGACTTAGAAACCGTGTGATCCAATAATTCTAATGTGGTGGTCTAAACAGGCCCCTGTGTTAGAGGCCCAATACAACACATTTCGGCAAATGGTTTGTGTGCGTGGAGTTGTGTGCAGGAAACGGTTTGTGATGTCGGCATATGGCATACAAGATCTGATTAAAGCCCCTACGCTAGTGCACGTCATTCTACAATGTGAGACATAGGTGGATACATGTAGCATGATATATATATATATATATATATATATATATATATATATATATATTTTCACAATGATGATCATATCAACAATTACATCTGTCATCTTGGCAGGTGGCATATTGTCCTTAATTTCAACATGTGGTAATAATACAACGATAGTTCAAATATCAATAATGTGTCACTTTGGCAAGCCATGTTATTAATCTAAGACTCTGTTTCAATTTCCATCTTCTAAATCTGGGGAAATTCATAGGAAGTCTATTGCTGAATTCAAAAAAACAGCTGGTTTATGATACATCATCTACTAAAGTGATCATATGGTGAAAATATCATTGATGTATCTGACCCAGCCTATCAATTTGTTTTTGTACCTGTGGTCTTCATTATAGATATTGGTAGTTTCCAGATGGTCCATATATAGATTTGCTATGTCCGGGGGCGAAAGTGGACCCCATATTGGTGCCTCGTATTTGCTGAAAAAATTGACCTTGGCATATAAAGAAATTTTCAGTGAGTGCTATGCGTATGCATTCCAATATGAATGATGTCGGTGTGGTCTGATCTGCCCTTATGTCTAAATAGAGCTTGAGTATATCTATGCACTCTCTTTGCGGGATGCTGGTGTAGAGAGCTTCCACGTCAAAGGTCAAAGATAACTAAAATGTTGTCTTGTTCCATTCTGATATTAGCCAGATGATGTATCATTGCTGTAGTGTCTTGGGTGTATGATTTCATTTTCTTGATGAAAGGTCATAGAAATACGTCAGTTTAGATAGAAAGAGGCTCCAGGAGTGAGCCTATCCCTGACACAATAGGTCTACCAGGTGGCTTGGTGGTTTGTTTATGTATCTTTGGGATGCAGTAAAATACTGGGGTGACTGGATGTTCTTTGATGAGAAAAGATTTTTCATCTTCATCTATCCATCCCTGAGTTTCTGCAAAAATCATCAGGCTCTTGACTTCATCTGCCAGATGTGTTGTTGGATTCGTGTCCAGTTTTTTGTAAAAGTGTATGTCCTGCAGGTGTTTTTGTAGATCTTCTTCATACAGTTTACTGCCCCATAGCACTATTCCCCCTCCTTTATCAGCTGGCTTGATTAGGAAGTCTTTGTGGTTTTCTAGATGGTTGAGGTCGTTTCACTCTTCTTTAGTCAAGTTATCTCTGTAATGTTTTTTTTAATTTGAAAATAACCTCCATTTCTCTCAAGACTTTGTTTTCGAATGCGAGTATCTTTGGGCACACCATGGATGTGACTGGTGTAAAAGTAGATTTTGGTTTTAGTCCATTGATGGTAGGATCTTAAGGTTTCTGTTGGGTAGAATTTCTGAAGAAGTACTTGAGGCATATTAATATGATATGATATGATATGGCATTTATAACGCGCGTACACAGGTGTTTCAAGGCGCGACGAGGCAGGGAGGGGAGGAACAAGGGGAGACAGACAACGATCCTACTAGGCCAGGTGTCATTCAGATCGCGCAAGTGCAGGGGTGGGGAGGGGGAAAAGTGCAAGGGGAAGGGGAGGGGGGAAGTGCAGTACAAGGTAAGTGGCGTAAAGTAATAAATAAATAGGGCCAGCTGGTGGCAAGTGCAAGGTAAGTGCAGAACAAGTGCTGGAAAGGGGGGGGCTGTAGGGATACAGAGACAGTCCCGCAGTGCAGAGGGGATTCCAGGGCATCAGTGCAAGTGGAGAGTGGCTGGGCCCAGGACAGAGGCCGTTAAGAGTGGTCCAGTTGCAGAATCAGTGCAGTTTCAGTGAAGAATATTAGCTGTTCAGCAGGGGAGAGGGAGAGAGGAAGCAGAAGCAAAGAGGAAGGTTTTGAGGTGCTTCCGGAACCGGAGATGGTTCTCCTCAAGTTTCAGGGAGGCAGGAAGGCTGTTCCAGAGGGAGGCCCCTGCCGTGGAGAGAGATCTACCCCCAGCTCGTTGCTTCGAGAAGCGGCTGACCCTGAGGGAGTTGGAGGCGAATGAGCGAAGGGCTCGGGAAGGAAGATATTTGGGAAGAGAGAGTTGAAGGTATTTAGGACCAAGGCCCCAGAAGGCCTTGTGGACAATGCAGAGGGTTTTGAACTTTATCCTCGCAGCCACTGGGAGCCAGTGTAGAGATTTCAGTCCTGGAGAGATACGGTCCCTGGGCTTGAGGCCAAGGACAAGTCTCGCAGTTCTGTTCTGGATGAGTTGCAGAGGGCGGAGAGTGGAGGCAGGCAGATTAAGATAGAGGCTGTTACAGTAATCCAGCTTCGAGAGAACCAGGGCTCGGGAGACAGTGAGCTTCTGGGGGAAGGAGAGGAAGGGAAGAATACCTCTGAGGAGGTGCAGCTGGTAGTGTGACTTCATAGCGACGTCAGAAATATGAGGAGAGAAGGAGAGTGTGGAGTCGAAGATGACCCCAAGGTTTTTTGCATTGCAGGTAGGAGCAGGGAGGGGGCCAAGGGAGGCAGGCCAGAGAGCTGCAGGGAAGGAGGGAGTGGGTGTACCGATGAGTAGAATCTCAGTCTTACTGGCATTAAGGCAGAGGTCATTGGCGGCACACCATTCCTGGATAGCAGACAGACAGTCAGGGATGAGGGAAGGAGAGGGGGAGGCTGAGGGTAGCCTGAAAATGAGCTGGGTATCGTCCGCATAGCACTGGAAATTAGGGCAGAGAGCGGCGATGCGGTGGGCAAGGAGTGCCAGATACTGGTTGAACAGCCAGGGAGAGAGATTAGATCCCTGGGGGACACCGCAGGTGGAGAAAAAGATGTCGGAGAGGAAGGACCCCAGTTGGACCTGGGAGGGTCGATTTGAAAGGAAAGTGGTCAGCCACGCCAGAGCCTGACCAGTGATACCCAGGTTTTCACGGAGACGGTTGAGCAGGATGGCATGGTTGACAGTGTCAAAGGCAGAGGAGAGATCGAGCAGAATGAGAACACACAGAGTGTTGGAATCGAGGTTCAAGAGCAGGTCTTCACGGATGTTCAGGAGAGCAGTTTCCGTGCTTCTGGCAGCTCTGAAACCAGATTGATGGTCATGAAGACTACCAACAGATTCAGCATGGAGGTTAAGCTGGGAGATGGCCAGTTTCTCCAGGAGCTTGCCCAGGAAGGGAGTGATGGAGATAGGGCGATAGTTAGCCGGGCAGGAGGGGTCGGAAGAGGGTTTCTTGAGAAGATGGTGCACAAGGGAGTGCTTGAGGGGGGAAGGGAAGACTCCAGAGGCGAAGGAGTGGTTGCAAAAGTCAGCCAGGGCAGGAGCCAGGGAGTCGATGTGGTCCTTGATAGTTTTGGAGGAACAGGGGTGAACCTGTTTAGACGAGACTTTCATAGATCGGACTTGTCTGGAAACCTCGTCAGCAGAGAAAAGTGGAAAGGCAGAGAAAGAGGGAGGAGGGGTGACTGCAGAAGGGCCAGAGGAAGAGCCGGGAAGGGAGGGAGGGAGGTGAAAGGAGGAGAGCGAGGACAGGATGTCCTGAGTTTTAGAGATGAAGTGAGAGGCCAATGCAGTGCAGAGGGCCTGGGAGGGGACAGGAGAGGTAGAGACTGCAGCAGGGTTGGCCAGCTCCTTGCAGATTTTAAAGAGTTCGGCGGAGTTGTTAGATGCCGCAGAGATGCGGGCTTGGATAAGGGCTCTCTTCTTGGTGAGAATGGAGTGCCGATACTGCCTTTGGAGCAGGCGGCAGGCCAGTTTGTCTGAGGATGAACATGAAGCACGCCATTTCCTCTCTGCAACCCTGCACTTGCGTTTTAGGGTGGCGAGATCCGAGTCATACCAGGAGTTACATTTGGCTTTGGGCTTCAGGCGGATTCTCATGACGGGGGCAAGGATATCAAGAGTAACAGATATAGTAGAGTGGAGCATGGAGAGGGCTGTGTCAGGGTGGGAGTCAGCCGAAGGGGCAGGGGGGGGCGAGAAGGTAGCAGCGAAAGCCTCAACTGACACACGCTTCATGGGTCGGATGACCGAGAAGGTGGGTGGCAGTGAAGAGGGTGGCTTTGCCTGTGGGGTAGGGAGGGTGAGGTGGGAGGATAGGAGAAAGTGATCACTCCAGGAGAGAGGAGTGGAGAGAGGGACGGAGAGGGGAAGGTCAGAAGAGATCAGAGCATCAAGAGTGTGCCCAGCAGAGTGAGTAGGCCCAGACGGGAGAATAGAGAGTGAGAGAGAGTTGCAGAGGTCACGAAAGAGAGCAGTGGGGGGACTGGAGGCATCAAGGTGGATGTTGAAGTCGCCAAGAAAGAGGAGTTGAGTGGTTAAGGACAGGAGTGAGGAGGAGAGGTCAGCCCACTCAGAGAGGAAGGAGGAAATTTGACCAGGTGGCCGATAGATAGTAGCCACGGTAAGGGAATGGCTAGGAGAGAGAGAGAGTCGGCAGACAAGACATTCAAAAGAGTAGTAGGTCTGCGTAGGAGTGACAGTGGCAGGAATCCACTCAGGGAAGATAAGGGCAACACCACCCCCTGCACGGTTAGGCCTGGGCATGGAGAGGATCTTGTAACCGTCAGGTAGGAGTGTGTCAAAGCTGGTGGCAGAGCTGGCTGTGAACCATGTCTCAGTGAGACAGAGGACGTCGAGGTCCAGTTCCTCAAGAAGGTGACAGATATCAGAGGAGTGCTTGATGGCAGAGCGAGAATTTAGAGTGGCAATGTGGAGAAGGTTGCCCTCCTTGAAGAACTTCCGGGGAGGGGTACAGATCAGAGGTACGCCCTGCGGAGGTGTTGAAGAAGGAGGTGAAGAAGGAGCACGAGTGGGGGCAGGGAGGGAGGGTAGAGGCAAGGTAGCCAAGGATAGAGGAGGGGGGACAGCAGGAGAGGAGAGGAAGTTGATGAGGTGTGGGAAGCGTCTATCAAAGAGGAGAAGGTTGGCCTGAGGGCCTTGGACCAAGATGGTCCCATTAGCGTAGACATTGCTGATGGCCTTAGAGGAGCGGAAGGGGGCCAAGAGGACATCCCAAATGGGTGCCACCATTAATGGGAGAGGAGGAGAAAGGAGAGAGCACAGAGACCATATGAAGGGTCCATAGGTCAGGCGAAGGCACGAAAAAGAGGATGTCAGTGAGAGTTTCCTTAGAGCAGGCACTAGTGTAGGTGTCAGCGATAGGGAGGCCTGGGTTGGAGACCAGGATGTCCTTTTTAAACTTTTTCCTACCAGATTTAGTGAGGAGAGCAGGATAGTCAATGGAGAAGCAGTTAGAGAAGATAGGCGAGACAGAGAGCACCATGGAGTAGGAGGGAGGGGGGAGGGGGGCAGACAGACGAAACGAGAGCACGCAGACAGGAAGTGAGCGGCAAGCACAAGTTACCACAATTAGAGCAAACAAACAGTAATGCGTATTAGGTACCGGGCCACCTAAGTTTGAGAATCCTGCGAGGGGAGAAAAACACCCTAGTTTACCACAGTTCAGAGCAAACACTAATGCGTATTAGGTACCGGGCCACCTAAGTTTGAGAAACCTGCGAGGGGAGAAAACACCCTAGTTTACCTCAACTGTGAATACAGTGAGGCAAGGCCCCATGCGGATGTAACCAGGAGTAGGAGGGGTGGGCCGGGGAACGGAGAACAGGTGGAACTGGCGCCTGGCGTCCCCTGCGGACACCTGCAGACACACAGGGAGCCGCACTGTAGGAGTCGCCCTTGGCCTGGGGCCCTTAGCCGCGGGGGCTGCCGGGCAGAGGGCTGCCCAGGAAGGGGGAGGTTATAGGCAGAGGGAGAGGAAGGGGGGTGTGGGCGGGCAGGGAGGCGGGGAGGGAGAGGAGGACCAGGAAGTGGGAGGGGGGAGCAGGAGCAGCCCAAACCCCGCGCTCAGAGCGCGAAAAGCAAAATTAAACAAAATTATTTTAAAAGCACTCACGGAGGCCCAGGCAGGGCTTCCCAGGCCTGCTGTTCCCCTAGGGCCACCGGCGACCGCTCTCCACGCTCAGCTGAAGAAAGAAGCGAGCGGGGGGAACGGCCGTCGAGTAGGCCAGAAGGGAAGCAGGCACACAGCCAATCAGAGGGGGGGGTGGGCGTACAGGGAGGCGGGGAGGGAGAGGAGGACCAGGAAGTGGGAGGGGGGAGCAGGAGCAGGCCAAACACCGCGCTCAGAGCGCGAAAAGCAAAATTAAACAAAATTATTTTAAAAGCACTCACGGAGGCCCAGGCAGGGCTTCCCAGGCCCGCTGTTCCCCTAGGGCCACCGGCGACCGCTCTCCACGCTCAGCTGAAGAAAGAAGCGAGCAGGGGGAACGGCCGTCGAGTAGGCCAGAAGGGAAGCAGGCACACAGCCAATCAGAGGGGGGGGTGGGCGGGCAGGAGGCGGGGAGGGAGAGGAGGACCAGGAAGTGGGTGGGGGGAGCAGGAGCAGGCCAAACACAGCGCTCAGAGCGCGAAAAGCAAAATTAAACAAAATTATTTTAAAAGCACTCACGGAGGCCCAGGCAGGGCTTCCCAGGCCTGCTGTTCCCCTAGGGCCACCGGCGACCGCTCTCCACGCTCAGCTGAAGAAAGAAGCGAGCGGGGGGAACGGCCGTCGAGTAGGCCAGAAGGGAAGCAGGCACACAGCCAATCAGAGGGGGGGGGTGGGCGGGCAGGGAGGCGGGGAGGGAGAGGAGGACCAGGAAGTGGGAGGGGGGAGCAGGCCAAACACTGCGCTCAGAGCGCGAAAAGCAAAATTAAACAAAATTATTTTAAAAGCACTCACGGAGGCCCAGGCAGGGCTTCCCAGGCCTGCTGTTCCTCTAGGGCCACCGGCAACCGCTCTCCATGCTCAGCTGAAGAAAGAGGGTGGAGAGCGGTCCTGAAGAATTTTCTTACTTCGACTTCTGTTGTGAAGTGGTCTGCTTTGTTCTTGGGAAAAAGTGTTGACTCGATAGGTGCATCTCCATAAGCACTGCACTCTCAGTCACCTTTTATTAACCCTCACACTGTCTATGGCTATGAGACAGTTACATTATATGATTTAATATGATGAAAAACATGGGCTTTTACATTTTTTGTATGTAAATTCTAAAAGGATGCTACTCCCTGTATTGTAATAAAGTATGTTATACACCATAAAAAGGATGAGATCTACTGAATATTAACACAGATCTCAAGTACTACTGTCTGTTTCATGTATGTTGTACTACACCTGTAAGTGTTCAGAGGAAGAGGTAGCCTGATTCCACCCCCTAGCTTCCCTTGTAGTGTACATATCTGAATGGAGATCAGTAGCAGTCTGTTTGGGTATCTGGTCAGCGAAAGCGTTCCCTTTTCCTACATTGTCTATGATTTTCTGATGTGCCGCGCACTTCATAATTGCTAGTTGAGTGGGAAGCGCAAGCGCTCAGAGTAGCTGAACTATCGAGGTGCCATATTGGATTTTCATCCCATGTGAGGTCAAGAAACCTTGTTCTGCCCAAAGTATACCGAAGTTGTGAACCACCCCAAAAGCATACTGACTAGCAGTAAATATATTCACTCTAAGCCCTTCGGAAAGTTCACAAGCTCGAGTCAATGCAATAATCTCTGCGGCCTGCGCAGAGTAATGCGAGATTCTTTTGGTTTCCACAATCGTGCTTAGTGTAGTGATGGCATAAGCAGCAGTGGATGTACCATCCGGAAGTTTGAATCAGGAGCCATCGCAAAACAGCTCCCCTTGAGGATCATTCAGAGGTGTATCTTTCAAATCAATCCTGCCTTTAGTTTCTTGTTCTGTGGCATAATGTCAGTCATGTGACATTTAATCACTGCAAGCAATATCTTGCGGAAGAGGTAACAGTTCAGCCAGATTCAATATGCAACACCTTTTAATTTGAATATGCGGTGCAAACAAGATCAATTCATATCTTGTTAATCGTGCGGAAGTAAGGTGTTGTGTTGCGTTCTATTTAATAGAACTTCTACAGAGTGAGGTACCAACAAGGTTAAAGCATGGCCTAGGACCATACCCTCGCTCTGTTTTACAGACGCAGCAGCAACAGCTTTCAGACATCTCGGCAAAGCACATGCAACAGGATCAAGGGTTGAGGAAAAGTAACCGCACGGCCTATTCTTCCCCCCATGTTCCTGTGTCAACACAGCCAAAGCACATCCATCACGTCCATGCACATACAACTCAAAGGCCTTTTCATAATTTGGTGTGCCCAAAACTGGTGCTGAACACAGTGCAGTCTTGAGCAGATCAAAAGCTTCCTGGTGTTCCAATTTCCACGGCAATGGCAAAGAAAGGCCCTTCTTTGTCAACGCAAACATTGGTTTGATCACTAGTGAGAAATTTGGGAGCCACTGTCTACAGTAAGAAGCCATTCCTATCAAGGCTCTGACTTCCTGCTGTGTATTTGGGACAGACATGCTAGAAATGATTTTAATTTGTTCAGGTGTCAATCTTCTTGCCTCCTTTGACAGGAGATAGCCTAAATAGGCAACCTCCTGTCGACATTACTGAAACTCTTTCAGTGAAGCTTTATGTCCATGTTTTGCTAGATGAATAAGCAATAACAAAGTGCCTTGCTTTCAGGCACTTTCTGAATCTGCAGTTAAAAGAAGATCATCGACATATTGCAGCAATATACAAGTAGTAGGCAACTCAAGTGTGTAGAGCTGCTCTTTCAAAGCCCTACTGTAAATGCTCGGACTCTCTGTGTATCCTTGTGGCGCACGGGTGAATGTAAACAAGCGTCCCCCTAGGGTAAACGCGAACAGATATCTACTATCCTCGTGTATGGGAATGCTAAAGAAGGCATTTTTAAAATCCACAACACTAAAATGAGTAGCAGGCGCTGGAATCATCGTTAGTATCGTCGTTACATCAGGCACAATTGAAAATTGTGGATCAACAATCTTATTGATAGCGCATAAATCGATAATGAAACGAAAAGGAATTGCATTATCCCCTTTCTTATACACAGGTAAACTCAGACTATTGCACAAACTTCCTGCAATTTCTTCAATTACCCCACGATGTACAAAATCAGAAACTCTACACTTCAAAGCTTGCTCACCATCAACTGAAATCTTATACTGTGGAATTCGTGGCAACTTAACTCCTGATTTTATCAGGCTCAATTTGCAAAACACAAACATCATTGTCATCAATCGCCCATAAACACTCCAGAACTTCACTAAATTCCAGCTGCAAAGGTCTAGTCAGAAACTGTGAGGCAGAAAATTGCTGTGGTGAAATCTTCAAACACACTCCATCCGAAGAACAATGAATTGCTGCATTTAATTCCTTCAACAGATTCAACCCCAACAAATTCTCTCCACAGTTTGTTGTCAATAGAAACGGACAGTAATCCGTGAATGGACCCAGTGAAATCGGTATCGGCAAAGAAACCGGACTGGCGTACCAGAAAACCCTACAGAAACATTAGTTTGCCCTGACGGTGGAATGTCTGGAACCCGTGAATGGTCAATGGAACACTTCTGTGCTCCTGTGTCTATCAAAAATAGATGCTTCCTATTCCCCACCATCATCTCAATGTAGGGACCTTTCTGATTAACGGGAATAGGTGTTGGTTCCAGACGCTGCTTCGGGCTGTCCTAACGGAACAATATATCATCGAAGACAAGATCTTCAGAAAGATAGGCAGTGGAAGGATTATCAAAGATGTTTCTGCTATCTACATTACATTGCTGACTATCTTGCTAAAAGGACTGAGAATTCTGAGCAAACTGACTTCTACCAGGACCCCCTAACCCAGGGCGGCCTCTGGATCGTCTACCCATGACACCATATGTGTTATTCGACCTTTCTGGAGGATTGGGCATTGTGCTCGCCAGTGACCCTCTTGTCTGCAATAAGCACATTGGTTCGCGTCTACAGGACCCAACGGCAAATTTATTTATGGACTAAACTGACCTCGAAACTGTGTACTACCCCCTCTAGGTCCTCTAACTATCTGTTGTAATAATACCTTAGTTTTCAGTTCTACTTTTTTCTTTTCAATCCTTTCTTTCTCATTGTTGACTCTGTTTTCATAGTACTGAGCCATATGCAATACTTCGGACTGTGATTTAGCTTGCCAAGCACTCTCGGAAGTCATAATTTGTGACTAGGTGTCAGGCAACAATCCACGCACAAATTTGTCCACCAATAATCTTTTACCTGACTCAGTGCTTAAATCCT
Source organism: Ambystoma mexicanum (assembly GCF_040938575.1). Lineage (NCBI taxonomy): Eukaryota > Metazoa > Chordata > Amphibia > Caudata > Ambystomatidae > Ambystoma > Ambystoma mexicanum. Next base: position 1,150,635,673 of record NC_090926.1, on the reverse strand, counting down.
GACCACTAAAATCTGAGAATACTTGTTCGAACCGTTTAAACAATTCGGTAGCACCTTCAGATTTTCCTTGGGTACAAGCAGTGAGTTTGTCCCAAACAATCCTTCTCTTTGGAATGAAGGTCTTTCATTTTGCTACTATTCTGTCAGGCAAAGTCAGTTTCACCTGTGGTGGTCTCTCACCAGCTTTCCTTTCTCTATCTTGCCTGACCAACAATCCCATGTGTCACCCAACCCTGCTACATCATCTACAGTCCTAATCTGTTTCCACAAATCAGCAGGTAGGAGCACAGGAAACAACAACTCTATATCACCCAAAGTGAAAACTGACAATTGCAAGACAGATTCTATCTCTTTATAAAACCCTGTCGGATTTTTCCTAATGTCTGGAATGGACTGTCTAATAGTATTCACTTCCTGTCTTGAGAACGTGACGTGAACAAACTGTGATACATAATGTGCATCAATATCATAGGCGGCTATGCCTGTCGCAGCATTAGCCGGGACTTTAACTTTAGGGACAAATGTCGGAGGAACCGCTCTCATAGGCAACTGAGAAGAAGGCAACTCCAAACGATTACTAAGCAACAGAGCTAAATCGAGCGCTAAAGCGGTGGAAGCATTGTCAGATGAAAAAGCTCCCTTATAGATATTCAATAATTCTGCGGGACAACAAACTTTTCTTTTTATACATTCATCCTGCAAGTATTCAACCATTACCTGTATCACTTTCCTCTGCATTTCTGACTTTACGTGTCATATACTTCTACGGGAGATATCGACATTTCTGAAATCCATCTAAGTGCATCTCTTGTGCAAATTCATGTTTCTTCAGTCATCAACTTACAAAGAGGAAGGAACCATTTCTGTACAAAAATAGCGTCCAAACTATCACCATCTATTACATCATTCCGCAATCTTTCTAACTCCCTTCTAAACTCAAAAACCCTCTTGACGTGCATATACTTTCTCTGGAGTATCTCTTGAATATGATAAATCCCACAAGGGTTGAGGGATCTACATTCAGATCCCTCAACCCTTGTGGGATATCTACATCATTCAGTCTGTTCCACATTACAGTTAAATGGATTCCCATTCCTTCAATAAAGACATTTTTCTCAGGAAAACTTTCTAGATTAGAGAGTGTAGAGAAAACATCAGATTGTTCACCTTTCTCCATGCACTGTCTAGCCCATGCATTCAGGTCTCTCTTTCTCTCTTTAGAAACTGTATTACGAGTTACAATTTTTGATTCCACTCCCTTATCAACTACAAGCGGAGCAGAACCACTTGGAAGAGAAAGAGTATACAAATCTTGTACAATAGGTAATGAAGGCGCTATTACTGGTTTAAAAGACAAATCTACCAGACCCGCGACAGCAGGCAAAGGTGGAGGTACAGGTGGAGGAGCAACAATGGGAAATGGAGCAATAACTGGAGGTGGAGGAGCCATAGGAGGAATTATAGGAGGAGCAGGAATTGCTACGGGAGGAGGAACGACAGCAGGAAGAGGTAAAACATCAGGAATAGGTACATAAGGAGGTGGTGCGGTGGCACCAGGCCTACGTTCATTCAAGAGTTTAGCAATCAATTTGTCTGATGCTGTCACGACTCGCTCCCTTCGCTCCCGTTCCCACCACTTGGGGGCATGATTTGGGGTTTATTCCCTACTGGACTTTTCCTCCGAACCTTATGCTACAGTGCTGTGATGAATTGGGAGCGCTAAATCCCTATTTTCCAAGCTACTTCCCTTCCGGATCCATTCCAGATTTTTGGCAGCCAGCATGCTTCTTTAACCAAATGACTATGCTTCCCAGAATGCCTGGCCCACTGCTTCACCTCCACCCTTGCAGGACAAGGTTGGGTGGAGGATAGGCAACACCTGTGGCTGCAGGTGCAGCAATCAGCACACCTGAGGCGTGTGCTCGTTAAGCAGCTTTAAAAGCATCAGTCTTACTTCAGTCCAGCGCTGGTCATCGTTGCAGTGTTTCCTGTTGTGACTAGTCCCTTTTTCCTTGATCTTAGCTTTTGTACCTAGTTCCTAGTTCCTGTTTTCTTGTTCCTCCGCCCTGGATTTCGGATTCATGCGCTAAATTGATTTCTGCTCCCTTGATTCCCTTTTTGTCTTCCTCTGTTTGCAGGCAGCATTTCTCAGTGCTTTCCCCTTTTAGATGCAGCCCAGTTTGTCTGTGTTCTGTATTTCTTTGACTTTGTCCTTTGCTGCTGTAAACCCGTATGCCTTAGCCTTCCTCTTAGATTAGCGTCCTGTCTTTTCCTTGGAGGGATAGGGGGAAGTTTGCATTGGTTATTTTGTTTTTCCCTGCTCCTGATCCTTACTTTCCATTGGGATCCATTCCATGTTTTCCATTGCACTTCTGCATTTATTTCCCATTTGATTATTAGGTGTGGTGTGCTGTTGTAGCTAGCTCCTGTGTGAATGCTTATGTTTTCCTCACTAATTTGTAATCACTATTCCAATTTAGGTATTTAGCTTTCCTCCCATTGCTGTTATAGCCTTTCTGGGTCCCAGTTTCATCAACAGGATTCGTGGACTAGCTGACATTCAAGAGGTTTATCTCGTCCTCGTGAGTACTGTTCTTTAGTTCCCTTATTTAATACCATCAAGAGTGTTAGTTCACAGATCCTGTCATTGCTTGCCCTCCACGTGGGTTTAGCGCTGTCAGTACCTGTAACAGCAATTGGGGGTAAGGCGCTTGCCGACTTTCCTCGCGGTCAGGTGCTTACCCCACATCCCTTTTCATATATTGGTTTTGTTGTCACACTCTATTTGCACTCCTGGGTTCTAGCATACATGAGTCGTTGTTCCTGTGTGCACGTAGTTTAATTCGAAGCTATTCACTCTGTGAATTAGTGCACATTTCCCTAGCCATATTCGCTGCCTTTGTACTCGCCTGACTAATCCTGACAGAATGACCAGCCTAAAATTCCCATTGAATATGGCAAGTTTAAGAAAGAAAGGAAGCAAGGCCTCTAACAAGTTTGTACAGAAAGCTTCCCCTACATTTACCTGTGACAATCAAATCACTAGTCCTGACTTAAAGGAACTCCTTGTCACGAATGGGCATTTACGTGCAAAGTATTTTTCCCACAGGATGGCACATCCTACATTGCCTGATCCTAGTTCTGTCTTTTATTTAGATCCAGATTCTATGTCAGTGCAAGCCTTAGCCGCAGAAAACAACACACTGTTAGACTTATTATACAGGAGTACCTCTGTTGTTGAACCCCATGATTCCAGTTGTGCTTCACCTCAGATTGAACAGTTTCATGGTACAAACATAAAGAATGGAGGGGTTCCTTGCATAACTTTTGTTTTCTATCCTCAGTCTAAACATTACTCCTTTGCACAGGTACATACTGTAGTCCCTAATGCCAAGAGGTCTAATGTCAATAGTTTGCTTAAGGGAAACACAGACCAAGTTGGTAAGAGAAAGTATAAATCACAGAACCTGCAAGCAGTAGATGACAATGTACAATCGGTGCACATCCAGATTGCTAGTGCAGGATCCAGCCCTGATGCCACCATGCCTTCCCCTGTGCCTACTGATAGGGATGTACATTTAATGCAGGGCATGCTAAGAGCTAAGCTTGAGGAGTTAAGACAAGAATTCATTTCTTTACAAGAGGAGAATAAGACCTTGCACTCTTTACTGAATACACCTCAGACTTTATCTGTTAATGAAGTGAACACTGTTCAGCCCCTGAGTGCAGAGACTTTGGTAAACCATGATATTGTCAATATGTTAGATCTATTGGGAGTGAAAGTCTTTCTTCTAGCACAGCGCTTAATCTGGGCACAGTTTCTAACAATTGTTCTGCTGTTTGTCAGGGATTGCAGTTAGCTGAAGATTTACAAGCCACTCCTTTACCTAAAATTTCCTGTGTAGCAGTTTGTCATAATTCTGAGCTAGCACACATGCAAGCTTCTGATTTCCAAACACAATCCACAATGGTGGCATACACAGATTCAGTCACTACAGTAGGCTTAGGCCCTGCTCTTGATACAGCTGCTGAGACTGAAGTAGATGTTAAAGCTGATGTGGAAAACGATGTTACCTCTGGGTTCACTCTTCCTTCTGCCAATTCTGATCAATCCGAACAGTCAGAAACAGTACAGATTTCATCTTCTGATGGACTCATTCCACAGTATACAGAACCAAAAAACCGGCAGGCGATTCCTGAACTGTTGATTGTTAATCTGCCTCTTTCAGAAGCTAAGACAGAGGAATGGACAATTGACGAAATCCTGATTAACAGAGACTTTACTATGGTAATTTCACTGGTTGAATTTGACTTCTACAAACAAAAAGACTCTGTGTCAACCACTAAAGAAAGGGACTGCAAGGGTACAGCTCAGTCTTTGGTTACTGGTGCCAAGGAGTCTACTGCCCTAAAGGTGCCCTCCATTCCTGAGCCACCAATGTGTCTGTCAACTTCTGAGACTTCTGTCTGTCCTCCTACAACCATTGACTCTTCTATGATCCAACCCACAGCCCTGCAGTCATCTTTGGCACACGTGTCTTCACCCAATGAACCGCTGCCATGTCTGCCATTTATTCAAGAGCCAGTCCCAAAGACCTGGACATGTTTGTATCCAGCAACCGAGATTGCTCCAGCTTACATGCCTTCAGCCTCAAGGTTTCCTCTGGCCTGCCTTTCTTTTGCTTCAGGAGGAGCACCAGAATGCCTGCCTTTTCCACAAGACGATTCTCCCAACTGCTTCACTTTAGCATCAGAGCCTCCTAAATATGCAGCATCAGAGTTTGAGACTTTTGCCAGCTCCCGCTTCAGAGTCATCAAGCTGGACCAAGTGATGAGTCAGAACCACTCATCTGGGTGTGCACAGGGGGTGGTGCAGACCGGCGTATTACCTACAGGACTTGTGCAACAGAATTCCGCCAAGAAGAACCAGTTGGGTGCTAGTAGCCAAAGGAAGGGAATGACTGCTGCAGTTCAAAATCTGTCTGTTATTGCTCCTTCTGCGAGTGTGCCTGAAATACCAAGTACTGCGTCTATCACTCCTATCAGTATGCCAAACGTCCCTGCTGTTGTATCCCATGTGCAACAAAGTGGCTACACGACTGTCACCAGGAGTACCAGCCTTGTACAACCCATTGGACTTCCAGGTCTCCAAGGCGTAGAACATGTGCAGTCAAACCTTAGTCACTTTCAACCACAAGCCTTTTCCCAGATGGATGACAGAAGAAAATCTGAACCTCTACCTCAGCCGCCACCTTCTCTAATGGCTGAACATAAACCTTTCCTGAAGCCAGCAATTTCCTCACCTCCCGCATGTCCACTCTCGGCAGAAAGGCTAACAGGGCTGTCTAAGGCATGTTGCACCAGCCTGCCTCCCTCCTCAAAGACTTATAAGTGTCCACTCCCAGTGACTGAGCTTCCTGGACCTTCCAACTCTGCTTCAGGTCCTGCAAGTCCTTCATGCCGTTCTTCGAACCATGAGTCTCTTCCTCCCCAGAAGCCACCATTTACATCAGTGCCACCTCCAAAGACAAAGCGCTCCTATCATGGAAGTCCATCTGCCTTTGCCCACAGGCCACCATTTCCATCAGTGCCACCTCCAAAGAAAAAGCACTCCCATCATGGAAAGAAGATGTCTCGTGCGGGTGGCGGGCACCAGAAGACGGCCGTGGGAGGGGTATACTGTCACGACTCGCTCCCTTCGCTCCCGTTCCCACCACTTGGGGGCATGATTTGGGGTTTATTCCCTACTGGACTTTTCCTCCGAACCTTATGCTACAGTGCTGTGATGAATTGGGAGCGCTAAATCCCTATTTTCCAAGCTACTTCCCTTCCGGATCCATTCCAGGTTTTTGGCAGCCAGCATGCTTCTTTAACCAAATGACTATGCTTCCCAGAATGCCTGGCCCACTGCTTCACCTCCACCCTTGCAGGACAAGGTTGGGTGGAGGATAGGCAACACCTGTGGCTGCAGGTGCAGCAATCAGCACACCTGAGGCGTGTGCTCGTTAAGCAGCTTTAAAAGCATCAGTCTTACTTCAGTCCAGCGCTGGTCATCGTTGCAGTGTTTCCTGTTGTGACTAGTCCCTTTTTCCTTGATCTTAGCTTTTGTACCTAGTTCCTAGTTCCTGTTTTCTTGTTCCTCCGCCCTGGATTTCAGATTCATGCGCTAAATTGATTTCTGCTCCCTTGATTCCCTTTTTGTCTTCCTCTGTTTGCAGGCAGCATTTCTCAGTGCTTTCCCCTTTTAGATGCAGCCCAGTTTGTCTGTGTTCTATATTTCTTTGACTTTGTCCTTTGCTGCTGTAAACCCGTATGCCTTAGCCTTCCTCTTAGATTAGCTTCCTGTCTTTTCCTTGGAGGGATAGGGGGAAGTTTGCATTGGTTATTTCGTTTTTCCCTGCTCCTGATCCTTACTTTCCATTGGGATCCATTCCATGTTTTCCATTGCACTTTTGCATTTATTTCCCATTTGATTATTAGGTGTGGTGTGCTGTTGTAGCTAGCTCCTGTGTGAATGCTTATGTTTTCCTCACTAATTTGTAATCACTATTCCAACTTAGGTATTTAGCTTTCCTCCCATTGCTGTTATAGCCTTTCTGGGTCCCAGTTTCATCAACAGGATTCGTGGACTAGCTGACATTCAAGAGGTTTATCTCGTCCTCGTGAGTACTGTTCTTTAGTTCCCTTATTTAATACCATCAAGAGTGTTAGTTCACAGATCCTGTCATTGCTTGCCCTCCACGTGGGTTTAGCGCTGTCAGTACCTGTAACAGCAATTGGGGGTAAGGCGCTTGCCGACTTTCCTCGCGGTCAGGTGCTTACCCCACATCCCTTTTCATATATTGGTTTTGTTGTCACACTCTATTTGCACTCCTGGGTTCTAGCATACATGAGTCGTTGTTCCTGTGTGCACGTAGTTTAATTCGAAGCTATTCACTGTGTGAATTAGTGCATATTTCCCTTGCCATATTCGCTGCCTTTGTACTCGCCTGACTAATCCTGACAGATGCATGAAACTCTTTACACAGATTGATTATCTGTATACCAAGATGACAAGCCCTATCCATGTTTCTAACAGACTCTGACTGTTTTTGCTGATCATACAATAATGCTTTCTCAGCGTTGGACTTATGTCGGCACGCATGTTTCTCTCCCACTTTTAAGTTGCTGCATAGCTTCTTTTTTCCAATTTTGTAATATATCAAATGCTGCAGGTCTAACTTTTTTCTTTAACAATATAGATTCTAAATACTCTATATGGGAAATCTCAAAGCTACCATTGATTGGCCACTGAAGTTCGGAAGCATGTCTAGTTTGTCTGTGCCAAATATCGTTAAACACTATACTACCAATGCCGTACTTACAGTACATAGTACATGCCGGCGACTCCTCCTGTGGGATTGTCTGTCTCTGCGGAATAATGCCCTGAAACAGGCAGACAATTTCTCAGGCATGTCAGATTACTGGTGTTACCTGGCAATAATTGTACTCGTGAGAACAATACTCCAAATCAAATATCAGGATACTTAGGAATTGGGGCATGACTCACCTGATTCAAAGGACAAAGAGAGGTCCAATCGGATTACAAAGGACAACAAACAACCCTTTTGGTTGGTGATTTCGGCAAAACTGACCGCCTCGATATATGGACCCTGGTCAAGATGCCGTCTCGGACCGCAAGCTCACAGTCCAGGCATCGGGTCGTGCAGTACTGTTGAGGTGTCACGTCTCATCCAAGAAGGGGCCCCTTTTCTCACTTTCCGATCCCGGTCCGATAGCCATGTCAACTCCTCAACGAGATGGCATCAATCTTGAAGGTCCCTATTCGGGCGCCATCTGAAAGAACAAGAAAATATCGAGGCTTAGTACAACAAAAGGAAATACACCAATCACGGGCTAGAAAGATTCACAGATCTTTATTCTGTACAGTTACAAAGAAACACAGATAGCTATCTGGCTCTCAACACCCCACAATGAGTACCAGCCCGTCAGAGAGAGGAGAGAGAGTGCTGGACATCTAAACATTCGTGCTTTTATACAATTCTGAGTAATGTTGTCCAGCCTCTCTTCACGTTAATAATTTGTGGTCTATAGTTCGTGCCTAGTTCACATACAGATTAAACAATATTGTGCAAAGGATTACATAGGTTTGCATTTCCATGAAGACACAATAGCAATGTATTTTCTCAAATCCTGCAGTAAGCCTTGTACCAAGTACCTTTACAATTGCATTCGGCCTGTGCCTACGCTCGGGGTTTGCTTCACATTGTCCCCAATGTTTATTCAAGGATGAGTCTTGTGAGCGCAGACAATGCTAGGACAACAGTTCATGTGTAGTACAAGGCCTCATTACCTGGTCTAAACAGTCGGCTCTTGGACAGTCTAAACGTTAACAGAACTCAAAGGTCAGGAAGCTTGGTTGCAAGTTGAAAACATAGTCCACCATTTTAGAACGAAGAACATATGAGTAGAAATCAAAATGGCGGATGAATCTTAAAATGGCAGCAAACTCAACCCAAAATCGGAACTTTGCAACACGGTTTTCCTCAGAAAGCGACTAGGCTTAGGCCAATATGAATATAAAGGAGGCACTATACAATTTACGTTTAACGCCTCCTTGTTTTGGGCATGGATTGACCTGTCACAGGCCTTTGATACAGCAAACAGAGCACACATATGGTTAAAACTCATACAGTGGGATATACCAACATCACTTTTAGCAATTGAGGCAGCACTTCATGAACAATCTTACTTACGGTGAGATTAGATCTGCGCGGGACTTTGTACATATTAATGCTGAGCGATGTGCCTCATGCCTCTTTAATCTATATTTGGCAGATCTCGCCACCAGTCTTGACAACTGTCGCCCGCCAAGTCCAAAGATCGGCTTGAGGCTGATAAATTGGTTGGCACACAGGGACAATATTGTGTTGCTTGACTGCACCCCGGTAGGACTCCAGCATTTGCTGGATGCCTTGGGGTTGTACGCAAGCACCAATGAACTGAAATTAAATCCCTCCAATTCAAAAATCTTGATCTTTAAACATCCACACAAAACAGACCCTTCCATTCAAATGGAGACTTGCAGATAATACAATATCAATCGCCAGTAAAGCTACATATTTGGGGTTTAGACTGAGATCTTTTCCCTCACAGAGATACATATAAAAAAAATCATTGACGGTAAACTAGCCCAACTAAAATGCCGAATGAAAAAGCTTAATCACGATTATTGTAAATTCTCTTTGGCTCCTCTGATCAAATTCTACACTGACAAAGTTATTCCTTCTTTAGGTTATGGCAAAGGCATCAGTCCAATAAGTAAACCATTAACCTGGACCAGGATACGCTACCAAAAAATGTCTTAATCCTTCCTCAAAGCTTGCCTATGACCTGTTTTAGATATGAAGTAGGTCTGGAATCTTTGTGTTCATATGTCGAGTGGAAAATAATATCACTGTACATGCTTATTTTAATACCAACGGAAATGTATTTGTATGAACATATAAATGGCATTCTTCCTATGAATTCCAATGAATATCCGTGCAGTTCAAGATCATATGCCTCATAATATTACAGAAATGTAATTGTACAGAAGGGGACTTAATATGTAACACCATGCATGTGAAAAGACATCTAAAAAGAACGTACTTGATAAGAGCTATAACAGAAATGCACACAACCATATAACACCAGTCTCCATCTTAAAGTGACAAACCACAGGACCTCCTATTGGGATATTTAAAATGCTTTCCCAACTCAAAATGTAGAAATAACTTCACTAGATTCTGTTTGAATAGACACAAAACTAGACACAAAAACCAATATGCCAATAATCTACGCGTGTTTTGGGAAAACTCAAGTATTCAAACATTCAGACATATCATGACGAATTATTGTGGGACTCAGAGTAGAATTCAGAAGTTCTCAAGATTTGTAGATCATAATTGGTGGATTTAAACGGTATTGTACAAAATTATGGGGTAAAGTGAATAATAAATGTATAGGGGTAAGGTGGGAGGGCTTTTGGGAGTCGAACAACTTTTTGGTTCGGTAATATCATGTAGATCCATTTAAACGACATCCTTTTAGGAAAGAATGGGTTCTGGGCCTGAAACATTGTTAACATGCGAAGTTGTGAGTATGTTGAAGGAGCTAACATTTCTCTAAAGAAGGCTTTGTTTCTTTTTACCTTTGTAATCTTTGTTATTTATGTTTAGTATTTAATGAAAAATGTATCTTTTATTTATTGTGAAAAGTCGCAAGGTCGGCTAGAGCAAAATTCTATTTAAAAAAAGAGAGAAACAATTTTGGAAATGTGTCTTCCTAGAAGTTTCCTATGTAACTACAGGTCCCAGAAGCCTTCGAGCAAATTACAATCACTTGCTTTAACAAACAAGAAACATTGTATCAAAAAGAATATACATTCTCAAAGCACCAAGCAGTTAAATAAGAAGTGCTCGATCTTAGTGATGTTAATCGCTAACACTTCACATTTGCTGACGCATTTCAGATCCAGTATCTGTTTTCAAGGCCGTTATAATGCTTTTACTCTAAATTGATTTCATAACTTCCTAAAAAAGCATGATAACCTGTTAGTTAATTCTTCATCAACAATAATAACAAACTAATGACATGTGATCATCTCGGTTCCTAACCTCTCTGATGGAATTCCCATAATGTGGGTAGAGACCTAAAGTCAAAGGCAAAACAGAAGAATAAGCCTTTTGAAGACATTAAAAGAGCCTACCAATGTATACCACATTTACAAAACTACAGGGATACACTCACCCACATCTGGATGTCATGTAGCACACGTGCTTTAAAGACTATAGGTTCCGTGGACATGCTCTGAATTATCTACAAAAAAAGAATGTACAGAAAAATTAGCCTTCCCTCCCCAGCTTCATACTATTAGGGCTGCTCCTGTATTGAACATTCACCAAAGTTGGCGCAAAGAATTAAGCGGACCGTGGGGCAACAGACTGGAGAAACCGGTTGGGTGCCCTGCATCTGTCTTATGAAGCAAATAGCCTTGTGCACCCACATATGGGTGAGAGGAGCTACATGGTCAGGCTCGGCAGCCATCTTGTACTTACTAATTTTGTATGCAGAAACTAAAGGTTGAATGTCCGCCATCTACAATCAATGACTCATTAAAAGAGATAACTAGGATATATACCAACACCTGCAAATAACAGCACATGTAGCCGCAAAGTAAACTACAGTCGATCACAATTGCCATAGCATTTGCAAGATTATCATTATGTTAGCCTATATCTCAATAGCTCAAAATTGGCTGTCTAACTATGTGTGAGACTAAGTGATAAACGGTCCGTGCCACCATGTAAATCTCTCAAGACTCTCTAGAACCACATCTCCACGGTGGGCGCCTTCTTGTAGATACTAGCCTGGTTCTGCTTACTTATTAAAAAATACACAAACATGTATATCACCATCTCTGTTACAAGGTTGATGGTACCAGCATATGTAAATAGCCTTAGAAAGTCTTACCCACCCAGTTAGGTGTATTTAGCTATACCAAGGTGTCATCGTGAAATTTAAATAATCCAAGTGATTATTTACATTGCTAAGCAACAGAATACCAGGCAGGTCACCGCGCAACGATCACTGTGTGTTGTCCAGGTTATCATCAGATTGACATTGACCAAGTTACCAAGGCTTTGTAATTGGTCACGGATCTCAGATCACTACGCCCACCCAAAGCTATCTAAAGTTTCCTCCTATCACAGATCACTATTTTAGATCTCTTCGGTAATTACCATGTCAGATTTATAAGTGACTGTGGCAAGGTGAGAGGACAGTGTGCTCAACGGGATACAGCTCACCAATCACTGTGCCTACCCTGCACCATCCAATTCTTTTTCTCCATGTAACAAAACAGCCAAATAACTATATGTCCCTTCCGTACAGTAATTCAAGTCGTGCATACGTTATACAGAGCGAAACCATATCTAGTAAACCTTCTGCACGTCATGCTAGAATCACATTAATATCACTGGCTACACAGGACCTAATTTTGAATGTGGTTTTTACATCGCAGACCAATATATATGTTATTAAAAGAGTGTAAAAGGACACCTCACAGGCATGCCTGCTCACAATTTAGAATGGAAGGTAGTTTCAAAGCATGTCACTCAGTCTCCTCACAGGCATGCCTGATCACATTCTGAATTAGAAGATATTTTTAGAAAGGTGTCTCTCAGAAACCTCTGCTCACAATCTCAGTTCCACTCATGATCTGATGTGGCATTTATAACACGCCTATACACAAGTGTTTCAGGGCCAAAACCACTTGTGAATAATTTCCCCAATGACAAACTCTCACAAGTACGTAAGTACACAAACTCTCACAAGTACGTAAGTACGGATGATGGCCAACTACAGCCATCAGTACGCAACTGCCCATGCAAGATAACATGTCAAGTCCCAATCACAGTTTATGCCCTTAGGTGTCATAAAATCCAAACGATCAATCCATACAATTTCTTTCTGCAGTATTTTACTCTTAAGATCCCCTCCCCTTCCTGATCGGTTCACCTATTTCAAAATGGTGCCCTTCATTTGTGCTATGTTATATCTTGCCTCTACAAAGTGCATAGACACTGGAGACTAAGGTTCTTAGTCTGTATATTGGACTCATGTTTGGTCCAGTGGACCGCCACCTTTCTAGTGGTCATCCCCACATAAAAGAACCCACATGGACATTTTAAACCATACACCACATTTACAGAATCACACATGCAGGAGTGTTTAACTGGATTTTGCTTCCTGAGTGTGGGTGTGTCGTGTGTGATGGTGTCACCCTTAATGATGTTGTTGCAATGATGGCAGTTGCGACAAGTTTATGAATTGTGTTTTTGTCCTCTTAGGCGCTTTCAATACAGCCCTCACAAGTGAATGTATAAGCGCCCTGCTGTTTCTGTACACAAAGGTGGGGGGATTAGGAAACTGTGTAATATCGGATCCATATGCAGTATGGGCCAGTGTCTTTTAATTACTTTCTTGATTTGAGCACTCTGGGTTGAGTGGGTGGTCACATGGACCATTACCGGATTGGTTTTTGATGAACTGGGTGTCAACAGTGATTGCCTAGGGGTTTGTTCAACTTGCTCCACTACACCCACAATCAGCTCTTGATTAAAATGTCTGTCTACAAATTTGGATTGTAGGCCCTTTGCGTGTCTCTTGTATTCCTCCATGTTGGAGATGTTCCTGCGCTACCATACCTGGTAGGTAATAATAAAGTGTTGCGATCCGTTGTCCTAATGAAAATGATAGTGTTGAGTGTGTTATTATCCAGGTATATTTCATCATCCAAGAGGTGAAAGCTGGATGTGCTATGTTGTGTGGTGAATTTAATGCGTGTGTGCATGTTGTTCATCGTTTAGCAAAAATGTCAGTTCGTCTACCGCTCCTCTCCAAATCCCAAAGAAGTCATCAATGTGTCGGACATACATCGCCAAATGTTGCATCCACCTGGCTGAATTGAGAACGTGTTCCGTCTCCAAGCATATCATGAAGGTGTTGGCGTAGCTCAGTGTCATTGCCAATGTTTTTTTCAATAAATATATTTTCCTTGCATTCAATTTCTTTTGAACTTGAGCAAGGTGCTTTTTTGGAACTAATAGTCACATTTTCACACTTGCTTGCAACATTTACCTGTTCAAATTGTTTTGGGATGGTCCCATAGGAGTGCATCAGGGGTCACTTAATTCTTTATATTAAATCCTAAGTCACCAGGCTCCATTAGTAAACCTCATCTTTCCCCACCATCTGTCATCATACATCCTATTCGGAGCCTTCTCCCGATGCAAATAAAAACTTCACAGAACTGGACACAGGACTAGCCAACCGAGAGAGCCAGTTATATGTGAACGGCGGTAGAAATTGATACATGTATGCAGTAGCGACGTGCTATTCTGGTGAGGTACATTTACATTTTTCGAGTTTTAGTTGTTAGTTATTGGAGCCTGTGACTAGTTCTGAACACGCTGTGACCTCTAGTTCTCAGTATTTTAAACCAACCTATAACCAATGAAAGTTCTTAAGTCTTCACTTCCTGTGATGTCATCACTGTTAATGTGCCCGTAATTCCACTTCCGTGAACCCTAGGAGTTGGAGGAAATGACTCGCTGGCCACACAGCACACCGCCGGCCAGCACTAGCAGCTGAAATCAACTTCCGGCAGACTCTGGATAAAAATAGCAACGGTGTCAGAGAGCAAATCATTCAGCGCGCATTTACGAGTAATGAACAGGGCATTGGGCCACTTCTTTCCGTCATGCTTTGCTTGTTCAGCAAAATAAATGCATGTCCTCCCTCCGCTCTGCCTCCTCCTCCCCCCATCCTCCAAGGCTCCCGTGAGACTGGGGAAGCCGTGCCTGCCTCCCAGGGCTGCTTCGCGCCTAATGCCAGACACCGGGTACCCACTGGCTCGCACACCGCGGACAGGTAGCAGGGGGATTGATTGATCGGCGTGTTGGGAGCCAGCTGGTGTGACACTGGCAACCCACACGTGTGTGTCATGTACAAAGGAGGCATGTTATCAGGCCCAGCTGAAGGTGTGTGGGGGCCTATTTCAACATGATGGTTGGGGGCACGCTGTTTAGAGTGAAAACAGTCTGAGCACCTGCTGGGGTGCATACATTAAAATGACGACTAAGAAGGTTAATAGCTGCAGATTATCAGGAGATGGCCAGCCAGCAGGGACCTTAAACTAAATGCCCACTGAAGAGCTATAAACTCTTCTTTGTCAGCAAGTGGCTGCTGTGGAGGAACCAGTGTTAAGAGGCAATGAGGTGATAACACGTCTGTATATCCCATGGGAAGCGATAGGCGGAAAGGCCCCGGGAAACACAGCTTGTAATGCAAGCGCCTGATGCAAGACTGCTGACCGGCAGCATGGACATTTGCTGGGGGCCCCTCTGAGGCTTGAGCTCCCTTTCATTTGAAAAGGTTAAACGACCCTGACACCATCCCTGCATTTAATGCACTCTGTAGACAATGCTTCAAACATTGAATCGTCTGAAAGACTCCTTCTGTTAATAGCAAATAACAGCCCTCCATCACTGACCGCCCACTGTCTTCCCCTTGCCATCTTTTTCCCTGACGGATTCTTCAGCCACCTGTCAATATATTTCCTCCCTTAAGTCCTTTTTAATAACATTGACTGGGGAATGTGGTAAAACAGCCATTAGATATTCTTGTTTGACCTCTGACTTTAGAATTACCAGGACCCTACATTACCCTGTCTTCACAAGGTCAGGTTTAATCGTTATCATTTCCTTTGAAGATTTTCTGTTCAAAACGTCTAACCCAAAATCGGATAAACCTCCATCGGGGAACATTTCGAGCCCCCAGAAAACCCCACAGGGATGGTATTATTTGTTGCCTCAAATGACTGCCCCCTCTACACCATGCCCCATTACCTGGAGCATAAACCAAGTGCTCCCATAATCATGTGGGCCCCAGCACAGGAAAGTGAGCCCCTCTTACAGTGGCGTAACAGAAAATGTGGGGGCCCCCCTGTGAACCATGCTGATGGCCCACCTCAAACTTGGCGACAAAGCACGGGTCGCCCCACACTCCGGGCTGGCCTGGACCACCATGCATGCACATGCGTGTGATGATCATTCTGCCACAGGGTCACACCGTGCATTGTATTAGGTGAAAGATGAAATTGTTTTAATGAAACCCTAAATCGCTCACCAAGTGTAGAAACAAGGGGGCAGTGCCTGGCTCCTGAGTCCTGACACCCAAATGTACCAACCAGCTCTGTGCACGACCAGTAAGATTACGCAAAGTAATACCATAAGAAAACATGGTCATGCTTGCTCTTCCAATATATGCTAATATCCCCACGTATGAGCATTCTCTTGTTGGCTTTGCCCTTAATGCCAGTAAAAATCTACCACCACAAGTAGAAAACATGTTACTGCTGCTGCACAAATGCTTGCCCAATCCCCGCCCCGCCATGTAATAATACTCTTCATGTTGACTTTGCCCTCAGAGCCAGTACAAATATGCAATGCTACAGTAAGAAACCATTTACTTATGTTTATGTTTATGTTTATTGATTTTATATAGCGCTTTAAGCCAAAGCGCTTTACAGAATAACAACAATACATGAGAAGAAGCAAATTTCCAAAATTATAACAAACCAGTGGTACAGTATATAGAACAATTAGCTCAGTAGGAGGCGGGGGAAGGTGGGAGGAGGGGAGTTTACGGGAGAGTATAACACCCTTAGGTGGTTACAGCTTCCAGTATGAGGTCATCGGGATGAGGAGAAAGGTGGGAGGGGAAGGGATGGGTAGAGGGTAGGTGGGGAGGGTAGGGAAGGAGTCAGGGGGGATTGATGAGGAAGGGCTTACATTCAGCATTAGATAAGAGGTCATAGGGATGTAGGGGAAGGAAGGAGGGGAAGGACAAATGCCCCCACCCTTCCCATGTAAGAACACACATCATATTGGCCTTGCCACTTATGTGAGTACAAAATGCCATGTTATAGAAAGAAAATATTCAGTCTGCCTACCCATTGTGCTATAAACCGCCTACCCCAAATCAAGTGAAGGGGCTGAAATATTGGATACATCTCTCAGTCGTGCGTAAAGCACATAATAGCGTTACAGCTGAGGAGGAAGAAAATGCTTAGGAAAGAACAACTCAAACATAGTAGTAGTACGAATGACAAGTGCTCATACTGCACAAATGTCGACAAGAAACAGGAAAAAAATCAAATAAAAAGGTGAACTGGAAAGAAAAAGAAGAAAAAAATATGGATATAATGGCAAGGATAAAATAAATAAAACATGAAGAACGTTAACAAGAAAATATATGAAAATTGCATAATTTACTTGGTCTGACTCTCTCTCTCTCTCTCTCTCTCTCTCTTTATCTCTCTCTTTCTCTTACCTTTATTTCTCATTGTGCTTACTATAATAGTTTGATTTGAAGAAATTAATATTTTACAAATGCGTTTATAATAACAAAAGTGTAATATAAAAAGTAAATGTGTAGTGTATACTTAACCCACTTATATCTCACACTGTAGGTCCCGAAATGGCAGAAACAAAGGCCCTCAATGCCAGCGATTCTACAATAGATAGCAATAGGAGAAATGTTAGAACAATAAGTGCTACTAGGATGTATAGTTATGAATGCGGGATATGCTTCTCCGCAATGGAATTTTTTACACTGTTATTTGGCCTACTTTTGTATTGGGCAATATCTTTCATATCTATAGATATAAAAGAGGAGGGAGGAGGAGTAAACCTAATACAAGAAGGGGCCCACTTAGTATGGGACGGGTTTAAGCTAATGTGGGCCCATAATGTCCCTACAAACCTCACCTCCATACACAAGAACAAAACCGTTCTTGAGCCCCACTGATAAACTATTCCATAGTTGACTATGAAAATGATTTTAATGTATATGACATGAATGACCCCAACCTTTCTGCCATCACACTGCAATATGATGATCTCTATGCAACCACACAGTCTACCTCAGAAAGCAATTATGTAAATGATGAATACCAGACCTCCCTGGCGCATGATAAATTGGGTGGCCAGCAAAATACAGGGTGGGGACGGAGCTAATAACTGGAATATTCCCAATCATGTACCAAGAATTAGTAGAAATGCAGAATGGTTCAGGGGGAGGAGGGGGGGAAAAGGGGGTAGGACGGAAAAGGTATAATGAATATCACGGTTTAGGACTAGAAACAATAGAAGATCCACGCCACCCACACCAATCCAATAAATGGTACGCAGACGTGAGCACAATGGCAAAGGAGACTACAAACGAAAGTTGCTTTGTGTGCTCTTTACTACCCCATGCCTCGGGAACACCTAAAGTGTTGTTACCCCAGGAGGCGCCTATTGGGGAATCCCAGTGTCTAGTTCATCTTGCACTGTGTCAAATTAAAAGAAGCTATCAAGCACACACTGTTACTTTACAAATGCTACAAAATGTGAAAACCTTCTACCACAAGGAGTAATATGCATCAAGGATCCTTTCTTTGTAATACAAGGGACAATTTTTTCTGATAACAAATGGCATGAAGAGCAAGTAACGTGTAAAGCAGAGGCGTTGCGAGGACTGTCGGATGAGAAGCTACAATCGATCTAAAATACTTGCACCCCAATCTGGTCCCACCACATCACCAAACTAACGTGGGTTACAGCTCTTGAGAAACCGATCAAGTTGCAACGTGAAATAGCATATGAACTGTGCTTCCATGGAGAAGGGAAGGTGACTCTGGGCACAAACAAGAACTGCAGCAAAACTTTCATCATTCCAGACATGAAAAAAGGGACAGCAGCTTTAATGGACACTTACTGGGTGTGCGGCAAACAGGCATATTTGCACCATCCACAGTCATGGAGGGGCACCTGCGCTCTGGCAACGCTGCACTCAGCCCTGATGGTGATACCAGAAAGTCATATCCACAGGGAGAGGGTGCCAGCGAAGATGTCTCAGGCACCCCCATCAACAACCGAAGAACCCCCTACGTATAACGTTTTATCCGAAGAGCAGCTGCAAAGCACAGTATTCTGAAGCAGAGGTCATCCAACTATATCTCAGCAGCATCCTATGAACTTTTGGTGCAAATACCTGATAACTTTAAACTCTTCACATCAGCAGAGACATTTTTCGCGTCCCTTGTCGCAAGCATTCAAGCTCGTGCAAATGCAAAATGGCTGCAAATAACCCGCTGTTAGCTCATATAACTGGCTAACGACACAGAAGAATGGTTCAATGTCATCAAGGTGGAGCTGAGAGCCCTGCGACTTATGACCATGCAGATTCGCTACATCTTGGACCTACTAACTGCAATGGACAGCAGTGTTTGCTGAAAAATCTGGAGTGCATGTTGCACTTTCTTACCCTCTGCTGACACAGAAAATGGGACTCTTTCGCATGTGATAACAGTGGTGTACAACCTCTGCGAAAGGATGAAGCAAGAAGGAGGAGTGCAGCCCAGCACATGGTTCTTCAATCTGTTCGAGTGGGTCCCGTCATGGCTTGGAATGACCGTGAAGCTACAGATATCTATCATCGTCTTTTTTCTCCTGATTTTGTGTGTGTGCCAACTGGGTCTCAGGTGCTGTGCAAAAAATATACCTCACAGTGCAATGATGATGGTGACAATGGGTAGCGCAGCAGGAGTAGCACAGAAGACACATGATGCCCAGGTCCAGACGGGGGAAGAGGCAGAACCAAAATATAGAATTACTGTAATATACAACACTAGGTACATTGTAGATTCATTTTGGCATACAACAATTAAGGAGCCCCGGGAATTGGAATGGTATGATGAGGTATGGGTAGACTTGGAGGGAGTTGGGGGGGTGTATTTATATGACCTGCACCCCAGATGAATATGCACGAGCAGGGGAAAGCTTAAGGGTGGTGTGTCGGGCCTGGATTCCAAGAAAGGGAATTCCGGCTTGGGATGAAGCAGTAGCTGAGGAAGCCGAACGGAAACATTTGGGAGAATTACAATATTCGTTACCTAAGTAACAAAAGGGGGAATGTAAGGGAGGAAGGGTCTCCCAGGCACCCCTTCATTCTTATTTGAATGCACATGAAATGCTCATTCCATGGTTGACCAAGTGCCTCTGGTCAAGGTGTGCGGTACCCATTGAATGACACATAACAGTGCATGGCATGCATGTCACGAGAGTCCATTTTGTTTAGTTGCTGACTCCATTTTATATTAGGCCACACTTAAAGGTTAGAAGCCAGCCTGCATCTCACAAGGGTTAGTGTTAAGCCTAGCTAGTTTTCCCGGCAGGTCCAAAAAGAAAGAAATGAAACTATGATCAGACAAAGGACAGGTTGTGATGTCGAAATTGTTCAGAGTAAGATGATGAGAGAGAGCCCAATCCAGAACATGAACATCTTTATGGGTGGGAGTCTTTATATATTGATGAAGGCCATTGGCTTCTAAGGATTGTGCTAGATTGGTAGCTTGATGGTCATTGATATGAGAAGCCCAGAGATTGAAGTCACCAAGGACGACAACGTAGGAAGTTGTCTTTATAAGGTCGCCGAGGAGCACGAGGATCTGTTCCTCAAATAGTGGCATAGCCGTGGTAGGTCGATAGATGTTGACAATACAGATAGTAGTATTTGCATCAATAACAATTTTCATAACTGTATGTTCACAGTCATCAATAAGGGTAGTATGGAGTCTGTAGGCAATAAGAGAGTTTTTGATAATAATAGCAGTACCACCCCCCTACTGGAGTCCCGGTCCATAAGAAACAGTTGGTAGACCGGCGCGGTTGCAATCATGGCTGCATGATTTCTTCCATCCAATAGTTGTTAAAATATTTGCCGGAGAAGGGGGTGCCCACGTTTCCCAAAATCATAACTATATATGTGTCCCACAATGTGTCAGGGAGGCTTTTCAGAAATGAAAAAGCCACTATTATAATTTTTTGCTTGATGTGAGAGATAACCTCAGTTACGATGGGTATAACTGAGTATAGACGAAAAAGAAAAGTGGCAAAAATGCCATTTGGAGGAAGAAATATGATGCAATGGCATCAGGGTATAGGTGAGGAGGGGGAAAGAGGACACCATGTGAAATTGGGTATTAGGGAGGAAACTGGGGCCCAAGGTCAGAGCTCAAACGTTTTTGCATAACTGGATTTATCCGTCAGGATAACTGCGGTTATGATAGAAACTCGATCAGGAATGAAAGTGTGTAAGATGAAAGGACAAGTGTTGGGGAAAATAGGAGAGGTCTAAGGAGGGAAAGAGCACCTGATGGTTGTAGTGGGGGAGCATGCCAAGAGAAGGGGGGCACTTGGTGAGGGCCTCGGAGGGCAGTGCAGACATTTTGATTTTGTGCCCATTTTACCAATAAGCGAAGTTATTTAGGGGCCCCTAGAGATAGCTGTGGTTATTTATAGTACATTGCCACTATAACCGCTGTTATGGGAATAACGTTTTAAAAAAAAGAGTGGGGGGGTCATAGATAGTGGCCCAGTAGTGTGTTAAAATATACAGCACTGGCCGTGGGATACAACAGACCCCTACTGGGTCCAGAAGAAACATATTGGTGGACCATGTACAGTGGCCGATAGCAAGTGTTTTAAACTATACAGTAGGCAAGGCTGAAGGCCGTGCTTACTCGTCAGGGCCAAAGGCACTGGCTAGTGGGCCCATAAAACAGGTATACTGGCCATGGCCAAATGACGTGGCCACCAACTGGGTTCAGAAGAAACATATTGGGGGAACATGTAAAGCGGAGATGGCCGAAGTCCATGGTTAGTGTTTGAAAAATTTACAAAGGACATGGCCACCTACTGGGTCCAGAAGGAACTCTTTTGTCCAACTGCCATGCTCACTGGCCAGGGCCAAAGGCCCTGGCTAGTGGTCCCAAAAGGCATGTATAGTGGACACGGCCAAAGGCCCTGGCCACCTAGTGATTTCAAAAGTAACACGAGGGAATGTGCCGGGGTTATCTTGTGTTAAATCCACTCAACGTAACTATACCTTAACTAAAGGAAATTCAGCAAATATATATTTAGTCACCAAATGATTCTCTGTATCATGCTCCAGCGAACCCATTTAAACACTAGAAAGATAACCCGCAGTGCATTTGCAGATTTCAGGAGCAGGTTTGCTGTGGACATTTCCCTTTCCATCGGAGGGTGGAAGGGGAGACCGAAGCAACGGTAAGTGCATTTGTGGATTTGTCTGTGGCTCTTTTCTGGCCATTTGTTTCCTCACCTGTCTTCCGTTAAACAGTGGGACAATAGTCTCTTGTCTGTTCAGGCTCCAATAACAATCTACGCTTCATTCTACACCAAGTTATCTGCTACATATGATATCCAGTGTTAGATGTCTTTGTCGAAATCTGGCTACATAGCAAAATGATGCATGTTAGTGTTCATATGCAAATGTTAATCTCACAGATGTATGTGTAGGGTTTTAATATCAAATGTATCTTCATTCTGCTTGTGCATTGTCTGCCTCCTATATGTATGAAAATGAACTTTAAATTTAATGTTTAAAACACACGCTTTATGACACAGACTTCCCTAATATGCCATCCTACGACATACACACAGTAACATAACACACACTCTGTGAGATGTGCTCCTATGATATGTTTGATACACACTCTTATGACACACACCTGCAACACATGCTCCTAATACACACACATAAACGCTTCTATGATACATGCTCCTATGACTTGCGCTCCTAAGACATGCGCTCCTACAACACACCCTCTTACAACACATACTGCTACCACATGGGCGCCTGCACCCCTGCAACATGCACTGCTATGACTCGCACTCTTATGACACACACTTTTATGACACTTTCTCTCATGACATGAGCAACTACGATGTGTGCACTCATAACAGGTGCACCTATGATATGTGCATCTATGAGAGGTGCGCCTATGACAGGTGCACCTATGATACATGTACCTAAAACACATGCACCTACAACACAGACATCTATGATATATGCACCTATGGCATGCTTCTACGACACATGCTCCTACCACACTCACTCTTATGGCACACACTTACCGCACACTCTTACAGCACATTCTCTAATAATATATACCCCTATGACAGGTGTGCCTACAACATGCGTTGCTATGACAAGCACTCCTACAACACACACACTGCTATGATACATGTTCCTCTGCAATGCATACCTACTCTATGTGCTCTTACGACACATTCTCCAACCACAAACATTCTTACAACACAAATTCTTATGAGGTGCACTCTTATGATGCACACTTCCCACACACTCCTATGACACACACTCCTAGAACATGTTTTCCTATGACACGTGCAGCTACTAAACATGCACCCAATACAAACACAAACACACTCTTATGAGACATGCTCCTTATACAACACACACTCCTGCAACACATGGTCCTATGACATTTTATATTAAAACCCTACACGTAGATGTGTGAGAATATCATTTTGTATATGAACACCAATAGCACAAACTCTTACTATAAACCTTCTTAGTACAAACGCTCCTATGACACACACTTACTTAACATGCACTCTTACAACAAGCACTCATATTACACATGCTCTTATGACACACACTCCTACAACACATGCACCTACATCACATATTCCTGTAACACATGTCACTACAACACATGCTAATTGAACACACACTTCACACACTCTTACGGCACATGCTCTTACAACACAATAACTTACAACACATGCACTTACGATACAAACACGTATGCCACGTGCTGTTATGCACTTGCTCACATACAACGCAATCGGATGACACACACTCCTATGACACTTGCTCCTACATCATTAAATCCTGCAACACATGGTTCTATCACACTTTATATTGAAACCTGACATATTCATGTGTGAGATTAACAGTTTGTATATGAACACCAATAACACAAACTCTTACTATACACCCTCTTAGAACGCATGCTCCTATAAAACACACTCTCAAAACACAAGCCTCTTCAATACATGCTCCTTCAATACACATGGCACATAATCTTATGATGCACACTTTAACAACAGAGAAACTTACAACACACACTTACGACACATGCACTTATGTCACGTGTTGTTATGCAGCATGGTTGTATGCCACACACACACTTATACTACATCTTTTCACAACACATGCTAGTATTACAACAAACACTCAGAATCAATAATCACTTAACTGTAAAATAAAAGTTGCAATTATTTGAAAACATTTATTTTTACAAAAGATTTAAGGTAAAACCAACAGAAACTTAATGTCTACAAACATCAGAAATAATAACGTTAAGGTAACAACATAATAAACTGTATTAGTACATTACAAAAATACATTTAAATCAAATATCATGGTAAACTTAACTCACACTAAAAAGAAACATTATTATCATAAATTATAACTTTTACCTCACATTAAAACAGGTAATTGTATAAAATGTAAATCATTCAAAAGTATATTAAATATAGATCTATAATACATATTAACAGAAAGTATGCCATATTTTGGTAAACCCTAATTACTACATAATAACACACTTCAATTATAATATACAAAAGCATAATTCCTTAAATTGCAATACAAAATAAACATAACATTTTAAAGCATACATCTACAATAACAAAATGTACATAAGCATTCAAGTGTCAAACTTTCCATATGCAATAATATCAATTAACAAATAACTTTATACATTAATAGAAATATAAATACAAATATCAATTAACATACACATGTCATTGTAAATACATATTCACTAACAAAAACATTGTTGAAGGGACGTTATGGTTAAGTTGCACTAGCAAAAACCTATGAAATTGAATGGAAAAACATTGTTACAGGGACGTTCAATAATAATATCGAAGGGATCGAGAGTCGCCAAAGTCTCACACACAAAAATGAAAAGCAATCACTGCAGTGTAGGTGCTCCATACGCATATAAACCCACATGATAAAGTCCATGCAACGCCCATTGGAC
The DNA here is from genome assembly GCF_040938575.1 of Ambystoma mexicanum. NCBI lineage: Eukaryota > Metazoa > Chordata > Amphibia > Caudata > Ambystomatidae > Ambystoma > Ambystoma mexicanum. Next base: position 1,150,611,144 of record NC_090926.1, on the reverse strand, counting down.
TTTGTTTTCCATTCACTGTCAATACAATACAATTCACCCACAAAGCATATGCTGCATACAACACACAGCCATAAGCTCACCCTCTGCATGTAGGTCGAGAAATGTACCGTATACCACAGTCTGTGCAGGCACTCCACATCCATAAATCCTATTGCACAATCCCGTGTCCTCTACAATCCCAAATATAAGATGGCCATATGCAAAAGTGGTGAATGTTACATGAACAACCCTCCAACTGTCGCGATGTCCGCTGACATTTGCAAGTGTGTGTGCACGGGAGTATGGGAATAAATGTCAAGCAGGGTAGGGGATGTCCTTTGTAGTTGTGGCTCTTAAAAATGCTGTTTTTTTATTTTTTAAACCAGCTTCCATAGTAACAACTCTTTTTTCAGGCTTTTATAATTGTTTTCATTTGTTGCACGTCACCTCACATTCTTACAATAGTGTCTATAGTACAATAGTGTCTTCAGTGCATCCTGTAGATTGGAAAACCAAATGTCATTGCCACTGGGCGACAATGAAATGCCATTTCCATTGAGAAAGTGCACATATCGAGAACCAATGTTGTCATTCTCACAGGAGTACATTCCAGCAGCACGCAAAAAGTTACACATGCTTCTGGTTGCCGACGACATTCATTGGAATAGTTATATACTGGACTTGGTGGTATACATGAGAAAAGCACCTTCGCGCTGGCAAAAAAGCGCTGCACTTCTTTCGTAATTTTTTTGATTTCACGGTACACACTTGCAGAAGCTATGGAACCCAAAAGCAATGCTCCATAATGCACTACCACAACGTGTACAGTACCTAAAGTGGTCACTTGTCGACATTCTGCAAGCAAATGGTCAAAAGTATGGACAGGGACACCGCCCCACAAAGCGTCCACTTCCTCCAAATTTAAATTGCCACTAAAGCCTCTTTCCACAGCATACTGGAGCAGATCTAGCACAAAGCGATCACCCACTCTGAGAACTATGCATCTCGCCATCTCTGCCAGCCTCGCTACACACAGTAATGAAACCAAATATGGCCACCCTTTTTTGTGATGCACACTCTAACCACCTGATTGGACAATTGCATCAATCGCATTTCCATTGGCCAACATGTTGAAAAGCACAAAATGTAGCACATGCACCTCACAAAGTATCATGAGAGCCATGCCCCAGTAAATCATGAACAGTCATTCTTCCCTTTCCACTATCCACTTCCCACTGTGCCCTTATTGGATATTGGTAAGTACTCACACACGCATCCACCAATGCCCTTCAAGACTTCACCATCTTACAATCACAGTTCGCCAAAAGACATGATATGTACCTTTACAAAATCAGCCTACAAGTGTGCTGTTATTGGAAAGCACGTACTGTGGAAAGTTCAGTGAAACATTCCAGGAGTTATACATGCACATTCATCTACATAAGCACCCATCACCACAAAACAAAGGTATGAAAATGTTTTTATGTTTTTAACCGTATGGTCAGAACTCTGTTATAGGTGCCTCTGCGCACAATGATGTTCCTCCGTCTTCTACCATGAACTGGCAATTTGTTGGTATCTGCTTGCAAAATTTTCATTTACACATATCATACACTATATTAGTGAAACAGGAACTCTGTTTGTTCCTTCCCACAATGGTATGCAAATTGTTCCCCACTAACCCACCTACTACATAACTCAGAAAAAGAAGTCATTGAAGCCATCACTGAATGTATCTTAGCAACCTGCAGTCACTTTCCAAAAGGTCAGTGTCTGCACAAGTGTGGTGCTTTGTACGTTGCACTGTTGCCACAGGCTCTTTTTAAATCTGCCAGGTTCCACTCTGCGCCCTCAGCAAGTCATCCATAAGAGGAGAGCACAACTTTTCTTTCGCCTGAATGACAGGAATCGTATCTCTGCTCGACTAAAATGGCTGCAATAGCTCCCAGTGGCTGCAAACAATAAAATAAAAGCCCTGTGCATTATGCAGAAGGCCTTCTAGTCCATGGGACCTCAATTCCTTTCAATCTCACTTCCTAAATATGTGCTTGCTCCAGCTCTTCCCTCATCCGCCTCCTACTCCCTCCGGGTCAGTTGCTCCTACATGCAACCAGATGATGGTAGATGTATTTCTTCTGCCGAGGCCTCCCTGTACAACTTGCTCTCTGTCTCCCTGGACCTTGAAGATAAGTATTGTAGGCTCTGAAAGCACCTGAAAACCTTTCCATGTGCTTCTTTGTTTTCCCCTCCTCTCCCCTGCTCATGTCCTGGCTAAAAAGTATTCTGCACTGGTTTCCCACCCCCCCTACAATCTGTGCCCCAGGCCACCTCCTTCCCTACAATTCCAACACTCTGCACTGGCTTTCTGCCAACCCACGCACTTAGGGACTGTTTTCTAAAAGCCTAACAGTCCAGCCACCACTTGATGTCTACACTTAGCCTTGCACTTGCCACCACCGGGCGTAGTTGAATTTTTATTTTTTATTTCTATTTTTAATTGTTCATATGTACTGCACTTTGCCCTCCCACTTCCCATTCACTTACGCACTCTCAATGTCAGCTGGCCTAGAGGAATCAATGTCTCTGTGTGGCCTCTGTTCCGCCTCCCTTTCCTCGGCATGCCTTCACACACTTATACCCGGGAGGATAGCTCAGACGACACAAAGCAACACTGGTTCGATTCCCGGGTCTACGCTTAGAAACCTCTGGGTACTAAGCGCGTTATAAATAACCTATCATATCATACCATACCATATCATATCATATCATATAGTGGCGCGATACAAATGGCACAAAATACCATAGCACATCATATCATATGATGCACACACTGCACTCATAGGAACATGATGCCTTCCACGTACCTTGTGCACTTCATAATACGGTCTTCCCATTGTAATGCATGTACTACAAATGTCAGAAAAGGCATCCCACAAAAGCAGCAGGGAATGTGTTTTAGCAATGTTAAGCAAGTGAGTGCAGTGCATGCATACAAACAGGGTGCATGCCCCTTACCTTGCACACTCTCACCATAGCCTCCTACATTTATCTGTACAAACAGACCTTCAGTCACAGTATTTGTGTACACACCACAACCAGCAACCACATTGCCCAATGGCTTAGCCTTCACAGTGCCAATGCTGTAGGTGCCATCCTAATAACAGCCGGATCTGCCACGTCTAATCCGCAAAGTCCAGCGGAATCCGCGGCATTACCGTGCTAGAAACTGGAGGGGGAAGGGGTTCAGGGGGTGTTTTAGCGGGGGATGTAAGACAGGGGTGGGGATTGTGTCTTTAGGATTGTCTCTTTTTTGTTGTTGTTTTTCTCTCTATTGCTCACTGTCTGTTTGCCTCTCCTCCTGACATTTTTGTCGACTGAAGATGAACGGTTATCTGATATTGCTACAGGATTCTCTACAAAGCCTTGTGCAGAGTGGCAAACAAAACAGCATTGCCAATAGAAGTCAAATAAATACCATTTCCTTGGAACCACTGGAAATCTTTCTGGTTTTTAATGTTTTCATAGTCGGTGCACAACATCCCTGCACTGCACATAAAGTCGCGCATGCTTTTGTTTATCCAACGTCTCCCAAACTCTGGTGTGGACAAATTACACTGGCATGCTCCCAATGTCCTCTCGGTGTCAGTAATGGAAAAATCACCTTTGCAGTAGGAAATATCTGCATCACAGCCGTCAGCAACTTTTTTAAGTAAGCGGGCAAACGTGAGCACGACATGCGCCCCAAATATAGTCCTCCAAAATGCATGACCACCACATCTACAGTACCAACAGAGGCCACACATTTGCAAAGGAGATCCATGCACCTGAAACCCCACTCATAAATTGTGCCCCAAAAGCCTACACTCCATCCAACTGAAAGTCAGTATTGAAGCCTCTTTCCACGGCATACCTGTGCAGATCGTGCAGAAAGGTATCACTGACTATAAGCACTCACCGTTTGTCCATCTCTGCCAACTTCACTGCATCTTACTTTGGGTAAATATGTCACTGCCCCTTCTGGTGAACCACACTCTCGAATTCTCATTGGAAAATCCCCACAGTTCCATTTGTGAAGGCTCCATCCTCACATGGCCATGATGTGGCACGTGGGATATCCTAGCTAAGCTAGGGCCACGCCCTAGTAAAGCCGACACAATACTTCTTCCCTTTGCACTTCAACTTTCCAACACTCCTTTACTGGCGGCTATTGGCGACTATGAAATTTACAAAAACGCCTGCACCAATCCCTCACTGAACCTCGGCATTCCACACTATCATTACTGTACACACCTCCATATTTCCCATTAAGCAGTCTAAGAACACGTTCCCTTTGCTACCAAAGCCCCTCCACCATTAACTTTTCCTACAGGATGCTCGATTTCAGCATCCACAATGATCCTGCAGCGCACCCAACACACATTTGGCCACACACACAACAGTCCACCCTTGCCCACACCCAGAACGACCCCATGAATCCATGCATGCGACCATGTAGGCCGCTAACATTGTGCACAAACGTAACATATAAAACAGCACCTCAACCCAACTCCCTCACACCAGAAAGCACCCATCCACAAAAGAGGTTGCAATTAGCAGCAATCACAAACATACCACAGCCTCCATCACCCCTACCCACTGCCATTCACAAAGTATTGTGTCACTACCAACCTACCCACAACCTTTTCACAACATTGGCCCTACTTCAGCAAATTAGCACACATCATATTACCAAGCACATTTAAGGTGCACTTCTACCATATCCTTTTCCATACTAACAGTATGCATACACAGCACTCATCGCCAAGTACACATACAAACCTATATCATGTTCTAACAGTGTCCTCACCTGCAAAACCAAACATGCACGCATGGCACCTCACTTCTCCTGCTCTATTGTGTCAGGGCACCACCCTGTAACAGCTGTAAAATCCAAAATGCATTACTGTCGTGTGTGTCTTAAATTCCTAGCCTCTTGAGTGCATGGCCTATGGCCTTTGGCCATGCACCCAACAGTCTAGGCCTTCAACACTCTCACTGCTACATAATGGCACCATCCATTTCACCATGTCACCAACTACAAAAATCCACATACACAGCACTGTCACCAGCAGTGCTACTGAACCTGCACACCGCCATACAGCTATACAGGAAAAAGTTTCTACACTTACCACAATATAGAAACACAACACTGTCTCCTGCACCCCTGTGCACTTTCTTCGCATAGTACATACATACCCACTTCCATTCACAAAGTAATGTGTCACTGTAAACCTACCCACATGCTGTTCACAACATTGCTACTACTCCAAACAATATGCACACACCACACTATGCAAGCAACCCCCTCAACCGGATACAGACTCACACTTGCATTGCTGCGGTGTGTGAGCTAAACCCAGAGGCTCTTGAAAGCATGGCTTCCAGCCTACGACCTTTGGCCATGCACCCAAGAGTGTAATCCTTCACCAAAACCCACCTCAAGTGCATGCACCCATGCATGCCACCATGTCCCCAACCAAACCACCGCTTCCATCCGTATAGCACAGGCACCCATGTTCCCACCTCACCTGCCACCACTCACCACGGAAAGAGGTCACCGCAGACAGGTCGCCAATATAGAACCAAAACACGTTGCACTTTCATTCACATAGTACGCACATACCCACTTCCATTCACAAAGTATGGTATCACTGTCAACCTATCCACATACAACACAACACATCCGCAACAGTAGCCCTACTCCAACCAATCTGCACACACCACACTATGCAAGCACCCCCCTCTACCGGATACAGAGCAACACATGCATAGTATCAGTGGGTGAGCTGAAGCTCTAGACTCCTCAAAGCATGGGCACCAGCCATAGGCCTCCAGCCATGCAACCAATAGTCTAATCTTTCAACTGACCAACCGCAACTACATGCACCCATGCATGCCACCATGCCCCCAGCTACTGCAATCCATCCACATAGTCCAGGCACCCGTGCTCCCACCCACCCTATGCAAAATCACCTGCCACCACTCACCACGGAAAGAGGTCACTGCAAACCACTCTCGGCAGAAGCTAGCGTGCCATTACGACAGCTGCCTGAAATCACCATACAAAGGTGTTGGCTGTCTAGGTACCTGAGAAATCATGCTATATGCACCAATACTGCAGCCACTGCTCCTTTTTCTTCCACCTACTTACATATGTCACATTAACCACTTGTCACTCCCCCACTCTTTCCCTGCCTTGCTGCGGTCAGCCCATGGCGAACAGTACATGTCGCAGACCCTTCCACTAGCGCACTGTCCTCCGAGACACCATGGTGGTGTTTTGCAAACATTGTTGACGCACAGCACGCTTCCCTCCAACCAACCACCGGACACATCCAAAGTTCTCCGACTGCACGCCGTGCCTCAGGCCAATGACATTTTCGGTCTGCGGAGCGAACAGGGAAATGGGTCAGCGGAGCGAACCCAGATATCACTAATTTTTAGAGACGTACATTTCAGTAGTTTCCAACAAAAGTACTGGTCTGATTCCCACCAAAGACACAAAAGCATGCTTTCTGACCCGCATATTTGGTGAAAATCCATCCAGCCGGCCGTTCAGGCTGTAGACGTGCACAAAGTTTTTCCCCATTCAGTCTATGGAAAACATATTTTTTGGGACCCCCTATAACTTAGCCCACCCCCCCGAAACATCCCCCAACTTGGCAAAAAGATTCAGAGCCGACCATATACTATTTTTGCAAGGTTTGTTGAAGATTCGTCCATGGGGAGCGAAGTTAAAAGCACCGAAAAAGTGCTCTTCCTATGAGTTTAGCAACATACCCATAACTACACGACCGCTACCGCGGGCCGTTTAATAATTTACTAAACAATAAACATAACATTGTAACAAATAAAACATACACTTAAAAAAAGTATTAAAATACCATAGACAGAAAAAGTTTAGTGGCATTTACCTCCACAAAATAACATTAAAATGTAACAAATAAACTGGTGTTCAAATAAATCTCTAATGCGTTGAATACCCAAGACTCCAAAGTTTGGCTTTACTCATGAATAAATGAGGTTTTGATAGATGTTTGAACCTTGGATATCTTATTGCAGGCAACACTGTATTTGGGCAATTGGCATATTAGACATTTTAAGAACAATTTATTTTGTTTATTAGTTTAGTGTCTAGTAGGAGCACGTGTAGTAGCTGCATGTATCATAGGCGTACATGTTATAGGAGCGTGTGTTGTATGCATGTGTGTGTCATAATAATGTGTCGTAAAAGTGTGTGGTAAGTGTGCATCATAATAGTGTGTCCTAAGAGTGTGTGTGGTTGGAGCATGGATATTAAGAGCATGTTCTTAACATTCACATGGTATGTGTAATAGACGCATGTCTAGTCGGTGTTGTTTTCATTGGAACATGCATCATAGAAATGTGCATTGTAGGAGCACATGTAATAGCAGAACATGCCATACGAACACATGTCATAGGAATGTGTGTCACTGGTGTATGTTCCATAAGAGTGTCTGATAATTGTGTGTGGTAGAAGCATGTGTGTTAGGAGCATGTGTTGTAGGGGCATCTATCGTAGGAACATGCATGTGAATGTGTTTTAGGTGCATGTTGTAAATCCACATGTTATGTGTATTAGGCATTTGTGTAGTAGCTGAGCATGTCATAGGAACATGTATTACAGGAGTGTGTGTTATAGGAACACTTGTCACAGCAGCGTGTGTCATAGGAACACATGTCATAGGAGCACATGTCATAGGAGCATGTGTTGCAGGAGTATGTGTCATTAGAATGTATGTCTTAAGAGTGTGCAGTAACTGCATTGTAAGTGTGATTGGTAGGAGCATGTTCCATAGGTGCATTTGTTATAGGTGCATGTGCGAGCACATGTTATACGTCCACATGTCAGGTGCAGTAGGAGCACATGTAAAACCAGCAATGATTTTGATGTGAGTTTCCAGATGTAAACTGTGTTATGTACGAACTATGAAACTCGTATTCATCTTGGTACAGTTTGTGTAAAACGTGTACATTTATTTAATCACCTTAAATCTGACATCAAAGTCAGCTGTAAAAAAGAAAAAAAAGTCCCTAAATAGGGAACTTGCAACCCCTGCACACTATCACAGGCCGTAAAATATGGCCAGACATTCAAGAAACTGTTTCAACCAAACAAGATTCTCTAGTCTTATTGTAGCTTTGTACATTAAGTTGCCCAATGCGTTTCGAAAAAACCTCTCCTCATCAGTGGCAGTTTTTCAAAGAGATCTAAAAGATAATCATATAGAAAAGTTCATCAGTTGACCGGGTTCCAATATATAGAAGAACTGAGTAAAACTGCAGGTTCTAGAGAGGGACTGCATGTCAATTCTTGGAGTTAAAAGGCACTTTTTCAATTAGAGATGTGTTAATAAGAATAGACTTTATCAGAACAGTTTTTACAATGATAAACTATAAGTGTACACTGATGAATGATTCTATATGATTATCTTTTAGAAATCTTTGAAAAACTGCCCCTGATGAAGAGAGATGTTCTCAAAATGCATTGGCACACATAAATAAACACATGTTATATTGAATTGTTTTCTGGTATACACTGTACAATAATTTTGTCCTTAATATTGGTTTAGCAATGTAATGAATAAAGCTACAATAAGACTAGAGAATCTTGTTCGGTTTAAACAATTTCTTGAATGTCTGGCTGTATTTTACGGCCTGTGCTAATGTGCAGGGGACACGAGTTCCCTATGTAGGGAACTTTTTTCTTTTTTACTGTCATTACCCATCCATTTGTCAGGGTGGTTTTCTATGTAGTGTGCGGATTGTAAAACTCACACATTGTGTTTACATTTTGTATGAAAAATGTACATTCATTCCATCATCTTAAAAACTGACATCAAAGCAAGCTATGACTTGCCTTTGATGTGAGTTTTTAGGAAATGTTAATTGTGTTATGTACACATGTAAAATCGTTTGTATGAAAAGTGTACATTTAGTCCATCACCTGCCTTTGATGTGAGTTGTTAGGAGACATTTATTGTTTGAATAATCTGGGAAATTCATCCCTTCTCTGCAGTGGGGAGACAACCCCTTTGTGGCTAGGAAGGTGAGCCCACCACACAAGAACCTCCAAAGGGATCTGGGCTACTGGGATTTCATTGGGAGTGACTCCCCTCTTGGGGACTAGGACTCCCATTCCAATGAGGAACTCCCAGTCCAAAACAAACTTTCTGCCTAAATGGATGTTGGAAAGACTTTGATATCTTCTACCACCATTTTGAATGCTACTGTGCCAATTGCTAATCCATGTGTGTCCATCACCACTGAAAACATGCCCCCCAATGCAAAATCTGTGTTAGGCAAATCTTCTACCACCATTTTGAATGCTACTGTGCCAATTGCTACTACATGTGTGTCCACCACCTCTCCCACGCTCCCTTCTCCCCCCCTTTAGCTACACAACTACATCTCAAATGCGCCTTGATCAACGCCATGTCCGTTAATGCCCACGCTCTGGACATCCATGCTCTCATAATCTCCCATGATCTTGATCTGCTCATGATCTCAGAAACTTGGCTACATGAAGCCTCCGGTCCTGCACTCTCCCTTGCACTACCTCCGGCCTACTCCATCACAAGACAAGATCGCCTCTCTAAAGGTGTAGGTGTAGCAATAATTGCCAGAGATTCTCTCTCCATTACAAAGATAGAGAAATCCCTGCACAACAACAGTGACTACCTCCAAGTCAAAATCAACCTCTCTCCCCACTATACCATTGCTGTTCACATTGTCTATCGCCCTCCAGGCCCAATAGGTGACTTTCAAGCCTCTCTCCTACACCGCCTCTCAGACAACCTTAAAAAGAACTCTAAAGCCATTCTCCTTGGAGACGTCAACCTAGGCCTCCTTGACTGTAAGGACTCAGCAGCTAAATCCATTGACTCAGCCCTCAAGGCACTCAGCTACAAAAACACCATATTCAGCCCTACCCACACCCAGGGATGAACTCTCGACTGGATTGCACAGCACAACTGTCCACTCACCATCATTGATAACACGCCCACCCCATGGTCTGACCACCATATCATCACCTTCAGCATCCCCACCACCTGCCCCTCCACCCCGGCACCCCAACCCTTGCCACCCTGCCTCGCAAGAAGCTCCCGGCAGCTCACTAAGGAAAGACTACTGCCTTTCCTCCAAGGCCCAGCCTTCAGAACTCCTTTCTCCACAGACCCAGAAATACTTGCAACAGCATATGACAGTGCCATCAAAGGAGCCATTAACTCCATTGCCCCACTGAAACCTCGAAAATCCAAACCCACCACCCACTCCAACTCCTGGTTCACCCCAGACCTTCTCACACTCCGCAACGAGAAAAAGGCTGCACTCACACAATGGCAAACTTCCCATTCGGACAAAGATAAGATAATCTTCAAAGTCCTCTCTACCAAATACAAAAACGTAATCACCCAAACAAAGGCCAAACCCTTCGAATCCAGAATCTCCGAGGCCCAATCTAGCACTAAATAAATCTTTGCTATCTTCAGGGAGCTAGAGACGCCCACTCCCGCCCCCCAGAATTTCACCAAAGACAAAGCCTGGTGCGACCAAATACAAACAGCCATGCAAGCCAAACTGAACGTCCTCCAAAAGAAAATATCAACCACTAAACAAGCCATGCCTAACACAAACATCCCTGTCCCCGCGCCAGCCTCTGACACCCCCAACCTTTCTCTTTCAAACCCATACAGCAGAAAGACATCATCAACATAATGAGGAATATCAAACCCTCTAACTGTAAAGGTGATGCATGCCCAGCTACCCTCATCAAGGACTGCACTGAAGCACTAGCTCCTTTCCTGACAGCCTTTGTCAATGCCTCCTTTGCCACCGGGAAAGTCCCCGCCTCCCTCAAGGAAGCCTGGGTCCGCCCTCTATTAAAAAAAACAACCCTTGATCCCACCTCCCCCAACAACTATAGACCAATCACCACTGTCCCATTCCTCCTCAAAATACTGGACAAAGCAGCATATCTGCAGGTTCAACATTTCATTGAAGTGAATAAACTCCTAGGTCTCCGACAGTCTGGCTTCGGCCCCAAACACGGGACTGAAACTGCGCTACTTGGTTTGAAAAACCAGATGGACGACGCCAGGAAAATGGGCAAACCAGCACGCCTCCTACTTCTCGACCTATCAGCAGCCTTCGACCTTGTAGACCATGACGTCCTATGCCAACACCTCTCTGCCACCGCTAAATTCTCCCCTGAGGCCACAGCATGGATCATGTCCTTCCTACAAGACAGAACCATGCAAGTATTCTCTGACCTAGCCTCCGCCTCACCCACCATCATCCTCTGTGGTGGGCCCAAGGCTCCTGCCTCTCCCCCACTCTCTACAACATCTTCACACGACCCCTCTTCCTCATCCTCGACGCCATGGGTATCTATATCCTACACGATACCAAGATCCTCCTCACCCTCACTGGCAACTATGACACTGACTCACTGACCCTCAACAACCTCTACAACACCATCCAAGCCTGGATGGCAGACAATGGACTATGCCTCAACTCCGACAAGACAGAACTCCTCCTGGTAGGTTCCCCCGACACGCTAAAAAAGCTAGACTCCCAATTCAGTCATTTCACCATTGACTCCATTAAAATACCTTCTCTCGGACTTGGTCAAATCTCTTGGTGTCTACTTGGATTTCAACCTCTCCATGGACAGACAAGTCAACGCAATAGCCTCCTCAGCTGCGTACCACGCCAAACTAATCAACACAGTCAGACCCTTCCTCTTCAAAGAGAATTGCACAAACATAGCCAGAGCAATCACCGGCTCTAGGCTAGATTATTGCAATGTACTCTTCCTAGGAACCTCCAACAAAAACCTGGAAAGGTTACTAATCGTACAGAACAATGCCCTTCGCGCTGCCCAAGGTATTATGAAAAGAGAACACATCTCTGAGGCCAGAAAATTAGCCCACTGGCTACCAATAAGGGAAAGAATCTTCTTCAAAGCTCTGACACTGACCCACAAGTGCATCCACCTCACCGTCCCTGTCTACCTCTCACAAAGAATCCACCCTGTATCCTGCGCTATGCCAACCAGGTCACAATATACCAACATGCTCTGTGTACCACTGGTAAAAAGAGCCAGAGCTGGAGGTTCCAGCTTCCCTTATCTCGCACTATCACACTGGAATGACCTACCTCCCACAATCTGAGGCGAGCCCTCCCTCACTGCCTTTCGGAAAGCTATGAAAACCACCCTCTTCACATAAGGTCTTTGCAGCACCATGTGTGCCAACAAACTGTCTGTAATGTAATAACCAAAGATGCATGAGCTGTAATGACTAATATGTTTGTAGCAATCATAATGTGCCAACTACTGCTACCAATCCTGTACCCCCTGTAACTAAGTTCCTGCAAATAACAGCGCCGCAACGCCCCTGGGCTGTCTGCGCGCTATATAAATATAAATAAATAAAAAAATAAAAAAATAAATAAATAAAAATATCCCCCTCAATGACTATAACAAAGACCCTTCATTCACTCTATTGGTTTCAGGTAATGCTGAACATCATCTTGTTCATTTTTGTTCTGATGATGTGCTTAAAAGCAGCAGGGACTGCATATGGAGGAGAGATTCCTATGGAGGGAGGAGAGCCATCACTACACAGAGGTGAGCCTCTGTATAGCCAACGTCCTGTTGGGGTGGAGCAATGCCAAGCCATGGAGCCGCTGGTGGCATGGGAGAAGCACGATCTGCTAGCTGCAGGCTGAGAAGCAGGTTCTCTGACTGAGCAATAGGCTCCGTTCAAGACAGGAATGAAGACGTAAAGAAAACTGTCTTCCCTGGTGGAGCGACCACTGGAGAACAGGGGTGGGCCTGGCACCCGGCAATGGACGCTGAGACCAGGGAAAGGAAAGGAACCCCGGCTGCCAGAGCTCCACATGGCAAGTGCCTTTGCTGATGAGAAGAGCACCAACAGGGAAGAGAAAGCTTCCAAAGCGTGGATGTCGGTGAGGGCTATGAACTTTAGCTTCCGAGACTGCCGAAACCGAAAACAGTACGAGAGTCTGAGACAACGGAACAGGCATATGACCTAGGTAAAACAGAGTGAAAGAGATACAAAATGTGTATATCAAACCTGGAGAAGCTGCCAACAGTACAACTGCTTAGGAGAACACGAACCGGCACACGTCCTATGTAAAATGGAATGAGAAGTATAGGTGTGCTTTATGCCAAGCTGGGAAAGCCGACCAATGTCCCATGTGGAACAGAGCGAAAGGAGTATCAACACTCTGCAAATATCCCAGACATGTCAACCAAAGCACATGACCCTGTAATACCCAAACGGGAAGATGCCCTACATTTATTGATTGGATTGAGAACCAATCAACCTGCTGAAGAGTGACAGGACTTTGGGGGGGCTGCAGCGCCAGGATGGTGGATTACAGAGAAGTTTGTTCATAATCATCCTGGAGGGACTTGACCACTGATAGAAATGTGGAAAAAAATAATATAAGAAGAATCCAAAGGGAAAAGGAAGCAAGAAGAAGGATATTTGTGTTTTAACCAACTGTGTACTTCATGACTATATTTCAAATTAACTTTGATATGGAAAATAAGTTGCATACAAGTTGGGTCAGGCAGAAGCCTATTCCGAGGCTGTTGTGCAAGACTCCCTTTATCCATTTAGTTGGATTTTCTAAAGTGGTAGTACCAGTTAGTCAAGTAGGATTTGGACTAAGTGCATTAGGTTTAGGATTAGACAGTATTTGTCAAAACCTTATGCAAGTGATTTACAGGGACCACTATTATTGACATAGAGAGATTGTGTTTGCTGCCTTGTGAGTGATTCACAGTGACCATTATTATTAGCTAAGCCATATTGTGCCTGCAGCTTCCTGCAATTGATTTATAGTGACCATGTGTTATTGGCATAGTCAGATTGTGGACTCAGCTTGATGCAGGGGATTTACAGTGACCGTAATAGGCATAGACATATTGTGAATTGAAACCTATGCAAGTGGATTACAGGGACAATTATTGTCATAAATGTTGGCCACAGCATCTTGTAGGTGATCTACAGTGATCATTATCCCTTGCCTAGATTGTGGTAACAGTCTCTTTCAAATAGTGTAAAATACTCCTGTGCACTGCTGACATAGCATTTATTGGATTTGTTTCATGTGTTAACCTAGACTCCCAATTTGAAATTGTATGGCTTATGTCCACATTTTTCTCAACAATTGTGCTGTAATTGAAAACATTATTTAAAAATAATTCTCTGGAGAAGAATCCCCCGAAAAAAACGAGCTCCCTCTACACCCAGTTAGGCGTGCGTACTTAAGAAAATATATAGGTCATCATAATGAGTTTGGTGATAATTCTGTGGAATTACCGGCAAACTCGATTACATTTATCATCATTTGGTCCCTTGGGATTGCCACAGGATTACAAGTGGTGGTAACGCCCCAGTTCTGGAATCCGTAGAGCTCCATGAGGTTTTTGTCAGCAGATTTTCACCGGAGGAATTACAGCTAGGTAAATCCCCTCATTTTTGGAGTCAAAGTGGAGAATTTACCTCCAGCAACAAACTGGAGCTGAATCGACCACTCTTCCTCAAGAAATCATTGAATTTACCACAGCAATAATTCCAGTACCACCCCAAAAAGTGGCGATAACGGAATTACTGCCACTTTTTACCCACACTACCAAATTTGTAAGGAGGCCTGTAGGCTCCTCGGCTAAAAATATTCATCAAACTTGACTGACTGTGAATCATGCCATTTACTGGACATTATAATGTGTTATTCTAGAGAACCAATTGTAAAGTGTACAGCTTTTTAACCCATTCATTTTTTAAACTGTGTTTTCAAAATGCACAATTTCAACACATTATTTAACAAATAATTCTCAAGGGAAAGCCCACCCAAACCTTCCTTAATAAATATTTGCTCCCTCGCATTGCTTGGTCGCTCACGCTAATTCATGGAAATATATAAGCTTCTCTTCTAAAAGACTCACCAGCTGTGACTGACCATGAAACATTTATAATTCTGCTGCCCCCCACAGGGGCCATCCGCCCCTCTCCCCCACCAGCACCAAAAGATGTCTCATTCACTGAGCTGCAGGCATCGCTGCAGGGTCCATGTAGGTACACATTAATATCTGGGACCTGGCTGACTGCTAGGGGGCTACTAATGCATCCAGGCCCACTGGACAACCATAAGTGGATGGATGAGAAGATTTCCATCATTCATACCTACTGCCAATTGCTTTGGGCACCTTCCATCTCTTTTTAAACCCGTCTCTACCATTACAGAGCGGGAAACCCATCAGCAAAACAGTCTTGGGATTACAACAAAGGGTCAGTCCACTCCACTTTGATGTTCACTTTGTGCACAGGACCACAGGATAACCTAACATGGTACAGCTTTATTGTTCATCATTTGTGAGGCATTGAATGGGATCCTTGGAACAGCAAGCTCACAAGCCATATCTAGGCATACCCATGCTACACATTGCATGTTACCGAGGCATTAATGGCCAACAGGATGGATTGGCCAGCTTATAATGGCCTGCTAGCCTAAGGGCCATAGTAAGAAGGGCCATAGCTGGGAGTTAAAGCCCCCTTCCCGGCCAGTAAAACCACTAGCACAAGTTATGAGCCGGGTGTGTGGGAAAGAGCATGAAACCAACAGTTGGGTTGTGCGAGAAGATGTTGCTGTGGCCATAGCATCATGGCTGTTAGCGTGTCGGAGGAGAAGCTGCTCCTGTTAGCAGGGAGATGGAGGGGGGATGTGATGGGGATGAGCCATTAACTTGTCACAGAGCCCCACGTTCTGTAGGAGTTGAGATGCCCAGAGAGAGGACAAAGCAGGTAAATGGCATTTTCAAAGGGGAAAAACCTAATGCAAATTAGTCTTTGTCACACCCCAAAAGAGTAACTCTGGACTAAACTAATAGGCCATATCCATTCTGTACAGAACCAATAGCAACCGTACAGAGGACCAGGAAAGTCTATTTCAGCAAAGCTGCAATCATATGTGGACAGAAACCTAGAATGCTTCACTCGGTGGGTGATATAAGAAAGAAAAACTGCCCATCTAACCCTCCAAGTGATGAACAGCTAGATGCTTATGGGAAAGCCATAGAAAGTAGCCAGATACCCAAGACAACAATGCACGTGGAGCAGGCGTTTATTTTGATAGAGGTATTCTTCAATATGTCGTCCAAAGTGGGTGGTTGGAAATAAACATAAATACAGGTTGGGCCTGCATAAGAAAGCTTTTTGTTATCAAGGACAGATGACACGTGTTTCGAACTGGTTGCAGGTCTTCTTCAAAGCCAGACGAATAACATGAGAAAACATTCTGTGAGAGTAGGTTGGTCTTTCACTTACTAGGGGTAGTGATCATCAATGAAAACCTTGCTGGGTCAAGGTTTGTCAGTAAAGGTATGTGCAGCTGTCGTAAGTCGGCATGCAGATGTTTCAGTGTTGAAAAATGCTAAATGAAAATTCAGTGAAAATACATTTGCGGCATGGTAGAGTCGGGGCACATGCAGTGCAGAGCTTTTGGCATTCTTATGCAGACACAACCTGCATTTATGTTTCATTACAACCACCCCCTTTGGATGAAATATTAAATCACACCTCTTTATAAAAAAAAACAGCTGCTCCATGCGACTTGCAGCTGAAAGACTGACCTACCCTCACAGGAAGTTCATCGTCTTTCCACTTCATGATCCTGGGGTTGTATTTTAAGGTAGCTGGGTTAATTGACATTAGGCATCATCCATCTTCTCCTAATGGTCATCCTAAACGCTGAATTGTACCTCTTACAAGCAAGATTCTATATGTTCTGTCTACCTTGCTGTACGGCGTATTTACAGTTATTGACCAGTGAGTCACTTAATTCTTTCTATGTTCATGATTACTGTATCATTGGGTGCATGTTTCTCTTAGTGCTCCAGTTACATCGTCATTCTTAAGTATTTTCATATTGTTTCAGCATAGGTTCTTATATCCCCTTCATGACATTCATTTGCTGTCCTCAGACTTTGTTTTAACATACATCCATTCTGTTTCTGGCTGCATTTTGACAGTTCGGCAAAGGGCATCCTTCTTGGTAACATTCCTCCACTATGTCAGCTTGTGGGGGAAATCTAAATGGTTGCCTGAGTGCATATCGTCTCTCATATACTCAATGTGGCACAGGAATATTGCAAGGATTCATGCACAGGTTCCCAATTGTGCCTCTTTATCTGTCATTTCAATGGGATGGTGCTAAGGGTGGTGGGAGGGGAAGGTGTCAACCTGCTCTTCTACATTAGAGTGTGGTAGGGGAAGCTTAAGTTGCACAATTCCAAAAGGACAAATAGAGGGAAAAGGGAGCGGGGGCAGAACATATTGACCAAGCTACCTGCACAAGGAGGTAAGGGTAGAAACCAGAAGTTTGAAAAGGGTTGGAGTTCCAAATTGAGCTAATGGTGGAGCTGGGGGTAATCCATCACAATTCGAGCTGGGTGGAGATGCAGAAGGTCCTGTGATATTTGAAGAACGTATTGAGAAACCGAACAAACACAACTATAGAAAACATGCCTGAATCATTGCAATTCTTCTTGTTTATTGATTTTACTCTAATGAAAGTAGTTTATTCTATGCACACTCATAGTGTAGTCAGATTAATAGAGGAAATCTCACTCGGAATGCATATTGTTTTTAAACAATGTCAGATATTCTTTTCTCTCGTCGTTTTCTAACTGTAATGCATAAAGTGCTTAATAGTGGCTCTTTTTATAGTTTCAGATTTTCCATCTTATTACTTTTGGAAAGGCGTTACACCACTGTCCACTATGGAGAGAGGGTATTATCAATAGGTGCAGATTAGTTCTTCTAATTGCTCATGTTATTGAAGATTGCAACAAAAAAAATGAAAAGCTTCAATTGTAATGTTTTCAACTTTTGTAATATCTGTAACATTTGGTAAAAGGGTCCCCTTTGCTGTGATAAATGTGTTTTTTGAGCTGTAAAAAAATAAAAATAAATAGAGATGCAGACGGTCAAAAGAGGAAAAGGAGGATGCACAGGGACGAGGCAACACGTCAGCGGTGATTGTAAGAAAATCAAAGAGTCACATCAGGACCACACTGTCAAAGAGGCCTAATGCAGGGGCCAGGACCAGACATCCAAGAAAATGGATAATAAAAGGGAGCAAGAGAAGGAAACAGGAAGAACCCGGGGTGTACGCGGGGGTTACATCAGAGGTGCACTATGACAGATGCGACACAGCAGGAACAATTCTCTCTTTGATCATCCCGGATCGTGAGAGAAGGAATGTAAAGGAGCAGTTCAATGTAAAGGAGCCTGTGTGCCCAGGGACTGCCATAGGCTCTGCGGCCCTGGGTTGCAAAAGATGTGTTGGGTCCCCTTATTTGCATAAATAGTGACATCGGTGATAGTACAGAACATTATATCACAGAATGAGTCTTTTATACGCAAAGGTATCGTGGAAAGTTACATTAATAACATGCTGCCATGAGACAAGCAGGAGACACAAAACAGGGTGACATGCAGCATATGAATTGTTACTATTAATATTTGTGTTTGTGGAAATATCAGGAGTGAGGCTTTTTTGAAGTAGCAAATAGTCTGAGCTGAATAGCTCATAGAGTCCTTTAATTTTGACACATAAGGCATAGTCAGATAAAGGGATTTGCCCGGGAGCACACACTTTGGTTCAGTGGTGAAGCTGGGATTAGAGACCCGTTTGCAATTCAGGCACTTGAACAGAGTCTTCCCAGATGTAACTGGTAGAAAAATGTTTGCAAAAGGTATTTTTGAAACTTTGATTTGGAAACACCATCTGACTGTGGAAGGCACCACAAACATATGACGATTGTGTTTTGCTACCTGCAGTTCACTGTTCATATATTTTTACATGTTTATTATTTACAAATGTGGCCATATTGTCCAAACTAGCAAGATGCATTTATTCCAGAAGTTATATATCCTTTTTTTTACTGTCAAAAGAAATAAACACCAAGTAGGTTCCAAGGATGTGATGTCATGGCAGGGATTTGGCCTGGGGCAGACATGGAAGGTTGTGTCTCCTGCAGGATTGCATTATAGTACGACAGAGCCTTTTTACCTGGGCGGTTTTAGGGCAATTTTTCGGGACTTCAAATGTTAAAAAAAAATCAACAAGGCTCTAAACAAAAAACAGGGTTCTTAAAAAAGTGGGGGGCTTAATAACATATACCTACATGACGAGTACATAGGTGCAGAAGATGCAGTTGCACACCTTCTCCTTGAATAACTGGTCAATGAGTGTAATTCTGCACTCAGGAAGATTTTGAAAAGTATGTGCATGGGGCCAAAGAAATTAAATAAAATCCTGATTGAGTGCCATGCTTATCTAAATCACTGGGTGCAACAGAGTGTCTGTCTCCTCTCTTGCTGATTTCAGGCTTAGTGACATGTTGGCATGCATCTTGCAAAATTAGTAACAACTGCTCACTTCAAAATGGGAAGGCAGTCTCATTAATGGACCACCCAAACCTTGATTAAGGGGGTGGGCAGGCCAAAGCTTTTTGGCAGTTGTGGGAGTAGCACAGGTTCTTGTAGCAGAATGTTGCAAAGACAACTCAGCAGGTTAGGGGATTGTTGCTGAGAGGTTATATGTTTAGACCTTCCTATAGAACATACAGCTTTTTCCTATTCCTGCTACAATATGTGCTGTAAAGTGTGCTGTTTTGACCCGGGGATAGGTACGGCTCCCTCGCATCACTCAGTGTGAGAATTTCTGCCCCCAAATTGAAAATCTTAAACTGAAACCCATGAATAAACACACAGTAAGTCAACATTTCTTAAAGTTAAATATTTAGCTAGATTGACCTTTTCTTTAGAAGAAAGAGCACAAGGGAAATAAGCATTGGCCTTTCAAAAAAATGTATCCAAACCAGAAAAATAACCACAGGGAGGAGATTTTAAGATAACTTTGCTGGAAAACCCATCAATCTATAGTAAAATATTCCCTGGAAAACACAATCCCAATACGAGACAATGGCCCTCATTACGACCTTGGCGGAGAACCATGGTGCAATTAGCATCATGGTCCATGGCGCTAAGTTGCCAACTCCGCCATGGTGGTTGGCGGACTTACCGCCCCATTCCGACCTTGGCGTGGCGGTAAGTCCCCAATCCCCATTTACCCTTCCCCATTCCCATTTTTGCCCCATAGGGCATAATGGGAGTGGGGAAGGCGTTAATTACGCCACCGTAAATTACGGTGGCGTAATTAACAACAAGTCCCTTAGCGCCATGGTTTTTACCGCCTGTAAAAAGCAGGCGTAAAAATCACCATGGCGCTACGGGAACTCGTACTCAGGCGGTAAGGGGCGCCATGGTTTACGCCGGCGTAAACCCCTTACCGCCTGGGTCCTAATGAGGCCCAATGTGCATTGATGACACTTTTATGTGGCCATATGGGTAAGCATCTGAAATGGAAACAAGACAACCCGGGGTGAAATCCCGGTAGCCAAACACTTGAGCAAGCAGACTTTTGTTTTAATGCAGCCTCCAAACATCCAAGGGGGGTTGCATCAGCCTTCTGAAAAAGTGGGTGGGTGCTGTCTAGCCACCCATATCCTCAACTTATTCCCTGAAACTAGGACAGGAACAGAACCAGGGAAAATATCCTCTTCAGGACTGCAACCTCTTCTGGCAAGGTCAATACTTTTGACTCACTTGCCCTCTGACTCTTTCCCCTCCCAGGCCTTATGCTTGGATTTCACCAATACTCACTATTTTATGAAGATGACTTAAAAGTAAACAAACCATATTATATTCCTGGCACAGATGTATAAACTTTTATGGAAATATATTAGGCAAAAGGTGTACAATAGTGGCATTATCCCCCCACCCTGAAGACTACAAATACGAGAATCCAATTCAACTGAAGTCAAAAAGATGGGTTAGGTTTTTAAAAAAGAAAATACTTTCAAGACTTAAAGACTGATAAAAAACAGCAAATGGCCATCATTCCGGGAAGCCGCCAAATCAGTATTAGCATTCCAACCACCTGATAACCTGGTACTATCGGGGTATTACGGGTGGCGGGAATGCTGGTAACTGTTCATTCCATGGAGTCCCAGAGGACTCCTTAAAGGGGATTGCTGCATTTACTGGCACTGGTGTTACCAGTGCCAGTAATTGCAGCATTGTGTTGCTGATGGGGGCCTGATCTACCGGCAGATCAGGCCTGGAAGTAGATCCGTGGCCCCCACAGGAAAACGTTTGTTTCCCCGGTACAGTAAAAATGCTGGTGCCGGAATTACCAGCAATTTGAACAACATTTTTTCGGGACCGCAGAGCCTGTAATGATCCCCAATTTGTGAAAAGGGGACCTGTTTGTGTTTCAGTTGTTAGCAAAGGCATGCTTCATATGTGACATGAGGACAAGGTAACATTCTACCAAAAAATAACACTTTTCAGATCATTTAAAACTATGCTGTATATTTTATTTGGCCTTTGAGGAGGGCATAGATTTGGGCAGAATACTGGTGCTTTGTGCGTGCTTTCAGAATAAAAATGAACCTTTGCATTGTCTAACTCTGAAACGTTAAGAACGTCTTGTTCAAAAGAATGGTCCCACAATGAGCCATCACTTATAAATCACTCCGCCTTGAAATGCTCTGCTAGAAGAAATAAAGTGATAATCAGTAATTATGGGTTCTGCAGCTTCTGCCACTGGGAGGGGGTACTTTCCTCTAGAGATTCACACAGGGGATTCAGCATTGGCACTGTGGTCTCAGCAGGACAAACAGAAAGCCTCCTACTTGGAAGCAACACAGACCCTTTTGGCAACAGTATTACTTTGTACACACTATGCAGGCAGCTGATGCCTCCAGGTCACCATGACAGAAGTGCCCTGGGCAATAGCACAGACTGCCCATGCCTCGAGCTGGCCTTTCTCGAGCATTAGTGCGGGTCCGCAGCTCTGCACCTATGAATAAAGCACACACAGCCGTATTGGTGGCTTGCGTGCCGGAAACTGTTGTGACTCGACTCGGGACAGCTTTTTTGTTATATTTCCATGGTTATGCCTTTTTCATCACTATGCTCACTGACGTGATTGATATCATGTCATAACATCCCTCCTTTATCATAACCATAACACAAAACACTAATAACATTCAATATACTTAGCAAGGCTTGAGGGCTACCTGGCTTAAAGTGTTAATTTCATTTGTACAAAATATAGTGTCCCAGTCTCCTGAGTAGTGACCTCCTCAGACTCCTGTGATACCTGGTAGGTGCTGAACACACTGTGACTCCTGAAGACGGGTTATCCTGCATCACTGTTAGTCAGGTTTCCTCTGCTTCCCTGCTTAAGGGTAATATTGATGACCCCAGGGATGAACCATCATAATCCCCACCGCTCTTGCTATGTATTTCCTCTTGCAGATGGGCAGAATCTTTCAGATGTTGATCTCCCTTGTTGAGATTTCAAAATAAACAAACATTTCTGGTGACAGTTTGAGTGTCTCTTTGAGCCACTACTATAGTTCCCTTTAAGTTGATATCCTTCCTGGGTTGAGGCTCCAAATGTAGACCCAGCTTGCTGGCTGGCCTCTGCCCTTGACCAGAACATCATAATCTTCTCTGACGTTGATAGTGACCATCCATTGGCGTAACCTCTCCTTGCATTGTGATCTTCTTGTCTTTCCCTGACCACCTCATGTTCAAGGTTTTGATACTCCATGACGGGATGGGATGTGCCTCAAAGACATCTTCCTGTGGGGGCCAAAGCCGGGGATTCTTCAAGAGACATGCTGGGAGTTGTTTAATAACCCCTGAATAACTCATATAGAGCCCTACAGGTGCAAATACCTTGTTTCTGGGTAATTCTGAGCACATAGGGTACGTATGAAGTGTTCCACTTCCCGGGTTGGTGCTGGCCAACATTGCTGTACTAAATTTGGCCTGGCTAAGGGAAATATAGAAATAAAGACACAGATACCAGTGTGTAGGAAAATAAATGCTTTATTTAGTGTTTATGAATTGAATGTGTTTTTATTTTACTTAGTAACTTACCTGGACTGAACCATCCAACCCCCCAAAGGAGAAAGGAAGGAGAAAATAAGAAGCAGAAGGAAAGAACTGTCAACTCTCTGGGGGGGCTGTGGCGTTGTATGGTCACCCAGGGCCTATTGACTTGTACAAATAAAAACATGCAGCATGTGCAAGCAGCCCCGCATCAGTCTTGTGAGTCTGGGCTGCATGCCTAGAGCATCCCGGGCACCTAATGCCAGACCAGACGGGCATATCACTAGAGTCCCAGGACTGCGGTCTGTGGTCTGGGGTGAATCAATAAGAGCCCCTGAGACCAGGCTGCATGTGTCTACCAGCCCAAAGTGGCTACTCCTACACTCGTACTACCTGCACCTTGGGACACATACATGACAACAGTGTTTGTGTAGGCCTACAAGTATTTGCATTCACTGTATCGCAATGTGATCCTGACTGACTGAGGGATATATCAGCTCGCCCGCACAAAGGCAAAATTAGGCTCAAAAACTCTTTGGTGCTCCTTCTCCTACTGTGCGACTTCATCTACGCTCACATTTGTCCAGGATACTCAATACATGATTAAATACAATAAGCAATTTCAAGGTGAAATATTGCTCACAGCCAATACTGGCCTTCACATTTTATCCACTACCCATGCCAGCACTCGTGACCTTGCAATGAACGTGCACAGTTACACACTGGGCTACTCTCTGCACACATACAACAAAAGCTTTTGAAAAATAGTGTGAACCATACTGCACAGTTGGTCATTCCAACACTCGTACTACCTGCAACTCGGGACACAGATTTTTCTTTAATAACATATTTTACGCCACAGGTTGCCTACTTGGCAGGGAAGGAGCTTCCTGTCCCTGAGCATTTACAGAGAGAAAACTTAGTTATTTTACTCATATTCAGTACTGTATCCTCCTACCACACACTGATGCAGGCAGGACTGGGGGTGGGTTGGCACAAGTGTATGTAGTACATGTGATATGCCCCAGTGATGAAGCCACCCTGGACCTGGAGTGGCCATGTGGCCTTGCTGGGGAGACCTGTGACACCCGAGGGAGTGGGTAGAGGCAAATAGTGAGCAATGCTAAGAGGAGGTGGCAGCTGCTATCTCGGTTCAAATGGGCATGCGGGAAGCAGAGGCGGTGTGCATGGTGATAACTTTAGAAAACCTGGCTATGTGCATCCAGTGCCCACAGAGACACACACACAAAACCAATCAGAACAATGCCATCTACAGTCCTTCTGATAGCCTTCTAATCCCTACATCACCCCTGCCTATGCGACAGGCTTCCTTCTCCCTCTCACAAGAACAACGAAACTGTCTGCTGGGTGGCACACAGAGCTCAGAGTTTCACTAAAACTTGTGTTTTATGGATTCTCCCGAGGAAGAAAAGAACAATCTCGGGGTACTTTTTCTGGCTTATTTTGGATTTTACCAAAAACCGGAAACCCTAATTATAAGTATAGTTGTTCATATTAATTTATGTAATTATTTTGACATTTATAAAGCGCCCACACCCTGGGGCACCAGGGCGCTGTTGCAACCAGTTACAAGTCACATGCTTAGGTGAGGCAATACAAAGTACTGCTGTGGGCATGAGATAACAACTCAGGTGAAGTTAATACAGAAAAGAGTCAGTAGTTCCTGCAAAGAGGAGCATTGTGTTAGGCGAAAAGCCATGTTTTCAGCAACTTTTGGAAGGTCCAGTATGAGCTTTCCGATCTCAAGGCTGTGGGAAGGGCATTTGCTGTTATCGATGGGAAGCTGCCCCCCCCTCCTTTAGCTCTTTTTGAATTTGAGGAGCATGAGTCTATGGGCGTAGATAGTCCTAGTTGGTCTGTTGGATGTTGGTCTTTTAATTTTCTGGGCAAGGTAACGCAGTGCGGTGTTGCTCTGACATTTCAGTGATTGATAGAGTTTTAAAGATGAATCTTCCCTGACTGGGAGCCTGTGTGCTTTTTTTCTTGCAGCTGAAATGTGGTCTCTCCTCTGGATGTTTAATGTGGCTCTGAGGGAGTTATTTTGAAATAACTGGAGCTTCTTAATGTTTTTTGTGGATGTTCTAGCGAACAACACATTGCAGTAAAACCATTTTCACCCCCGTAGTGGCTCTTTCTAAGGTCAGGCAGCCCTCTGGTGTCAAAAAGTGTCTAGCAGCAGAGATGAGTTTTGCTGTGTATGCTTCTGAAGGAACAACAGCGCTGACTTGTTTGGTGAGGGATAATGCACAGTCCCGATGTATGCTGAGGGTTTTTATCATGGCAGAAACAGGGATCTGGAAGCTATCTTTCCTGAAGGAGGAGTATTGTGGGCTGAGAATCTGAATCAGAGAGGGTGAGCCTGCCAGGATGATCTATGTCTTTTCGTCATTGCAACACCATCAGAAAGGTGATCCTCAAACATTGGGACATACTCCAAACCGACTCTTTTAAACCAGAGAAACCAAGATTCGCACTTAAACGAAGTCCCAACCTTAAAGATCACCTGGTTCACACGTATACCGAAATTGAGACCTCAAGAAACCAACAAACCACCCTCTGGCACCTTCCGCCAGTAAAAGGACACTTTAAATGCGGCAATTGTTCGGTCTGCTCCCTAACAGCCAACCTAAAAACCATTGACCTGAAGGGCCATCAGTGGACCCTTAATTCCTTCTCTAATTGTAAAACCAGATGGTCTGTATACATAATCAAATGTCCCTGCGACCTCATCTACGTTGGCAAATCCAAAAGGGAGATTAGGCAACGTATATGCGAACATCGCTCTTGTGTGCGCAACCAAGTAGATGACAAACCCCTGGTGGCACACTTCAAAGCCAAGAACCATACCCACAATGACATTTTCTGGGCAGTACTGCAAATAGTAGGGAACCCCTTTCACGGAGGCAACAGGGACCTGGCCCTGCGAAAACTTGAACAGAAATGGATCTACCGCCTAGATTCTGCCAAACAGGGTTTAAATATTTCAATCGAATGGAATCTCTTTTTTAACAAATAAAGCGATCCTCACAACAAAGCATCAGCCTGCAAACATGTTTGGCCTTATTGCCCATAATTAGTTAGGAAACTGCCTATTTTAGCTGTCACCCAAAACATACACTGAGGTGTACTTGTTAACAACAGAGCTCTGTGTAAAAAATGCTAATATCTGTAATAAAATGTCCACTTTGGTTCGGACAGGATCCATCATACGAGCCGCAATACACAATTTTTGTTTTTTGTGCCGACTGTTAACCAATGTTCCTTCCTAAGAAATGTCACAATCGATGTTTTTCCTACCAATGTCGGTCTTGCTAAAATTTGACCACCTTACTATAAAAAATTGTATGTATAAGTAGTCAATTGCACTAAATGTACTGGCGTGCCATCTAACCTGTAAGCCAAAACCTTTTGCCTACTTTGTCACATTCTTGACATCCATTCTAAAATGTTTTCTTTACCACAATAGTGAATGTTTACTTTTCGGATGCCAACATTCAAAGTATCACGATTATGTACTACGACATGTATTGTATTGCAAATACCACATGCATCATTAAGTGCATGGGCCCATGTCCAGGTGCCTTGACAACTCTTTAACAAGATCGCCTATCACCATAGGCACTGGCAACCACTTATCTGCCTGATTAGACACTAACTCCCGACTGACGAAGTGGCGCTCAGTCCGCATCGACTCATGCGCCTGTACACTAAACCCCGGCGACATGCGCACTGCTGCCCATGTCTCGCTTCTTTAAAAACGACCCGCCAACGCGCAGGCGCACTATCTGTCCTCACGAGGTACGCAGCTCATTATCCACGGGACCACGGGACCGAGCGCCGGACGCAGCACAGCTCCCCAGCCGACTAATACCAGGTATTTATGCTTGCCCCCTCCGGGTCACCTGCCCTATCCCAATCATCGCACATAATCAATCCATAGGCTGGCACGTCTATCGGCATGAGTGCTCACGCTGCCATGCCCACTGAGACACAACCCACTAGCATTTAAAGTGCAGGTTTTCACATTAAGACGAGCACTGCACCAACGATTACCTGCAGTAACAATTCTGCATGTTTTTCACACGCCGCTATGATCCACATCAGCGGTGAGGCACCTCTGCCCAACCAGTACTGGATGCACCACCAGTTCTTTGTACATAATAATTTTTGCACGACCACCTGTACCCAACACTTTCAAGTACTCGTTGCCACAAATCAGGGCAATACCTACTTATCTTTTCATTTGTGTGACTTACAGCTCCTGACATCTGACTTATTTGCAGATGCCCGCCAGTCCAAATATAATTGTATTGGACCTTGACCTAGACGTACAATTACCCGAACATGGTAGGTCCACTTTTTGCAGCGTTCTTTCTTCAAATCTTTTAATCATTGACACCACCACCCCTAGACTAACCCAGTCCTTTCCCAAAAAATGTTTAGATGGACGCACTTCACCACCATGGCTCCAACCACAACTTACTGTCCTGAAGACCGTTCGGTACATCCAAGCAGCGCTGCTCCACCCTGTACAGCCACTGCAACATATCATCAAATACACCGAACCAGAAACACCAGTCTTTGTGTCGACAAAACGATTGTATTGTGATTCCAAGCAATACATGTATTAATTCTTCACTCTGCCTACTAACCCACGAAAAAGCAGATATTTATGTGCTCAATGATGCACACCCTTAGTGCAATGGCACTCTTTTGAAAATATGTCTCGTTTTTGAAAATATGTCTATTGTGTTAGTGTTAATAAACCTTTTTCTTGATACACTCTTCCTTTTTAAGGTGTTTGTCTTTTCAAGCTAGCCACTACCTAGCTTCGCTGCAAATGTTGTGACCCCCTGTCACGTTTTGGGTTAGGGTAGCCTTTGACTCCATTTTCTTTCCTTCCATTATACCCACCCTCAAGAGTCAGGCCCCTTTTACAAAAAAGAGGGTTCCGCCCATTTTTTCTCTCATTTTCGTCATTGAGGCAAAGGAAATTCGTGGCCATCCATGTTTGAATAGTGGAGTAGATGTGGTTGAGGGTAAAGGAGTCTTGTTCATAGGACCCTGATAAGGGAAGAAGGATTTGGGTGTCGCCGGCATAGTTGGTGTAAGATATGCTGATGTCATCCAGGATGTTTGTTGTATAAAGTTTAAATGCATTATGTTTTGTTTGTTGCTATGGTGTCTCTGCTGTAGCTATCTTTATGCTAGGCATGCCACTTGTGATTCCAGAATGGATCCCTGCCTATTGTACCATTCTGGAATGATGTTACTTCAATATGTTTACATTCGAGTTTAGTCAGTTGTACCCTGGATGCTGCTTGTGTTGGGGGTCTTATGGTATGCTGCTAAAGATAAGACAAATAAACTGTCTACCACATACCTGGTCTGGTGGCTTCTTTACAATGGCGACGAGGATGGGAAGTCTGACGTGAGCCCTGCTGAAGCCAAGACCCCCAACCGTGTCTGGAAGCGGTGTTTGTGAGGAGCGGTCAGTGAGAGCCGACATCCAGGAGGAGTCCGCTCGGAGCCTGCAGTTTGGCGCAAGCGAAAGGTGTCCCCATCCACTTTTCCGAGGCGTCGAGGTGCGCCTGTCTCGAGGTTGGTATCTGGAGGGGGCCCCGCGGAAGCGCACTCGTTTTTTTTGGAGTAGCGCTGCTGGCTCTGGGGTCGATCCACGGCCGTCGCTGGAACTGGGCTGGAGGCTGCAGGGTGAAGCTGCAGTGCTACGGGGAGGACATCCTCTTTCCCTGTCAGCGTCCCAGCTGGTTCGCGTGCGAGCTGCGGTGTTTCGGCGAGTCCTGCCATGTCACTAGTGTTCCTGCCGGTTCGCCGGTGTCGGACAGCGGAGGGTTGTCTGCAGGTGGAGCTGCAGTTCCCTGGCATCAACGACGGAGATTTGGGCCGTACGTGCCCATCATGGGACCCAGCAAGCGACGCGGAAGCGAAGATCCGTATTCGCGTGATACGCAGCCAGCCTGAATGCAGATGTGGCGCCAACGATTGATAGCGCCGTAATAAGGGAAACTAACTGACGTCTCGCCCAGGGCCCCGTATGGGAAGGCGAGCTAGGGGAGCATTGTCAAGGAGCATCACAGGTCAGGGAGTGTGTGTTTTCCCCAGCCCACGTGGAAGAAAAAAAAAAATCCTTATGGTTGCTGGAACGGATGGTCCACAAGGAGATTGACTGGAGAGAACATTCTTAATTGGGAGTGTTTACATTCAAGGTGACGTTTGACTATGTTCTGTGTTCTAGAAGTTGCCATCTGACACAATTGGAAGAATTCTTTTTTCTTGTGTTCTGCACGGTGGACACACCTCAATTGCTGTTTTAGTACTGCATTTTAGTTCTGGTGAAAGTTACTGTTGCTGCACAGCCTATCAAGGGAAGAACACATGGCTCTGTCTGGAGTTCCCGGTCCACAAGTATTTATGCCCACACCAGGTCCGCCAAAAATTAAGTGGGCCCCTTGGAAGAAGGGTTTCCTGCATTATGTCAAAGCCACATGTGGAAATGGGATGTCTGTAGAACGCAAAGTAGCAATGTTAATGCATTTTTTGGGTTATGAAGGTCAGAGGATTTATGACACGCTTCCTGATATTACTGAATTGGATTTGGAAGAGGGAACAAATGATTTTGACCTGGCATTAATCAAACTTGATAAGCATTTTGAGTCAAAAACTAGCACAGTATTGGAGCGATATCACTTTGGCATGAGATGTCAACATGAAGGAGAATCTGTTGAAGACTATATAACTGCTTTGAGACATTTATCTCTAAATTGTAAATTTGGTGGTGGATTAGAGGAACACATAAGGGATCAATTTATGATTCATTGTTCTAATGATAAAATACAAGAGGAGATTTGGTTGAAGGACGATCCCAATTTGGAGGAGGTTATTATTATAGCAAAGAGGATCGAGCACACCTTACAGTGTGTAGCAAAAATATCGATCAAGGAAAATAAATCAGCACCAGGTGTTGAGGTATTAAGGGTTGGAGAAAAGAAGGGAGGTTGCCCGAAGGAAAAGAAGAAACAAAAAACCAAGCCCAATAAGCGTTATGAGAATACCCAAACTAAGGGTGGGGGCGGTGAGCAGGGTAATAGGCGTTTTCAAAAGGACACTCCCCAAATTAATGTAAAAAGGGAAGATAGACTGTGTTTTCGTTGTGGGAGTTCACGACATTTGTCCACATCTCCCATTTGTCCTGGGAGGCGTGTGAATTGTAGTTTGTGTAAGAAATGGGGGCTTTTTGAGAATTGCTGCAAAAACTATCGAATTGGAGGTGGAAAGGGAACACTTCTTATTGAAGAGTATGATGGTGCATCATCTGAAGAGGCTGATATTTCAGAGAATGAAATAGTTACTGTTCATATGGTAAAGTGCTCGGGGTCCGATGAGTGTGAGAATCCCTCAGCATGGATAGAAGTAAATGGTCATTCGGTTAAAATGCTTGCTGATTCGTGCTCCAAAATCACATTAATGTCCAAAACTGTCTTTAAAAATGTAATTGGAGGCGATATCAGAGGTCTGGTTCCTTCAGATAAAATGCCTGGGGTATATAATGGAGACAAAATAGAAATTTTGGGGTGTTGTGAGGCGGAGTTCAAGTTCAAAAGGAGAATAACACATGGGAAAATATATTGTTTGTTTGTTTGTTTGTGCATTTATATAGCGCTACAAACCCTCAGGTATCTGAGCGCTGCTTATTTCCCACAGTGTGCGGTGCTCATTTATCGACCTCGGAAGGATGAAAGGCTGAGTTGGCCCTGCTGGGATTCGAACCTGCGTCTGCACGATGTCAAAGCGAGCGCTCTACTCGCTGTGCTATCTGACCAGCTTATATATTACCAAAAGAGGTGAAACATTGATAGGTTGGAAAGAGAAAAGGGGATTGGGAATTAAGTTAAATCCCAATAGCAAAGAACAAGTTCTCAATGTGGTTAACTCTTCTGAGCCTAATAGCAACAAATCCAAATGTGAAATGGTAGCTAGATACCCCGAGGTATTCTGTAACAAAGTGGGATGTCTCAAAGGGATTGTACACAAAATAGAGATAAAAGCAGGGAGCAGTCCAGTTGCGTCAAAGCTCAGACCCTTGCCCTTATCTATGCGGAAGGCTGTGCGCGATGAATTTGTAAAATTGGAGAAAGAGGGAATTATTGAGCCAGCTAGGGCAGTAGAATGGATATCTCCCTTGGTGGTGGTGAAGAAAAGTAATGGGGATTTGAGGGTATGCATCGATTTAAGGCAACTCAATCGGTGTGTTGTAGCGGATCGCAATCCTCTTCCAAATATGGGGGAATTGTTAAGCAGGATAGGGAGTGCGAAATACTTCGCAAAACTTGACATGGCGAGTGCGTATCATCAGATAAGCTTAGATGATGAATCGCACAAACTAACTGCTTTCATTACTTCTGAGGGAATATATCAATTTAAGCGTATTCCATTTGGATTGGTATCAGCGTCTTCCGTATTCCAAAAGGTTATGGACAAATTATTGAAGGATGTCGGTGGAGTGTGGTCATTTCAGGACGATGTTCTGATATGTGGGAAGGAAGAGAGAGAGTTAAAAACAAGACTGGATCTGGTTCCTAAGATCTTTAAGGCAAGAGGGATAACCTTGCGTGGCAAAAAATGTGTTTTTATGACTCAAGTAGTTGAGGTCATGAGATATCTGAGCAAGGACTCAAACCAAAAAGGAATTTCGTTGAGTCTATTTTGAAAAACAATCACCAAAGAATAAGGCCGAATTGAGATCATTTCTAGGTACTATTGAATTTTATCATCGGTTTGTTGATAATTATGCTGATTCCATAACCAGTGTGAGAGCGTTGTTAAGGAAAGTTGTGGAGTTTGAATGGAGCAATGAATGTGAAAAAGAATTTGAAGCAATGAAAAGAAAAATTGATATGGCAAAACCCCTATCGATGTTTGATACGAGAAAGAAAACCATTCTGGCTGTGGATGCTAGTGACACAGGAATAGGAGTAGTTATGTTGCAGCCAGATGTTGATGGTACGGAGATGATTGTAATGCATGCATCCCGTATGTTAAGAGGCGCAGAATTGAACTATTCAGTGTTGGAAAAAGAAGCTTTGGCGTGCCATTTGGGGAATAGAAAAAATGAAAATTTTTGTCTGGGGTCAAGATTTTATCTTGAGAACAGACCACAGGCCACTTAAAGCGATTTTTGAAAGTAAAGGCCTCGACAAGGTTTCAAGGAGAGTGGCAGGTTGGGTAACCAGGCTACAATGTCATAAATTTGAAATAGAAGTAGTTGCTGGTAAAGAGAATGTACAGGCTGACGATGCCTCAAGAGTGAAGTTGGAAGATAATGATAGTGTTAGAGGAGGTAATGTGTGTGGTGAGAATGAAATGGTTTTTGCAACCGTGGAAGGAATTATACACAAACAAGAGTGGATTCAAGTCCTAAAGTCAAATGAAATGTGGAAGCGGATCATGGCTTTTGTGGTGGGTGGATGGCCAGAGAAAAGGCTCTAATCCGGTGAAGAAAGGGCAATGTGGGAGGTGAGGAATGAATTGTCAGTAAAGGGAGAGTTGTTGTATAGATGGGACAAGTTGGTGGTTCCAGGTTGTCTGAGAAGGAAATTAATAAACTGTGCTCACCAGGGACATATTGGCGTTTGTAAAACAAAAGAAGTTGTAAAAGCTGATTACTGGTGGCCAGGGATTGATCATGAGATTGAGAAAGAGGTTGGTGCATGCAATGATTGTACCAAATCAGGAAAAAATGTGATAGCGGTGTCCCAACCGATGGGAAAAACAAGTATTCCGGAGGGAGTGTGGCAAGATTTGTCCATGGATGTTCTTGGTCCAGTAGACATGGGTGCGGGTAGAGGAAGGTTCATTTTGGTTATGGTTGATATTTTTTCAAGATGGACAGAATTTAAGATCTTGAGGGAAGTCACGTGTCGGTGTATAATTGAATTCATGGAGGATGTGTTTGAGAGGGAGGGTTTACCCAGGAGCATACTCACTAATAATGGTCCACAATTCATGGGAAAATTATTCTTAGAGTATCTTCATAAATGCGGAATTAAACACAAAAAGACCCCTTTGTATTATCCCCAAGCAAATGGTATGGTCGAGAGAGTAAATCGATGTATTATGGATGCTATTCGTGGAGCGATTGCGTGTGGTCTTGACAGAAGAGTTGCAATGAGAGACAGGTTGTATGCGTCGAGGATGGCTCCGCAAATAGAAACAAGGATTAGTTCATTTGAATTTATGAGAGGGCGAAAAGCAAACACTTGTGTGGCGCCAGCTTGGTTGGGCAGGGCGAGAGCAACAGATGTGGTTGTGGAGGTTGTAAAGAAAAAGATGGATGCCCGAAAAAACAAATGGGTGGAAAAAGTAAATGAGAAACATCCAAGAAAAGTTACTGTGGTCGAGGTTGGAGATTGGGTGCGGATAAGGAAAGCGGTTATTTCTAAGAAAGGGGAGCCGCTCTACACAGAACCTGTTAGAGTCACACGAGTTTTCAAAAATGCTGTGTGTGTAGAAAGTGGTCAAATTTGGTGTTTGTCCAGAATTGCAAAGGTAAAAAGATAGAAGTTTTAGTATCTTTTAAGTTGGTATATTTCTCACAATAAAGAAATTTATTCCTTAGGGGAGGAGGGTGTGTTGTATAAAGGTTAAATGCATTATGTTTTGTTTGTTGCTATGGTGTCTCTGCTGCAGCTATGTTTATGCTAGGCATGCCACTTGTGATTCCAGAATGGATCCCTGCCTATTGTACCATTCTGGAATGATGTTACTTCAATATGTTTACATTCGAGTTTAGTCAGTTGTACCCTGGATGCTGCTTGTGTTGGGGTCTTATGGTATGCTGCTGAAGATAAGACAAATAAACTGTCTACCACATACCTGGTCTGGTGGCTTCTTTACAATGTTGAAAAGAGGTTTAGTATAGTGAGGGGGAGACACAGGAGCCTTGAGGGACGCCACAGGGGGCGGAGGTAGGAGCGGCATTGGCGGTGTCGGAGAAAACTCTCATGGTTCTTGTTATAAAGCAGCTTCTGTAGTCTTCTTGAGTTTATTTGTAAGTGCTTTATTATAAGTTACATAAGCTGTTATCTAGGAGAGACCACCGGGTCCCATAACCCAGGCTCAACTGACCAGGCTGGAACCCTGGGGCATGATTCATTGCCAAACATTCCGCAGGCTCACTTAGCATTCCAAGATAGGACACATCAACATTCCTGCAGGCATGCACTGGCAATAAGCACATCATAACACATCTCCTCTCTTTCGAATAACAATCCAAACAAAGGGAAGCCACATACACACGCCTTAAATTATAATCCCAAACACCTTTTGGAGAGATGTTACACAAAAGAACAGGCGTCACTGCATCTACATTAAACTTCAGTTTTCACAACATCAGAAACTTGAGATGCTTCGCCACCATTTGACAGCTTCAAACTTCGATACCTCACTAAGGTGGGATGTAATCCCAATCCCTTCACCACTACTCTATCTTCAAACTTCACTCTTTATTAATTTGGGACAAAGTCAAACCATGCTGCTGGTTACAATGGGAGGCTATCCCTTCTCCAACGGGGCAATATCCCTTCAGACAATGGGATGCCATCCCTTCTCCAACGGGGCGATATCCCTTCAGACAGTGGGACGCTATCCCTACTTATAATGGGGCGCTATCCCTATTCTCATCGGGACGCTATCCCTACTTACAAATGGATGCTATCCCTACTTACAACGAGACGCTATCCCTAATTCAATGGGATGCCATCCCTTCTCCAACGGGGCCATATCCCTTCAGACAGTGGGACGCTATCCCTACTTATAATGGGACGCTATCCCTATTCTCATCGGGACGCTATCCCTACTTACAAATGGACGCTATCCCTACTTAGAACGGGACACTATCCCTAATTCAATGGGACGCTATCCCTTCTTCAATGGGACGCTATCCCTAATTAAATGGGACGCTATCCCTTCTTCAGTGGGACTCTATCCCTAATTAAATGGGCCGCTATCCCTTATACCATTGGAGGGTATCCATACCTGTCCGCACCACTCAATGGAGATCCACTCCTACATCATGCCAATTAGTCTATATATAGATATATAGATATAGGAAGGCGCTACACTCCCACTATGCCGGGGCGGAATCCCTACACTTTCTTCACACTTATTAGATATGGGAAGGCGCTACCCTACCACTATACCGGGACAGAATCCCTACACAGTCTTCACACTTATTACGGGAAGACACTACCCTCCCACTATACTGGGATGGAATCTCAACGCCATCCCCCCATACACTGGAAGAAATACCTACACATACTTCACATTAAGCGAACTATGGGAAGGCGCTACCCTCCACTACTTGCTTCGCCCTCCGACTACCTCATCAGTTGGCTAGCTCTACTCAACTCAACTCTTTGAGCACACCGAGGACATTGGGAAACGCCATCTCCCCTTTAGAACATCAACAACTTCTTACCACATCCATAGGACATTTTGCATTTACATATTCTTATAACTGTAAAACTGCCAACATATGGAGCACTAAAAGTCCATGCTGCCCTCTGGCAGCCTAATTTTACACCTTGCTCATTCCTTTCAGCTTCCTAAAAGTCCTTGTCACCACTGGACAACGTACTCCTGACATTCTTCAAGATCATTAGTCCTAACTCACACTCTCATGGACGCAAACACCATTCTTAAGATCATCAAAAACTTAAAACGTCCATATAAGCCCATGTTTTCCAGAACATCCTCAATAGATTACATCTTTGAACTTCAATATATATACCATCCATAACTGGCTTTTATGCTCAAATGTCACTCGGTGCATTCATACTCAATACACACACAACATGTTATGTTAACCTCACACATCTCTTGTAGCATCATAACATTTGCATATTTCTGGGTTCCTCTACATTGGCTCTAATTAATACCAACAGTGCTTTCCCTTCTACACGGAAAGCAGTACATCTGAAAAAGGCTATGTTCATTTTCCATGGCTTGGACAAAAGAAACCTGTACCCCCTGCCAACGAGATCTTTACATCTGGGCATTTTTACTTCTTATATCAACGGAGGCAAAATTAGGTTACTTCCTCTGTCAACTGACAATTTCCCTTGTACCCACAAGTATCAGTCCCAAATGAGCAGTGCTCTTCCCGCTCAATCGGTGGATTATTTTTCTCATTACGATCTTATTTGCTCCTACATAACGTACTTCGCACTGCAGCACTGGATGACCAACATTATTTCTTCAAACGCTATATTTTCTTTAGGCTCCCTACTGCTTTTACAGAACTCTGCTCGACATCTATAATCGGCATAGCTTCCCTTTTCTCCGCTTATACTGGTGTACTCACTACTTCTTGCCCACATTGTATCTACGTTGTAGGGTACTTTGCTCTGACTGTCCTCAGTGTCATCTTGCCTGCACCGAACTAACGTAACGGCTGGCATGAAAGCTTTCACAACGTTCTGTTCCGTCACTAACACGCCGCTCAACACAGTGACATCATCATTTTCTATCTTACTTGGGAACATGTTGTATCTCCTGATTGCCAACCGTCATTCTTCCTCAATGCTTCTTGCCACCAATAACGCCACTACCTTTAGCGCATACACATTATGGGCATCTGCATTCTTGATCACTCGATGTCGGGACCACATTCACTACTCATACACTGTCTCTTTTACTGAAAAGCATCACTTAAACACAGATCTTAGGCATTTTTAGTCCTGTGCGTTTTGCCTCCACATTTAGTGGAAATTCTTCCTGGTACTGCCTCTGCAACAGTCACACTTTGTAAATGCTCTAAACCCCTACTTCTTCTCATATAAAGCGCTTACAGCTTCACCAATAATGCTATAGCTCTAGCTCTCATGGAAAACTACCTCGGGCGTAATCCCTACCCATACTTCAGACTCAATACTTTACTAAAATGGGACGTAATCCCCACAACATCTTCATCTTCGCAACTTTAATAATAATAAGGGAGGAAAACCCTACACATACTTCAGACTTCAAACTCTACTGCTAGGGGACGCAATCCCCATACTGGCTTCAGACTTCAATGAAATGGGATGAAATTCCTACACCTACTTCAGACTTCTTACCTACCCCTAGGGGACATAATCCCTCAAAGTTCATACTTCATGCTCAACCGCTCCGGGAGGTACTCCTTATATTTGCTTCAGACTTCAGGTTTTACAACTCTGGGAGGGAATGTCACTTCAACTTTAAAACCTCTAAACTTCATACGGGATACACTGACATACCATTCTTCCACACATGCAGCTTACTTTTGACATTAGTATATCTTGTTACAAATAAACACAATATGTAAACCTATACCTCACTAAGAGTCCATAAAAGTCCATTGCTTTGGTGCAGTGCAACCTTTAAACAATTAAACAGAAAACAGCATTTTATCATCCTAAGAGACCATGTTGTTATTTGCAACGTAACCTGAAATGCCTCAAAATATTATTCTAACCACACTCACACCTTGCCACTGACTAGCACACTTACTACGTACACTGAGTTTATATATAGGAAGTCCAAATTAGTCTCTTATTACCCTAAAAAGCCTCAAATGTGTTAGATCTAATACATTTTAACTCCTTAAATTCACTTGCTGCACACTTCTATCCACACAAAAACTTCTCATGCACCTCCCATGCATACTAATCCTTAATTTGTTACATTCCTCGCTTGACATTTCAAACACTATGATGAAACAGTAAAAGGATACACATCCAACTTTCAACTTCAAAGAATGCAGATTCCAGTATAACAGTGTGCATCATAAAGCTGCACTTAACTTCCATACAACACGAAATCTTTATTCAGTATGGAAACTTCCTCCCATGGAGGACCTTGTGCTGATCCTCCACTTCCACACTCTTCGACATCCCGTAATGATTCTCTGCTCCTCCTTGTGGCCCCCGGCGCTCATGCTTGGTGCGGCTTCTCCCCGTATCAGCGCCGCATATGTTCACCTAGTGGTTGCAGGCTCGACTCAACATCACCTTGTGGGACCGCTTCGCCACGCGAGACACTCTTTGAGGTAAATAAAAAAACTTTCTGACATTGCGCAGAACGAAGCTCCACTGTCGCTCATGAAGCCATGGTTTATTTTCCTCGCCAAAACCAGGCGCCCTGCTGTGCTAGCTTGATAAGCAGAGAGGTAAACCGACACTGCTGGAGACACAAAGACACTACTTTCCTTTCTCTGAAGTTACGGACGTCATCACGTCACCTCCACGCTTAGAGGTCCTTTCCTCTATACTGTTGAAATACGGATCCCACGGCGCCCTGCTCACATCGCCAACAGCACTTCCGTTAAACACGTATCGTGGATGGCATTCCACTACTCGCCATCACCCTCTGCACCCGTTGTGACATCACCAGTCACACAGCCGCTATGGTAAGCTGTGGAGCTACTCCCGTGTAACGGCTTCTAGCTGCCCCAGCAGCGCTGGGTTCCTGATCCCAGGTATTGAGGTATTCTGTTCTAGAAAAGGAGGCCCTGGCATGTTTTTGGGCTGTCGAGCGTTTCAGGAATTTTGTGTGGGGCGTGGAGCGTGGAGTTTGTGATCCGAACGGATCACAAGCCTCTGAAAGCTATTTTTGAAATCAAAGGCCTAGACCAGGCTCAACTGACCAGGCTGGAACCCTGGGGCATGATTCATTGCCAAACATTCCGCAGGCTCACTTAGCATTCCAAGATAGGACACATCAACATTCCTGCAGGCATGCACTGGCAATAAGCACATCATAACAGTTCTACCTTCTAGGAAGGAGGCTATACAGGAGGTGGCATTGGTGGAGAAATTTGCTGATGATGTGAGGTGGTGGCATAGGGTGGTGTGGTCAACTAGATCAAAGGCAGCCGATAGTTCAAGCAGTAGCAGGATGGCAGGTTTGCCATTGTCCCTGAGTATTTCAAGTTGAATTTTTAAGTCAGCAGAGCAGATTCCGTGCTGAGATCTGGCCGGAAGCCTGATTGACGCATGCCTACGATGTGGTTGGATTCAAGGTAGGATTGGATCTGGTTGTAGGCTGCCCTATCCAGAATCTTGAGAAGAAATGGAACTGTAGTGATAGGGCGGTAGTTGTTGGGATCGGCGGGGTTGAGCAAGGGTCTTTTTGAGCAATGGGTGGAGCCAGGATTGCTTGAGGCTGGCTGGGACAAGGTTAGTAGAGAAGGAGGCATTCATGAATTTTGTGATGAAAGGGAGAGAATCCGAGCAATCTTTGATAACTGATGCTGGACTGTCAGTCCCAAACAAATCTACCTCTGGGGTGTGAATCACTATTCCCCCCTGCTCTTGGATCTCAGGGCAATTGTGTGCTGTGTTACTCTTAAGTTACTATAATATGGACACACTAACATAAGACAAAAAGAAAACACATGAATAGATTCAACAATAGAAACACTTTTATTCATACACAGCAATGCATGATGCAAACACTACTATAATTCAAATCTCGAATTTGCACCTTTTATTCTCTGGGTGGAAATCTACTAGCATCTGATAGCAACTTATCCAGTCCTGCTGGAGCTATCATGTCTAATACACCCTAATGCAAGTGTCAGCATTCAGCATTCCTCTCCAATCCACAACATACTTCACTCCCTCTCTCTAAGACAATCCCTGTCTGATTACCCCATCTATCATGTCAGCCAAAGCTCTGTGTGAGTGTCTGTCCTAATTCCCCATGCACATGTCTTATTGAGATCAATACTCCCCTTCTTGCAATGTGCATGCTTCCCACTCTGCAACCAGCCAGTCAGTCAGGGCCTCTCCTCTCAGTGGTCTGGTCTTCCTGCCAACTATCTCTGCCAGTCTCCCTGCCAGATCGATCTGCATCAGCTCTCATCAGAATTCTTCCCCTCTCAGAGTCATCTCCATCTAAAATGCCTCTCCTATGCCACCGCCAAACATTTCTCTTCAATCTCAAAGAGCAGCTCCCTCGATCTCTCAATCTCCCAGAGAGAAGCTCCTTCCAAAACTCCCTCGATCTCAGAGTCAGAGTGCATCTCCATCTCAAACTCCATCTAGAACTAGAAACTCTCAAAGCCTCACCTCTGGTTATACTATTCAATGATGTACATACATATCCATGGTTACATGTCTCTCTAAGCTAAAATGCCTCTCAGTCTATCTGTCAGCATTTCTAAATCCGAGCAGTGCCTAAATGTCTGTGATGCACGTATTTGTACTTGTTCAATTTCAGCGTGTTCTGTCATCGTGACATTTCAGCCAATCTTTTTCATGCTATCAGTGTTACGTGTTACCATACCATCCATCCATCTCAATATTCTGCTTTCACTCCACTAAAATCCCTCTCTTCTTGCATGTCTCTCTGTGCAAAACACTCCCGGCTCTCTGCTGCCTGCCCCCACCTTTTCTGTCTGCGAACACCAGCCAGGCAGGCTTGACAATACTATGCCCTTCTCCGCTCTCTACTAAGGCATAGGCGACCTCTTATCTTTGTCTGACTGTTTACGGATTCCAATCTTTCACAGTGTACCATAACAACTTCGCAGTGCCGTGGCGCATCCCTTCTGTCTCATTCAGGATGGCTTCAAAATGCCATAGGCTTCATGCTTTCTATTCTCAAATTTAGTGCCTAACGCATTCATTCATACCAAGCACTATCTATAATGCAGACTCAATGCATACTCTAAGTGCACACTCATTTGTGTCTCTAAATGCATACATAATGCATATAACATACATCTACATGTCTCTACAAATATAACATGTGTCTCTATATGACACTAGCAAGGCACTTCAAATATAACAGGCCTAAATCTATAGCAAATACAAATGCATACAAAGTGACAGAATAATGTGGATAGTCTAATAACTCTACTAATCAGAATGACGGATAACTAAATCCCTAAATGGGTAATGATTCTCTAATGATAACAAACCAGGCTTCTTCATACAATATGGTTTCACAGGACAGGAGTCTCCCTTACAGTTTGACGGTTTGATATTGTTAACAATGTTGCTATTTTCTAGCTCAGATATTTGTCTGAAGTGGAAGGCTGGTGACTGGTGTACTTTGGTGGGAATGGGTGTGGTAGTGGGAATAGGTTTGGAATGATTGAGTTTAAATTCTTCCTGTAACCAACATATTTTCTCGCTCTTGGCATTCTGGATGTTTGTGCACCAGGTCTTATCTTTGTCAATGGCGATTGGGGCTGTGATAGGTGTGTCGAGTTCCCAGAGGATTTTGAAAAGTTCCTCAGAGTTAGAATTGGCATTTCTGATTCTTGTGTTGTAGGTTTGTGCTTTTGCAGCCATGATAACTAGTTTGTATTCTTTTGCTATTTTGTTAAATGATGTTTTAAGAAGACTGGAGGGGGTCTTTTTTTCCAGAGGGCTTCTGCCTGACACTTCTTTGTGTGCAGGTCTTCGAGCTCTAGATTGAACCACGTATTGAGGTTACAGGTTGGCTTAGCCTTTCTAGGTAGCAGAGGAGCCACTAGGTTGACTGCATTGGTGAGTGTGTTGGCATAGAGATCTGCTAGGGTTTGGTGGTCAGTTACATTGGGTGCTATCGATCTGATGGGTAAGAGGGAGAGGGAGATGGGATTCTTTTGTGATTTTGTGGCTACTATGGGTTAGAGTAGGTGGGAGAGTAGGTAGGGGAGCATCGGGTATGTTTGAGAGCAGGGTATGAGAATGTAATGATGTGGTGGTCCGACCATGGGCAGGGGGTGTTAGTGGAGATGCTCACCTGGCTATTCAGGTCAGCTATCCAGTCAAGGATCCTACCTTTGTTGTGTGTTAGGGAGGAAACACAGTTTGTAAAACCAAGGTCATTGAGAGTGCTAGCTGTGATGGCTGCTGCTGAGTCTGCTGGGTCGTGGAGGCCAAGGTTGAGGTCACCCAATAGTATGTCTCTTGAGGTAGGTTTTATATTTCCTAGCATGTGGGTGAGGTTATCCTCAAAACGAGTTGGAGATCCTGGTAGCCTGTAAATTAGGTGTAATGTGATGGATTCTGTGGGGGCCGTAGTGAGTTTGATGGTGAGGAGCTCACAGTGGTCCTCTGTGGATTGATGGGTGCTTCTGATTG
Source organism: Ambystoma mexicanum (assembly GCF_040938575.1). Lineage (NCBI taxonomy): Eukaryota > Metazoa > Chordata > Amphibia > Caudata > Ambystomatidae > Ambystoma > Ambystoma mexicanum. Next base: position 1,150,568,954 of record NC_090926.1, on the reverse strand, counting down.
GCAGGTCCTCTCTGTAGATGAGAGGCACTCCTCGGGAGTCGGGTCTGTCGCACCTGAGGATGGCTAAACCCTCAGGCAGTTCTCAGATTAGTGCAGGGCCAGAAGCCTGGTTAAGCCATGTTTCTATGATGGGTAATAGGTCTAGCTTATTGTGGGAGATCAGGTCATTTAAGTCTAGGGCATGGGCAGGGATAGATGTGGTGTATATAAGCACACCATAGATGAGTAGGGGGTTACAGGTGGTTGTGATGGGGATGGGTTGGCTGTTGTCAGGAGGAGGGGATGTAGCAGCAAGGTCATCAGCCGGGAAGGCTAAGGAGTAGTTGCTAGCCGGGGGCTGAGTGGGGCACCTTTGTATGGATGTGTGGAGTGGGGAAGAGGAGGCAAGTTGAGGTGTGGTGACTCAAAATGAGAGTTCAGGTCATAATGGTTTGTAAGGGGTGGTGAGAGATCTTGGATCTCGATTTGAGGTGGGCATTTCTGAAGAGGGTGGAGGCTGGGAGGTGGGTGGGTGGTAAGTGGAGGTTCTTAGGCGAGGTCTGGAGTTGAGTGCAACAGTGCTCAAAGGCTGTGGTGTGTCTGTATGGATGGCTGTCTGATGTAAGAGAGTGCCTATAATGGGTGGGTATGGCGCTCCTAGAGGGTGCAGGCTTTGGTGGGTTGTCTGTGGCAATGCACTGACTGCTCGCCTCCTACGCTGTCAGTTTATTGCTGAAGAGGGGGTGCTCATGGCGAAGTCGGGAGTATCGGGCGCGGGATGCTGCCGGGCAAGATCAGGCTCTTCCAGAGGGGGGCGTAGGTGTAGCGCTGTGCCTGTGAAATGGATTAGGTCAAGGTGAACTGACAGCGTAGGAGGCGAGCAGTCAGTGTGCGCTGACTCTGTGTAGCCAAGACCTGTTGTGTTATTGTGTTGGGTCAAGGTAGTGTAGGTGAGTGGATCGTAACTGTCAGGTGAGTGCAGCTGTAGAGAGGCCCAGTACGGGAGTGGGTGGCTGCAAGGGTACGTTAAATTAATGGGCGGTGCGCTGGGAGCTTGGTCTGTAGCTATGCGCAGGCAGGGCATACAGGCAGGCAGGAGTGGTCAGGGGCATGGTAGGGGCTGATGCCGTGGGCAATAGAGTGAGGTGCACAAATCAGAATGAACAATATAAGTGCCAGCAGTACGTGGCAGTACCTCAGGCTTACCTTCAGCATTTGGGAAGTTGGAGATGCTTATCAGCGGTAGGCTCTTCGTCAATTGCGGAGAGCTGCAGACAGCTCCTTCACCCTTTGGAGTCTGCCGGCTCCACTGTCTAGTGGACCTCGGCCGTGGATACAGGAAGCAGCTGCAGCCAATCAGGTTGATCGTTGGAGGTATGTTCCTCATCCAGGGTGCGATTTTCCTCAGTAATACGGTAGCCCATCTTAGCAGGGGATGATTCCGATCCGAAACAAGTCATTTCTCCAGGAGGACATATGGTAAAATCCTCTGGATAGAACGCAGCGAAGTATATAGTGAAAGTCAATAGTTAAATAGGGGGATTAGAATTGGGTAGGGGATTAAGTGGGGAGATGTACATAGATATGGGAAGGCAAGGGGTGCAGAAGTAAAAAAGGGTGTTATTTATACCCTGGCATGATGCTGACAAGAGAAGGAGCAGCCTGCCAATGGCTGCATCGAGAGGGTGTAACCACCCAATGGGGGCATCTACTGCCATTCCTCTACATTGAGTGCTGCCATTTAGAGTTATGGGTCTGTGCCATCAGGTAACCTTATGGGTTTTCATAGGACCCCACAAAGGAAGGGTGGGCGGACTGGGCAGATCCTTCAGAAATAACTCATGGCAGGGGACAGAGCTTAGGGTTTGTGGATAGGAGGGAATGTTTATAAATATATTGGGCCTCATTACACGGAAGGCGGAGGACCAAGATGCTATTAGCACCTTGGTCCATGCCGGTAAAATACTGGCACCGGCTTGGTGGAAAGGGGAATTACCGCCCCATTCCAAAGTTGGCGGGGCGGTAATTCCCCCTTCCACCATTGCCCTTCCCCATTCCCATTTTTGCCCCATATGGCATAATGGGAATGGGGAAGGTGCTAATTACGGCACCGCAATCGGTGCCGTAATTAGCACCAAGATCTCTTAGCGGGTTGGTTTTTAACGCCTGCAAGCACCAACCCGCTAAGGGACCTCGTAGTAAGGCGGTAATGGTTAACGGTCACCGTTACCATTAACGGTGACCGTTAACCATGGTGACCGTTAACCATTACCGCCTTTCGTGTAATGAGGCCCATTGTGTTTTATGTGTTTTTATAAATAAAGAGGGGTCCCTATTGGTATTTGTGTCTCATGAAGGAATGAGATAAGGACTCAGGGCTTAGCCCATCTCCTGTTTATGATTTTGCTTGCAGGTTGCAGCGTGCCCCTTCATTTCCAGCTGATCTGGTGAATGGGGATGGTTTGTTCCCATGTGGACTGCAGCTGGCCTGGGGTGAGGAGGGGAGCACCCTTGCCCCCAGACCAGTGCAAGGAAACAGGAACTGCAATTGTACTTTATGTCCAAAGATGATGGAATTGCCTGGCGTTACCTCCCTGAAATGCGGTTCCATTGTCAGGTGGATGTCTTCTGGTACACTTTCTCTAGTACAGGAATGACATCCCTGGCTACTGTGGAGAGAGTCCTCAGGATACCACGACCACTGATCGATATAAAGGGCTGGTCAGTGTTAATGCTCAGGTGCATTGTGGATAGGATAAACCACGTATTTCTGCATTAGGTCATCCACTTCGGTCTCCTTTTTGGGTCTGCATGCATGCATCCATGCATCCAAGAGATTCGCTCTAGTACTTGAGAATTGTCCAAAGATGCTGCCGCCACTCTAGTTTCCTCTGTCTTCATCTCTGCACTCACTCCATCCCTCCTCCCACTTGCATGTACTCAGTCTCACACTCCTCTTGCTCTAACCCCCACTCCATGCACACATTCCTATACAATACACATTTTATTATTTTAGTCGTGTAATTGTTTTTTTTTTTTGTTGTCTTAGTTGCTTATTAGCGCGGACCTGGGGATCGAACCTGTGTTGCTTCGTGTCGTCTTGCTTCCAAGGCGCGCACGTTGCCGCTAAGCTATCCTCCTGGGACCAACATGTACCACTCCCTCTCATAACCAATACATTACCTGTAAAAATCTCTCCCACGAGCTCTCCACCAGACCGCACCCAAACAACCTACTCTCAGCACTTCCTTCCCTTACTATATATAGTGCTCTATCATTTGTTCAGTATAGTTATCACCTGCTCCAAGGGACCGATATACATCTGTCTTTTCGCAGGGGTCAGGTTACACAGGTGAACAGCTTTAAAAGGTCTCTTGACATTCAGTGCTAGAAGCTGTTTGTCTGGCGTAATGTTATTCTTTCGCCTCGGTGGTGTGTCTGTGTTGCCAGTGCATTGCGAGCTGTTTTCTGCAGTCTGCACCACATCTCTCTCTCGTGGGTCAAGTACTTCTCTGTTTACCATGTGTGTTTCAGGGAATTGTAGTTCTGTAAAATAAAATCAAGAATACTGGCCGGAATGGGGTATGGCAGGCAATGGGTGATTGATAATGTTACCCTCCACTTCCACCAAGGTACATAAAGGGGAGGCAGAGTCTGAGGCCCTCCCAACTCTCTCAACCCAACCATGCATCAGGACTGACTGAACCCCAGGTAGTTCTCCTGCCCCAGGTAGAGAGTTTCCATATCAACCCTGCCAGGGACAAGCCCAGATCTGGTCACATCTGTCACACTTTCAAGTATGTCCTTCAATTCCTGTTCTACCTCGTCCCTTGGGGGAAACAGCACCTGTCTAAGTTTTAGGGCCATGAGGTCTATAAACACATCAATGTGGAGCGGGCCTTATGAGATGCTACAGCTTGAAACAAATTCCCACCTCTCTTGATCAGGATCACCATATCTTCGAAGTACACCCCAAATGCAAAGCTGATAACCTCAAGGGCCTCTGCTGCCTTACACCCTAACAGAGTGTTCTCATGTATTTTGGTGACATACAATCAGGGATGTACCCTCCTTCAGCCTTGGCAGTCGTCTGTCACAAACGCTCCTCCTTCAAACAGGATGGGGTCTGAACCTCCTAAAGTGTACATCCTGACGCTGATGAGGTACAGTGGCGTCACTTCCCATAGAACGATATAATGGGAGTCCACCATTGAGTTAACTCAGGCACCGGTCTTGAGTGGTGCAATCATGTCTCTCTCTTGAATATTCACTGTGCACCTTGATTGGTGATTTTGCTCCCATCCTTTCCCAAGGATTGGGGAGATAAAGAATACCTCCTCCTCTTCCATTGGTGGATTTCTAAGGGGTGGGGGGGGGGTGATCCCAAGAAGGGGTTTGGACATACGGCCAGTGTCACTTGCGTTAGGCTTCAGCGGGAGTGGTGAGGTGTTCTGCCAGCAAAGATGGGAGGAGTTAATGCTTCTTTTATCCTGGCTCAGGGGCTGGGGGAGTCTGTTATAGATTTCTAGGGGGAGTCTGGCGCAGTAGCAGGTGTTGCAGGGGCTAGGCAAGGGAGGGTATAAGGGTGTGTGGGCCCGCCAGGAAAATGGGGCATCAAGTGCACTTTTCACTTGTGGGGAGAGGATATTGGGAAGTGCATAGTGCAATTGTAGATTACTTGTGCCACTACCTGGAGACCCTGAAACTTACCTTAACTGGAGCTCTGTTTACAGACCGGCACTGCGAGTCGCTCCTCGACTCTTGCCGCCGCCAGCCGTGCCACACGCTTCCTGGAGGAGGTGGAGCCACGCACGGCACGTGATCTATCACGTGACTTCGGGAACAGCCAAAAGACACAGGCTGACTCCCGCTCCGTGAATTGTGCCACTACCTGGAGACCCTGAAACTTACCTTAACTGGAGCTCTGTTTACAGACCGGCACTGCGAGTCGCTCCTCGACTCTTGCTGCCGCCAGCCGTGCAAACACGCTTCCTGGAGGAGGCTGAGCCACGCACAGCACGTGATCTATCACGTGACTTCGGGAACAGCCAAAAGACACAGGCTGCCTCCCGCTCCGTGAATTGTGCCACTACCTGGAGACCCTGAAACTTACCTTAACTGGAGCTCTGTTTACAGACCGGCACTGCGAGTCGCTCCTCGACTCTTGCCGCCGTCAGCCGTGCCACACGCTTCCTGGAGGAGGCGGAGCCACGCACGGCACGTGATCTATCACGTGACTTCGGGAACAGCCAAAAGACACAGGCTGCCTCCCGCTCTGTGAATTGTGCCACTACCTGGAGACCCTGAAACTTACCTTAACTGGAGCTCTGTTTACAGACCGGCACTGCGAGTCGCTCCTCGACTCTTGCCGCCGCCAGCCGTGCCACACGCTTCCTGGAGAAGGCGGAGCCACGCACGGCACGTGATCCATCACGTGACTTCGGGAACAGCCAAAAGACACAGGCTGCCTCCCGCTCCGTGAATTGTGCCACTACCTGGAGACCCTGAAACTTACCTTAACTGGAGCTCTGTTTACAGACCGGCACTGCGAGTCGCTCCTCGACTCTTGCCGCCGCAAGCCGTGGCACACGCTTCCTGGAGGAGGCGGAGCCACGCACGGCACGTGATCTATCTCGTGACTTCGGGAACAGCCAAATGACACAGGCTGCCTCCCGCTCCGTGAATTGTGCCACTACCTGGAGACCCTGAAACTTACCTTAACTGGAGCTCTGTTTACAGACCGGCACTGCGAGTCGCTCCTCGACTCTTGCTGCCGCCAGCCGTGCCACACGCTTCCTGGAGGAGGCGGAGCCACGCACGGCACGTGATCTATCACGTGACTTCGGGAACAGCCAAAAGACACAGGCTACCACCCTTGCGGCGTTAAGCCCGACAGGGGTGAAGGGCGCTGACTGTTTCGTGAATGTTTGGTGCTGTGGCGCTACTCTCAACTTGGAACTTGAGGAGGTGAGCTATTCATAATATAAACCTATAAACACAGTGTTTCGGTGTACTTTTGCTCTTACACATTGGGGAATCTGATACAATCGAAGCGAGACAGTACCTACACGGCTGTACCTATTTCTCCATCACTACCTCTCTTAAGAAGAAGGGTGATTAAAACCCACCAAAACCCATGGCCAAAACCAGGCAGAACAAAACTCGATATAACCTACGTAAAGGCCAAGAAGGGCCTAGGGACCTTCTACTGCAGAAAGATAATAAGAATATCAATCCTACAGAGGAGGTGGGTAGATCGATTAAAGGGACTATTCCAGCTATGTTTGGGAAAATCCACACCAAGGCAACTATCGCTGGGGATAAACCAGGAACGGAAGCCAGTAATTTTCAACCGCCATTCCAACATAATAACAGTATCTCCTTGGATAATACTAATTTTAATGATATTGACAATAATTCTCTTTTAGATCTATGCTTATCAATTCAAAAATCAATGGCCCCATTAAACAATCCCCCTACTTTATCCAACGATTGTCCACTTGTGATTGAGGCACAGGTTCTAAACGCAGCCCAGGGGGGGCAGCAAAAGCCTGGGGGACTTACTAGCCCAAGACAACCAGGCAACTCAACATCAAATCTATCGCGCTCTTTTCCTATGCGCCCCTCCTCTATTTCCTCAGTGGTGTTGTCAGAGGAACGGCTATCAACTTCCCCAAATCTCTATATAAGCTCTGAAGATCCGGAACGTATGGACAAAGGAGACAGTGGAAACTCCGAAGTCTGTAACAACCTAGCCATCATAGATCTGCAAGCCTCAGTGGCATCTCTTCAATTTGCTATGAAAATACTGCTAAAACTATGCGGGAGGATCCACGCAAACTCGATAATACAGCTGGGGTTACCTAATCCTATCATTCCCATGGGGCAAGATCTACCTAACCAACATCCCCTTAATGGAGATGAGGGACTGGATCCACAGATGGCACCCGACAATCTAGATAAATCTATAGAGAAAGCCTTGGCAATACCTCTGACAACAAAACAGCGGCGTCAACAAAGACGCCTAGCCTCAAAAAATTTGGTGGCTGAAATAGCCTCCCCTTTACCTGCCACCAACGTCCCAGCAATATGTGCTAAAAAATCAAAACGCAAGAAGCGAAAAACCAAGAAAAATGCTAAGAAAGGAATGAGGACCCTAACAAGTTGGATCATCCCGGATATATCACAGGAAATCACCAGCACGATTATAGAGGACCCGAACTCTGACCTCTCTACTAGCTCAGCTGAAGTGGACACTATGTTCGCACCAAGATGGGCAGCATAAAGTGGACAACAAGGGACCTCCTAATCCACTGGAAACAACAGAAATCGATATTCCTAATACAAGTAAAATATGCATCATCAAAAACTTAAATCAAAAGAAGAGGGACAAGTGGCTGACAAGAACGGAGGTTTTGAATAAACTGCATTTGATTCCACAATTGCGGGTAATCCGTTCGGAGGACTTCTCTTTTGTGGAACCACTTACTGTATGCAACCCCAATGTGACAGCCCTCCATTGTTGTGTCCTGGCATCTGCTCAATTGATTCGATCTCATAAACAATGTCTTTTACAGGTGGGGTGGAAGTAGACGCTTGTAAAGAGAAGGAAGATCCCTTACTTCCAAGTGCTGAGCCATTGGCAGCCCCAAATAAGAGTGGTATACCCACTCAAAAAACGGGAAAGAATGTACAGATGTCAGATATCCATAATACACTGAAATGGCTGGCAGATTCGCTGCCTCTAGTTTTACAACAATCATGAGATCAAACCCTGCTAAGTTGGAATACACGTGGTCATCAGCATTTTCTTACCAACAAGGGCTCTCTATCAATAAGTAAATATCCCATCTTTCTATTACAAGAAACTTGGCTGCTGGAGCAGACAGCCATGGACGGGTATACTATTTATCACACCCTTGCGAAGAAAGGCATACGGGGACGACCTTATGGGGGCCTAGCTATAGGGATATCCAATAAGTTGAAAAGTAGAATGATCCCAGTGGATAGTGACTATCTGTGTGCTGCTGCTTTGACCCTCAGGATTAAAGCGAGATGGGAAGAAATATTATTAATAAACATATATAATCCCCCGGGCGCAAAGCATAGGGAAAGTATACAAGATACCCTGCATAATCTCTTAAGTGATTGGAATTTAACCAACGGTAGAGATTTTGTAATTTTAGCCGGGGACCTAAATTGTAGAATCAACAGTGGTGGTGGTACAAGTAACAATCAGCTTCTAACAAGCAACAGTATATGGAATCAGGCTTTTACGGATATAGAGGGGATGTGCTGGAGGGGCTTCTTTGAATGCTGGGACCTTGAAATAATTAATGGTCGTACTAGAAACGATAGCCCTGGTAAATTCACATGGAAGAATGGGAGCAGCGAGAGCACCTTAGACTATATCTATACTAGTGTAGAGATTGCGTTAATTGTTAAAGATATGAAGGTGAGCGAATACAAATGGAGTGATCATGACCCGCTGATATTATCATTGGGACACAGCCACCCTGATGCTGCATTTGTAAATTTGGGAGACCTCGTAATTAATCATTCCCTAAATCGCATTTCCTGGTCAACGAATAATATTCTAAAGGCCACAAGGGCGTCCGAAGAGTGGGGTATCGAACAATTAAATATGTTTATGCAAAAGTCACCGAAACAAATAGAAAACTGGATAAGTAAGTTCTCTGAGTTACACCGTTCTCGTAAAATGGGCCTGATGGTGGGCAAGGCTTCAAACGAATTAAAATATGACTGTGCGATCAGAGATAGGAAACGCAAGCTTAGAGGAGACATGAGGTATATAAGAAATGGCCCTGATCCCAAAAAGGTGATTGCTCTCAAAATAAGAAAGCTGAAGACCACCTACCAAATATGGTTAAAAATACACAAAAACACAAGGAAGGTAGAGAGGTGGCAACATGCAGTCAGAATATTATGTGGTAAGAACACTCGCAAACTTTGGTCCATATTGGGGAAGGCGAAAGGGAAAACCCTACCCAGTATGGTTAATCCTATAGGATGTAATAAATGGATCTCCTTTTTGGAAACGAGAAACACGGGGAGCTGCCGTGGGACTTATATTCCCAAGGCTAGCAAACCCCCTATTCCCCCATTCTCTTTTTCTGTGGACGATCTACAGATAAGAATTAAGGCTTTAAACACCTCACGAGCCCCAGGGCCTAATGGCCTTTCTAATATGGTGCTGGGGAGTAATCCCCTTTTTTGGGCAAACCTCTTGAAAATATTGTTTGATAAGGTACTGCATGAAGGTAGTATACCGACATCTTGGCAGGCAGCCATCATCATACCTGTCTTCAAGAAAGGTAGCAGGTCCGATCCTATGAACTACCGGCTCTTATCTATGCTGGATTGCTCTGGGAAACTGTTTGCAGCACTTATTTTGAAAGAATTGCTAACATGGGTAGAGAAAGCTGGGATCTTAGATCAAGTGGTTTTAGAGCAGGCTACTCTACTTCCAACAATATATTTATTATGAATATTCTGAGAAATAAGGCTCTGTCTCGTTCAAATCCCCCTCTATATGCACTACATATAGATTTTAAGGCGGCTTTTGACTCGGTCAATCGCTTCCTTCTATGGAACAAATTGAGGATTTTGGGCTGCCCTGAACCTCTATTGTATTACTTGGAGCTATTACATTCAAATAATACTGTTCAAGTTAGGTTGGACCATCCCCCAGAGTCGAGGAGTAAAGCAAGGATGTGTCACTGCCCCAACATTGTACAACTTGTTTATTTCAGATATACCCAAATGTCTCCTAGGGATTAATAACTGTCCCCCTAAGATAGGTTCCTGCGACTGCCCACTTCTAGCTTATGCAGATGATTTGGTGATCATGGATCACACTTTTTAGTGGCATCCTGAGATCAGCCAAACAGCTATGGCGTTATGCAGAAAGCAATGAATTAGTCATTAACAATAGTAAAACTAAGCTGTTGTTATACACTGTAGGTAGAGTGGCTAGACCAAGAATGATGATGGGACCGATCGAAATTGAATATACGTATATGTATAGATATTTGGGGGTAGAGTTTGATAACAAAGGAAACTTCACTTGCATCCAGGAGCGCAAAACAAAAGCTGCCCAACTTACAGCTTTAGTCTATAAATTCACACGAGAGCAATGTGGATTCTCAATATGGGCAGCACGTCAGTTATATATTCAATGTTTGGCTCCTATGGTGACGTATGGTTTAGACCCACTGATAAATATGAACTTAGGATGGCTACAACTGATAGAGGGTAAGTTCTGGAGAAAAATCCTCGGCCTTCCACAGTGTATCCCCATGGCAATTATTAGACTCGAGCTAGGAATCTTCTCCCTTAGAGCCATGGTATTAAGAAAGAGGATGGAATTCCATATCAGACTTAATAATAAACCAACAAACAATCTATTACTGACGATCAGGGAAGATTGTGCAGCTGGTAGACAGGCTAAATTTGAAAATCAGATTCGGTCTTTGACAGAAGAAATCAGCTGGTCACCTGAATGGGGCCGGGAAAATGAGGTCCTGATCACCAGCATGCGCAATCGCCTCAACCTGTGGGATTGGCAGAATAATTTTAATCATCTTAATAGTCTGAAAAGCTATAGCTTCATTCTATTTGTGCTATATACCTATGGAAAGGCACAACTCTATCTAAATCAGTGCCCATCAGAACATCTGAGGCGGTTTATTCTATTAATGCGCCTCAATCATCTACCGATTCTATCTACCCAGGGCCCTGAACTGGGGCTAAGCCTAGCAGAAAGATATTGCAGGATTTGTGATCTCCCTACTAAACCTGAGACGGCGCGACACGTGTTGACAAGTTGTTGCAGGATGAGAACAGAGTACATTAAGTATCTGGGCAAATTTGTTCATAATACAGACTATATGGGCCAGGCAGATTTTTGGAAGCAGTGTGTTAACACATATAACCCTAAATTGCATTTAGCACTTTTTCAGGTTTGGCGAGTGGCAGTTGCTCTCATGAAATTAAACTCAAGGGGGTCTTTCCCCGATAAGTAATGACATTTTTCCTGTGCAAGTATGAAATGTTTTATTTTAATTATGAATTTGAATAGGATGTCTTGACCCGAATCCATATACAAATTAATTATTTAGAAATCGTATCAAGGATTATATCAAGATTTGGAATTGTACTGTATTTTATTGTATTGTATTGTATTCTTGCATTTTAGATATTTGATGTTAATATATGTGTAAAGTTTTTTACATTTGTTTAAAACTGTATCACATTAATAAATAATAATAATTGTAGATTACTGTTATTTGTAGACAAAAATGTGCTATGGGAGTAGTAAGGTGTTCTCTGTCTGAGCTAAGAGAGCTTCTTAAAGGGGATTTGCTTAAGTGGATGGGGCTGGATCGGGAAAGGGTTAGGTAATGGTCGAACATGAATAATTGGGGCAGAAGGTTATAGCATAGAAGGGAGAGTGGGGTTGCAATTGGTGCCAGAAGAAACTGAGGAGCTTGCCACAGTGTTTACAGACATGGCCATTGCATAAGAGATGGTGGCTAAAGGTTTGTAGGTTGCGCTGCCGGCCTCTTCGTTGATGAGCTGGTATTTGAGGAAGTTAGTCGAAATTGTTAGGACATGTAACTTGCCATGCAAGGGGTTGCGATAGGATGGACTTGCTGTTGAAAGCACTCCCACTGATGCCTTGGGCTAAGTTTCTGCACCATAGGGTAAGGTGGTTGGGGCAATGAGAGGGGTCCTCCAAGTGGGGTTTTGTTTCTGGCGGTGAACGGCAGAGTGTCTTTGTTGTCTGCCGGGAGATCAGGAGATTTGGGCTGGTTGAATGTTTCAAGACATTGCAAGCAGACGTTTTGGCTTGTATTGGGACCGGGGTGGTGACAGAAGGTTGGAGAGGCAGGGTGCACAGCAGAGGGTTCCTAGAATGTTTCCAGTTTTGCAGATTGTAGTATTTGGGTTACAAAGTTCTCGAACAGGAAGGTGAAGTGCAAGGTTTATTATGAGGGTTTTGTGGTGCAAATGGTGAGACAGTTGGCGAGGCGGCAGATGTTGGTGGTTGTAATGGGGGTCTGTCTTAGAATAATGTAGGTGGCGGATGACTCTTTGTGTTGGGGGATGGGGTGGTTTAAGGGGTGGTCAGGGAAGGAGCCTGGCTTGGAGGGGGATTGGGGTTCAATTGGGACTGTGAGGGCTCCACAGTGGGTGGTGAAATTATTGTGAAGTGTCCCCTGTAGGATGATTGGAAGGGGTGGTTGGATTATGAGGAAAGTAGAAGGGAGGACGGGAGAGAATGCAGTGCAAGATGGATGGCTAAGGATCTGTCTAGGGCTGGCAAATCGTTTGGGATTTTTTTCCAATCAATGAGTCTTTGAGTATTGACTGAGGGGGAAGAATAGCTACGAAAATGCTGGAAGGGGACCTGGGGTAAGGGGTGCATTTCGGACAAAGGTGAGGTCAGTGGCAGGAGGGTGCTGATCTTGCACTGGTGGAAGGGTGCTGGTATGGGCAGGGTAGTCGCCTATGGCAGGGCTGTGTTATGGATGCTCATTAGAGTGTCAGAGTTGAGAGGGAGGGAAGAGGCAATGTTTACGGAGTTCAGACATATTATTATGGAAGGCCGAATGGATCCAGAGGTAGGGGGGCAGGATCTTTTGTGGATAAAAAGGATGTAGCTTATGCACAGTAGTGGTGTGGGTTAAGGAAGGAGGTTAGTAATGGGGGAGCGTGAGTTAAGGAAATTGGAGAGTGGGAGTGAGCAAGTTTACTAGTTGCTTGGTCAGACTTGAGGGAGGGTAAGGAGGAAGATTGGGGATTACATGATGTATTAGAAGGTAGTGACTTTGGTATTGTTTTTGCAGGTGATAAAATACAGGGGACGCATGCTAGAGGCCTCCATTTGGGACATTTTTGGGCAGGACGGCAGGTGGGGAGGAGAATATTTTGGGACAAAGATGGACTGCACTAGAATTTGGTGGCCATACCCAGGTGACTGAGGGGGGGGCTAAGGGACCAATCTTAGGCTGAGTAATGGGTAGGGGGTGGATACTTGGTACCTAGGGTTTAATGCACATGCAGGAGAAAATGAAGTTTCAAAAACGATTTGCGGGCCCTTTTTAAGTAAAGGGTGGCATTGGATAGGACGAGATGGCAAAGACATGGGAGGTTTTTGAGGGATGTGGGATAGCAAGGTTTTGGGGAAGGAGGAGAGTAGGTACGCTGTGTTCAGGTATGGGTGGCAGTGGAGGGGATAGGGTAAGCACAAATATTGGGGTTGGCATAGCTGTTAAGTGGAGGTGGGTAGTGCTTACCGAGAGGGTGGGGCAGAAATAGCACCTCTGGGGAGGGCTTTAAGATGCCGGGTGCACAGCAAGGTCAGGCAGTTGGGTTAAGGTATACAGTTATGCTATTGTTAAGGAGAGAGGTTAGTTCTGTTTGGAGGGACTGGCTAGTCCGGGAGTACAGTGAGGCGGGAGGTACTGGCAGAAGGAGATCGCAGCGGCAGCACGCAGAGAGGGAGAGCGGAATAGTTAGGCTGTTGGGGGGGGTGTAAGGTGAGGTTTACAAGAGGGATGGGTTAGGGTTTTCAAGAGCTGTGTTTATGTGATTTGGTTTAGTCTCTGACGCCAAAGAGCCAGGTTGGCAGTTGTTCGTAATCTGGAGACTGTCAAATTAAAGCAACCATTTCCACTTTATGCGAGTCTTGGTTGTTGCTGTGCTGTTCAGCCCAAAGAAGGTACAGTGTGAAACGAACTGTCTAAAGAATTCTGAAGGCGGCTTTAGGTGCTAGAAGCTTTTCTTTATACATATATACATGACACTTTCATGTTGCCTTCAGTATTGTCCCATGCAGTGTTCACATTGCCCTAGCATTGCTCCATGTCAGTTTCACATTGTCCTTAGAACATTGTCCAGTGGTTCTTTTGCGTTTCCCACAGAAATTCCCCACACCACCTTATTATTGCTCCAAGAATTGCCCTAAGCCATTAGCCAAGTTGCTGTAAAACCATTCCCCATATCACTTTGACATTGTGCCCAGAACTATTTCATGCCACCTTAGCATTGCCCTCAAACATTTCCTCACAGCACTTTAACATTATCCAATAACTGCCCATTGCCACGTTGACATTACATTCAGAACATTGCCCGATTGTATTTTTACCTTTCCCCAAAAGTTAACCCACAGGACTGAAACATTTTCCAAGAAAAATGCCTAATGCCACTTCCACAATATTCCAAAAGCATTTCCCCAATTCACTTTCGCATTGTTCTAGAATTTCCCTAGCACATTCATTGTAATTCTACAATTGAAGCATATTAGTTTCAAGTTGGTTGCAACACATTACCTTATGGCACCCAATGCCCCCAGATTGGCCCCACTGCCTCTCACTATTGCCCTGAAATTGCCCTTTACACCTTGCACATTGCCCATAGTCACTTGCACATTTTCCCCAAATGATTTTCCCATGAAAGGTTCACAGGGCACGGTGCCACAATTAAATTGCCAGAGAAATAACACAAGCCAAATACCTATTGCCACCAGAACATTGATCCATGACAACTTTGCATTGCCCACGACCAATTTTTCATTGTCCTATGTCACTTTCCTATTGCCCTAGATAATAATAAAATAATAATAATAGATGTGTGCCAGATCACTTTCTCATGGTCCCAGAATGTTACCTCATGAAATTTTACTTTGCTCCGGTATTACCACACCTCTTTCATGATACCCACAAAACTTTGCCCCATGGCACTTTTACTGACTCCATTTTCCCCATGCTGCTTTCACATTTTCCTAAGAGCATTTTTCCATAGAAATTCTGCATTTCCCACAGAAGTGATAACGTCCTCTTTATTGTTTCCCTCCTAATATTGCCCATGGCACTTTCAGATTGCCCCATAATGGTTCTTGGCCATTTTCACATTGACCCCTGAATCAGCCCAACACAATCCTTACTAAAACAAAAAATATCCAACAAGCCATAGATCACTCATACATTTTTCCAACGTTGGTATTACATCGGGTCATGTAGCAAACAGGCAGAACCATGTTAAGGGGGTATGATCAGTATTTGTTTTAACTGGGTTCAAATTACTGCATTACAAGTCCATTGGCCAGTAAGACACACGTCACTGCCCTTCAGAGAGAAATACTGATGTCAGACATGACTATTACGAATGTCGATCGGGAGGTATTAGCGACAATGGGACAGTGAAATTTGCAATATTGACCTTCAGGAAAGAGATCAGAAATAATGAGTGCAGGCCAGGATAAGCAATGTTGACCGCAGTCAGTATGATCACTAATGACTACCTGACCGTGTTAGCAATGCTGCAAACAGTTAGGCAATAATCCGTAATGCTATAATGATCAACTGTTAGGAGAGAACCAATATTGGGAGGGAGCTTATTAGCATCATTGACCATATGAAGTTTTATCAATATAGACCACCAGGCATGAAGATCGCATGCATTATTAGCAATAATTACAAAGGAGACAACTTAGACATTGGGCCTCATTACGACCCTGGCGGAATGGGTTAACGGGTGCCGAAAATGGATGCGGACCCGTTAAACCCATTCCGCCTGATTACGAGGTCCCCTCGCGGGACCCGGTAAGGAGCTAACAACGGCCCAGTCGTAATCGGCACATTGTTAGCTCCCTACACCCATTCCCATTTGAGCCCTATGGGGGCTCGAATGGGAATGCGGAAGGTCCGGGCCTGGGTTCCCTGAGGGAGGAATTACCGGGCCCTCCAAACTCGGAATGGCCCGGTAATTCAGGGAACCCAGACCCGGTTTTGGAGGCAGCCATGCCGCCAATTGCGGCATGGCTACCGCCAAAGCCGTAATGAGGCCCATTGTTTGCTAAGGTATCCAATTCAACGTCACCACATTTGCCTTCACGTAAACAACCTCACACTTCCCTGACAGGTATATGCACCCCTTTCATCACAACCCCACACCATACATGCACGCCACCCCACAAGAGCCCCACAGACACACTCTCAAACTACAGCCACTTAAATGCCCTCCATTCACTTTATCCCCACACAGGGAAATCACACACCTCCATCAATAGCCCGAGGGATATCTTCAGATGCAATCACCAACAGAGACACAATGGGCCTCATTACGTGGTAGGCGGTAGCCATGGTGCTGTTAGCGCCATGGCTACCCCCTTACTGCATTCCGGGTCTGTGTTCCCGAAATAGGGATTTACCGGGTCATTCCAATCTTGGAAGACCCGGTAAGTCCCCATTCCGGGAACCATTCCACATTCCCATTCGAGCCCCCATAGGGCTCAATGGGAATGGGGATGGAGCTAATAACGGTTCCGCAATTTGCGGTACCATTATTAGCTCTGAAGTCCCTTAACAGGTCCCTTCCATAATGCATGGTAAAACCAGGCGTTAAGGAAGGGACCCGCTAAGGGACACCGGAATAGGGTGCTAAGGGATTACCGGCACCGGTGCCCTTACCGGTGCCGGTAATCCCTTACCGCCTACCGCGTAATGAGGCCCATTCTAATAATCTACTCACTTCACAATTCACACAGGTGTAGTGTGACTCTCCCACCAGTCAGCCAGGCACATTACCAGAATCTACACACCCGTCTAGAGACAGTTATCTTCCAACATTCACCATTTACACTCTCATACAGTCAGTCCTAGAGAGAAGGGGCATATGAGTTTACTCCCGAAAAATAGGCAAATACTAAAATAGAGAGAAAAAATGCTCCCAACAAAAAGTAGGAACCTGACACATACAGTGCCTGTCCCCTGCATTCCCCCGCAAGCTGCATGGATATGTGTGCACGAGTAGCTATTACTGCTGGATCTGAAGAGGTAACAATGTATCTTTTAATGTGTATGAATAACTAATTGCACAGAAATATTATTACAGCAACATTTCGATTTTTGGTTTAAAACAGATTTATTTATTTTTAACTTCAATTTTTATTCGCTTTTTCTTGACATTAGGAACATCAACAAAAGCAATACATCTTACCAAGACCTATGTTCCCTTTTCAACTCTCCCCCTTACCCCTATCCACTACTGATCCTATGAACTTGCACTGTACAGAGATACAGAACATATATCTTAGGACGCACGCGTAATCAAATTTGGAAGATGGCACATTCGGAGACCCACAATGTAAAATACGTAAGACTCTCTCCGCATTGGACCAAACTGCTCACTAGTTTGTAAGCTTGTTTTAATACTATATAGAACGCTTCCACGCCGTCATTCATTATTGCAGTGAGCTTCTCTAGGATGAAAATATCCCATAGTTTATTCATCCAATCCGTTTTTGAGTGGGCTGATTTACTTTTCCATCTTTGAGCAATTACCACCCTCCCAACTCTTAACAGAGCCTCCCACATTATCGGAAGTGGGGTACCATCCCTGCTATCCCCTGGAACACCCAAAAGTATTTACAGTGCTTCAAGGTTCAAAGATATTCCCACAGTCTCCTTCCTCCAGCTAATGACCTCAGCCCAGAACACTTGGATCTTAGGACAAGTCCACCATAGATGATATGAGGTACCCTGCTGGCCACATTCCCTGGGCCGAGGGAGGACACTCCAGAGACCATTATTGAAAGTTTCTGGGGAGATAAGTGCCAGGAATGTAGACGTTTGAAATTATGTTCCATTGTAGAAGTAATACGGTTTCTGTGACACACAATCTCGTAGACCTTTCCCCATGTATCCTCAGTTATGTCCAATCCAGTTTGTGTGGCCCAATATTATTTAAAGATTTGTCTCCCTGCTGTCACCATTGCTCTGTACATCTTGGATACAATAACCTTTTCTGGAGGTGGCATCGTTAATTGCTTGTTCGTAGCCTGTCTATGGCAATGAGATTTTGGGGAGCACTCTGGGATCTGCACATATACCCTGTAACCGCAGATATTCAAAAACAATAAATACACCACCCCCTAGCATTTCTTTCACTGTCTCGGAGTCTTTAAATTGTCCCGTCTCAAAGAGTTGCCCCACCCTCTCCAGGCCTCAATCTCACCATAGTTGTGTGTGTTTGAAAGCCTTTTTGCCCAGGTGGAGTGGCGTTCCGCACAGCAAGCTCAGAGGGGATTGCAGGTCGAGAGCCGTTCGTTGGGACAATAATTCTTCCATAATGACAATAGAACCTCTAACGATGGGTGATTCCTAACCCTTGCTGGGATGATTTAGGCCCTTATTCACTGGGCATTTTCCAATGGGGTCTTGCCATTATAAAACACTTCTATGAATTAGGCCCTGAAGTTGGGGCCCATAGCAGCTCTCTAACTTGCCTGGGGTGGGTGTAATAGTCCTCCAAGGACGTACAATATGTGCCCATGTCGTCCCTCATGTGTTCTAACAAGATAAGCAATGTGGTAGCCTTGTAGTAGATGTACAAAACTGGGAGTCCGAAACCTCCAAAGTCTCTGGATAGGGCCAGGGTGGTTCTTTTGACCCTGGGTCTTTTCCCTTGCCAAATAAATGTGGATATCATCGAATTATGTTTCTTATAGAAGATATTAGGGAACGGTGATAGGATGGCGGTGAACAGGTATAGTCAACGCAGGAGGACAGTAGTTTTGATAAATGTCATTCTACCGTACCATAAGAGGGTCAGGAAGGCCCAACGGTTGAGGTCACAGCTAAGATTGTTAATTGCAGGAGTATAATTAACATCACTCAACTGATCAAGATCTCTAGGTAGTTGTATCCCAGGTAGGTAATTTCTTTAAGTTCAATTCTGATCCCTCCCAGTGGTTCCAGGTCTTCCATGGGGGGAGTGATTCAACTGTAATGGCATGACATTGAACTTAGATCCATGTATTTTCAGGGCTGAGAAATTCCCAAAGGAGGCTATCTGATCTAGCTATCTTGGAAGGTATCTAGGTACATCAGTTAGGTAACATAAAATGTCATCTGCAAATAGGGAGAGTTTGAAATCAACTTTGCAGCATCGTATCCCTGCGAACCAGGGTTTTCTCTAATTGCTATTGGTAGGGGTTCCATAGTATGCACATATAAGAGCAGGGAGATGGGGCAGCCCTGCCTAGCACCTCTAGTTAGATGGAAGGCGTTTGAGATTATACCATTCACTAGTTCCTTGGCCGTCGGATCTGTATATAGTGTTGAGATCTACCGCCGAAGGTTAGGGCCGAAGCCCATTTTCTACAGTATTGTTCTTTCCCCATGTAGGACCATTCAATCTGGTCAAAAGCCTTTTCTGAGTCCATGGAGACTAGGTATATGTCTAGCTTCTGCTCTTGTGCGATGTGCATTAAGTCAATTGTTTTCCTGATGTTATCCGCATCCTGCCTCCCGGGGATAAATCCCACTTGATCCCTATGAATAAATGTTGGTGAACTGGGAGACTAAAGCCTTTTAAGACGAGGTAGCAATACCCTTGAGATGAATGGGGATGCAGAAGTTACTCAAACATCAATAATCGAAATGACTCAGGTAGTTGGCAAAAGATAACTGTTTTAACATCAATTATCTAAAACAGGGAGTACAACGGACGTCAACGGATGTCTCCGCGCAAAGTTTCTCAAAGCATCTTAAATAAAAAGCGTTCTTTTTTAACCTACGTATTTACTAACATCATCCTAAGTGGCAATCTACAAAAACCTAGTGGCTATTGTGATTGGTTGTAAGGGAACATCTAAGTATACATTCCATACTAGTCTAAGAAAGTGAAAGAAAGTGATAGGCTTCTTAACATCAGATGGGGCAACTAAACCCTCCCCTCAAACAGGTCACTATGAACGTCAGTAAATACACAACGTCCCATTGGTTACACAATCTATAGGACCCTTAATCACTCTGCTCTCTACAAATGGTTGGTATTTTTTTTTTTTTATTATTTTTTTTTTTTATTATTTGTTTTAGCTGGTAAACCAACTTTTCAAATATTTACACTCATTATCATATTTGTAGTTACATGTCTATACTTACAACAATAAAAGAAAGTGAATTATTCTTTGTATCTCATTGCAAATCATTACAAGGCAGCATGAAACAGCGAAATGTATAATGTTATGACTACCAGATTGCCATTCACTTTACATAGATACACGCAGACTTCGTATCAGGGAATATTTGATTAAGAAATTGCACAATTGCAAGCTGTATTGTTAATCTTGGGTTAGAGAATAAGAGATTCCATAGCTGTCTGTGACTAGTACCACTATGGACCAACAATTTATTTCCAAAGCATTTTGCTCTAATGTTATGTAGGGCAGGGCATTCAATTATAAGATGTTGCAATGTTTCACATTGTCCTTTATCATTACAATGCCGACAGAAATTCCGATCCTTTGATATTGCTCTCCTTCTATATAAAATCTCATTAGTTTCATATTGATTTAGTCTGAATCTTAGATATCTCTGACGACATGCAGGAGATGGGTGTTTTAGTAGATACTCTGATGTTACCCCATACCTTTTAACACCAAATGCTTCGGAGTTAAAATCTTTAAGTTTTGAGCAGATTGCCATGTTGAAAATCCAGTCTGCTTGATGAATTTTGTTTTTTGCACGATCAGGATTTGTCAATAGGAGCTCGATCGTTACTGAAGCATCAGCAATCGCATTTAGCGTATGATTTTTCCACTTCAAAGGCATACCAATTTTGGTGGTTAATAGATTTTGGGCCAATACATGTAGAAGGCTACATTTCCCCATACTACCCAACATTTTTCGGAGAAAAGCACATTGCTTCCATATTACATGGGTATATAGGGAGATCAGACCCAATTCATATCGCAATATGGCCAAAGGTGTGCCTGGCGAAAGTGTTAGAACTTTTTTCCAAAATCTAGCTTCTATGCTATCCCAAAATTTACGATTTTGTGGAGCCAGGGCCTCAACACCATATAGCAGAATTGGAATTACTTTGGCCTTGTAGAAGTGCACAACATGTTTCACTGTGAATTTCCCATATCTTCTAAGAATGATTTTTGCTTGTGAGATCAAGGAGTTTAACTTCACCCTAGTTTCAGCTGTCATGGTACTTAGGGTTTTTTTATATTCAATATAAACTCCAAGATATTTATATTTGGCGACTCTGGTTAATACACAATTTTGAAGGGACCACTCCAAGTGATATTTTTTTGTGAAGTTGTTCTTACACACTAATATTTGGGATTTAACTGTGTTGATCACAAGATTGTTTGATGTGGCATATGTGCCTAGTTGATTTAGCATGTTTTGTAAGCCTATAGGTGTACAGGATAACAGCACTAGATCATCTGCGTATAGTAGATAGGGAACCCTTTGAGAGCCTATACGAGGTGCATCTGTTACACAATCCCTTAGTACGGGGCCTATATCCAGAATGTAGAAGTTAAATAGAAAAGAGGCAAGAGCACAACCCTGCTTCACTCCTCTGTGGGTCTGGATGGCAGGTGATAGTCTACCACCCATGTTTAATTTAACTCGCATAGATGTAGAGGTGTGTAGTAATGCCACTAGATTTGTGAGAGAAGTTGGGCACCGATGCTGTCTAAGTTTGGTTATTAACATATTTCTGTCAATATAATCGAAGGCGGATTTGAAGTCAATGAAACCCAGATATAAGGGGAGTCCACCATTTGCTTGCTCCGATTGAATCATTGAGAGTGCTAAAATGTTCGGTGTTGTGCCCATGCCTTTAACGAAGCCTGACTGAAATAAGTCTCTTAGACTGTTTTGATCTACCCACTCATTGAGCTCTTTTAGTATTATTCTACAGAATATTTTCGCCGGAGCGTCCAATAAAGAGATTGGGCGATAGCTCGTTGGTAATTGGCGGTCGCCTTTTTTATAGATCGGAACTGTAACGGCTTCCGTCCATGTTTTGGGTAATTTCTGATGTTTATTTATTGTGGCGAATATCTTGTAGAGAATTGAGCTCCAAACTTCAGGATGTTTTTTCATTAGGGTGTTTGAAATCCCATCAGGGCCTACTGCACGCGAGTTGCTAGAGGTCATGATTAGATGTTTAATTTCCTTCTGATCAATATTCAACCAAAACCCCATCGCTTCTTGTTCATTTAGTGTCGAGATCGTGTTTATAGGTAGGGCATATAGGGATTGGAAATGATCTACCCACTGATGTGCTTCAACCACTGTGGATTGGAGATCTAACTGTCGGGTTTTAATAGTTTGATTTAATATTGCCCACATTTTTGAGATGTTTTTATCAGCCAGAGTCGACAACATAATGGCTCCATCTTTTTGATAAAGATTTGCTCGATGTCCTTTGACCCAGTTATTGTAACTCAAACGTGCTTTTTTAGTTAGATCTAGTTTAATGTCGAGACGAAGCCTTGCTAGACTTCTTACCTCGGCACGATAAGCCCTTTTCCTAGTGAGTATAGAACTGTCAAAAACATGAATATGGCTCTCTCTTTTGGAATAACCCGCCTTCTGTTGGCTGAATAGCTGCATTGTGTTACTATATGTCAATCCTATGTCGGAGGATTGCCAATTAATAGAGTTAGTTGAATCGTGTAGAATTTGATTAAAGTGCCATAAGGCGTTCTCTGACCATCAGAGTCGATTCTTACCACCATTTACCACCATACAACCGCCACCTATTTGCTCTGGTTCAATAACCTTAGTTTTGGCCATGGTCTGCCAACTAGCACACAACATATTATGGTCACTTAACACAGATGCGGACACACTAAAAGAGCACATTGCTGACCATAGGGCACAATTTACATATATATAGTCAATTGTAGATGTAGAGTTTCCTCTCTTCCAAGTTGGTGCAGGGGGCATGTCAGTATTAAATGCACCATTCAGCATTTGCAGGTTTCTGTGAGTAACCATTGTGTTCCATTGTAACAGTTTCTCACTCTTATGTGTCCCATCTGCTGCCAAGCAGTTCATATTCAAATCCCCTGCTAAGATAAAGTACAGGATCTTATCATCCGCGGATACAATGTCAAATATCAAATTCAGGTCCCTAAAGAAGCACTCCGTAGTAATAGCTGCTGGATTCCAATATATGATCAGAATTGCGTAGGTGTCACCGTTGATCACCGCTCTTATAAGAAGCATATGCGAATTCGGCATGGCCCACATCTGTGACGATGTTCTCGGTTCATCCTTTACCGCCACCAGCAGGCCAGCCGTAGGTCTGCCTATAATGGACTTCCTAGCTGGGTTCAAGTGTGTTTGATATCCTGTCCAGAGTATTGGACTTAGTAACCAGGTTTCTTGCAGCAAGATTATGTCGAATTTTCTTAGGCCACTCTCATTATTATTCAGCAAATGTTTGAATCCCCGCGAGTTCCAGCTCACCAAAGTAAGGGGGGATAACTTTGTCAGATTAAATAGCTAATTTGAGTTACTATTACAATTGCATACACACATCTTCCTGTCATTTGACAGTTGATTTAAATCTTGGCCATTTGCCACGCCAGTTTTTGCCCTTGGCATAAGTTCTACAATACTTGACGTATTAGGTTCTAATGTGTCGTCCATTTCTGTATCCAGCTGAAAACCTAGATCGAATAGTGAGTTCTTCGCCTGCCATACCAGATTACGAATTGCTCTGGATTGAAACCACACTCGAACTGCATTTAGGTTCTGATTTAAGATAAATTCCACCAAGGTTAAATCCGCTGAGCTTATGTCTTCGAGCAGCGGTATGTCTGAGAAGATTGCTAGTATCGCTCTTCTGTTCAGGTCATATTGCGTGCATGGTGCTGGTCTACATTTCACAATCATAGAACACAGTGCCACTCGAGGAGTGACTTTTCCCATTCCCAACATATCTTGTGTTTTGACAGTTTTTGTAGGTATCACATTGATCGTTTTCTCTTTTGTGTTCGCAGCCAAATCCCCTAGTGCATTTTTAATCAGCGTTAAGACATCTTTTGAAAAGTCTGTAGGTAAACCCAATGGTGGGAGGGAAGTTAAGTCAGAATCGGGCGTGGGGATGGGAATCCTTAAAGTGTTTGCATTTAAGTTTGTAGCGCTGGTCACTGATATTGCTGCTCCTTGGATCATTGGGACAGTCCCTCCAATTTCAATTCCCTTCTGTGCTTGGTTCCCAAATTCCACGGATTTATCAGCATCATTATGTGATTTATGGAGGTTAATTGATGAAGTTGGGTTTGTGAGTGGAGGAATGGAGAGACCTTGCATGTAAGCATCTACTGCTTTCCTAATTTCAGATCTATGGGCCTTTGCATCTTCCCCACTATTCCATCTTGCTTCCATGATGTCATTTGTACTTCTCGTTCTCACTGTCGGCTCTGCCTCCAGACACTGGCCCTCATTACGACCCTGGCGGAAAGCGACTGACCGGACCGCCACAGCGTAAATAGCGTTTCCGCCATTGCACGATGGAGCAAAGTGCGGCCCATTCCGACCCATCGGGCACGAGCACCACGCCATGGCGGAAGTGCAAAGTCCGCGATGGCGGAAATGACCCCAAAACGGCCCACACCGCCGCCGTACGGCGCCCTAGGTGCAATACCGCCACCCATCATAGCGGACACCGCAGTGAGCGCCAACCGGAAAGTACGGCGACCGTAAATATACGGAAACGGAAGTAAAAACATGGGCCCGGAACGGGAAACAACACCCCGTACACCTATAAAACCACAAAATACACACAACCACTAAAAACACCACCCTGAGACACATCCCAACCCGTCATCCACCCTAGTGAAACCAAGAAAAATGGGAAAAGCAGCGAAGAAAGCGTGCGACCGCAAGCGGCAGGTCCACTTCTCCCGTGAGGAACTCACCGTACTCACAGAGACCCTCCAGGAGAATGCCGCCGCCGTCTTCTCCACGCAAATGACCAGGACGGCACTAGCGAACAAGAAGGCCATATGGGCCCTGGTGGCACAGCGGGTAAGTGCGGTGGGGACCGCACCCCGCAACCCACAGCAATGCAGGAAGCGGTGGGACGACCTGCGGATACGCGTCCGTAGCATACTTTCTGCCAACCGCAACATTGCCACAGCCACCGGGGGAGGGTCGGAATCACCCATCAAGTTGACCCCCTGGGAAGAAATCTGTGCCTCCACCATTGGAATGGAGAGCATAGAGGGAGTCGGAGGGATGGAGAAAGGAGTGCAGACATCCGGAGAATCAGGTAAGTGGCCCAAATAAAACCATGCCAAATCCACAATGTCCAATCATGTGACTCACATGTGTCCACATAGCGCAACAGCAACACATGGCCAGGAGAACGTCCACACACATTGGCCTGATAGCGCACTTTAAAACCGCAATAAATACATAAATAATTAAAAACCCCAAAAACACCCACTACACGTGCAGCAGGCACACCCTAACTGCAGGCTGCCAAACAACTGCACCCTCACTCCACACACAAATGAAAGCACCTCCAAGGCCCCGACCCAAATCACCCTCAGCTACCACCCCAATGCATGTGATACATTGCCATTCCAATTCCCACAGACCCATTAATAACGCTCGCCCTCCTTTACTCCACCACAGGGTCCGATCCAAACGACGAGCTCCAGGACACCCCTACCAGCACACCTGCAAAGAGGGCCAAGACCGACGGCCAAAGACCCTCCACCTCAGCTGCACGCATCAAGACACGGCAGCAGCACATATCAAGTGGCAGCACACAGGAGGGAACATCAACAGGCACCCCAGCAGCCAGCATGCCCACAACAGCACCACCACAGGTCCCCCCAATGGATGCCACAGAAGGTACTGCCTCTGGTGGCAGCAGCACCATAGGTGACACCCCATTAATGGCAGCATGCTCCGACACAGAAGACGGGGATGTCGAAGTCAGATCCATCCATGACCTGTCCCAATCCCCCTGTCTGTTCCATCCCGTACACCATGAGGATACCACGCAGGGGCACCCACAAGACGACGACTGGCCATCCCCCACAAGCCCTGTGGCAGGGCAACATGAGGCGAACAGCCCCTCTGTGACACCACCGCAAATGGCCATGGCCCAGCAGAGGCAACAGTCCCTCGACCAGTTAATCGTGCAACAGCAGCAACTGGCCACGCTCCTCAAGGACCATGCCGATGGATGTGGGGGCACTAAGGCAGACATAGAAACATCAACTGAGACACTTAGGGCACAAATGGAGAGTAGCACCGAGAGCCTGAGAGTCCAAATGGAGAGTAGCACCGAGAGCCTGAGAGTCCAAATGGAGAGTAGCACCGAGAGCCTGAGAGTCCAAATGGAGAGAAGCACCGAGAGCCTGAGGGGGGAACTGCATGCGACGTCCAAAGATGTATGTGCCGAACTTGCCGCAGTGCGCCGTGTGCTCACTGAGCTCTCACAAACCCTTAGGGACATGCATGGACGTGAGCAGGCAGAGACATCATCCGTAGCAAGTTCCGTCCAGGGCAGCCCCCAACGTAGATCTGGGAGGAACCTGCGCTCCACAGGCAGGGGTGCCCCTGATACCCGCAGAGGGGGCTTGCAATAGCGACTGCCCACTGACAATGAGCATCTTTGGACACTGGTTTTCGGGGGGGAGGTAGGAGGGTGGAGGGGGTGTGTTGGGCTCACTTGGGTGGCGGGTCGATAGGGTGTTCAACATGATATCACATATGCCATAAACAATGCACGATCAAACAATGAGATGTGTGGACAATGATCTTTGTGTACTAGGCCATCATAGGCGTACAGTCCATATTGTGCATGTACCAGACACACACAGTGCCACGAGTCCCGTGTCCATGTATCAGCCACCAGGCGTGAGTGCTAGAAGCATGCATCTATGAGATGCTGACGAATTTCACGGCCCTCCTGTGCCTCGCAGACTCCTTGAGGTGCTGCCACATCCCCACCCTCATCATGACCATCTTCAGGTGCTTGCAGTTCTGCGTCAGGGGGCATGGGCACATTTCTACGTACGCACATGTTGTGGAGCATGACACATGCCATCACCATCTTTGCAACCTTCTCATGGCGGTACAGGAGTGCCCCGCCAGACCTGCTGAGGCACCGGAAACGAGTCTTCAGTAGGCCGAATGCCTGTTCAATGACTACACGGGTACGTGAGTGGGCATGGTTGTAGTCCTCCTCATGCTGGTCCCGTGGGTTCCGGACTGGTGTGAGGAGCCATCTCTTCAGTGGATATCCGGCATCACCTGTATGTGGACGATAAACGAATTATGTGGAATGCCATTGCTACGTACGCACCCCCCCCCTTCCTGCCAGGTCATTGCCGCATCACATACCCCACATCATCATGCATGAAATGAGACTCACCGAGTAGCCAGGATCTGTTCCCTGCGTGTCGCTCCATGTAGCGTGGTATTGTAGAGTTCCTCATGACCATAGAATCATGGGTTGATCCAGGGAATCGGGCACAACAATGTGTAATGATCCTGTTGGAGTCACACACCATTTGTACATTCAGTGAATGAAATTGTTTTCGGTTGCGGTACTGGGCCTCCATGGCATGTGGGACGACCAATTCCACATGGGTGCAGTCGATGGCACCAATGCAACCCGGTATGCCGCCAAGTGCATGGAATCCCAGTTTTGTGTTGGTAATTTCCTGCTCCGAGCGTGGTAGAGAGATGTAGTCGTCTGCGTGCTGCAGGAGGGCATCGAGCACTTGCAATAGTGTCCGTGAGAACAGTGGCTGAGAAATGCCATGCAACTGTCCGACTGTGTGCTGGTAGGTGCCTGTGGCCAGGAAGTGGAGTACAGACACCACCTTCAGTAGGGGTAGGATGGCGGTTGGGCTATCTATCATGCTGACAAGGTCAGCCTGTGTCATGTCCACAATGGCGGCTATGGTGTCCCGGTCCAAACGGTAGAGGGTGTGGATCTGCTCATCAGTGAGGTTGAACGGATGTGCTCGGAGGCGTGGGATTGCGGGCTGCCTGCGTGGTGGTAGTGGCTGTGCTGGCAGCCCTTGCTGGCCCTGCCTTGCCCTCCTCCTCCTCCTGCGTCTCCTCTGTGCGGCCGGTTGTAGTTGGTGTTCGTCTTCTTCTTGGAGTTGGAGTACTTGCAGTGCTATCAGGTCCCCCAGGGCCAACATCGCGAGTCCTGCCGGTAGCATTTCGGAGTGGGTGTGGTTGTGGGAGGAGACTGGGTGTGCAATTTATGTGTTTTCAGGCTGTATGGCCTCCACCTGTGGTGATTCATTCCACCTGTGCAAGCTGCTCTCCCCTTTGGGCGAGCACGTCCCGCACACAACGCTGCAATTCGAGGAATGGCATCTTGCTATTACAATCATGTATTAGTACCCGATGGCCGTGTAACATTGGTTGATATGTTCATTCGGCTATGGTCCCATTGTTTCACATGCATTCTTTGCAGTCGCGGTCAGACTTGTGAAGGGTCAGTGGAACGTAGTACTCGAGTAACGGTGGACCCTCATGCATCACTGTACCGAGGTTCACCGACGGGCGGGGCCTCCCATTTGTGAGTGAAGGCAGTTGCCATTTTCACACACAGCCGCACTAGATGGATTAATTTGTGATTTCAAGCGGCCACAGATGCCTTTTCGACGTGATGTTGCAAATGAGGAATTCGAAGGGCGGCGCTTTCGGTCTTCAGCTAGCGGCGAGGAGATGCCCACAGGTCTGACTGCAAATATAACGTTCTATTGTTCAGTGTCCTTGGGACAGGGGCCATGGCGAGGATGCAATGATTGATATGAATAGTTTGGGATGCGCAATAGCGAAGTGGACGATGAGGCCGGACGTTCCCAAATACATGTTACTTCACAACACTGGAATTACGGGCTGGGGCACAGTGGATTTTGCAGGCTGCATAACGCACAGACTCAATGGAATTCTCACATGTTATGTGAGTATGGTAACAGGCGTTCTCATTACGGGATGAGGGAATGATGAATGGATGCATGGGCAGATAATTTGATTAGGTGTTTGCCATGTACAGGGCTTCTTGGAATCTGTCCGCCTCCCCTGCGCTATGTGATGCAGGGCTGCCATAGTGGGACCATCGTCTATCTGGCCTTGTTGAGCCCTCCCTGTCTCGACGCGCCTTCAGACACTTGTGTCCATGCACGTTACCAATCCCATCTGATGGATTCTGTTTTCACAGACGCATGCACAGGTACACTCGTTTGTGATGGTGTTTTCACCTCGATATGGATAGTTATGAGTCGCAAGTGGTTTTGGGGTGGTGATGATCCTTTGGAGTGGGCTAGCATGCATATGGCTGTGGATTTAGTGTGATCATTGAGGTGAGTTGTTCGGATGTAGTTCTGATGGCCATTCTTTTCTTTTTCTTTTCTTTTGGTTGACAGGTATCTCCTCCCCTTTTGCCACTGCCATCTGTATGCCACTCCTGCAGATGGGTTTTACTCCCGACACCTGCTGCTTCGTGTTAATCAGTGGAGCAGCATTACGATCTTATGGGACGATCGCCAATGGGCCACATGCCCTTACGCAGTACTAGTGGCTCGGAGCAACATTTCGGCCTTTCAGCTGGACTAGTGCCTCCCTATTGGGACGGCCCTGCGGTTCTAGGCGCTTCCATGTTGCCTTTTCGTACGGAATGTAGCCCCTGTGTACCATGAAGGAACAGGGCGTCACACAAGAAGTAGCTGGTCATTTCTTGCGGATGCAGCCCACAATGGTGAAATGTGTTTTGGAGTTCATGGCCTAATGGCTGTATGGGCTTGGTGAATTTGTTGTGCATTAAATTTCTATTCTGATATGGGCCGTGTAGCGTTCTTCTTTGCAAGTGATGTGGCATATTCCTATTTGGGGAGCGATGTATTGTGAGGAGATCTGCATTGGGTTCCAGCTTCGAAGTATAGTTGCGTGGTACTGTGCTGGGCGCGTTTGCCTACGAAGCCCAGTGAGGTCAGGGGTGAGGGCTGCCAATATGACTGTTTGGATGATGTCATGCTCAGGGGCGGGGGATTAGGTTTTGTGTGACAGATGCCGGTCAGCCAGGTGGATTGGTGGAATGATGTGATTATCGGAATATTGCTGGTCACAGGTGCCTGTGTTTGCGTGCGTTTCTTGGTGGGAGACTGAGGTCATGTCCATTGGAATAGCTTCTGTGTTCGTGCCATCTGTGCCCTGCAGCTCCCATTGGCCCCTCTTGTGATTCTTTTGTTCGTTGGCATGCATGGGTGACTTGTACATTTCACTGGTTGCATTGTGACTTCGTTGCACCTACGGGGAGTTGTACTATGTGGCCAGGGAGCGGTGTACAGGCACTCAGTGGGGCCGTTTACGGTTGATTCGCGATGCCGTACTTCTCACCATGGCGGAATGGTACTTTCCGCCGTGCTTGATGGCGTTAAGTACATGTCCGCTAGGGTCGGAATTCGCGTACCCTTGCGCCATGGTGCTAATTACGGTTTGGCATGGCGCGCGCGCGCGTACTTGGTGCAGTTAGCGTTGGCGTTCACTACGGTGTCGCTAATGGCATCGTACTTTACGGTGACGGGTCATAGTCGCACCGAGCGCTATTCGATGGCGGTATTGCATTTCCGCCATCGTTTTTCGCTTTCCGCAAGGGTCGTAATGAGGGCCACTGTAAGCTCTGTGACTCCCTATGTGAGATTACTTTTATCAAAGCGTCCAATGGTGAGTAAGGTTGGGCTCTGGCTCGCGAGCTCGCATCTGTATTATTATTTGGCTCACAGTCACTCGGTACAGTTGGAATCTGCCGGGTATTATTTTTCTTCAAGAAGATTGGCGCAATCTTCACACTTGAATTTCTTACCACCACATTTTCACCCGCATTCCGTGACACATTTGCTCTCAACTTTTGTTTGCCTTTCAAAAATATGGGGGCCAAAGGAATTGACTTCTTTGGTTTAGATGGTACATGAGCTATAACTGGTTTATACAACAGATTTTCTGTTTGAGATCCCTTCGTAAGCACATTACGTCCAGCCATAACTTTAATAGTGCTCGATGTTTCTTTATTATCATGAGCAGATTGAGGAGGATTTATGTGTTTATATTTACTCTGTGAATCCCCTCCCTTCAATGGACAGACGGAGAATGTTGGATCACCAGTCTTCTTCTCTTCCTCTGTAGGTGCCAAATGATTATTTCCAATTCTCTTAACAAATAGGTTAGTAACTGATTTATTTTGTTTTGCCTTGCTCTGATTCTTTGTCTTTTTCTGTGAGTTGTCTCTTTTCCGTTGAACGGATTTTTCTTTAATTCTTTTGGTCCTTCTTGCTGCCCTCTTCCTCATTTTCTTTTTATCTTGATGTGGACTCGCAAGTGTAACTTCTTCTGTTACAACCTCTCGGGAGTTCAGCTGACTGGCGGTTTGTTTTTAAGGGTTTTTCAATCGAGACTACTTGGAAAAGATCCTCATTCATATTTGCCAGTCTCATAAATTCTTCCAATGTGGACGCTGAGAGAGATGACTCGCCATCATTTGTGGGGTCTGCCTCCATAGACTCTGTTCTCACGTGTCCCTGTGAGTTTCGATTATACATCTGGAGTTGGTTCAGTAATTCCTGTGTTAAGGACCTATCGGCCTCTTTGGATTTATGAATATCTGCAATGGACCTGTATATTGCAGAGATATCCAGACCTTGTTTGGTGAATTCCAGTTGCATCAGTTGTAACTTCGGCAAAACACATGAATTAACGGCATTACAACAACCTGCTATGGAGCCATCCAAAGTGGCTACCTCTTTCGTTAATTCCATCATCGACCCAGATTGAATTTGAACTTCCGATTTCAGGAGCTCAAAGACAGAGACCAAGGAATTCAACACGTAGCTGAGAACAGTTAATGTGTTGATATTCGGCTCCGTCTTCTCAGCTGCAGTTTCTTCCTGTGTTGCATTTGGACTAAGTGCAGCAGGTGTTTCAGCCAGTTGGAAAACCTGCGCTGGACTTTCAGGTATTTGGATGTCTTCAGTGCTTGAGAGATTTAGAATGCTTAGTCTTGGAGCATTCATGTCCAAAGCAGAGTGGCAATTATCATAAACATTCTGCTGGCATTCGCCCTCTGAGGGGCTTGATAATATATCATTTAGTTCATGAGTAGCTTTCTCAGGCATTATTTTTGTAGCCCCAAAATGATCTTTTATTTTTTTGTGAATTTTGTTCGTTGTTATCGTGTATTCAAGCCCTTTTTTCCATTTATCAGTTAGGGAGGGTTCAGAATCCAAGGACTCCCCACATCTGGCAGGCGTGGAGGCAAGGGAGAGGCATGGATTTACATGCACAAGCGCTTGGATTTGTGTTTGCGATTCCCCAACCTCCGTCATTTTGTCCATACTGTTTTCATCAAAGGGGCATTTAACTCCACTTTCCAATTCAGATTTCGTCAATTCCGGATCCTCCCATTCTAGGGGTCCCATCTCGTCCTGAGATGGAGTGCTCCTTAATTTCATGAAGCGGTTTTACAAATAGTAAGCAGCAATAAAGTAAGATATCAGAGATTTCCAACAGTCCACCAGCAGGGGGAAGTGTAGTGCGCAGAGCAGCTGTGTCTTTTGCGTGTGTTAGCCAAAAGCCCACGCGCGAGCGCGGAGCACAGTAAAACTGTCTAGCACACTTCAAAGCACACTTCAAAGGCAGCAATGTTTAGAGGCGCCGCTCTGCTCCACCCCCACTTTATCAGATAAAGAACAGGCCGCAGTGGAGCCGATCGGCTCAGATGTTAGAGGACTCAGCAGTCGCCGAATGGCGCTCCTCCCACTGCCTGCACGGAGAGAAAACACGAAACTACAGCTGGCGGCTCAAAGGCTTCAAAGCCCGCAGTCGCCGCTCAGCCCCTCTCCTACGTCCCACGCTGAGATGAAAAGGAGGTTGTGTTCGAACGGAAATGTATCCCGTAATCGTTCTGCAAAGTTCCTCTAACTCCTCGCACACGCCGGCTCTTTCAGATATCTTTCAGATATTTTGAACGTGTAGAGGGAACACCGACACGTTTCAATTACTCAATTATTCAAGCAATTACAGTGGGCACTCGCTGAGTTAAAAAGACGGACAATACCGAAATCCACCAGTTCCACCAGTTCCACTGAACTAATTAGTAGATATCGCAATTCAAGTCAATGCAGATTTTACCTGGTAGTTTGGATGGATGGATAATCCAACGGAGTTCCCCGCCTTGCCTCAGCCGACTGCACAGACTGCAGTGACTGCTTCCACTTACACACCACTTCGCTCCGCTTCGCGGTCCTGGGAGTTTTTAACTCCTGCACAGCCAGTAGTGGTAAACAGAGAGGTAGGACTCCAAACCAAGTTGCTGCACAGATTCCAAACGAAAAAGCTGGAGACTGCAGTGACTGCTTCCACTTACACACCACTTCGCTCCGCTTCGCGGTCCTGGGAGTTTTTAACTCCTGCACAGCCAGTAGTGGTAAACAGAGAGGTAGGACTCCAAACCAAGTTGCTGCACAGATTCCAAACGAAAAAGCTGGAGACTGCAGTGACTGCTTCCACTTACACACCACTTCGCTCCGCTTCGCGGTCCTGGGAGTTTTTAACTCCTGCACAGCCAGTAGTGGTAAACAGAGAGGTAGGACTCCAAACCAAGTTGCTGCACAGATTCCAAACGAAAAAGCTGGAGACTGCAGTGACTGCTTCCACTTACACACCACTTCGCTCCGCTTCGCGGTCCTGGGAGTTTTTAACTCCTGCACAGCCAGTAGTGGTAAACAGAGAGGTAGGACTCCAAACCAAGTTGCTGCACAGATTCCAAACGAAAAAGCTGGAGACTGCAGTGACTGCTTCCACTTACACACCACTTCGCTCCGCTTCGCGGTCCTGGGAGTTTTTAACTCCTGCACAGCCAGTAGTGGTAAACAGAGAGGTAGGACTCCAAACCAAGTTGCTGCACAGATTCCAAACGAAAAAGCTGGAGACTGCAGTGACTGCTTCCACTTACACACCAATTGGTTGGTATTCTAACCTCCGTCAGTACGTTTCCACCTACGTTAGCAGCACGCAGGCTGGTATTCCAGGTGCTGGTGAGCTAGTCTTAACCATAGCTTCCCACCAATTAGCATATCATCTATCATCACCTCAGTGGTCTGCACGTCAATGAAGGCGCTCAACTCGACCTTGGTAATGTTCCTTGCTCTGGAGAATTCAAGGGAGTGAAGGCACGCTCTGCCCTCATGCGTAGGTGTGGTCATCATGTTCCTCCAACTTCATCCTTCCACGTGACAGAAGACCACAAAATTGAGCTTCTGTTGCATTTAAAATACTATTTTCTAATAGACCTCGGACGTCTTCCTTGTTTTTGTCCATGTCTCCTGAACAGGAGTTTTGTTCTTTCACATGATTTGTATTCAATGTCTGCTCACCCCAGCCTGATACGACCTTGGCTTCTTGGGCTCATCCAGCCTTGCCTTTATGAGTTTCACCCCTGTTAATTCAATTTTTTTTAACTGCGACACACTGGAGAAGAGGCCTTCCTTTTTTAGTCCAGCTCTGCTATAATACGTAATGGAAACATCCATTCTTTACTCGGTCATATATATATATATATGTATACATTGGCGCATGCCTCAATCTATTCACTCTAAAGCTAGCCTCCAGAATACTTTGGCCCTCATTACGACCCTGGCGGAAAGTGACTGACCGGACCGCCACAGCGTAAATAGCGTTTCCGCCATTGCACGATGGAGCAAAGTGCGGCCCATTCCGACCCATCGGGCACGAGCACCACGCCATGGCGGAAGTGCAAAGTCCGCGATGGCGGAAATGACCCCAAAACGGCCCACACCGCCGCCGTACGGCGCCCTAGGTGCAATACCGCCACCCATCATAGCGGACACCGCAGTGAGCGCCAACCGTAAAGTACGGTGACCGTAAATATACGGAAACGGAAGTAAAAACATGGGCCCGGAACGGGAAACAACACCCCGTACACCTATAAAACCACAAAATACACACAACCACTAAAAACACCACTCTGAGACACATCCCAACCCGTCATCCACCCTAGTGAAACCAAGAAAAATGGGAAAAGTAGCGAAGAAAGCGTGCGACCTCAAGCGGCAGGTCCACTTCTCCCGTGAGGAACTCACCGTGCTCACAGAGACCCTCCAGGAGAATGCCGCCGCCGTCTTCTCCACGCAAATGACCAGGACGGCACTTGCGAACAAGAAGGCCATATGGGCCCTGGTGGCACAGCGGGTAAGTTCGGTGGGGACCGCACCCCGCAACCCACAGCAATGCAGGAAGCGGTGGGACGACCTGCGGATACGCGTCCGTAGCATACTTTCTGCCAACCGCAACATTGCCACAGCCACCGGGGGAGGATCGGAATCACCCATCAAGTTGACCCCCTGGGAAGAAATCTGTGCCTCCACCATTGGAATGGAGAGCATAGAGGGAGTCGGAGGGATGGAGAAAGGAGTGCAGACATCCGGAGAATCAGGTAGGTGGCCCAAATAAAACCATGCCAAATCCACAATGTCCAATCATGTGACTCACATGTGTCCACATAGCGCAACAGCAACACATGGCCAGGAGAACGTCCACACACATTGGCCTGATAGCGCACTTTAAAACTCACAATAAATACATAAATAAGTAAAAACCCCAAAAACACCCACTACACGTGCAGCAGGCACACCCTAACTGCAGGCTGCCAAACAACTGCACCCTCACTCCACACACAAATGAAAGCACCTCCAAGGCCCCGACCCAAATCACCCTCAGGTACCACCCCAATGCATGTGATACATTGCCATTCCAATTCCCACAGACCCATTAATAACGCTCGCCCTCCTTTACTCCACCACAGGGTCCGATCCAAACGACGAGCTCCAGGACACCCCTACCAGCACACCTGCAAAGAGGGCCAAGACCGACGGCCAAAGACCCTCCACCTCAGCTGCACGCATCAAGACACGGCAGCAGCACATATCAAGTGGCAGCACACAGGAGGGAACATCAACAGGCACCCCAGCAGCCAGCATGCCCACAACAGCACCACCACAGGTCCCCCCAATGGATGCCACAGAAGGTACTGCCTCTGGTGGCAGCAGCACCATAGGTGACACCCCATTAATGGCAGCATGCTCCGACACAGAAGACGGGGATGTCGAAGTCAGATCCATCCATGACCTGTCCCAATCCCCCTGTCTGTTCCATCCCGTACACCATGAGGATACCACGCAGGGGCACCCACAAGACGACGACTGGCCATCCCCCACAAGCCCTGTGGCAGGGCAACATGAGGCGAACAGCCCCTCTGTGACACCACCGCAAATGGCCATGGCCCAGCAGAGGCAACAGTCCCTCCACCAGTTAATCGTGCAACAGCAGCAACTGGCCACGCTCCTCAAGGACCATGCCGATGGATGTGGGGGCACTAAGGCAGACATAGAAACATCAACTGAGACACTTAGGGCACAAATGGAGAGTAGCACCGAGAGCCTGAGAGTCCAAATGGAGAGTAGCACCGAGAGCCTGAGAGTCCAAATGGAGAGTAGCACCGAGAGCCTGAGAGTCCAAATGGAGAGTAGCACCGAGAGCCTGAGAGTCCAAATGGAGAGAAGCACCGAGAGCCTCAGGGGGGAACTGCATGCGACGTCCGAAGACGTATGTGCCGAACTTGCCGCAGTGCGCCGTGTGCTCACTGAGCTCTCACAAACCCTTAGGGACATGCATGGACGTGAGCAGGCAGAGACATCATCCGTTGCAAGTTCCGTCCAGGGCAGCCCCCAACGTAGATCTGGGAGGAACCTGCGCTCCACAGGCAGGGGTGCCCCTGATACCCGGAGAGGGGGCTTGCAATAGCGACTGCCCACTGACAATGAGCATCTTTGGACACTGGTGTTCGGGGGGGAGGTAGGAGGGTGGAGGGGGTGTGTTGGGCTCACTTGGGTGGCGGGTCGATAGGGTGTTCAACATGATATCACATATGCCATAAACAATGCACGATCAAACAATGAGATGTGTGGACAATGATCTTTGTGTACTAGGCCATCATAGGCGTACAGTCCATATTGTGCATGTACCAGACACACACAGTGCCACGAGTCCCGTGTCCATGTATCAGCCACCAGGCGTGAGTGCTAGAAGCATGCATCTATGAGATGCTGACGAATTTAACGGCCCTCCTGTGCCTCGCAGACTCCTTGAGGTGCTGCCACATCCCCACCCTCATCATGACCATCTTCAGGTGCTTGCAGTTCTGCGTCAGGGGGCATGGGCACATTTCTACGTACGCACATGTTGTGGAGCATGACACATGCCATCACCATCTTTGCAACCTACTCATGGCGGTACAGGAGTGCCCCGCCAGACCTGCTGAGGCACCGGAAACGGGTCTTCAGTAGGCCGAATGCCTGTTCAATGACTACACGGGTACGTGAGTGGGCATGGTTGTAGTCCTCCTCATGCTGGTCCCGTGGGTTCCGGACTGGTGTGAGGAGCCATCTCTTCAGTGGATATCCGGCATCACCTGTATGTGGACGATAAACGAATTATGTGGAATGCCATTGCTACGTACGCACCCCCCCCCCCTTCCTGCCAGGTCATTGCCGCATCACATACCCCACATCATCATGCATGAAATGAGACTCACCGAGTAGCCAGGATCTGTTCCCTGCGTGTCGCTCCATGTAGCGTGGTATTGTAGAGTTCCTCAAGACCATAGAATCATGGGTCGATCCAGGGAATCGGGCACAACAATGTGTAATGATCCTGTTGGAGTCACACACCATTTGTACATTCAGTGAATGAAATTGTTTTCGGTTGCGGTACTGGGCCTCCATGGCATGTGGGACGACCAATTCCACATGGGTGCAGTCGATGGCACCAATGCAACCCGGTATGCCGCCAAGTGCATGGAATCCCACTTTTGTGTTGGTTATTTCCTGCTCCGAGCGTGGTAGAGAGATGTAGTCGTCTGCGTGCTGCAGGAGGGCATCGAGCACTTGCAATAGTGTCCGTGAGAACAGTGGCTGAGAAATGCCATGCAACTGTCCGACTGTGTGCTGGTAGGTGCCTGTGGCCAGGAAGTGGAGTACAGACACCACCTTCAGTAGGGGTGGGATGGCGGTTGGGCTATCTATCATGCTGACAAGGTCAGCCTGTGTCATGTCCACAATGGCGGCTATGGTGTCCCGGTCCAAACGGTAGAGGGTGTGGATCTGCTCATCAGTGAGGTTGAACGGATGTGCTCGGAGGCGTGGGATTGCGGGCTGCCTGCGTGGTGGTAGTGGCTGTGCTGGCAGCCCTTGCTGGCCCTGCCTTGCCCTCCTCCTCCTCCTGCGTCTCCTCCGTGCGGCCGGTTGTAGTTGGTGTTCGTCTTCTTCTTGGAGTTGGAGTACTTGCAGTGCTATCAGGTCCCCCAGGGCCAACATCGCGAGTCCTGCCGGTAGCATTTCGGAGTGGGTGTGGTTGTGGGAGGAGACTGGGTGTGCAATTTATGTGTTTTCAGGCTGCATGGCCTCCACCTGTGGTGATTCATTCCACCTATGCAAGCTGCTCTCCCCTTTGGGCGAGCACGTCCCGCACACAACGCTGCAATTCGAGGAATGGCATCTTGCTATTGCAATCATGTATTAGTACCCGATGGCCGTGTAACATTGGTTGATATGTTCATTCGGCTATGGTCCCATTGTTACACATGCATTCTTTGCAGTCGCGAACAGACTTGTGAAGGGTCAGTGGAACGTAGTACTCGAGTAACGGTGGACCCTCATGCATCACTGTACAGAGGTTCACCGACGGGCGGGGCGTGCCATTTGTGAGTGAAGGCAGTTGCCATTTTCACACACAGCCGCACTAGATGGATTAATTTGTGATTTCAAGCGGCCACAGATGCCTTTTCGACGTGATGTTGCAAATGAGGAATTCGAAGGGCGGCGCTTTCGGTCTTCGGCTAGCGGCGAGGAGATGCCCACAGGTCTGACTGCAAATATAACGTTCTATTGTTCAGTGTCCTTGGGACAGGGGCCATGGCGAGGATGCAATGATTGATATGAATAGTTTGGGATGCGCAATAGCGAAGTGGATGATGAGGCGGGACGTTCCCAAATACATGTTACTTCACAACACTGGAATTACGGGCTGGGGCACAGTGGATTTTGCAGGCTGCATAACGCACAGACTCAATGGAATTCTCACATGTTATGTGAGTATGGAAACAGGCGTTATCATTACGGGATGAGGGAATGATGAATGGATGCATGGACAGATGATTTGATACGGTGTTTGCCATGTACAGGGCTTCTTGGAATCTGTCCGCCTCCCCTGCGCTATGTGATGCAGGGCTGCCATAGTGGGATCATCGTCTATCTGGCCTTGTTGAGCCCTCCCTGTCTCGACGCGCCTTCAGACACTTGTGTCCATGCACGTTACCAATCCCATCTGATGGATTCTGTTTTCACAGACGCATGCACAGGTACACTCGTTTGTGATGGTGTTTTCACCTCGATATGGATAGTTATGAGTCGCAAGTGGTTTTGGGGTGGTGATGATCCTTTGGAGTGGGCTAGCATGCATATGGCTGTGGATCTAGTGTGATCATTGAAGTGAGTTGTTCGAATGTAGTTCTGATGGCCATTCTATTCTTTTTCTTTTCTTTTGGTTGACAGGTATCTCCTCCCCTTTTGCCACTGCCATCTGTATGCCACTCCTGCAGATGGGTTTTACTCCCGACACCTGCTGCTTCGTGTTAATCAGTGGAGCAGCATTACGATCTTATGGGACGATCGCCAATGGGCCACATGCCCTTACGCAGTACTAGTGGCTCGGAGCAACATTTCGGCCTTTCAGCTGGACTAGTGCCTCCCTATTGGGACGGCCCTGCGGTTCTAGGCGCTTCCATGTTGCCTTTTCGTACGAGAATGTAGCCCCTGTGTACCATGAAGGAACAGGGCGTCACACAAGAAGTAGCTGGTCATTTATTGCGGATGCAGCCCACAATGGTGAAATGTGTTTTGGAGTTCATGGCCTAATGGCTGTATGGGCTTGGTGAATTTGTTGTGCATTAAATTTCTATTCTGATATGGGCCGTGTAGCGTTCTTCTTTGCAAGTGATGTGGCATATTCCTATTTGGGGAGCGATGTATTGTGAGGAGATCTGCATTGGGTTCCAGCTTCGGAGTATAGTTGCGTGGTACTGTGCTGGGCGCGTTTGCCTACGAAGCCCAGTGAGGTCAGGGGTGAGGGCTGCCAATATGACTGTTTGAATGATGTCATGCTCAGGGGCGGGGGATTAGGTTTTGTGTAACAGATGCCGGTCAGCCAGGTGGATTGGTGGAATGATGTGATTATCGGAATATTGCTGGTCACAGGTGCCTGTGTTTGCGTGCGTTTCTTGGTGGGAGACTGAGGTCATGTCCATTGGTATAGCTTCTGTATTCGTGCCATCTGTGCCCTGCAGCTCCCATTGGCCCCTCTTGTGATTCTTTTGTTCGTTGGCATGCATGGGTGACTTGTACATTTCACTGGTTGCATTGTGACTTCGTTGCACCTACGGGGAGTTGTACTATGTGGCCAGGGAGCGGTGTACAGGCACTCAGTGGGGCCGTTTACGGTTGATTCGCGATGCCGTACTTCTCACCATGGCGGAATGGTACTTTCCGCCGTGCTTGATGGCGTTAAGTACATGTCCGCTAGGGTCGGAATTCGTGTACCCTTGCGCCATGGTGCTAATTACGGTTTGGCATGGCGCGCGCGCGCGTACTTGGTGCAGTTAGCGTTGGCGTTCACTACGGTGTCGCTAATGGCATCGTACTTTACGGTGACGGGTCATAATCGCACCGAGCGCTATTCGATGGCGGTATTGCATTTCCGCCATCGTTTTTCGATTTCCGCAAGGGTCGTAATGAGGGCCTTTGTCTGCTTGCGTTTCTTTGCACATGGACACGTGTAAAATGACTTGACATCTTCATCAGTTCTGTAGAATAAGTTTTTTCATCTTGATCCCAAGATGTCACTTATCTTTGATACTTTCTTGATGCCTTATAGAATATCTTTATTCTCTTGTCTCTGCATCTCTAATGTACGTCAGGTTGCTTTGTGTGACAGTGACGTCACCACTCTTTTCTTCCTTTCAGCTATCCTGTTTCTTCTGGCATTTCATTCAAATGGCAATCATGTGAAAAAAAGCCTACCTGCAGGTCCAGCACTTCATTGAAGAGAACAAACTCCTTGGACTCTGCCAATCTGGCTTCCGCCCCACACACAGGACCGAAACCGCCCTACTTGACCTGAAAAACCAGATGGATGATGCTAGAGACATGGGTAAACGAGCACTTCTCCTACTCCTTGACCTATCCGCGGCCTTCGACCTCGTGGATCATGGCGTCCTATACCATCACCTTTCCTCCACTGCCAAATTCTCCCCAGAGGCCACAGCCTGGATCACCTCCTTCTTACAAGACAGAACCATGCAAGTATTCTCTGACCTAGCCGCCGCATCACCAACCATTATACTTTGTGGTGTACCCCAAGGCTCCTGTCTCTCCCCCACCCTATACAACATCTTCACACGACCCCTCTTCCTCATCCTCGACGCTATGGGAATCTCATACACCAACTACGCCGACGACACTCAGATCCTCCTCACTCTCACAGGTAACTATGACACTGACTCCATGACCCTCAACAACCTTTACAACACCATCCAAGCCTGGATGGCAGACAACGGACTATGCCTCAACTCTGACAAGACGGAACTCCTCCTGGTAGGTTCCCCCGACACGCTAAAAAATCTAGATGCCCAATTCAGCCACTTCACCATTGACTCCATTAAAATTCCGGTCTCCGATTCTGTCAAAACTCTGGGAGTCTACCTGGATTCCAGCCTATCCATGGATAGACAAGTCAACACAATAGCATCCGCAGCTGCATATCATGCCAAACTTATCAACGCAGTCAGATCCTTTCTCTCCGAAGAGAACTGCACCAACATAGCCAGAGCCATCACCGGCTCCAGGCTAGACTACTGCAACGTACTCTTTCTAGGAACCTCCAACAAAAACATAGAGAGACTACAAGTAATACAGAACAATGCTCTCCGGGCAGCCCAACGCATTGCTAAAAGAGAACACATCTCTGAAGCCAGAAAACTACCCCACTGGCTCCCTATAAAGGAAAGGATTGTTTTCAAAGCCCTAACACTGACCCACAAGTGCATTCACCTCACTGCTCCAGCATACCTCTCTCAAAGGATCCACCCTGTCTCCACTACCAGGCCAACCAGATCACCGTACACCAACATGCTCTCTGTGCCATTAGTAAAAATAGTAAAAGCGGGCGGATCCAGCTTCCCCTATCTCGCGCCCACTCACTGGAATGCACTACCTCCCACTATCCCTGGTGAGGCCTCCCTCACCACCTTCCGCAAAACTCTGAAAACTACCCTCTTCACATAAGGCCCGAGACATCAGCACGAATACTTATCATATATGTTGTAATATACAACCAAATGCCATATCTATAACAACAGTATGATATCTTGTAGTATTCATAATATGTCAACAATCGCTATCATGCCTGTACCATGTAACTAAGTTATTGCAAGTAACAGTGCCTCAATGCCCCTGGGCTTCTTGCGCGCTATATAAATATAAATAAATAAATAAATACTGTCTCGTGTGCAAGTGTGGTTTTCTCAATGGGAACCTTGCTTCCAGGATTCTCCTTGGTATCTGTATATTCAATGGTTTTGCTCGTGTCTCACACTCTGGTTCCCAACATTTAGGCAATATGGGCGGAGTGGTTGAGGTGGGGGCACATGGCTCCTTCTCTACATTGGCATTAGTTTTTCTAGACTTTTACCCAGTATTTTTGCAAATATCTTTTCGTCTGTGTTTAACTGGGAGATTGGGTGGTATGATTGGCAATGTGTTGGGTCCCTTCCTTTGTTCGGGATCACTACTATTAAGACCCCAGAAGGGAGTCAGGCAGGGCTCCTGTTTTTAACACATGTTTAAACATTTTAGACATAAAGGGTGCTACAGTAGAGTTGAATGCTTTAAAGAAACGTACTGTGAAACCATCATCCCCTGGTGCTGTTCCCCCTTTCATATTCCCCAAAGCCAAGATGATTTCCTCTACCGTGATTGGGTCATCTAATGTGGCTGCTTTGTCAGGTGGGATCCCGGGGATTTGTAGGTTATCCAGGAATGTATCTATCTGAGCGCCATCTCCCATAAATTCACACGTGAGAGGTGTTCATAATATTTGCCAAATTCCTCTGCTATTTTGCCGTCCTTATATACTCTTTCAGCCTGTGCCTGCTGTAATGACCCCACTCTCCTGATGTTTCTTTGATCACGCAATCTCCAGGCAAGTATCTTGTCTGTGCACTTCCCCTTAATCAATATACTTCTGATAAGGAATGCCAGTTTTCTCTCTGTTTGATATACCAGTAAAGCCCTTAACTGTGTTTCGCATTTTTACACTTTTGCTAGATTTCCCAGGGAGACTTGGGTTTTCAGAGTTCCCTTGGGATTTAAGGCCTCTATGTGCTTCCTCAGTTCTGACAGCGCGTTTTCTCTTTCTCTCTTTTTATTAGCCCCCGATCGCATTAATTCCTCCCGGATTGATTCCTTAAATGCTTTCCATACTGTCGGTAGCCCTACTTCTCCATTGTCATTAGATTGGAAGAATTCTTTGATCAATTTCAACAAGCCCTGTGCCAATTCCTTGTCTTTTAAGAGTAGATAATTGTATATAGATCTACCCCTCCTTTTTTCTCTAGACCTATCTCCTACATTCACTCTAACCAGGTCATGGTCTGACCATGAGATAGGCTTAGTGATAGTTTTTGTTACCCTAT
This sequence comes from Ambystoma mexicanum, assembly GCF_040938575.1. Classification (NCBI taxonomy): domain Eukaryota; kingdom Metazoa; phylum Chordata; class Amphibia; order Caudata; family Ambystomatidae; genus Ambystoma; species Ambystoma mexicanum. The sequence continues at coordinate 1,150,525,268 of NC_090926.1, read as the reverse complement.
TTATCAAGGAAGTCTATCCTAGAGTTTGTGTTGTGGAATTTGGAGTAGTATGTATACGGAGGGTCTGCCTTCCCCATTCGTATCAGTGAGTCTGCCACCCCACCTATATCGGGCCCCCTGTGTGGCAAGCCATTTCGTCAGCGGGGCGCACAGCCTTTGCCTAGACAGAGTCAATGTTGATAGATCTTGGTAGATGGTGTTACAAATCATACCCCACTCTATTGGGCCCACTTTCCTGGCTCTGTCTAAGATTCTTGCTTTCTCAGAGTAATAGTCGCATCTTGCCAACACTGAGTGTGGGCCCCGAGCTCCACGAGCTGCTCTGTGGGCTCTGTCGACAGTGGGTTTTGTGGTGTTATCCTTGATGAAATGTTTTTTTATAACTTTGTTAATTGCTTTAATATTGTCCCCTTGGGTTTCACCCTATTTTTCTGGGAACCCGAAGAATCGAAGGTTGTTGCGCTGATCCTGATTTTCAAAATCGCCCCTTTTCAGGGCATATTCTTCTTCTCTTCTCTCTAACTCTGAAATACTCAAATCGATTTGAGATTCCAGGATATCTACTGAGGACTGATTGGCCTCAAGCCTCTGGAGTCTATCATCCATGTCATCTACCTCTCTGTTGTAAGGAAGGCATGGTATCAAAGTAAGTGACCACAGTTCAAGGGTGTTTATTAAACCTTATCAAGGGTGTGATAAACTCCCATTTAACCCTAAGATGGGAGCAAGATACGACCATTAAAAAATTATAAAGCAGCTGAAGAGGGAAAATGGGATGATCCCTTCCCCTGATTCCCGCCCAAACCATGGCCTATGACGTCACGACCTAAGCACCCACCGCTGGATGAGTTCAGCCCTCTGACTGCTGCCCGGACATCAAGATCCACCGTGGCAATCGCTCCTCCCCGCCTCAGCCGTTGATGCAGGAAAGCCCAAGGTACTTTCGATAGACAATGCCCCTTTCTTCAGCTTTAATTCCCAGTCTTATGTTTCTTATCCTCAAGAGCTCCTGGACGTAACAGTTTTTATCCTCTTGATGGGCCAAGGGCAATTCCCTCCTTGCAACCCCGTCTGGTCCTGCTATCTTTCTCCTTGTATTAAACTGCCATCTCGGAACTGCTGCTTCCTCAGGTGTTTTGCCTTGTTCAGAGTGTGCTTTTGTGCTCCACCTTTTATCCGTGCAGGGAAGTCTGATTGAAGTCAGGTGTGTGCAATTATCAGTAATTGCATGACTCTGCCTGACCCTTGTGTTGGGACATGTCAGGTATACAGTTCTGGTGTGAGTCTATTGTCGCTCATGGTGAACTGTTCATGAGAACGTGTTCATGATGGGAAAGGGGGGGTTGAGTTCCTAGGTATCATCCCTATTAGAATGGGGAAAAGGAGTTACAAGAAAGGGGATACCGCATCTCACCTTCTGTTGTCCCACTTCCACTTCCGAGGACCCCTCATCCAAGTAATCCTGCCGCACTGGTCCACCCCCAGAAACTGGATCCAACAGTGATGGCTGTGTCCTTGAAACCCAGATGACAGATCCCCGGGGACTAGCGGGTGAGACACCTTTAGGTTTTCCACACTGTCCAGACCGTCAAGCCGGCATCCAATGTCTGATCTGAAGCCCTTGATTAACTCCATTATTGCTGCCATGTCTCTCCATATGGACGTCACATCATCCGACATGGTCGAATCTGTCATGGCCACAACATCTGGTGTAGGTCGGGGGACAGGGATAATTTTAATTTCTGAAGAGGGGCAGACCAGTTCATAAATTTGTGGGTATTTGAAATCCTTTGTTCGATTGATGTGCCAGGACGAGAATGCTGTTTGTTCCGGTTTACTCATAGATATCTGTTTTCCATGGGACAGTGCGGTGAGAGCTGTGCGGTAGCTGCGTGTCAGTGGAGATCATGCACGGTACCCCCAGCTCCCTCACACAGTGCAGTGTCTGGAGCCCCAATTTGTATTTGTATTTATTAGGCTTATGTAGCGCTTTACACCAATGTTACTAACTGGACCATAGGGTGGTGAGCGTTTCCCACTCAGCCTCACTAGAAAGCTGAGGAAATATTGGAGGGGTAAGGAGGAGAGGTCAGATGGGTCCACTCTTGTCCCTGGACCGCTGTTCCCATAAAGGCATTGTGACCAGCCGCTGTTTAAGGGCCAACTGACCGAAGTGGGTGCAGCTGGACAAGATGATATCTGTTTGTGCGGAACCGAGTTAGTAGGGTCAGCATACACTCCCCCTTGTTGCAGGCTTGTTGTTTTAAATAAAAAAGCAGGATGAGGTGATTTGGAGCATTAACGTGATCTGGAGAGACTATTCTTCTAAAAATGCACATTGGGGGACTGGTAGACTCAGCTCCACGGGACACATCCGACTCCCCCCCTGTTTTGATGAAGAATGTTTGAATTATGGGGATCGTATTGCCCCCCGAGTCACTACTCACGTGTTCAGGGATGTTATCAATTGAGTGCACTAGCGGCAGGTCAGCTCTCTCCTAGGTTCCGCCTCATGGGTCCCTGTCTCCGGACCATGTAGAATTAGGCTCACCTCACTGTCCATGAGGGAGGGGACCAGCACCGGATTGGGGAGATCAAGGTCTACTCCCCGATTCCACTGCCGAAGAGATGGGCAGCTGCAGCGTGGGAGAACAGAAGGAGGTTGTTCCTGTTGGGGTGCTTCATCTCCAGCAGTGTCGGATATCTGGGGCTGTGTGCTTAGAGGCTGCGTGGTCTCGCTCTCGCTCTAAAGCTCACCTTAGGCCTGTATTCTTGTTGTGAGAGAGGGGTGCACTCACTCCGCGCCTTCGACCTTGGAGAGCAGCTGTCGGGCAAGCGGGGGCCGGCGATATCCCTAGTGCGATGTCTCCAGGTTCGGAGGAAGGACACCCCCATACAAGCGGCACACCGACCCACAGCCGCCGACACACTCCTCGTAGGCCGCTGAAGGGTATGGCGTTGCAGGCTCGCCTGTGATCAGCGTGTTTGCCTGGTGTGTGTATGGAGCTGCAGAGCGGGTCGGGCCAGATTCAACACCGCTTCAAATGTCAGGAAGGTTATACACGCATCCCAGAGAGCTCCAGGTCCATTCTTTCACACACACAAAGCTCGCAGTGTAGGCTCTGCAGCAGGTACACATTAGTATCACGGTGGGGGATACATGGGTTGGCTCTGAAGGGGAGTGACGCAGAGGTGGAGGTCATCTAGGTAGAACTAAAACAGATTTTTTTATCACGTATACAATTCTCACGTTAGGACTGGACTTAATTTTATTTGTTAAAAATCCTGTTACTCACAACTTACAAAAATATGGAGTAAAATAGCCCCACTTCAAAATCTTATCTGGAGGACTGCCTACAGGCATAGCGTTAGTCTCCAGCACCGCCCTCACAGACTGAGGCACATCTCGACACTATTCCACGTATGCATCCTCCATCAACCCGAGGAGGAACCTCTCCACCCACATCCAACCTCATATCTGGACAGAAAGAGCATAACCTTCCATCTATACCCACAGAGGGGCGTGCCCAGCTTCCCCATTATGTCATCCTGCCCCCAGCCACAGACAAGGAAGGGAAATCACAGGAAGGGTATAGAGAGAAGAAGACAGAACAGGAAGAAGAGGACAAGATGAGGTCTAGTAGATAATTAGTCAGATTTTAAACCAGAAATCTCGATTCCAAAGTTTTAGTTCTGTCTTGAAAACTTGTATAAAATGTTGTGATTTGAGCATATCACTTTTTAATAACGATAAACAGGGTTTATATATTGCTTCATTCCTGATTCCTCATGCTCCTTTAGTTTCTTGTACTCAATGTCTTTATCTGCTAAAGATGGGAGTGCTTAGAAATAAACCCATCATCCGTTTAATGTGCTAGGTTAAATCAAAATGTTATCAGAGGAGAGGTATGGTGCCGGATGCAGCCTATCAGCAACGTTTACGAATTTAGAATCTTATGATCCAAGTTACAATCCCAAATTTCACATTTGACCAAAAACTCTCAACTTGGACGCATCACATTAACTCCCTGTGCCAGCCTATCGGTCAGGAGGCTTTCAAGCAAGCTGATTACCAAAATGCAGTACAATATTATGCACAAGAGACTGGTAACGAGGCGTGTGGTCTAGTGGCTAAATCATACATTTTGGAACCAAGAGGTTGTTTGCGTGCCCTATCTCTATAAGACAGAGACAGGGTCACATGGGTTATGACGTGGGAGCAGGGAGGCGGAAAGGGAATAGCTTGCAGTATCCTGTTGAGTATGAATAAAGAAAGACGTACGTTTCCTTCCTGGTGTGTGTCCTTATTTCCTGGGCCTTGCATCCCTATCAACTGGCGACAAGGCTGACTGCATTTGCATGCCAGAGTCCTCCTCCTCCTCCTCACACGAGTGATCCCACTCTGCTGTGCCTGCTCCAGCGGCCGCCCAAAGGCTGCATCCGCAGCTGCTCCTGCAATCCCGCCAACACGGCGAGGCCTGATTCCAGGCCCCCTCCCCCTCGTGCACGCAGCACGGGCATTCTGTGCACAAGGCACAGAAGGAGAAGAGCGTCTTCTCTTTTTGCCGCGCAGCAATCCGCCAGCGGCCGGGGCCCACACACGTGCTGGAGCGCGTGTAACTGCAGGTGGGTGACCCCTTTCACCTTTTGTGTCCTGGATAGCCTGCAAAACGCCAGCGACTCACACCGCTCACCAGCTGCCTAGCTTTCCAGAGAGGGCCCAGCATGCCCCCTTTTCCCAAGAGCCTTGAGACTGGAACTGGCTCCACCATCAAGCCCAGTGGGGGGGACACAGTCTCCTGGGAGCTGCCACTGCTCCACGTGCCTTACCGCTAGCTATTCGCCAACTTCTGCCCACCACTAGGGGCCACTGCTGCCACTGCTGCCTATAGTGGGGCTCAAGATAGGTGGTGCAGCCACCAGAGTATCCTGATTGCCACCATGAGCTCACCACTTAGTCCTGCCCCGCAACCTCAGGCCGCACTAGACCCTCTTATGAGACCCATAGCCACTGCATGGCGACTGCCACCCCCATTCTCCATGACACCGCAGGTCGACAAGGGCCCACGGTGGGTGGAATGGCTGGAAGACTTCAATAACTTTATTATAGCAGCTGGTGAGGAAAACTCTCAGAAACTACGCAATATGTTCCTCAACATAGCCGGCAGTGAAGTCAAGACACTCATCAGGATGATCCCCACTGCCGAGCAGCCCAATTTTGAGACATTGATCACGGCCCTCAACAAAAGACTCGTGATTGAGCCAAATAGGGACTACGAAAGGTACGTGTTCAATCAATGTACCCAAAGGGGCGAAGAGACAGTTGACAAATTCATTGCTCAACTGAGGATTAAAGGAGCACACTGCCAGTTCCATGCCTTCTCGCTGGATGAAGCTATTCGCCTGAGGATGATTGAGGGGTGCTTGTCCCAGACACTCAAGAAACAACTGGTTAAGAAACCGCTCTCCATCGATGAAGTCAATGAAATGGCCAGAATTTTTGAGAGCGTGGACGTACAAGTAACCCAGATGTCAGGGAGCACCACGTCCAAACAAAATAAGGGGGAGCTCATTGCACCGGTCCAGCCAGGCAATCCAAGACCTGGGGACAGGAGCTTCAGGGGGGCGATACCAGACGGCCCCCAGAATGCAGAGGCAGTGTTACCACTGTGGGATGGCATTTCCCCACTCTGGGACATGCCCTGTGCTCACCCAGAGTTGTGGAAACTGCGGCAGAGAAGGCCATTTCCAGTCAGTCTGTAGGGAAGACAGGCCCTTCCCCTACCTGCGCATGACATTGCCACCACAGTAAAGGGCATACAATCGGACCCCGCAGTACCCGGCCTACCAGATGAACCCATACCAGCAAGGGCCGAGAAGCTATGTGAGGGTAGTAGAGGACCAGTATCCTGAAGACGACCCACAAGACTTCGAAACCTACGAACAGAACCCGCGGGTCAGGGATGAATACGATGGAGCTCCACAGCCACGCCAAAGCCAGTACGTGGCATCACTCCAAGGACTGGAGTACGAGAGTGACCAGTACGACCAGTATGCCCAAAACAAATAGGTAAACCTCATCATGGATGAGAGAGAAGCAAGAGAGGCACCTAGGATACCAGTGGAGATATACGGGAGACAGTTATGCTTCCTGGTCAACATAGGGGCCACTGTAAACATCATGGGGGAGAAAGAATGTCTTCATATACCCGACAGGTCAACGTTGGCCCTAACAGTGTCCAAAATGTTCCAAGGGGGAGCTGACCTAACCGTACTCTCCATCAGATATTTCAGGCGCCGGCTCTCCCACAGAGAATTCTATGACTGAAGGCGAGAATTATGCTTCAACTTCTTTAATTTACTACTCCACAGCAGTTTCAACAAAACCAATAAACTCAACAGAAAACAGAAAAAACGTCTCAACAGACTTTTCTTGCTTTAAAACTACAATCCCCATAGTCTCTGTAGTCCACCTTCTCCTTGCTCAGCTATGACCACTTACTGTCCCTGAGCTCCTCCTCTTCTTTTACTGCTCTTCAAGCAGAAAAGTACTATTTTGGACTATCTCTCTATGTGTATGTATGGATGAGATTAGCAGAAAGCAATTGTAGAAAGGATGTTATTTAATGAATAATACACTGTGTCAGCGCCTCAGAGTAAAGCTGCAGATCATTTAGAGCATTTACGAAGTTTAGCATTTTATCACGAGCGCGACACAGCCGTAGAGCGCAGCATTTAGTTTTAAGGCGCATCGAGTTGAGCCCGTTCGAGAGGGCAGCCCCGCAGCGCACACACCCCGTGCCTCATGACTGGCACCGCAGGGTTCGTACAGCGCCGGCGGGGATAATTCGTTTTCAGGAGCGCCGACAGGCGCAAAAGCTCTCAGCCCTCTCCTTCGCAGAAGGGGGGAGAGCTGCCCAGCGTAGAAGCGCTCCAGCCCCTCCTTTGCGGAGGCGGAACTAACCGCACGAGAGCGGCGACCCCCTCCGTTAGGAGGGAGGAGATTGAGAATGAGCCCATTTCCGCTCGCATTGTTGGCTACAACAAGAAACAGAGCTTCATCTCGGAGCTGGGCCCGGAGGTGATTTCAGCCAAGAATACACTAATTATTAAGTGTACAGAACCAGCGCTACAAGCCGGAGCAGTAAAGAGCAAGGCAGCTCCATGAATAAACCCTTCCAGGGCCGTGCGTTGTGAGTGAATACAGCACGAGGAAGTGCAGTAGCCTCGTGAGGTGAAGAAAGGCTAAGCCTTAATAGAAGCGCAGTGCCCTACTCTCTGAGGAGCCCATCACGACAGAAGCCCATTCCAGGCTTTAAAGATTACTAATCAATCCGGTGCAGCCACAAAAAGAAAAAAAAAACATATGTGGAATATACAGTGCCGGACCTCCCGCTCCAGGGGGAAGAAGACGATGGAGAGGAATACCCAGGCTCGGAAGAGGGGCCAGAGGAAGGAGACCCTCTCTCCCAGGACGAGGACGAGTTAAGGGAGGAGGAGGAAGTAAGACACAGCGGAGGGAAGAGAATCCGCAAAGAAAAGCACCTCGAGGAGGCAGAAGAGGATATGTTTGATCCGGACAGTATCCGAAACCCGAGGTCTTCAGACTGGCAGCCATCACCAAGGGTTGTCCAGTACATGACCAAAAGACTGAGGAAAGCTCTAGACAAAGAAGTCCGACAGCGCCTTCGTGCGGAGTGTCCCAGACCAGACCTCCCGGGCAAGGTAGCCGAGACCCCGGAATTGGATCCTAAGATGCTAACTTTTGTATCGAAGTCCTGTAAGGACCCCCGCAAGGGTATCGATAGATCCTGGCGTAGCTTTCAGGAGAAGGTTCCCGATCTGGCGGGCCCACTGGCGAAAATCATGGACCTAGCAGAGAGGGCCAGAGACATAGTGGAGGAAGTGGACCCCGACGCCCTGGCAGGATGGGCGCAGAGACCAGTATGCCTCCTTGGCAATGCGAACTGTGCCATCGCTTCAGAACGCCGGAGAGGCCTTTTGCTGAAAATAGACTCAAAGCTCAGTGACCAAGCCTCTTATGAAGCGGGAGAGGCAGCACAAGGCCTCCTTTTCAGCGAAACCTTAGGCAAGGAGATGGGCCGCTTTGTCGGCACCTACACGTCGCTGGAGAAAGCACAAGTTTCGATTCGTAAGATCTTCCCGAACCGAGTTTTTGCCGGGTCCAGTCACCACAGGGGTCGCTTGGCTGGTCATAACCAGAGAGGACGAAGACCCCAGAATCCCAGGGCCCAATACTGGGAGAATAGACAACAGGACTCCTTCTTCCCGAGCAGAGGGTGATTCCAGAGAGGTCGCAGAGGGAGAGGAGCAGGTCGTGGTCAAGGATTCACACAAGGTGAGAGCAGCGCATTACCCTCCAGTGGGGGGGAGAACTGGTATGTTCTGGGAAAACTGGTGTGCGCTTTCCAGCGATGCCTGGGTGTTACAAACGATTCTAGGTCTTCAGCTAGAATTCATAGAACACCCCGTGCAAGAACGCAGGCCTCACCAGCAGCAGGCCTCACCAGCAGCGGCTAGAACGTGCAGAGCAGGAGCTGTTAGATCACCATAGAGGAATAGATCACCATAGAGGAATGCCCAGGAGACCCCACTTTCATAAGCAATATGTTGTTAGTACACAGGAAAGAGAAGGTCCGACCCGTGATAAATTTGAAGGAGCTGAACAGCTGGGTAGTGTACCGACATTTCAAGATGGAGGGCATCCACCAGCTCCGAGACTCTCTCAGAGAGAAAGATTGGCTGACGAGGCTATATATATATATAAAGCCTAATTATTATTAATTATTATTATTAGATCTGAAAGATGCCTACCTGATGATCCCAGTGGCAGAAGAGTTCAGGGATTTCCTGGCTTTTCGCTGGAAAGGGCGGCTTAGGCGATTCAAGACCATGCCCTTCGGGCTTGCATCAGCTCCCTGGGCCTTCACCAAGCTGATGAAGCCAGTGGCAGCGGCGATAAGGGAGAAAGGAATAAGGCTAATCATCTACCTAGACGATCTCCTGCTCCTGGCAGAAGACCAAGAGACCCTCAGATATCAGACGGAATGGGTGCAGAGTTTACTAGCGTCCTTAGGGTTCCTAGTGAACACAGATAAATCAGATACGGAACCAGCACAGAGGCTAGATTTCCTGGGCTTTGTATTGGATACCCGGAAAGAGACGCTGGAGCTCCCAGCTCGGAAGATCCGCGATATCAAGAGAGAACTAAGAGGGTGTCTAGCAAGAGAAGTAGTCTCCCTCAGAACACTGACGAGGATAGTGGGGCTTCTAGCAGCTTCCATTCAAGCCATATTTCCAAGACCATTACACTATCGAGCTCTTCAAAGGCTAAAGATCAGGCATCTTCAGCAAGGCTTGAGATATCATCAATCAGTTCCCTTGGACCCAGAATCCAAGACAGAGCTGGAATGGTGGTTGAAGAATATAGACGCCTGGAATGGGCGTGCCATTTTCGGAGACCGACCGGATTTAATCATAGAATCCGACGCCAGCCGGCTGGGCTGGGGAGCAAGGTGTGGAGACCTACAGACAGGAGGGAAATGGAGCGAGGAAGATCTTCGGCTCCACATAAATTGCCTAGAGCTACTAGCAGGATCGTTTGCGATCAGGGCCTTCACGAAAGGGAAGTTGAGATTGTGTGTCCTATTGAGGATGGACAACATATCGGCAGTTCGATACATAAACCATCTAGGGGGTGCAAAGTCCAGGATGTTAGCCGAGCTAGCGAAGGACTTCTGGCATTTTTGCCTGCAGTCAGAGACGTCAGTCACAGCACATTACACTGAACACTGAATGTTGTAGCAGATTGGAACTCGTGATACCTCACGGATTCCAGCGACTGGAGGCTGGATCCAGCAGTATTCCAGAGGCTGGGGCCCGATTCACATAGACCTCTTCGCATCTCGGTTAAACGCAAAGACAGCATCTTACTACAGCTGGAGGCTAGACCCGGGAGCTCTGGGGACGGACGTGTTCCTGCAGGAATGGAGCGGAGGTCCCCATTACGTTTTTCCCCAGTTTATATCGCTGAGCAGAGTGCTGGCAAAGTGTCGGAGGGAGAAAGCGGAGCTGTTGGTAGTAGCGCCGCTGTGAATTCCCAAGTGTGGTTCCCAACGCTCATGGAGCTGGCAGTAGATCAGCCGAGGATACTCCCAGAAGGGGAGGGATTACTCACGGACCCAGCTGGGTCATATCATCCTCTGAGAGTGAGAGGGACTCTCCCACTCATCGCGTGCAGGATATCCGGAGACGCTGGGCGCTGCCGGGTATTTCGCAGCAGGCTGCTCAGCTCATCGCAGAATCCTGGGCTCCATCTACGAGAAGGAGATACGACGCGGCTTGGGCCTAGTGGTCTAGCTGGTGCAAGGGGAGAGGTGTTCATCCCATTTCTGCACCTGTAGTGATGATTCTGAATTTCTTAGCACTGTAATTACAAGATGGTAAAGCATTTCGCACTATAGGAGTATACAGGTCCGCAATATCAGCAGGACATCTGCCGATAGAGGGAGTTCCGGCAGGAGAACATCCGGCAGTAGTCAGACTCATCCGAGGAGCCAAGTTTAAAGTTCCCCCTGAACCTCGGTATAATACAGTATGGGACGTTCGAGTCGTCCTTACGCTATTGGAGAGCTGGCCCGGGAATAGATATTTATCCCTGAAACAATTGTCAGGAAAATTGGCGATACTACTGTGCCTAGTATCGTGCAAGCGAGTATCAGATGTTAAGGCATTGGAAGTGGATAGGAGGTCATTTGGACCGGAGGGAGTAACGTACACCATAGTGCAGAGGACTAAGACGGGGACTTCTTCAGTACACTATCCATATTTTACGAGTACATCGAAATGGTGCATAGCAAGCTGCGTCAAAGAGTATGAGAACAGGACAGCAGAACATAGAGCAGTGAATACCACGCAACTGCTTATAGCGCGCAGGAGGCCTTATCAGGGCGTATCCACAGCTACTATTGCCAGATGGGTGAAAGAGATCATGCAGGCTGCAGGTATAGATGTGAGAAAGTATGGAGCACATTCAGTAAGAGGGGCTATGGCATCTAAAACCTTTAAGTCAGGAGTATCCCTTAGAGATATTATGCTGGCAGCGGATTGGGCGAATGTTCGAACTTTTAAAGAGTTTTATTTCAAGCCGACCAAGAGTTTAGCGGTGACATTGTTGGGAAGCTTTGAACAAGCATAATGCTCGCCTTCAGTCTTTCATAGAATGAAGATTACCCCTGCTAACTGCGCAGGGAGTATTAATTCTATTAAAGACTAGGAGGCGAGCATTAAATTCCCACCCAAGTTATGTATTGTTGTATGATATATTTGATTGTCATATGTTAAGTGATATTATAGTGTGAGCAATACATGGACACTACCCTGATATTTCTATTTTGCATTCTCCTAGGGGAAGAGCATAAGAATAATTGATGTAGGAGACTAGCAACGGTAGTCGCCTGGAGTCGAGGAAGTTCGACATTCGGTTTGGAGTGGTTCAAGTCTTCGCACAGTTAGCAGGACTTTGTGTGGAGTTTAGGGAATGACTTTTCAGAGCAAGTAAAGAGGAGAGAAGCTCAGGGACAGGAAGTGGTCATAGCTGAGCAAGGAGAAGGTGGACTACAGAGACTATGGGGATTGTAGTTTTAAAGCAAGAAAAGTCTGTTGAGACGTTTTTTCTGTTTTCTGTTGAGTTTATTGGTTTTGTTGAAACTGCTGAGGAGTAGTAAATTAAAGAAGTTGAAGCATAATGCTCGCCTCCTAGTCTTTAATAGAATTAATACTCCCTGCGCAGTTAGCAGGGGTAATCTTCATAGCCCACCAACACAATCATCCATGTGATCCAGAGCCCGATCAAAGGGAGATGTCTGCTTAGCTACCTCACAGCGTCCTGTCTGGGACTCATTGACATCCATTTGCAGGAAGGCAACACCATCCACTCGACTGCTTCCCACACCGACTCAAAGGACCAGGACTGCACCATTTGGAATGGACATCCGTCCAGATGCCCCATCATGAAAGCCATGATTCTGAAGGAATTCCCACTCCTGTGTAAAGGGCTAGGCAAGATGAAAGGTCCCCCCGTAAAACCTGCACGTAGATACATCAATCCGCCCTGTCCCCCAACACCCGAGGAGAGAAGGTTTTCACCTACAAGCGGCCGTGTCGAACAAACTCAATCAGTTACTGGATGATGGCATCAACGAACCAGCCACTGGCCCGACCCCGTGGGTCTCACCACTGGTGATCGTGCCAAAGTAAAGTGGACTCCTGAGACTCTGTGTGGACATGAGGATGGCCAACACCGCCATCCAGAGAGAACGACACCCAGGCCCATGCTTAGAGGACATGATCGTCCGGTTAAACAGGGCTGTTCTTTTCTCCAAGTTCGACCTCAACTAGGGGTATCATCAGATGGAGCTCCATCCCGAATCAAGAGGACTTGTGGCCAACCATGGTCCCCCTCTCCAAGGAAATCAAGGCTACACCATTTCTACCTGTGCTTAACCATAGCTAGCTGGACTCATCCATTAGGCCATCATAATTTCTACCCAAGTTAAACACTTACCAGAACACGCAAACTTTAGGCCCCCTGAGTGGTGAGATTCACCTTCCATTCATACCTACTCTGCACCCTAATGGATCCCATACCACAAGTCAGTCTTGCCTGACTGCTAACAGAAATCAGTCGCTACCCAACACGCACAATGACAATGGGGTACACATCCTCTCTGTGCCCTCAAATCGCCCCTGCCCAACCAGAGACAGAAATTTCAGACTAGGCACTAGACTCCAGACATTGTTGGACACCCATTATATAAATCTGTTCACAACCAGCACCACAAACATCACTCGACCTAGGAAGGTCTCAACGAAAAGCTTAACTAACCAGACCAAGTTAGCCAAACAGAATAAGCAAATCACCTCCACTAATAAAGTCTGCACTCAGACGATCAAGGGGGCACTAATTAACGCCAGATTGCTAGTAGCGCACGCGACAGACATTGTTGATCTAATCACTGCCGACAATCTAGACTTCCTGGCCATTACAGAATTCTGGCTACATGCGGCAGCAGGACCATCCCTTCTACTCGCTGTACCAGATAATTGTAAGAGCTGACAGAGCTGATGACAGAGGCAGCGAAATCGCCATCATAGCTAAATCCAACCTAGAGCCCAGATTAGCCATGACCCCTAAACTCTCATCTTGCAAACTACTGACAGCAAAAATACCAATTGACAACTCCCACACCATAACTATACAACTAGTATACAGACCCCCTGGGCCCATTGGCACCTTCGAGGAAGATCTGTTGCTACTAATGACGGAGAATATCAAATCATCCTCTCAAATGGTATTATTAGGTGATTTCAATCTAGGTCTAAATGACCCAAATGATCACCAAGCACTAGCAGTCTCCAATACTATTACAGAACAAGGTTTCAACCTAAAGGTCACCCAACCTACCCACAGCAAAAGCAGAACCCTTGATTGGGTAACTGACCTTAACTGTGGCACCAAAGTTACTGCCATCACGCCCCAATCCTGTACAGATCATCACCTATTGTCATTTACCCTCTCAATAAACACTGAAAAAAAAAAACCTGACAGCTCCTCCTTGTCACACAAGGAACAAATGCAACATCACGGTGGATGCTGTCCTGCCACTTGTGATCCCCAAATTGAGCTCTCTTGAGGGAATTAAGGATCTCAACGAGTTAGTAGAGATGCACAACTCTTCCATGACCAAAGCGCTCAACCTCATCGCTCCCCTCAAACTGCGTAAAGGCAAACTAAAAGCACACATGAACTCTTGGCTCACTCCTAAATTAAAAACCCTACGTGCAGAAAAAGGAAAACTGGAATCCATATGGAAACACATCCCTTCCACAGAGAATAAAACAAATCTAATAAACGTATCTGCAAGGAAGAAATTCTTCGTACCAAACGCGATTCATACAACAACAGAATCAATCAAGCCAGCTCTAGCACTAAAGAGTTATTTGTCATCCTCAAAGAGATGGAGACACCCATTATCCCTACAGACCCGTGTTTCAAGGACAAACTCTTGTGCGCAAACATTCAGAATGCTCTAACCAACAAAATAGCCACCCTACAAGCTGGAATTGAGAAAAAAACACCTAAACCTCCAAAATTCAGGAATCCACGACAACAATTCAAAGCCTACCACCAAACCACGTCAAGACTTTAAATTCTCCAAAGTCACTGTCCTTGAGGTACACATAATCATTGCATCCCATACACCATCAAAATGCCAAGGCGAAAGCTGCCCAGTGCAAATCATCAAAGATGCTGCTAGAGACCTGGCTCCCTTCATCTCTAACATCTGGTATAGTGCCCAGAAACCTAAAAGAATCATGGGTTTTACCCCTCCTTAATAAACAAACATTGGATCCCACCATCCGTACAAACTATAGGCCAATTACCACAGTCCCTTTTTAACCGAAGATACTGGACAGGTTAGTTTACCTACAGATCCAGGAATATCTTGAGACCAACCTCTTCCTAGGGACTCGACATTCTGGATTCAGACCTCTACATGGAACTGAATCTATATTAATTGACTTAAAAGCTCAGATAGATGAACTTAAGGACAATGGGAAAGTAACCTTGCTACTACTCCTGGACCTATCGGCGGCTTTCGCTTTGGTTGACCATAACGTTTTGTGCAACCACCTCGCCTCAGCATCCCATTTCTCTCAGAATGCCACTTCCTGGATACAATAGTTCCTAAACAATAGGACAATGCGAGTCTTCACTCCATCAGCAGCAGCCGACCACATTCCCATTACATGTGGAGTGCCCCAAGGCTCCTGCGTATCACCCGCTATGTACAACATTTCTACAAAGCAGTTATTCGATGATCTGGACCATCTGGGTGTCACCTGCACTAAATATGCAGTTGACACCCAGATCCTCCTTCCTCTGACTGGTATCTATGACAGTGATGTTTTACTAGTGAACTAAATTTAATCTAATCATCCAGGCATGGATGGCCACTCATGCCTATGCCTGAATGACAATAAAACTGAGCTGCTGATTGTGGGATTCTCATCCAATCTGAACAAATTAAATACAGACTACACCTCCTTCAACATCGATGGAAACAAAATCCCATTGGTTAAAGAGGTAAAAACTCTTGGTTTCTATCTCAACGCTACATTAAATATGCACAAACAAGTGAGCGCCACAGCCTCGGATACTGCCTACATGGGGAAAATGATCAGGGCATGTAAACCGTTGCTTTCCAAGGAGAGCGGCATTAACCTTTGCGGAGCACTAATACTTTCCAAGCTGGATTATTGCAACAGACTGTATTTGGGAGCAAGTAAATATGTTCTCAATAAATTACAAACATTGCAAAATAACGCCCTGAGATCTGCTCTAAACATCTCAAGCAGAGCTCATATATCGGAAACAAGAAGACAGCATAAATGGTTGTCGATTAATGATAAGATCCAACTTAAAACTATGTCGCTCACATATAAATCATTGCACCATGCAGCTCTTCTATATTTAACATAAAATGTTAACCTCAGGTCTTCAACTAGAGTCACCAGGTCCTCCAACATCCTCAGCCTGCTAGTCCCTAGATACAAATTACAAACATCAGGGGGGAGTAGCTTCCCAGTCTTGGCTACTCAGCTGTGGGACACACTCCCTCTTTCACTGAAAACGACCAATTCATTCACCAACTTCAGAAGCAAGTCTATTTAATGGCTATCTGAGAAGCAATAACACTTCGCCTCACTGTTTACTACCACAGATTCCCAAGCTGATTCTTGGCCTGCAAAGTGTATGTAATCAATCAATTGCGTTTTCTTACCACGGTTCCACAAGCTGACTTGTGGTCTTTATACTGTATGTAATTATTCATTTGTTTCCAAGATGTGATGTAAATATCTCTAAACTCTGTATGCCATGTCCATGTATGCCTGTAACACTTGACACTGTCAAATGCACCCAGATACCTCTGGGTTAAGGTCCACTATAGAAATAAATAAAACAAACAAACAAAACAAGAGGCATCACCACCTTTGCAACCCACAATGGCCTTTTTCGCTACAAATGCCTAAACTTCGGCATCTCATCGACGGCCAAGATCTTCCAGGAGGCCATCAGACAAGTCATCAGGCCAGTGTGGGGGGCACTGAACTACAGTGCCGATGTCCTCGCTTTTGGAAGGTCGGGCGAGGAGCATGACTCTGCTCTGCTTGAAACCTGAGCCGCCATTCATGGTGCGGGGCTGACACTCAATATCGACAAGTGCTGATTCAACAGAACCAAGCTGAAGTTCTTCGGGCACATTAACTCCAGAAATGGCATGACGGCAGATCCCAACAAGGTTTCCACCATCTTCAAACTTCAAGAACCATGCCAAGAAGCTGACGTGCAATGGTTTCTCGGGATGGCAGGCTACTGCACGATGTATAACCCACATTACGCCTCCATCACTGAGCTGCTATGAAGACTGCTGCAGAAGGACGCCCCATTTGCATGGTCAGCTGAATGTCAAGGGGCCTTTGACAACGTAAAGCAGGCCCTAGCGGAAGTCCGGAGACTTGCCTACTTTGACCCGGATTGGCACACCAAAATCGTAGTAGGTGCAAGACCCGTAGAGCTAGGATCCATACTAGCTCAGACAAATGGGATTGACGCTCCCCCCAGGCACATCATGGCCTATAGATGCTTAGTCCTGCACACACCAATTCAGGTCATCGGGGGGCACGGTCAGACCTGTAAAAGGTACTGGATATTCAGCAAGTTGCCAATAAATTACCTGCAGCTCTGAGAATTAATGATCTCAAATGGGGAATAGGCTAAACCCCTCTTAACAGAGCGCTGGGTGCACTAATTACCAATCAGGAACACACTGCAATACTGCAGTCCTTGCTTTAAACTCCACCACACAGTATCAGAGCTCTTGTGCGCACACTTGGCTCTTAGTCTGTCACAGTGCCTCTGGCCTTTAGCACTCACCTCTGTTTCAATGTCTGGTAGGCGTATAAGGAGGCACTTTGAGAAAGGGGCCGGAGTGGAAAACCTGGTCGTTCCAGCTCCAGCCACGGCCAGCCGGCCACCCAGGTGCCACGGACTTCCGTTCGGCACACCGAAGAATTGCACCGAATTGGAGTGTGGTCGTACAGCAAACCAAGCTTCACACAGCGGCATTCAGAGTAAAGGACCCTTACTCCAGCTACAACAAAACGTAAAGCTGCACCTCCACCAGAGCAATCAGTAGAGGCCGCTTCCGATGTCCCTCTCCGACGTGGCCTATGCCAGCCGAGCAGTGGCCACACTTGAATGCGCCTACTCGCAGGCCCGAGAAGGAGAGTCTGGCAGCCATATGGGCGTGCAAGCATTTCCACAACTTTGTGATAGGGAAAAGGTTCACCCTTATCACCGATGACCAAGCTCTGCTGTCAATTTTTGGAAACCCCAAGACCAAGATGCCTCCCAGGATCGAACGGTGGGGCATCAGGCTCTAAGAATGTGACTTAGAAATCATCCACAGAGAACAATCCGGCAGACGATCTGTCGAGACACCCAGCTGGCAAGCCCATTCCTACACATGGCGACACAGAAAACATTAACTATGTGACCTCAAACGCACTTCCACCGACTATTTCCCTTTAAACTGTCGCGTCAGCCTCAGCGGTGGACCCCTCCATGGCCCTGTCGATCAGACTGACAGAAAACAACAGGTGGAAGGACTACCGCCGCACCGTATTAAACCATCTGGGAGTGAGCACAGATGAACTGAAAAGACTGGCCAAGGCGCACTCAGAGTTGGCTGTAAAAGACAAAACGATACTCCTGAGAGGGTGCAGATTCGTCATTCAAGCGACCCTCCGGTCCGAAGTTATCAAGACAGCCCATGAGGGTAACTGAGGCGCGGACAACACAAAAAGGCAGCTCAGGTGCCACGTGTGTTTCCCGTTCCTGGATGCTATGATTGACCTGTGGGTGAGAAACTGCATAGGATGCCAATGCACTGCCAGGACCGAGGCCCCAGTCCCAATTCAACCAATGCAGATCCCTGAACACCCCTGGGAAAAGGTGGCCGTGGACTTCTATGGTCCCCTTGAATCGGGAGAATATCTGCTACTCTTCATAGATGAACACTCGAGATTTCCAATAGTGAAGAAGTCAACGTCAACAGCGCTTGCCCAGGTGGCTGCGATTTTCGATGAGGTCATAAGCGAGTGGGGAATCCCGGACACCATCAAGTCCGACAACGGCCCGCCATTCAGTGGGCAGTTTGCGACCTCGCAAAGCATATGGGTTTTACCCACCAGAAGACCACGCCCCGATGGCCACAAGCTAATGGAATGGCTGAGAGGTTCATGGCCTCAATCAAGAAAACCATACAAAGGGCCCGCATTGAGGGTGCTGACCCACACCAAGCGCTCTGTCAACTGCTGTGGGACTATTGCAACACACCCCACAAGGCCACCAACAAGACCCCTGCGAAGTATCAAGTTGACATGTGCATCATGAGGCACCCGATAGGCCGGCCAGAAGCAGAACATAAAGTCATCAGGAGGGACACGGAGCAGAAGGCAAGAGCTCGGGTGGAAACTGACGAAAGGAGAGGAGCTAGACCAAAGGAGTTTCATGTAGGAGATGAAGTGTGGGTGCAGCAAGATATGTCCAGAAAGACAGATTCTCGTTTTGCCCCCTTTAGGTCACCGTAGTTAAAGGGACTATGGCGACGGCTGCGAATTCCCAAAAAGATGTCACAAGGAGATCCCAAACCTCGTGAATCTAGGGATGATCCGTGGATTCCCCCTGGGCTGTCCAGTCACCACGTGACAGAGCCGACAGACAATCCAGGATCGGCCCCAAGTGGTATCGCCATTTCCCGGCTGCAGCAAACCATCAGGAAGCCGCTTTGCCTGGTTGAGGAATGTTAAAGGGAAGCAGGACATTTGTCCAGGGGTGTTGTTAGCGTGCCCTGTCCCTTTAAGACAGAGACAGGGTCACGTGGGTTATGTTGTGGGAGTGAGGAGGAGGAAAGGGAAAGCATTGCAGTATCCTGTTGTGTACGAATAAAGAAAGACGTATGTTTCCTTCCTGGTGTGCGTCCTTATTTCCTGGGCCTTGCAGCCCTAACAGAGCTCCCACCAGTCATTCGTGGGTTGCATGTTTGATGTAGCAATTACTACCACTATGGTGTCACTGCTTGCAATCACTGTCGACTGCTTTACAGCCCTGTAGGCTGGGAGGATAGCTCAGGAGCAACATGTTTGTCTTGGAAGCAAGACAACACAGAGCAACACAGGTTCAAATCCAGGTCCCACACTTAGGGACTACTCTCTGGTATTCAGCATGTAATAAAAGTGTAATTAATGACTGTATATTAACAGTGTGCAGGTTTCCATGAAAGAATGCCATCATTGGGGCTGAGAATTATTTGCTGTCGTTGATTACAATCCCCTGTTCCCCACTTACACATAATTGTGTGATCTTGGACAAATGTATGTTCCCCGATCTCCTTTGCTACATTATTCTTATTTGACAAATGCCTGAATGCTAAGAAATAAGCATAGCATCAGGCAAGCACCAGTATGTAGCGCCACAAGGATATGCTACGCCGCCGCGCAATCCTCGCCTTGCCCAAGTCCCAACTTCCTCACTTTGGAACCAGAAGATCTGAATCCTAATCGCTTCTCCCCCCTGTGCTTCAGTTCCCTTGTCGGCCAATTTGCATGACGTTCCCACGCACAATCACGTCTCCTCAGTGCACCTCAATGGAAACCGTATCCACTCGCTGTTCTCAAGCTGTCGGGTGGAGGTGGCCTGCCTTTCTTCGTTTTCCCTCATCCGCGAGCGGTGTAGGCACGCGCAGAGTGGGCCCAGTCATTAAAACCGGAGCTTGATGGACTACCTGACATTCCTTCATTTGATTAAGCTCAGGTGGCGCTTGATTTGCCTCGTGTCAGTCCTGTGCTCATTGGAAAACTGAAAACTATGGGTTCACGAGCATGAACTATATCTCTCAATATGTGTCTAACAAAGTGGGTCCGGGCATATTCTGTACACATGCCCAAAACATGGCCCCATGCCACTTTCACATGTGCCATATTACTCTGCATCCATTATCTAACCCTGATGCTTCATCCAAACATCACCACGTCACCTAAACTTGCCATCATCCTTTCCAACGTCTCCTTCACCCTGCACTACCCCTTCCCTTCCTCCTCTTCATGTCTGCCCCAGGGGACTTCTAGTGCGGTGGCCAAAGGGCTTGGGAGCCACCTAATGGAGTGCATGATGGGTATATAGGCGGTAAGCACCCCTGGTGCACCCCAATTAGTTTCGGTTTATTTGCAAGGCAACAGTCACAGGAGCCTCTCCTTTAGCCTATGGGGAACTGCCCTGATGGGATTTGGAAGACCGAGAAAATTAAATATGCAGATCCCCTGCCCATATTAAAGAGCTTGGAGCTCCATCTAGCCAGACCCAAAGTCTGGGAGAGAACATACATGAACACAGCTTCAATGGCCTGCAGCTTCAGGGGGAGGTGTTCCCCATAACACACTACTCACAAGTGATAGAATGTTATCAATCCACGTGGGTGATGGAAAATTGCAATTTCAAAGTGGCTTTCCATTTCTTTCACACACCGAGGATTCAGAATAACTTTTAAAGGAATTTCACATGTTGAACAATCAGAAGAGCTCTCAGCCTCTCTGACAATCTGGTGAACAGGCCAATTAAAGGCTTAGTCCATCACCTAGGACCTAGACTTGGCTCAGACAAGCACATTAGTGGCAACCTATGACTGCTCCTCACCAATTTTAGGACCCGGGTGAAAACCCTCACAAAGAACCCAGCTCAAGGAGAAGAAGCTCAGACCATTAAAACACACAAGCTATGTCTGTCTGTTTGGGTGTTTGGAGGAGGCTATGGCAGGTGTTTGGAGAGATTTGGTGAATTGTGAAGAAAGGGGCAGGAGGAACGAGATGAGGGTTGAGCCCAGAGAGAGAAAAGGAGGTGGTAGAATGGAGGCAGAAGCAGGAGGTTGGTAAACATCTGGCGCAGGTGGAAGGGGAGCGGCAGCCGAAGGAGGTTGGTTAACACCAAGAGGAGGAGAGGGAGGCAGCAGGAGGATGTTGGTTAACACGAAGAGGAGGAGAGGGAGGCAGCAGGAGGAGGTTGGTTAACACCAAGAGGAGGAGAGGGAGACAGCAGGAGGAGGTTGGTTAACATCAAGAGGAGGAGAGGGAGGCATCAGGAGGAGGTTGGTTAACAACAAGAGGAGGAGAGGGAGGCAGCAGGAGGAGGTTGGTTAACATCAAGAGGAGGAGGGGGAGGCAGCAGGAGGAGGTTGGTTAACATCAAGAGGAGGAGAGAGAGGCAGCAGGAGGAGGTTGGTTAACACCAAGAGGAGGAGAGGGAGGCAGCAGGAGGAGGTTGGTTAACATCAAGAGGAGGAGAGGGAGGCAGCAGGATGAGGTTGGTTAACATCAAGAGGAGGAGAGGGAGGCAGCAGGAGGAGGTTGGTTAACACCAAGAGGAGGAGAGGGAGGCATCAGGAGGAGGTTGGTTAACATCAAGAGGAGGAGGTTGGTTAACATCAAGAGGAGGAGAGGGAGGCAGCAGGATGAGGTTGGTTAACATCAAGAGGAGGAGAGGGAGGCTGTCAGGTTTAGCAAGTGATGGTTCTTGGCTCACCTGAGATTTGTTGGCTGTCTTCTTCTTCGACGGAGGATTGTCCTTTTTTTTGTAGTTCGGGTCTCATGCAGAAAGGGGAGAGCCTCCCCTGATGCCACTCTGCTGGCTCTGAATGACCAAATAGACTAGCACCGGGGAAACTGTCCAGCAACAGGCAAAAACCCATAAGGGAAGAAAAAAAACTATGATTATGCAGATTGCAATGTCATGATGTTGTAGATCCAGGAAGTAGTCTGCTCCGTAGTTTGGCCAAGAGCCAGGTAGGAGCATATCAGGATACAACAGCGTGGGGGTGAACCAGGGTTGAATGCAGGCAGAGCGGCAAACAGAGAAATTCAGAAGAAATGAGAAGGCGAGGTACAAGCGGCAGTGTGGGAAAGGAAGGAGCAGTGCGACCAGGAAGGAATAAAACAAGGAACAGAGCAGCGGTTCGTAGAACCAGAAAGAAAGGTTAGCCTTGAGCACGGCGAAGCAAAGGCTAACAACCGAGCCTTGAGACACGCTGTCCCTCAGTTAGCCGGCGCTTACATGATGATGCACTGGGAGCGCCTGAAAGACTAGACTGCTACAACGGCATGGGTCAACAGCTGCGGCGGTCATATTGGGGGACAAAATGGCCGTTGCCATATGGTGTCAGGCTTTCCAGACAGCCCACAACTGGCGGAAAGTGTGTGTCATGACAGAGGCAGCAGGAGGAGGTTGGATAGCATCAAGAGGAGAGGGAGACAGCAGGAGGTGGTGGGTGAACATCAAGAGGAGGAAGCAGGAGAGAGACAGCAGGAAGATGTGATGAGAGTGGCATCAGGAAGAAGTTGGTTAAGATAAGGATCAGATGGTAGATGAAGCAGATGGTAGCTAAGGCAAATAGAGGTTCATAGAATGTCAGGCAGATGAGGCATCTAGCTAGGACAGGAACATTCCTAGCATCTACCTTGGATAAAATAAAGAGATTCACAAATGATGGGTGCACCTGGGAGAAGTTAAGAGAGGAGCAGGGGAAGAGTATGGGGGAGTCTGAATGCCAATCAACATGAGGAGCGGAAGGAGGATGCAGAAAAACCGAATGCCAATCAGCACAACGAGTAGAAGGGTGCAGGAAAATCTGATGTGAATCAATAAAAAGTGTAGAGAAAGGGTGCAGGAAAACCTAATGCCAATCAACACAAAAAGTAGAAGAAGGGTGAAGAAAAACCTAATGCCTCACAACCCTTCCCACTCTGTCCCCGCCGCACATCCCTCCCTCCTCCTTTCTCATTTTCCTCCTACGCTCCTGTCACACCTGAAGAAGTTACCAGAGCTGTCCGCTCCATGAAGGTCTCTTCTAAACAGGTCTATTGGCTCTCTTGCCCCTGCTCTCGCTGAGTTCTGCAATCACTCTTTTATCTTTGGATCTTGCACTCCCTTTTGCGCCCACTCCTGAAAAAAACATCATCTGACCCTAACTGCCCTGCCAGTTATCACCCTATCTCCATCACTCCCTTCCTGGGGAAGCTACTTGAGAAGCTGGCCTTCTCCCAACTTAACTCTCGCACTGAACTCCATGACCATCAAACTGGATTCCGAGCATCCAGAGGCACGGAAACTGTTCTTCTGAACACATGTGAAGAACTGCTTGCATCTTTGGACACCAACTCCCAGCAGTCCTTACACTTCTCTGCATTTGACACAGTTAACCATTCCATCCTCATACAAAGGCTCCACGATACACTTGGTATCTCATAACGGGCACTGGATTAGCTGTCCTCTTTCCTCATTAACAGCACTTCCCAAGTAATCCTGTGCCCCTTCTCCTCTCCTACTTCCATCTCCACCTGTGGTGTCCCCCAGGGCTCTATACTCTCCCCATGGCTCTTTAACATCTACCTTGCTCCCCTTGCACGCCTCATCTACTCTTTCTCCTCCACTTCCAGTGATATGCAGATGACACACAGCTCTTCTTCGGACTCCCTGCTGACCCTCTTGCACTCTCCATCAAGCTTGACTGCCTATCTGCCATCCGGTCCGGGAGCGCCTCCAATGATCTCTGCCTCAACGCCTGTAAAACTGAGATCCTTCCCATTGGGACCCCTACTTCCTCCTTCTTTCCTTCACTCTGGCCTTCCTCCTTGGGCTCCCCCCTGCGCCATCAACTGAAGACAGGAACCTTGGAGTCATCTTCAACTCCTCTCTTTCCTTCCTCCCTCAGCTATCAGCTCTTCCTTCTCAAAGGAATACTACCTTTTCTCACTTTCCCTCAGAGGCTCAATGTGACTCAATCCCTGATTCTCTCTAGACTTGACTACTGTAACAGCCTTCTCCCAAATCTTCCTTTTTTCCACTCTGCGACCCCTGTAGCTTACCCAGAATAGAGCAGCAAGACTAATCATTGGCCTTAAACCAAGGGACTGCATCTTTCCTGCACTAAAAACTCTTCACTGGCTCCCGGTTGCTGCACGGATTAAATTCAAATCCCTCTGCATCATCCACAAGGCTGTCTGGGCCCGGATACCGCACTATCTTCAACTTTATCTCACTAAGTTCTCTCCATCTAGACCACTTCGCTCCTCTAGAACCAAATCTCTGGGTGTAAAGTGTTTTGCTTAACAGAGGGCAGGGGTCGCTCACTTTCCTCTGTGGACTCCCTCCTTTGGAATAGCCTCTCCCTCCCCCTGCACCTTGAGCAGGATCTTCTCAAATTCTGGAAGCTCCTTAAGACTTTCCTCTTTTCCTCCTCCTTCCCTCCTTCTCTCCTCTGCTAATCCCACAGTTGCTCAATCGGTGTCCTTGGCCCTTATGCGTCTTTGGGACCTGGACCTCCCACACCAATTCTTACCAGCTCCTGTCTCTCCACAGCACTTTGCATCTGCACACCCTCTGCTCGGGAGACTCTCACTTACACCTTCCATGGCACAGGCCATGTAGCACTCTTCATTCCTAGCACTTCGTCCTTGGCTCGCCCATGGGCTCGGACACCCCAGCACTTACCCCCCTTCCCTTCTGCACTTGCACGTTCTGAATACTCACAAGGCATTGTAGGTTCGTCCCCCCTCCCACTCTGATCTTAAATTTTGTATTGTATTGTTGTAATTTATTTTCCACTCTCCCTCCCTGCGGGCGCTTTGAAACAGTATGTTCCTACTGTATAAGCTCCTAACAAGCAAACAATAAATAAATACAAATAAATAAACACAAAGAGTAGAAGGGTGCATGTAAATCTGATGCCAATCAACACAAAGGGTAGAGGAAGGGTGCAGGAAAGCTGAAGCCTGGTAGACACAAACAGTAGAAGAAGGGTGCAGGAAAACCTGATGCCAATCAACGTAAAGGGTAGAGGACGTGTGCCGGAAAGCTGAAGCCTGATCATCACAAACAGTAGAAGAAAGGTGCAGGAAAACTTGATGCCAATCAATGCAAAGGTTAGAGGAAGGGTGCCGGAAAGCTGAGGCCTGATCAACAAAAACAGTAGAAGAAGGGTGCATGAAAACCTGATGCCAATGAACACAAAGGGTGGAGGAAGGGTGCAGGAAAGCTGATGCCAATCAACACGAGGAGTAGAAGAAGGTGCAGGAAAACCTGATGCCAATCAACATGAGGAGTAGAAGAAGGGTGCAGGAAACCTGAAGCCTGATGAACACAAAGAGTAGAAGAATGGTGCAGGAATCCGGAAGCCTAATCAACCTAGGGACAGACAAGCAGCCCAAGGTGAACTGACTGAAAAGTGACTCCATGTTGTGAGTTCATGTTTGACAAGAACCCTCTGATCAGAACTTTTGTTGAAAAACGAAAAAGCTGTTTTACCCCATTGTCTTTATGCAGCCTCACGCCCAATCAGCTACTGGACATGCAACACAGGATTTTGAGTGACCTGATGTGGCATTAACTTGCCATAAAAAACAAGTGCATACGTGCATAAAAATGGTTGAAGCTATTGTGCACAATTCACTTTAGGTCAGGTTCTCAAAAAGTAGCGCAGAGAATGTGCTTGTTTAATTTGCCCTATTTTTAGAAATGCTCTGGTCAACTTATTCACATTTTAGGAGGGGCTAGGCAGATATGCGCTGTCCAGCCACCCTGCATACATTAGTGTCAACTGGCTTCCAATTGAAAAATTATCAGAAAAAAATGTGTGGAATCGAAATGCAAGTGTGACAGCAGCTGTCACCCTTCAAAAACAAATCATGCAGCGTCAAAATGACCCTGCCATGATTTGCGCATCTCCTCACTGGAGCCCAAAATTTTTTAAGAATCCAGTCCTTTACATAACCTTTGCTGCTACTGGTAGGAAAAGTTCAAAAGTACTTGAAACACAGCGATTGTGTGGTACAAGAAATAGATCATTCAAAAAGAACACAATTATGTTAATGTTGCTTTTAATATATATTCTGAAAAGCAAGTTCAAGATATATGGTCTGACTGTGAAAATTCGATCACATCACCCCGACCCTCCTCGAACTGCACTGGCTCCTGCTACAAGTCTGTATCATCTTCAAATCCTTGTGCCCAAGCTTCCTCACTGAGAAACTCAGCATCTCTCGAGGTCTACGATCCACCAGAATTAAGGACATGTGCAGACTTGAACTCTGCCAGTGAGGGAAGGAAAGAACCAGAATACATGGCTTCTCTGTCTATATCCCCAGACTCTTGATTCTCCACCCCATCAACATCCGACTCAACCCCTCACTTCTACAGTTCAGGAAGGTGCTCAAGACCCTCCTCCTAAGGGAATGGCTCCTCCCGAACAATTAGGTCCATACCTTCCACACTCCTCACCCTACATGAGACTGTGTGATATGATCCCCACTGTTTGCTCCCTGGTTACTTGTAAATCCATTGCTGACTATTGTCCCTGTGCCCTGGTGGTACAATGTCCTTTCCTCGACAGACGTGAAGTGGGAGAATGGAACAAAAGGCTCCCATCAATCCCCTCACACCCCTGGCCGAGAGGATCGCGGCCCAGACAACCGCCACGAGAGGAGTTTGCCCATCTACCAGATGACCAGATACCCTGGTACAGGAACATACGGATGTGCCCACCAGCCTGCCCACCAGCCTGCCCTGCCCATGCCGACACCTGCGGCATGGATGAACTAGGCTGAACCATTCAACAGTAAATGAGCACATCGTTAGAGATGCCATGACGACCTAGCCAACGGTCAGCACACCCGTGCAAACATGCACACTGGACACTCCCACACCAATCCACACGAAGAACATATTCAGTGCTATGACGTAGGTGACGGACACACCCACTGACGCGCATCTTTATTATTTTTCACATAGGTTTTTCAAAATGCAGAAACGCAAGACGCACAATGAACTCATCTAAAATGCTTGCTGACGCTTCTCCTAACCCATGCATTGCAATGAGAAATATAACTAAAACATGATACTGGGGATAAAGCAATATGATACTGAAGTGGGAGAATGGAAGAACAGGCTCCCGCCCTTCCCCTCTCGCGCTTGGCCTAGAGGATCACAGCCCAGACACCCGCCACGAGAGGAGTTTGCCCATCTACCAGACGACCAAATACCCTGGTACAGGAACATACGGATGTGCCCACCAGCCTGCCCTGCACATGCCGACACCTGTGGCATGGATGGACTCGACTGACCCATCCAGCACTAAATCAACGCGTCGTTAGAGATGCCATGACGACCTAGCGAACGGTCAGCACACCTGTGCAAACATGCACACCGGACACTCCCAAACCAATCCACACGAAGAATATACTCAGTGCTATGACGTAGGCGACAGACATACTCACGGACGTGCATCTTTATTATTTTCCACATAGGCTCTCAAAATGCAGAAACGCAAGGCGCATCATGAACTTATCTAAAAAGGCTTGCTCACGCTTCTTCTAAGAACCATGTACTATAATGAAGAATATAATGAAGACACGATACTGATGATAGGGCAATATGATACCGTAACCTAAAGCGCTCTGCATCAAACGGTTCCACCTATGCACTAGGCCCAAGTAGGCCGCAAGCAAAAGCTTCCATGAACATTGAATGAGCAAGAGCTCGGTTGCTGACCCTGCAGAATGAGCCCGGCGAAAGCACACCGCCAAGGGCACGATGTTGCAATCTCACACGCCGCGAGCCAACGCCAAGGTCGCACCTGCAAGATAAACCAGGCACACAGTGGGAAAAACAATATTAATTGTGCTGAATTCTGCCTCAAACACGGTCCCACCTCACGTGACAAAGCCAAACCTGACAGAATGCCAAGCCCAGGAGGAAGGAGACGCCTGAATCCCACGTTTCAAGACACAGGCAGATACAATTAAAAGACTCATTGGACATCTGCAGCAGTGGGAGTAGTCGACCTCCCAACATATGAATAAATCCTCACATTGTTTACACCTACCCATAGTAAAACATTGTTGCAAATTACAGGTGCACCGCGAGCTGGGAACAGCGATAGTCCCAGATTGGGAGGCTCGCGAGCGGACCAATCATAACATGGGGCTCTTATCACTGACGCCATTAACATTGACCAATCCTCAGAGGTCTTCATGTAACAATTTTCATGTATCAAATTGAAGGGACAGCCCAAGTATATCACCTGACTAACACTCAACCACTAATACCGTTCTCTATATGTATGCTATACTAACCCTACCACTCGAGTAACCAATCCAGAGTGGAAGTAGGTTTTTTGTTAAACTTTGTAAGGTGACGCAAGTAGCGCGTCATACTAAGGTAAAAAGGGCCTGCAAGCCCCACGATTGTGTGTGTGTCAGGACGGACACGTACGCTCCTTGACCCATCCCTGCCGTTTTGTCTAATAAACAGCAGAGTCACCTTGCTTCTTGCGTTTGTCTCATACTCTATCTCTTTTGGGATATACGGGAGGAGTTGGGGCCTCCCTGCCCGGAGGTCTGCGGACGGCCCGGCCGACCCCGGCAGAATTTCCCCCCCCGACAAGTTGGAGGCACTGCTGAGATCTGTTTAAGATCTGCTTTTTTATTTTTACTTTTTTCCAGGTAATCCCGTTGCGAGGAGGCCCGGTGGCGCGGCCCCCTCTGCCGCTGCCCCCTTCTGAGGACTACAGGACAATCGCGGAACTGCGAGAAGACCGGACAGCGCAATCCGGATATTGGCCTTCGGGAGCCGGTTGAGAAGTATCCCGCCCGCGGTTGGCGAGTGTCCAGACGTGGTCCAGACGAGGGGAGGTGGCGAGCCGCTTGGAGGGGTGCACGCAGTCGAGCGGCCCCGCATCAAGAGAACTTGGTGAGCATGCCACGCACAACAAGCAATGTGAAATTGTGAGGGAGGGGGGAGGAATTAAATACGGGAGGTGGGAGGTGTTGCACAGGTGCGCGGCGAAGGTTTGACAATTTAGTGTTGGCAATGAAATGAATGGTAGCCGAACGAGTGCGAGAGCAGTAGGCTACGTTGCGCGAGAGAGGGGGGTGGAGCACGAAAACATCATGTGCGGCTGCTCGTAGACACTGATTGGCCTAGGTCGCGACTACGTGTAAGGGTGTGTGTGTGTGTGGTTTCCTACGATTTGGCATTTATTGATCAATGAGTAGATGAGGATCCCTATTGTTCGAGCAAGAAACTCGATAGGTAGATGACGTTTCCCTCTAGGCGGTGGCTAGTTAGTTGCCCAATACGGAAGATAATTGGCTGGTTAAGCCCTCCTGTCGAGGGGCGTATCACACGCGAGGCGACGCAGAGTGCGCAGTCCGATTATATTATTGATTACCTTGTTCCAGGAGTGACAGGAAGACAGCTGTGAGGTTAACGGGGGTAGATTGCAAGTGTATTTTGAACTTAAAGAATATATGAAGAACTTACCAGTAGCTCGAAGAGATCGGTGACGTCACCAGTAGGGCTTTCATAGGATATCCCGAGCACAAGGCATCTTTCTTTCTGAGAGTGGTGGGGAAGAGAACTGTGGTAAGGGAGTGGAAACGGAGATAAACGGTAATGAATTGATCGAGGAAAGGCGAAACGGGGGACGTGGCGGCGCACGGAGAACGCCGGCCACGGCAAGTGTAGAAGAAGGAGGAGGAGCAAGTGAAAAATAGACGACTGTATAAGAACGTCACAAGGGGTACGCAGCCGTAGGGGGCTACGTGCGCCTCGGCCGCAGGGGGCCATAAGGGTGTCGTGTAAAGGAAGAAAGACAGAAGAAAATATACAAATGTAAATAGTATATTTTTATAATTTTCCTTAGCGGACTATCGCAAGTCCCCAAACTTACGGGGCCAGGTAACGATATAAGGCTGTATATTGTAAACTGCTAGTGAGATAATAGCTACCAAATAGCGGAAGGATAACAAGTGGAGCGCTACTATGTCACACGGGACAGGATCGGGAGGGTGGGGGAACACCCTCACTACCCCACTCCAACACATATGTACCACACTGTCACCCCATAGGGAGAAACTGATCAAGTATAGCATAGAATGGACACAGGGGATGGACAACAAAATGATAACACCATGGCCGCCTAATGGTAGCTTCGATCCATATACCCAACATTCACTATTAAACCATTTGCATAATACATACAAAGGGAAGAAGTTGACAAACCACGTGGAGGTGTTTAACTTATGGAGGATGTTCCAGGGGTCCCGACCAGGACCAAATGGAATGTTCACTGTGGGGGAAATACCGTAAGAAAAAGAGATTAAGGAGGAAAGAGAGAATGGGAAAAAGGGGAGTGAAGAACCAAAGAACACGGGGAATGGACAAGAGGGAGGAGAAAAGAATAAGAATAATAACTCAAAAGTAAATGAAATAAAAAAGGAACAGAGCAACGATATACCCCTAGCAAAGGTAGTGAAAACAGAGGGAGTGGGGTTGTACCCTTTAAGAGAATTAGGAGAAATAGAAAGAGGACAGTTAAGGGCGGCTGAGGGGTACTCGAACCCGGCATACAGCCCGCCACCATATGTGGCTCATAGGAAGATGACAGCAGGGGAGGAGAGGACTGGAGAAGAACAAACTGTGGAAATAGGACATGAGGAGTGGGTAGCCGCACAGATATTATTAAAATTACGAGGTTCATTAACAGGAGAAGAGAAGGAAGTAGTAAGGAAAATAGACGAGGATAATACTAGGGAGAGTGGAATGACAGGGGAAGAGCTGTTACGTCAAAAGGAAGAGATTTTGGAGGAACGACTAGCAGAGTTAAGGGATGAGCAGAATGAACTGATCAAACAGCTCAAGAGGGAGGAAAGAGAGAGAGCGAGGGAAAGGAAAGAAGGTAAGAACAAATTGGAAAAAATAAGGGAAAGAACTGAGGAGCAAAGGAAAGAGGCTGACAGGGTAAGAGCAGCAGCAGAAAGGGTATCAAGAGCAGTGCTACGAGAGAGGAAAAGGGAAGAAGAAGAGAAAGAAAAAGAAATGGCAATGTGGAAGAAGAGATTACTATCAGAAACAACTAGGAAATACGAAGAAGGGAGGGTGATAGAGAGTATATTAGAAAGGGAGAGGGTGAGAGGGGAAAGGAAGAAAGAGGATGAAAGGATATTGGAAAAGATGAGTAGTGTAGTAATGGAGGAATTAAAAAGGAAAAGGGAGGAAATTGGTAGAGAGATGGAGGAGAGAAATGAAGGGGAAAGAGAAGATAGGAGAAGGGAGAGTAAAGTAAGGGGGGATGTATATAGAGACACAGAAGTAGCAACAACATCAGCGCAAAGGGGAGCGGTTGATAAAGAAGAAAAGGGAGAACCGGACCTAATAGACTTAAAAACAGTAACAATCAAGGGGAAAAAGACAGAGTGGGGGCTGCCGTTTGTGAATGACTTTTGTAGTGAGGAAGAAAAGGAATGGAGAAGGAAGGAAGAGGCAGTGAAAGGGAAAGTCTAGATAAACTATACACCACCCGGACCAATACAGACTCACCATGGATCTGTAGGAGAAAGGATGAACAGGAGAGAAGTGAGGAGGAAGAGCAAGGAATAGCGGCAAGACAGACACATGATACCACACCGTCACCATCACATCCTCTCCCATCCCACCCCACATCCCGCCCCACATGCTCAACCACCTCACGCTCATTACGTACAATAAAACCTGTGCCCTTCACAAACGAACTGACACCCTATGCATGCCGGCTTAGAGACCTCCCTAGACGCAGGCAGGAAGGACGAATACACACGCCCACATTAAATACAGGAAATGATGGAAGAAGGGGAAAGGATGAAGCAGAAAGAGTTACGAGCGGGGGAAATACGGACGAAATTGATGATGTAGAAGAGAGGGAAGAAGAGGAGGGGTGTGAGGACTCGACTTTATGGAACCCAAGGGGTAAAATAAGACACAACTTAATGCCACTTCTGGAGAGGGGAGGAGTTAGACCACAGTACGTCCCTTGGAAGCATACAGACAAAGAGAATATAAAGTGCAGGCTCCCATCACTAAGTGGAGGTGCAGGTAAATGGATATATGAAATGGAAAAACACACCGCAGGACAGAAACTGGCAGTGGGAGATGTAAAGGGCCTTCTAATATCGGTATTAGGGGATGCAGCGGCTGACATTTGGAAGAGAGCGGGATTCCCTGGGGTAACAATAGCAAACACATCGCATGATGGGGCACCATTCGCAAACTGCAGACATGCACTATGGCAGGCATTGAGGGTACAGTACCCAGACACATCAGACATAGGAGCAATTACCTCACGCAAGATGCGTGAGAACGAAGATCCTGTTGATTATATCCAGGAAATCCAAGAGAAGTGGCGCATGGAAACTAGAGAACAATGGGACAAAACACCAGCAATATTTTATCATATACTAGTACAAGGGCTCCCAGAAGGAGTTCAGAAACAACTGAAGAAAGTAGTGGGAATGGAGGCAAAAGCATGGCCAGAAATACAACTGACAATAGTGCATCATTGCAAGGAAAAATGAAACAAAAAGAAGAAGACAGGAAAACGGAAGAGGCTAAGCTAGTACAGAAAAAACTTACTAAATACACAATGGAAGGGGCACTAATAACTGCACCTACAATAATGACCCAAAGCCCCACACAAGTATTGGCTGCACAAGATCCCTCCCAAATACCACCCTCACAGACAATAACACAACAGGTGCCGCCACTCCAACCATACACGACCAACATGGGAGGAGGATACTCAATGCCAGGAGCTGGGTATTATAATTACAACAGGGGAAGAGGAGGAATTATGAGGGGGAGAGGATACGGATATAACACACAACAGCAGGTGGGAGGACTTAGAAACTCCTACCCCACCGGGCAACCAATATACCAAGACAACACAGGAAGCTTTCCATGGCAGAGTAGGGAACCACCGGTGTGTTGGAATTGTTGATTAGTAGGGCACATGTCACGCACGTGTAGAGTAAGACCAGGTACACCGTCATGGAGCGAACAGGGACAACCAAGGCCCACACAGGAACAGCAGGGCATACAGCAACAGCAGACGTTGCAACAGGGAAATGAACAGCAACAAATAATAACACAACAACAGCCACAGACATATTCACTGCCACAACAACAGGTAGCGATAACACAACAACCCCAAGCACAACAAACAAAACTGGGTAGGGTGACGGTCCTGGGACACAACCCTTACACAGGAAATGGTCAATCGTTGTACCCTCAATAGAACAGCCCACAGACGGCCTTGGTGTGTCCCATCCTGTCGGTAACACCTAATAGTGCAGAGGAACCACGCATAGAGGTAACGATAGGCGACAAAAAATGATCATTCCTTGTTGACACCGGGGCGACCCGGTCTTGCATAAGGGAAGGTAAATTTAAGATGTCGGGCGAAGCCATGAACACCCAAGGATTCTCTGGTGCTAGAGGGTTGGTTCCTTTTACTGATAACATTCCCTTATCTATAGGAGATTATGACATGTCAATGCCACTTTTATATTATAGTGCCTCACCAGTAAATATACTGGGGAGAGACATAATGAACAGGTTGAATATGACGATCTCCTTTACGGAGGACGGCATAATTTGCTCCACTCCAGGAATTAACATGCTCACAGCACGACAGATTATGCAAGCATACTGCGGACAGACAGCGATTAGGGCCGAGCCAGTAGATGGCGAACTCTTCCAGTACGGGACAGACATGGCATTTGCATGGATGCCAGGGATAGAGGGAAAGATCTGGAGGAGGCCAGCAGCCTATTTGTTCAGACCAGAAACACCAGTCAACGAACTAGAAGGAAAGGTGGTTCCAGTGGACATTGAGAGCATTATAGCAACAGCTGATTACATTGCTGTACATGCCCAAGACAGAGAAGGAAGAGCATGGAGGGCAGTGATAGCACTAGCAGAAGGATGTAGGCTCACCCAGGTGTCAGATGAGGAGCTGTTCTCAGAAGAAAAGTAGGAAGGTGAAATGGTGTTTATGATGAGTGTGGAAATATGGCTAAGAGTGGCGTACAAACAAGTGGCACAGAAAATGGCAATGGCACTTGAGGCACCCACATCCACCCCAGTTCCCTTCTTTAAGGAGGATATGTCAAAAGTACCCACATCATTATGGACTACTAGCCCCTATGACGTGGGGTGCATTAAAAGTATAGGGGGGGTAAGGATAAAATTGAAAAAAGGTGCAATACTCCCCAGAGTGAAACAGTACCCACTATCAAAAGAGGCAGATGAGGGCATATATGAAACCATAACGGCCCTTATAGATAATGGCATATTGGTCCCCTCAGAATCACCATGTAACACGGCTGTATACCCAGTGCACAAGGCTAGAGGGGGGTCTTGGCGCTTCATACAGGATCTCAGGCCCTTGAACAACATAGTAGATGCAGAATACCCCATAGCCGCAAACCCGGCCATGATATTGTGTGGCATTCCAGCGGAAGCATCACGATTTACAGTGATCGACCTTAAAAATGCTTTTTTCTCAATACCATTGCACCCAGACTCACAAGATCTGACAAGCTTCACTTACAGAAACACAAAGTGGAAACACACCAGATTACCACAAGGGTACTGCGAATCACCCTCAATATTCAACAGAGTAATACAGATGGATTTGGGTAACATTGAAGTGGAAAGCACAGTGTTGCAGTATGTCGACGACATAATAATTTGCAGTACAAACGAAAGAACATGCAGAGAGGACTCATTAAAGATGCTGACAATATTGGCTGAAAAAGGTTACAAGGTAGATATGGAAAAGTTACAGTACTGTCAAGAACAGGTACTTTACATTGGTCAGCTCATATCCCAACATGGAAGAAAGATTGCACCACAAAGGGCACGGGCCATTTCAAAAACGCCAATCCCACAAACAGTGAGGGAACTGCAGCAGTTCCTGGGTCTGTGCAACTACTGTAGAGCATGGGTATTTGATTACAGCTCATACATAGGACCCCTGCTTGAGGGGTTAAAGGAAGCTAATAAAGGGGAGAAAAAGTTGGGGTGGACAATGGAAATGAAAGAGGCTTTTGATTAACTGAAAGATGCGACATCAACTGCTCCGGTACTGGCAACCCCAGACTATGAGCGACAATTCTTTATATTTTCACATTGCGACTCAGCAGTAATGAAAGCAGTGTTGGCTCAAAAAACAAGCATGGGCTACAAACCAGTAGCATTTTACAGTGGCCACTTAGATCCTGTGATGTTAGGTCATTTCCCTTGCGAACAAGGTCTCACCGCAACTGCTTTTGCGGTAGAAAAAGCATCAGCAATAACCATGGGGTGCCCAACTACACTGTTTGTGGAACATGCACTATTTGCAATATTGAATAAACCTAAGTCCACCCTAGCCACGCAAAGGGCATCAGGTTATGAGATCATCTTATCCAGAGCTGAACTATCAATTGTTAGATGTAGCACGGTCAACCCTGCAAGGTTCCTAGCAGAAGTACTTGAGGAAGGAGATTATGCCCACGATTGTACGCAAATAACTGAAATGTACTCATGTACTAGAAAGATTGAAGAAAACGCACTAGAGGGAGGTGAGCTCCTGTTCATTGATGGGTCATCAACTATCGACCAAAGGGATGGTATAAGGAGGACTGGGGCAGCAGTGGTAAAAATGATGGAGGTACAGGTGTGTGTGGCAATGAAATGTGTACAATTACCACAGCATTACTCCGCTCAAGCAGGAGAATTAATTGCACTGATTTTGGCGTTGAGGGAAAGCTTTGACAAACGAGTGACCATATATTCCGACAGCGCATATGTTACGTCCACTGTCCACTCAGGGCTGTCGAAATGGAGAAGAAGAGGGTTTAGGAGAGCTGATGGCACTCCAGTGCAACATGCCCTCCTATTGGCTGAACTAATTGATGCAATAAATGACCCCCAAGAATTAGCTTTGGTCAAATGCACCGCACACACCAATGGTGAAGACCACATTTCAAAAGGGAATGCAGCAGCAGACGCACATGCGAAGTATGCTGCATATTTTGGTGAGATATGGAACCCCCCAGAGTCAGAGAGAGGGAGAGGGCGGGGAATGGCTAAGGAGATGTTGATAAGAGAAGGGTACACCCATCTCCCAGCCACACAGATTATGGAGCTACAAGCGGCTGCACCAATGGCCGAAAAGGAAATATGGCTAAAAAGAGGATGCACAATGTCACCAACCGACGCACTATGGCGCCAGAGTGACACTGGGAAGATTGTAATACCACTGGCACTATTGAACACCGCCCTGAGCCAACTACACCACCCAGCCCACACAGGCAAGGAAGTAATTGCAGCACGAATTAGGGAAGACTGGTTCTGCCCCGAGTTAAATTCTCATGTGTCAAATTTCATCAGCAATTGTCTCACATGTCAACAGTTTACGGCCGGTCACACTCTGAAGGTGATAAGAGGTACAATACCCCGGCCAGAGGGACCCTTCCGACATCTCCATATTGACTATGTTGATATGATCAACGTATGTCAAGGAAATAGGTATATGATTGTAGTAGTATGCCCATTCTCGAGGTGGATTGAAGCAGGGCCCTGTTCACACCCAGATGCATTTAGAGCAGCTAAATTCCTAGTGAGGGAGGTCTTCCCCAGGTGGGGAGTGTGCGAAGTACTGCGGTCAGACAATGGCCTACATTTCGCAAACGAAATGTTCCAGCACATCACATCCTTACTGAACATCAAGCATAAATTTGCATGTGCATACCACCCACAGGCCAACGGTAATGTGAACGCCTGAATGGCCTATTAAAGGAGGCAATTGCAAAAATACAGAAAACAACAAGGAAGAGTTGGTTGTATTGCCTTCCATTAGCCCTATCTGAGCTAAGGAATAGACTAGGTTCCGACCACCACCTCACCCCTCACGAGGTGGTTACCGGACGTCAAATGCGCCTTCCCATAACGCCAACATCAAGAGCATTTACTGACCACTAGAGTACTGCAGATGTCCTTGGTGATGAAATGTACCAATATGTGTCTTCTCTGATTACTAGTGTAGTGTTTGTGTCTCAACAGCTCGAGCGCACGCAGGGCGGGTCTAACAGCGGTCAACAAGAAGGCGCGGATAAAGAATTGGAAAAGGAAAGACTGTGCAAGGTTGCTAAAGGTGACCACGTACTACTTCGCAATTTCAACAGGAAGTGGAACAGTCCACGCTTCACTGGCCCCCATCTGGTAGAGGAGGTATCAACGAGAGCAGTAAAGCTACAGGACAAACGTGCCTGGAACCACCTACATGACGTAGAGATCTACAAACTCCAGACCCGCCCCAGCACCACCGACAGGGCCACTGAAAGAACAACAGCAGTGTCACCAACGGAGGAAGAGACTTCTACCACAACTAACGGCCTAAGTGTCCCCATACCCTGCCACCCCCCAGATTCCCCAGAGACAACTACTACAAAAGAAAGGGGTGATCCCCATTCCGCCCACCCCATGGTTACACGATCAAAGGGTAAAGAGACTTCCGCCAGTTGAGCCCCAAACCCTCTGCCCATTGACCCCCTACCCACTGTAGTAATAACTGAACTGAAGGACAATGTTTTGCACATATACACATGTAAACACCTGAATGTTCTCTTTCTTTTCTCTCACACATGCAGGTACAGCGTATTATTGTACTGTTAAGAAAGTAGATAACTAACCAATTCACTGCCCAGGAGTAGATGGTACCCTCAGACGATAATTACCTGGGAGAATTGTCACACCAATTTGTATATGAAATAAAACGGTCAACGTACCTGAAAAGAAGGAGGGTACATGTCTACTACACAGCATTCCTCTTGGCCATAGAACACTCAATGCCCCACCTCCAACCATACTTGCCTGCCCTAAGAGATAGATTGCTTAGATTGGCGTGGGAACAGCTCTTCGCCTGGGCACTGAATGACTACTTGATAGGGAGAGCTTAATAACAATAACTAACCTTATTAACGAGCATATTAAGAATTTTCAGGCGGGCAACTGTAACGTCGCAAGAATAAGCTGCCGGACTGCAGCAAGGTAAGAGCAAAATGCCGGTGAAATTAGCATCTGTAATAAAATTGATAGGGATTTTAATGATCACCGGGTTCTTGGCTGCCTCTGTATGGCAGTACAGCTATGCTATTGATATTATTGCTGTACCCAAACCTAATGCACCCCCACCCCCAGCTGCAACAGGTGTTACGTCAGGTGGTACTTGTAAAATCCCACACAAGAAAAATAGAGTTAAACGCAGCACATACTCAGATAATAAAGGTATTGACAACTACATACAAGATTCAGCACACATCTCAAACAACATATGGTCCCAACACATGACCCACATAGGTAAACAGGCAACAGAAGACAGCTGCTACGTTTGCTCATTGATTCCATACGCCATGAGCGCTTCTCGAACATTTGTTGCCACGGAGATAGATGAAAAAATAGCACGATGTATAATATACCTGGCACTGTTCCAGACGAAAGGAAGATTTCAAGGGACAGTGGTGCATCTGGTGTGGAAAACACGAGGTACATATCCATATGAAAACAACTTCCTCAAGACTTACTTGAGTTACCACAAGAGCAGTTTACATGCTGAAGGATTCAAATACATAACAAGTGGTCCTGAAAAAGGAGAAACAATGAAAGTAACACTGCAGTACCTACCATGTGATTGGTACGCCACGGAAGTCCCTGGTAAAAACGGATGTTGGGAAAGACCACTGGTGATAATAACAGGGAAGGTGTACATGAACAACAAATGGGACATAGGAGTGGTTGGCAGCAACATGGTAACAAGAGAAAATATTTCAACTATTGATGGACACAACCATAGATGTTGGATGACTTGGGTCAAGTACGTACCCATGCTCACGTGGATGGAAAAGGATGAAGACCCAATAACAATACTGCCGCTAACTGCGCCTAAGGTATGCTACCAACATAAAGGAGAAGTGGACGTAGGATACAACACCAACTGTGAAAGCGTGATGGAGTTACCTGAGGGGGGAGCAGGAACAGCAGTAGTAATGGACCATTACTGGGCCTGTGGAGACAAGGCATACCACACACTGCCCCCTCTGTGGAATGGTGTATGCACAATAGTACACGTTAATGTACCATCACTAGTGGTACCCCAGAAACATGTCAATATGGCGAACTTCCCCAAAATGGATGAAGGGAACAAAAGGAAGAAGAGATCTGTACAACCTCAGAAGGGGCAAGAGAGCAGGAACAACGGCAACAACACCGTCCTGAATAGGAAGAAAAGACAAGGAGAACCTCTGACAGGAAATTACCTGTGGGGAAGGTCGGAAACAGCACTCACTTCAATTCCGCCAGACCACAGACTATTCAGCAGAGCAGCAATGTTCTTCTCCTCAATAATACATCCATGACTACAGGCTTACGCAAACGCAAAATGGCTCCAGATAACTAGGTGGGAACTAATGATAACAATTAACTCTACAGTGAATGGATTCAACGCAATAAAAGAGGAACTGCGAGCTGTGAGGATGGTAGCGCTTCAGAACAGATATGTACTGGACCTCCTCACAGCAATGGAAGGAGGAGTTTGCGCTAAGATAGGCAATCATGCTGCACATTCATCCCTGCCAACGATGCTGACAATGGTACACTGACAGAAGCAGTTTTACAATTGACCCAGATGCACTCAAAAATGATGGATGAAAGTAAAGGTGTGAAAAAGGATGAGAGCTGGTTTTCAATATTATGGTCATGGATGCCATCTTGGCTGTCAGATGGACTGAAGATTATAGTTGGATGTACTATTTTGGCTGGAGCTACACTGATCATAATAAGATTTTGGAAGGCCCGGAAGGCACGCACCACAGACGAGATGATCGAAATGGTTGGTATGCACCTCTTGATGCCAACAGATGGCGGCAAACACACAGGCACGATAATAAAAGAGAGAGAGAAGTTGCGCAAACAAATCATCACCAACCACCTGGACCCACCATCTGTAAAGCTCGAAAACCCAAGAAACCCAAAGAGCTACATAGGGAAATGGGTATACTGCACTCCTGGAGGAACCTGTGAATATATGTATTGGTCATTAGAAGACCATGTTAACCACTATGGACATTTGGGAGGAATAACTAAAATATGGAGAGAAAGAGGAGATAAAGAAAAGGATATGTTTGTGGTCGACAAGTCGACCAGAGGGGGGACTGAAGTGGGAGAATGGAAGAACAGGCTCCCGCCCTTCCCCTCTCGCTCTTGGCCTAGAGGATCACGGCCCAGACACCCGCCACGAGAGGAGTTTGCCCATCTACCAGACGACCAAATACCCTGGTACAGGAACATACGGATGTGCCCACCAGCCTGCCCTGCACATGCCGACACCTGTGGCATGGATGGACTTGACTGACCCATCCAGCACTAAATCAACACGTCGTTAGAGATGCCATGACGACCTAGCCAACGGTCAGCACACCTGTGCAAACATGCACACCGGACACTCCCACACCAATCCACACGAAGAATATACTCAGTGCTATGACGTAGGCGACAGACATACTCACGGACGTGCATCTTTATTATTTTCCACATAGGCTCTCAAATAGCAGAAACGCAAGACGCATCATGAACTTATCTAAAAAGGCTTGCTCACGCTTCTTCTAAGAACCATGTACCATAATGAAGAATATAATGAAGACACAATACTGATGATAGGGAAATATGATACCGTAACCTAAAGCGCTCTGCATCAAACGGTTCCACCTATGCACTAGGCCCAAGTAGGCCGCAAGCAAAAGCTTCCATGAACATTGAATGAGCAAGAGCTCGGTTGCTGACCCTGCAGAATGAGCCCGGCGAAAGCACACCGCCAAGGGCACGATGTTGCAATCTCGCACGCCGCGAGCCAAAGCCAAGGTCGCACCTGCAAGATAAACCAGGCACACAGTGGGAAAAACAATATTAATTGTGCTGAATTCTGCCTCAAACACGGTCCCACCTCACGTGACAAAGCCAAACCTGACAGAATGCCAAGCCCAGGAGGAAGGAGACGCCTGAATCCCACGTTTCAAGACACAGGCAGATACAATTAAAAGACTCATTGGACATCTGCAGCAGTGGGAGTAGTCGACCTCCCAACATATGAATAAATCCTCACATTGTTTACACCTACCCATAGTAAAACATTGTTGCAAATTACAGGTGCACCGCGAGCTGGGAACAGCGATAGTCCCAGATTGGGAGGCTCGCGAGCGGACCAATCATAACATGGGGCTCTTATCACTGACGCCATTAACATTGACCAATCCTCAGAGGTCTTCATGTAACAATTTTCATGTATCAAATTGAAGGGACAGCCCAAGTATATCACCTGACTAACCCTCAACCACTAATACCGTTCTCTATATGTATGCTATACTAACCCTACCACTCGAGTAACCAATCCAGAGTGGAAGTAGGTTTTTTGTTAAACTTTGTAAGGTGACGCAAGTAGCGCGTCATACTTAAGGTAAAAAGGGCCTGCGAGCCCCACGATTGTGTGTGTGTCAGGACAGACGCGTACGCTCCTTGACCCATCCCTGCCGTTTTGTCTAATAAACAGCAGAGTCACCTTGCTTCTTGCGTGTGTCTCATACTCTATCTCTTTTGGGATATACGGGAGGAGTTGGGGCCTCCCTGCCCGGAGGTCTGCGGACGGCCCGGCCGACCCCGGCAGAATTTCCCCCGACAATACCATAACCTAAAGCGCTGTGCATCAAACGCCTCTACCTATGCACCAGGCCCAAGTAGGCCGCAAGCAAGAGCTTCCATGAACATTGAATGAGCAAGAGTACAGTTGCTGACCCTGCAGAATGAGCCCGGCGAGAGCAGACAGTCAAGGGCACAATGTTGCAAACTCGCATGCCGCAAGCCGACGCAAAGGTCACACCTGCAAATTAAGCCAGGCACACAGTGGAAAATGCAATATTAAATGTGCAGAATTCTGCCTCAACCACGGTCTCACCTCACGTGACCAAGCCGAACCTGACAGGGTGCCAGGCCCAGGAGGAGGGAGGCACCTGGATCCCACATTTTAAGACACAGGCAGATACAATTAAGCGACTCAATGGACATCTGCGGCAGTGGGAGTAGTCTGCCTGCCAGCATATGAATAAATCCCCACATTGTCTACACATACCCATAGTGATACATTGTTGCAAATGACAGATGCACCGCGAGCTGGGAACAGCGATGGTCCCAGACTGGGGGGCTCACGAGTGGACCAATTAGAACATGGGGCTCTTATCACTGACGCCATTAACATTAGCCAATCCTCAGGGGTCTTCATGTAACAATTTTCATGTATCAAATTGAAGGGACAACCCAAGTATACCACTTGACTGACCCTCAACCACTAACAACGTTCTCTATACGTATGCTATACTAACCCTACCACTCGAGGAACCAATCCAGAGTGGCGATAGGTTTTTTGCTAACTTTCCCAGGTGACGCAAGTAGCGCGTCATACTAAGGTAAAAAGGGCCTGCGAGCCCCACGATTGAGAAGAGAGTGTCAGGATGGACGCGTACGATCCTTGACCCATCCCTGCCGTTTTGTTTAATAAACAGCAGAATCACCTTGCTTCTTGCGTGTGCCTCATACTCATTTTTTGGGATATACGGGAGGAGTTGGGGCCTCCCTGCCCGGAGGTCCGCGGACGGCCCAGCCGACCCGGGGAGAATTTCCCCCCGACAAGTTGGAGGCACTGCTGAGATCTGTTTAAGATCTGC
Source organism: Ambystoma mexicanum (assembly GCF_040938575.1). NCBI lineage: Eukaryota > Metazoa > Chordata > Amphibia > Caudata > Ambystomatidae > Ambystoma > Ambystoma mexicanum. The sequence continues at coordinate 1,150,482,449 of NC_090926.1, read as the reverse complement.
TTTTATTTTATTTTTCCGAGTACTCCCTTTGCGAGGAGGCCCGGCGGCACGGCCCCCTCTGCCGCTGCCCCCTTTTGAGGACTACAGGACCATCGCGGAACTGCGAGAAGACCGGACAGCGCAATCCGGATATTGGCCTTCGGGAGCTGATTGAGAAGTATCCCGCCCGCGGTTGGCGAGTGTCCAGGCGTGGTCCAGACGAGGGGAGGTGGCGAGCCGCTTGGAGGGGTGCACGCAGTCGAGCGACCCATCATCAAGAGAACTTGGTGAGTATGCCACGCACAACAAGCAATGTGAAATTGTGAGGGAGGGGGGAGGAATTGAATACGGGAGGCGGGAGGTGTTACACAGGTGCGCAGCAAAGGTTTGATAAATTAATGTTGACGGTGAAGTGAATGATAGCTGGACAAGTGCGAGAGCAGTCCGCTACATTACGAAAGAGGAGGGGGCGGGGCACGAAAACATCACGTGCGGCCGCTCGTAGACACTGATTGGCCTAGGTCGCGACCACGTGTAAAGGTGTGTGTGTGTGCGGTTTCCTACGATTTGGTGATTATTGATCAATGAGTAGATGAGGATCCCTATTGATCGAGCAGGAAATTCGATAGATAGATGACGTTTTCCTGGAGACGGTAGCTAGCTGGTTGCCTAATACGGAAGATAATTGGCTGGTTAAGCCCTCCTGTCGAAGGGCGTATCACACGCGAGGCGACGCAGCGTGCGCAGTTCGATTATATTGTTGATTACCTTGTTCCAGGCGTGACAGGAAGACAGCTGTGGGATTAACGGGGGTAGATTGCAAGCGTATTTTGAACTTTTAAAAACATGTGAAGAATTTACCAGTAGTTTTGAAGAGATCGGTGACGTCACCAGTAGGGCTTTCATAGGATATCTCGAACACAAGGCATTTTTTCTTTCGGAGAGTGGTGGGGAAGAGAATCATGGTAAGGGAGTGGAGACGGAGATAAACGGTAACGAGTTGATCGGGGGAAGGTGAAAAGGGGGACGTGGCTGCGCACGGGGAACGCCGGCCACGGCAAGTGAAGAAAGAGGAGGAGGGGTAAGAGAAAGTGGGACGGCTGTATAAGAACGTCACACGGGGCACGCAGCCGCAGGGGGCTACGTGCGCCTCGGCCGCAGGGGGCCGTAAAGGTGTTCGGTAAAGCAAGAAAAGAAAGAAAAGAATATACAAATGCAAATGCTGTATTTTACTATTTTTCCTTAGCGGACAATCGCAAGTCCCCAAAATTACGGGGCCAGGTAAAGATCTAAGACTGTATAGTGTACACTGTTAGCAAGATAACCGCTACCAAATAGGGGAAGGATAACAAGTGAAGCGCTACTATGTCATACGGGACAGGATCGGGAGGATGGGGGAACACCCTCACTACCCCGCTATAGCACATATGTAAAACACTGTCACCCCATAGGGAGAAACTCATCAAGTATAGCATAGAATGGACACAGGGGACGGACAACAAAATGACGACACCATGGCCGCCTAATGGCAGTTTCGATCCATATACCCAACATTCACTATTAACCCATCTGCATAACACATACAAGGGGAAGAAGTTGATACACCACGTGGAGGTGTTTAATTTATGGAGGATGTTCCAAGGGTCCCGACCAGGACCAAACGGAATGTTCATTATGGGGGAAAAAACGGAAGAGGAGAAGATTAAGGAGGAAGGAGAGAATGGGGAAAAAGAGAGTGAAGGCACACAGAACACGGGGAACGGACAAGAGGGAGGAGAGAACAACATAAACGAAAAGGAAATAAAAAAGGAGCAGAGCAACGATATACCCCTAGCGAGGGTAGTGAAAAAGGAGGAAGGGGGGTTATATCCTTTAACAGAGCTACGAGACATGGTTCAATTAAGGGCGGCTGAGGGGTACTCGAACCCGGCATACAGCCCGCCACCATATACAGCCACAGGTAGCCACACGGGAAGGGAGCAGACTAGTACGACGGGATCAGCTCATACGAAAATGCCCGCAGGGGAAGGGGGGATTGGCGAAGAGCAGATCGCAGGAATAGGACAGGATGAGTGGGTAGCTGCGCAGGTATTATTAAAATTACGAGGTTCATTAACAGAAGAAGAGGAGGAGGTAGTAAGGAAAATGGACGAGGATAACACCAGGAAGAGTGAAAGGAAAGGGGAAGAGGAGAAAAGAAAGGGGGAAGAACTGTTACGACAAAAGGAAGAGATTTTGGAGGAACGATTAGCAGAATTAAGGGATGAGCAGAATGCACTGATCAAGCAGCTCGAGAGAGAGGAAAGAGAGAGAGCACGGGAAAGGAAAGAAAGCAAGAATGAGTTGGAAAAAATGAGGGAACGAACTGAGGAGCAAAAGAGGGAAGCAGAAAGGGTGAAGGCAGTAGCAGAAAGGGTATCCAGAGCAGCACTGCGTGACAAGAAAAGAGAGGAAGAAGAGAAAGAAAAGGAAATGGAAATATGGAAGAGGAGATTACTATCAGAAACGACAAGGAAATACGAAGAAGGGAGGATGATAGAGGGTATATTAGAGCGGGAAAGAGCGAGATGGGAAAGGAAGAAAGAAGAAGAAAGGATAATGGAAAAGATGAATAGTGAAGTAATGGAGGAATTGAAAAAGAAAAGAGAGGAAATTGGTAGAGAAATAGCGGAGAAAAATGAAGGGGAAGGAGAAGATAGGAGAGGGGAGAGTGAAGTGAGGAGGTATGTATACAGAGACACAGAAGTAGCAACAACATCAGCACAAAGGGGAGCAATTGGCAAAGAAGACAAGGGAGGAACGGATCTAATAGACTTAAAAACAGTAACGATTAGGGGGAAAAAGACAGATTGGGGGATTTCCATTAATGGAGGACTTTTGCAGTGAGGAAGGAGAAGGAATGGAGATGGAAGAAAGAAACAGTGAAAGGGAAAGCTTAGATAAATTATACATCACCCGGACAAATAGAGAATCACCATGGATCTGCAGGAGAAAGGAAGAACTGGAGGGAAGTGAGGAGGAAGAGCAAGGAATGGTGGAAAGGCAGACACGTGCAGCTACACCCTCACCATCCCGTCCAACATGCTCCACTACCTCACGCTCATTACGTGCAACATGCCCACCTAAACTCGCACCCTTCCCCCACGAACTGACACCCTATGCAGGCAGGCTTAGAGACCTCCCTGGACGCAGGCAGGGAGAACGAATACACACGCCCACATTAAATAAAGGAAATGATAAAAGAAGGGGAAGAGATGGAGGAGAAACAGTTACGAGCAGGGGAAATATGGACCCCATTGACGATGTAGAAGACAGGGAAGAAGAGGAGGGGTGTAGGGATTCGATTCTGTGGAACCCAGGGGGCAAACCAGGACACAACTTAATGCCACTTCTGGAGAGGGGAGGGGTTAGACCACAATACGTCCCCTGGAAGCATGCAGACAAGGAAAATATAAAGTGCAGGCTCCCATCTTTAAGTGGAGGTGCGGGAAAGTGGATATATGAAATGGAAAAACACACCGCAGGACAGAAACTGGCAGTGGGGGATGTAAAGTGCCTTTTAATATCAATATTGGGGGATGCAGCAGATGACATCTGGAAGAGAGCAGGCTTCCCCGGGGTCACAATAACAAACACATCACACGATGGGGCACCATTCACAAACTGCAGACATGCATTATGGCAAGCTCTGAGGGTACAGTACCCAGACACATCAGACATAGGAGCAATAACCTCACGCAAGATGCGTGAGAACGAAGATCCTGTTGATTATATCCAGGAAATTCAAGAGAAGTGGCGTATGGAAACTAGAGAACAATGGGACAAAACACCTGCAATATTCTATCATATACTAGTACAAGGGCTCCCAGAAGCGGTTCAGAAACAACTGAAGAAAGTAGTGGGGATGGAAGCAAAAGCATGGCCAGAAATACAACTTACGATAGTGCATCATTGTAGGACATGGCAAGAAAAGATGAAACAAAAGGAAGAGGATAGAAAAACGGAAGAGGCTAAATTGGTACAGAAAAAAACTTACTAAATACACAATGGAAGGTGCACTAATAACTACACCTGCAACAATGACTCAAAACCCCACACAAGTAGTGGCTGCACAAGATCCCTCCCAAATACAATCATCACAGATTGTAACACAACAGCTGCCGCCACTCCAACCATACACGACTAACATGGGAGGAGGATACTCAACGCCAGGAGCTGGATATTATAATTACAACAGGGGAAGGGGAGGAATGATGAGGGGGAGGGGATACGGATATAACACACAACAGCAAGGGGGAGGATTTAGAAATTTCTACCCCACCGGGCAACCAGTATACCAGGACAACTCAGGAAGCTTTCCATGGCAGAACAGGGAACCACCGGTGTGTTGGATTTGTGGATTAGTAGGGCACATGTCACGCACGTGCAGAGTAAGACCAGGCACACCATCATGGGGAGAACAGGGACAACAAGGGCCTACACAGGAACAGCAGGGCATCCAGCAACAGCAGGCATTGCAACAGGGAAATGGGCAGCAACAACTAGTAACACAACAACAGCCACAGACATATTCACTGCCACAACAACAGGTAGCGATAACACAACAACCCCAAGTACAGCAAGTACAGCAACCTGCCCAAATTCAAGACCATAACATAACCTCTACCAATAAACAACTACAGCAAACACAACTGGGAAGGGTGACGGTCCTGGGACACAACCCTTACACAAGTGGTCAATCATTATACCCACAATAGGACAGCCCACAGACGGCCTTGGTGTGTCCCATACTGTCGGTTTCACCTAATAGTGCGGAGGAACCACGCATAGAGGTTACGATAGGTGACAAAAAATTATCATTCCTTGTTGACACCGGGGCGACCCGGTCTTGCATAAGGGAAGGTAAATTTAAGATGTCAGGTGAAGCCATGAACACCCAAGGATTCTCTGGGGCTAGGGGGTTGGTTCCCTTTACTGATAACATTCCCTTATCAATAGGGGATTATGACATGTCAGTCCCGCTTTTATATTCTAGGGCCTCACCAGTAAACATACTGGGGAGAGACATAATGAGCACGTTGAATATGACGATCTCCTTTACGGAGGACGGCATAATTTGCTCCACTCCAGGAATAAACATGCTCACTGCACGACAAATTATGCAAGCATACTGTGGACAGACAGTGATTAGAGCTGAGCCAGTAGATGGTGAACTGTTCCAGTACGGGACAGACATGGCATTTGCATGGATGCCATGGATAGAAGGAAAGATCTGGAGGAGGCCAGCAGCCTATTTGTTTTGACCAGAAACACCAGCCAATGAACCAGAAGGAAAGGTGATTTCAGTGAACCTAGAGAGCATTATAGCAACTGCTGATTACATCGCAGTTCATGCCCAAGACAGAGAAGGAAGAGCATGGAGGGCAGTGATAGCCCTAGCAGAGGGATGTAGGCTCACCCAGGTGTCAGACGAGGAGCTCTTCTCAGAAGAAAAGGAAGAAGGTGAAATGGTATTTATGATGAGTGTAGAAATATGGCTAAGAGTGACATACAAACAAGTGGCACAGAAAATCGCAATGGCACTTGAAGCACCCACATCCACCCCAGTTCCCTTCTTTGAGGAGGATATGGCAAAGGTACCAACATCATTATGGACTACTAGTCCCTATGATGTGGGGTGCATAAAAAGTATAGGGGGAGTAAGAATAAAATTGAAAAAAGGTGCAATACTCCCCAGAGTGAAGCAGTACCCACTATCAAAAGAGGCAGATGAGGGCATATATGAAACAATAATGGCCCTTATAAATAATGGCATATTGGTACCATCAGAATCACCATGTAACACAGCTGTATACCCAGTGCGCAAAGCTAAAGGGGGGTCTTGGCGCTTCATCCAGGACCTCAGGCCCTTGAACAACATAGTGGAATCAGAATACCCTATAGAAGCAAACCCGGCCACAATATTGTGTGGCATTCCAGCAGAGGCATCACGATTTACAGTGATAGACCTCAAAAATGCCTTTTTCTCAATACCCCTGCACCCAGACTCACAAGATCTGACGAGCTTCACGTACAGAAACACAAAATGGAAACACACCAGATTGCCACAAGGGTACTGCAAGTCACCCTGAATTTTCAACAGAGTAATACAGATGGACTTGGGTAACATTGAAGTGGAAAGCACAGTGTTGCAGTATGTTGATGACATAATAATTTGCAGCACAAGCGAAAAAGATGCAGAGAGGACTCATTGAAGATGCTGACAATATTGGCTGGAAAGGGTTACAAGGTAGACAAGGAAAAGTTACAGTACTGTCAGGAACAGGTACTTTACATTGGTCAGCTCATATCCCGATACGGAAGAAAGATTGTACCACAAAGAGCACAGGCCATTTCAAAAACGCCGCTGCCCCAAACAGTGAGGGAACCGAAGCAGTTCCTGGGACTGTGCAACTACTGTAGAGCCTGGGTATTTGATTACAGCTCATACATAGGACCCCTACTCGAGGCATTAAAAGAAGCTAACAAAGGGGAGAAAAAATTGGGGTGGACAATGGAAATGAAAGAGGCCTTTGATGAACTGAAAGATGCAATATCAACTGCTCCGGTACTGGCCACCCCAGATTATGAACGACAATTCTTTATATTTTCACATTGCGACTCAGCAGTAATGAAAGCAGTGTTGGCTCAAAAAACAAGCATGGGTTACAAACCAGTAGCGTTTTACAGTGGCCACTTGGATCCTGTGATGTTAGGACATTTCCCTTGCGAACAAGGTCTCGCCGCAGCTGCCTTTGCGGTAGAGAAAGCATCATCGATAACAATGGGGTGCCCAACCACACTATTTGTGGAACATGCACTATTTGCAATATTGAACAAGCCTAAGTCCACACTAACCACGCAGAGGGCGTCCGGTTATGAGATCATCTTATCTAGACCAGAATTATCAATTGTTAGATGCAGCACAGTTAATCCTGCAAGGTTTATAGCAGAAGTAATTGAGGAAGGAGACTATGCACATGATTGTACACAGACTACCGAAATGTACTCATGTACTAGGAAAGTTGAAGAGGACGCACTAGATGGAGGAGAGCTCTTGTTCATTGATGGGTCATCAACAATAGACCAAAGTGATGGGATAAGGAGAACGGGGGCATCAGTGGTAAAAATGACAGAGGAACCGGTGTGTGTGGCGGTGAAATGCGTACAATTACCACAGCATTACTCCGCTCAAGCAGCTGAATTGGTTGCACTGATCTTGGCATTGAAGGAAAGCTTTGACAAAAGAGTGACTATATATTCTGACAGCGCATATGTCACGTCTACTGTCCACTCAGGATTGTCCAAATGGAGGATAAGAGGGTTTAGGAGAGCTGACGGCACCCCAGTGCAACATGCCCTCTTATTAGCTGAACTAATTGAAGTAATAAATGACCCACAAGAATTAGCTTTGGTCAAATGTACCGCACACACTAATGGAGAAGATCATATCTCAAAAGGAAATGCAGCAGCAGACGCACATGCGAAGTATGCTGCATATTTTGGTGAGATATGGAACCCCCCAGAGTTAGAGAGAGGGAGAGGGAGGGGGATAGCTAAGGAGATGTTGATGAGAGGGGTACACCCATCTCCCAGCCACACAGATAATGGAGCTACAAGCGGCTGCACCAATGGCAGAAAAAGAAATATGGGTAAAAAGAGGATGTACAATGTCACCAACTGACGCACTATGGCGCCAGGGTAACACTGGAAAGATGGTAATGCCATTGGCACTATTGAACACCGCCCTGAGCCAACTCCACCACCCAGCCCGCACAGGCAAGGAAGTTATTGCAGCACGAATTAGGGAAGATTGGTTCTGTCCCGAGTTAAATTCCCATGTGACAAATTTTATCAGCAATTGTCTCACATGTCAACAGTTCACGGCCGGTCACACGCTGAAAGTGATAAAAGGTACTATACCCCGGCCAGAGGGACCCTTCCTACACATCCATATTGATTATGTTGATATGATCAACGTATGTCAAGGAAATAGGTATATGATTGTAGTAGTATGCCCATTCTCCAGGTGGATTGAGGCAGGACTCTGCTCACACCCAGATGCATTCGGAGCAGCTAAATTTCTAGTGAGGGAGGTTTTCCCCAGGTGGGGAGTGTGCGAGGTACTGCGGTCGGATAATGGTCCGCATTTCGCTAATGAAATGTTCCAGCACATCACATCCTTACTGAACATCAAGCATAAATTTGCATGTGCATATCACCCGCAGGCCAACGGTGTATGCGAACGCCTGAATGGCCTACTGAAGGAGGCAATTGCAAAGATACAGCAAACTACAAAGAAGAGTTGGTTGTATTGCCTTCCGCTAGCTCTATTTGAGCTGAGGAATAGACCAGGCTCCGACCACCACCTCACTCCTCACGAGGTGGTGACCGGACGTCAAATGCGCCTTCCTCTAACGCCAACATCAAGAGCATTAACAGATTATGAAAACACTGCAACTGTTCTTGGTGATGAAATGTACAAATATGTGTCTTCTTTGATTACTAGTGTAGTGTTTGTGTCTCAACAGCTCGAGCGCACGCGGGGCGGGTCTAAGAGTGATCGACAAGAAGACGCGGATAAGGAATTTGAAAAGGAAAAACTGTGCAAAATTGCTAAATGTGATCAGGTGCTACTCCGCAATTTCAACAGAAAGTGGAACAGCCCACGCTTCACTGGCCCCCACCTGGTAGAGGAGGTATCTACGAGAGCAGTAAAGTTGCAGGACAAACGTGCTTGGAATCACCTACACGACGTAAAGATCTGCAAACTCCAGACCCGCCCTAGCGTCACCGACAGGGCCATTTCAAGAACAGCAACAACGTCACCCACGGAGGAAGAGACTTCTACCACAGCTGACGACCTAAGTGTCTCCATACCCTACCACCCCCCAGATTCCCCAGAGACAACTACTGACATAGAAAGGGGTAATTCCCATACCGCCCACCCCATGGTCACACGATCAAAGAGTAAACAGACTTCCGCCAGTTGAGCCCCAAACCCTCTGCCCTTCAACCCCCTACCCACTGCAGTAATCACCCAACTGAAGGACATTGTTTTGCACATATACACATGTAAACACTTGAATGTTCTCTTTTTTCTTTCTCGCACATGCAGGTACCGCGTATTATTGTATTGCTAAAGAAAACAGATAACTAACAAAGTTCATTGCCCAGGAGTAGATGCTACCCCCAGACGATAACTACCCTGAAGAGCTATCACACCAATTTGTCTATCACATAAAAAGGCCAAAGTACCTGAAAAGAAGGAGGGTGCATGTCTACTACACAGCATTTCTCGTGGCCATAGAACAATCAATGCCCCATCTTCACCAACACTTGATAGATCGCTTAGATTGGCGTGGGAACAGCTCTTCGCCTGGGCACTGAACGACTACTTGATAGGGAGAGCTTGAAAACAACAACTAACACTAATAACAAGCATATTGAGAATTTTCAGGCAGGCAACTTTAACGTCGCAAGAATAAGCTGCCGGACTGCAGCAAGGTAAGAGCAAAATGCCGGTGAGACTAGCCTCTGTAATAAAGATGATAGGGATTTTGATGATCACCGGGTTTTTGGCTGCCTCTGTATGGCAGAAAAGTTATGCTATCAAAATTTTGGCTGCACCCAAACCTAATATACCCCCACCCACGGCTGCAACAGGTGTTACGTCAGGTGGTACTATCAAAATTCCACACAAGGGAAATAGAGTTAAACGCAGCACATACTCAGACAATAAAGGTATTGACAACTACATACAAGATTCAGCACACGTCTCGAACAACATGTGGTACCAACACATGACCCAAATAGGTAAGCAGACAACAGAAGACAGCTGCTACGTCTGCTCATTGATCCCATACGCCATGAGCGCTTCTCGAACTTTCGTTGCCACGGAAATAGATGAAAAGACAGCACGATGTATAGTATACTTGGCACTGTTCCAAACGAGAGGGAGATTTCAAGGGACGGTGGTGCACCTGGTATGGAAAACGCGAGACACATATCCATAGGAAAACAACTTCCTCAAGATTTATTTGAGTTACCACAAGACCGGTTTGCATGCTGAAGCATTCAGATACATGACAAGTGGCCCTGAAAAAGGAGAAACAAAGAAAGTAACACTACAAAACCTACCATGTGATTGGTACGCCACTGAAGTTCCTGGTAAACATGGATGTTGGGAAAGACCACTGATAACAATAACAGGGAAGGTGTACCTGGACAACAAATAGGACACAGGAGTGGTTGGCAGCAACATGGTAACAAGAGAAAATATTACAACTATTGCTGAACACAATGACAGATGTTGGATGACTTGGGTCAAGTACGTACCCATGCTAACGTGGATAGAGAAGGATGAAGACCCAATAACAATACTGCCGTTGTCTGCACCTAAAGTATGCTACCAACATAGAGGAGAAGTGGACGTGGGATACAACACCAACTGTGCAAGCGTGATGGAGTTACCTGAGGGGGGAGCAGGAACAGCAGTATTAATGGACCATCACTGGGCCTGCGGAGACAAGGCATACCACACACTGCCCCCTCTGTGGAATGGTGTTTGCACAATGGTACACGTTAATGTACCATCACTAGTGGTGCCCCAGAAACATGTGAACGTGGCGAACTTCCCTAAAATGGATGAAGGAAACAAGAGGAAGAAGAGATTTGTACAACCTCAGAAGGGGCCAGAGAACCAAAACAACAGCAACAACACTGTCCTGAATAGAAAGAAAAGACAAGGAGAACCTCTTACAGGAAACTACCTATGGGGAAGGTCGGAAACAGCACTCACTTCAATCCCACCAGAACACAGACTATTCAGCAGAGCAGCAATGTTCTTCTCCTCAATAATACATCCGGGACTACAAGCTTACGCAAACGCAAAATGGTTCCAGATAACTCAATGGGAAATAATGATGACAATTAATTCTACAGTAAATGGATTCAATGCAATAAAAGAGGAACTGCGAGCAGTGAGGATGGTAGCACTACAGAACAGATATGTACTGGACCTCCTCACAGCAATGGAAGGAGGAGTTTGCGCAAAGATAGGACAATCATGCAGCACATTCATTCCTGCTAACGATGCTGACAATGGTACACTGACAGAAGCAGTATCACAACTGGCCCAGATGCACTCCAAAATGATGGATGAAAGTAAAGGAGTGAAGAAGGATGACAGCTGGTGTTCACTATTATGGTCATGGATGCAATCTTGGCTGTCGGACGGACTGAAGATTATAGTTGGATGCATAATACTGGCTGGAGCTGCACTGATCATAATTAGATTTTGGAAGGCCCGGAAGGCACGCACCACAGATGAAATGATCGAAATGGTTCGTATGCACCCCTTGATGCCGGCAGATGATGGCCAGCACACAGGCACGATAATAAAAGAGAGAGAAAAACTGCGCAAACAGATCATCACCAACCACCTGGACCCACCATCTGTGAAGCTCGAAAACCCAAGGAGCTACATAGGGAAATGGGTATACTGCACACCTGGAGGAACCTGTGTATATATGTATTGGTCATTTGAAGACCATGTCAACCACTATGGACATTTGGGAGGAGTAACTAAAATATGGAGAGTGAGAGGAGATAAGGAAAAGGATATGTTTGTGGTCGACAAGTCGACCAGAGGGGGGACTGAAGTGGGAGAATGGAACAAAAGGCTCCCACCAATCCCCTCACTCCCCTGCCTAGAGGATCGCGGCCCAGACACCCGCCACGAGAGGAGTTTGCCCATCTACCAGATGACCAGATACCCTGGTACAGGAACATACGGATGTGCCCACCAGCCTGCCCACCAGCCTGCCCTGCCCATGCCGACACCTGCGGCATGGATGAACTCGACTGAACCATTCAACAGTAAATGAACACATCGTTAGAGATGCCATGACGACCTAGCCAACGGTCAGCACACTCGTGCAAACATGCACACTGGACACTCCCACACCAATCCACACGAAGAACATATTCAGTGCTATGACGTAGGTGACGGACACACCCACTGACGCGCATCTTTATTATTTTTCACATAGGTTTTTCAAAATGCAGAAACGCAAGAGGCACAATGAACTCATCTAAAATGCTTGCTCACGCTTCTTCTAAACCCATGTATTGCAATGAGAAATATAACAAAGACATGATACTGGGGATAAAGCAATATGATACCATAACCTAAAGCGCTGTGCATCAAACGCCTCTACCTATGCACCAGGCCCAAGTAGGCCGCAAGCAAGAGCTTCCATGAACATTGAATGAGCAAGAGTACAGTTGCTGACCCTGCAGAATGAGCCCGGTGAGAGCAGACAGTCAAGGGCACAATGTTGCAAACTCACATGCCGCACGCCGACGCCAAGGTCACACCTGCAAATTAAGCCAGGCACACAGTGGAAAATGCAATATTAAATGTGCAGAATTCTGCCTCAACCACGGTCTCACCTCACGTGACCAAGCCGAACCTGACAGGGTGCCAGGCCCAGGAGGAGGGAGGCGCCTGGATCCCACATTTTAAGACACAGGCAGATACAATTAAGTGACTCAATGGACATCTGCGGCAGTGGGAGTAGTCTTCCTTCCAGCATATGAATAAATCCCCACATTGTCTACACATACCCATAGTGATACATTGCTGCAAATGACAGGTGCACCGCGAGCTGGGAACAGCGATGGTCCCAAACTGGGGGGCTGGCGAGTGGACCAATCAGAACATGGGGCTCTTATCACTGACGCCATTAACATTAGCCAATCCTCAGGGGTCTTCATGTAACAATTTTCATGTATCAAATTGAAGGGACAACCCAAGTATACCACCTGACTGACCCTCAACCACTAACAACGTTCTCTATACGTATGCTATACTAACCCTACCACTCGAGGAACCAATCCAGAGTGGCGATAGGTTTTTTGGTAACTTTCCCAGGTGACACAAGTAGCGCGTCATACTAAGGTAAAAAGGGCCTGTGAGCCACACGATTGAGAAGAGAGTGTCAGGACGGACGCGTACGATCCTTGACCCATCCCTGCCGTTTTGTTTAATAAACAGCAGAATCACCTTGCTTCTTGCGTGTGCCTCATACTCATTTTTTGGGATATACGGGAGGAGTTGGGGCCTCCCTGCCCGGAGGTCCGCGGACGGGCCAGCCGACCCCGAGAGAATTTCCCCCCGACAGACGTTTTTTGCTTTTTTAATGAAAATTTTTCAATGAAAAAAATCATCAGAAAATATAGGGGCAGGGAGTGCATATAAGTGATGACGGGGTTAGGAATAGAGAAAAAATCAATAGGGGATGGGGGAACACCCCTCCCCACAAAAGAAAAAGCTAGGTTCACGTTCAATAAATACCCTAATAATAATAATGGTGTCCGGTCAAATGGTAGAAAATAAAAGATCGAATGACCATTTGATCGAAGTAAAATGGTAGAAAAAAAAAAGATCGAATTCTTTTATTTATTTATTTACATATTTTTTTTTGGTTTTGGTTGGTTAAAAAATATTTTTAATAAAGAAAAAGAGGGGTTAGGGGGGAACCCCCCCATAAAATAAAATAAAAATAAATTTAAAAAATGTGACCTTTTTTTTCAACCATTTTACTTCGATCAAATGGTCATTCGATCATTTGGTTTTCGACCAAATGACTGGTAACCAATAATAATATCTGAGATCATGATGATACATTCTTAGCTAGGTCGGAATCGACAAAGTAAAGTATAACATTTCAACTTGGTTTGGTAAAGACACCTTCCCTTCCCTGTCCCAGGGCTTATATTAATGTATATGGTTGTCTTCCATTGCATGACATTTGGGTTATATGTTGTATAATCGCTGGAAAAAATATCGAGGGTGACTCAATATTTTATTAAGGCACTAAACACCCTCCCCAACATATTTTAGGACTGGTGCAATTATACAAACAAACTCCAGTGCTAGAATATTTGGGGAAAGTGTTGGCTAGTGCCTTTAAAAAAAATATTGAGTCACAATATTGAGTCACATTAGTTTCAACTGGCTTCCAATTGAAAAATTATCATCAATGTTATTTCCAGCGACTAAATCACTGTACACCAACATTTGAGAAAAACAATGGCATCCTCCACTCCATGTTTAGAAATTATAGTCGAGGTCAAGAGGAAGAAGGGAGAAGGGAGAGTAGAAACGGATAGGCAGAAATAAATGGATCTAACATAAGAATGGAGAGGAAGAAAGTGAATGAAGCAGATCCACGCTGAAGTGAGAATGGGAGAAAGAATAATAAAAATCAGAAATTATGAGGGAGTAAGGAAGGGGTGGAAATCACGATTGGGAGAGAGAAAGAAATAGATGGACTGCACTGTGGAGGGTAGTAGAAAAAAGGGGAGGTGCAGAAGTGGAAAGCAGAAGGAGCACACAGGGATGGAGAAAAGGAGAAGATGGAATAGGGAGGCCTAGAATGTAGATGGAAGTGTGAAAGGCAAGACCTCCAGACAACCAGACAATATAAAACACTCCTCTGAGGAAAAAGGCCTGGTGTACCTCTTTGCAAAGAAAATAAAGTTTCTTTTATATACAAAAAGGAAAACAGGTGACAAATGGTACCGAAGAACCAAAATGGTACAGGGCTCACTGTTAGTTCAAAGCAAGTATGAGGTTTTAAGTAAAGGCAGAGTTACTTGTGGCCTACAGAATATAAAGTGTTAACTCTCCACCATCATTGGCTACCACATTTATACATACTACTGGTCCCCTATAGTCACTTGACCGATTGGCCACAGACTAATTTACCCCTGTACTCTAACACGTGGCCCCTCTACCCCGTCATCTTGATTTTCCGCTACCTGATTGGAGAGGTACCTGGAATGTTACCCTCCCCATTGGCTTGGTCACGTGGTGTGCACCTGGTCGTTAACAAGGTCAAATTGACTCCTTTGAATAATGGTACACTTCTCTTAATGCCAGACATGTGGGTGCCCCCTCAATGCCTCCCCATCGCTGAAGTAAGTATGTTGGTATCACCTCCTACTCCTCATATCACAAATCACAGGGTGTTTCACTTCTGGATCTCCCCTTATCAGCAGCCCCTCTCTGGAGCTTGCCCTGGGTCTTTTGAGGACCACATTAATCAGCCAAATTCTGATGGATTTAGGTATTCTGATGAATGGGCATCAGGGAGTTAAAATGGGATGGCTAATCTCCTGGGGGGATTCTAGTGCCCTTAAATCTAGACTGGGTATGTTGGCAGCTCAATACCTCTACCCCTGCTCCCATGGGTTTGGCCTTCAGGGCGGGCTCAGCATTATCTATGCTTGTTCATACACATTCCTTTCTGGTTTCACAGGCTTCCATCTCGATACAATTGAACTTTTATCTGTTTGGCCTGAAGGCCTCTATGCTCGGTTTCACTGCTGGGGCTTGGGAAGGGGAGATGATTTGAACTTTCTATCGCATTACGCTGCCACACTTTCAACAGGGATTGCATAATACTAGACCTCACTTCCAATATGGCAGTGCTTCAGGACTTCTCACTTCTGAGACCAGGGTCTATGTCATCATTCCTATACACTATATGTTGACTGCTGTACTAGAATATCTTGTGTGCCCTCTACCTGGGCCTTTCTACATTTCCATAACTATTACAAAACAACTATGGGCCTCATCACAAGTTGGGCGGTATCCCGGCGGTAAATGCGCCAGGATAACACCCAAAGCTATTAGTGTTACCCCAACTCGGTCTGGCGCAAATTGAGCCAGATCCCAAGCTGCAGTTGTGCTGTTAGTCCCCATTTATTCAGAGTCCATAGGAGTCTATGGGGCTTTTCGGTGCTCTCTGGTGCATCCAACAACACTGCTGAACTTTTCAAAATCTGCAGGGAACTAGCCAACCCGTCCGCAGTTTCCTCCTCCCCTCTTTCTTTCCCATGCCCTCTGGAACACACTGGCCACACACTTCGCCATCAAAACTCAGGACATCCTGAACATCCCTTATTACTCACCCTCCCAACCCATCCCTCACTCACTTGCCTCCCGTGGCCTCTCGTCCTCCTCCTTCCTCCCTCTCCTCCTTCTCCCCTGTCACACCTGAAGAAGTAACTAGAGTTGTCCGCTCCATGAAGGTCTCTTCCAAACAGGTTTCCACTTGCTCATCCAGGACCTTCAAGGACACAAGGACAACATTGGCTCTCTTGCCCCTGCACTCGCCGATATCTGCAACCACTCTTTTTCTACCAGATCTTTCCCCTCCTCCCTCAAACACTCCCTTGTGTGCCCCCTCCTGAAGAAACCTTCAGCAGACTACCTGTCCAGCCAACTACCGCCCTATCACCATTACCCCATTCATGGGGAAACTACTGGAGAAGTTGGCCTTTCCTTAACTCACCTCGCACACTGAACTTGTTGGTGGTCTCCATGACAATCAATCTGGATTCCGAGCATTCAGAGGCACGGAAACTGCTCTTCTGCACAACCACGAGGAACGGCTTGCATCTCTGAACTCCAAATCCCCAGCTGTCCTCATCCTACTCGATCTCTCATCTGCCTTTGGCACAGTCAACCACTCCATCCTCATATAAAGGTTCCACGATACCCTTGGTATCTCTGAACGGGCACTGGACTGCCTGACCTTCTTCCTAACTGACCGCTCTTCCCAAGTCATCCTGGGCATCTTCTCTCCTACTTCCTTCTCCACCTGTGGTGTACCCCAGGGTTCTAACCTCTCCCCATGGCTCTTTAACATTTACTTTGCTCGGGTGGCATTCCTAATCTCCTCCTTCTCCCCCAACCTCCAGTATTATGCAGACGACACACAACAATTTTTCAAACTTCCTGCTGACCCTCTTGCACCTTCCATCATACTTGACTGGCTATCTGCCATCCAGTCCTGGTGTACTTCAAGCAATCTCTTCCTCAATGCCAACAAAACTGAGATCCTGCCCATTGGGACCCCTGCTCCATCCTTCTTCCCTTCACTCTGGCCTTCCTCCATGGGCTCTGCCCCCTGCTCCTTAATCTAAGACCAGAAGCCTTGAAGTCATCTTCGACTCCTCTCCTTCCACCCTCACACTCAGGACATTGCCAAGAAGTCCCACTTTCGACTCTTCCTTCTCAAAGGAATTCTCCGTTTTGCCACTTTCCCCCAGAGGCTCAATGTTACCGAGCCCTGGTCCTCTCTAGGCTTGACTATTTCAATAGCCTCCTCCTGAATCTACCTTTTCCACTCTGCAACCCATCCAGCTAATCCAGAATAGGGCAGCAAGACGTATTCTTGGCCTTAAGCCCAGGGACCGCATCTCTCCTGCCCTAATAAGTCACTGGCTTCTGGTTACTGCACAAATTAAATTAAAATCCCTCTGCATCATCCACAAGGCTGTCTGCGGCCGGGGACCACACTACCTGCAAACCTCTCTCACTAAATAATCTCCCTCTAGACCTATACGTTCCTCTGGCACCAACTCTTTATATGAAAAGCATTTCACTAAACAAAGGGCAGGAGGTTGATCGCTTTCATCAGCTGGCTCCCTCCTGTGGATCACTCTTTCACCTTTTCTCTATGTCTTGAGCAGGACTTTGTTAAATTCCGAAAGCTCCTCAAGACTTTCCTCTTTACCTGCTCCTTCCCTTGTTCCCTCCTCTGCTAATCTCACAGTTGCTGTAATTGGTGTCCTAGGCCCTTATGCATCCTCAGGGCCTTGACCTCCAACACCCAATTTCCCCAGCTTCTGTCTACCTTCAGCACTTACTTCAGCACCCTCCGGCCTCCGCCCTGGAGGCTCGCAATTTTCCACTCAATGCGGCTACAGGCCGTGTAGCACTTACTGTGCCATGCACTTCTTCTGCCTCTCTCCCATGAGCACAACAACCCAGCACCTACCCCCTCTTCCTTGCTGCACTTGCACATTCTGAATACTCACAAGACATAGCAGGTTTGTCCCTTTTTCCCTCCAATGTATTTAATGTTTTCAATCCCATGTTCCCTCCCAGTTGCCCTGTGGGTGCTTTAAAATAGATTTGACTAACTGCATAAGCGCCTAACAAGCAAACAATAAATAAATAATAAATATTACCGTTGGCGGTAATAGCGCCGGAAATGGGCAGAAAGGGGAGGTTTTTTCTTCCAGCAAAAAGCTGGAGGTAAACCTCCCGCTTTCCGCCCAAACTCAGGATCGGTCGGAACAGTCATGCGGCAGCATAAGCGTGACCGCCACATTTTTACCGTTCTGCCCAACTCCGGTTAGGCACTATATCTATTATTCCCACATTGCAAGTTGCAGCCCACAGCAGCCACAACACGCTCTTACTAATTGTACAGTAGAGAGCTCAGGAATTGAAGGGTGCAGGGGATAGTCGGAGTATAGTAATAATATAAGATAGAGACAAGGGAGTGTGGGGTTGGAAGAAATCCCAGAAGTGATTATACACCAATTTTCTTCAGAAAGGCAGTCGCTGTCACAAGTGACATTTTCTTTCCTCCAGAATCCTGTTTACGTAATGCAATTTGTTTTTCTTTCTGTCTATTAAAAGGTCGAAGCAAACAATGAAACACCCAAATCACATTATAAAAGAAAATGTTCAAAATTGAAGTGTGCCATTGATTTGTTAGGGTTGTGTTCTCCAACACCAGCCTAACGCCACACATCAAATCCCACCCCCAGGTAATATGCCTATGTCCCAAGTGGCCAGACGAGCAATGCCTGTGTCCTTCCCTGTCTGTCTCCAACTCTTAATCAGTGTTCAGGCCTCTTTTCCCATCTCTTTCCATCTTCCTATGTGTTTCTCCCCTCTTACCCATGTCATGTCTTTCTTTCTTTTTGTCACTCTGCCTTCATGTCTTCCTCTTATCCTGTTCTTAGCTCTCTTTCTTCCTGTCTCCCTCTCTTCAGGTTTCCTCCTTAATTTCTCCGTCATGCTCAGAGTCTCCATTTATACTGTCCCCTCACTATTCCCTTTATATATGTAAAAAGGTTTCTTATTTGGGAGGAGTGTGGAGGCCGAGAACCACAATGGTATCCTTTATCTTCCCTTTGGTAACGTGGGCCAAGCTAAAGGCTTACACATAAAGGGTGCAATTGGTACTATAGGTTAAAAACAAGCTCAACATTCAAAAGAGTTAGGAGTAATAATGTGCAAACCAAGTTAATTAGAATACTAATATGTTAATCTAATTACACAATAAGATTCTAAGAAAATCAATGATAAAAGCACCCCGCTGGAAAATAAGCTTAATGGTTCAATGAGGTTAAAAGATCATAATTAACATGGATTTCTACGAGAAGCAATGTTAATCGAAACATAACAAAATAATTACTAGATGTTGGCCTGCGACTCCAACCAGAGCAGTAGGCCAAGATAAATCTGACTTGAGATTGCCCGTGGTCGAATCCAAGGACACATCTGTCCTCTGTGGCACAATCACCTTCTGACTTAGCCTCTAGGATGGAGCAACAATGTCACCATTCAGAGAAGTCCCAAGACGCTGACCACTTAGAGATCTGCAATGTCAGACCTATCTTCAGGTGCTTCCTGCTGGCACTTCTTATTGTGATGAAAAGGCTTATGCCATTCCAACTGTTTCAATGCCTGTGAGGTCTTATCTGGCCTGGACAGACTAAAGGGATTTGACTGGGCCCCCACTAGTTCACAATCCCTAGCCCATGTAATACCGCAAAGTGTCCAATGAATGTTCCAGCTTCTTCAGGACCCATTCTAAGCGCTGGCTCTGGCCCATTGTTTCTGAGTCGTCTAGGCCCTACTGACGAGCCTTCAGACTTAAGTAACTTTCACAGCAATCAGAGTATTGTTGGGTAAGCTTCTTCAGCAAGGCAGACAGGTCTACAGTCACCTTTCTAAGGAACTCATGATGGTAACAGTAAAGACAGACACAGGTGATCACATGTCAAGGTTGTTTATTAAACTGTATAGGTATTTTGGAAAAACACCCAATCTAAACCTAAATCTAAGATGGGAGCAAGCTACGAGCATCAAATAATAATAAGGCAGTCCTAGTGGCGTCTTGTAAAATAAACGGGCCTATACCAAAAATAAATATTACCAATCCTTACAACTAAATACAAAAGAGTGTGGGATAGTGTTCACAAGAAAGAACTGTTTACAAATGATACATCAGGATGTGGTAGCCGGGGGTCTCCCTTCCCCATGTTTTGAGCACGGGACAATGCAGGTCCACTGAGCACAGCACACACTCCAGCTTTCCCAGCACAAGACACCAGTTCTGTTCTCATGTATCAGGACCTTCTGTGGTTAAGTCTTTTTTCTACGAAAAGTCTCTTGCCTCCGAGGACCAGATGTGTTCCAAAAATAACAAACAAAAAGTTCCTTTCCAATGTACGTTGGGTGATGACTTCAGCCGTTTCCCCCTCTTCCAGGCTCAGACCCTTCTCAAATGTTTGCCTCCCTCTGTCGGGTTCACTACTGCATTCACGTGTCATTGGGTGATGGCTTTTCACGCCTGGATCTCCCTCTCCCGGGCTCAGACCCCTCTTGAATGTTAGTCTCCCTCAGTCGGGTTCAATACAGCTTTTCCAAACAATTTCATCTGTTGCATTTACAAGTTATGTCTTTTTAAACAATTCACTGTGGATCTCCCTCTGTCGGGTTCACTTGTGTCAACACAATGTTCCTTTTGCTTTCGCATTTATCGGGTTTCATCTCCCTTAGCTTTCCAATGGTTTGTCGGTCAAATACTTTCAACTGTACAGAGGATTTTGTTAGACCCCTGTATGACCACTTTGGCCTCTTCCTTGGGGCTCTCCTAAGGCCTTCTTGTATCGGTAGTTTCAATAAAAGGGAGGTCTACCAGAGTCTCTCGTGTAAGCACCCACGTGATGCAGGAAGCCTTTGCAGCTGGTTTTCACTTAATGTTAACAGTTCTTTGAACTTCCCTTATTTTGCCATTTGTGACTTTCGTTCAACACAGTTCGGTTTCTTATGAGCTCTCCCCTCGACTCACCGGCTATAATGAACCGCATGGCTTTTCTTGTCTCTAGAATCAAACCTGGTACCCCGGTAGCAAGCATCTCTCTCTGTTCTGATTATCAGTGTAGGCATGCTCTGTGTACTGTTCACATCTGCTGCAACACATGCTGGCTATTGTTTGCGGTGTTACGATTCCTTCCATGGAGGATTTGCGGGTCCGGTTCTGAGTCGGAAAGGGCAAAGCCGCTTCTCTCCTTGTCACCCTTTTTGGCTCTCGCCGACATTCTCCTCCTCTTCAACTCACGTACTTAGATAGCTGTCTTGTCGTGAGGTCAGCCTTGCTTGTAGTGTGCTCTCTTATGCCACCTTTTATCCCTGTGGGGAAGGAAAAGGGTCATCAGGTGTGTGGGATTCTGGTAAATTGTCTGACTTTGCTACCCTTGTGTTGGGACGTGTCAGGTAAATGGCTCTGGTGTTAGTCCATTGTCTTTCGTGGTGTAATAAAGTGTTTCTGTCTGAAAGGGGGCCGGGGGTGTTGGAGTGTCTGCTTATCCTACGTCATAGGATGGGGAAAAGGTGTTATAAGGAAGGGGGATACAGCATCTCACCTATCAGTGTCCCACTTCCACTCCCCGAGGACCCCCATCCAGGTGATCCTCCCCCACCAATCCACCCCCAGGAACTGGATCCAATAGCAATAGCCGTGTCCTGCCCACCTGAATGACATATCCCTGGGGACTAAACATGGAAACACCTTCAGGTTTCTCACATTTTCTATCCATGTTTTCCCAGGGATAGGTTGAGGTGATGGGTGCTGCAAGCACCAGTCGAGTGGCAAAGTTGGGAGACAGTAATTTGCAGAGTCAGCATTTTCCAAAATTCTGTATTTTTTCGGTATTTTGGTTGCGGTGAAATGTACCACTCTGAAATTTTCTTCGGTAATATCAAATATATCTCACCCGTCTAGACTGCTGAGTGGTATCCAATGGGTTATCAAAACCATATATTTGCATCTTTTTTATTATTATTTTTTATTGTGTTTTGGTTTATAAAGAAAACCTTTCACACAAATTTTCACTTTAAGTACAAATATTTTTACTAATTACAAAAACCATTTAATTCATAAATTACATACAATCAAATACTTTACGTAAATCCTCCCAAAAGGAAGGCAAGGTTACTTGTAATATTCTCTGTAAATAATAGATAGCTTTCATTGTGGACATTTTTAAATATAACTGATTTCCTGTCAACAGGCGGTTCCAGAAGGACTCCATTGACAGCAGAGAAATATTATATACACATTTAAAAACAATTTTAATTCGCGAGTTGGCTCACATTCCAGTAGAGGATGTTTCATGGTTCCAATTTTCGCACCGCAACACAATCTGCACACACATTTATATAATTTGCCTCTGGCCCCAGCCACCACTAATGTAAGTAATACGTTTAGACAAAATCGGAGGTACTCCAATCTATGCTGGGGCGAGGGAAATCTTAGTATCCATGCAGAAATTGAATCCCAACCTTTAGGGATTCTAGCCTTTTCTTGACGTGATGCACATGTTCCAAATTCTAGTCTTAGTGCTAACCCAGGCCATTGGGGGGGGAAGGATAGCTCAGGGGCAACGCATTTGTCTTGGAAGCAAGACAACGCAGCGCAACACAGGTTTGAATCCCGATCCCGCGCTTCGAAACCATTTGTTGGTATTAAGCGCGATGTAAGTGAACAATTAAATTAAATAAATTTTAATTGAATGTTGAGTAATAATTTTTTTCACCAAGAGGGGAATAGTTGTCAGAACATCACCATCACAACTAAGCTTGGCCAGTAGGAGTTAATTGCAAGCCATAAATGTAGTAATGGGCGGAATATTCCCTCCTTACCACACACGTTTTAACTCCTTATATAACATGTTTTTATCAGAGTTTGAGATTTTGATAAAGATCCATAACTTCTACCAGAGGACATGGGCTTTGAGTTAGGTTAGTCCAAACACTGACTGGAGCAGGGGCTTAGGTATTGAATTCGGAAGCCCAAATACCTTATTCCAGATAAGATTTTCTACCCCCGTTAGTTGAATCCCTTTTATACTTAAGTTGATTGCAGAAAGTGTTGTTTCTCCACAAATCAAATAAAACTTCTGAAAAAAGAAAGTTGTAGCTCACTCCTAGCAGGATATAAACATTTTACATTATCCTCCAATTGGTAAACTCCAGGGACCGCGTTTCATACAAATTAGTAATTTGGCATTGGGGACCCGTTATGTGTTGACATACATGCAGGTGGCTCCACGCCACCACATTTTTGTAATTTGCAAGGTGGGGGCAAAAGTAGCGAACAAGTATGTATGCTGCCTTTTTCCCTGCACTTTTGTACTCTGCTGTACAATGTGAGTCAACACTGGCTGGCAGTGCGTGCATGTCAGGCAGGGTTTAATTGTAATTGCACACGTGGCAGCATGTACAATGGTTCCCTATGGGTTATGCTGGTGGATAAGACAGGTGGACCCCGTAAGGATCTCCAGCATTTGTACTTGCATGAAAATCCATGCCGACCCAAATCCTGGACATGGCGGAGAGGAAGGGAGGTGGTGTAAACACAAGTTGTGTTCCGCCCCTCCTCTCCGCCAAGCAAATGATTGAAAATGAGCCATAGCATGAATGAAAGGGCCTTGCATAGGCTTTTATAGCGGTCACTTACATTTCTTGCTCGTTGAGCATGAGCCCCTTGTTCTTTGCACAAGCCAAGCAGATAAAATGTGTTATCCTTATCAACTTTAACACTGCAGGCCTGTAAACCTATTGCAGCCGTCAGTAACTATTATACAGGGCGTTGAACTCAGCCTGCCCGGCAATGTGATTGAAGGAGGGATTGTCATCTTATAGAACCCAAGAGAGGCAAGGCCTGTCTTCCTAGGGATCAGTTTCTCAGTGAAGTTGCAAACGACTACAGAAACTACCCCCAAAAATGCCCTAATTCCTCAGGGAACACAGAGGGCAAGTGGAGTCTATCCCCATTTCTTTCCCTGCCTCCCTTGCTTGCTACCTATGTTATATCCTCTTCCTGTCCACTTCTCTTCCTTTCTGCTTCACTTCAAGTCTTGCTCTTTGTGTCTCCTTATCAACTTATCTTCCTCTTTGTGTGTACATCTTCTACTCTCCATGTCTCCCACTCTGTGTCTCTCTTTTACTCTTCCTGCATTTTTGTTCCTGTCGCCCGCATATGTCCTTCCTGTCTCCCTTTTTCAGTCTTTTTCTTAGAATTTCTGTCTCCTACCTGTTTCCTCTATGTCCTTTTCCTGTGTCCCAGTTTTCCTATGTCTCGCTTCACCTGACCTCCCTGAATTTCCTTCCGGTCTCCTCCTATTCTCTTCTTATCTACTCTTTTTCCTGTCTCTATAAAATCCTCTCCGCCTTCGGGCTTCTCATCCTCTTCCTGTCTCATGCCTCCTCACCCTCTTCCTGTGCCTATCTCTTCCTAAAACTCTTGCTTATCATCTTGCTCTCTTCTCGTATCCTTTTCCATTACCTCTCATTCTCTCTCTCTCTCTAGGGTGGGCAACCATCCTGTATTTTGCAAGACTGCCCCAATGTCAAGGCCTGTGCCCCAGGTCTTGCGCACAACCAGTGCAGGACGCAGAAAAGTCTCGTCTTTTCTCGTTTACAAGAGTATCAGCAGTCCACTGCCTCCCCGGTGCTCAGAGTTCATCCTGGAAAGGGCTCCGTTTGTCTATATTTGCATTGTATTTCAAACACACCGTGGCTGTCTCTGGTGTCTGTAAAATAGCTTATTGTAACACGTCCTTCGTTCGAGCTCTAAAAGTAGATTGCAAAAGACAAAGCCATGAGTGAGCCATTGGGGGGATGACTTTTGGCCCTTAATATGTGCAAATTGTTGGTGATTTGAAATAGGAGTAGTGCAAAATAAGCAGCAAGCTAACAAATAATGACTGCAAGCATGTGGTTGTATCATGCAACTTTATTGAAAGAAACAGTAATATAGTTTTAAAACCCAAAGGACATTTGTTTATTTTACAACACACTGTCTACTGATGCCACAATCCTCTATTTGGGATGTGGAAAATAAAGGTAGAATCATATTTATTTTGTTTACCTATAATGGAATTCGTGCACTCTTTAAGGCATAATTCTCTAAGTACTATTTTAGCTCCAGAAAGCCAAACCTTACAACACATTTGCAAACAATTACAACTGGTAAGATATGTGTTTAACTTTATAAATTGCTGATTGGGCTCAAATCCCAGGTTCATCTCTGAACCAAAGTGTGACCCTGTGTAAATCAGTGAATCCTACAATATATTTTCTGTCCAAAGTTAAAGTCCCTTGATGTTTCATTTCTCAGCTCTGCTATTTTAAAAAAAAGCCTTGCTCATGAGCCACTATAGTGATGCTCAGTATATAATAGTGACCATTCAAATATTACACACCACAAAGTTATTTGTCTATTGTCTTACACATGGCAACGTCACTTCCCATGATTTCCCGAGTATCAAAGAATGATGTCACCTTGTAGTGTACCTTTCTATGGCCCACTTCAGATGATGTCAATTCACATGCAAATAAGGGGCCCTCAATGTCTTTTGTCTCAAAGGGCCTAGGAAATCCTAGGTCCGGCCTTGTAGAGAAATTAACATGTCGGTGTCCTGAATGCAGAACATTGAATCCTGGGATTCTGGGGGTGCATTTTAGAATTCATCTTTGCTACACTGAAGCAGTTGCTACAATGTAACAATATAGTCATGGCTGGATCATGTGAGGCAGCACCCTGCTTGAATGTAAACCCAGGCCCACATTTAGTTACTGCACTACTCAGCAGACAAGATCATTCCAGATAGTGTGCGAGATAGACCCTGATGGATATTAAACTTGTCTAATGCATAGTGTGATGATACAACGTAGAAAAACAACAACTAGGGGCCTATAGGGCTGTGCACCTGTACCTCTGGCGCCCTCATTTTATGGTGAAAACACTTATTGAGAGAGGAACTTTGGATGTTATTTTTCAATCTATCACATAGCTAGCTGTCTCTGCACAGACTCCAACTTTCCCACTGTGTGTGAGTGTATTGTCCGTAGTCGGTGGTGGTGGCGGGCCGCTTATCTCGGTGGAAGACAGACACTCTCCCCATCTAAACATGTTTGTGATACACAAGTGGTCTATTATAAGTTCATTACCATTGCATTAAACAATATCAAAAACTTGTACCACGAAAAAGTATAATTCTCTGGTTCCTGTGAGAAGGAACGATAAGAAAAAAATTGAAAAATCAGAAAGGACGAAATAGATTGTTGGCAACAAAAGAGAAACGTAAGTAGGGAGAGCCTCCACTCATGAGTCTGACTTTCACTTATTCGACGTGGTGCGTGCTGTCAACGCATACGCACCCACAATGGTCTACCAGTTTCAGGGGGTTTACAGTCATACCACCTTCATCAGGACACTAGGTTCAATAAGAGCTTGTAAACATCCTCGGTTTTTGGACTCTATCAGCCATGTTGCTGCCCCATCGTCTCTGTTGCTTGATGCTGCTCTGGGTGCAGCACAGTCAGCGCTCCACGGGCCTTGCTGCCATTTGGTGTCTGGCCGGTGGATTGGTCAGTAAATGCGAGGCCATACACTCCCGACTTGGTGCCTCGTGTCACTTCCTGCTCTTGCTTCGGGAAGCCAGCTTCTGCGCTTGTGCGACACCTACTGTCCGGACGAATCCTCTCTCAATAAGTGTTTTCATGATAGATGTGCCCTGTGTCTCAAGTAGTAGGTTACCCGAGATGAACAACGCCAGACTTCGAGTGATCAATCTATTCTTGCTACTTTGTAATAATTGTTGCATAGTGACAATTATTCAATCTGAAATGCCTGTCCTCAGCTCCCACAGGAATCAATTTGAGGGCTCAATTTGGGGACTAATTTGCATATTTACATATAGTCAATTGCAATGCCCATGGTGCTACTGGTGATTATTTCAATGTTTGAAAAAGAAAATCATGCACCATGAATGCCATTTGCCATTAATGTTACTAAAGCACAAATGATGTCATAAGGACCTGTGTGCTCCACAGGTTGCTTCTGATGTACCAGTGCATAGTGCCATGCAAAACCATTGGGTAAAGTTGGCCAACCTATCTCTCGCTGTTTGTCTTTCTGACTGCGTTTCTCTGCCCAGCTTCCCAGCCAAGACATACAATGTTTCCCTCTCACTGCTCCCTCTGATTCCCCCTCCTTCTTACTGCCTCCTTCTCTCCCTCCATTCTCTCAGTGCTTGTTCTTTCTTCTTTCCTCACCTTGCCTTTGTTCCCAGCTCTCTCCGCCCAGCTTCTCCCTAACCTGTTGCGTTCCCTCTCTCCTCGTCTAGCCCTTGCTTCCTGTAATGTGCGTCTCACACTGCTGTTCCTTCTGTCTGCCCTCCACCCCTGTGTCTGACTCTCTGCACTTCTATCTCTTCCAGAACCTGTTTATTTCCCCCTTTTCCTGCCTCCTACAAGGTTACCCCTCTCAATCTCCCAGAGCGGCAAATAAAGTATGTGTACAAGACTTGGCCATGTTTTTTTTAACCTCTTTTGCCATTCCTGGGGATTTTCAAGGTTTTGACTGGCTTGGATGGGAACCCAGAGCAATATTTAAGTGCCTACCACCCCATCTGCTCTATCTTTCAAAAATGAATGCATATCTGTGGGCACCTGATTCCTTTGGAATCGGCTAGCTTCTAGCAACGGGCATGGCTGGTGGATTCCATAGGAATTCATGGAATGCCTCCAGTGGAGTAACTTTGCTGAACATGTTGGGGGGACATGACAGCTGAAGAAGAGGTGCCCCAGCCAAATGAATGGGGACAAAATAGTGTACCGTGAAAGTTGGGGGCGGGGGGACAAACACCCCTTCCCCCCCCTAAAATTACGCCCATGAATGCCTCATGCCATGCACATACATGATATGGCATTTATAACGCGCCTATACACAAGTGTTTCAAGGCGCGAGGAGGCACTTACATGGCAGGAGGCATGTTGGATTGCATTACGAAGTTCAAAGAAAGCTCTGAAACTTGGGTCCGGGGACTGCTAAAACGCCAGCATTAAGGAGTGGTCCTTTCTCTGCAATTAGCAGAGGGAAGAAAATGACCCACTTCAAACCATGAAGTAGGCGTGGCACGTTGCCCTCAGTAACATCTGCACAGCTACTCAGATGATCTGGTTTGAAACCAAGTTACACATCTAAGTCTGCAGAGCAACTCATTAGGATGAACAGGTTTGGCGCCACGTTGCACACCGATCAGCTCACTGTTTCCTTTATGCAGCCACCGTGAGTCCCTCAATAGGTTTCAATGAGGATTGCAAGAGTTTATCAGTGACTTTTCTCTTTAAGATCCCTAGTTTAGCCATAGATTAAAGTCATTCATATAGTATTAGTTGTCTTTCGGACCCTCTTTACTTCAAAGCCTGCCAACCTCTGTACATCACAAAATTGGTGCCAACATAGGGCAAAACCAGTCTGTGATTGTTGGACGTCTTTGAAAGGTCATTGCATTAGAAACACATAAATATCAAGCAAATTACCTAGAAATACACAATTATACTGAGTTTATCGTTGGAATCATTGATTGTAAGGTTTGTGTGTTCAAAGCTCAGAAAAGAAGCAAATTACATAGAGTGAAATAATATGATGGGAGTGGGGAAGCGGGAAGAGAGAGATATAAAGTTTTACGAATAGACAGTGAGACACAAAGACCAAGGTAGAAAGTTAAAAGAATTGAGAACTTCGTGACTGGGCGGGGAGTTTACTGGATGAGAGTCCTGTCCCACACAAAGCCTAGATTAATGAGTACCTTCCATTTAAAAGACTGCTCCTCTTGCAAAACCGTATTCTGTCCATCTCTCCTAATAGTCTACACCTCTCTTCCCATGTCCCTCCTCCTCTCGCCCCGCCGGTCTGTCTCTTTCTGCCCACAGACAGGCCCGGCTGGGGGGCCCATTTTAAAATGATGGTGGGGGCCCCTGCTAAGAGCAAAAATAGTCTCACAATGGCGACAAAGATAAGGTTAATAGCCGCGAGACGACCAGCCGGCAGTGAGCTTGAATACTAATGCCCACGGAAGAGCTCTAAACCCTTCTTTGTCGGTTAAGGGCCAATGTGGAGGAACCAATTCAAGAAGGTAATGAGATGATAACACTTCTGTATATCCAGTGGGAAGAGAAAACACACCTTTAATGCGAGCAGTGCAAAGCGCACATTTGAAGCCTCAGAACGAAAATAGGGATATTAATATTTTGCCATGTTTTAAGACTGCTGACTGGCAACATGACGGCAAGAGAGCTCCTTTCATTTGAAAAAAGCCGAAAGGCCCAGAAGCCGTCCCTGCCTCCAAGCCTCCTTGTCCGTCTCCCTCCGCCCACTGCTTCTCCCTCGCAGCTCTTAAAAGCTTCGCAGGAGGATCACTAAGAGGCAATCAATGGGGAGGGCAGCCCCCTGTCTCCTGCTCCTGCCAGGCAGCGGCGCAGCCGTTTCCCGCTCGCCCTGCTATGATTACAAACGTCAGGCCCAGTTTGTTCGAAGCTAGGCAGAGGGAAAAATCTAATTTGGTACCCAAAGAAAACGGCGGCCTCAGTCACGCTGCTCCCGCGGCCTAAAAGCTGGCGTCGCCTCCCCCGTCTCCCTGGTACCTGCGAGTAAACATAGGGGGTGCCGAGAGTGCGATTGATGGGGGCGCTGGGGCTAAAGGAGAGGAGGGGAGAGGGGTTGACTGCGCAGAGGGACCTTGATGGATTACATCGATCAGATTAATTTGGAAAACACGAGCCCCCCCGCCCTTGCAAGCAGCCCCTCCACGCCGCAGGCGCCATGTTAGTGTAGCGGATATTGGAAGTGGCAGACCCCTGCTTTACCAGGGATTCTATCCGGCACAGCTGCATTACAACAAGCCCCCCCCCTCCCCTATCCTCACGCTGAGAACTGCAACTAAAAACTTCTCTGCTTTCCCGCACCCATGGCTCCAGTTTTCCCATCCTCCTGAACGTCACTTCCTGTGGCTTTAAGTGGGCCGAGAATTCCAGGAAGTGCTCGGGAGACACAATGGGCCTCATTACGACCCAGGCGGTAAGTTACCGCCTGGGCCGTGACTTTACCACCATGGCGTAAACTATGTTTACGCCATGGTGGTTGGCGGACTTACCGCCCCATTCCGAGGTTGGCGGGGGCGGTAAGTCCCCAATCCCCATTTACCCTTCCCCATTCCCATTTTTGCCCCATAGGGCATAATGGGAGTGGGGAAGGCGTTAATTATGCCACCGTAAATTACGGTGGCGTAATTAACTCCATGGTCCCTTAGCGCCATGGATTTTAAGGGCCTCATTACAACTCAGGCGGTAAGGGGTTTACGGCAGCGTTAACAGCGCCGACCCTTACCGCCTGATTACGAGGTCCCCTAGC
Source organism: Ambystoma mexicanum (assembly GCF_040938575.1). NCBI lineage: Eukaryota > Metazoa > Chordata > Amphibia > Caudata > Ambystomatidae > Ambystoma > Ambystoma mexicanum. The sequence continues at coordinate 1,150,452,066 of NC_090926.1, read as the reverse complement.
GCCATGGTGCTTTTAACACCTGCTTTTAGCAGGTGTTAAAATCCATGGCGCTAAGGGACCATGGAGTTAATTACGCCACCGTAATTTACGGTGGCGTAATTAACGCCTTCCCCACTCCCATTATGCCCTATGGGGCAAAAATGGGAATGGGGAAGGGTAAATGGGGATTGGGGACTTACCGCCCCGCCTAGGTCGGAATGGGGCGGTAAGTCCGCCAACCACCATGGCGTAAACGTAGTTTACGCCATGGTGGTAAAGTCACCACCGTTTACGACCCAGGCGGTAAGTTACCGCCTGGGCCGTGACTTTACCACCATGGCGTAAACTACGTTTACGCCATGGTGGTTGGCGGACTTACCGCCCCATTCCGACCTAGGCGGGGCGGTAAGTCCCCAATCCCCATTTACCCTTCCCCATTCCCATTTTTGCCCCATAGGGCATAATGGGAGTGGGGAAGGTGTTAATTACGCCACCGTAAATTACGGTGGCGTAATTAACTCCATGGTCCCTTAGCGCCATGGATTTTAACACCTGCTAAAAGCAGGTGTTAAAAGCACCATGGCGCTAGGGGACCTCGTAATCAGGCGGTAAGGGTCGGCGCTGTTAACGCTGCCGTAAACCCCTTACCGCCTGAGTTGTAATGAGGCCCCAGGTGTTAAAAGCGCCATGGCGCTAAGGGACCTCGTACTCAGGCGGTAAGGGTCGGCGCTGTTAACGCTGCCGTAAACCCCTTACCGCCTGGGTCGTAACGAGGCCCAATGGGCAGAGTGGACTGCTGGGAGAGGTGACGTGAAAGGGAAACACATCTGTTTTAGAGAATGAGTTCATTATTATACAAGTAACCAGCAGTCTAACAAAGGGACAGTAACATCTTCTAATAATATAAGCAAAATCACAATCAAAACGGGACAACGAATGTTCAAGTACCACAGTCATTTTGAATGAAATCTATATAACTCTTATATATTCGTTAATTGTATGAAACCATTCCAATGAAAAGGCTTCAGTACAATAATAGGGTGCACATAATCAAATCTAATATTGTCTATATTGCCTGGAACTAAGGAGGTTAAGTGGTGCTAGATCTGGAAAAGATCTGGGGCTACGCTACTTTTGGGACTGTCGGGACTCAGGGCTAGCTAGCCTTTTTTGTTGTAACCCCTGAGCTTCTATCCGGTGCTACAACCAAAAGACCCGGGATCAGGGATGGACTGGCCTATAGGGAACTCTGGAGATTTCCCGGTGGGCCTCTGCACCCTGGGCCTCTTTTGTGTGGCATTTCCACATTTCCTCATAGGAAAAGCATTGGGCTTGCTGAAAATGTGTCATGTAGGGCCACTTTGTACATTATTTCCAGGGCCTCTTTTGGTCCCCAGTAGTTATTTCCAGGGCCTCTTTTAGTTCCCAGTCCACCCCTGCCGGGGATATAGCTCCCCTAGCCCCACCCCCCCAGCAACACCTCTGGGTTAATGTAACCATGGGTAGAGGTGACATCTAGTGAGGAAGGTCAGTATTGTCGCTACTCATCTTTTCATTGACATTTAGCATGAGGATATCGGGTCTGAAGCTCTGGCAGATCCCTGGCTTGGGGGCATATTTGGGGTCCTCTGGCTATACCCCAACCCACTTAAAACCCTATATCCCCCCACCCCTAAACTCCCTGATTCTACCTTTCCTTGCGTCGTATCCCCCCTCTTGTATCCACTTCCCCTGCTTGCTTCTTGTTGCTGTTCTTCTAGTTATCCCCCTCTTCTCTCCCCCTCACCCGACTATCTCACCATAGCCTTGCCCCTCACCATCCCTCCTTTTACTACGCGAGGCCTCATTCTGCCTTTCTGCTCTGCATCTCCCCATCCGTCCTTTTCACTCTATACCCGTTTCACTCCACATAACTTGACCATAACTTTAAGCCACCCCTCATTCCCTGGCTACCCCACTGCCCCCTACGACAGTGGTAAGTCCAGAATCTTTTGACTGGGGTGGCCCAAGTGGGGCACTGATTTATGCAGCGGTGGCATGAAGTACGAGCATGCACACACACATCATGATCATAGTTTAGGATTTTGGGGTGGTACATTGGGTGGCTAATGAAACTCCATGGGTAGCACGTGAAACCCCAGGCCTCTCCCAGGACATGCCACTGCCCAACGCCTGCCTCTCTCTGCCTTCCCCCACTCCCAGCTCTAGTTTTACTTGTGCCCTCTCCTGTCTCACTCTATCACCCTCCCAAACCCCCTCTCTCTTTCTCTCCTCATCCTGACTCCCCTTCTCTCCTCCCCTCAGAATTCTCTGTCAAACAACCTCCCCATCATCCTCTCCTACACTCTCGCCACACTTCATCCCTTCCTGCTCCCCTCCTACACCACTTCCTTTCCTACCCAAATCCACTAACTCTTTACCCCTCCTTATCGTGATCAGCGCCCTCTCCCGCCTCCAGCCCCGTTCCACCAGCCATCCCTTGCTCCGTGAAGTCTTGGCCTGCACTGCGCTCCCAGCATCCCTGAGTCAGCGTTCTGCTAACGAACTCCGAGCTTCCGCATCCATTTCCCTGTTGCTGTTGCCTTCTGCAGGCCAATTGCTTCTGGCACCTGCGAGAAGCGGGATCTCAGCTGATACTTAAACAGGCACTGGATGTTGTATCACTGGAAATAGCTCATTCTGCTGCGGGGGCGGGGGAGGTGGGGATTAGGCGAGATCCCCATCATGTGGTTGAGCCGGGGAAGAAACGCAAGCTAATTTGCACGTGAACTTCTTGGCAGCTGTTGGCTGCTGTGCATCAGGATCTGGTAAGATGATGGGGGAAGAGCCAGACCGAGAGATTTGGAGTGTTAGTGGGACATGTGGGAAGGAAAGTCGGCTTGGCTGATGGGCTTCCTGGAAGAGGTCATTGGGGATGGTGGTCTCCAGAGAAGGGCTAAAGGGAGGGCTAAGCTCAACAATCAGTGATTTAGCATGCAGGGGATGGTCAGGCTGCAAGGGCCCGGAGGATTATATCTAACATTAGCACAGTACTTGTTATCAACATTTATAATATCAGTCATGTGAGCAATTCAACCATCCGCATGGAGGCCATGGACTCGTCTGGGCTTTTTGGACATTTTTTACATAAATGGAATATTGGTAGAGCGACCTCAGGAAAATGTGTGGGGTTAATCCACAATTTTCCTATGCTCAAACCACAACAAAAGCATAGGCCTGTGTACTCTGGCATAGGCACAGTACGCCCTGTCATATTTAGATGGAATGTGACAACATAGGAGGGCACAATGTCATCTCAAAGAAGTGGGAGGACAAACTTCCCCTTGCCATGCGCAGCCTGATTAACTTACAACGGCTCCATGGGCCTTCCCTGTTCTTTTGTTAGGCCCTGAAGCTGGTGGCAGAGATTATTATACCAACAGAGGATTCTTCTGACTTTCAGGGATTCAGAAAAGGGTATGCTACGGGGAAACACTAGCACCTCTAGAGATCCCTTAGTCAACAGGTGTGGATTTACAAAGTAAAATACAATTTATTCCAACCCTCCCCCCCCCCAACCTCCTCCCAGAAGTAGTGCTTGGGAAGGAGAACAGTGAGAGCGGAGAACTCCCTCCACTGTAGTTACAGCATTTAAAGAGAGAAATACTTCCTTTCCTTTCGCAAAGGAAACAAGATTATACACAGGTGGAAAAATACTAGAGGTTTTTTTGTCCCTTGTTATGCTCTTTTAAACACCAGGAACCCACAAAACAAACTTTTGTACCGGAAGACAGCCAGGAAGCAAGGCAGGAGCAGAGCAGCAGGAAAACACCAGCTCCTGCATGGGAAACAAACTGACAGAAATCCAAAATCTTCCCGCCCGTGGTTTGGATTAGAAAGCCAATTAACTAATCAATTCAAAAGGTTGCCCCAGCCAAGGGGAGTACAGTGAGGGCTTTGAAACAGAGACTAAGTTCCACTGACAGTGTCTCTGAGCTGGGAGCTGAGGGGAGGAATTGGTTGAGAAAGCCGGAGAGCACCAGAGAAGGGGAACTCTTTTGCCCAGAAGAGGAGAGTGCTCCATTGTGGGAGGAGAATAGCCTTCAACCCCCAGAAAAGTGGTGTGCTCCAGTGAGATGAAGAAGAGGGCCTTTATCCCCAGAAGACAGATGTGCCCAGTGAACGGGAGAAGAGCCCCCTGGGCCCAGAAGAGGAGTGTTCTCCAATGAAGTGGATACAAGCCCACTTAACCCCAGAAGAGGGGGTGTGCTGCAGTGAGATGAAGAAGAGGGCCTTTATCCCCAGAAGACAGATGTGCCCCAGTGAGAGGATTGGGAGCTACTTTAGACCAGAAGAAAGAGACCCATGGCCCCAAAACAGTGGATGAGAAGTAGTAAGAGAGGGAGAGTGACGTTGATCCCCAGAAAAGGGGATGTGTAACAGAAATAAAGATCCCCTTGAACGCCAGAGGAGATGTGTGCTCCAGTGAGGGAGTGGAGAGCCCGCTGAGCCCAGAAGAGGGGTGTGCTACTCTAGAGAGAGAGAACGAAAGAGAAAATGACATTGATGTCAAGGAGAGTGAATATGTAACAGAGGGGGGAGCAAGAGGGAAATAAATAATAGAGAGAATGATTTGTTATGTATATAAAGCGCTTTGGCCAAACCATTGTACATAGAACATATTTACATACAATTGTCACCCAACTGAAGTTCATATTCATTTATTAACCTCAGAAAAATGAAAGGGTGAAGTAGCCGTATCGGGATTTGAACCTGTGACCGCAGATCGATCACAGCATCAAGCACTCAAACCACTGAGCCATCATACTGACTAGAGGAAAGCCCCAAGAAGGGGAGGACGTTTAGGACACCTGGCAAAAGGAGGAAGCCCTAAAATCCTGAGACAGAGGAGTGGCATGGTGGTCCTGAGAAAAAATGGCAACTGAGCTCTAGAAATCACTAAGCTTGAGACCTTCCTTTCTGGAACATTCTATGTGCCTTTTTATTTGCCGTTCTTCATATATATTCCTGCTTTCAAGCACTACATTTCATAAGGACCTTCATGTTACTGCCATACTGTAGCAATTTCCATGCAACAGTCTGATGTTTTACTTTTACTTAATAAAACCCTTAACTGTATTATTGTGTAAGTTGTTGTGCGTTTTCTCAGCCTTGTGACACCTTAGTGACTGTATGATGGGATGGACACTTGTCTGGGAATTCTCTGAGTTTTCCTAACTTCCTTCAAGATATTGTGTGCATTTCTGGAATTCCTGCCATAGACTTCCGAACCGTGAACTCGACCCAGGAAATAAACTCCTCTGAGTTCCACGCTTTTTCATCCAACAACCTTCACAGCAACTAATTCAGGGTTTGAGTAAACCATTCCACAAGCCCATAAGTCTGAGTATGATAGACTGAAGTCCGTAGTGTCTTAATGGTCATAAGAGCCTTAATTTCCATCATCAGGCATAAAACCGTACACTTGATCCATCAGCAATTCTTTTGGAATCCCCACTCTGGTGATGAACAGGACTAGCACCTTGAGTATGGCTGTGGTAGTGTTGTTCCGCAAGGGAAATGGCTCTGGATACCTGGTAGTGGAGTTCATGATTACCTGGACACATTTATATCAAGATCTAGGTCTCTCAGTGGTCCTACTCTGTCCATCCCAATTCTTTGAAAAGCGATGTCAAGTATTGGCTGGGGTTGAAGCGCACATTTGGCACATCCATGGCTGAGGTCTTCTGGAAGAGGGCCCAGATCTCACAGTAATTGTTGATGCGGGCATTAATACCTGTCCAGAAATAACCAAGTACCCTGCCGTCAGGTGTGAGTAAGACAGTTCCAGAAATACCTTCTGAAATTGTTTGGGAACTAAGATCTGGTATCGATGCACTCCATCGCTTTTTGGGTTTACTTTCCCCAGTTACAACCACCCTGTTTTTGTGTTGTAAAATATGGTACCTTCGGGATGCGCCCCTCAGCTTCTGATACAATGTTCCTGCTGGCTTGTTGAAAAAAGAAGTCCATTCTTTATGTCTCTGCGAACTTCAGGGGCACCAGGAGCAGGGATCCCCATGATCCCTGATTACTATGGTTCCTCACATTCTTCTCTCTGAAAAACAGATTCTCCTCTCTCTGTCTCCTCCAATTCTTCTACCCCCTCTATCATTGGTATAATTTGATCAATGTGCTCACATATCAACGAGGCTATGGTCTGCCTTGGGTGGATCTGATATGAAAAGTTGCTGAGAGTAAACAGGACCACCTTCTATTCCCTGTGTAATCACCACCCACCACTCGAGCCCCCACTTCTACAGTATATTCACAGTCCATTCCTGATATTGGTGTGAGTCTTTCATAATTCTATGGTGCTATGGCTGCCTTCAACCCTCTCTGCACTTAGACCTTCCCACTAGTATCCTCAGCAATGTCCTCATCGCTACACAAGCCACACCCTGCCGCTTGAGGGTCACTCGGTTGCGGAGTGTGCCAAATTCTTTATTCTAACTGCTATGAGGACTGGGTGCTCCTCTTCTATGTTATTGTGATGGGCGTCTCTGAAGTGGGACATACAATATCCCAGATTGATATAACTTGTAAAAGAATTCTAAATAACAAAAAGACAAAAAGAATAGATTTTCCACTTATTTTATAAAGATACAATAACAAGTCAAGTTGAGGCCACAGTCTAGGGGTGATCCATGTATCCTCTCATCTGTAAGGAGGGATCCTACCTCACTAGCCCAGGTGTCTAGCCAGACTCCCTACTCCAACAGTTCTGATGTAAACACAGGTTTCTCGCTACAGCCAGGTGACTACTGTCTATTCCAGACCTATGATAGGGAGGCCTAAAAGCTATATATCCTTTTCTATATGTCTTCCTCAGGGATTTTCTAAGGACCTTCTGTGACAGTCTATCAACTTTTCTCCTCTTTCCTCCCTTCTTTCTGTCTCCTGGTCTTATTGATTTATCCCCCTTTTCCTGTGTCATCCTCCAGTTCCCTCTGATCTTATCCGGTTCCCTTTGTATCTCACTCCTCCAAACAATATCTCTGCCTCCACACTCCTCTATCCTCCTTCTTCTCACTTTTCTCTCTCTCTCTCTCTCTCTCTCTCTCTCTCTCTCTCTATCTCTCTCTTTCTCTCTCTGTCTGTCTGTCCCCCTCTCTCACACTCCTACTCGCAACATCCCTCCCTATATCTCTCCAAAATTATCTTCAAACACTCTCTCACTCACACACACACAAAAACAAATTGGTACTGCCCTCTCAGTGCCAATACCTTACCTCCAGTTGGTCTTCCTCCAGCTCCTCCAACTTCACCCTTTGCAAGAACATAGGCTGATAGGCTTCTGGTCTTGGACGGAGGCACCAATGTACATATGTGGCTTCATGCATACTGGAGACCCACGGACAGGAGACCCCTCCGGCTTCCCCACACCACCTCGTAGGTCCATGGTACCCCTTGAAAGTGTCAAACCCCTGACACATTAGACACCCACTGACAGGTCAAACAATATCTCTGAAACATTACGATACTTGCGGTTCAAAAAATTTAATTTATGGACTGGTATGCCCATGTGGGCATTTCTACTTGGGTCAAACAACTCGAAAAATAAAGGACAGACTTACAGAACATAAGTCCAATATCAGGACTAAAAACCATAAATCACCTGTAGAAAGACGCTTTGACCAGCACAGACACAGTATTGATCAACTCAAATATTTAATCTTAGAAACAGTCAAAGTACCACCTAGAGGAGGTAATATGAATGACCTACTGATGTGCAGGGAGATGTTCTGGATACCTAAGTTTGATTCTCTAGAACCAACAGGCATGAACGAGGAATTTCTAACATCAGTATTCCTATAATGATTTACTCTCTTTACTAGAGGTAATGGACAGCTGAACACTCAACTATGATATATGCATAAAGACTTCAAAGATACCTATGGTGTATGTTTCAAGACTGCAACAATATCCAAACTATATTGTAATCACTTTCCGAATTAAGGTCCTATCAATGTAGCAAAACTGTAATGATAGCTAGTCTACATTGGAGTTATTTTCCAAATTAATGTTTCATTACTGCTTTACTGCTTAGACGGTGGAATATCAATACTGTAAAAATGTGTTTGATATCCGTAATCATAGATAACTTTATCAGTATGTGCATGTGTAAGATATCATCAGACACTGTCTCTATAGAATAACATAAGGAATAGAGCAGTAGGAACACTGGGCTGCTGCACTGATCAACCTATTTTTAGAGCATCCTGCTGCCGGTTCACCAGTTCCCAGGGGACAGTGCTCATTTGTCCCAATGGTTAGAAAAGAGAAAGGGTTTGTAGCAACCACAAACACATAGGCGCTGGGTGTTTATAGTTCTAGTTAAACCAAATTGGTTTACTATGTGGATCAAGAAAAATGATCAGTCTTAGTTGACTCAAAAGGTTAAGAGTACTTGTTTTATTAACATCTGAGGTGCAGACACATGTTTCAACCCGAACAGAGGTCTTTAACAAGTCGGTTATTAATTTAAGCATATCTGGTGTACCATCCTGGCCCTCACGCTCGCTATTCAGCAGAGTGAAATCCAGAACCGCCCGTCCTCCACACCGGATATAATTACATTAATAAATGCCTTGATTAAGACCCCTGCTGGTTTGAAACACATGTCGGCACCTCAGATGTTAATAAAACAAGCACTCTAAACCTTTTGAGTCAACTAAGACTGATCATTTCTCTTGATCCACATAGAAAACCAATTTGGTTGAACTAGAAATATACACAACAAGCCCCTTGGTGTTTGAGGTTCATACACACCTTTTCTACTGTCAGTAGGGACCTACATGAGTCACAGGGGAATAGGAGCTATGCTAAGTTATTTTGCAATTAATAACATTTCTGATATACACCAAACTAGACTGTGAACAATACTGTACTAATGTGACTGATGTCCTCAATCAGAGATGACGTTAGTGTTAGGAAAGATTTCATAATTGTATGTAATTTTCCCTTCATGTGTACACCCCCAAATATGTTGCTGATGATTAGACACCATTGACTGACTTTTCCAGAGAAGCACAGCCTTCAGCTGCACTCCTCTGGGCTTTTCGCTCAGTTTTTATGGGGAAACTGACATGCCCTTAAGACAGTCAGTACTGGGAGACTTTGTTTGTCTTAGTCCTTTTCCTGTGTTGCAACTTTTGTGCAACATGTAACAAGTGCCATACAGCTCACATGGGTCTATAGTCATTTCCCAAGGCCCTAGATACTCTTGCTGGACTTTTTATGAACTGTGCAGATGTGTCATGGACAGGACTGGTGGCAGCTATCTTCCTTCCTGTCATGTTAACCATGTTAACCGCGTTTGGCACGAATAGGTGTCCTGGCTCCAAAATGGCCATGCCACTAGGTTCTTTATCCTGTCCTTTGGCCATCTTCCCCCTTCACCTTCCCCAGGTTGAGTCGACCCGGGTCAGTCCTTATTTGGTCATGCACTTTCCCGCAAAACCCAATGCTTTCGCTGACTTCTGCATGCCTTGTGTGTGTGACCCCAGAATGTGGGCTGGAACGTCTGAGTCCAATACACATCTTGGGTGCCACAGAGTGTACAGAGTGTAAGTATTCTCGGCACCTTCATCAAACCCTGCAAGTAAGCTTTCTCGAAAGTGTCCCTGGGCCAACCAGTGGGCTGACCAGCTTACCCAGTTGCTTTGCTCTGTCACCGCCGCCGTTTCGAGGAGGCCCTCAAAACTTAGTATACTGATAGCTCTGTGTCCCTGGCACCCTCACACCGAATTTCGTACACTTGGCATTCCCAGGTCTGAACTGAGACGAGTGCGCCAGGACCTGAGTGAACGCAGTTACTGTGTTGCCCTGCCACGGCAACGTCTTTTGCAAGTATGCTGCATTTGTGACCCTCTTGCCCCTGAAGCCTGCTGCATTGAAACTGGGCCGATTCATCCACCCAAAGTGGAGAAATCGCTGCTGTCCCATTTGGGAATCATCGCTGTATTTCAGGAACTGAAAACCGCAGAGACATCCTTTTTGTTGTATTTGAACCTTCAACCCAAGTGGACTGAACGGGGGAAGTTTGAGTCCGCTTGCATTGGGGACTGGTGAGTACTTCTTACCCTAACCGGTGGCCCATTTTTACACACAAGTGGCTCCTGGGGCCCCTCTCCTTTCCACTGCTAGTGCGAACTACCAACTCCAACCCGCTCTCTGGTGCTGCCTCTGCCTTCAAGTGGAGGTCCCCCCTGAATAGTGGGAACTTGTTCCTCATCTCCTCATCCACCTTCCCGAGCAGCTAAATACCCTATTTTACCCATTGGAACAACCGCATGTGCTTGCATTGCATGTACTATTGAGCACAAGGCTCCTCTCTTCGTAGGGCTTGGACTGCCTCTTAGTTAGGTGTATTGTCGATGTCGAAAGGGCCTAAAAGACTATCTGCACTGCCTGTTTCCTTCCCATCTAGGCTATCGACATATTTTGTGCATTTAACCCTTCAGACCTCAAGGGTCTTGTATATACATTGTGTTGATAGTGTTGTGTTGGTTTACTTTGTGTTACTGTGATTCATTTGCTGTGGTTTATGTTACAAAGGCCTTGTAATAAATGTGTCTATATTTTTGATATAACATTTGTCTGGAGTAATCTGTAAGTGTCCTTGCTTTGTGTTCTCATTGAGGTCCTTCAGTCACCCTCACCCCTCCTGAGACTTAGTCTTGACCACCTGCCATAGCTACCCTGATTGGTCTGGCTTGTCCAGAGGTTACCCTGTTCCAAGAAACTAGGCTGGCCTTCTGAACCTCTACCCCTCCAGGTCAGAGCTCAGAAATCCACCTTAACAGTTATCAATATGTGTAAGACTTTATCAGACACTGTTATTAGTGACCTTCACAAGTCCCAAGGGAATAGGAGCTATCTACTTTATTTGCAATCAAATACATCTCCGACTGACATCAAACTAAATTGTGAACATGTTGGGCGCTAATCATGCTACTGGATTCACATTTAAGTTGCCACTCACCCCTTCAGAAGATGGTCCATCTCAAACATGCCCGCTTACACCATAACAGGCTATCTTACTCTTATTATCCCTACTTTGATGGTTGTTCCTTTGATTCCATCTAGATCATCTTATATTTTGCCAACGGGACTGGCTCACTCCCGGGGTTTTCGCTTCTGGTCTGACCGAGCACTCCACTTAGAGGTACTGTGAGAAACCTGAAGGTGTCGCCCTAGCTAGTCCCCAGGGATCTGTCATCCAGGTGGCCAGGACATGGCCATCATCGTTATTGGATGAAGTTCCTGGTGCTGGACCACTGTGGAAGGATCATCTGGACGGGGGGTCCTTGGGGAGTGGGAAGGAATCACTGACATGTGAGATGAGGAAACCCCTTCTTTCAACACCTTTTTCCAATCCTACCACGTAGGATATTCCAAAACACTGCCCCCCTCTTTCCCACACAAACACTTTTGCACAACACGAAAGACAATGGACTAACACCGGAGCCATTTACCTGCCAATGCCCAGTACAAGAGTCAGGCAAAGTCAGGCAACTGACCTGAATCGCACACACCTGACGGCCCTTTCCCTTCCCCACAGTGATAAAAGGTGGAGCACGAGAGTACAGGACGAGCAACACAGTCGTGCGACGTGAAAGCTAACTCAGCATGGCAGTTCAATAGGAGGAGAAAGACGACGAAGACCCAGAGGGTGACAAATAGAGGTGCGACTTTGCCCTTTACGACCAAGGCCTGTGAAACCTCAGCAGAGGGCATTATAGGTCCACAAACAATAGCCAGCGTGTGTTACAGCAGATGTCTACGGATCATGAGACTCTCCTCTGCCGATAACCAAGCCAGGAAGAGATGCGGGTCTCGATGGTACCAGTCTTGACTCGAAGGAGAAGAAAGCCAAGCAGTTCATCACAGCCGGTGAGTTGAGGGAAGAGCCGATAAGAAACCTAACCGTGTTGAACGATAAATAGCAAATGGCTAATTTGTACTTTTGAGAAGCTTAAAGCTACAATTGATGAGAGAGGTGGAAAGCCAGCAACAGAGGAGTCCGGCACCATATTGATGGTCAGGCAGGAAACTATGGGCGATTACTCGATGGTAGAAACTACCGTAACCAGAAGCCCGTGGGAAGAGGCGAGAAGAGGTCAAAGAGGGGTCTTGTAAATTCCTCTGTACCGTTGAAAGTCTTTGACCGACAGATGTTTGAGAAGCTAAGGGAAACGAGTCACATTTGCTGAAGTCACTATGAACGGTGTGTTGTAAGGTTGGCAAGAGTTAACCCGGCAGAGGGAAGCCGACAAAAAGGCGCAAAGCCTGAAGAACTCTTCAAAAAGACATTAAGATTTGTGAAAGTAAGAAAAGCCACAGTGAGCTTGGAAGAGGGAGGCAAACGTCTAAAATGGGTCCCACTTTGAAAGAGGGAGATCAGGGGTGCAAAGTTGTCACTGAAAGTGCATTGAAAAAGGAACTGTTTAATTGATTTTTGCATACAAATTTGTGAAGAGTCTACGTCAAGAAGTGGGATATCCAGTGGTGAAGCCATCACCCAAGGTATATGTGAAGCAGAACTTTGTATTTGTTTGTTGGATACATCAGGCCTCGAAGCCAAGAGACTTTTGGGAAAAGAGACTTGGCCTTCAAAGAACCTGATAGTTGATACTGATCTGTTGGCTCATGCTGGGAAAGCTGGAGCGTGTGTTTTGCTCAGGAGATCCACTTTGTCCCATGCTCAACCATGCTCAAAACGTGGGGAAGGGAGACCTCTGGCTAAAAGCCATACTGACTTATGATTTAAGGACACTTCTTTCTGTAATTAGTTGTAAGGACTTGGTAACAGGTTTTTCTTAGTATGGGCCCTTTTATTTCACACGATGCTTCCTCCCATCTTAGATTTATGTTTAGGTTAGGCGTTTATCCACCCTGCATTTATTGTTCAATAAACACCCTTGAACTGTGATCACTTGTGTCTGTCTTTACTGTTGCCACCATGAGTTCCTTAAAGTACCTATTGCCCCGTTCCCACATCTCATTAGCTCTTCAATACAACATATGATTATTACTTCCTTTCCCCTCTCCGTTGGGTCACTACACTTACACATCGCCCAATTCCTATATCTTTTTACTAGTTCCACTTCTAGAAGTTGAAGCTAGAGGACATCCATATAGACTTTAAACCCAGCGCCAGTCCACGCTTGTAAATATTATGAGCGGACGTCGCGCATTAATGCAATGATGCCATCAATCTAGGCGTGCAGTTTATATAGTCGCCATTTCCGAAATGCCAGCTACCGCATCACGAATAGCCGGGAGTTTGCTTTTTGATCTCTTTTCACAACAGAAAGGTAAGCACCCCTTTTAAGAGGATACTCTTCATTTACCTATAAGGACTGACAATTATAAACTGGAGACAGCACTGAGGTTCCATAGTTGGACTGTGTAATACACTTTATCTAGATATCACCACTGCATAATACATTGTTGCACAACTGACATCCTGTATAGATTCCGGCACTTTGAAACTATTGGCCGAATAGTTAACTCATCTAGGACCTTAAGGTAAGGCATCTGGCCTCTTATAAACATATCTCTAATCAATTGGCCACACTAGAATATACTGATCATAGGTTCCACACACTCTTATTTTGCAGTGTCCATTAATACCTCGCACTGCTCGACAGCACCTTGGCAACTGCATGAAGAAGTCCACTGGGCTCTTGGTTATCCTGCCATGAAGTCCTGGTGAATGATAAACTTCATCACATGGTAGTAACTGTAGAATCTTTGGATACATTATTGGTTATATGTGTTCTCGATTCATAGACATGAAATCGAAGAATCTGGACTAATGAGGCACACAGATTGGTTCCTGAAGAAGGGTGTACACCCGAAACACGTAGAGCTCACCACTGTTTATGTTTATTGTTACATTTTGATTATCAACCCTACATTAAAAATGAACAGACCGTAGTCAGTTCTGCACAGATCAATTGAATTGTACCTGTTAATATGAAAACTGGCTTCAGTTAACCTCACATATTGACTGACCTTTCTCAGTATTAAGAGTGTGCAGGGGACGGGAGTGTCCCCCAACTTAGGACAATACTTATTTCTCAACTTGCAGATTGCACCCAACTCTCAGCAGCAAGTACTCACCCCACTGAGCTATCTTATCAACTGAGCATTTCACTGCAGCATATGTATATTGCAATATGCCTGCAATTAACATTGGGAACTGTGGTCAACCTGCTCAACCACCCCCTTGCTTAAGTTTCATAAGCCCAGACCCGGTCCATTGTCATGCATAATGGACCTGTGTTGGCTAAGGGGTCAGTGCCCCTTCTGTGATGTCGATTCACACATTTTCAGATTGGTGATTACTGTCTGCCCAGGATACACAGGTCAATTGCCCCTGATTAGGAAGGTGTTAGCTGTGCTTTGATCTTTGAGGCTTGCAACGTGTGAGGACAAGAGACCTATGATACCAAATGGATCCAGTGAAACCTCCCAAAACCTTTCAGACGCCCAGTACGGTAGTGAGAGAGCCCATGAAAGTGCAGCCATGGCGAGGTGGAGGTGGGCAGTGAGCGGACTGGAGGGAAGGCACACAAGCAAGTGCCCAGTCTATTGACATCATTAATTCTGTGGGATTTCATGAAACAATGCTTCTGTGTTAACAATGTGTGCATATGAAGCAGCTGTTCCTCATCCTATTACTAATAACTGCATTCACGCTGTGGCCACCACTACATCACACTTACTGTTCTGCAGGCACAGGTGCCGATTAAAAGAAATATGTTGGCCATCATCTTCTGCCATGGAAAGTGCTGTCCTTGCTTTTGTGTCCAGGTTCATCACACCTTATTGCATGTGATGATGTATGATGCACATGGCAGAAAGGTGCAAATGTCCCATAGAACAATGTTCTGTACAGTCACGGCTTATCATTTCGCAGTTCCTCACTGGTATGGTAGTAGCTTGAGTTGGCACTTGTCTTCTACTTCCAGAGTTGCAGTAGAGTATAGACTACCCTTCATTGGTGGTCTGCCTATGCTGCAGCATTCACATGCCTGCCCATAGCCAGTAAGATAGCGCAGCACGTTAAGCGCTTCCTGCTGCGATCTGAACATGATCTGCAGGTCGCAAGCTCGAATCCCAGCAAACTCAGCCTTTCATCCTTCTGAGGTCGTTAAATGAGTACCAATTTCGGTTGGGTGATATTGTATGTAAATATGTGCTCTGTAAGGTGCTTTGGATTAAAGCGCTATATAAATAAACAGATAATTATCAAATATAGTGTGGGCTAATCCATGCTACTTGTGCAGCTTACAAATTGACAGCCATTACTACTTCACTCTTTGGATCTACAGACAGCATCTGAGCAGCAGCTGCTCTCTTCTTATAAGTGATAGCGCCTTATTCTGAACTGTGACAGACAGGACATATTGTAGGCATTAGATTTACAGTCAAACTCTATCACTTTTGAGGGCTATATGCATCTTCCCATGTGTATTCATATGGCCTCAGTAAACACATTTTACTCATCTTGACGGTCTCCAAACGTTTTAGCCTAAAACTCCCATCGTCCCTCACCATTGACCGTGCTGGCTGCGACTGTTGGTAATTGTGGGAGCTGTCCATATTCCATCATTCCATCATATTCACCTCATGATAGCTCAACGGCAACATGCTCGCCTTGGAAGCAAGACCACAGGGAGCAACACAAGTTCGATCCCTGGGTCCGTGCTTAGAAAACTCCGGGTATGAAGTGAGTTATAAATAACCTATCATATCATTACGTTGTTAATGAGGGAGTCTTGAGGGCACAGTGGTGAAGTAGAGGAGAGGATCCAGTCTTCCTCAGGGCCCAGGTGATCATTGTATCCACCGGTTGCCTACCACTGATGCTTACTTATAAAGGACACTGTTTAGACTTCATAGCCTCTAGGGGAAAGACTGTTGGTTTCTCTGAGACGTTCACATACTATGGTTAGACCATTGTGACCAATTATTTGGACTACTAGGGAATGAGTTGCAGAGGGGAGAAGGAAGGGAAAGCCCGCAAGTCTAGATGCGCAGAGCTGATGACCTGGCTAAGATCCCAGGTGAAGAAATACAGGCGAGGCTAGCAAATATTGACGCCTCGCTCCCGTGTGAAGAATTCTTTACCAATGGGATGGACATTTTGGAGGATATTTGTTCCAATTATGCCCCATTGAAACTAAAGAGAACTAGAAAGTCCAAACCTTGGTTTGTTCCAGCGTTGGGCTTGTTACGCAAACAACTGCGTCAAGCTAACAAAACATGGGGATTAAACAAACGGAACAGTGATGAAACTAGAGCAAAGGTGGTCTTAAAATCATATAAGATGGCTATGTTTGAAGCGAAAAGGGAGTTTTTACTTAAGGAAATTAAGAAAGCTGGGAATCAATCAAAGGCAGTGTTTGAGGTTGTTTCCAGATTTGGAAGCCCAGCCTGCACTGATACTACGATAACTCCCGCACAGGACCAAGCAAATCAATTTAATAGTTTCTTCAAGGAAAAGATAGCAATGATCCAAAAGAGTATCGCCATGGGAAGGGTCCAAGAGACAGGAGGCGCCGGCGGAAGAAGAAGAAGACAAATGGGAGAAGAGGGTGGTGGAAGAGGGCTTTTTTTTCCAAGGTGTGGACGAGGAAATGATTTACTCCCTTGTTACCCAATTGAAGCCAACAAATGACCTTTCCTGTGCAATGCTGGCATGTATTGCTAAACATCTGGTGGCTAACATTACACCGTTTATTACAACATTCGTGAATAAGTCACTACAGGAGGGCCAGGTCCCAAAGGCCCTGAAAACAGCATTGGTGAGACCTTTGTTAAAAAAAATCTAACTTGGACCCGGAAACCCTGAAGAATTATCACCCAGTCGCTAATCTAATTTGGCCAACAAAGATACTAGAGAAGATAGTATGTGCACAAATTCAGGCATTTGTGGAAGGGGAGAGCCTGTTGGATAAGCTTCAATCTAGGTTCCGCCCCAAATACGGGATGGAGACAGCACTTCTGGCAGTGCACGATGATCTGCTGGAGGCTGTGGACAATGGGGAGTCCACGGTATTACTGCTGTCCGCAGCTTTCGATACAGTGGATCATCGGATTATGCTTCAACGCATCAGGAATGTGGGGAAGGCATTGGAACACGTGGCAAAGCAGTTTGGTTCCTTCCTGAAGGACAGGATGCAAAGAGTGGTGCTCGAAGGCTTTTACCTCAGAGATGGTGTGTCTTGACTGTGGGGTACCACAGGACTCATCTCTGTCTCCGCTGACTTTCCACTTGTATTTCCATCCAGTATTCAACATTCTTAGGAGGCATGGTCTGCGGTTTCATTCCTATGCTGACGACGCACACATTTATATTGAGATAAAGAATATTGAGGATGCGTTTGAGAAAATAAATCTGTGTACGGATGAGCTTAATAACTGGATGGGATACAGTCAGCGTCAGCTGAACACAGCTAACATGGAGGTGATACTGTGTGGCCCAAAGGGTAAAATGTTAACTGAGAGACAAAGGTTACCCCCTTTGATTTTGGGGGAACAACTCCATAATGCCAAAAAATCAAAATGTGGGCTGCATATGGCATGAGAATCTTGGTAGTGAAGCTCAGGTGGGGGCCAAGGTTAAGGCAGTACTTCATGCACTGCGGCTGCTGAGGAATGTGCTCCTTTTCATCGCGGCGGAAGATCGTGCAGTGGTGGTGGTACCAATGACTAACCCCCACCTGGATTACTGTAATAGCCTGTTGGCAGGGATCTCAGCGAAGCAAATGAGCAGACTGACGAAGGCTCAGAATGCCGCAATTAGGGTGATCAGACACCTTAGAAAGAGGGACCATCTATCCACTCTACAGAAATCCCTCCACTGGCTTATGGATAGGATCAAATTTAAAGTGGCGTACCTGATTTACAAATGCTTGAGTGGGCTTGCCCCAGATTGCCTTGCGATTAAGATCGTCCGGTATTGCCCAAGTAGAGATCTCTGCTCTGGAGACAAACATTTGATTTGCGTTCCACGTTCCAATTTGGTCTCCAGGGGAGACAGGAGACTTGGAGTGTTTGGGCCTAAACTTTGGAATCAACTTCCATTTGAGATTAGAGCATGTAAATCTTTGACTCTGTTCAGAAAGAAGTTGAAAACCTTTCTGTGCAGATAGACCGTCCCTCCCATAGAATACATAACGAATTCATACACTGCTAACATCTTTTTAATAGTTGTCATCTGCGCCCGAATATGGTTGAATCTGTATGGTGCGCATTAGAAATGTTCAAAATCAAAATCAATCAAATCTTACTAATGTTAAGTGGCATGGCATTTTCCACAGGTCTGAGGCCTAGTTTGCATTCTTACAGAAGGACCAAGAAAACACACATAGTTTTGCTGTTTGGTTTTGCTCCATTTACATATATGACTCAATAGGATGTTGTTATAAATAAACAAGTACATGGAAAATTAAACTTGTATGTCTTTATCCAGGGGGAGTTTTAGCTAGGCAGAGTGCATTTTAAGAGGTTTTCTGGGAAAGCCATTGAAGGAAATAGGCATATGATATGATATGATAAGTCATTCATAACATGCCTGTTCACAAGTGTTTCTAGGCATGACAAGACAAGGGGGGAAGACAGACGATGGACAAAATAATGATCATACTAGGACGTGTCATTCAGATCGTGCAAGTGCAAACAACGCAAAGTGCTAGGGATAGGGTAGGTGGAAGTGCCATCAGTGCAGCTTTGCTCTGAGGACATGCAACTAGGCAAGCGCGGCTCTGGGTAAGTGCAAGGAGGCAGGGGACTGTAGGGTTACAGTTACAGCCCCTAAGTGCACGGCAGTCCAGGAGGAAGTGCAGGGGAGACTGGTCATGGATGAGCCTGGTACCAAGTGAGAGTCTGGGGGTAGCCAGGCAACCAGTCAGTGCAGCGGACAGGAGGGTCAGAAGACGAGAGATAGAGGGAGAGAAAGCAGGTGCAAAAAGGAAGGTCTTGAGCAGCTTCCGGAATTTCAAGTGGTCCGGCTCAAGTTTTAGAAGGGCAGGTAGGCCATTTCAAAAGGAGGCACCTACAGAGGAGAGAGATCTACCCCTCACTCTTTGCCTGGAGAAGCGTCAGACCCTCAGAGAGTTGGAGGTGGCTGAGCAGATTGCTCGAGAAGGAAGGTGTTTTGGAAGAGAGAGTTTGATGTAGTGCAGGCTCCAGCCCTAGAAAGCCTTATTGATGATGCAGAGGGTCTTGAACTTGATCTTTTCCGCCACTGGGAGCCAGTGGAGGGATTTCAGGGCTGGAGAGATATGGTCCCAGGGCTTAAGGCCAATGACAAGCCTCACAGTCCTGTTATGGATTAGTTGCAGAGGGCGGAGAGTAGAGGAACGCAGATTGAGAAAGAGGCTGTTGCAGTAGTCTAGTCTAGAGAGAACCAGGGCTCTGGAGACAGTGAGCTTCTTGGGGAAAGTGATAAACTGAAGAATACCTCTGCAAATGTGCAGTTGGTAGCAAGCCTTTTTGGTAAGGTCTGTCATGTTATGAGAGAAGGCGAAAGTGGAGTTGAAGATGACACCAATGTTTTTTACCTCACAGAAAGGCAAAGGAAGTGGGCTCAAGGAGGATGGTCAGAGGGAAAGAGGGAAAGTGGTTGCAGTGGTCCAAATGAGAAGTATCTCAGCCTTAATGGCATTTAGGCAGAGATCATTGAAGGTGCACCATTCCTGAATCACGGATAGACAGTCATGAATGAGCGAGAGAGGAGAGGAAGCTCGGTGGTGTCTGAAAGAGAGCTGAGTACCATCCGCATTAAAACTGAAAGTTAGAGGAGAAGGTAAAGATTAGGTGGGCCAAAGTGGCCAAGTAAACTTTGAAGCGCCAGGGTGAGAGGTTAGAGCCCTGGGGAACACTACATGAAGAGAGAGAGGTGGTGGAGAGAAAGGTCCCAAGTTGGACCTGAGAGGGTCGGTCCAGGAGGAAGGAGGTCAACCACTCCAGGTCCTGATCCATGATGTCCAGGTTCTCACAGGGTCAATTGATCAGGATGGTGTGATTGACCAGGTCAGAAAAAAAGGAAAGATCAAGAAGGAAGACAGAATCAAGATTAGTGAGCAGATTTTCACAGGTGTTCAGGCGAGCAGTTTCCGTGCCTCTGGTTGCTATGAAGCCAGACTGATGGTCATGGAGACAACCACCAGATTCAGTTTGTACAGCAATCTGGGAGTTGGCCAGCTTTTCCAGATGTTTGCCCAGAAAAGGAGTGATAGAGTTTGGGTGATAGTTTGCCCGACAGGCAGAATCAGCATAAGGCTTTTTAAGGAGAGGATGCACAAAGGAGTGCTCGAGGAGAGAGGGGAAAGTTCCAGTGCCAAAAGATTGATTGCAGAAATTGGCCAAGGCTGGAGCGAGGGTGTCAATGTGGACCTTGATGGGTCTGGAGGAGCAGGGGCCTCTCTTCCGCTTTTTCTTCATTCTGTTACTTCCTACTCACTACTTGGTTCTTCTCTTAAAAGCTACCTTCTTCAGCTCTACATTGAAATGTTGTATACTCCGTTAATTCACTTTGAGTTTACTGTAAGTGTATCCTTGTTCAGCACTTTGGTGTAAAGCCCTATATAAATTACAAAGAAAATACAAAGTACACTACAAAAAAGTTATATTAAGGTACTCAACTGCCACAAGCCGGATGATTGTAACTTCTATCAAATTACAGCCATTACAAATTTGTCCCAAAGATCGACCTAATTACCAACTTCACAAACAAGATCAAAATAGAAATGGACACTTTCAGGTTAGCCTCACTGACATGTCAAATACACCTGCACACAAGGATTAAATCAAGAAGACTCTGGATAACAGATTCACTCAGGTCAACCTCCCCAATTTTATAGTCTTCGGACATAGGACATCAACACCATACTTACTATCATAAAATGGAACCCAGAATAGCAACAACACCTTATCCCAATGCATTACTACACAACTGGACCTCCTCTTTCACCCCGACAACTTACTGGAGCTCCAATTCAGACCAATATTGAACTCCAATAAGAGGATCCCCCACCGCACCTCCCTCATGCACTATATATATGTGCTCACTCCCGGTTACACTATGTATTACATTATATGTTAAGGCTCCAAACGCAGTGCAGCTTTATGCCCGCCAGCACCACCTACAGCACATCATCCTTCCACACAGCCATCAATACCTTTATCCCTATCACACACCCCACTCCCATCACACCAGTGGATGTCTGGGTGTCCCGGTGCTGCTAGCTAACAGATATTGGGTGCCGCTGCCACACATCTCACAGCATCAAACAGGCGCTCACGACTTGGGAATTAAGCCCTGCACTCATGCCTCTCCCTCTGTTCTATTAGTAGCCTCTCTTTCTATTTGCAGAGGCACACGCCATGTGGCCACCAAAATAAGTGGACCCTACAAGATGGCTTTATATTACATTGAAGGCCTACTCTCCATAGATCACACAATTAACTCTCACAATCGTTTCTAATATTCTTTTTTATTTTTATTAATTTATTTTTAGTATTTGTATAGCACGCGCAACCCGTGGGCATAGAGGCGCTGAGAAGAATACGTATGTGGGCTTGCTTGCGGGTTACACGATAGCGAACCAGTACAATTAATAAAACAGTTACATCGAATACAGTAGGTTACAAGTCAGGAACAGTAAGCATAGACAGTCGTAAAGTGAGACAATAGTGGGAGGCAATTTTAGGCAAAAAGCTTAGTCTTCAGGGCTTTACGGAAGGTTGTGTGTGATTCATTGATCCTGAGTTGGGCAGGGAGGGTGTTACAGTGACTTGCAGCCAAGGTAGGGAAACTGGAGCCACCGGCTCTGACTCTTCGTGTGTGTGGAATAGTGAGGCGATTGGCATACGCAGACCTGGACGGTCTGGCGGGTGTTTTTATGGTGATCCTCTGAGCTAAGTAGGTAGGTGCCAGTCCATGGATGCATTTGTGTGAAATGGCCAGTGTTTTGAAAATGATCCTTTTGTTGACGGCAGCCAATGGACCTGCCTTCTCACCCCAGAGATGTGCTATCTGCGATCTATACCGTTGTGGCCCTCAAGGCATTATTTTGAGCAACTTGAAGTTTTGCCTGGTTTTTTTGGGAGGTGCCGGCATAGAGTATGTTACAGTAATCTAGCCTAGATCCTATAATGGCCCTTGCAATGGTGATGCAGTTGTCTTGTGATATGAAAGGCCTCACTGCATTAATTAGTTTGGAGTGGTAAGCAGCTGAGGAAGCAATGGCATTAAGCTGTCTGTCCATGGTCATGCTCGGTTCCAGGTATACGCCTTGAGTCTTGATGGCTTGGGACACAGTAATGGGCAAGTTGTCTATTGGAAATGTGCTGTATTGCGCATCGAGTTTACTGAGTGTGGTTGTGGATCCAATTAGCAAGAGTTCTGTTTTCTCACTGCTTAGGCACAGGCAGTTTTCAGCCATCCAGGACTGGATTGTGGAGTAGATGTGATTGAGAGTATTCGTGTCTGTCTGGTAGTCACCGGTCAGAGGTATGAGCACCTGTGTGTCATCCGCATAGTTGGTATATGCGATGCCCATGGCGTCAAGAAGTTGGAACAGTGGCCTTGTGAAGAGGTTGTAGAGAGTTGGTGATATGCAGGACCCTTGAGGGACACCGCATTTGATAGGGCTAGGGACAGCACTAGAGGAGACGGATAACACCTTCATCACTCTCTCTTTGAGGAAGGATGCTATCCATTTGCAGGCTTTTGGGGAGAAGTTGGCAGTGGAGGACAGATGATGCCATAGGGTCTTGTGATCTTCCAAATGAAATACGGCTGAACATGTCTAACAAGAGAAGGAGAGCAGGCCTGCCGGCATCTCTTAAGTTATCGCTTTGATTTTTGAGATCCAGTAGGGCAGTTTCTGTGCCATGCCGTGGTCTGAAGCCAGATTGGCGTAGCCTTAGGAGCTGGTATTCTTCCAAGAATTTGTGAACTTGCAGGTAAACTGCTTTATCAAGAATCTTTAGCAGGAAGGGGACAGTAGTCATTGGTCTGTAGTTTCCTGGGACCATTGGGTCAAGGGAAGTTTTCTTTAGGAGTGAGCGGACCCAGGCCTCCTTCAGTGAGGTAGGTACCTGAGCTATCCTGAAGGAAGGATGAATTAATGAAAGCGGTGATGAGGGGAGCCAGGGAGTGGGCACATTCTTTAATGATGTGTGCCGGGCAGGCATCCCCTTTACAGTTTGGAAGGCTTAATGGATTTGATAAGGTCTATAATTTCTGCTTCAGTCAGGTCAGCAAAGTCAAAGGTGGGTAATTCCTAATAACATTAAATTAACATTAAATCAATACAAGGCACCATCGGAAGGAAGGGTTTGTATAAATGATGTTGGGTGACCAAGAGATTCAGGAAGGAATTTGCCCATTGTTGAGAAGGGCGTTAATTCCTGTTAGGTGCCCTGATCAGCATCCCTTTGAAGATTTTGCACATTCAAAGGCTAAAATGTTATCAGCTAAAATAGCAGTCAAATTCCGCTTGAACCATGACTGCCCTGTTGATTTGTCCAGGCATCCATTCTACAGTGACTGCTGTCACTCCATTTACCTCTGTCTAATCACCGGTGGTCTCACTCCCTGTAAGGCCAATGGACAGACCTGAACGGAAGGTACAGGGAAGAAAGAGAAACAGGTTTGGACGTGGCCGGATTCTTTGCCACCACTTCATGTTGAATAGAGACGAGAGTTCTTGCAACCACATAAAGCTGTGGTTAGAGGGAGCCTTTACCAGCATGAGAGGAATCTTTTGCCATTCATGTTGTGAAGGATATAGGTTGCCTTTACATCATGGTGAGGCTAGAGGCAACAGTGGTCACCACATGTTGTATAGAATGGAATTAGCTGTTGACATCACATGTGACCCAAATAAACCATATTGCAATAGTTACCAGATACCAGGGTATTGACCATGATGGTCAGATGTTATTAGATAAATACCTGGACCCTGATTCATACTGTTGTTTTTAATTGTGTTATGGTTTAACAAAGAAACCTTACACATATTTAACACCAAAGACAATATTCAGTCATATACATATAAATATAAAAAGAAGAGCAAACAATGCATATAAAACATCACCATAGCAATAAATCAAATACAATCCCACCTCCTCAAATGTACATTTATAATCTCCAAAATATTCCGTCATACATCCCTAATTCACATCCCTCATATTTCTACAATGGAACCTAAAATCTCTTCAATGCATCGGACAGCTGCCGCGTCAACACAACTGATTCCCCTCCCTACAATCCGGGCCCAAAACGTTTCCTGCTCTAAATGTTTATATTGTCTCACAAAAGGATACACATATTTACATATCACCAATGCCGTTTTGGGGCAACCTAACAAAAGATGTTCCAATGTTTCAATCACCCTTTGATCTTTACAAAACCTACAGTTCCCATGAGTTCTCGCTATATCATTTCTCGCACCTACAATCTCATTGGTAAGTAGCAGGTTAATGCGAAAATGAATGAACTTTCTTCAACAAAAAAGAATCTGGGAATCTTTCAATATAAGATTCGAGAACTGAGTGGGGCTTTATGATTTTTACCACATTGCAAAACAGAAAATATTTTCCTGCCGCCTTACTTGTACAAATCCAGTCCCTCTTGATCACCGACGTTTTCACTTTAGACGGTTTTGCATCCAATGACTCCATCGTTCTGTCCAAATCCAAAACATTGGCTGCGATACTATTTGCCCACCCCAGATTCATTTGCCAATAGATTTTACAACTTGAAATAGAGAGCGAGTTCTCCTTAGGCAATCTGATCTTACAAAAAAAAAGACAAACACTTACAAAAACAGGATTTCATAGATTGAAGACCTAATTCATACAATAATATAGAAGATGGCACATCTTTCGGCAAACCTTAAACTTTGCGCCACATGTGTCCTTCCAATAGGGACCAATCCGGCTCACCCCTCGGTGCATAGATATCTACATCATACATTAAGGCTGGCAACACCTTTGCCCTACAGTAGCTTACATCTGGTGCTAAAGAGAATTTCCCCAGTTTCCACACAATCCTCTTCATTTGTGCCACAAAAATGTTCAATTTGTTTTTCATAGTTTCAAATGAGGTCATCTTTTTAGGGCATCCATGGATTGCAAAGCCTAGATACACAAAGCTGCCAACCTGTTCAATGGTATTTTCCTTTACTTTCCAAACAAACAAAACGTTCCTCTTTTTACTTCCACAGAACGTTACCTTAGTTTTTGGCAACTGATTTCCAGGCCATGCGCAAAAACACTGATAAAGCCTTTAGGACGTGCAGTAGGCCAATGGGAGTTTGGTCCATAATGACAAGGTCATGTGCATAAAGAAGGTAATGAAATTTCATAGAACCACTATGGGGAGGAAAGGTTACTGCCTCAGCCAGCCATACTTCTAAATCCGAGAGGTACAATTTGAATAAGACCGGAGCCAAGACACCCCCTTGTCTAACACCCTGGTGTGTCCTCACTGGCACTGTGAGGCTTCCCTCACCATATAATCATACTTGGACTTTTGCATTTTCATGTAACCGAATGAGAATCTCTAACAGGAACTGTGCAATAATCCAAGATTTTAATTTCTGCCATAGGATACTTATCACAACCCTATCAAAAGCGGATGAGAGGTCTATATACACTAGATATAGTGGCTTTTTCTCAATTCATGTAATCTTCACCATCATAGACAGAATAAAACCATTTACCTGGGTGCCCAACCCTTTCCTAAACCTAGACTGGTTATCATCATAACGGCCTTCTACATTTCTGGTCCATTCGTTCAGAGCCTCAAGAAGCAATGTTGAAAGGATTGGACTACACAAATCAAGGAAGGGATAGCCCGATAGTTCGTAGGTAAGAGCCTATCACCCTTCTTGAAAAAGGGCACCAGAATCGCAACCTTCCAGGACTACGGGATCCTTTTACCTTCCAATATATCTTAAATAAGACAAATTATATATTCACCCAAAGAGCTGGATCAATTTTTATTATTAGGTTAAAGATCTTGTCATGGCCTGGTGCATGTGAGGGCTTTGTCCCCCTAATCAGGTGCTCTAAATATTCTTTATCCAAATCAAGATCCCAATTGCCAGGTGTACCTTCAGTACAAAGTTGATTGTTTTCTTTTCAGGAGCATAAGCTAGTGGAAGACAAGTTGCCACCAATTGATATATTAAGAACAAGATCCAAGACCTTGCACGACATAGTTCTCAACAAATGGAAATTGGCCCGTGCACATCTGATTGACAAACTGGAATACTCAATGAAAACGCTGCAATTGCGACCACTGACAGTGAAGGCAAAAATACAACGTAACGACTGGATTGAAACCATAGATAAGAAAAGCCAATACAAACAGGCGTTTTCAGGAAAGCAGATCTCTGAATCAGTTACCGCCATACCTACAGCTTTTCACATGCCAACAGACTCGAAACCTGTTCCTCCAAATGCATCTCAACCTATTACCGGCAAGATAGGTCTTAGTACAAACCAAACAAATCTTGGACATTTACAGTGCATGTCCTTTCCGTCAAGACCCGTTGGCAAACAGAATCTTTATACCATCTCATAATGGTATGCGAAGCCCTAGCCAAGAAAAGAAGAAAGTACAGTGCCATGCTACCAGCAGAAGCTGCCTCTTTATCCCCAGAAGATCGATGGGCCACCTTGATGTTGGGGGGACATATAAGCCTCTTATTCAGAGTTGTTCAATTTTGGAGAGAATTGATTGTAATGACTTGCATATAGCAACCATCACCCAAATGGATTCTTACACCACAGATTGTGTTAATTTTAGTTACATCTATACTGAGCCATAATCCTCCTTTGCTTTTATAAAGTGGCCTTTTTTGTTTCTTTTTTCTTCTTCTTTTGTTTCCAATTCTTTGTTGCGTGTTCAACACTGCTGGACTTCTTGTTATGAACAGACATGAACTTGGAGGAATTAATGAAAAGTTTGTAAAAAACGAAATCATTTAATTTAAAAAAAAGAAAAGATTCTCTATCCATACCTCTTCTGCTATGCCATTAGCCTGCACAAACTGTTGCCGATCTGGTTTATCAATCGTAACTCTTCAGAATTCTTTAGTATCCTTATTCTTTAGAATATGGTGGATCTTCTCACCCTCTCGATGAAATAAATAAACCTTTTGACATTTGACCCAGTTCTTAAATGTCTGTTTTAGGTTCTTAGTCTTCACCCTGGATTAGTTGGGTGCAGTTACATTACTCAAATCACGCAAGTCCTTCCTCAGCTCCCTTTTCCGAACTTGAATCATCACATCATATATAGGCCCCATGGTTTTCTCTCAAGGGGGTCTAAAAGCGACCGTCCCCATCTCTCTAGTTCCACCTTTAATAAAGGGTGCAAACTTTAAGACTGAGAGATCGTCCTCTACCTCCTTCACCAGAGTTGAATCAAGCCAACCCCTCAAAAAATGATTACATTTATGGGTGGACATGGGGTTCCAGATCAAGCGGTTCGTCGCATTATTCATCAAGATTTGCACTGGAGCAAATCGGGAGATGCCATGAGCATCTGGGAAGTGCTCCTGCTACCTTGTAACCGATTCCCAAAATTAAAAGATGAAATCTTTGTGAATCACATTTTCATATGAGCATCTCAAAGCTGCAGATTTGCTCCAATTCTTGGCTTTGCTAATAAGGTATACGGCAGCAGTTACACATCTGAGAGGTTCAGGGCTTCCTATGATTAGCTGAAGGGCAATTTTTGTGAATCTGCCCTCAAACATCTGCCACAATAATCTTACATGAAAAAATCAGACCTGAGCCAGAGAAGAAAGTATCAGCTGCTTGTTATTCACTTCTGAGCCTCACCACGCTGCGTTCCTGGGGTGTCCGAGTCATGTCAATCCCGCTGTATTATATGTTGACTTTCTTTGTCACAGGCAAGGCATTAGGCATCTGAAGCGTTCAGATGAACCGCCGCAATGAGCAATGTCTCTTTAGGTTTAGAATCACACTATTCTCTTTGTCATCGTTCCCTCAGTGGTCTTCCAGAGCTTTAGGGCCACAAATCCCAGTGTGCAATTCTACTTGA
This sequence comes from Ambystoma mexicanum, assembly GCF_040938575.1. Classification (NCBI taxonomy): domain Eukaryota; kingdom Metazoa; phylum Chordata; class Amphibia; order Caudata; family Ambystomatidae; genus Ambystoma; species Ambystoma mexicanum. The sequence goes on along the minus strand of NC_090926.1, from coordinate 1,150,423,937 downwards.
GATAGTTTTATCTTCATCAACAACACTGTGCTAGGCTTTTGAAGTGTGGGGTCACAGCTTCAGTATGCAATCATTCTCTGGTTCTCTTAGCTTTCTCTGCGTCACTGTGCTAGGCACTCAAAGGGTTAGAACCATGTTTCTCTTAACCTTTTCAGCACCACTTTGCTAGACTTTCAGAGAGTTAGGACCACAATTACCAATTCTGGCTCTAATTCACCTCCAGTGCGCCTTTCAGAATCTGGTCTCCATTTGCATTTCCTCAACTCACTTGTCATCTCTCTTGGCCCAGAATCATTGTCTGCCAGACCTTCCATGCAATCCTTTCTGGACCCAATCCATATGTCGCCTCTTTGTTGTCAGGGGGTGCTTCAGTAACAACCTTTCTCCCTGCACTCGTGGTCCCTCTCACTCTGGCCTTCTGCACGAGGTTAGACATGCTTCTCTGCTTCCCTCACTTCAGTCTCCATCTTGGAAGTCGTTTGGTGACTTCTGGCTTTCTCCCCGCACATGTATTCATGAGCTTATGTTGGCTTCTCTGCTCCAACTGCTTCACTCTTCATGTCGGTAGTTGATCACTCTCTTTTCTGGACTCCTTTCCATCATTGTTTCATCAGATTGTGGTTCTTGCGACTCCTGAGTGGTATGGTTTACTCTCAGTGTCTCATGTACGGTTTGCTTCCTCTTCTATAGACCGCCAACACTCGGCTGCATGTCAATCTTCAACACTCCACTGAACTCCAAGATGGCTGCCCCAAATTGCCATTGTAGCCACGTAATAACATTTACTATGCTTGCTTTATCATGGATGGAAAATGAAATAGAGTAGTCTCACCTACACATGATGTGCCCTTTTTCACAATACGCTCATCATACAATATCTTTATATGCTCTTTCAAAACCAAAAGGAAAAAGAGTGCACTGTACATTGGTTGCCATCTTGGAATGGGGGTTTCAGCCACTATTATTCAGTAAAGCATATTCCAAAGTATTTACTATATCCACTCATTAATTCCCTGATGGTGTGGATTTATAAATATTGTGCTATTGTGTTCATGTGTAGCTGGATTCTTATTTACAGCAACACCTGATTGTGTGAGTATCCGCAATGTGGAAATATGTCTTGCAAAATGCTGTGGTGCCTTTCTTGTCTGACCACACCCACGCGATGTTCCTTTACATTTGTGAACAGACATAGCAATGCAGGATTGTGAATCGGAAATGCAGGTGGCTTTGTTTTCTTTTCTGATAGCTCAATGTTCTGCATTGTAATGGATGCTATTTTGATGAGTGGTCTGGCATAGCTGTAGTTCGAAGCACAGTCAAGGATGCCATTTTAATTGGTCCTTTATCTTGACCTTTATTCGCACCGAGATGAGCAGTTCCATTAAGAACAATAACCTGCATGCGCACATGTCACTCTCAGACACAGTCCTTCATCTAAAGGCTCAACAAGAGGGACCACTTCAGAATAATGGACAGTGCAGCCACACCAGTGCACAGGCTCGAACTGGCCTATAGGCCAGTAGGTCCAGACAGAGCGAAACACACAAAGTGCTGGTGGAGGCCAGCTTTTTTAGTCCAAGTGGCCCACTTTTTGGCCAATTTGGGCCACTTTGCTTAGTGCGGCTAATAGTTTTGACGAGTGTTGCTGAATAAATAATCTTTAAAATACACAATCTGCATCACACTTTATCAGAAAACACCCTCTTGGGTACTATTCCCGCAGTGTCACAAAAGGAATGAATAGCCAATTCTAACTGTGGGCCACTTTTTCATTGATGCCCGAGGCAATTCTATGGCCCAGTCCGACCTTGCTGGTCCAGGACTACTTGGCAGGACACGGTTGCAGTTACTTGGAGGGATGGTATGCAATAACTTGAGGGTTAGTTGGGGAGGCCTAAGGTAGTTCTGCAGTGTCTAGATGAAGGCCTTACCCTCCACGAGCTCCCTGGAAAAGATGCATACCTGCTAGATGGGGGCCCAGCAAGCAATACCACCAGTCAGGGGGAACAGGACGCTGGTGTGTACATGCAGGCGACAGACGAAATGAGAAGCAATGTATCAGACAGATGTTTATGTGGTAGCAGTCCAGAAGAGGAATGGAACAGACAATGCACCCCCCAGTAGAAGAGACCCAGTCACGTGTCCCAGGTATCGTTGAGGTAGCACAGGGGTAAACAGGGTAGAGGGAGTCACTCAGTGAAATGAGGTTTGAGAGGCAGTCTCTGCAAGGACAGTGGCACACACCACAAGGGTTCGAGTGGAACTATGTGGCTGGGAGGGCCAGGAAAGCGAAGCCAGACAGCTGATGAGTGCTGATAATCATATTGAAGAGACGTGTGGTGGCACACACAGCCGTAGGCTGGCACTAATGGCAGGGGACGTGACACGGTAGGAGGGCTGGAGCTGGGCGTGAGTGTAGCAGACTGACAGGCAAATGAGTATGTTGTGCAGGAGCTATGCAATTAATGTCCCTCATACACAGGCGGCATGCGAATCCCCAGCCTGTTGGACAGCTGCTCTTTGATAGCCCTTTGCAGTGCACGGTTAACTCATGGAGAGCCACAGCTGACCGGGAGGCTGCTGAGAAGACGCACAGTGCCCCACTCCCTGAAAGCACCCAGTTCCTGGGGATTCCTGATCTGAAAGATCTGTAGAATGATTGACGGGCCTTTATCTTGCTCCCCAGCATCGCTCCCTATGATCATGCTTTGGGACTGTTCACTGACGCCGGAAGGTGCTCTGACCTTCGCTTAGAGCCACGCGCTGACTTGAGAGGTGTTTTATCTGCGGTTTAAAGCTTACATGTAGAACCGTAGCACTTGAAAGGGCCTCACACATGTGGTTTTCAATTTGCGATTATGGGGTGAAATCTGAACGTGTTTCGTAGACAGCCCATCGCTCCCCCTTCCCCAATCTGCCAGTCGTCTATAGGTAGCTTCCGTGAGTTACCCGTGTACTGTGCCTGCTGATGGAACACCGTGATGGCTTCTGCCAGATTGTGGGCCGCTGATGTAGGACACGCCTGGTACCCATGTTTCAGTTATGTTCCGGACCGTCATGCCTTTTCCACCCCATCACTATCCTGCATGTTTCCAGCATGTACACCATGGGCCTCATTATAAGGCTGGCACTGACGGAATGAAGGGGGCTGGTACAGGACCGGCATCCTTCATTCCGTCAGGGCCAATCACAAGCTTCCCATCACAGGACCCGGATCGCACGCCTGGTAAAACCAGGTAAACACCTGTAATGTGCCCGTTGTTACCTCCCTCCCCATTCCCATTGAGCCCTATGGGGGCTCAAATGGGAATGGGGAATGGTTCCTGCAAGGAGGAATTACCGGGTCCTCCAATGTTGGAATGACCCGGTTATTCCTCATTGCAGGAACCCGGTAAACGAGCCCGGTTTGGTGGCGCCCATGGAGCTAATAGCTCCATGGCTGCCGCCAACCTCGTATTGAGGGCCCATACCCTTCAGTTTAGACACATGACTCGCCCGCTTAGGGCACGCAAACAGGTCGATCATGCATGCTTTAGGAGACCCTATGTCCAACCCCATCCCACCTTGGCCAGGACCTGAGCGATGTCCTCCCAGTACTGCCTTATCTTACTACAGGCCCAGAACATGTCTACCAGATCAGCGTTAATCCCTCCACATTTTGGACACTTCGTTTTGGTGGCTTTGCAGGGTTAAGTACGCTCTGTGTGTTATATACACTTGGATTAGCTGGAGCTTCGCATTCCTGGACACTTTCTTATGATAAATCAACACCCTGCCCCAAGCCGCGTCCTTGAATTTCTCTTGACAGTCTGCCTCCGAGCCGAGCCTAGTTTGTTCCAGCATGTCTACGTCCTGGGACATCAGTGGCTCATATATCCTTGACACGGCGTATCCCTCCTCTGAAATATCATATAAAGTGTCCAGCTTGTCATCCTCCTGTAATCCCCCTTCCCTTTCCGGACATTTCCGCTTAACTATGGAAGTGAGAGAGGCATATATTATATGTTGTCCCCCATGTATGCTTGTCTCCAGTGAAAATGTTCCGAAGTACTTCAGTTTGCCCTCCTATAGAAAATCCCCCACTGTCATGACGCCCTCGGTTCCCAATATTTCCTTACATGTAGTCTAACCTGGGTATCCTCCTCTTTCAGTGTAACTAGTGGGATCTGGGGTGAGTAGGATGTGTCATTCTGTACAAAACGAACCCCCCCTAGCCATATGATCTTCCCCAGTGTCAACAATAGTGGGGCTACTGGGGCCCGCTGCGCCCTCGTCCATATCACCTCCTTTAGGAAGAATGGAGTGCAGGCCGAATGCAGCATGTGCGTTTCCTGGGTCTGCACATCCGACAGCCTACTCCTGACAAACTGCAGTTGACACGCCAGGAAATATGCAGCGAAATTGGGTACCCTGATGCCACCTTGTTCATATAGCCTTTTCAATTTCGTCAGCGCTACCCTGCATCTTGTATTGTGCCATAGGAACCTACAGCTTATTGTATCGATTTTCCAGAAGAAACCTTTGGGTATGCTGTACGGAATGTTAGTAAAAAAGTGCAAGAGCCTCGGGAGTACTATCATCTTCAACAATGCCACCCTGCCCATCACCGAGAGTGGTGGTCTACCCCAAAAAATCATAGATTTCTCAATGGTGTCTGCCACTATCGCCCTGTTGCGCACATGTTCTACCTTAGAGTCATGCGATATATCCACTCCCAGATATCTAAATGAGTCCACTTCCCACACAATCAGTAATACCGCATCAGTAATACCGCAATTCCTCCACTGTTTTCCCTATATACCCAGCCAAGGAGAACAAGCTTTACTTTTGTGCATTGATCATGATTCCCGATATCTCGGTGTACCTCTCCAGAACTAGAAAATACTGCAAATTGACTTCCGGATATTGTAAATATAGCAACATATCATCTGCGTATAATGAAATCAAGTTATCCATGCCTCCCACTTCGATGCCCGCCTCCCGGTATTCTACCCTGAGATACGCCGCCAACGGCTCCAGGGCCAAAATAAACAACATGGGCAACCACGGGCAGCCCTGTCTCATTCATTTCTCTAGCTGCCATTGGTCCGAGATGTGAGTGCCCATTTTAACCCTTGCTATTGGCTTGCTATATAACAGCTGTACCCATCTTATGCAAGTTGGTCCCATGCCGAACCTGCACAGGACCACAAGCAGTCATGGCCACTCGCCGAGTCAAATGCCTTGACTGCGTCTAACGAGGCCATCACATATGGCTCGGAGCTGTGTTGGGTGCTATCTATAATGTGATTTAGTCTCCTCAGGTTACATGCAATGATCCTATCCGGGACATATCCTGACTGGTCTGTGTGTATTAGCTTGCCTATCAATGGCTTAAACCTGTTAGCTAGCAGGGCTCTAAGTATCTTCCTATCCTGGTTCAGCAACGATAGGAGTCTATATGAGCCACATTCCCCGGGGGACTTGTTTGGCTTCAATAATGGAAAAATGACTGACTCCCGCAACGTCCTCGCAACGTCCTCGGCAACTCCCTTCCTTCTAGAGCTTCCGTCAGCATTGCCAGTAGCAGGGGCACCACTTCTGCTTCATTATAGAATTCACTGGGAAGTCCTTCCGTCCCAGGCGCCTAACCTGTCGTTAGCCCTCTGATGGTGGAAACTAGTTCTTCTTTAGTTATGGGGGCTTCTAGCTGGCTGGCTGCTTCTGCATCTAGTTGCAGAGTGGTATAACACCTTGTAGTACTTCCGAAATTGCTGATTTATACTTTCATGTGTCCTATGGACACCTCATCCTCCACCGTGATCTCACTTATAATTTCCTGTTTCTTTTCATTTTTACAGAGCCAGGCCAACAGTTGTCCCAGCTTGTTTCACTCTGTGTGTTGTCTCTCTACATATTTCCTATAGCTCAGCTTGCCTAGCCTTTCCCAATGCACCAAGCATTCCTGTGTCAATCGGGTGACCTCTCGGTTCTGGTGTTTGCTAGCTGTGCCTGCCTTTTCTATCTCCTCTAGGTTAATTTCTGTCTTCCTTAGATCTCTCTCAATGGTCGCCTGCATTCTTTATCACAGTCCCCTTGATCACAACTTTAAAGGCCTCCCACAAAATACCCGCCGACACCACGCTCCCCGTATTGGTTTTGAAATAATCTATCACTCCCTCTCTCAATTGCTCCCGAGACTCCGGGTCCTTCAGAGATTGACTACGCATCCTCCACTTCGGAATACATGCCCTAGGGGGCAAGCTATGCCATGAAACCACCATTGTGGCATGGTCAGATATTACCCATGCCTTGTAGTCCACCGTATTAAATTCGCCCATTGTCTCTGCCCCTGTAAAAACATAATCCAATCTAGGGTATAAATCTGAGGGGGCCGTATAATGTGAATAACCTCTTGTCGTTGGATTTAAAGACCTCCATATGTCAGTCAGACTAAACACTTGTAAGAGCGTGTTTAGGGCCTTGGCCGCCGGGCTAGGCTATTTCAATTTGCCATCGGACATGTTGCATGCTGGACATAGCGTACAATTAAAATCTCCTCCCCACGCTACGATTCTATTTCTATGTGCGCCAATATGTGGACATAATGTTTGAAAATAATTTGCTGTGTCGCAATTTGGTGCATACGTGTTGATTATACGTATGTTTCTAGGTTCTAGAAGCCTCGGCACTATCACCAACCTCCCCTCCATCTCCATTGAGGTCATTAACACTTTAAACGGTCCCATCGGCGCAATCCATATCAGAACACCTCTTGCATATGTGGAGTACGATAAACACAGGTTTGTCCCCGACCATTTTCCGGCTAGGACCTTTAATTCCTCTGCTGTAAAATGTGTTTCTTGGAACAGTGCTATATCTATTTTCTGCCGCCTCAGATAAGTCCTGTCCTGCTTAATGTAATTATTTAAGCCTCTGACATTCCAAGAGGCTACTTTAAGTTCCGCGGTCATGAATTGGCATCCCCTCCTGTCTCAACAGCGCAATGTTCTCCACTCGCATATCCTTAATTTTACCATAGGCTAAATTCCCATAAATAAACCTACCCCCCCCCAAAACAAATTGGCCAGCTCAATATTTTGCGCTCAGGCATAGCTGCTTCTCACCCTTTCCCTAGTCGTCTATACTGGTTCCAGGTGTAACAGGCAGATACCTATACTTAGTATCCTAAACAACTAACCCTATAGGTAAAGAACACTCCCCCCAGTCACTCCCAAATGAGTACTCCTTCAGTTACTCCTATAATCTAAAACATGTTCTTCCTGATACATCACCAACATCTACGCTCAGTCCACAGCGTCTGCCAATGGCCCAGCTCTGCATCTGTGGCGAGTCAGCCTGTGCCCACCTCTCTTGACCTGTGATCTTCTTCCCAGTCGGCATATTCTCCTTGTCCATCCATTTTTGGGCTTCTTGCGGGGTGTCAAAGAAAATCGATCTCCCATTGCTTATTATCTTAAGTTTTTCCGGGTACAGCAGCATGTATTGAGGTTTGACGTGTGCAGCCTCCTTTTCACCGCAATGATGTTTATCCTCTGCCTTTGTACCTGCAGGATGTAGTCCAGATATGCCGTGACATTGGCCAATGCTCGCTGTATTATGCCTCCCTTCCAGAAATGTTCCAATATCCTTTCCCTGGGCCTCATTACATGAAATGCGGTAAGGGTTTACCGGTACCGGTAAGGGCACCGGTACTGGTAAACCCTTACCGCCTTACTACGAGGTCCCTTTGCAGGATCCGACCTTAACGGCTGGTGTAGACCAGCCATGAAAGTTGGGACCCGCAAAGGGACCTTGGTGCTAATTACGGTACCGCAATTTGCGGTACCGTAATTAGCTCCTTCCCCATTCCCATTGAGCCCTATGGGGCAAAAATGGGAATGGGGAAGGGCCATGTCGAAAGGGGGAATTACCGCCCCGCCAACCTTGGAATGGGGTGGTAATTTCCCTTTCCTCCATGGTGGTACCGGTATGGTACCGGCGGCAACCATGGTGCTAATAGCACCATGGTTTACCACATTCCGTGTAATGAGGCCCCCTGTCTCTGTAATTTAAGATCCAGGCGATGATGGGCCGTGGTGGGGCTCCTGGTGGTGGTTTCCTCGTCACGAATCTGTGCGCCCTTTCCACCGTGAAGCCCTGGGTAAGGTTACCAGGGCCAATTTCTTCCTGTAAAATAGTTTCTATGTATTCTGTTGGGTTCGCTCCCTCCTCGCCCTCCGGAAGTCCAATGATTCTGACGTTATTACGCCTGGCTCTCCCTTCCACATCTTCCACTCTTCCTTCCAGGTTCTTTACTTGTTGTTGCAGCACTGATACATTCTGGCGGTGTCTTGAAGGCCTGTGGTGTGGCTAGCCACCTCCTCCTCCAGCACTCCAGTGCGCTCTGCGAGTGCCCGAACATCCTCAGCAAAAGGTTCACATCTGTGCTGATAGTATCCATCTTAAATTCCAGTGCCATCATCAGTACCACAATTGCATCCAGTACCTGTTGGTCTCCTTTTGTTGGTGTCTGCTCGTCCGATGGAGGTTCATCTGCCACAGAGGCAGTTCCTGCTGTGGTTGCCACTTTGGTAAAATTATCCAGTATGGACTGCTTTGCCTTAGCTGCCTGGGCTTTCGAAATTTTGGTGCAGGTCTAACTTGATGGCTACACCGCACCCAATCCTTCCTGCTCTGCACCGTCACCCAGACCCCGGCGTGTGCTCTATTACGAACAAAGGCTGTCTTGTCAGCCGGAGATACAATGCCGCCTCGACTTGGTGTCCCTGGTACTGTTTTCTGACAGAGGTTGACAATGTGCTGCAGTTGCAAGGACTTATCAGTGCTGCCCTCTTATTGGTTCATGCATGCAGTGCTTCTCCGTGCATCAGAACACTTGATGTGCAAGTTTAACAGGAGGATCACCACTCCTCGGACACTGTCTGCCCTCTCCGTCAATGTTTCTGCTTTATTGTACCCACCCCCATGGGCAGCGTGGAAATCGGGGCACGCTGGTAGCCTGTGCCTCCTGTTGCTCGCCCAATGTTAGTGGGCAGGGTTGTGTCCCGACTCAACTGTGCCTGTTCCACCAGCCTCGGTTCTGGACAGCCCTCACCTCCATGCCTCCCGCACCCTCAGAACTGCAAGAGCCGGGTGCTGCCTCTACCACCACTCTTCCCTCGCTTGGCCCATGCACGAGGTATCAGTGGTCCTTCTGTAGTACTGCCTGGCCTCCTAAGGATATGTGCCTTGTATCTTCTGTTCATTACTTGGCCCTTCTTGTCTCCACACTGCACCCCAGGCACATGGTCTGCACACCGGGTTACTGGGGCTCCACTGTGTGTCGGGCCGGAGTTCTGAAAGTACGCAGCCTTTTGTTCTTCCGTCTGTTATTTGGCCCTCTCTCATACTACTGTACCACAAGCTCCCGGCCTGTGAACGTCACACACAATTGTCAGGTACCTGTATGGATTGCTCCCATCTGAGGACTCTACTGCGGCGCGGTGTTCTCCAGTTGCTCGCTCCCCCACACAAATGCGAGCAGAGTTTTCCACTCCTTCGGCGTCCTTCCACAATCCAAAGGTGTCAAGATCCCCACTCTCCCGTGCTTCGCCTCACTGCCCTGGTGCACCGTCCTGTCTCCTGTCCACCCGACGTTACTGTCGGTTATGGACCTTAATAGTAGTGTAGCTGTTTACAGCACTGGGGGACCTGCCACCTGGGAGAATCCAGGTTGCCCCTGGCGACGGACATCTTCACCTTCTGATGTCTTTTTAATGGAGAAATCGGAAAAAAATGGTTTTGATTGATTGATGTAGTGTAACATTGTTCTGTGCTTGGTGAACTTTTTGTGCCCTCATCCTGGTGCCTGTAGTATCCATGAATGACTATGCCCCTGCCTTAGTGTTCCGAAAGGTAGTATAGTGGCAGTCTGTGTACAATAGCTGGAGGAGATGAGATATTGCTTGTTTTGTATGATTTGTGCAGGTGTTTCTTTGTGATGTGCATTGGTTTAGGGTATTCCCAATGCCACCAGGACACAGATGTGCATTGGCTTAGGGTATTCCCAATGCCATCAGGGTACAGATGTGTATTGGCTTCGACATTTGGAGGTGGGGGGTGCAGACAAGGGCAATATTATTGTTTAGAGTCCCTCATGTATACCCACTTAAAGCAATGCTGTTCTGTGTGATCTGCCATTTTCCTTTTCACAATACAACATGTCCATTGTTTTTCAATTGATATGTGTCCTTGTACTGCTGCATTGGTGCGTGCTTATATCTTTTGAAATAAAACACCTGTACTGTTCTTTTCTTGTGGCCTGTGTACATTGATTGGCTGGTGTGTGTGTGTGTGTGTGTGTGTGGGTGATTGGGTTTGTGTGAAGTCTGTGTGGTGACATTCAGTGTTTGCTTGCTTGGTTGGCATAGTCACTTTAGGCTTTTGGCATGGTTATGTTGAGATGGGCGTCACTGTTACACTCTGAGCCTGTGGGTCTTTGGCGAGGACTGACTCATTTCTTGTCTCTTTCTGTGTTCCTCGTGCACTCAGCATGTCTCTAGTCGCACATTTCGGTGCCTAGAAGTTTCTTCTATCAGTCCATTTATTTATAATAAGTTCAAAGGAAAAGATTTGGTACAGCATTGTGAAGTAAGGTAGTCTGGGGTCCAGTAAGATGTAGAGCCAGGTGAGAGAGGTGTGTTGCTTTATTCCAGACACTGCACTGGTATTCAGGTTGTAGCACTAGTGAGATGAAAGGAAGAAGGAAGTCAAGAGGAACCTGAAAACCAGGAATCCCAGAACTGCTATAAAAAACACAAAAGGAAGGGGACATTCCTTCAAAGGCTTCACATCATCACCCTCGCTACACACCCAGCATTCTTACCACAGAAAGACAATGGGCCTCATTACGAGGCCGGCGGTAAGAGGTTAATGGCACCAGTAAGGATGCCAGTGGCGTTAACCCCCTACCGCCGCATTCCGAGGTCCCTTAGCGGGTCCCACTAAGGCTGGGTGGTTTTACCAGCCGCCCTTAGCGGGAGCCGCTAAGGAACCAGGGAGCTAATAACGGGCCCGCTATTTGCGGCTCCGTTATTAGCTCCTTCCCCATTCCCATTGAGCCCTATGGGGGCTCGAATGGGAATGGGGAATGGTTTTCAGAATGGGGACTTACCAGGTCCTCCAAGGTTGGAATCACCCGGTAATTCCCCATTCCGACTACCCGGACCTGGACACGACTTTGGAGGCAGCCATGGTGCTAATAGCACCATGGCTGCCTCCAAAGTCTTAATGACCCCCAATGTCTTGTCTGTCTCGTCACATCTCTTCCTGGGAGGGAGGGCAGGAGCCCACCTTCCCCCGACTGTCGTCCTTGCAAGGAGCAGACCGTCATCAAGGGTAAGGCTAACTGCGCTTGATGCAGTATCACTAAGCCTCCTTGTGCCCCTGCACTGCTGTGTGCTGCTCTGTGATCGAGGTAGCGCCCTGAAGCAATTTTCACGCATTAGCCTCCTCGTTTTGTTTCTCCATCGCTTTGTCCGTACTACGAGATGAGAAAATGGCCGCCGCCTGCTGATCCCATTTGTTTACCTGTTGCCTAGTAACGCTCTCAGCTGACCTACGCAGCCTGATTGGTCAGAGCGCAGCACTTGTTCGATCCGGCTTCACCGCAAGGTGAGAGCCGGACTCGCCACAGAAGACCCAAAGTCTGTCTGTGTCTGTCCGTGTCCGTACGAGCCCTCGGTCAGACACCCTGCTAATCTTCAGCCTCCACCTGCCACAACAGTCCTTCACCCGGGCAGGAGCCCCCCATTGACCCATCCAGGGCTGTAGGAGCAGCGCCTCACAAGCGACCACCGAGCAGCATCAGCGCTGCAGGGTCAGTAAAACGCCTTCTCCCCTCAGCCGCATCACATTGCCTGTTGCCTTCCGTGACACCCCTCTGCACTACGAACAGTCTCACCAGCCACAAAACCGAAGTCTGTACCATATTGGCCATACTGCCCCTATCATAGCCATATGGTGTGCTCCCGAATCTCCTGCAGGTAAGATGGCCACCTTCACACTGGTGCCCAATTTGTTTATATTGGTTGCCTAGCACCCAATGGAGCAACGACCAACATTACCATTTACACTAATTGCAACTTGCGCATCTATTAACTCTACCCCACCTACCAGCCAACTTTTCCTGATTATATGAAGTAACCACTTCTACCAAGTTGCATTGCTCGCTTGCTGCTCGCCGCGCCACATTAGCGCACCGTGCATACTGTATGTCAACTGTATTGCCTCACTACTGCAGGCTGCTCCATGCCATACTACCTATCAGTGCACTATGTATACTTCACTGTAACTGTACTGCCTTGCTGCTCTACGCTGCACCATAGTGTAACTGCCTAGCCCCACTGTTTTATGCTGCTTATGCTGCTCCACACATCCATAGTGCCCCATGCCCATGGCACTGTAATACAACTGGTCCCATTTGGTGTATTGCAATCCCGATTCTTGACTATTGCACCCAGCCTATTGTGCCCTACTATTTGACTATTGCATCTAGCCTATTGTGCCTTACCTTTTGACCATTGCATCTAGCCTAGTGTGCCTTACCTTTGACCATTGCATCTAGCCTATTGTGCCTTACCTTTGGACTATTGCATTTAGCCTATTGTGCCTTAACTTTTGAAAATTGCATCTAGCCTATTGTGCCTTACCTTTGGACTATTGCATCTAGCCTATCGTGCCTCACCTTTTGACCATTGCATCTAGCCTATTGTGCCTTACCTTTGGACTATTGCATCTAGTCTATTGTGCCTTACCTTTTGACCATTGCATCTAGCCTACTATGCCTGACCATCTGACTACTGCATTAAGCACACAGCTAAGCCCTATGCTCACTACAGCCACCTACCAGACTGTCTGCATCTCACTTTTCACATTGAGTCTTACACTCTGCTTCATAGAACCCCACACAGTATCCATTGGGGACCTATCAAGCATGCCATACCTTGCTATAACCAACAATACTATAATCAAACATCCCCTAGTTATGAATGACCTCCAATACCTATTCCCTAGCAACCCTTGCACAACAGAGGCCAGGAACTCGCGTCTCAGAGCAAGACTAGCCAAAATATACGAGCCTCCCATTAGATCGCTACCCACCCTTACAGGAAAGAAGACCCCAAAAACCCTGCCCGACCCAAACCCCACGAGTACAAAAGTAGCACACAAAAGCATTCGTAGGACTAAAAACTGCGCACCCAAACAGCATTCCAAACGTAAAGACCACCCAACCTCCCACCTAGCAAATACAACTCTCACAAGCCCACCTATTAAAGGAGCTCTAATAAACTCCAGATCTCTTGTAGCACATGCCACAGGGATTGCTGATCTGATCCTGAACGATAATTTAGACTTCCTCGCAATCACTGAGACATGGTTGCGCGCTGCAGCAGGCCCTATGCTCATGCTAGCAGTTCCTGAGGGATATACAATCTTAAGACAAGATAGACAAGGAACCAGAGGTGGAGGCATTGCCATTATCCACAAATGCACCCTCTCTATGAGACTAGCACCCCCTTACGACATCCATTTGTGCAAAGTTCTTTCTGTCAAATTACCGTTGATCAACTCCCAGACGCTCAATATCCACTAGATCTACCGCCCCCCCGGGCCCAACCGGGACATTTGAGGAAGACATCCACACTATACTCTCTATTAACCACAAAAGCTCTACCCAAGTACTACAACTTGGAGACCTCAACCTAGGTTTCAATAACCCCTCGGATCAGGCTGCCTTAGCAACAGCAAAAATCCTTTCAGAATATGGCCTTAACCAAAGAAGCAAAACCCCCACCCACAATAAAGGGAGAATACTAGATTGGGTAGCAGACTACAACTGTCATGCCAAGATCCTCTCCACTTCACCACTACTTTGGACTGACCACTATCTACTCTCGTTTACGCTCTCCACCAACAGACCCCCACCCATACCTGCCCCTAGGGCTCCACCCACCTTAACTAGAAACAAGCATTACAGCGGATAGGCTCATCCCCGCTATTCTCCCCACCCTTAACTCACTTCCTAACAATAATGACCCTGAAAGCATGGTCAATGAGTACAACAAAATTATGGCTTCCTCCCTACATCAGATTGCCCCTCTCAAACAAAGACCAAGTAAGTAAAGAAAACACCTAAACAAATGGTTTACACCATTCCTAAAAAATCTAAGGCAACAAAAAAGAAACTGCGATGCAGCATGGACACTACTACCATCAGAAGCCAACAAACTAAAGCTTACAAAACTTTTACCACTCTACAAAAAAGAAGTTTGCCTAGCCAAAAGGGACACCTACGACACCCGTATCTCCCAAGATAACTCTAATATGAAAAAATGATTTACTATTCTTAAAGAACTAGAGTGCCCCATTGCAGTACTAGACACCTACACCAAAGATAAAAATGGTGCTCAGATATCCAGCTCACACTAGCTAATAAAGTATCTACATTACAAAATAAAATATCCCAAAAAAAAGCATCTTTAAATACTCCACCCACACCTAAACTGTCCGCTTATACCGCTCAAAACCACCCCATCCAATTTAACTTCTCTAAAGTAACTATCATTGAGATGGAAAAAATTATTCTATCTCTCAAACCAACCAATTGCCAGGGTGATCTCTAATAATAATTAATAATTAGGCTTTTATATAGCGCTACAAACCCTCAGGTATCTGAGCGCTGCTTATTATTACCCACGGTGTGTGGTGCTCATTTATCGACCTCGGAAGGATGAAAGGCTGAGTTTGGCTCCGCCGGGATTCGAACCTGCGTTAACAGGCTCTGCACGGGTGTCAAAGCGGGCGCTCTACTCGCTGTGCCACTTGACCGGCTATCTCTGCCTGGCACAACTCATCAAGGATGCAGCTCGAGACCTATCGCCTTTCATATCCAAGCTCATCAACGCCTCCTTTGCCACCGGCACCATCCCTAGTAACCTCAAAGAATCTTGGGTACTCCCACTCCTAAAAGAACCTACTCTTGATCCCTCAACTCCCACCAAGTATAGGCCAATCACAACATTCCCTTTCCTTCTAAAAATACTAGATAAAGAGGCCTACATGCAAATACAAAAATACTTGGAACTACACCACCTGTTAGGAGCTAGACAGTCAGGCTTCTGCCCACAATATGGAACTGAGACCGCCCTCATTGATTTTAAAACCCAGATCGACGAGCTCAGAGACAGTGGCAAATCAGCTCTGCTGCTACTGCTGGACCTCTCAGCTGCCTTCGACTTGGTAGATCATACAATCCTATGCAACCATCTCGACACAGCAGCACACTTCTCCAAAGATGCCATAACTTGGATCAGATATTTTCTAAGAGGCAGAACAATGAGGGTCTTCTCGCCCTCAACAGCGGCAGACCCCATACCTATCTCCTGTGGGGTGCCACAGGGGTCCTGCGTCTCGCCCACACTGTATAATATATTTACCAAGCCCCTTTTCGACGATCTGGACCAACTTGGTATCACCTACACTAACTATGCAGATGATACTCAGATCCTCCTCACACTTACAGGGGATTATGACACGGATTTGGCCTTGGTAAAAAGAGTGTACGTCATCATCCAAGCATGGATGGCCATGCACGGTCTATGCCTGAATGAAGATAAAACAGAACTCATCATACTGGGCACCCCCACTAACCTAAAAAAATTAGGACCTGACTACACCTTCTTCATAATAGACGGCAACCTCATTAAGGTAGCACATGAGGTAAAAACATTAGGTTTTTACCTCGACTCCACCTTATCCTTCTCTAAACAGGCCAACACGCTAGCGTCCTCCACAGCATACATTTGCAAACTTATTCAAAATGGTAAACCATTTCTCTCGAATAATAGCGGTACCATCCCAGCCAGAGCCCTCATCCTGTCCCGCCTGGACTATTGTAACGCCCTATACATAGGCTCCAACAAATCCATCATTACTAGAATCCAAACCTTACAAAACAACGCCCTTAGAGCAGCCTTAGGTATCTCCAGAAGATATTGATATTGATATTTTATTTCTATCGTGCTCATACACAAGTGTTTCAGAGTGCGACAAGGCAAGGGAGGGGAACAAGGGAGAACAAAACAGTGATCTCACTAGGCCCAGTGACATTGAGAACGCACAAGTGCATGGGAGAGGGGGAGGGGAAAAGTGCATGGAAGGGGGAGAAGTGGAAAGTGTGAAGCAGAGGAGAAACAGAAGCAGAGGAGAAACAGATAAATAACAATAAATAAATAATAAAGGCAACAAACAGTGGTAGTGCAGCCAGCAATTTGCAAGTGCTAGGTTTAAGGCAGAAGACAGGGCCGAGCACACCTCTGAGAGCAGACGACAAAAAAACTGGCTCCGGACAAATGACAAAATCCTACTAAAAACGGTGTTGCTCAACCATAAATCTCTTAACAACGCCACACCCATTACCTCTCTGAGAGATTCCACAAACGGACATCCCCAAGACCAGCTAGATCAGTAAACCTGGACTGCCCGTCCATCCCCAGATTCAAATGATCTACGATTGGTGGCAACAGCTTCCCTGTGAAAGCAGCCAAACCATCTCGTGGTTAAAATCCACTGACCACTAACTGCACGACTGTGTAACCAAAATGCAACTCACTCGCAACTCCTACCTGTTTATCCCATCCTATAGCGGTACTTCACCTCTATGTACAATACCTGTAATATTTGTAAATATCTGTATATCCTGCTTTGTATAATAATGTATAGTAATGTATTTCATTGTATGAATCACTGTAACTAAGCTTCACATATTCTTGTATCTGTTGTGCCCTGATACCCTTAGGTCTGGTGCGCTTTACAAATAATAAAACAAACAAACAAACAAACAAACAATATGTCAGATGCTGACCAGGGCCATGTGGGTGCTTGCCCTAGGAAGGTAAGGCCTTGAAAGCCTCATTGGTTGCACATGTGTTGGTGCTGTGTACTCCTTCCGTGTCTAGCTACTGGGGTCCTCTGCTTCGTCTGCTCCCCCCTCCAGCCACTTTCTTCCGTCTGGAACCCTTTATTGCAGCCCTTATCCTGCCTCTAACAGTGTCAGGTGTTCCCTTCCGTCTTCCACTCCAGTTCTTTCCAATGCCTCCCTGCAGCACATCTCCCCCACAGCACATCGCCACAGGCAGGACCTGTATATCTCTGGGTTTTTTCCTGGACACTCTCGGTTTTTACGCTCTTCTCTGGGTCTCCGGGGAACAGCGTGGACTCTCTGGGATTTCTGGCAGTCCGAGGAACTCCACCCTCGCCCCAATGTGATTGGCTACAAATGGACCGCTAGTGACCAATCACATGGCGGTGTGGGAAGAGACAAAGGAGGTCATTACAGTTCTCCCGATATCCCGCCGGTCCTTCCGGCGGGATACTGGGAAAGCTGAAATACTGCCTCTGCTGCCCGATATCCTGGAAATACCGGGATATTAGGGGTGGAGAAGTAACAGTAAGTTCCCATTCCCACAGAGTCCTTTAGGACGCCATGGGATGGTAACTACTAAATCACCGGCACCGGCTTTACCGATGCCGGTGATTCAGTCATTTATCTGCTGGTGGGGGCCTGATCTACAGGCCGGTCAGGCCAGCCGGGAGCTCCGTGGCCCACACTGGCAGACATGTTCTTTGCCTGTCTGGAAAAATGCCAGTGCTGGAATTACCAGAATTTTTCTGACATTTTTTCCAGAGCAGGTAAATTATAATGAGCCCCCGAAGTATTGAGTGTAAATCCCACTCAGACTGACATAATTTGTTGTTTTGTTTGAGATTTATTTGTTTTAAATGTGGGTGATACAGATGGTTGTAGTGTTGGAGATTAGGGGCGGGGCATTGAAGGATGTTCTTCTCTGGGTTTTACCTTTGCATGTAGGCAGGATTGCCACAAACTTGCATTCTTCCTGCCATCTGCTTTCAGGCATAGTATTCGTGTGTGTGGTTTTGTGTGGTTACTTACTTCCCATCACCCCGCCCCCCCCTTGAGTACCCAGCCCACCGGTTTCCATTTCTGTCATGCTGGCACAACAGGTGTGCCTTTCGGTTTCTTTCTTTACTCATTTGTTAGCTCTAAGATAGCACACCCATTCCTGACATTCATGGCTGCTAGTTGTGCTTAGTTCTATCCATCTCTGTTCTTCTCTCCATATCCCTGTTTCTGTTACAGCTTTTGAGATTTCAAATCCTCCGTCCTGTGCTGTTGATTTCCTCCTTAGTTCCAATCAAACTCGCCCCTGGAGACGTGTCATGCACAGTCTAGGTTGCCTTCGTCCTCTAAGTTAGTGGTCTCACCCACATGGCCTCCCAACCAGTTCTAGTGGGTGACACCTACCCACTGGACTCAGTGAGACAGTCACCACTGGGTCCGTCAGGTTGTAGGGCAGGTTCTGGGGACCTAAACTCTTTTTGGCTAACTCATCTCTTCTTACCCCAACGGTTTCTCTAATACTCTGCCTGTCCAATTATCCTCCAAAACTATCACCTGGCATCTTCCTGCACTCTTCCTGCTTGCTTCCATCTTTTATTGAGCCTCCAACTTTCCAGTAGGCATCCCCGGCAAATGGACGGTCCTCAGTGTGTATGGTTTTATGTGGTTACAAGGGTCTAGGCTGAGCCGGCATTGTTCCCTGTACAAAGACTGTAGAGTCTGTTCCTCATACAAGCAAAACACAACACACCTCCATCCTTTTACTAGAAAACATGTATGGTACATGGAGAAGCACAGAGGAAAGAGGGATGTGGGACTATGACCAGTATACCTCTGCAACTCCCTAGTCTAGGGGTATTCAAATGTTTGTATACCAAGCCCCTGAAACAGAGGTCAAAAAGCCATATAGTCCTGTAACTGGTATTTGCCAATAAAGAGACAACACAGAGTGGATTGATGTATGCCAAATGCAAGGTAACCCAGCTTTAATTGCAATGTAAAACTGGGGGGAAAACAAGATTAACAGCCAAGCTCTCACTCAAGATTTTTCTCCTCATCTCAACAGGAAACTGCAGTTTTTATAGGCATTTTGATGTCACAGTTATGAAAACCTATCGCTTCTGGTCATTGGCTTTCTCTACAGAGCTACATATATAATTATATATGTCCAGAAATAATAATTGGACAATCCTTTATCTAAGATCCCACCCATAAACCATCCCATAAAAATGTGCTACATCATCATGCTTGAATTTTATCCGTAGGCTCTAAATTACTTCTGCAGTGAAAAAGGACATGTGATTATCGGTTAACATGCGGTCACACTCTCCGTGAACTGACGGCATGATGACATGCTTTATGTAGATGGGAAGAGAAGACAATCGTGTCACCTTTGTTCTTAATTAAATCAAAGAGCCCATGCTATCTCTGCCATGATGTCGCTGAATCTCAGGGACCACTTCTAATAATTCCGCTTCACCTTATACCCACAACAGTACCAGCGCCACTCTGTTCTTGAAACATATATGAATACAGCTATTATGAATCCTTCTGCTTTCACCATGTGCTCGGTAATTATCCACATCCGCATTTCGCTGTCACACCTAGCCGATCGCTGAGACATTAATCAGCCACCTACTTATGAAATTTCCTGGGATGTTCAGTTAGTTGCATAGACTTTGAATAATCTGCCATGTTACCGTAACTTGATTTACCTTGACAGTTGGATGCATGCAATGGTATCTTGTTCACCATGTAACCGTCCCATACGGAGCCGTGGGTTTTGGCATTCCTTTGAGGCAGCGACCATCTAGCTGGCCAAAGCATATTCCCGAATTAAATGTATTTGTTTAAATAGTGTGCTTAACTGGGTCCTCTCTTATAGCTGCAGTGTTTAATTCTCTGCTGTGTTTGGTGAAGTTTTAAAATGGCAACTGCTTGTCACGTTATTTTCCTCTGCAGGGCACATTTGCTTGATATTTACCAATTTCCTGGTGCATGCATGTCACATTATATTTCTCCCTATTGGTAACAACAACCTTAACTGCCTACCGTTGTTTTGCCCTACTTGTGTAGTGAGTCCCTATCCTGTCTATACGCCTTCCTGTCACCTACTCTATTCTATTTCAAAACACACTAATTGTGCAAGCTAATGCCTTGTCTGTTCCCTACTTCTTATCTTAGAATTTAGTTTCTTCTGAGGAAGGCAGGGGAGCAGAGCCTGCAATAATTGCTGCACTACACCCCTGCTCAGTAAACATATAGCTCATGGGTCCCCCAAATGCCATTTCTGCTTCTATGTTCTAATAAAAGCAGTCTTCATACTCCCTTTTGGAAGAGTGTCGTGCTCCTCTTGGACACCCTTCGGGCCCTCTCAGGGTATGCCCGCCTCACAGTTTGAAGATCAGGACATGGCCTAGGTCTGGGTGGGGGGGCTATAGGTTGTAGCCGCGGATAGAAGCTGAGGGGCTACAACCAAAAGGCTAGCTAGCCTAGAGTCCCGACAGTCCAGACTTAAGCATAGCTCCGGATCTTTTCCAGACCTAGCAACACCCCACAACAGGTGTGAGAAACAAAAGGTTGGCAATGACTTACAGGGAGGGTGAAGGGTTATGATGAGACAGTGGGAAGAGAAACCCCAGGCCCTTCACAGAGAAACACACATTGTGCTTGTTGACGCTGGTTGCATGTGGGAGATGAGCGGAACAGATGAAATCGGATGGGAACGCATCAGAGCAACATGCTGGTGGAGTACATTAAATGCACATCACGGGCAGAGTGTGCTATAATTGCAATGGAACTCTTAGCATTGCTATGGAGTACCTGTGGACAATTTTAACTTATCAGACCAGGTGTGAAACCCCTGCAGCAAACGTACAAGAGTAGAGATGGAGCATCCATTTTCGTAAAATAGGGCAAAAATCAAATTGCAAAGGGATGACCGCCCTCAGGATGGCCCCCTGTTCAAGTAACCTGCACCTCAAAATGTGCTTCGCATTTACGCTGAGGCCTGCAAGCATTTGTCCCCAGCTGTTCTGGCTCCCAGGCATTCTGGACGAGGTGCCCTGAGCTGTTCTACCACACACCTCTGCTCCAGCATGGAAGAGCTAATCTCCAGTCACAGCCTGTAACTGGGTGGGTGCTTTAAGTGGGGTAAGAAATTGAGGGGGGCCCTCATTTGGGGGCGTGGCGTGCATGATGGGCGTGGCCTAAAGAAGAACATGTAAAAAATGGTCTGGCCTAAATATTTAAGTGCATATGGCAACAGTTGCCATCCGAATGTGCACGAGCTATATTGTGCACTTGTTGTTCATCACGCCTTCATTGCCAGCTCCCTGTATATATGAATTCCCCTAGAAGTGGAAGACGCATCAGAGAAGGCCATGCAGATCAGGAGATGTCTCTTCATTCAGGCACATCTGGGCCTTCTCTGTTGCCCTCCAGGAACCAGCGCTGAAAAGGTACAGCATGTGCTCTTTTCCAGAAAAGTGTTGCTGTGAGCCTGCTGACTGCACCCGCTTTCCATGCATCGATGCTTAGCCACCACTTTTTGGGGACTGCTGAGTCTCAGCCCCGGCCCACTAAGCACTGGGAACCAGCATGTATACATCAGTTGCCATCTAAGGGAACACGACAGACTGGTAACATGGAATAACTTAGTTTGAAGTAATGTGCCCTTCCATGCAGAGTGCGACTGCTCTTACGCAGGGTTCAATATTTATGAGGCCTTTATGTGAAAGAGGTGTAAGGGCTGCCGTTCACCTTTAGCCAGTTTGCGGTGAGATAATGCGCCTGGGAGTGGTTATTAATTTCATAGGGGTGTTTGAAAGTCGCCAGATATTTGCAAATGTATCGCAACCCCCTTTGGTGTCTTGGACAGCACGCGTTGGCATTCAAACTCCTGCGCAGGGAAGAAGGAATTCTAAGAGCGTTCCCATCAACGGGAGACGCGAAAACCACTGCCAAAGAACGGCCCAGATGTGGCGGGTGAGCAGGAGGGCCAGTTCCCACTGCAGAACCGGGTTAGCTGGCTGCCCCTAATGGAGTAGGAAGGTAAGGCTTTCCTGGCTTCAGTGGTCCAGTTGAGTATCCCTGGGCTCAACGTCTGTGCTTTAACCAGACAACCTTCATCACCCAGCTACACAACATCCCCTATTCCAATCTAGCCAAAGACATCCACGCGGTTAGGCTTTGAACTGCCAGTTACTCCTGTGCTATTTGTTTCAAAACCTGAAGGGTACAATTCTGGAGCCCCTCAGACCCTGGGCTGCATGAAGTCCACCATTGGTGCTCCGCAATTGGTTAAAGACGAAACTGCTTCTGTGTACTTGAATCATAGACACTGAAGAAATGATGGTGTCAAGATACGTCCATTTTTTGAGGAGAGATTAATTGTGGTGATTAAAGAAGTCCGCTGTGACTGATAATGTCCTGCTGTGGTGTGTTGGAACCCCGGGGTCCCGGCAGAGCCCCGGCTCAGCCCCACTTTTTGAGACTGCCGGGGGACAGGCCAATGACAGAAAAGAAGGACTTCAATTTGACACACTGCTACCGTGAATACATTTCAGTAGTGGGAAAAGGGATGTGGGGGTGGGGTCCAGTTACCACCTAATCAGGGCCAGCCCTAGGATTTTCTGTGCCCTGGGCAGCAAACGGTATTGGGGGCCTCTCTTAAAGGATGAATAGTGACATCAGTGATATTACAGAAAATAATCTCACTGAATGACTCTATAATACGTAAATGTATTATGGGAAATTACATTAATAGCATGTTGCTATGAATAAGGCTGGAGACAAATAAACTGTGCCCCCAGTAAATGGATTGTCTCTGCTAATATTTACCTATGTGGCAATATCAGGAGTGAGTTTTTTTGTGAAGTAGCAGTATGTACTGAATTCCTTGTAGAGACTTCTGATTTTGGCAGATAAGGCATAGTGAGATAAAGAGATTTGACAGAAAGCATACACTTCTGGTAAGAGGCGAAGCCTGGATTTGAGAACAGTCTACAATTCAGGCACTTGAGATCACATCTTTTCCTAGATGTAATTGGTAGAAATATTGTTTGCAAAACGTCTTTTGGAGAAAAATGTGTTATTTACAGAATCTACAGGTAAGAATTATTTTGACTTTAAAATAAATAAACTCCAAGCAGTCTCCATGGATGTCATGTCAGGGCAGGGATTGGGCCTGGGGCAGACTGGGCAGGCTGCATATGTTGCAGGATTGCCTTATAGTGCGATAGAGCCTATTTACCTGGGAGGTCTTGAGGCAGGGAAGTAAGCTATTTCCCAGGTCTTCAAATGTTAACACAATTAGTTTTCAAGTCCTAAGTGGGAGGCTCACAAATATGCTTATAGAAGCCGAGTACAAAGGGGAAAAGGGTGCAGTTGCACCCATCAATTTGAACAACAGGGCAGGAGTTTCATTTTGCCCCTATGGAGATTATGCAAAGTATTTGCATGAGGTTACCAAAAATGAAAAATAAATCCAGATTGGTTGCTGGGTTCCTTTATATCGCTGGGTGTGGCAGGATTTCTGTCTCTTCTCCTACTGGGTTCAGGCTAGGTGATGTGTTAGGAAGCATCTTGCAAACTTATCAAGTGTGGTGTACTTCAAAATGAGAAGGGAGACTCATTAATGTACCCCCTAAGTCTTAAATGGAAGAGGAAAGCAGGCCAAAGCTATTTTTGGGTGGAGGAATAGCAGGGGGAAGCAGGTGATCTTATAGCAGAATGCTGCAAAGGCAGCTCAGCAGGTTGGGTGACTGTTGGTCTGTTGATATATGTTTATACCTTCAAGTAAATCATATGGCTTTTTTTCCAATTCCTGGAGTAAAATGTGCTGCACAGTGTTTTGTTTCGACCTGGGGATGAGAATGGCTCACTCTCTTCACTCAGAATGTCTGCCCCATAGCGAAATCAAAAGCTGGAAGCCATGAATATATGCAGAGTAAGTACACATATCTTAAGATGACAAATACACATTTAGTTAAATTTCTCTTTTCCCCCTAGAAGAAAGTGCGCAGGACAAAAGAGCATTGGCCTATAATAAAAAATAATCAACACCAGAAAAATAACTTAATAGAGGAGATTTTCCAATAACTATGCTGGTAAAGTATAAAAGGTGACCACATTGTTCAACCCAACAAGCTATAGTGAAATATTCCTTGGAAAACAAAATCCAAAAACAAGACATGTGCTTTGATGACACTTGTATGTAGTCTTGTATGTAATCTTCTGCAGTGGCAGCACAACATCCAGTGGTGGCGGGGTGCAGGAAGCAGGAAGGGAAAGAACCAGAAGAAGGCTCTCTGTTGATGCCCCAAAACTCTGGAACATACTCCTCATCAAAATCAGACTCCCCCCATCGCTTCTACAGTTCAGGGAAGAGCTCAAGAACCTCCTCTTCAAAGAATGGCTCCTCCCTAACACCCAGGTCCACACAGCCTACACCTCCCCCCCAACCTGAGACTGTGTGATCTGCTTTTTGCTGTTTTCTACCCTGGTTGCTTATAGATCCTTTGTTTGGTGCCACTTCCCCGCCCTCCCCTCTTGTTTTCTCCCTGCTTCCTTGTTCTCTGCTTCCATCACTGTGCTCTCCCCCCTATGATTATAAAGCGCTAGTTTGCTTCCCGAAGCTAGGTCCATACTCAATAAATACCCAAATAATATTAATAATAATAATGGGTGAAATCCTGGTAGGTAGACATCCACTTGAGCAAACTTGCTGGCCTCAAAAACACCTAAGGTGGGGTGTGCCGACCCTCTGGAAAAAGCAACTTTGTCCACCCACATATATCCTTTACTTGTGCCATGAAAAGCAGCACATGGATATAACCTGGGAAAAATAACTGCTCCAGTCTCCAAGATTGCAACCTCTCTTACCACATACTCAGCAAATATTGATAGCTTACTTGCCCTCTCATCATTTCGTCTCCTCACCCCCATGTTTGGCTTTCAACAATACTCTGTTTTATAAAGGTGACTTGAAAAGTACACAAACCATTGGGAGGTACTCACACAAATTAAGCAAAACATGTACAATAATTGGGCATTATCCCCCCCCACCCCCCCAGTCTTGAATGGAAGATTCCAAATACCAGAATGCAATTCAGCAGGAGGCAGAAAATGAACTGTACTTTCAGCACTTAAAGACTCATACGACAAGGTAATGTGTAAAAAGATTACCTCTTTGCATTTCAATGTTTGTCAAATGCAGACTTCATATATCATGTGATGTAAATATTCCATTCTATCAAAAATAAACGCTTTTGTTGTGCTAAATATGAACATCTGAAAATAATGTAGGGAGTTTAAAACTGTTTTGTGTGATATATTTCAACTGACCTGGAGATGGGCGTAGATTTAGGCAGCTAACTGGTGCATTGTGTGTGCTTCCAGAATAAAAATGCGCCCTTGCACTTTAGCACATGGAAATGTTAAGAACGCCTTGTCCTAAACAATAGTCTCTCAAATTAGCCATGACATATGAAGCACTCCTACATGAAAAGCTTTGCTAGGAGAAAGTGCTACGTCATTATGGGGCCCTGCTGTGTTTGATGGGCCGCGGCAATGGGGGGTATTTGTCTTTAGAGCATCACAGGGGTTTGGGAAGTGACACCATGGCCTCACTCTGACAGGAAAATCGGGCTATGTGTCAGGGATTGGAACCCTTTATTGTAAAAATTGATCTGACCACATTGTCAGAGGTTAAAAGTCTAAAGGTCTGATTCATGGAACGTTTCCTATGGGATTGCGCCATTATAAAACATTTCCATGAATCAGGTCCTAAGGCTTGAAGAAAAGGTTATGGAGGCTGAGATTATTTTAGCTATTAATCAATTACAAGTTGGTAAGTCTCCAGGACTTGATGGCCTGCCTGTGGAGTTCTGTCGGTCTTTCTCCAGTGTGCTTTCCCCAGTCTTTTGCAATCTCTATAGTTTTCTACTGGTGAGAGGGGAATTGTGTTTGACGATGTAGGAAGCTCTTATTACTTTGCTTCCTAAACCTGGCAGGGGTCATTCTAGGTGTGAAAATGATCAACCGATATCCTTATTTAATGTTGATGTGAAGATTTTAGCAAAGGTTTTTGCAGATAGGTTGAGTGGCTGTATTGGTGAGGTGATTCATACGTCACAATCTGGGTTTGTAAGCCAACGCTTTGGATATGATAAGTTAGAACTCTTCTAAATATGCTCAAAGGCGGCCCTCATTTATTTCGATGTGGCAAAGGCCTTTGAGTTAAGTGGATGTTTTTGGAATTCACGTTTGGTAGGATGGGTTTTGGTAAGGCGTTTATTAATATGGTGACTTGTTTGCACTATGGTGTGTCGGTGAGGATTTGGGTTAAGGTACTGTTTCAGAGTAATTTCGACTGTATAGGAGCACACAACAGGTTTGAGCTTTGTCACCATTTTTGTTTAACATAGCCCTAGAACTGTTGATTAGATTTATCCATCAGATTTAGGATTCAGGGGTTGTGATTTGGACCAATTAAACTCAAGGTGTTGGCTTCTGCAAATGACTTGGTAGTTGCATTATCGGACCCTTGTGTTTGTTGTCTGATTTTGTGGGGTGTTTTTAATGAAGTCTGCTCACGTTCTGGTAAAAGAAATTACTGGTCAAAGAGTGTCATTTTTCCCTTGGCTGAAGGTTGTTGTCCAGGTGACTTTGAGGGTTGGTATTGCAAGTGGTCTAAGGAGAGTGTTGTAGATTTAGGGATAACACTAGTGTGGGATATGAGGAAAACGATGCCTGTTAATGTGGAGAAAGTGGTTCTGAATATTAAGAAAAATGTTGATAGATGGAAGAATATTAGGTTGAGGGTGTGAGGGAGAATAATCTTATTAAATTGCATTTCTTACTAAGGTTTTGTATGTTATCCAGTGGTAGCCTTTGCCATTCACTAACAAATTATTATATGTGATTGATAAAGTGTTTAAGGAATTCTTATGTCATCAATCATGTTTGTGATGTCATATTTGATGTCATGGGTGTTATTCTTAGCAGTGCACGGCGTTGGAGCAAGTTATGGTTGTTTAGCTTACCAAAACTGGCGAATTTCAGGTTTATTTTGGTTTTACTTGTAACCATAATGTCCCTTTAACAAGGTTTTTTCATTGAATTGCATACGTTTTTATTAGTGCAACATAACCATAACGTCTATGAACATCTGACTTCACTGCAGACCTTCCGGACAGTGCCACATGACCAGATACTGGCGCGCAGCATGATGACGTGTCTGAGAACCCATCTGCACTTCACGATAAGATCCGTGCTTCGCAGACAGTTTGAAACTGCATTTTCTACTGATCTAGGAACTTTCAACTTCAAAATTTCCCTTGCACAGCTCCTACACCTATTCCTACTCATCCATTAACAATCTAGTACACGGTACATACTTTTAGAATGGAATCAGCTAGTGCCATCCCTCCTGCCCAAGAGACACCACCACTGCTGTAATCAAGGCACATGAGAAACACTGCCCCCTACCTTGGAAATAACACATGCACAATATTTTCCCCTGTCCACCTGCCCGTCCATATTAGTGTTTGGTGCCTCTTCCGTCATTTCCCGCCCCACGTTTCGTTCTAAGCTCTCCTGCCAAAAAGAAAATAAAAAAATGCATCAAAAAACAATAAAAGAAATGTTCCTTTAGGAACCAACTTTCACAGTTAAAAAATAGAATTAAAAACATTTTTATAGACTCCATCTACTTTATATTTCTCAGTAAAGTACATAGACTCAACAAGATTTTCCAACTTTTCCATTTGCATTTTATGTTATGCTAATGGCAATATTGTGGCGTTTATCCTCCGTTCCAGGGATGGAATGGAGGATACCGGCCTGGCAGACCAAGTTATCAGCCCAAGCGAAGCATGAGTGGATAACGAGGTCTCTGGACCATTATCCCCCCATTCCAGCTCCTGTAATGGGGGATGAAGACCATTCGCACCCTAGGTTCCCAAAGCGGGAACCCAGGGTGCTAAAAAAAAGGATTTTTCTTCCTAAACCGGAATGCCTCGGTGTCCCGGTGTAGGAAGAAAAATCCTTTTCCAAGATGGCCACCATGGAAAGGGAAAGTGGGTTTCCATACAGGGCCACTCTTCGCTTTCCATGGCAGCCTGCAGAAGGCAAAAAGAGAACTCTATGACCATATTACCACAAGCACATTTTTTTCCTTTTCAAATCTATCCCAATTTCGAATAACTTTACCACAAAGCCAGTCCAAGGTAGACATGGCCACTTTAACCCCATGTTTTGTCCCTCGTGGTCATGGCCAGTAGACAGAGTGTCTGGATCATGACCTTATTCCATGACCCGGACAATCTGGCCATTGCCCATGGCCACAGGCTACACCTCAGTCACCAAAGGTATATCACTATTTTTTGTACCTACATTATGACACTTGTCAAAAAATAAAACACGGGCACATTTGCAAAACCATGCTTTCAGGTCCTTCTCAATGCTCCTTACACAAGTTTGCTGGAAATCCACCCATGGTTTATTTTTTCAATAGTGTCAAATGATGCACATACAATCTTCATATAACCTAGCCCCCACTTGACAAAATCCTATCAGACCGTATGAAAAAATGTATGCCTATATCTATTTATGCCTATATCTATAATCGTTTTGCAAACCTTTGTGTAGATTTGTCAAATGGCACCACATTTATAAGCCTTTACAATATTTTGGGACCCCCCCCTCTAATTCTGCCCTCGCTTGACAAAATCCCACTGAACTTCGCAAAAACATTTATATCCAGATCTATTATCAGTTTGCCAAATTAAGTATATATTTTGTCAAATGGCACCTCATTTATAAGCCTTTGCATTATTTTGGGACCCCCTTCGAATTTTGCGCCCTCTTAACAGAATCCCACCAAACTTTGCAAACTCATCTGGGATCAGGTTAGGAATATAACTGCAAAATTACATGCGTTCCATTAAGTGGTGCCAAAGTTATAAGCCATCAAAGACTGCTTTTCACCAAACCAGTAATGCAGAGGTGTCCGCAAACTTTCACAGGACTGTTCGTGAACATCTGGACTGTTCACAGACTTTTGCAGAAAAAAACACTTGTTTTTTTGCTTCTTGCAGCCATATTCCATCCCATCCTCATCAACCCTCACCTCCCCAGAGATTATTTGATAAATTTGACAAATGTAATGTTGTGTTTTTTAATATGTTTTTACCGCATTGTCCATGGACACCGGCCAATGTCTGCTAATCCAAGATGTGGGGTGTTTCCAAAAATCTGACACACCTCACGCTTCATGCCAACCAATCAGTGAACACGTTGTGTGTCTGCAGACATGACGCAAGTCTATTAGCCAATCGGTGTCCTGTGCACGCAGTGAACATGGAAGTGTGTCCGGAGCGGACATAGATGTCACTAATTATTTTGCCTTACATTTTCGTTGTTTAAACAAAAACTACTAGACTGATCTACACCAAATTAACAAAAGCACGCTTTCGGGACCAAGCCGCCGCTCCTGCTGCAAATTTGGTGAAAATCCATTCAGCGGTTTGGGCTGTAGGCGTGGGTACATTTTTTTCCCATTATGGGAAAAAATTGAAATTTTGGGACCCATATAACTTTGCCCCCCCCCTCGACCAAACCTCACAAAACTTTGCAAATAAATTCAGAGTGGGCCATATACTTTTGTTTACAAAGGATCCGTCCAGGGGGAGCGAAGCTATAAGCCACCCAAAAAGGGCTCTTCCTGTGGGTTTAGCAACTTAAACATAACTACATGGCCGCTACCACAGGCCATGTAATTTATATATATATATATAGATATATATATATATGTATATGTAGGAACAAACTAGTTGCAGTGATGTTAAGGTGAGAACTTATTGCAACAAAACCCCTGAATTTAGCTAACGTCACCTTAACTTTGCGTCCCCTGTTGCGCAGCCTATGACCACAATGATGACATCACTGACATCACTAATGGCATCATCTATGGCATCACTGATGTCATCACTGATGGCATCACTGGTGACATCCCTAATTGCATTGTATATGACATAATGATGATTTAACTAATGGTATCAGACATAAGACCACTGTAGGTATTTGTCCATATTTAAACCACCTTTATGTTTCTACATATGTGATATTACCATTTTAGAATAGTTCATAACAGTGAGTTCATTGTTTAAAACAGTAAACATCTACACATGCATGACATCACTACTTTCTTTTGTAGTACTTTGGTAAAAGATTATATTTGAATTATACATAGTACACTGCTTCGAATGAGTCTGTTTGTGCCAAATATATCTCATACATGTTCACTATAATATAATCTGTATATACATGAGTAGAAATAGAGGCACATGTTGAACCCTATTTATGTACTACTTTTTAAATAAACATACGTAAATACTCAATTGTTTGATCGTAAGATATATGTGTACACATATCAGTTTCTAAATGACATGATAAAAGCTTCAAAACAAGAAACACCTAGGTATTAGGATATATTTTAAGATTTACATACACAGGGATTGAAACAAAGTGATTATTACTCTAGATTTATATATGTATAGAAAATAAATGAAGTTTTCAAATTCAACATGTGCTTGCAAACATGTACATGGATGTATATTTCTTTCTGTGTGTCTTAGATAAAACACATACTGTACAAAGTAAAAGTAATCCTTAAATAGTATCACATTTTTTGATACAATGACTTTTGTGTATGTCATTAGTGATGCTATCAGTGATGTCATCATTGTGGTTAAAGGCTGTGCAACAGTGGGTTCAAGTTTAAGGTGGCTTTAGCTGAATTTCAGGGGATTTCTTGTGTTAAGTTCTCACTTTAACATCCCTGCAGCTAAATTTGTTTCCTTGAATTTCAAGGGTTTTGTTATTCCATAGATTTGTTCTGCATATGGTTGGTGGCCATGGCCTATGGCCGTGCCACTGCATATTGTTTAACACTACCAATCCACTAGCCAGAGCCTTCGGCCATGGCCAGTGGGCACAGCCTTCAGACGTGCCCACTGTCCATTTTAGAACACCACCAGACCATGAGCCATGGCCTTTGGCCAAGGCCGGTGGGCACGGCCACTCTATATTTTAAAATACTTGCAACCCATCACTCAAAGACATTCATCAATCACAAACTGATTTTGACTTGTTTTGACACTGATATTGTTAGGTTTAAAAGACTGCAGGACTTGAGAACTCACAATTTTTTAGGCACTGTGCAGTCAGATTAAATTATTTTCTGAGTATCACACACTTTGGTTAAGCAGCGTGCTACAAGCCCCTTGTTTTATATCCTTTGCCTTGTTGACTGTTGTGATACATCGCACAACCCCAACTAACCTCATTTTAGCAGCATGGCAAAAATGACCATCTGCAAGAATAACATATGCCCAGGTACTTTTTCCCTCAAGGCGAAAATCTAAAAATAGCACCCATGAATATGCGTACAGTAAGTGAACGTATATCTTAAAGTAAAATATACAAAGGTAGTTCAATTGACCTTCCCCTTAGAAGAAAGTGTGCAAGACAAAATAGCATTGGATTTTTAAAAAAGTAATGAACACCTGACCTGAGGCAGGAAATATTCCAATAAATATGCTGGCAAAGTAAAAAAAAAAGGTGCCTACCTTTTAAACCAAGCAGTCTGTTGTGAAATATTACCAGGAAAACAAAATTGCAATACAAAACAAGCGCTTGTGGTTCTGTGGGGAAGCGTCTGCACTGGGAACATTTATTTATTTATTTATTTATTTATTTATTTATTTATTTATTTTGGATTTGTAGAGCGCACTACAGCCCACAGGCATCGAGGCGCTTAAAGGATACTTAAGAAGGCTTGCTTGAGGGTTACAATAAGCGGCCCAAGAATAGTGCTTAGATACAGACAGTTAGGTTACAATTGTTGACACATTTTGTTACATAGTACTATGTGATGCATAGAATGGAGTGACATATTAATGAAAAGCAGAAGCGTGGTCACAGGTGATGAACGGGTGGCATGTGTAATAAATGGCTTATAGGGGTGAGCTCATTAGACAAAGCGCCTCATTTTTAAGGCTTTGCGGAATGCTGCGTGTGAGTCGAAGGATCTGATTTGTGCTGGGAGGTTGTTCCACATGGTTACAGCCATTGTTGGGAAGCTGGTGCCTCCCGCACGCACACTGCGCGTGTAAGGGACAGTGATATGGTTGGCATAGGCGGACCTTGAAGGTCTAGAGGCTGTTTGTTTGGAGACCCTCTGCGCTAGGTACATAGGTGCCAGACCGTGAAGACATTTATGTGTTAGGGCAAGTGTTTTAAAGATAACCCTTTCCTTCATGGGAAGCCAGTGTACCTGCCTCCTAAAACCAGAAATGTGCTCCCTGCGTGAAAGTAAGGTGTTATTTTGTGCAATCTGGAGTTTCGCCAGGTTTTTTTGAGAGGTACCGATAAAGAGGGCATTGCAGTTGTCCAGTCTGGAGCCGATGATGGCTCTGGCTATGGTGATGCAGTTTTTCTGGGACACGAATGGCCTGACAGCATTTATCAATTTAGAATGATATGCTGCTGAGGAGGCGATGGCATTGACCTGCCTACCCATGGTAAGGTAAGGCTAGGTTCAAGGCACACGCCTAGAGTCTTGATTGTTTTGAGAAACTGTGATAGGGATATTGTCAATGGAGAACGAGTGGTACTTCTTGTCAAGTTTGCCCAATGTGGATGGAGACCCAACTAACAGAAGTTTGGCTTTTTCATTGTTTAGACCAATTGTCATCCATCCAGGATTGAATGGTGGAGTAGATGAAGTTGAGGGTGTTCATATCGGTTAGATAGCCCCCAGAGAGGGGGATGAGTACCTGGGTATCATCTGCATAATTCGTACATGAGATGCCCAGGTCATCTAGGATTTTGAACAGAGGTCTCGTGAAGAGGTTGTACAAAGTAGGGGCTATGCAGGAACCCTGTGGGACACCACATTTGATAGGACTGGGGGTGGCATTAGCTGAGTCAGAAAAGACCTTCATTACTCTCTCCTGAAGGAACAAAGTTATCCATTCAAATGCCTTGGGAGAGAAGTTGGCTGAAGCTTGAAACACTTTTGTATAGGCGCGTTACAAATGCCATATCATATCATATCATATCAAGCGGCGAGATGGTGGCATAGTGTTTTATGTTCTACCAGGTCAAACGCTGCAGAGAGGTCTAGGAGCAGTAGGAGTGCATGTTTGCCTCTGTCTCTTAGGTCATCTATTTGATTTTCTAGGTCAAGTAGTGCCGTTTCGGTGCCATGACGAGGACAGAAGCCGGATTGGCGTAGTCCAAGAAGGTGGTTATCCTCAATACATTTTTGAACCTGAAGGTAAGCTGTTTTGTCCAAAATCTTTCGCAAGAAGAGGACCATAGTAATGGGTCTGTAATTCCCTGGTATCAATGGGTCAAGAGTCGTTTTTTTGAGGGGTGGTCGGACCCAAGCTTCTTTAATGGATGTTGGTACATGTGAGGATTGGAAGGATTAATTAATGAAGGCAGTGATGAAGGGAGCCAGGGCTGGTGCACAGTCCTTGATGATGTGGGCCGGGCATGCATCACCCTTACAATTGGTGGGTTTTATAGATTTTATGAGGGCAGTGACTTCTGCTTCGCTCATGTCAGAGAACTCAAATTTAGGTACCTTGTTGGAGGTGTTACAGGTAAGGGGTGCAGCTGGACAGGCTGGTAGGGTAGATAGAGATTTTTGGTGAGCTAATATTTTGGTCTGTAGGGAGTCGAGTTTGTGTAGCATTGCTGCTTGGCTTTGGTTGCACCAGTATTCGTCCTTGGTGAGAGGAGATGGGGGGAAGGGGGTGATGGCACCTCCAGTTCCCTGAAAATTGCAAAGATTTCCTTAGTCCCTGAGTTGGCGTTGTTAATCCTAGTGTTGTAAGATTCAGCTTTGGCAAGCGTGATGTCTGTTTTGCATTCTCTATCAAAGGACTTGAAGGCAATTTTGTTGGCCTCAGTAGGGTTCTTTTTCCAAGTGGCAAGTAATGTCCTTTTTAAGGTGTGGAGGTCCATGAGTTCTTGGGAAAACCAGGCATTGGAGTGTTTAGTTTTCTTGGCTTTTTTGGTGGTGAGAGGGGCGATGGCATCTACTGCCATTGTTATGACTTGGTTAAAAGTGTTGGCTAAAAGGACAGGATCATTAGGGAAGGGTGGTAGCATAGCTTGAACAAGCAGGTGAGGTAGGAGCGTATCTTTGGTAAGTTTTTTAGAGCTCCTTGAGAGTCCGGCAGGGAGTATGATGGTGGGTTTAGATGGTCCTGTGGAGGTGTCGATGTGAATGTTTATACAGAAATGGTCTGACCAGGGGATAGGAGAGATGGTGGGAAGGAGAATGGGGCAGTTATGTTGTGTAATCCAGTCTAGGGTACGTCCTTTAATGTGTGTGGGCTTGGTGATGGCTTGGGCAAACCCTAGTGTGGCTAGTGCTTTTTGCAGAGAGTGGGCGTTGGCATCATTAGTGTTGTTAAGCCGTAGATTTAGGTCACCTAGTAGTACTACTTTGGTGTTTTTTTTCAAGTTGTCTGAGAGAGAGTGGATAAGGACTTCATGGAAGTCAGTGGATGGGCCTGGCAGGCGATACACAAGATGGAATGCAATGGTAGAGTTAGGGGAGATTTTGAATTTGATGAGAAGGTATTCTGAGTTGTGTCCTATTTCACCCTGAATTCTTCTGATGTCAAGAGTGTCCTTAGCTATAATAGCCACACCTCTCCCCCTTTGTCCTACTCGATCCTGCCTAAATATGGTAAATCCAGTTGGGATTGCCAGTGAAAGAGCTGGTCCGGAGGAGTCTTGTAACCACGTCTCACAGAGAAAGAGCAGGTCAAGCTTATCCCTAGTGATGAGGTTGTGCACATCAAGGGTGTGCGCAGGGATGGAACGGGCGTTCACTAAGGCATAGTTAAGGAAAGAGGAGGAGACACTAGATGGGCTTGCTGAGGAGGGTTGAGTGGACCCTTGGTTGGTGGCCATGGCAGGTGGGGCAATGGGCAGGGTGGTATCACTAGTTTCAGGGGCATCAGGGCACAACAGAACATTGGGGGCATCAGGGCCCAACAGAACATTGGGGACATTAGGGCTCAACATTGCAAAAGGGGCCTTAGGGCCCAACAGAACATTGGGGGCATCAGGGCGCAGCATTACAATTGGGGCATCAGGGCCCAACAGAGCATTGGGGGCATCAGGGCCCAACATTGCAAAAGGGGCATCAGGGCCAAGCAAGTCATTGGGGGCAACAGGGCCCAGCAGCTCATTGGGGGCATCAGGGCCCAGTAAGTCATTGGGGGCATCAGTGCCCAGCATAACAATAGGGGCATCAGGGCCCAACAGAGCATTGAGGGCATCAGGGCCCAGCATTACAATATGGGCATCAGGGCCCAACAGAACATTGGGGGCATCAGAGCCCAGCATTACAATCACGGCATCAGGGCCCAACAGAGCATTGGGGGCATCAGGGCCCAACATTGCAAAAGGGGCCTCAGGGCCAAGCAAGTCACTGGGGGAATCAGGGCCCAGTATGTCATTGGGGGCATCAGTGCCCAGCATAACAATAGGGGCATCAGGGCCCAACAGAGCATTGGGGGCATCCGGGCCCAGCGGCACATTGTGGGTATCAGGGCCAAGCAGCACATTGAGGGCATCAGTGTCCAGCATTGCAATAGGGGCATCAGGACCCAACAGAGCATTAGGGGCATCAAGGCCCAGTAAGTCATTGGGGGCATCAGGGCCCAGCAGCACATTGGGGGCATCAGTGTCCAGCATTGCAATAGGAGCATCAGGGCCCGGCAGAACAGTAGGGGCATCTGCATCACATGAGGCGCCTTGCATGCATGTGGGTAAGCACCCACGGGTGTGTTACGTGCCTAGTGGCGCCTTCCCGAGTAACTTGCGGTTTGTGCCTCTCCACATAACGGCCTTGTGGGGTGCCTTTGTAGCGTGGCTGAGGAGCCTAGAGTAAGGGTTACGGGAGCGCTCTAGGGATAGTGGAAGTAAGGTTGTCGGGGCGTGGGGCATTATAGCAGTAGCATTGGAGCCTGCGGCCTGGATAAGAAAGGACAAGAGCCTATCCCTATGCAAGCTGGGGTGTGGGTTTGCAGTGCGGCGCTTTGCAGGTCTGGAGCCGAGGCGTGCATTACGCATGGAGGCGCTAGGCGGGTATGTGCAGGGGAGCTGGTGGCGCAGGGTGCGCAGACGGAGATTTCCGTTACGGCGGGATACATTATGGGTGTGAGCGATGAGGGTATCGCAGGGAGCAGTGTCACCCTTACCTTTGAGGTGGGCATGGAAATCTGCATCCAGCAGCTCGGAGGAGCGGAGAGCTGCAGAGAGGTAGCTTGGCCTTTCCTCCAGGCCTTCGCTCCACGGCTTCGCCTGCCGGCGCTCCTCCCCTCCATTTAAAGCAGGAGGGGAGGGCCGGACAGGGTGCAGGAGCCAATCCGGGCTGTGTTGATGCCTGTTCACCGGGGCACCGCGGCGGCGGCCATCTTATGGTTCCTTCGAGCCGCATGGTTCTTCTGGGTGGCGGCAGATATATTCAAACACTCTGGTGTTCTATGCAGGGTTCCAACAGCTGATGTGGATAACAGCTGATCCTCCCCTCACAGCAGAGCTGCAGAGAGGGAGCTTGTCCTTTCCTCCAGGCCTTCGCTCCACGGCTTCGCCTGCCGGCGCATCTCCCCTCCATTTAAAGCAGGAGGGGAGGGCCGGACAGGGTGCAGGAGCCAATCCGGGCTTTGTTGATGCCTGGTCACTGTAGCAACCGCGGCGGCGGCCATCTTATGGTTCCTTCGTGCCGTGCGGTTCTTCTGGGTGGAGGCAGATATATTCCAAGACTCCGGTGTTCTACGCAGTGTTCCAACAGCTGATGTGGATAACAGCTGATCCTCCCCTCGCAGCAGAGCTGCAGAGAGGGAGCTTGGCCTTTCCTCCAGGCCTTCGATCCACGGCTTCGCCTGCCGGTGCACCTCCCCTCCATTTAAAGCAGGAGGGGAGGGCCGGACAGGGTGCAGGAGCCAATCCGGGCTGTGTTTATGCCTGTTCACCGGGGCACCGCGGCGGCGGCCATCTTATGGTTCCTTCGTGCCGCATGGTTCTTCTGGGTGGCGGCAGATATATTCAAACACTCTGGTGTTCTACGCAGGGTTCCAACAGCTGATGTGGATAACAGCTGATCCTCCCCTCGCAGCAGAGCTGCAGAGAGGGAGCTTGGCCTTTCCTCCAGGCCTTCGATCCATGGCTTCGCCTGCCGGTGCACCTCCCCTCCATTTAAAGCAGGAGGGGAGGGCCGGACAGGGTGCAGGAGCCAATCCGGGCTGTGTTTATGCCTGTTCACCGGGGCACCGCGGCGGCGGCCATCTTATGGTTCCTTCGTGCCGCATGGTTCTTCTGGGTGGCGGCAGATATATTCAAACACTCTGGTGTTCTACGCAGGGTTCCAACAGCTGCTGTGGATAACAGCTGATCCTCCCCTCACAGCAGAGCTGCAGAGAGGGAGCTTGGCCTTTCCTCCAGGCCTTCGCTCCACGGCTTCGTCTGCCAGCGCATCTCCCCTCCATTTAAAGCAGGAGGGGAGGGCCGGACAGGGTGCAGGAGCCAATCCAGGCTTTGTTGATGCCTGGTCACTGTAGCAACCACGGCGGCGCCCATCTTATGGTTCCTTCGGGCCGTGTGGTTCTTCTGGGCGGAGGCAGATATATTCGAACACTCCGGTGTTCTACGCAGGGTTCCAACAGCTGATGTGGATAACAGCTGATCCTCCCCTCGCAGCAGAGCTGCATAGAGGGAGCTTGGCCTATCCTCCAGGCCTTCACTCCATGGCTTCATGAAAGCCTGAGTAAAATACTGGTAGCCAAATACTTGAGCATGCTTGCCAACATCAAAAAAAAAACAAGGGATTGTGTCCGCGCTGTGAAATAAAGTACTGCTGTGCACCCTCATGTGTCCTTTACTTGTGCCCTGAAAAGCAGCAACAATCAGTGGAAATTAACTGCACCAGTGTCCAGGATTGCAGACTCTCTTGCCACATCGTGGGCAAAAACTCATGACTTACTTGCCCTCTCATCATTTCCCTCCTGTGGGATGTTTCAACCCACTTTCTGCTCTGCTATGATGCTGCACTGTGTTATGATGGTGCCCGAAACATAAAAATGGCCGCTAAACCCTTGTGCGAGCCAAAACCTCTGAAAATCGCGCTTTGCAATGCCCAAAAAGATGGGTGCCCAATCTGCCACGCATGTTGTCAGTGGTGGAACAGAGATCTCACTCCTGGAATATGTCACTGGGCTCCACAACAAGTAAAAATGGAGCACAGAAGGAAAAACCAGTGTTGCTAAAGGAAACCCCAAAATCTTGCTTTTAATCCTTTTTTCTTTGCTACTGAAAATGCAGAACACCCTCCAACACCCAAAATTCTTGCTGGGTGCTACAATTCACTTAGTTTAAGAAATCATTGTGAACTTGCAAGGTCCTGAAAAGCTGAGAGCATAAAGAAAATTCCACAGCAAAAGTGGCTTGTCTGTGGATCTGTCAAAAATCTGGGTGCAGTACCCTGGGCCGCCTGAATGACAGCTGTCAGAAGCCTGCCTGATTAAACTTTAAACATGTATATAAACTGAAATCAAATGTTTGCAATCTAAGAGGCCTGTTACTGAGGGTAACTTATGTTGTAATTGTTTTGGTCCCATGGTTTAAAACCTTGAATACGTATTCTACTGGCTCTTTTGAAAACACAAGTTTGTTTTAAGCTATGGGAAAATGCAACAGAATTAACAATTAAATCAAGCCTAGCTAAAAGCGACCAAACTGGAATATCAGGTTTCTCCCCAGAAGGATGGACCAAAGTGATAATTATAGGGTTTGGAAAGAACCTGGTCTACAGAGGCAAAAGGGAACAATGAACAGCTGCTACTAAGGAAATGCCGGGTGTGAGGACAGTCGTAAATAGCCTCTGCCAAAAGCAAAGAGGGAGGACACTGCTTCTGAACTGCAGGGAGACAGAAGGAGGTGGAGACAAACAACTATCTGTGGCTGAACCTTCACAAAGAACACTTTTTAAAAGACTTATAATTTGCCAGTGAAAATTGTGTAAGATATAGCAGTAACAGATTTGTGAATCTAATTTTTGGGTGCACGTTTCAAGAGACGGCAAAATCGTGTGACATGTTCTGGAAAGAAATGGCAGAAAATGTGATTTTACACAAAATGTATTGCTGCTAGAAGTATGAAACTTTACACACGTATGCCCATGTCAAACGCGCACACGTCTATAAATCTGCTCATAAATTGGACATTGTGTTCCTGATGAAAAGGGCAAAATTCTGTGAAAAGCTGAGGCACGATCCTACCACTACGGGGTTTGGAGGGATAGATGCTATATAAAATATGTAATCTGTATATGTGATTCTTATAGAGGTTGCACATGTGCAAACATGTATGGTGCCAAAAGTAGATTTTGTGTTCAAGGGGCCAGGGGTGGATCCTCAGCCTCATGTTTTTGCCCAATCCATTCTCAAGATAACTTTAAAAGCCATTCAGACAGCTTGACAGTCCATTCTGTTTTCTCTTGTGTTTGAAAGGGAGAAAGTGGGATTGATATACTACTGAATTTTGCCATTCCTGAAAACCTGTTCTCTCCTCCTATCTCTTTACATTGTCTATTGTGGGGTTGAAGGGTGTGCAGGGGGAACCTTTAACCACAGTGCTATTTGGCCTGAACACACACACACACACACACAAGTATTATTTTTGTGCTGAATTGTTTTGCTCACTATTACTCCTTGTGTATTAAAGAGATTATTCTGTGTTACATCACCCCATTGGTGATTATTGTATACCCATTACAACATAGTGTGATTCAATTGTAAATACATCAATACATATTTTAACTTTGCAAACCAGCCTCATTCCTGGTCAGTGTGACCGGGGAGGGGCTCCAGGAGAGGGGTGTGATATGAGTGGTACATCGTTCAGAATAAAGAACTTTTAGACAAAAATAAAAAAGGATTTCAGTTGTGCATTACATGATAGGCATTGACTTGGGTGTGTGCCGGATTGAAATGACTTACACTCCTCACCCCCATGTCTGGCTTTCAACAATAGTCTACATTATATAGAAAACTTGAAAAGCACACATATCATAGTGTCACACAAATATATAAATCCTTATAGAACTAAGTTAGAAAGTGTACAATTGTGGCATTTTTCCCCCATCTTGACTGAGAGACTTCAAATACCAGATTCCAATTCAGCAAAAGGCAAAAAAATGGTCTCTGTGTGCAAAACGTTCAAAGAATGGCAGTAGCATGGTTTCTAAAAAAATCATGTGGTGCCGTGTGTTTTCTTAGTGTGTTATGAGATATTTAAAACTAAGAAAACACACAACATCCGGGACTGTGGACTGTCCCCTACCCATGCAGTAACCGTCACCAACCCTGCTTAGCATCAAAGCAAGGAAGGGAACGTCACCCTCAGGCCTTGTTACTCTTAGCATTCTTGTAACTGGGGCATATTTATTAGGCGACATGGCCTGAGGGGTCTGGCCCCTTCCTCACTTTGAAGGTAAACAGGGTCAGTCCCGGTTACTGCATGGATGGGAGACCTGGATGGGCATGGTCAGTGATTTTTCAATCCTGATGTCACTGTAGCTGTCACGATATCTCTTTTTTTTTTACTTGTTTCTATAACCATGTGTACAGCACTATAGGTACCCTCAGCTATCTGTAGCCATTTTATGCATGGACTACAGATAGCCACGGTTATCTGTAGTTTTTATAGCCATGAATATCAGAAAAGCGGGTAAATAAAAATGCTATCTTGCATCCGTATCATCTGTCCCAGCTCCCCATATTCCCCAGATGGCCTCCTCACCTGTCCTGCTCTTTCCCTTCCCCCCACAATACACACTGTTTCTGTGACACAGCTTTTTTTGTATCGGAAATTGCCTTTTTCTTGCATTTGATTTTCGATATACTCTGCTACAGATGCGTCTATCTCTGCCATCAAGAGAAAAACAAGATGGCTGCTGTTTCATTTCTAAAATCACCCAGTTTTGGCAATTTACCCGAGATATAGCTGTCTATTGTGAAGAAAGGGCAACCTTTCTCCATCAAATATTTAAAAAAACTGCTGCATGGAATAACCCCAAAAAGGCCTGCAGTAAAGGCTTTGTGCCCAAGTTGTTGCAGACCTGGACCAAATCAGTCCAGCGGTTTGGACTGTGTGGACCAGCGAAAATGTACCTTGTTTGTCTATGGGAAAATATATTGATTGATTGATAGATATTTTATTTGTATCGCGCTCGTACACAAGTGTTTCAGAGCGCGGCAAGGGAGGAGAACAGGGGAGAACAAAACAGCGATCTTACTAGGCCCAGTGACATTGAGAACGCGTAAGTGCATGGGAGGGGGGAGGGGAAAAGTGCATGGAGAGGGGGAGAGGTGGAAAGTGCGAAGCAGAGGAGAAACAGATAAATAACAATAAATAAATAATAAAGGCAACAAACAATGGTAATGCAGCCAGCAATTTGCAAGTGCTAGGTTTAAGGCAGCAGACAGGGTAGGTCTGATAAGTGCAGGAAGAAAAAGGGGGGGCTGTATGGGTACAGATACAGACCCCAGTGCAAGGGGTGGCCCGGAGGCAGTGCGGGAGGGTGGCAGGATGAGCAGGTACCTGGGCCCAAAGGACAGAGGGTGGCCAGGTGCACGGTGCCAAGAGAGAACAGATCAGCAGGGGAGAGGGGGAGTGAAGGCAGAAGAAAAGAGGAAGGTCTTGAGGTGCTTCCGGAACCGGAGATGGTTCTCCTCAAGTTTTAGAGTGGCAGGGAGGTTGTTCCAGAGGGAGGCCCCAGCCGAAGACAGAGATCTACCCCCAGCTCGTTTCTTAGAAAAACGACTGACCCTGAGGGAGTTGGAGGTAGAGGAGCAAAGAGCTCGAGAGGGGAGGTATTTGCGGAGGGATAGCTGAAGGTATTTTGGACCCAGGCCCCAGAAAGCCTTGTGGACAATGCAGAGGGTTTTGAATTTAATCCTTGCATCCACTGGGAGCCAGTGGAGAGATTTCAGAGCTGGAGAGATACGATCCCAGGGCTTGAGGCCAAGGCCAAGTCTCGCAGTCCTGTTCTGGATTAGTTGCAGAGGGCGGAGAGTAGAGGCAGGTAGATTTAGAAAGAGGATGTTACAATAGTCCAAGCTAGAGAGAACCAGAGCTTGGGATACCATGAGCTTCTGGTGGAAGGAGAGGAAAGGCAGAGTACCTCTGAGGAGGTGCAGTCAGAAATTTGAAATGTGGGCAGAGAAGGAAAGGGTGGTTTCAAAGATGACCCGAGGTTCTTAGCCTCGCAGGTTGGTGTAGGAGGAGGGCCAAGGGAGGCCGGCCAGAGGATCTCCATCTTGCTGGCATTCAGACAAAGATCATTATCGGCACACCAATCTTGAATGGCAGTTAGGCAATCAGAGATGAGAGAGGGAGAGGAGATGGCAGAGGGCAGCCTGAAAATGAGTTGAGTGTTGTCAGCGTAGTGCTGGAAATTTGAGCAGAAAATGGCAATGCAGTGGGCGAGAGTTTCCAGGTATTGGTTGAAAATCCAGGGCGAGAGGTAAGACCCCTGGGGAACACCACAGGTAGAGCAGAAGATAGATGAAAGGAAGGACCCAAGTTGGACCTGGGAGGGTCGATCTGAGAGGAAAGAGGTCAGCCAGGCCAGAGCCTGATCAGTGATACCCAGGTTTTCACGGAGACGGTTGAGCAGGATGGTATGGTTGACCGTGTCGAAGGCAGAAGAGAGATCGAGGAGGATGAGGACAGAGGGAATGTTAGAGTCAAGGTTGGAGAGCAGATCTTCACGGATGTTCGGGAGAGCAGTTTCCGTGCTTCTGGCAGCTCTGAAGCCAGACTGGTGGTCATGGAGACAGCCAACAGAATTGGAATGAAGGTTAAGCTGAGAGATGGCCAACTTTTCCAGGAGTTTGCCAAGAAAGGGAGTAATGGAAATTGGGCGATAGTTAGCTGGAGAAGAAGGATCAGCTGTGGGTTTCTTGAGAAGAGGATGCACAGAGGAGTGCTTCAGAGGGGAGGGGAAGGATCCAGAGGCAAAGGAGTGGTTGCAAAAATCAGCAAGGGCTGAAGCGAGGGTGTCAATGTGGTCCTTGATGGTTTTAGAGGAACAGGGATGAACCTGTTTTGAAGAGGCTTTCATGGATCGGACTTGTCTAGCAACCTCGTCAGGGGTGAAAAGAGGAAAGGACAAGAAGGATGGTGGGAGGGTGGCTAAAGGAGGGTCAGCAAGCACAGATGGAGAGGGAGGAGGAGGGGTGTGGGTGGAGAGGGTGGACAGTGTGTCCTGGGTTTTTGAAATGAAGTGAGAGGCAAGGGCATTGCAAAGAGCCTGGGAGGCAACAGGAGGGGTATAGACTGCAGCAGGGTTGGCCAGCTCCATGCAGATCTTAAAGAGTTTGGCCGAGTTGTTAGATGCCGCAGAGACACAAGCTTGAATGTTAACTCTCTTCTTGGTGAGGACAGAGAGTCGGTATTGCCTTTGTAGCAGGAGACAGGCCAGTTTGTCAGAGGATGAACAGGAAGTCCTCCATTTCCTCTCAGCTGCCCTACACTTACGTTTAAGTGTAGCTAGATCAGAGTCATACCAGGAATTGCACTTGGCTTTGGACTTCAAACAGATCCTCATGACAGGGGCAAGAGCATCAAACGTATCAGAAATTGAAGAGTAGAGCAGAGACAGGGCTGTGTCAGGATGTGAGACAGCCAAAGGTCGAGGGGGGGAGAGAAAGTGGCGGCAAAAGCCTCAACTGACACACGCTTCATGGGCCGGATGTCCGAGAAGGTAGGTGGCAGTGTTGGGGTAGGCTTGGCTTGGGGGGAAGAGAGGGAGAGATGAGAGGAGGGAGTGATCGCTCCAGGAGAGAGGAGTGGTCAGAGGGATGGAGAGGGGGAGGTCAGAGGAGATCAAGGCATCGAGTGTGTGACCTGCAGAGTGAGTCGGGCCAGAGGGGAGGAGGGACAGGGAGAGGGAGTCACAGAGGTCACGGAAGAGTACAGAGGAGGAGCAAGGAGAGTCTAAATGTATATTTAGGGCTCCG
Source organism: Ambystoma mexicanum (assembly GCF_040938575.1). Classification (NCBI taxonomy): domain Eukaryota; kingdom Metazoa; phylum Chordata; class Amphibia; order Caudata; family Ambystomatidae; genus Ambystoma; species Ambystoma mexicanum. The sequence continues at coordinate 1,150,379,855 of NC_090926.1, read as the reverse complement.
AGGAGGAGGAGTTGAGTGGTAGAGGCCAGGAGGGAGGAGGAGAGGTCTGCCCACTCAGAGAGAAATGAGGTGATTTGACCAGAAGGCCAGTAGATGGTAACCACATTAAGAGAATGGGTAGGCGAGAGAGAAAGCCTACAGACAAGGCATTCAAAAGAAGAGTAGGTCTGAGCGGGAATGATAGAGGCAGGAATCCACTCAGGAAAAATCAGGGCTACCCCCCCACCAGACCGGGAGGTTCTGGGTGCTGAAAGGATCTTGTAGCCATCAGGGAGGAGAGTGTCAAAGCTTGTGACAGAGCTGGGCGTGAACCATGTCTCAGTAAGACCAAGGACATCAAGGTCTAGTTCTTCAAGGAGGTGGCAGATGTCAGAGGAGTGTTTGACGGCAGAGCGAGAGTTGAGAGTGGCAATATGAAGAGGTTACCAGTCTTAAAGACCTTCTGGGGAGGGGTACAGATCAGAGGTACGCCCTGAGGGTACAGATCAGAGGTACGCCCTGCGGAGGAGAAAGAGCCCTAGGAGGAGCAGAGGAGGAGGAGAGAGAGGGCAAGGTAGCCCAGGGGGGGGAGGAGGGGACAGCAGGTGATGAGAGGAAATTGATGAGGCGAGGGAAGCGCCTATCAAAGAAGAAAGACCAGGATTAGAGGCCAAGATATCCTTTTTGAACTTCTTCCTACCAGACTTAGTGAGAAGGGAAGGATAGTCAATGGAGAAGCAGTTGGAGAAGATAGGAGAAACTGAAAGCACCATTGGGGTGGAAGTAAGGAGAGGATGGAGATAATGGGGGGGCTAAGGCAGGTAGGTGTGAGACAAAAGAGAGTGGTGAGGTCACTGGGCTGGCAAGTTACAGAGAAGAAACAGTATACAAGCAAAATACAGAGAATTTCGCATTGGGCTGCAATATTTGACTTTTTTGAACAAAGCAAAAACAGCAAGATTTGACTTTTTTCAATCTTGGAATCGAATGTTAGCAAAGGGTTTTAGGCAGCACTGTGCAGCAGGATGACAACATGGGAGTAGCAAGCAGAAAGAACAGTGATAGTCAAAGGCAGTAGAAGTGAGTCCATAAGGAGGGAACTAACCCATAGTTCTGGAGGTGACAAAGTCAAGGCAGTCTTGATTTCTTAGAGGAGTGAGGTGGCAGCATCATTGTGGTTAAGGTGCAGGGAGGACCCCAATTAGCATTCCGGAAGCGGACAGGGAGCAGACAGGGGCCTTGGAAGTGGGCCTTTGCTGAGAGGGCTGGCTGAAGCCTGCCGGTCCCTGTTTGGATGGAAGAAAACACTCAGCAACCAATGGGAGTGCAGCACAGGTAGAGGTGATTAAGCACAGCCTGCCTACACAACAAAAAAAACCACAGCGGCCATCTTGGAAGGGCCAAAAACAGTCAAATAAGCAGCAATAGTAGGAAAAAACTTGTGCTTTCAAAATAGCAACGCAGCTCCAGGTATTAAAAAGCTGTTTTTTTATTTTTTTAATAACTTTTTTATTTTTTAACATATCATTCCCAACATTTGCAGTCTGAGGGCTCCCTGGAGTACCTAGATGTCTTCAGGATTTCCACCAAATCTGTTGCAGAAGTCAAAGGTTATTAGCAGTTCATTTTTTCCCATGAAAGTACGACTCACTTTAACTGTAGACTTCCACCACATAATATGACACGGCATGTACTTTCAGATTATTGCAATGCATGAGCCAATGCTGACATTGAACAATTTCAGCTCTATCAAGCATGGCAGGTGGCACATAAGCCCATTGATGCTTTCCAAAACCCAGCTACAGAACCTTGTCGCCACTCGCAGACTGATAGACTATATGGATGAACAAAGGGCCCAGCAAATACAATGGTGCTACTCGAACAAGCTGAGTAGGTGAATACAGTGAGAAGCTGAGTTCTCAATCCAGCGCGGTCTGAAAAATATCCGCTGGATGAACCAGCAAAAGTTTGTGCAGGGCAGATGAAAGAGGTATTCCTGCATAAGATGAAAATGAAGGGTAATTCATCCCTGGCCTAAGTCACAACCCAGGTAGATGTCGCAAGCCTTGCTATGATATGAGATGATATTTTATTTGTATCATGCTCATAAACATGTGTTTCAGAGCGCGACAAGGCAAGGAAGGGCAACAAATGAGGACAAAAACAATGATCTTACAAGGGTCAGTGACATTGAGAATGTGCAAGTGCAGGGAAAAAGGAAGGGGGAAATTGCAAGGGAGAGGGAAGATGTGGAAAGTGCTGAGCAAGGGATACACACAACAACAAATGGTTGTTGCAGAATATTAATTTTAGAGACTCTCTTGCCTGCACTCATTTGACACAGGATCTTCACTCAATGTCATGTGTATCTCACAATGTGCAATGCTGTGACCAAAAACTCAACTGAAGCTCACTAAGGTGAAAATATTTGCAGACACACCCATTCCCTCAGCAGTTGTTGCACACAACATTTTTCAGCATGGTGGTGTCAAGGTGGAGGGAAAAGCGTATGTGAAATCAGTGGATGCCACCATGCTCCACAGCACTGGCAGAGTGCAAGATCTACAGCTCCTTCACTTTGCATACAATGTCCATGAAGAAGTGTTAGAAGACATCATCTGCAAATGGCAGGTCAGGTAGGCCTTTACATCCACAAACCCATCCAACCCATAGCCTTAAAACACTGGTGCATCCAATTTCACCATCGACCCAAGCTGGAGGAGGAACTACGCAAGCTAGAGAGGGCTGGTATTAATGAAAAGGTTCAAGGGGTGACACCCTGGTTATCGCCGATTGTGGTAGTGCGCAAACCAAATCAACTATACTAAGTGTGCATCTGCATTGAAATGCGCCTATCAAATCAGAGAAACTCCCCACACCAACCCCCAATGACCTGCTTTCAAACATAGAAGGGTCACAGCACTTTTACAAACTCAACCTCAATGCTGTTCTACAATAATGCCCATTTCATAAAGACTACTCCTATCTTATGGCCACAATTACCTCACCAATAAGCCTGCAATGCTATAAGCCCCTCAGCTTTGGTGTACTAATGCAAAGACACTTCTAGAACATGATCAAAGGATTCATGGCAGGGAACCTCATGATAACAAATGTGAGCACTGACATCATCATCATCGTAAAAACCCCTGCACACCACCATTGAATGCAAGATGCTCTGCAGCGGCTGAACGATCAACATATATGGGTATGTTCCCAACACATGAACACAACATTGTTTTAAACATGGCTATGTAATACCTTATTACACAAGTATTTTTTGACCCTTGTGATTAACAAATGAAACCAAAAAGGATATTTTTACCCCTAATTTCCAAATCAAACCATCAACTTACCCACATTAACCAATACATGAAATTTGAAAAAGATATCTTTATTATAGCTGTATGCTAATAATTTGCATGCGGTAACAAGTAATCAGAGTAATTCCTGAAGAACAAAAGTAACAATAACGTAATTGGGTGCAGAAAAACAATTCAGAGACAATTCAAACACAACATAGAACAAAACATCTTTTCATAACATGTACATTACATATAATTTGTAAGAAATTAATTGTTCAAACTTTCCAAGAGATAACTTCTTGTTCAGGTCTACGTCTCAACTGAATTAACCTGGGTCTGGGCAGGTGCCGGTTAACAATTTTACAATGTTAAGGAACCTAACTTCCTCTTATAAGATGTTTCCGGCAACTCGCTAGAGATTTGACTGTTGCTTTCTTCAGGACAATTTGTTTTAGGTGATGCCCTGCATGTGAAAATAATAAATGAATTATATGTATCTCTAATTAATATTTCATAGCTTAATGTCAAGTGACATGAGGTGGAGTGGAGTGGATGGTTGGACTGACCTCTATGTGCTAGCTCCTCTGTGACACGACCATCGCAAGTAAATCTGTCTGCAGCTGAAAGATCAAGGCATCACCTTGAATCAGGAGAAGTGCAAGTTTAACAGAGACAGGCTAGATTTCATCAGCTTTGTGTTCCAGAAGCATCTATAAAACTTGCAAAAGCTCAGTGACATCAAATAGGCACTGGTCCCCCAATAAACACTCAGAGACCCAAAGCTTGCTCTGCATGGCTAACTGCTGTCGAAGATTCACCCCCAAGATTGCGTCACTCAAGGAACTGCTACAATGACTATCCAAGGTAGCAGACCGAAAGACAACTGCATTCTAGGTGACCAAGGATGGCCTATTTTGATCCAAAGAGAGAGACTGAACTCATAAAAGATGACAGCCCCCATGACCTTGGGACGGTACTTAACCAACTTGTTGTTGCAGAAAATGCATTCTGTGTTCCCTTCTAAAGCAGAGCCTATGCCCTCCCCAATTAAACCAGATACTCATAAGTAAACAAAGAAGCCACTGTGCTTCTATGCGATTGCCGCATCCTTTTTGTCTTTATAGTCACCCTTTCAGGTGGTGACAGACAAGAAACCCCTCATTCCAATATTCAATGGCGCAATCCTATGCCCACCTCCCTGGAATCGAGAAGTGGATTCTTCTCCTACAAGAATTAAAGTAGACATCTTGGTTTATTATTATTATTATTATTATTATTATTATTATTATTATTATTATTATTATTATTATTATTATTATTAAACAAAGGTATAAAGCGAACACCCACCCAAGGGCATCATGGCACTATACTTAAAAGTAAACGTTTAGGTGAAAATATACACACCTGAAAAACCTTGCTTGAAAAAAGCCTTAAAGAAAAAAAATGTGTTTTAAAATTCACTCAAAGTAGAAGCCCTATTACTGTAAACTGTACACCACATATTAACTGCTTGGCTATTATGCAAGTCTATGCAAAAAGGACAAGCATACTCGTCCTTGGCACTTAAGGGGTTAAGGAGCCGCATCCAGATGCCCCCCATTATCACCGGCAGCCAGACTAATGGATATGCTCTGAGTGGTTACTTCATGCACCCATTACCAGGCTTTTTTGGTAAGATGAAATAATTCCTTTATATGCCTGTAGCCAGACTTAAGTGGTTATTTTACGTATCCGCTGCCAGGCTTATGTGGTAAGATCCGTGCTTATGGAGGAGTACCGGCACTTCTCAACAGTAAGCAGGCACTCTGGGAAAGTGAGTAGCTGCACTTCTGTATTTCCATTTAAAGCACTGGGTAAGATGAAATCATTACTTTTATATAACCGCTACCAAACGTAGGTGCAAGGGTGATGCCACTGCATCCAGTGGTGCAGATAATAGGCAGGGATGCAATAAAACCTACATTTCAGGTTTGGGGTGCGCAAACCCTTCAAATGTTGTGAGAGGCACTAACTTCAGAGACGGTGGGTGAGGGGCAAACTTATTTGTGTGGGGGGCAGCTAACCTTGCACATCATGAGACCATGCTAGTGCAGCTTCAATGTTACAAGCAGTTAACTCTCTCCTTTAAGTCTGAAAGCACCCACTTAAGGCTGTGAGAATGAGTGGTCACCTGTCCCCGCTCTACCCTTCCATTCACTCCACTGGCAAGCAAGCATTAACCTAACCCCACATCACAATTTAAATTGCTTTAAAATGTATGCATATGAATGCAGGTGTTAACAGTGAAATGCTTTTGGCCTTTGTTAACAAAGAAACCCAAGCACCTTTTAACATCTCTGTCCTGTTCTGTCCGGCCACGGCTCTGTAGCATACCTGCCTAGTCTCTGGGTTTACCCTGTAGACTCAGGGTTTTGAGGTTCTTCTCCGGGTCTCCAGGGAAGAGTGCGAAACCTTTGGGATTCCAAAGTAATGACTGTCAGTGATTCACTGCTGCAGAGTGGCTTCACTCAAGCGTGTGACCCGCAGATTAAAGACAATTAAGGGTTATAAACGGCAGCATGGAAATCTGCTTTTCTATCTGGGAAACTGGAGCCCACCTTGAGCGGTGTTGACCCCACTGCTTTTGTTCTGCCAGAAGACCGCCCATTGCCAATTGTTAATAACATTACAAGAGCCGACAGAAGGCCTGAACGGCAGAGGAGCACAACAGCAAGAGCTGACAGGTGGGCTGAACGAGGATCACAACAGCAAGAGCTGACAGGAGGCCTGAACGGCAGAGGATCGCAACATCAAGAGCTGACAGGTGGGCTGAACGAGGATCACAACAGCAAGAGCTGACAGGAGGCCTGAACGGCAGAGAATCGCAACAGCAAGAGCTGACAGGAGGCCTGAACGGCAGAGGATCACAACAGCAAGAGCTGACAGGCGGCCTGAACGGAAGAGGATCACAACAGCAAGAGCTGACAGGAGGCCTGAACGGCAGAGGATCACAACAGCAAGAGCTGACAGGCGGCCTGAACGGAAGAGGATCACAACAGCAAGAGATGACAGGAAGCCTGAACGCCAGAGGATCCCAACAGCAAGAGCTGACAGGAGGCCTGAACAGCAGAGGATCACAACAGCAAGAGCTGACAGGAGGCTTGAATGGCAGAGGATCACAACAGGAAAGCAGTCCACATGAACACTCTTGGATTTAAAACGGAATGTTTTGGAGGCATGAATACATCTGTTTTTTAAATAATGTTGATATGAAAATAGTTTACAATGCATTTTTCTTTTATGCATTGATGGGTACTTGGTGTGTTTTGTGGAAAGATAATGCAATGAGCACCTTTGGCAACATTTGCAGGGGTATACTTGCTCATATGCCAGCTGCTATTTATCTGGCCATGGGGAATGGGTGCAGATGTTGGCAGCCTTAGAAGTGCAATGTGGCAAGGAGGAGTCTTATCGTGCACTCTATGCCAAGAACATGGTAAACAGCCCCCAGCCTGCGTTTGAAGTTCTTTTTTTTAACATGTCGGCGGGACAGGTGGGTGGAGTCTCGAATAGCTCTGGGCGTGGCGTTGACCAGGGGTATGATTTTGAAAGGTAGGCAGGTGTGCTCCGTAGGTCAGCCAAGTCGAGTCAACATAGCCCAACATTTCAGGGAGTGGAGGGGGGCTGGCGCCACTGATAAGAGGAGTCAATGGCCCTCATTACAAGTCAGGCGGTGGACCATGGTGCACTTAGCACCATGGTCTATGCCGGATTCCGCCATGGTGGATGGCGGAATTACCGCCCCATTCCAAGGTGAGTGGGGCGGTAATTCCCCATTCACCATTTGCCCTTCCCCATTCCCATTTTTGCCCCATAGGGCATAATGGGGATGGGGAAGGCGCTAATTACAGCACCGTAAATTACGGTGCCGTAATTAGCACCAAGGTCACTTAGCGCCTTGGACTTTAATGCCTGCAAAAAGCAGGTGTTAAAGTGTGAATCAGGCGTTAAGGGTTAACGGCGCCGACGGCGCCGTTAAACCCTTAACGCCTGACTTGTAATGAGGGCCAATGTCATACAGGTGGGCTGACCTGTCACAGTCTTTTGGGGTGAAGGGCAGCGGTCTTGGAGGCCCGTGGTCCCACCTCTGTGACGCACGTCCCCACAAAGCCTCCTGGGAAATCAAACCCTCTGCTTTGCTATAGCGCCGTGTTCATACAACTCTGTGGCTCTTTGCCCCCCTCTTCATATCACAGCCTGGCAGCCACCGGTCACAGGATCCAAGCCCTGCGCAGATGCCACTTGCCAATAACATAACATCCCTCAGCGGGAAGAAGGCGTTCCGCTGGTGGAGCATTGTGTCAGGAGCAGTCGAGCACAGAAACGAAATCAAGACCAATTTAAGCTCACTTCTCTCTCTCTCTCGATCACAGACAACTCTTTACACAGACACGCAGCAGAACGCCAAGAGTTTATGCTACATGGAACTTCAGTCTTATAATTAAATACAGCGAAGGATGGCAGCCAATTTGTTTAATGCGCCATAATTGAATTTCGTGTCAATGGCGGCCTCTGAGTGGTGGGGTAACAGCTGGGCAGGGGGTAAAGTGGCGCCAGCCGTGCGCTGCATGCCCGCAGGGACACGCAGGCTGCTGGAATGTGGGGCACGGGGGTGAGCGGAAGTTCCCCCCAGTGGCCGCTCGAGCATTCATTTCCCGCCACTCTGGTTGTGATCGACACTGTGAGTCAAGGCTGCCAGCAGACCCCGGCTGAAACGGGATCTGGCGTGATCATTATTCGGCTGGCAACGGTGCCAGGCAGGGCCAGGCATCTGGCAAGACGCAGCGCCGTGCTCCAGCTGCCCCGATAAGCACTAAGCAGTGTTAAGTCCCCTTCCGTCGCTCACCCTAAACCACCCCTCCCAATGGTGCATCTTCATAATTCGAGGCTGCCATGGCTGGCTGGACACCTTCTGTCCTCCTGGCACCAGTGGAACAGCAAGCGATGATGGCAAAAGATGGAGGTAGATTCCGCTGGTTGCATGGACGGGTCCCTACGTCTACTGCTTGTTTCCAGAAGGACCAGTCTTTGGCCTCTTATGATGACTTGGGTATCCTCTGGTCATGGAAACTCCCTGTGGAAGTGCAGGTCTGTGAAAGAGCAACACTGTGGAAGCCTACCTGAAGAACAGAGGCTTTAAAATTCTCCAAAAAGTCAATAACATGACTTCTGTGGCAGGCAAGGGCACCAACCATCAGAGATGAGTGTCTGACTCTTTAAGGAGACAACGTTATTCCCTATACTCGCCGGCGGCCCCTGATGCTTTCCATGCCTGCATGCTCGGAATGTCCACGGCCATCTTGCAAGGGCCAGTGGTTTTATTCTCTAAAAGCTCTTCCCCTACAAAAGAAGCCTGACCTGTCTCCGTGTGGAGATGGTGTGTATGTGGTCCTGCCTTATGATGGTCTGTCCGCTCATTTATCCAATGGTTGTTGGGGCCAGGGAGCGGAGTGGGTCTCTCTTGCAGGTGAAGGCGGAAGCGTGTGGCTGTAATTTCTGTAGATGCATTAGATCTGGGTCCATCTGGTTGACTGTCAAGTGGAAACACATGGATGTTCTATCTGTCTCATGGCATAGTTCACCGGTAAGACTCCATGGTCTACATAGGTCCTTTCGATCCCAGTCACTTTGGTGAGCGGCCATTTGTGGTTCGGCGTCTTTGGTGTCAGGAGCCTGGACATGTTTTCCTGTCTTTCCTCTCTTGGTTTTGGTCGCCTGCGGGCCTCCTGTGGATGCGAGTGGGTACGATGTACCCCTCGTCGCCAAATGTTGGGTTTTACGCGGGCCCCGTAAACTGCTTTGAACAAAAGTCACACGGGAGCCGGGATACAATGCGACCTCTTTATTAGTCGCTCTCACAGGAACTGCCCCAACGTTTCCCCTCCCTAGCCCAACGTCACTTCCCCTTGTCCGGGGAACTAAGACCGCAACGGCGGTCTGCCCACACAACGATGTGGGGGGGCTGCAGAGCCCTCACTAACAACCTGACAGGCGGGTTCCACTAACCCCTGCTGGATACCGCCTGCATCTTGGAGAAGGCCGCACATGCATGGTCTAAAGCATTTCAAAGCAATGTTTGGGGGAACTGCCGGTGAAGCACATCTTGGCATGAAGGCCGAAATGTTGCCCATGTTCAGACTCATGTCAATTATGAATAACAAAAAGCTTAGGTTTGTGTGGCCCCTGTAGGTCCTGGCCCTCTCCCTCAATTCCCCCACTTCACTGCCTTCCACTTGTAACTTGCTCCTAATTGGCTATTTGGTCTGGGCCGGCTGTGCTGCAATAATTGCTTGCACGGGCACAGCATTTGCCACAGTCACGCGTCACTGCATGGCCATGAGCTCCATAGATGGTCTCACGCATTGTCAGCCTTCAAATCAGGGACTGGTGGCGACCGATCCACCTGTATGACGTCACTGTGCCGACCCACAGTGAGCTTTCCCTCGTTAACGCTGCCTCAATAGGCGACAGCACCAGAGTGGGAATGCAAACAGCTGTCATCGCGCCACTGCTCTTGCTACCACAGACTGGTCGGAGCCAGTTTGCATTTTAATGTTGCAGAGTCCTAAAACCTGCATTAGGAGCACTCTGTCAATGCACCCTATTGGTCTTAATTCACATGTATTTTGTTTTTATTTGAATAGCAGGGGGTGTCAATTTCAAATAGAAATGACTTACAATAACAAACACATTTACAGATGTTGAAACCATTCCCACGAAGGGTGCCTGTGCAATAGCATCAAGATGAGACCAAGTAGTGAGCCAGTTTATGATGGTGTAAAAATGAACACATATAGCAGGGACAAAACAAAAGAAACAGAAACTACATGTTTATAAGAAAAGCGGTGAGTTACAAAGGTAACAATAATCTAGGGGGGCATGTGCTTAAAACTAAAGAGGAGTACTAATTAAATATGCATTATGGTCACTGGAGGCAGTGGTGGAGTCGAGGAGGGAGGCTGCGGGTGAGAGCAGGGGGAGCTCCCTGCGCCTCCTTGTTGCATACCATAATCGTATGCCAAGGCATGGCCAGACTTCTCTTCACTTTTCCTTGCATCAAATAGACATTACAAGGGCTCCAGGGTCTTGTTCACATCCCGTAACAAGGCCAAAGGAAGGTTCAGATTTTAAATGACCACCTCGCTGCCCCTCCTCCATGTGTGCTGCCACAATTAGTGACTCACCACGTGTATATGCGTATTTTTAAGTTGCCGGGTGGATTTTTTTCACCCACTGGAAAAAATTATGTAGAGTAGGATTCTAATGGTGCCTCGCGGATTCTGATGTGACGTATGGTGCTCATCTAAGCGCGGCCTAGAAATAAAGTAACAAAGAGGAATAGGCCAGACGGAAGCTCTCTGGCGAGGTATTTCAGTGCCTGGAACCCGAGGCGTGCAAGGGAGCTTGGACTTCCCCTCACCCTGGCGAGATGTTGGAAATCCGAGGGGTGACCGTGGCTGGTGGAACACTGCCATCTCAATGTTAGTATCCATACCTGTGGCGCAAGGGGCATTGTGCATTATCATAGAATTTATTTTTAATTTCAGGTACCCGAATGTAACCTGAGGAAGATTAAATGGCGTTGAAACTCATCTCTAGGTGTATTGGGGTGGATGTAGTACCTGAGAGCATGGTAGGGGAACTCAGCTCACACTCCTTTTTCGACCAATGCTCGTTCTCTAAGATTAAGATTGGGTTCCTGTTGCCCTTGTGGTGGGACAAAGTTTGACGGCGTGGTTCATTTAATGTCCCCTTAATATGCACTCACGCGGGTTTCCAACAGAAGCTTTGTACAACTGAAAGAGAACTACGAATGTAGCTATATTTCCAGTTGATCCCCTTAACCATACTTAAGCTTTTGACCCATGTACCCAAGTACTTGCCCAATGAAGACACCTGTTCTCGTCAATGCCAGTGCACGTGAGAAGCAGGCACTGTCACTTTGCTCTTCTCCCGCCCACCAACACGGAAGAGGACCCAGCTTTCTGATGCAAGGAAAAGGACCTGGACACCGGAAAAGAGTGCAATGTGGCTGTGTTCTGCCAGCTTCACCTTCCCCAGGGTCCCTGCTGCATAAGCCTTTACATGCCATAGGCGTGTGCTTGTCATGGAAAGAGAAATAACATACTCCCAGCATGGTACACTGAAATGCAACACAATTTGCCGACAGGAGTTTTTTCGAAGTAATGTCTTTCTACAAAACTCAGTAATTTTAAACAAATATATTTTTTAAAATATTTTGGTGTCCCCCCCAACCCACTCTTCCGTATATTTTTTATCCCTACCCCAACCCCCTCTTTACCCCTCTAATCCCCTTAACCCGTATATATTTCGATTCGATTTTTCAAAGTAATTTCTTTCTTAACAACTACTTCGAAAAAACTCCTGTCAGCAAATCAACGCGATACCCACACCACATTCCAAAAGTCTATTTATTTTTAATGTAATTCTTCACTGTTGTGTGCAGTGTGGCCCGGCATGTAGAGGAAACTGCTTCAGAGTGCGGGAAGGAAGGAGGGATGACAGAAAGGGGCTTGAGAGTGGGAAGCGGAAGATGGCGAGCACTGGGAGGTTGGGTCAGCTTGGGAGTCCAGCAATATAAAGGGCAAGATGACTGCAGTCCTGAAGCTCCATGTGCGAGGAGAAGAAGAAACGCTGAGTAACTGCCCAAACGACTGCAGGTTGATACAGTGCCCACAAACTGCTCTGATATCGCCAAGGAAGTTGATGACCATTTCATAAATCCTTAAGACGAGCAGCATGGGTGTAAGGCTGAGGCCTTCAGCATGGCGGAAGGCTGAGGCATTCAGCATGATAGAAGACTGAGGCATTCCGCATGGTGGAAGGCTGAGGCCTTCAGCATGGCGGAAGGCTGAGGCATTCAGCATGATAGAAGACTGAGGCATTCCGCATGGTGGAAGGCTGAGGCCTTCAGCATGGGTGGAAGGCTGAGGCCTTCAGCATGGCGGAAGGCGGAGGCCTTCAGCCTGGTGGAAGGCGGAGGCCTTCAGCATGGCGGAAGGCTGAGGCCTTCAGCATGACAGAAGACTGAGGCATTCCGCATGGTGGAAGGCTGAGGCCTTCAGCATGGGTGAAAGGCAGAGGCCTTCAGCATGGCGGAAGGCGGAGGCCTTCAGCATGGTGGGAGGTGGAGGCATTCAGCATGATAGAAGACTGAGGAATTCCGCATGGTGGAAGGCTGAGGCCTTCAGCATGGCGGAAGGCTGAGGCATTCAGCATGATAGAAGACTGAGGCATTCCGCATGGTGGAAGGCTGAGGCCTTCAGCATGGGCTGAGGCCTTCAGCATGGGCGTAAGGCTGAGGCCTTCAGCATGATAGAAGACTGAGGCATTCCGCATGGTGGAAGGCTGAGGCCTTCAGCATGGGTGTAAGGCTGAGGCCTTCAGCATGATAGAAGACTGAGGCATTCCGAATGGTGGAAGGCTGAGGCCTTCAGCATGGCGGAAGGTTGAGGCATTCAGCATGATAGAAGACTGAGGCATTCCGCATGGTGGAAGGCTGAGGCCTTCAGCATGGCGGAAGGCTGAGGCATTCAGCATGATAGAAGACTGAGGCATTCCGCATGGTGGCAGGCTGAGGCCTTCAGCATGGGTGGAAGGCTGAGGCCTTCAGCATGGCGGAAGGCGGAGGCCTTCAGCCTGGTGGAAGGCGGAGGCCTTCAGCATGGCGGAAGGCTGAGGCCTTCAGCATGATAGAAGACTGAGGCATTCCGCATGGTGGAAGGCTGAGGCCTTCAGCATGGGTGAAAGGCAGAGGCCTTCAGCATGGCGGAAGGCGGAGGCCTTCAGCCTGGTGTGAGGTGGAGGCATTCAGCATGATAGAAGACTGAGGAATTCCGCATGGTGGAAGGCTGAGGCCTTCAGCATGGGTGGAAGGCTCAGGCCTTCGGCATGGCGGAAGGCTGAGGCCTTCAGCCTGGTGGAAGGTGGAGGCCTTCGGAATGATGGAAGGCTGAGGCCTTCAGCATGGCGGAAGGCGGAGGCCTTCAGCCTGGTGGAAGGTGGAGGCATTCAGCATGATAGAAGACTGAGGCATTCCGCATGGTGGAAGGCTGAGGCCTTCAGCATGATAGAAGACTGAGGCATTCCGCATGGTGGAAGGCTGAGGCCTTCAGCATGGCGGAAGGCTGAGGCATTCAGCATGATAGAAGACTGAGGCATTCCGCATGGTGGAAGGCTGAGGCCTTCAGCATGGCGGAAGGCTGAGGCATTCAGCATGATAGAAGACTGAGGCATTCCGCATGGTGGCAGGCTGAGGCCTTCAGCATGGGTGGAAGGCTGAGGCCTTCAGCATGGCGGAAGGCAGAGGCCTTCAGCCTGGTGGAAGGCGGAGGCCTTCAGCATGGCGGAAGGCTGAGGCCTTCAGCATGATAGAAGACTGAGGCATTCCGCATGGTGGAAGGCTGAGGCCTTCAGCATGGGTGAAAGGCAGAGGCCTTCAGCATGGCGGAAGGCGGAGGCCTTCAGCCTGGTGGGAGGTGGAGGCATTCAGCATGATAGAAGACTGAGGAAGTCCGCATGGTGGAAGGCTGAGGCCTTCAGCATGGGTGGAAGGTGGAGGCCTTCGGAATGGTGGAAGGCTGAGGCCTTCAGCATGGCGGAAGGCGGAGGCCTTCAGCCTGGTGGAAGGTGGAGGCATTCAGCATGATAGAAGACTGAGGCATTCCGCATGGTGGAAGGCTGAGGCCTTCAGCATGGGTGGAAGGCTCAGGCCTTCGGTATGGTGGAAGGCGGAGGCCTTCAGCCTGGTGGAAGGTGGAGGCCTTCGGAATGGTGGAAGGCTGAGGCCTTCAGCATGGCGGAAGGCTGAGGCCTTCAGCCTGGTGGAAGGTGGAGGCCTTCAGAATGGTGGCAGGCTGTGGCCTTCAGCATGGCGGAAGGCGAAGGCCTTCAGAATTGGAAGATCTGCGCATCACCAGGTGAAGGACATGTTCACCAGTTCCTGGTGGAGTTCAGGTCTCAGCATGCAGCTCGCTGTGGTTCTTCTAAGTAGTAAAGAGACTTGATGCTCCCGGTGAGACAAGGAAGTCGCATGCTCTATGGGACGATGGTCACGGACTCCCGAGGTTACAGAAGGGTAGATGGTTTAGTCCATAGCTGGAATGATGGAGGTGGCAAGGAGAACTTTAGGAGGGACTGGGAAAAATCACAAATAACTCAGTTGTACGGTCCAAGCCTGTCCTATGCAATCAATATGGCCCTAGAGAAACATTAATGCTAATTATATTAAGCAAGCTAAGAGAGCCGTACCAAGGTTTTGAGTTGGACAGGGTAAACTTGGACTTATGGGAAAGGCTGCACACAGGGAACGTAGTATGTACAAACCACAAACAGACCAGCAATATGTTCAGCTGTGGGCAAACTGCAAATTTAATGCCCAATGTCTAGGCTTGGAATCTTGGACCTGACCAACCTTCAGTCCAAATGGCCAGTCGACTATATACCATCTGCAAATGCTTTGCCGGGATGCAGCGCTATTTGAGTGGGCTGCTGGTTATTGAGAACCAGAGAACCCTTGTACAGTTGAGGCTTGAACAGGCCCAAGTGAAGGCTATTCAGAGCATTTCCCCAGGAATCAGCCTTGCCTATGTGTGTCTACGCATTTGGGGCAAAGTTGTGGTGGAAGCACTAATGCATCATTCCTTTTGCTAGAGCCTATGTAGGCTGGGGCATGGCCTCTATTTATTTTCAAGGCTGTGCTCAGTGGCCAGAGAGGGCATCAACCACCGCCTTGGCTGACTAATGGAGTAACTAATCACCATTGATTCACCATGAAAAGAATTTCTGTGAGCCATTGTTTGCAAGAAGGGCCTACAGAACTTGAATGTATGTTACTAAGTTCTGTTGAGTTGGACAGTTAGCATCCGAGGGTGGGTATTGCCTGGGCAAAGGGAACATTGCTGTGGTGCGCCTCGCTTCACATACTGGTTACTTACACTCTAAAGGATCCGGAGGGTATGCCTCTGCCAAATATTATGCTATAATTAAGTAGGAAATGTGTATGTGGGTCATCATTGTACATACAGGTTTTAACTCTCTGGATAGTGACAGATGCTCAGTGGCTGCCAGGAGCTGGTGGGGAATATTTTGAAATGGCTAGCCCTAATTGGGATATTCCAATGTGTTTCAGCCCATGTGTGATTTCTAATGAGTACATTCACCTGGCCGTATCCATGAATGTGTATGACAACTGCAATGTCTCGCAATTAACTGAATGTGTAAATCCATTCTAAAAATAAAAGTACATATGTAGGACTCCTGAGTGTCACTTGAAACTGCATTGAGCCAGTTCCTAAGCAGTGTGCGGGAATAGACGAGAGTGGTTGGGGTGGGAAGAAATGAGGGGTTCGACTGTGGGAAGAATAATTGAGTTAGAACGTAGGGAGCAGTGAGAAGGGGAACTAGGGCAGAGCGGGACCAGGTATCACTCTTCCTCCTCATTGCTTTCCCTCTCGAGAGCCTTGTTCCTTATCACCGTCCCTCCCTCCTGCCGCGCCCCTCCCCCTCTCACATCCATAACCCTGATGCATAATATGGATAATATGCCTACATAACTCAGGTCAGAGCATGTGCCCACCAGTGACTTTCCCTAGATCAGCAGGACTTCTTGGCGCAAAAAGGCTTCAGGGACAAAGAGAGGCCGCCATTGCCAGGATGCTGCGAATTAGACCCTAACACCCGCCTTCGCCAGAGCGGTCAGGCATCGGCTCCAGGGCGCAATGCTACAATGCTTTGGATAAAGGCGCTATATAAATAACACATCATTATCATTTCGGCATAGAGTTTGGGAGTGTTAGTGATATGCGAGTATGCAGTCTGGTACCCGCCACTCTAGGATTACAAAAATAATAATAATATTGTGCTTCATGCCAGAGTTCAGCCTATAAGTGCGGGACAGGGTATCTAACACATGATGCTCCTCGCTGTCTTGTTTGCAAGACAAGTGTGTTTCCTCTGAGCTACCATCACCCCAGGATTAGGAGAGGGCAGCAAATGGTGGGCATTAAAGAGGGTATCCCTTGCAACAGGATGGCAGAGTGACAGATAGAAATGCAAGGGTGCAGAGCTTTAGCAAAACAGAAGAGGTGATGGTTGGAAGGTTTAGCTTTAGACTTAACCTCTGGCATCGCTCTGGGTAAGCCTCCAGACCATCGTTCTTCACCTGCCAAGCCATTACAGAAGGGGAAAGACCATATGCAAATCAGGCTTGGTCCCACCCCAAAAGGGACAGTCCAGCCCCAACTGCTAGTTCACATCCCCTCCACATGAGACCACAAGCATCCCCAAACATGTTTCAGCCTTGTTGTACCTCATCAGTGAGGAGTAGCTTGGGTCTCTGGGGCCAGCAGGCACAGGACCCAAGCCTGGGCATACCCGCCCCACTAAGGTTGACTAAAGAAAAACAAAAGAGGTGATTGCAGGAAGGTTTAGAATTAATCTTAATCATGAGACCACAAGCATCCCCAAACATGTTTCGTCGTTTCACAGATGACATACACTGAGTGGCCAAATCACACTGCCTCTTACCCCAATCTTCTAAACCGCATGCAAATACACGCTTGCTCCATCCACCCAGTGCCGGGGTCGCAATGGATGAACCGAGCGGCCTAGCTACTCCTGGATCTGGCTATAATGGCCTAGTGTCTTGATCTCTGAAACCCTGGGGTAGATTGGAGCATACCAACCCAGGAGAAGATAAAAGATGGTAGAGGAACAGGTGGGGGATACTAAGAGTGCACATGCACGGGGCATTTACTGGAACAGGCACTATAGGTGCAGCTTGATGTTGACTACTTGTAAGGATTTTTGGTTCAGGTTTACGGTTGAGGAAATTGTTGGCGGCAAACTTCATGGACCCAATCGTTGGACACTCCTAATAGTAATATGTTGCTGCCACGATACATCATACGCTGCCCCTGGCAGGGTGGGCAGGATATGTCTGTAATTACATACCACACAATACACCTCAAGGAGCACTGCTGAGCCTTTCACGGTGGCATTCAACCTGCTGATCTACACGCTACACCCTTAAGCCACCTGAGACCCCACGTGCTTTTTAATATTCGAAAGATACGAATTTGGAATGTGTTGGGGCCTAGGGGAGGCTGTTTCTCGGTATGCGTGTTTGTATGGAACACATGTGTGCATTAAAAAGGGACCCCCATTGTTCCAGTGGCAAAATAAGACAAGCCTGGTTGCTCTTGACTTCATAACATGGGTTGGGTCTCACCTTTAGAATCCAAATTGTTAAAGTGAAAAAACAGACCTTTGCCTGCAAAAGTGGTGGGCGTTAAAGAAGCAGAACCTCAAAGAGACCCGGGACCCCCAGAGGGTAGACAGACGTCTGGTGCAGCCAGGATAAAGCTGGGCTTAATGTAGGGTCCCTATACACTCCGACCACCAGAGACATCTACAGACAAGGCGATCCCGGTATTTACTCTTCTTTCGATCAATCGTGGACACAGGTGCTCGTAAATGGTCACTTTTGAAACGCCACTTTTGATTGGTTCAGGACATCAGCTTGAACTTTTAACAATCTACTGGACTTTTTTATATAAACATATGCCCAAACCACAAAAGGAAACTCGAGGGTATACCTATCTGGATTGTGTACACTACTGTGTATTCTATGGAATCTAGACAATGGGCCTAATTACACTGATGGCGGAGAACCATGACGCTATAAACACCATGGTTCATGCCGGTAAAATACCGGCACCGCCTTGGCGGAAAGGGGAATTACCGCCCTATTCCAAGGTTGGCGGGCCATAATTCCCCCTTCCACCATTGCCCTTCCCCATTCCCATTTTTGCCCCATAGGGCATAATGGGAATGGGGAAGGCGCTAATTGTGGTACTGCAAATTGCGGTACCGTAATTAGCTCCCTGGGTCCCTTTGCGGGTTGGTTTTTAACGCCTGCAAAAAGCAGGCGTTAAAGTCTCCAACCCGCAAAGGGACCTCGTAGTAAGGCGGTAAGGATTTACCGGTACCGGTATTTTACCGGTACCGGTAAATCCTTATCGCCATCCGTGTAATGAGGCCCAGTGTCACTCCCTGTAATGTGCACTGTATATTGTAATGGCACTGAGAATAATTCCTCCAGTTTTGTGCTCCCTATGCTCTAAGGATGCTGGGAAGTGTCCTAACCTCTCCTGCATGATGTATATTCCAAGCAAACTGGGACATATTCCTACCTCCACTCAGAACTGCATATGTTAAGGTAACTGGGGTGTAGCCACCTGCATTATATGCTGTATATTATAAGTAAATTGAGAAGCACCCCTCCCTGTTTTCTGTCCCGTCTAGTCCGTGGAAACTGGCAAGTAGTCCTACCTTGCTGTTTGCTGTATATTCAAATGAAACCGAGAATAAAACCTACCTGTATTCTGTACTGTACATTTTAAGAAACATGAGAAATATTGCCACCTGTATTGCATATTCTGTGTTAAAAGGAAACTGGAACGCATTTCTACTTCTATTCAGTACTGTGTAGACTAAGGAAAAGGAGCTGTATGATAACTGTGGTATACGGTGCATCTTGTAAGGAAACTGGGAAGTATTGCCGTCTCTATGCAGTAGGCATATTCTAAGGTACCTGGGATACCTGTATTGCATAGGGTATACTGGGAAGTATCACTGTCTCTATGCAGAACACAAATTCTAAGGTACCTGGGATGTATTCCTACCTGTATTGCATAAGGTCTACTGGGAAGTATCCCCATCTCTATGCAGCACGCTTATTCTAAAGTACCTGGGATATCTGTATTGCATAAGGTATACTGGGAGGTATCCACTTCTCTATGCAGAACGCATATTCTAAGGTACCTGGGATATACTCATATCTGTATTGCATAAGGTAAACTGGGATGTATCACCGTCTCTATGCAGTACGCATACTCTAAGGTACGGGGGATGCATTCCTACCTGTACTACATAAGGTATACTGGGAAGTATCATCATCTCAATGTAGAACGCATATTCTAAGGTACCTAGAATACCTGCATTGCATAAGGTATAATGGGAAGTATCGCCGTCTCTAGGCAGTATGCATATTCTAAAATACCTGGCTTGTATTCCTAACTTTATTGCATAAGGTATACTGGAACATATCCCCGTCTCTATGCAAAACGCATATACTAAGGTACCTGGGATACCTGTATTGCATAGGTATTCTGCGAAGTATCCATGTCTCTATGCAGAAAGCATATTCTAAGGTACCTGGGATGTATTCCTACCTGTATTGCAAAAGGTATACTGGGAAGTATCGCTGTCTATATGCAGAACACATATTGTAAGGTACCTAGGATGTATTCCTACCTGTATTGCTTAAAATATACTGGGAAGTACCGCCGTCTCTATGCAGAACGCATATTCTAAGGAACCTGGGATGTATTCATACCTGTACTGCATAAGGTATACTGGGAAGTATCCCTGTGTTTATGCAGAATGCATATTTAAGGTACCTGGAATACCTGCATTTCATAAGGTATACTGGGAAGTATCGCCGTCTCTAGGCAGTATGCATATTCTAAGGTACCTGGGATGTATTCCTACCTGTATTGCATAAGGTATACTGGGAAGTATCCCCATCTCTATGCAGAATGCATATTCTAAGGTACCTGGGATGTATTCCTACTTGTAATGCATAAGGTATACTGGGAAGTATCCCAGTCTCTATGCAGAACGCATATTCTAAGGTACCTGGGATACCTGTATTGCATAGGTATTCTGCGAAGTATCCCTGTCTCCATGCAGAAAGCATATTCTAAGGTACCTGGGATGTATTCCTACCTGTATTGCAAAAGGTATACTGGGAAGTATCACTGTCTATATGCAGAACACATATTGTAAGGTACCTGGGATGTATTCCTACCTGTATTGCCTAAGGTATACTGGGAAGTATCCCAATCTCTATGCAGAATGCATATTCTAAGGTACCTGGGATGTATTCATACCTGTATTCCATAACGTATACTGGGAAGTATCACTGTCTCTATGCAGTATGCACATTTTAATGTACCTGGGATGCATTCCTACCTGTAATGCATAAGGTATACTT
Source organism: Ambystoma mexicanum (assembly GCF_040938575.1). NCBI lineage: Eukaryota > Metazoa > Chordata > Amphibia > Caudata > Ambystomatidae > Ambystoma > Ambystoma mexicanum. Next base: position 1,150,359,452 of record NC_090926.1, on the reverse strand, counting down.
GGAAGTATCCCTGTTTCTATGCAGAATGAATATTCTAAGGTTCTTAGGATACCTGTGTTGCATAAGGTATACTGGGAAGCATCCCTGTCTCTATGCAGAACACATATTCTAAGGTACCTAGAATACCTGTATTGCATAAGGTATACTGGGAAGTATCCCCTTCTCTATGCAGAACGCATATTCGAAGGCACCTGGGATGTATTCCTACCTGTATTGCATAAGGTACTGTGAAGTATTGCCGTCTCTATGCAGAACGCATACTCTAAGGTGCCTGGAATACCTGTATTGCATAAGGTGTACTGGGAATTATCCCCGTCTCTATGCAGAATGTGTATTCTAAGGTACCCTGGATACCTGTATTGCATAAGGTATACTGGGAGGCATCCCCGTCTCTATGGAGAACGCATATTCTAAGGTAAGGCAAGCATATATTCTGGGATGTATTCCTATCTGTATTGCATAAGGTATACTGGGAAGTATCCCTGTCTCTACGCAGACCGCATATTCTAAGCTACCTTGGATACCTGTATTGCATAAGGTATTCTGGGAAGCATCCCAGTCTCTATGCAGAATACATATTCAAAGGTACCTGGGATGTATTCCTACCTGTATTGCATAAGGTCTACTGGGAAGTATCCCTGTCTCTATGCAGAACGCATATCCTAAGGTACCTGGGATACCAGTATTCCATAAGGTGTACTGGGAGGTATCCCCGTCTCTATGCAGAACACATATTCTAAGGTAACTGGGATACCTGTATTGCATTGGGTATATTGAAAAGTATCCATTCTCACTGCAGAACGCATATTATAAGGTACCTGGGATACCAGTATTCCATAAGGTGTACTGGGAGGTTTCCCCGTCTCCATGCAGAACACATATTCTAAGGTAACTGGGATACATGTATTGCATAAGGTATACTGTAAAGTATCCCCGTCTCTGTGCAGGACGCATATTCTAAGGTGCCTGGGATGCATTCCTACCTTTACTGTATAAGGTATAGTGTACGGAAAATGAAAAGTATTCCTACCTGTTATATTTTCTTATAGTTTCAGGACACAGCAAATGATTTCTACCTGTACTGTTTTCTGTATATTCAAATGAAACTGTATTCCTGTATTCTTTACTGTATATTCCAAGTCCATTAGGAAGCACTGCCACCTGTATACTCGAAGGCAATTAGGAACTATCTCCAGCTCTTTTCTGCACTGTATATTGCAAGGAAACTGTGAGGCTTTCCTAGATGTGCTTTTGCTCTAAAATCAAACGAAGCTGGGAAGTAATCCTACCTCTATCTTGTACCGTGTATTCTAAGGACACTGAGGAGTATTGCCACCTGTATTGTGCACTGTATATTCTAAAGAAATAGAGGAGTATTCCGGTCTCTATTCAGTATCGTATAGTCTAAGGGACCTGTGATGTAGTCGTACCGGTATAGTATGAGGGTATCCCATTGCTCCCATAAAGTAAATCACTTTGTTTTCATTTACTTCGTGGATCTTACTTTGAAGTACTAATTTGTATATGTATGTGTAGGGTAAGGAGCAAAAGGGGGGAGGAGAGTGGTCTGTGGTAGGGGTAGTAGAGAAGGGGATGGAGGGGGATGGAGTGGAAGCCCCCCTTAAAAAAGGGAAGTAACCTTTTGAAGTAATACCGGCGAAGTAAAATACATCTAAGTAATTTAATTTGTTGAAATGACATGGAACCAGGATGCAGTGTGTGCTAACAAAAGCAGGAAGTATTGCTATCTGTTTTGGGAACTATATATTCTACGGAACTTCAGAAGTATCCCTAGCTCTTTTCTGCACTGCATATTCCAAGGTATTCCTACCTGTCTTGTTTGCTGTGTCTTCTAATAAGACTGGGAAGTACTCCTCCCTGCAGAGTGCTGTACATTCTAAAGAAACTGGGAACTATTCTTACGTGTATTGTGTACTGTATATTCTTGGGAATCTGGGAAGTACTCCTCCCTGCATTGTGTACTGTACATTCAAAAGAAACTGGGAGCTATTCTTACGTGTATCGTGTACTGTATATTCTTGGGAATCTGGGAAGTACTCCTCCCTGCATTGTGTACTGTACATTCTAAAGAAACTGGGAACTATTCTTACGTGTATCGTGTACTGTATATTCTTGGGAATCTGGGAAGTACTCCTCCCTGCATTGTGTACTGTACATTCTAAAGAAACTGGGAACTATTCTTACGTGTATCGTGTACTGTATATTCTTGGGAATCTGGGAAGTACTCCTCCCTGCATTGTGTACTGTACATTGTAAAGAAACTGGGAACTATTCTTACGTGTATCGTGTACTGTATATTCTTGGGAATCTGGGAAGTACTCCTCCCTGCATTGTGTACTGTACATTGTAAAGAAACTGGGAACTATTCTTACGTGTATCGTGTACTGTATATTCTTGGGAATCTGGGAAGTACTCCTCCCTGCATTGTGTACTGTACATTCTAAAGAAACTGGGAACTATTCTTACGTGTATCGTGTACTGTATATTCTTGGGAATCTGGGAAGTACTCCTCCCTGCATTGTGTACTGTACATTCTAAAGAAACTGGGAACTATGTTTACGTGTATCGTGTACTGTATATTCTTGGGAATCTGGGAAGTACTCCTCCCTGCATTGTGTACTGTACATTCTAAAGAAACTGGGAACTATTCTTACGTGTATTGTGTACTGTATATTCTTGGGAATCTGGGAAGTACTCCTGCCTGCATTGTGTACTGTACATTCTAAAGAAACTGGGAACTATTCTTACGTGTATTGTGTACTGTATATTCTTGGGAATCTGGGAAGTACTCCTCCCTGCATGGTGTACTGTACATTCTAAAGAAACTGGGAACTATTCTTACGTGTATTGTGTACTGTATATTCTTGGGAATCTGGGAAGTACTCCTCCCTGCATTGTGTACTGTACATTCTAAAGAAACTGGGAACTATTCTTACGTGTATTGTGTACTGTATATTCTTGGGAATCTGGGAAGTACTCCTCCCTGCATTGTATACTGTACATTCTAAAGAAACTGGGAACTATTCTTACGTGTATTGTGTACTGTATTTTCTTGGGAATCTGGGAAGTACTCCTCCCTGCATTGTGTACTGTACATTCTAAAGAAACTGGGAACTATTCTTACGTGTATTGTGTACTGTATATTCTTGGGAATCTGGGAAGTACTCCTCCCTGCAGAGTGCTGTACATTCTAAAGAAACTGGGAACTATTCTTACGTGTATTGTGTACTGTATATTCTTGGGATTCTGGGAAGTACTCCTCCCTGCATTGTGTACTGTACATTCTAAAGAAACTGGGAACTATTCTTACGTGTATTGTGTACTGTATATTCTTGGGAATCTGGGAAGTACTCCTCCCTGCATTGTGTACTGTACATTCTAAAGAAACTGGGAACTATTCTTACGTGTATTGTGTACAGTATATTCTTGGGAATCTGGGAAGTACTCCTCCCTGCAATGTGTACTGTACATTCTAAAGAAACTGGGAACTATTCTTACGTGTATTGTGTACTGTATATTCTTGGGAATCTGGGAAGTACTCCTCCCTGCATTGTGTACTGTACATTCTAAAGAAACTGGGAACTATTCTTACGTGTATTGTGTACTGTATATTCTTGGGAATCTGGGAAGTACTCCTCCCTGCATTGTGTACTGTACATTCTAAAGAAACTGGGAACTATTCTTACGTGTATTGTGTACTGTATATTCTTGGGAATCTGGGAAGTACTCCTCCCTGCATTGTGTACTGTACATTCTAAAGAAACTGGGAACTATTCTTACGTGTATTGTGTACTGTATATTCTTGGGAATCTGGGAAGTACTCCTCCCTGCATTGTGTACTGTACATTTTAAAGAAACTGGGAACTATTCTTACGTGTATTGTGTACTGTATATTCTTGGGAATCTGGGAAGTACTCCTCCCTGCATTGTGTACTGTACATTCTAAAGAAACTGGGAACTATTCTTACGTGTATTGTGTACTGTATATTCTTGGGAATCTGGGAAGTACTCCTCCCTGCATTGTGTACTGTACATTCTAAAGAAACTGGGAGCTATTCTTACGTGTATTGTGTACTGTATATTCTTGGGAATCTGAGAAGTACTCCTCCCTGCATTGTGTACTGTACCTTCAAAAGAAACTGGGAGCTATTCTTACGTGTATCGTGTACTGTATATTCTTGGGAATCTGGGAAGTACTCCTCCCTGCGTTGTGTACTGTACATTCTAAAGAAACTGGGAACTATTCTTACGTGTATCGTGTACTGTATATTCTTGGGAATCTGGGAAGTACTCCTCCCTGCATTGTGTACTGTACATTCTAAAGAAACTGGGAACTATTCTTACGTGTATCGTGTACTGTATATTCTTGGGAATCTGGGAAGTACTCCTCCCTGCATTGTGTACTGTACATTCTAAAGAAACTGGGAACTATTCTTACGTGTATCGTGTACTGTATATTCTTGGGAATCTGGGAAGTACTCCTCCCTGCATTGTGTACTGTACATTGTAAAGAAACTGGGAACTATTCTTACGTGTATCGTGTACTGTATATTCTTGGGAATCTGGGAAGTACTCCTCCCTGCATTGTGTACTGTACATTCTAAAGAAACTGGGAACTATTCTTACGTGTATCGTGTACTGTATATTCTTGGGAATCTGGGAAGTACTCCTCCCTGCATTGTTTACTGTACATTCTAAAGAAACTGGGAACTATTTTTACGTGTATCGTGTACTGTATATTCTTGGGAATCTGGGAAGTACTCCTCCCTGCATTGTGTACTGTACATTCTAAAGAAACTGGGAACTATTCTTACGTGTATTGTGTACTGTATATTCTTGGGAATCTGGGAAGTACTCCTCCCTGCATTGTGTACTGTACATTCTAAAGAAACTGGGAACTATTCTTACGTGTATTGTGTACTGTATATTCTTGGGAATCTGGGAAGTACTCCTCCCTGCATTGTGTACTGTACATTCTAAAGAAACTGGGAACTATTCTTACGTGTATTGTGTACTGTATATTCTTGGGAATCTGGGAAGTACTCCTGCCTGCATTGTGTACTGTACATTCTAAAGAAACTAGGAACTATTCTTACGTGTATTGTGTACTGTATATTCTTGGGAATCTGGGAAGTACTCCTCCCTGCATGGTGTACTGTACATTCTAAAGAAACTGGGAACTATTCTTACGTGTATTGTGTACTGTATATTCTTGGGAATCTGGGAAGTACTCCTCCCTGCATTGTGTACTGTACATTCTAAAGAAACTGGGAACTATTCTTACGTGTATTGTGTACTGTATATTCTTGGGAATCTGGGAAGTACTCCTCCCTGCATTGTGTACTGTACATTCTAAAGAAACTGGGAACTATTCTTACGTGTATTGTGTACTGTATTTTCTTGGGAATCTGGGAAGTACTCCTCCCTGCATTGTGTACTGTACATTCTAAAGAAACTGGGAACTATTCTTACGTGTATTGTGTACTGTATATTCTTGGGAATCTGGGAAGTACTCCTCCCTGCAGAGTGCTGTACATTCTAAAGAAACTGGGAACTATTCTTACGTGTATTGTGTACTGTATATTCTTGGGATTCTGGGAAGTACCCCTCCCTGCATTGTGTACTGTACATTCTAAAGAAACTGGGAACTATTCTTACGTGTATTGTGTACTGTATATTCTTGGGAATCTGGGAAGTACTCCTCCCTGCATTGTGTACTGTACATTCTAAAGAAACTGGGAACTATTCTTACGTGTATTGTGTACAGTATATTCTTGGGAATCTGGGAAGTACTCCTCCCTGCAATGTGTACTGTACATTCTAAAGAAACTGGGAACTATTCTTACGTGTATTGTGTACTGTATATTCTTGGGAATCTGGGAAGTACTCCTCCCTGCATTGTGTACTGTACATTCTAAAGAAACTGGGAACTATTCTTACGTGTATTGTGTACTGTATATTCTTGGGAATCTGGGAAGTACTCCTCCCTGCATTGTGTACTGTACATTCTAAAGAAACTGGGAACTATTCTTACGTGTATTGTGTACTGTATATTCTTGGGAATCTGGGAAGTACTCCTCCCTGCATTGTGTACTGTACATTCTAAAGAAACTGGGAACTATTCTTACGTGTATTGTGTACTGTATATTCTTGGGAATCTGGGAAGTACTCCTCCCTGCATTGTGTACTGTACATTCTAAAGAAACTGGGAACTATTCTTACGTGTATTGTGTACTGTATATTCTTGGGAATCTGGGAAGTACTCCTCCCTGCATTGTGTACTGTACATTCTAAAGAAACTGGGAACTATTCTTACGTGTATTGTGTACTGTATATTCTTGGGAATCTGGGAAGTACTCCTCCCTGCATTGTGTACTGTACATTCTAAAGAAACTGGGAACTATTCTTACATGTATTGTGTACTGTATATTCTTGGGAATCTGAGAAGTACTCCTCCCTGCATTGTGTACTGTACCTTCAAAAGAAACTGGGAGCTATTCTTACGTGTATCGTGTACTGTATATTCTTGGGAATCTGGGAAGTACTCCTCCCTGCATTGTGTACTGTACATTCTAAAGAAACTGGGAACTATTCTTACGTGTATCGTGTACTGTATATTCTTGGGAATCTGGGAAGTACTCCTCCCTGCATTGTGTACTGTACATTCTAAAGAAACTGGGAACTATTCTTACGTGTATCGTGTACTGTATATTCTTGGGAATCTGGGAAGTACTCCTCCCTGCATTGTGTACTGTACATTCTAAAGAAACTGGGAACTATTCTTACGTGTATCGTGTACTGTATATTCTTGGGAATCTGGGAAGTACTCCTCCCTGCATTGTGTACTGTACATTCTAAAGAAACTGGGAACTATTCTTACGTGTATCGTGTACTGTATATTCTTGGGAATCTGGGAAGTACTCCTCCCTGCATTGTGTACTGTACATTCTAAAGAAACTGGTTACTATTCTTACGTGTATCGTGTACTGTATATTCTTGGGAATCTGGGAAGTACTCCTCCCTGCATTGTGTACTGTACATTCTAAAGAAACTGGGAACTATTTTGACGTGTATTGTGTACTGTATATTCTTGGGAATCTGGGAAGTACTCCTCCCTGCATTGTGTACTGTACATTCTAAAGAAACTGGGAACTATTCTTACGTGTATTGTGTACTGTATATTCTTGGGAATCTGGGAAGTACTCCTCCCTGCATTGTGTACTGTACATTCTAAAGAAACTAGGAACTATTCTTACGTGTATTGTGTACTGTATATTCTTAGGAATCTGGGAAGTACTCCTCCCTGCATGGTGTACTGTACATTCTAAAGAAACTGGGAACTATTCTTACGTGTATTGTGTACTGTATATTCTTGGGAATCTGGGAAGTACTCCTCCCTGCATAGTGTACTGTACATTCTAAAGAAACTGGGAACTATTCTTACGTGTATTGTGTACTGTATATTCTTGGGAATCTGGGAAGTACTCCTCCCTGCATTGTGTACTGTACATTCTAAAGAAACTGGGAACTATTCTTACGTGTATGGTGTACTGTATTTTCTTGGGAATCTGGGAAGTACTCCTCCCTGCATTGTGTACTGTACATTCTAAAGAAACTGGGAACTATTCTTACGTGTATTGTGTACTGTATATTCTTGGGAATCTGGGAAGTACTCCTCCCTGCAGAGTGCTGTACATTCTAAAGAAACTGGGAACTATTCTTACGTGTATTGTGTACAGTATATTCTTGGGAATCTGGGAAGTACTACTCCCTGCAATGTGTACTGTACATTCTAAAGAAACTGGGAACTATTCTTACGTGTATCGTGTACTGTATATTCTTGGGAATCTGGGAAGTACTCCTCCCTGCATTGTGTACTGTACATTGTAAAGAAACTGGGAACTATTCTTACGTGTATCGTGTACTGTATATTCTTGGGAATCTGGGAAGTACTCCTCCCTGCATTGTGTACTGTACATTCTAAAGAAACTGGGAACTATTCTTACGTGTATCGTGTACTGTATATTCTTGGGAATCTGGGAAGTACTCCTCCCTGCATTGTGTACTGTACATTCTAAAGAAACTGGGAACTATTCTTACGTGTATCGTGTACTGTATATTCTTGGGAATCTGGGAAGTACTCCTCCCTGCATTGTGTACTGTACATTCTAAAGAAACTGGGAACTATTTTTACGTGTATTGTGTACTGTATATTCTTGGGAATCTGGGAAGTACTCCTCCCTGCATTGTGTACTGTACATTCTAAAGAAACTGGGAACTATTCTTACGTGTATTGTGTACTGTATATTCTTGGGAATCTGGGAAGTACTCCTGCCTGCATTGTGTACTGTACATTCTAAAGAAACTGGGAACTATTCTTACGTGTATTGTGTACTGTATATTCTTGGGAATCTGGGAAGTACTCCTCCCTGCATGGTGTACTGTACATTCTAAAGAAACTGGGAACTATTCTTACGTGTATTGTGTACTGTATATTCTTGGGAATCTGGGAAGTACTCCTCCCTGCATTGTGTACTGTACATTCTAAAGAAACTGGGAACTATTCTTACGTGTATTGTGTACTGTATATTCTTGGGAATCTGGGAAGTACTCCTCCCTGCATTGTATACTGTACATTCTAAAGAAACTGGGAACTATTCTTACGTGTATTGTGTACTGTATTTTCTTGGGAATCTGGGAAGTACTCCTCCCTGCATTGTGTACTGTACATTCTAAAGAAACTGGGAACTATTCTTACGTGTATTGTGTACTGTATATTCTTGGGAATCTGGGAAGTACTCCTCCCTGCAGAGTGCTGTACATTCTAAAGAAACTGGGAACTATTCTTACGTGTATTGTGTACTGTATATTCTTGGGATTCTGGGAAGTACTCCTCCCTGCATTGTGTACTGTACATTCTAAAGAAACTGGGAACTATTCTTACGTGTATTGTGTACTGTATATTCTTGGGAATCTGGGAAGTACTCCTCCCTGCATTGTGTACTGTACATTCTAAAGAAACTGGGAACTATTCTTACGTGTATTGTGTACAGTATATTCTTGGGAATCTGGGAAGTACTCCTCCCTGCAATGTGTACTGTACATTCTAAAGAAACTGGGAACTATTCTTACGTGTATTGTGTACTGTATATTCTTGGGAATCTGGGAAGTACTCCTCCCTGCATTGTGTACTGTACATTCTAAAGAAACTGGGAACTATTCTTACGTGTATTGTGTACTGTATATTCTTGGGAATCTGGGAAGTACTCCTCCCTGCATTGTGTACTGTACATTCTAAAGAAACTGGGAACTATTCTTACGTGTATTGTGTACTGTATATTCTTGGGAATCTGGGAAGTACTCCTCCCTGCATTGTGTACTGTACATTCTAAAGAAACTGGGAACTATTCTTACGTGTATTGTGTACTGTATATTCTTGGGAATCTGGGAAGTACTCCTCCCTGCATTGTGTACTGTACATTCTAAAGAAACTGGGAACTATTCTTACGTGTATTGTGTACTGTATATTCTTGGGAATCTGGGAAGTACTCCTCCCTGCATTGTGTACTGTACATTCTAAAGAAACTGGGAACTATTCTTACGTGTATTGTGTACTGTATATTCTTGGGAATCTGGGAAGTACTCCTCCCTGCATTGTGTACTGTACATTCTAAAGAAACTGGGAACTATTCTTACGTGTATTGTGTACTGTATATTCTTGGGAATCTGAGAAGTACTCCTCCCTGCATTGTGTACTGTACCTTCAAAAGAAACTGGGAGCTATTCTTACGTGTATCGTGTACTGTATATTCTTGGGAATCTGGGAAGTACTCCTCCCTGCATTGTGTACTGTACATTCTAAAGAAACTGGGAACTATTCTTACGTGTATCGTGTACTGTATATTCTTGGGAATCTGGGAAGTACTCCTCCCTGCATTGTGTACTGTACATTCTAAAGAAACTGGGAACTATTCTTACGTGTATCGTGTACTGTATATTCTTGGGAATCTGGGAAGTACTCCTCCCTGCATTGTGTACTGTACATTCTAAAGAAACTGGGAACTATTCTTACGTGTATCGTGTACTGTATATTCTTGGGAATCTGGGAAGTACTCCTCCCTGCATTGTGTACTGTACATTGTAAAGAAACTGGGAACTATTCTTACGTGTATCGTGTACTGTATATTCTTGGGAATCTGGGAAGTACTCCTCCCTGCATTGTGTACTGTACATTCTAAAGAAACTGGGAACTATTCTTACGTGTATCGTGTACTGTATATTCTTGGGAATCTGGGAAGTACTCCTCCCTGCATTGTTTACTGTACATTCTAAAGAAACTGGGAACTATTTTTACGTGTATTGTGTACTGTATATTCTTGGGAATCTGGGAAGTACTCCTCCCTGCATTGTGTACTGTACATTCTAAAGAAACTGGGAACTATTCTTACGTGTATTGTGTACTGTATATTCTTGGAAATCTGGGAAGTACTCCTCCCTGCATTGTGTACTGTACATTCTAAAGAAACTGGGAACTATTCTTACGTGTATTGTGTACTGTATATTCTTGGGAATCTGGGAAGTACTCCTCCCTGCATTGTGTACTGTACATTCTAAAGAAACTGGGAACTATTCTTACGTGTATTGTGTACTGTATATTCTTGGGAATCTGGGAAGTACTCCTGCCTGCATTGTGTACTGTACATTCTAAAGAAACTAGGAACTATTCTTACGTGTATTGTGTACTGTATATTCTTGGGAATCTGGGAAGTACTCCTCCCTGCATGGTGTACTGTACATTCTAAAGAAACTGGGAACTATTCTTACGTGTATTGTGTACTGTATATTCTTGGGAATCTGGGAAGTACTCCTCCCTGCATTGTGTACTGTACATTCTAAAGAAATTGGGAACTATTCTTACGTGTATTGTGTACTGTATATTCTTGGGAATCTGGGAAGTACTCCTCCCTGCATTGTGTACTGTACATTCTAAAGAAACTGGGAACTATTCTTACGTGTATTGTGTACTGTATTTTCTTGGGAATCTGGGAAGTACTCCTCCCTGCATTGTGTACTGTACATTCTAAAGAAACTGGGAACTATTCTTACGTGTATTGTGTACTGTATATTCTTGGGAATCTGGGAAGTACTCCTCCCTGCAGAGTGCTGTACATTCTAAAGAAACTGGGAACTATTCTTACGTGTATTGTGTACTGTATATTCTTGGGATTCTGGGAAGTACCCCTCCCTGCATTGTGTACTGTACATTCTAAAGAAACTGGGAACTATTCTTACGTGTATTGTGTACTGTATATTCTTGGGAATCTGGGAAGTACTCCTCCCTGCATTGTGTACTGTACATTCTAAAGAAACTGGGAACTATTCTTACGTGTATTGTGTACAGTATATTCTTGGGAATCTGGGAAGTACTCCTCCCTGCAATGTGTACTGTACATTCTAAAGAAACTGGGAACTATTCTTACGTGTATTGTGTACTGTATATTCTTGGGAATCTGGGAAGTACTCCTCCCTGCATTGTGTACTGTACATTCTAAAGAAACTGGGAACTATTCTTACGTGTATTGTGTACTGTATATTCTTGGGAATCTGGGAAGTACTCCTCCCTGCATTGTGTACTGTACATTCTAAAGAAACTGGGAACTATTCTTACGTGTATTGTGTACTGTATATTCTTGGGAATCTGGGAAGTACTCCTCCCTGCATTGTGTACTGTACATTCTAAAGAAACTGGGAACTATTCTTACGTGTATTGTGTACTGTATATTCTTGGGAATCTGGGAAGTACTCCTCCCTGCATTGTGTACTGTACATTCTAAAGAAACTGGGAACTATTCTTACGTGTATTGTGTACTGTATATTCTTGGGAATCTGGGAAGTACTCCTCCCTGCATTGTGTACTGTACATTCTAAAGAAACTGGGAACTATTCTTACGTGTATTGTGTACTGTATATTCTTGGGAATCTGGGAAGTACTCCTCCCTGCATTGTGTACTGTACATTCTAAAGAAACTGGGAACTATTCTTACGTGTATTGTGTACTGTATATTCTTGGGAATCTGAGAAGTACTCCTCCCTGCATTGTGTACTGTACCTTCAAAAGAAACTGGGAGCTATTCTTACGTGTATCGTGTACTGTATATTCTTGGGAATCTGGGAAGTACTCCTCCCTGCATTGTGTACTGTACATTCTAAAGAAACTGGGAACTATTCTTACGTGTATCGTGTACTGTATATTCTTGGGAATCTGGGAAGTACTCCTCCCTGCATTGTGTACTGTACATTCTAAAGAAACTGGGAACTATTCTTACGTGTATCGTGTACTGTATATTCTTGGGAATCTGGGAAGTACTCCTCCCTGCATTGTGTACTGTACATTCTAAAGAAACTGGGAACTATTCTTACGTGTATCGTGTACTGTATATTCTTGGGAATCTGGGAAGTACTCCTCCCTGCATTGTGTACTGTACATTCTAAAGAAACTGGGAACTATTCTTACGTGTATCGTGTACTGTATATTCTTGGGAATCTGGGAAGTACTCCTCCCTGCATTGTGTACTGTACATTCTAAAGAAACTGGTTACTATTCTTACGTGTATCGTGTACTGTATATTCTTGGGAATCTGGGAAGTACTCCTCCCTGCATTGTGTACTGTACATTCTAAAGAAACTGGGAACTATTTTGACGTGTATCGTGTACTGTATATTCTTGGGAATCTGGGAAGTACTCCTCCCTGCATTGTGTACTGTACATTCTAAAGAAACTGGGAACTATTCTTACGTGTATTGTGTACTGTATATTCTTGGGAATCTGGGAAGTACTCCTCCCTGCATTGTGTACTGTACATTCTAAAGAAACTAGGAACTATTCTTACGTGTATTGTGTACTGTATATTCTTAGGAATCTGGGAAGTACTCCTCCCTGCATGGTGTACTGTACATTCTAAAGAAACTGGGAACTATTCTTACGTGTATTGTGTACTGTATATTCTTGGGAATCTGGGAAGTACTCCTCCCTGCATAGTGTACTGTACATTCTAAAGAAACTGGGAACTATTCTTACGTGTATTGTGTACTGTATATTCTTGGGAATCTGGGAAGTACTCCTCCCTGCATTGTGTACTGTACATTCTAAAGAAACTGGGAACTATTCTTACGTGTATGGTGTACTGTATTTTCTTGGGAATCTGGGAAGTACTCCTCCCTGCATTGTGTACTGTACATTCTAAAGAAACTGGGAACTATTCTTACGTGTATTGTGTACTGTATATTCTTGGGAATCTGGGAAGTACTCCTCCCTGCAGAGTGCTGTACATTCTAAAGAAACTGGGAACTATTCTTACGTGTATTGTGTACTGTATATTCTTGGGATTCTGGGAAGTACTCCTCCCTGCATTGTGTACTGTACATTCTAAAGAAACTGGGAACTATTCTTACGTGTATTGTGTACTGTATATTCTTGGGAATCTGGGAAGTACTCCTCCCTGCATTGTGTACTGTACATTCTAAAGAAACTGGGAACTATTCTTACGTGTATTGTGTACAGTATATTCTTGGGAATCTGGGAAGTACTCCTCCCTGCAATGTGTACTGTACATTCTAAAGAAACTGGGAACTATTCTTACGTGTATTGTGTACTGTATATTCTTGGGAATCTGGGAAGTACTCCTCCCTGCATTGTGTACTGTACATTCTAAAGAAAATGGGAACTATTCTTACGTGTATTGTGTACTGTATATTCTTGGGAATCTGGGAAGTACTCCTCCCTGCATTGTGTACTGTACATTCTAAAGAAACTGGGAACTATTCTTACGTGTATTGTGTACTGTATATTCTTGGGAATCTGGGAAGTACTCCTCCCTGCATTGTGTACTGTACATTCTAAAGAAACTGGGAACTATTCTTACGTGTATTGTGTACTGTATATTCTTGGGAATCTGGGAAGTACTCCTCCCTGCATTGTGTACTGTACATTCTAAAGAAACTGGGAACTATTCTTACATGTATTGTGTACTGTATATTCTTGGGAATCTGGGAAGTACTCCTCCCTGCATTGTGTACTGTACATTCTAAAGAAACTGGGAACTATTCTTACGTGTATTGTGTACTGTATATTCTTGGGAATCTGGGAAGTACTCCTCCCTGCATTGTGTACTGTACATTCTAAAGAAACTGGGAACTATTCTTACGTGTATTGTGTACTGTATATTCTTGGGAATCTGGGAAGTACTCCTCCCTGCAGAGTGCTGTACATTCTAAAGAAACTGGGGACTATTCCTACGTGTATTGTGTACTGTATATTCTTGGGAATCTGAGAAGTACTCCTCGCTGCATTGTGTACTGTACATTCTAAAGAAACTGGGAACTATTCTTACGTGTATTGTGTACTGTATATTCTTGGGAATCTGGGAAGTACTCCTCCCTGCATTGTGTACTGTACATTCTAAAGAAACTGGGAACTATTCTTACGTGTATTGTGTACTGTATATTCTTGGGAATCTGGGAAGTACTCCTCCCTGCATTGTGTACTGTACATTCTAAAGAAACTGGGAACTATTCTTACGTGTATTGCGTACTGTATATTCTTTGGAATCTGGGAAGTACTCCTCCCTGCATTGTGTACTGTACATTCTAAAGAAACTGGGAACTATTCTTACGTGTATTGTGTACTGTATATTCTTTGGAATCTGGGAAGTACTCCTGCCTGTATTGTGTACTGTATATTGGAAGGAAACTGGGAGGTATTGTCAGCTACATTGTGTACTGTATACGATAACGATACTGGGAAATATTCTTACCTGTATTGTGTACCATATACTCTAAAGATACTGGAAGTACTCTAACCTGCACTGTGTACTGTGTAGTACAAGTATACTGGGAAGTACTCTTACCTGCATTATGCACAGTATAGTTTAAGGATAATTGGAAGGGAAGTATGGAAGTATTGATACCTGTATTGTGTGCTGTATACGCTAACGATACTGGGAAGTATTCTTACCTATATTGTGTACTGTATACTCTAAGGATACTGGGGCATATTCTTACTTGCATTGTGTAATGTATAGTAAAAGGATGCGGGGAAGTACTCTTGCCTCCATTGCAGACAGTATAGTTTAAGGATAATTGGAATTATGGCAGTATTGGTACCTGTATTGTGTGCTGTATACGCTAACGATACTGGGAAGTATTCTTACCTGTATTGTTTACTGTATACTCTAAAGATACTGGGTCGTACTCTTACCTGCATTGTGTAATGTATAGTAAAAGGATACTGGGAAGTATTCTTACCTTTATTGTGTACTGTATAGTCTTATTCTGTTACAAAACCTGTATTCGACATACAGTCATCAGGTTACAAGACACTGCAAAAATAAATAAAATACATAAGAAAATCGTACAGTCAAAGTTACATAACTAAAAAAAGAGCTTAAATAAAAGAATATAATATGATACTAGAAAGGGTTAATGCGACAGTACAGAGTCTTGTTTATCACAAACAAGTGGGCATCGCCATACCACCGGACAGGTGAGACACCAGGAGAGGAATGCTTGCAGCCTGGATCCCGGGTAAAGTGCTGCCACACTCTCCTGAGCAACCATGCTCTATGTAAATAGCGGCCCACCAAGAACGCCATCGAGGTATTGAGGCCTTGGACTCAAAAGTCTAGGGCGTGACCCCTTCTCGTAGTACCCGTCTCCAGCAGAACGGGTCTGAAATATAACTGCATTAGCCGCAGGTAGGACTTGCAAAATAAAAGAAAGTGTGCAATTGTCTCCTCGATGGCCCCACACAATGGCCACTAACTAAGTCAGTGCCCGTGCATTGGAGGTAAAAGCGGTAATTGGAAGGATCCCTAATCTAAACCTGATGTAGAGGGAACGCGCATAGGCGGGCCTGATCTGGTCCAGGTAGGCTTTAAAGTCCTCTGTGTGACTCTTATCCAGATAACATGGGCCCAACTTTAGCTTCAAAGCTTCGAGGAGGTGCAGGTCCCTTGCTCTCTGTTTTATAAGGGGCTTAAATCTGCTCCAGCTCGATGCACAAAGCCTTCCAGGGCCCTTCCAAAACTCACCCATGTTCAAACAGACAGGCGAAACATAATATCAGTGCTCAAAGGGAGGGTGCCGCATTCCAAATGAACTAATCCGGTCGGAGCACTAGATGGTAATAGTAACAGTTTCTTCAGGAAGTTGTTTTCCGTTCTAAGAATCGGTTCAACTTTGTCAGACTCCCATAGCTCTGAACCATAGAGGGCAGCTGAAACCGCATGTCTTTGGTAAAATTGTAATGCTGGAGATATTGCACCACTCCCATGAGGAATAAAAAAGGATAGAATAGCTCTGCTATATATGTTCCGTGTAACAGCAGCCCTGATCATCTGATGGACCCATCCTGGAGTAGCCTGAAATCTCCCTACAATAATCAAACCTATGGATTTGTTTGATTAAAATATCATCGATCTTCAATTGGAGCAAAACATTCTTTCCACATTTCGGCTTCACTAACATCGACTCGGTTTTTGCTGCATTGCTTTGGAAGACCCAACTCCCTGGATTTCCTTAGAAAGATTTAAAGGGATTCCTTCAGGCCTGCAGTGTAGTTGCTATTAAAACAGTGTCATCCGCATATAATAATGCCGGATATTTGGTTCTAGACAACTTAAGGCAGTCCTGGCCCCCCTTAATATCTCGTCGATGATCTCATGTATATAGAGAGAAAATAAAAGGTGGGCCAGGGCGCAGCCCTGCCTAACACCCAGAGCCACCTCAAAGAACAATATTTGATCATGCCCCAAATGGTAGCAAACACAGGACATAGGCCCTCATTACGACCCTGGCGGAGTGGGTTTACGCCAGCGGAAATCATGGCGGACCCTTCCACCCTACTACGAGTTCCCGTAGCGCCATGGAGCCTTTTTCCGCCTGCTTTTTCCGGGCGGAGAAATCCATGGCGCTATGGGACCTTGTTGTTAATTACGCCACCGTAATTTACGGTGGCGTAATTAACGCCTTCCCCACTCCCATTATACCCTATGGGGCAGGAATGGGAATGGGGAAGGGTAAAATGGGGATTGGGGATTTACCGCCCCGCCAAGGTCGGAATGGGGCAGTAAATCCGCCAACCCCCATGGCGGTGTTGGCAGCTTTACGCCATGGTCCATGGTGCAAATTGCACCATGGATCTCCGCCAGGGTCGTAATGAGGGCCATAGTGCTTGAGTAGAGTGATGATATTATACTAATCAAATAATCTGGTGCTTAATGATTCACCAGCACATGCCATAGTCGCTCTCGGAGCACAGATTCAAATGCTGTCCTGGGGTCCACAAACAAAATCTGCAAACGTCTTTTCTGTTGGACTGAGCATTTTTGCAGAATGAGAGATAACGCGAGGCACTGATCCACTGTCCCACGCCCCTTTTGGAACCTTGCCTGATTGAAATTAATCACCCTGTTTTGTTCTGACAATACTGTGTTAAACACCCAACACAATATAGGTGCCCAGATGAGAGCCTCGTCCTTGTAAAGGTCAGATGGAATTAAGTCTGGGCCTGCCGCTTTGCATAGTCTTATGTTACTGGGAAGTATTCTGGGAAAAACAGTAGTGTGTACTGTAGAGTACAAGGATACTGGGAATTATTCTTATCTGTATGTTGTACTGTCTAGTCTAACAATACTGGAATGCATTCTTACCTGTGTTGTTTACTGTATAATATAGGGATATTGGGAATTATTACTTGTATGTTGTACTGCGTAGTCAAGTGATACTGGATTGCATTCTTACCTGTGTTGTTCGCTGTACAGTGTAGGGATATTGGGAATTATTACTTGTATGTTGTACTGCGTAGTCAAGTGATACTGGAATGCATTCTTACCTGTGTTGTTTACGGTATAATATAGGGATATTGGGAATTATTACTTATATGTTGTACTGCGTAGTCAAGTGATATTGGAATGCATTCTTACCTGTGTTGTTTATGGTATAATATAGGGATATTGGGAATTATCACTTGTATGTTGTACTGTGTAGTCAAGTGATACTGGAATGCATTCTTACCTGTGTTGTTTATGGTATAATATAGGGATATTGGGAATTATTACTTGTATGTTGTACTGCGTAGTCAAGTGATACTGGAATACCTTCTTACCTGTGTTGTTCACTGTACAGTGTAGGGATATTGGGAATTATTACTTGTATGTTGTACTGCGTAGTCAAGTGATACTGGAATACCTTCTTACCTGTGTTGTTCACTGTACAGTGTAGGGATATTGGGAATTATCACTTGTATGTTGTACTGTGTAGTCAAGTGATACTGGAATGCATTCTTACCTGTGTTGTTTATGGTATAATATAGGGATATTGGGAATTATTACTTGTATGTTGTACTGCGTAGTCAAGCGATACTGGAATGCATTCTTACCTGTGTTGTTTACGGGATAATATAGGGATATTGGGAATTATTACTTGTATGTTGTACTGCGTAGTCAAGTGATACTGGAATGCATTCTTACCTGTGTTGTTTACGGTATAATATAGGGATATTGGGAATTATTACTTGTATGTTGTACTGCGTAGTCAACTGATACTGGAATGCATTCTTACCTGTGTTGTTTACGGTATAATATAGGGATATTGGGAATTATTACTTGTATGTTGTACTGCGTAGTCAAGTGATACTGGAATGCATTCTTACCTGTGTTGTTTACGGTATAATATAGGGATATTGGGAATTATTACTTGTATGTTGTACTGCGTAGTCAAGTGATACTGGAATGCATTCTTAGCTGTGTTGTTTACGGTATAATATAGGGATATTGGGAATTATTACTTGTATGTTGTACTGCGTAGTCAAGTGATACTGGAATACCTTCTTACCTGTGTTGTTCACTGTACAGTGTAGGGATATTGGGAATTATCACTTGTATGTTGTACTGTGTAGTCAAGTGATACTGGAATACCTTCTTACCTGTGTTGTTTACTGTACAGTGTAGGGATATTGGGAATTATTACTTGTATGTTGTACTGCGTAGTCAAGTGATACTGGATTGCATTCTTACCTGTGTTGTTCACTGTACAGTGTAGGGATATTGGGAATTATTAGTTGTATGTTTTACTGCGTAGTCAAGTGATACTGGAATGCATTCTTACCTGTGTTGTTTACTGTATAATATAGGGATATTGGGAATTATTACTTGTATGTTGTACTGCGTAGTCAAGTGATACTGGGACGCATTCTTACCTGTGTTGTTTACTGTATAATATAGGGATATTGGGAATTATTACTTGTATGTTGTACTGCGTAGTCAAGTGATACTGGAACGCATTCTTACCTGTGTTGTTTACTGTATAATATAGGGATATTGGGAATTATTACTTGTATGTTGTACTGCGTAGTCAAGTGATACTGGAATGCATTCTTACCTGTGTTGTTTACGGTATAATATTGGGATATTGGGAATTATTACTTGTATGTTGTACTGCGTAGTCAAGTGATACTGGAATGCATTCTTACCTGTGTTGTTTATGGTGTAACATAGGGATATTGGGAATTATTACTTGTATGTTGTACTGCGTAGTCAAGTGATACTGGAATACCTTCTTACCTGTGTTGTTCACTGTACAGTGTAGGGATATTGGGAATTATTACGTGTATGTTGTACTGCGTAGTCAAGTGATACTGGAATGCATTCTTACCTGTGTTGTTTACGGTATAATATTGGGATATTGGGAATTATTACTTGTATGTTGTACTGCGTAGTCAAGTGATACTGGAATGCATTCTTACCTGTGTTGTTTATGGTGTAACATAGGGATATTGGGAATTATTACTTGTATGTTGTACTGCGTAGTCAAGTGATACTGGAATACCTTCTTACCTGTGTTGTTCACTGTACAGTGTAGGGATATTGGGAATTATTACTTGTATGTTGTACTGCGTAGTCAAGTGATACTGGGACGCATTCTTACCTGTGTTGTTTACTGTATAATATAGGGATATTGGGAATTATTACTTGTATGTTGTACTGCGTAGTCAAGTGATACTGGAATACCTTCTTACCTGTGTTGTTCACTGTACAGTGTAGGGATATTGCGAATTATTACTTGTATGTTGTACTGCGTAGTCAAGTGTTACTGGAATATCTTCTTACCTGTGTTGTTCACTGTACAGTGTAGGGATATTGGGAATTATTACTTGTATGTTGTACTGCGTAGTCAAGTGATACTGGAATACCTTCTTACCTGTGTTGTTCACTGTACAGTGTAGGGATATTGCGAATTATTACTTGTATGTTGTACTGCGTAGTCAAGTGATACTGGAATGCATTCTTACCTGTGTTGTTTACTGTATAATATAGGGATATTGGGAATTATTACTTGTATGTTGTACTGCGTAGTCAAGTGATACTGGAACGCATTCTTACCTGTGTTGTTTACGGTATAATATAGGGATATTGGGAATTATTACTTGTATGTTGTACTGCGTAGTCAAGTGATACTGGAACGCATTCTTACCTGTGTTGTTTACGGTATAATATAGGGATATTGGGAATTATTACTTGTATGTTGTACTGCGTAGTCAAGTGATACTGGAACGCATTCTTACCTGTGTTGTTTACGGTATAATATAGGGATATTGGGAATTATTACTTGTATGTTGTACTGCGTAGTCAAGTGATACTGGAATGCATTCTTACCTGTGTTGTTTACGGTATAACATAGGGATATTGGGAATTATTACTTGTATGTTGTACTGCGTAGTCAAGTGATACTGGAAAGCATTCTTACCTGTGTTGTTTACGGTATAATATAGGGATATTGGGAATTATTACTTGTATGTTGTACTGCGTAGTCAAGTGATACTGGAACGCATTCTTACCTGTGTTGTTTATGGTATAACATAGGGATATTGGGAATTATTACTTGTATGTTGTACTGCGTAGTCAAGTGATACTGGAATACCTTCTTACCTGTGTTGTTCACTGTACAGTGTAGGGATATTGGGAATTATTACTTGTATGTTGTACTGCGTAGTCAAGTGATACTGGAATACCTTCTTACCTGTGTTGTTCACTGTACAGTGTAGGGATATTGGGAATTATTACTTGTATGTTGTACTGCGTAGTCAAGTGATACTGGATTGCATTCTTACCTGTGTTGTTCACTGTACAGTGTAGGGATATTGGGAATTATTACTTGTATGTTGTACTGCGTAGTCAAGTGATACCGGAATGCATTCAATGCATTCTTACCTGTGTTGTTTATGGTATAGTATAATGATATTGTCCTCTCGGTGCAGCTTGACGCATGCTGAAACTTTGCTAGGGCCTTTGCGCTAGTCTGCAGGAGGATTGGTGCAGCGGGGAGGCGAATGGAGCTGCCTGCGCTGCTCAGGCCGATATCTGCTGCCCCTTCAGGGGCCAATGCTACCTGTTCTTGCTTTTTCTCTGCAGGCTGACCGTGACCACGACTCGGAGAACTCATGAGAGCTGGTGAGAACACTGGAGAGCCAAATTGCAGCGCAAATGGAGAGCTGCTCTGTGTTTTGGAGACTTCTGTGTTCCTGCGCTCGCAGAGAGCGGTCAGGGACACTGCAATTGTGGCCGTGCCCTGGGCCCAGTGCATCCACCTGCGCGGAGAGCAGTGAGTGCAACCACACCCTATATTTCTCCCTGCATACACCCAGGAGCTGCAGTTCGTTTTCGAGTCTATGGAGTGAATCAGTATTAATTATTTGTGAAAAGGGGAGGCAGCTTCCTCCACATCTGGCTTACTAGCTGCAAGGTCTTCCTGTTGCCGGGTAGAAGGGCATTGAGGAGGCCTGAGTCTGCTGGTGACGGAAGGAAGGCGTATCTTCACTGTCAGTGAGAAAATCACTATTGAGGTCAACACAAACTGTTTTTGGGGCTGGCAATAGGTATTTGCATCACCTCACTTCTACATCGCTGATACTCTACTGACCGGCCGATTAGACTCTGCCAGGAAGGGCAGTTTGCGCAAAGCCGTGGATTGTTTTAAATAACGCCAAAGTGCGAAGGCAGTAAGTGAAGGCGGCAAGTGATACTATCACTAAATCCAACCTCCACACCTATGGTCTACACAGCGCAGTGCAGCGTAAGGGGAACCGTCCCAGAAATCTGGCTGCGGGTAAGCAGGTGTTTGGTGGCCCCCTTTCCCTCAGAGAGACAAAAAGATCCCACGGGGTAGCAGGGCACAACACAACCAAAAATCACCATTTTCATCTGAGGAGCACGTACTGAGACTAGTGAAGTCCTACCACAGATGCCAGCCACGACTGATCAAGTGGTAGTGGATACACTGAATCACGTTACTTCAGTGATAGATCATTCACCCACTTTTTCAAATATGGACAACAATGGGTCCTTAATGAATCAATGTCTGAACATCCGCCGCATATATGTGGGCCATGAAAAACTAAACTATAGCAATGTAATTGGTCGGCACTTTCTAATACTCTGGTCTTCCGAATTTTCTTCGACTGATGAGGACTCGGAAGTTGAAGCTCCCTCTGTTGACTTCGAAAACCGATGGAATTCAACTACAGCGAAAGATGTGACTGTGGTAAAAACTAGTAAACTTAACAACCTGGAGTGTAAAATGGAGGCCTTATTCCATCTTTGTGCCAGAATAGGTGAAGATCAAAGGGTTGTTAGATCTCTCTTGGGAAAGGTCCTTGAGCACTACAAGCATTCCAGGGGGTGGGAAATAAAACCAAAAGGTATTAGCGGAAATTGCCAAAAGTTTATCACCCAGTGAATACAGTCAAATCTCATCACATGAATTCAAAAACCAGAACTTCAATGGACGTAGTCATGTCCTTTGCATCAGGGGAGGTGGGTACCTCCAGTTCAATACCGGGAAAATTGGTTTTCCAAGTCCAAGGTCATCGAATATCATGGACCAGGTTAATGTGCAGGTAGACTTTGTTAGAGTATCTTCTGACTCTGAGGAACATGTGTTTTCGGCCTTGTGCACTGAATAGTCAATGATGAACACACCATCCTCTCCAGAGTTTATCCATCAGATAGAAATTTAGGCGATGTTGGGGAAAAATAAACCTAGTGTCTTGGAGCAAAAAAAGGCCAGTGACAGAGGGCTTGACATCAATTGCACCTAAATCAATGAAATCAATCTCAAATCCCCTGGGTTCTGCTCCTTCTGCAGCAAAATGGGAATTACCAGGCCATTCCGACCTTTGCGGGCCCGGTAATTCCCATTCGCGGGACCCGGACATAGGGCTCAATGGGAATGGGGAGGATGCTAACAAAGGACCCGTTAATGACGGGTGCATTGTTAGCATCCTGTGTTGCTAGCAGGTGCCTCTCTGCATGTCTGGTCTGGCCAGGCGTACAGAGCGGGACCCGCTGCAGAACTCGTAATGTGGCGGCTCGGTATGAACGGTGCCGGTCCCTTACCGGCACCGTTCATACCATGGCCGCCACAGTTGGAATGAGGCCCATAGTGTCTTTACAGCTGCCTCATTACTCGAGTATGTCAAACTGGGTGGCTGTTTATTTTATTCATCAATTGCAATCGAACGGATCTGTAATTTGCTCATGCTTTTGCGGATCTGAGCTTCGAGCTATCTTTTTTCTGCCTATTGGCCTTGAGTCAACAATTATGGGGGCTATGGACGCTCATGCTCGACAAACGTCAGAGTATGCGACTTCTGGCTATAGAGCAACGGCTACAAGGGTTGAGGGTTGCTGGTCAATGTGCATCCCAGACGCTGCATTCTTGTCTCGCCGTTCACCGCCCTACTAAAGATTGTGTTTGGAACACTAAAGGCTTCAACACTTTTGTTAATAATCAGAGAGGCTTAGCTTGTTTGACAGGGGCTAAGGTTTTTACTTTTCAGGAAACCTGGATGACTTTCTCATCTGATTTAAATTGGTATAATATGGACCACCACCTGGCCACTCCAGTTCCAAAGGGTCACACAAAAAGGGGTCTTTGGATTGGTGCAAATGTTTGTTATGACTTAATAGAGTTTTGATGGGCCGATGCACAAAGATATTTTGGCCGTAACGTTGTCCAAATCCCCATAAGGCCAGAGCCACTTTTGCTGGTAACTATGTACGACCCCCCGGGAGGTGAGAAGACGCTCATGTGTGCAGTCTTTTTTTTAAACATGTCTTTATTTACCAGTTCACATCACCTCATCAGATCACCTTGGTACAAAGAGAAAAGTATATATTCATCGCCCCAGCCGTCATTGTACACTTTACAAATGAGCATGTAGGATGCAATTATTAACCCACTTTGGTCTAGGTACTTCCACGCTGGAGCTCCCTGGGGGCCGGATAGTCTTGTTTTCCCTCCCCTGTGTGATCCCCCTCATTTCAGAGCATTATCTTGTGTCAACAGCTAGGCCGTGAGGGGCCCCCAATGTTCTTTGGTTTGTTCTGGGTCCCACAGAGGGCAGCATAGTCCCTGTCGGTATTGCTCATCCAGATTAAATCTCTCAGCCATCTGGACGTTCCTGGCGGAGATGCATTAGTCCGCTTCATCAGTATACACTGTCTAGCTAGTATCATACAGGTCACCTGTAGTTTACGGTTACACTTCGGCACCCCCGGAGACCATCCAAACATTCCACACACTAGTGTACACGGGATTGTGTGCCACAACATTTCTGACATTATCTGCATTACATTCCTCCAAAAGGGGCTTCAATTTATACACACCCATAACATGGGAGTGATGTCTGCAGGCTCTGTGGAACATCTCGGGCACCTGGCTGACTTGGAGGTATCGTATTTCTGGACCTGTGCTGGGGTGATAGAAGCTCTATGAAGTGTTTTGAGTTGTAATAATTGCAACCTGGAGCTGAGGGCTCCCGTGTTGGTAACTCTGCACAACACCTTCCGTTGTTTGGTACTAAATGACTCCCCGGTGTCCTCCTCCCACCTACTTTTGCATTCATGGGTTTCGCGATGTGTGTCTGCCTGGATAATTTTGTATATAGATGATATAACCCCTCTAGAGCCAAGGGAATTCTTGATATAGTGTAGGAGTGGCGTGGTTTCTGGCATGGCGGGGAAGGCTGGGTACCACTCCCTAAACGCTGCTTTCATCCTGAGATAGTGGAGTCTACACTGGATATCTCTCCCCATCCTATCAATAAATAGCTCGGGTATAAATCCTCCATCTGCTCAATCCCTGCCCTTCCCCAATCCCATGCCAGGGACATGTCGCAAATTGGCACTAGGACTTCTATATGCCATAATGAGCGGGAGCCTTAAACATTTGTCTACATTTTTCGTTAGGATCTGCAAGTATTCCATGTGATTGTCTCTGAGTAGAGATTGTACCTCTCTTCTGACCTTGATTCCCAGATATGTGATGACCGACTGTTCCCACCCAAACCCTTCGGTGTTAGGCGGGCGTGTTTTACTTGGCATTGAGAGGGAACAGCGTGGACTTGGAACGATTCAATCGGAGTCCCGAGGCTACTCTGAAATCCGCTATTTCTTGAGTCAAGGGGCCAGGCTGAACTCTGGGTTTTGAGGTACATAATGGCATTGTCAGAGTACAATGAGATGAGTTTGTTTGCCCCCCCCCATAAGCAGGACCCTGTGCCTGTGGTACTTCCGCAGTCTGCATGCTAGTACCTCAATTGCTATAGCAAATGTTAGGGTGGAGAGGTGGCACCCTTGCCTGGTTCCCCTCCCCAGTCTAAACAGGTCTGACTGTGAGCTCCCGATGCTAATCCTGGTGCCCAAGCCTGCGTATAGTAGTCTTACCACCCTTAGGAAGTACACTGGGATCCCCACCTGGGACAAGACCTCAAACAGGTAGTCCCATTCAACCAAATTAAATGCTTTTTCCATGTCCATCAGCGCCACGATCACCTGCCTGGAGGGGTCTATCTGGGCTAGAATTGCAAAGAGCCTCCTCAGGTTCAGTGAGGTAGACCTCCCCGGAATGGACCCCGCTTGGTCTCTGTGAACTACCTGCGTGATGTACGGAAGCAGGCGGTCTGCCAGTATTTTGGCGAAGATTTTTGTATCTAAGTTAAGGAGTGATATCGGACGATATGATGAGCAGTCCAGCGGGTGCTTGCCCGGTTTAAGGATTAAGGTTACCACAGCTTCCCTCATAGTAGATGGAAGTTGTCCCGATGCCATGCCCTCCTCCCAGGCACCCAACAAATGACATGCCACTTCTGGGCCCCACTCTTTATAAAATTCTGCCGTTATACCATCGGTTCTGGGCCCTTTGGATAATGGGAGATCTCGCACTGCCCTCAGTATATTCTCTAACATGAGGGGGGCCGCCAGGGCCTCCGCCGCCTCTTCACTGTGTCTGGGGAGAGCCGCTGCATCAATATATTCCGTGAGAGCCGTTGCTGGGAGAGTGCCTCACGTTGAGTACAGGGATTCATGGTATCCGCGGAAGACCTCCACGGTCTCACTGGGTTTCACAACTACCCCCACCCCTGTCGACCTCACTGCAGAGATTTCTCTGCGACCCCTCTCACGCCTTACCAGTGTCGCTAAGTGTTTACGGGCCTTCCCTCCTCCCCATATCTCTGCGCCATTGCTGGTTGAGCAAAGTACTTCACCTCCTGTTTAGCTAGTTCATGAAACCAATTTATACCCTCCTTCAGTTTAGCGAGCATGCTCAGCGTGTTCAATCTCCCTGCCTCCACCTCCCAATGTTTAATATCGAGTTCTGTTTAGGTTAGCTTCCTGTGAATCGGCTTGAGTACCCCCAACTCTGTAGACATGCATACTCCCCTTAACACCACTTTGAAGGCCTCCCACAGTGTTCCCCTCCTGGTTTCTGTACCTAGGTTCTCCTGAAAGAAATGTTTGATTAAACTGTGTATTTCGCTTTTAAAGGCTATGTCTAGCAGCGCTGCAGGTTTAAACCTCCAGCGTGAGCGGGGAGGTGTTTCCTCTAGACGCAAGGACCTTGAAACTGGTGTGTGGTCTGAGAGCAGCCTTGGTAGTAGTGCGCAGTCCCCCGTGCAGTGAACCAGGTACAGGCATAACAAAATGTAGTCCAATCTGGATGAGGTGTTGTGAGCCGTTGAGTGGTGTGTAAAGCCATCCACCCGTGGGTGTAGCTGCCTCCAGACGTCCTGCAATTCAAGTGATTCCATGGTGTTCAGCACTGCCTGCGCCACCTTTGATCGCCTTCTCTCCCCTCCTGTTCTATCCATCCGAGGGTCCAGTACCACATTTAAGTCTCCCGCCCACAACAGGTTGGTATGCATGAATTTAAGGCAGAGCCCAAG
This sequence comes from Ambystoma mexicanum, assembly GCF_040938575.1. Taxonomy (NCBI): domain Eukaryota; kingdom Metazoa; phylum Chordata; class Amphibia; order Caudata; family Ambystomatidae; genus Ambystoma; species Ambystoma mexicanum. The sequence goes on along the minus strand of NC_090926.1, from coordinate 1,150,332,151 downwards.
GAACGTGATAAAGAATTCGGGGTCATCTACATTTGGCCCATATATATTAAGTCAGTGACATGTTCCCTATCGCACCGGACACAATTATATAAAACCCTCCTGGGTCTATCACAGTGTCACTCACCTGAAATCCCAGTGACCTGTGGACCAGCGTCAAAACCCCTGCCGAGTAGGCTGAGTATGTCGTGTAGAACTTACTGGTTCCCCAGCTCCTGGCCACTCCTTCATTCCATTTGCCTTTAAGATGGGTCGCCTGAAGCATGACTATCCTCACCCCCATGTCTCTCACAGTATTGAATCACTTTCCACGCTTTTTGTGAGTCATTCAGTCCCCTCACATTCCAACTGATTGCCTCATATGCCATTATTGGGTGCAGGCTGAATAGAAAGGCTAAGCTGCTCCATTTGCCTATACCTTCTGCTGATGAGCTTGTGATCCAACTGAGACGACGTGAACCATTTTGCATTAACCCAAATCTGCCATAGTGGCAGCGAATTCCCTCAACTCCCATCCTACCCCAAACAATGCCCTAGACGCCCCCTCTCACCCACACTGCCCTACCCCAACTAGCATTGGCCCCTTGCCCTCCCTGAAATCGCCCCAACAATAATATCTGCATGAGCAACAGCCCGGGGGCGCCAGACACCGTCGCCCAAGTGGCCCCTTGTTCTCCCGATATCGAGAGGAGGATGGGCTACTCATTCCTTTTACTGATATGCTGCTGGGCTGAATCATTACATGACTGTTGCTATTGTTTTTATGCCCATTGGACCAATGGCAATCTAGCAAGCTAAATCGAGCCGTTGCTGTCTTTGGCTGTTGAAGTATTGCCTCTTTTCAACAGTCTTCCAGTGGTCAAATCTCCGTCCGCACCGGGACAACTGTGTTGTAGGTCATTTTGAGAGTGATTCTATGAACTTGTGCACGGCTTCTGGATTTGTGAAGAAGTGTGCCCTTCCGTTGTACTGTACCCGTAGCTTGGAGGGGTATTGCATGGAGTATTGGAGTGCCCAGTCGCAGAGCGCCCTCTTGGCCACAGTGAACTACATACGGGCCTTCTAGATGGCGGGAGTGAAGTCCGGGTAGAAGGAAACTCTGCACTTTTCAAAGGTGAGGTCACCGAGCTCTTGCGCTCTCCTCAGGATAGCATCCCGTTCTCGGTAATTAATTAGCTTAGCATTCACCGGTCTTGTTTTTTGGCCTGGTCTCAGGGCCAGTTGTGAGATTCTGTGGGCCCTTGAAACTAAAAACTGAGATGACAAAGTAGGCCCATGCAGCACCTCCGTAATAAAGGTTTCCATAACGACCTCCATGATCTGCTGCAGGACCATCTCGTGGATAACCACCACCCTGATGTTGTTCCTGCGTGACCTTGCCTAAAGGTCCTCATTCTTGTCCTTTATTGCCTTTACCTCTCTCCGCAGTTCTTGGACCGCCTGTACTGTATCATTGCTGCTATCTTATAGTGTGCTGACCCTGGTTTCCACCTCATAGGTTCTACTACTCTCTTTATAAGTTCATTCTTGCATCCTGTCTACTTTGTATGTCAGGCCATCCAGCTTTGTGTTGATGGTGGCAAAGCCATTCCGCATTTCTGCAATGATTAAGCTCAGCTCCGACATGGGAGCATACATACTCGTGCCTGACGTTGACCTCCTGATGCTGGGGAGGTCACCATGGCTGGGGGCTGCGAGGGGGCAGTCTGCGTATATGGCAGGTGGATATGCCTCTTATTGCCCAGCGCCAGGCAAGTACTGTGTAGCAGCAAAATCGCAGATGCCTGTCGTCTCACATCCTGCAGCACAGTGTGGTTGTATGCTGCAGCACAGTGTGGTTGTTGCCTTAATTCAAGAGGGTGGGGACCCCTTCTGATCAGTCTTCGTTTCCGTCCCCACTATATGTGGGTGCTGAGGGGCCAGCGTCCCTGTTATCCCCCCCTGTATTGTCTTCTATGGTCTTTGCTGTTGGGCCTGTTGGGGCGTGGGGAATTAATTCCTTTCAGCCACCATGGTAACGCGCTCCGCCACATGCACTTGCTATGGAGTTCCCCTATGCCAGTGCCTCTGAGTTGGCAGGAGAGGTGCTGTGCGGGTTCCAGGCTTCACTGTGCTGGCTGCGGTTTCTGTGGAATGAGGAAGGTACTGGCCGCCACCTTTGTGGCTGTTTCCACGATGCATGCACCTTCTGTTGTCTTGTGGTGCCTCTTGTAGCAGTACCTGTAGCTGTCTTGCTGTATGATATGGATGTAGCCGGGTTGTGGCACTCCCAGTGAGTGCCTTAGCTTGTCTTCTCAGCGGAGGAGGGTTTCAGGCGTCCCCAGCCTCACCCCCGTGCAGGGCTTCCTTCCTCCTTGTTGTTTATCCAGTGGCTACATGCACCAGCTCCGCCAGGGCAGCCGCTTATGTGCTTGTCCCCCCTCAGAGGTCCGCCCCCCTTATCCAGTGAGTCCCCCCTCCACAGGGTGCCGTGGGTTGCTCTCGCCAGTGTTTTACTGTGAGGTGATAAGGCCCTTTGCCACACCGGGGCTAGCCGGGATATGTCTCTGGGTCCTGGGCACTCTACTCTAAGTCCCTCTGCTGCAGCGGTTATTGGCGGATGGCTGACACTCTCTCGTCGGGGTCGCTGGGACCTGCGCCCATTACCCGGCCGGTGCAAATGCAACTTACTTGTGTGGCCCCCCGGTCGGCTGCTGGGGGCCGCTCTCAGGGTCTAGCCTTCGGTCTTGGGTCGGGAGTTCGCCTGCACTCCATATCAGCAACCGACGCTGCCGTTTTGCTGCCACCTCCTACCGGGGGCCTGGAGTGGCTCACTTCACCTCACTCCCACCTCCTCCGACCCCCAGAGGGGTCACCTTCTCTGCTCCTCCTTTCCAACTACCAACGCCGCCCTACCGTGCAGGGACTACTACTCGAGACACTTCCCGGGTCACTCCGCTCAGGGGCCACGGCAAGTCTCAACAATATGCAGATTTGGTGCCGGTAATGGCGGTCTGTCTGTGTTGCCCTTCTCAGACGCGCATAGGCACTCGGACACTGTCAACTCCAAGCAGCGCTCTCGGCCTCCCGACACCCTCCACACACCCGCTCGTCGGGCAGGTTCTGGGGCTTTGGTTCTTCCCAAACTCAGCACTCTGCTTCTCCAGCCTCTCCCATGGGCAATGCTAGTTTCACTGCATGAATTTGGACGATGGGCACAGATTAGTCCTCCCCTCGAATTGGGCTGCACAGGAGCTCAGAAGAAGGTGACCATCTTGGCGTCTGGCTCTCTAGCGCCCCCCCGCTCATGTGTGCATTTGTTGAAACTTTGAGAATATTGTATAGAAGTCATCCTCGCTGGAGTGTAATACTCACTGGGTATTTGAATGTAGATTGTATGAAAGCATTCGTGGTGCAAGAAGGGGAAGTCGTGCTCTGGAAGCCCAGTCAAGAGACTTGGCTTGGCGTTCTGCACTTTTGGAATTTGACCTGGAAATGGTTGTTGTTGGTTCTGGGGTTCCAGTGGTGACCTAGTCAAATGGAACATATAAAAGTTGTATTGACATTATTTTTGCCAACTTTTTAATTCGTAAATTCTCTCCAATTTGGTTAGTGGGTGCAATTGACCTTAGTGATCATGCAGTACTTAGCATCGGATGTCAAGCATCAGTCATGAAACACAGCACATTCCTGAGTGGAAATCCTATGGTTAATTCTAAGAGTAACACACTTGTCTGGTCTACCATTAACATCAGCTATATCAATTCTACACTCCGATCATATATGAAGACTCCAGTAGACCTCCTTAGTTGTTATGACTGGGACCTGAAATGCCTGCTCGACAGATATGATGTACACGCTATGAAACTTGTCAATAGGTATAAACAATTAAGGGGGCCTGGATATCTTATTGGCGTGGCAATAGCTAAAAGGAAGAAACTATTGAAATCTACTCTTTGTGATATAGTAAAAAAATGACTTAATTCCCATTAGCGAAAACAAAATACCTCAAAGGGACAGCTGGAGCCACTATAAAAATTGGTTGCGCGCATAGAAGTACAATGAAAATGCTTGCAACTGGAGAACCATCAATCAACTACTTAAGACTCATGACACCAAAGAATGTTGGTTCCTATTAAGAAAACTTAGCACTGCCAACACTGACCGTTCGGTGTATTGCATCTCTGAAAAGACTTGGGCCATGCATATTTCCAAAATGTGTTACTCGCCCTCTGAGCCTAAACACCCTGTGGTAAAAACAAACAAGATTGGCACAAAAGTCTTGTATCATGTTAAAGAGGCAGACATTGTCCCATTAATAGGGAAGTTAAAATCATCGAGGGCCTTGGGTCCAAATGGCCTATGTAACGCTGTCCCTAAAAATAATCCCTGCTATTGGGCTAGCTTATTATGGGCCCTGTTTCTATGTCTATGTGAGAATGGCGTATATCCTTCAACGTGGCTATACTCAATATTGATTACTGCTTATAAGAAAGGCCCCCGAACAGACCCCTGTAATTACCAGTCACTGGCCATGTTGGACAGTAGTTCAATGCTATTCTCTAAAATCTTGTTGGAGCTTCTCTCCACGTCGTCTCAAGCAAAGTCCATATTAAACTGTACACAGAAGGGGTTTAGGAAAGGGCTCGGCACAAGTCATGCTTTATAGGTATTCCTCACGCTCATTTCAGACGCCCTACATGATCCAGGCACAAATGTTTATTTGTGCTGTGTGGACTATAGCTCTGCGTTTGATACAGTAGATAGGGGCAGATTGTGGGAAAAATTATCTGCATGGGGCATTGATTCTTCGCTGCTATATTTCATCAGGCTGTTAGATGAGGATACTACTGTGAGGGTGAGGCTGACAAAGGACGGCAAGCTTACAAGATCCATTTCTACATCTGTTAGCCTCAAGCAGCATTGTGTTCTCGCCCCCATCACTATACAATCTATATGTGGATGACTTTGTTTGAGCCCTAGAGGCTGTATGTAGTTTTCCACTTAGTTATGGGGGTGAGAAGTTACGGTGTTTGACTTACATGGATGATACTGTTATATTTGTCTGCAGCTCACTGAACACGCTGGCGGAATACGCTGATCTCAACGCACTCCGTGTTAATACAGGCAAAACTAAAATCATGACCATTGGCAAGGGTGCCTATCGGGGAAGAGGTTTACTTGGCAACTGGGAGGTTGTAGCTTGGAACAAGTTGAGACCTATAATTATCTTGGTATGCACATCTCACACAATTTGAATGGTTCCAGACATGAAGGAGTGGTTTCCTGCATGGCATGGACAAAATGGCTAACTCAAAAAAATGTAATAGACAGACAAGGAGGGTGATCGATACAGGCAACGTTTTCTGCTTACAGGCAATCTATAGTTCCTGATATCCTGTATGGTTTGGAAACATTACCACAGGGATCTGTAACGTAGCTTATGAAATTGGAGGCCAAGCTTATTAAATCATTGCTTGGCCTTCTTAACTCTGCAGCAATTGAAGCCATGCCTTTGGGACTGCCTTCTGTGCACGTACTTTGGGTAATGTTTGTCTGTAAATTGAGGGGTACCATCTGTTTATGCGCAATTGGCAGACTCTTACCTCGAGCTAACAATCACTCACGTTATTGTGGGACCAGCATTTGGTTTTCTGAAATTCAAAAACTTATTCTAAACAATTGCAGGAATATAGGCCTGAAACCCTTGCCCGGTTCATTGGGAGAAGTTCATGCTATAGACTTTTCAGAAAATCTAGGGACTATGACCGTTGTCAGCCAATTTATTATCTTGCAAGTAAGAGCAAATACATTCTTTTTTCCACCCAGGGATTGAATTTAAGCACTGCTTGTGACTATCTGGCCAATACTTACTCCCCTCAATTGGTTCACTTTATTCTGTCCCTACGTTTAGCTAGGCTGCCTGATTATGAGAATATTGGCGCCTGGTCTGGCTTGGCAAAACATGGGAATTTATGTCATCTCTGCACGGTAGCTGTGGAACCAGCACTGCATCTGCTTACGCAATGAAACAGGCCCCATTTCCTGTATCAAAAGGGATATCCAGAATGTAGGGAATATACATCTGACCAGTTCTGGAGTGCCGTCATTTATGCAAGATCCATGGTAACAACTGCCTCTGCATATCACATTTGGCAAAAAGTGGACAAAACTGGCTGCCCTGTGAGTCCCTCCTTTGCTGCAAAGCCTAAACAATTCTACTTTGCAAGATATAAGGCATAGCCTCTGGAATAAAGGCCCTTAGGCAAATTTGCGTGTGTCCCTATGCGTAAATAGTTTTTTTGTTTTATTAAGTTGATGGTTGTCATTCCTTAACTGTTTTAATTGGTGATGAGTTTAAATGTTTTTTACGTGTCTTATCTAATTTTTGATGAAATGTTGATGAACTATAATGGTAACGTTTCTTATCTGATGTGATGAGTTCAGTGTAAAAGTCTTTTGACCGGAGACACTTAATAGAAAATAAAGAAGTAACAAAATAAATAAGGATATTGGGAATAATTCTTACCTGTATGTTGTACTGTGCAGTCTAATGATACTGGAATATATTCTTACCTGCATGTTGCACTGTGTATTCTAATGATACTGGAATATATTTGTACCTGTATGTTGTATTGTGTAGTCTAATGATAGTGGGATATAGTCTTAACTGCATGTTGTACTGTTTAGTCTAATGATACTAGGATGTTTTCTTACCTGTATGTTGCACTGTGTATTCTAATGATACTGGAATATATTCGTACCTGTATATTGTACTGTGTAGTCTAATGATAATGGGATCTATTCTTACCTGTATGTTGTACTGTGTAGTCTAATGATAATGAAATGCATTCTTACCCGGGTTGTGCACTGTAGAGTATAAGGATACTGGGAATTATTCGTACCTGTATGTTGTACTGAGTAGTCTAATGATACTTGAATGCATTCTTACCTATGCTGTTACTGTCTAGTAGAAGGATACTGGGAATCAGTCTTACATGTATGTTGTACTGTGTAGTCTAATGATACTGGGTTGTTTTCTTACCTGTATGTTGTACTGTGTAGTCTAGTGATACAGGGATGTATTCCTACCAGTATATTGTATTGTGCAGTCTAATGATACTGGGATGTATTCTTACCTGTGTTGTTTACTTTATAGTATAAGGATATTGTAAATTATTCTCACCGGTATGTTGTACTGTCTAGTCTAATGATACTGGAATGCATACTTACCCATGGTGTTTACTGTATAGTGTAAGGATATTGAAAATAATTCTGTGTAGTCTAATGATACTGGGATGTATTTGTACCTGTATGTTGTACTGTGTAGTTTAATGATACTGGGATGTATTTTTACCAGTATGTTAAACTGTGCAGTCTAATGATACTGGGATGTATTTGTACCTGTATGTTGTACTGTGTACTTTAATGATGCTAGGATGTATTTGTACCTGTATGTTGTACTGTGTAGTTTAATGATACTGGGATGTATGTTTACCAGTATGTTAAACTGTGCAGTCTAATGATACTGGGATGTATTTGTACGTACTGTGTAGTTTAATGATACTGGGATGTATTTGTACCTGTATGTTGTGCTGTGTAGACTAATGATACTGGAATGCATTCTTACCTGTGTTGTTTACTGTATAGCATACAGATGTTGGGAATTATTCCTACCTGTATGTTGTACTGTGTAGTCTAATGATGCTGGAATGTATTTTTACCTGTGTATTGCACTGTGCAGTCTAATGATACTGGGATGTATGTTTACCTATGTGTTGCACTGTGTAGTCTAATAATACTGCGATGTATTCTTACCTGTATGTTGTACGGTGTAGTCTAATGATGCTGGAATGTATTTTTACCTGTGTGTTGTACTATGTAGAATATTGATACTGGAATGTATTCTTACCTGTGTATTGTACTGTGCAGTCTAATGATACTGGGATGTATGTTTACCTATGTGTTGTACTGTGTAGTCTAATGATACTGAGATGTATTCTTACCTGTATGTTGTACTATGTAGTCTAATGATGCTGGACTGTATTTTTACCTGTGTGTTGTACTGTGTAGAATAATGATACTGGAATGTATTCTTAACTGTGTACTGTACTGTGCAGTTTAATGATACTGGGATGTATGTTTACCTATGTGTTATACTGTGTAGTCTAATGATACTGGGATGTATTCTTACTTGTATGTTGTACTGTGTAGTCTAATAATGCTGGAATGTATTTTTACCTGTATCTTGTACTGTGTAGTCTAATGATACTGGAATGTATGTTTACCTGTATGATGTACTGTGCAGTCTAATGAAACTGGAATGCATTCTTATCTGTGTTGTTTACTGTGTATCAGAAGTTACACAAAGGACAGCAATTGCTATGGTTCAAACCAACACTGACTCAAGGTTTCTGAGTAAAAGAATATACATTTATTTACACCATCAGTTGTAAAACAATTCACTATTATAAAGCAGCAGAAAATCACAATCTTAATATACTACACAACACCCAATCAATTCTGGACAAGTTAAGCTCAAAATGAAGTAAGCGCAAAATGGCACTCCAGCAATTTAAAAAAGGGAGGAGGGAAAGACAAGGGTATTCAAAATCAAGCAGCACCAACAAGTAAGTAGGCAGGGCAATCTAGAAAAGGCTGCCATTCTGTAACCTCTGTTTTGCACAGGTAAAAAGTCACCAGTTAGAATTTCATGCTGGCCCCAAGGGGTCAAGCCTGGTGAAAGTGAAAACAGTGAGGCAAACTTGTTTAACAGAAACGTGCCCTCATCCTGTTGTTCAGATGCCAGATTAGAAGAGAGATTAACTCCTTATATCTTCTCATCTAAAGGTTGGCCCTGAGTAGGTCAAGTAGAGGTTCAGTCTCCTCCTCCTCTTGAGCTGAAGCTAGAAGCAAAACTCCCACTTCTGGCCTCGAGACATATGCCTTTAAACAGTTGGTATGAAAGACTCTGGGAGCTTCCTTAGGTCTGCCTAAATCCACCAGATAGTTCACCTCTCCAAGTTTGCCCACAACCTTGAAAAGTCCTATACATTTGTCCCGCAAGGCCCTCTGCCTTGTTGGCACCATATCTAGTACAAGCTGGTCTTGAGTAAACTCAACCATGTTGGCATTCTGGTCATGTCAATGTTTGACTAGAGCCTGACCTGCTTTCAAATTATCACTTGCTTCTGCCATCATGTGTGACATTCTCCCCGGAGACCTATCACATAGTCAGTCACTCTGACTGGCTTGGGGGAAGGAGCACTCTCCAACACCTCCTTAATCATGGCCAATGGACCTCTTACTGGATGGCCATAGAGTAGTTCAAAGGGACTGTAGCCAACTCCCTCCTGAGGGACTTCTCTATAAGCAAAGAGAAGGCATGGCAGTAGAAGGTCCCACTTTCTTTTAAGGTGTTCCTCTAAAGCACCTATCATGCTCTTCATAGTATGATTAAACCTCTCTACCAGTCCATTTGTCTGTGGATGGTAGGCTGTTGAGGACTTGCAAGTGACACCACAGTTTTTCCACATGGCTTGCATGTAGTGGGACATACAATTGGATCCCCTTTCGGATATCACTTCCTTAGGAAACCCTACTCTAGTAAAAATACCAAGTAGAGCCTTAGCCTAGCCTGAGCCGTACCAATCCTCATAGGTATGGCTTCAGTATACCTAGTAGCATGCTCTACTACAACCAGGATAAACCTGTTTCCTGAAGACGTGAGAGGGTCAAGTGGACCAACAATGTTGATGCCTACCCTCTCAAAAGAAACTCCCACCACTGGGAGAGGCACCAAGGGTGCCACATTCTTGGCTCTACTCTTGCCAGAGGTTTGGCAAGTGTGACAGCTCCTACAGAATGTGTCAACTTCTGAACCCATTTTAGGCCAGTAGAAGTATAAAGAGAGCCTTTCCTTGGTCTTTTTGAAACTCAGATGACCAGCCAAAGGTATCTCATGGGCAAAATGTTAGAACTGGAGTCTATTTTCTAGGGGCACTATAAGTATTTTGCAGTCCCCAGGGGTAGACTCAGTCGGTTCACTGTAGAAGAGGCCATCCTCCCAGTGCAACCTATGCTTCCCAGCTTCTTGCCCATCAAGCTGAGAAGCTGCATGTTGTCGAAGACCTTCAAGAATGGGAAACTCTCTTTGTCCTTTGCTGAAGTCTGCCCTGTTGCATCCACCTTCTGCCAGTAAAGACTGCAGCTCAGGATGGTCAACAGGATCCAGATCTCCAACTAGAGTTATGTCTTCTTCCAGCTCTGACTCTTCAGAATCTGGCTCAACCACACAGGGTTGTACCTCACACTCGGCCTCAGCAGGTGGAGGAGTCAGAGCTGTGACTTTGGACAATCTTGGGGATGTCCTTGTTGGTAGCACAGGGGTGTTAGCTGCCTTCTTCTTTGAGGTCTTGGGTTTCCCCTTTGCCTCTTTCATTCCAGAAATAGCAGTGAGCAATTCCTGTTGACTGGTGGTGATAGTTTCCTCTATCAATTCCACTGGAGAATCTTTCAAAGTCCTCTCCCTTGCAGGCCTAGTGAGCTCCTGTTTACTTTTACTGGGAGGCCTGGGGGTTACTGGACGCAACTCCAAGAGTTTTTAGGTCATTACTCAACTGGACTTTCCCAGGCACTTCACTCTGCACACTAACAGGTATCTTGACAGTCATGTCATTGCACTGGATGAGAGCTGGTAACTGGGGAAGCATTTGCACAGGTCCTCCAGCTAACTTGGTTAGGTGTTTGGGTGCCTTAGCAACATTCTCCATCTTGGAAAATGATTCATCAACCACAGTTATGCTGGCTCCAGTGTCTCCGATGACAGGGCTCTCCTGGCCATTCACAAGAGCACTATATTTATAATACTCTTTAGTATTATCTGGGATGGAATTATTGACATCTAAATTCTGTTGTTCCCACAAACCCACTGACACTAAAGAACCACTAGCTGAGACTCTTGTGGGTTACTCAGCCAGTAGGTGAAAGTTTCCACTTATCATGGGTACTACTTCCTCTGGGGAGAATGCTAAGGAGACAGTGTGGACACCTGAAGGTTTACCCTTACATCTGGGATCCCCTTTCACATGATCAATTGACCCACAAACATAACATTTCCCAAATGTTTTGATAAATGGGGGTTTGTTCTGACCCCCATCTGGTTTGGGTCCATATGGTGTACTAGCCTGATTCGGTTTCCCTTGTAGTTTACCCTTATTGTTTTGTTTGGGGGCCTTTTTTGGATTGGAGGTATTAGAATTCTTCTTGTTATCTTTCTTTGGCTGCTTTCCCTCCTCCTTCTTCTGAGTTGCCCCAGAATCCTTGTGAGTAGCCCTGCTGGCAACCCACAAGTCAGCAGCCTTAGCTAACTTCTATCTCCTTAGAATCAGCTAAATGCTGTCTGAGCTCAGGAGAGCAGGCATCATATATTGACTCCAACATAACAAGATTTCTCATACCTTCATAAGTGTTTAATATGTAACCCTTAACCCAACCATCTATGTTGTTCAAACATTCACATACCCAGGTAGCCCAAGGGGTACCATCATGTTTTTTTTAGGGTCCTAAACCTCTTAACGCACTGGGAAGGGGTCTTCCCAAATCTAGCAATTAAAGCTAGCTTCACACACTCATAAACCATCCTATCCACCTCCCCAACTCCATCACAACATCAGATGCAACAGTGGGTAGCCTAGAGAAGAGCCAAGGAAGCAGCGGATTCCCTGTAATGTCTTGAATCCCATGGCTATATTCAAACATTGCCAACCAATCCAAAATATGAAGCTTAACCTCACACATACCAACAATTTCTTTAGGCATACAGGGTCTCTTAGGACTGGAAGACCTAGAAGACTCTGGGAGAGAAGCATTTTCAATAGACAATTTCTTCATTTCTAGTCCATTTCTCTGAGCTTAAGTTCTTGATGCTTTTGTTCAGTTTGGGCATTAATACGTTTGAATTCCAATTCAAGCCTTATCTTTTCTAGAGCAATGAATTCAGGACTCAGTGTAGGACGTGATGGGTCCCAGTGGACAAAGGTTGAGGTTGCTGAGCAGGTAGAGGAGCAGTAAGGACTACATTGTGAGACACATCTGCCTCATCTAACTCATCCATAATAACTGACACATTATCAACCTCATCATTTTCCACATTTGCTGGAGGGTTTGGTATTTCAAGCCCACTCTCCAGACTTTGTTTCTCTAACAACCTTTTAATTGATTCTGATATCTAAGGAGGGTCTCCTGACTGCAGCTTTCCATATCAGACATGATTAAAATTTGCTTTTTAGTGATGTTTAGCCTTGTGGTTAGTTGAGCACTCTAAGTGTAATCACTATACTTTATCCTCACCACTGTACACCAGTGTTAGGCAGAATCATATGCAGTACCCTTTGGGAACACCACACACAATTAAGACTACAAGTGCAAGTACAGATTCACCTTTGGTACAAGCCTGTACTACACAGTGAAGTGGTAGCAATGGCTGAGCAGCCAAACTTATCTCAAGAGTAAAGTGAGCAGTATCAGAAGTTACACAAAGGACAGCAATTGTTATGGTTCAAACAAACACTGACTCAATTTTTCTGAGTAAAAGAATATACATTTATTTACACCATCAGTTGTAAAACAATTCACTACTATAAAGCAGCAAAAAATCACAATCTAAATATACTACAAAACACCCAATCAATTCTGGACAAGTTAAGCTCAAAATGAAGTGTGAGCAAAATGGCACTCCAGCATTTAAAAAAAGGGAAAGACAAGGTTATTCAAAATCAAGCAGCACCAACAAGTAAGTAGGCAGGGCAATCTAGAAAAGGCTTACTACAACTAGGATTCAGATCAATTGGCATGGGCCAATGTTAATAGTTTAGAGTCTTTGCAGAGGATCACACAGTTCAGAGTAGTTTGCTGTTAAGTCTTTGCCAAGAGTTTGAACGAAGTTGGTCGGACGAAAAGTTACTTATAAGAGTAGAGAAGGACAAGCCCTCAGATTGGCAAAAGATTTAAAACACTTTCACTGTGGTCAGACAAAATGAACAACAGAGTTTGAACAGTACCTTAGAAGAAGAAGAATGCTGTAGCTGAGGCTCACGGTCCTGATGTGAATGTTGGACTGACATGAAGGAGGAAGACTGTAGGGTCCTGCACTGCCCAGGGAAGAAACCAGCAGTAGAGCAAAGCAACGAATAAAAGGTGCGCTCCTTAATACCCAAACAAGGTCCGGTCCTCTTTGCTATCCGGTTCACTGCAGCGGTGCACAGCCTGGTGTTTGCCGAACTGGTTGGTCCCACCAGCTCAAGGGAAGAAGATTCCTTGCAGATCTTCTTTGTCATTGAAGTTTAGGAGATTCGGACCCACAGCAGGGCTTCACCAGGAGGTTCAGTAGTTGCAGCAGTCCACTTTCTTCAGCTTCTCTTCGGTTCTCTCGATCCAGTGGTGACTCTGCCTTCCAACTCCCAGAGACCTGCTTTTCATGCAGTTTTCCCCCATTCACACAGCCTGGCTGTCAATCACACAGCAGAGTGGCTGTCCTGGCAGGACAGTCACCTAGCCAATCAAACAAGAGTGTGACTTGGGTCTCCAAGGAGACCCTGTGCAGGGGACCTAAAACCCCTCCCTCACATCCTGTCTACTTAGACTCTCAGGCACCTAAGGAGGGCTGCTGTGCAGAAGCCCGCCAAAGGACGGCGAACAAAGGAACCAAACATGGTTTGGGCTCACAGTAAAACACGAGAAAGACCTTTACAAATAGAAATGATGAATAAACCCTGCCAGAACCAAATAAAAGTAAATGGGGTCCAGCGGATTTAAGTTTAGGCTACTAAAATTGCCTAAAACAGTACCAAGGCTATTTTCATAGACCGCAGTTGGAAAAATATGGTAGATACCACTGCCACCAGCCAAATCATAAAGAAAGGGGAACTAAACAATGTTCCATGAGAGACAGACAAAAAGGGATAACTATTAACCCTTTCCAGTACTCTATGGAAGATAGTTTGTACTGGGTCTGTGAATTTAAGAAGACTAATAAAGTCAATGGCAACTTTATATGTTCTGGGAGACAATAGTCATACCCAGAAAATGGAGTTTAAAGTGGGAAGTCTGAAAAAGACAACCCTGTGTCACTGCAATAAAGGTGCTGTGTGAAACACAGTAAAAAAGATGATGCCTATGGAGTAGGTGAGGCTCCACAGTCTATGAACACAAAAATGTAAAACGCACACAGCAAAAAACATGTAAGAGTGGGAAAAAAGGATCACACTCTTACCAGGTGAAAAAAATAAATCCTAAAAATCCAGCAAAGCTGCTGAGGGACTCAGTAGGTAAGCTTAATTAGCCATTCTGGAGAATTCTCCCTAACACTTGGCTAGCTAGAGGGGTCGCAAGGTGGACGAAGGAAGATTAAGGAGGAGGCTATTGCAATAGTCTAGCCTGGAGAGAACCAGAGCATGGGTAGCATTGAGTCTCTGGGGGAAGGTGAGGAAGGGTAGCGTTCCATTGAGAAGTAAGAGCTGAAAGTGGGACTTCTTGATAATATCCTAAATATGAGGAATTAAGGAAAGGGAGGAGTCGAAGATGACTCTGAGATTCCTATATACAAAGGAGGAGGAAAGGAGGGAGCCCATGCAGGAATGCCAGAGTGAAGGAAAGAAGTAGGGTGCTGGGGACCCAATAGGGAGAATCTCTGTTTTGCTGGCATTGAGTCAGAGATCATTGGTAGTGCACCAGGCCTGAATGGCGCAGAGGCAGTAAAGGATGAGGGAATGTGCAAGGGTGTCTGTAGGAAGTTTGAAGAAGAGTTATGTGTCATCAGCATAGCACCGGAAGTTGGGGGAGAAGGAGGAAATTAGGCATGCCAGCAGGGAAAGGTAAATGTTAAAGACCCAGGGTGAAAGAATGGAGCCCTGGGGGACGCCACAGGTGGAAGAGGAAGTATGGGAGGAGAAAGGGTCCAAAATGGTATTGGAGGAACGTCGGTAAGGAAGGAGTTGAGCCCAGTGCCCCCTCCAAGATAGCAAGGGTATCATGGAGTCTTTTAATCAGGATGGAATGGTTCACAGTGCCAAATGCAGAAGAGAGATCAAGTAGGATGAGGACAGCAGGAGATTTATAATCAGGGGATGCTAGCAGTTCTGCACAGGTGTTCAGAAGAGCAGTTTCCATGCCTTTGGATGCTCAGAATCCAGACTGGTGGTCATGAAGACTGCCAACAGGTCCGGTATGGGAAGTGAGTTGTGGAAGGGCCAACTTCTCAAGCAGTTTCCCCAGGAAGGGGGTGATGGAAATGGGGCGGTAGTTGGCTGGGCAGGTTGGGTCTGCAGAGGGCTTTTTGAGGAGGGGGCACACAAGGGAGTGCTTGAGGGAGGATGGAAAAGAACCAGTAGCAAAGGAGTGGTTGCAGAGATCAGTAGCAAAGGAGCGGTTTCAGAGATCAGCAAGAGCAGGGGTGAGAGAGGAGATGTTTTCCTTGATGGTTCTGGAAGAGCAAGGGGCAACTTGTTTAGAAGAGACCTTCATGGAGTTGACACTCTGGTGACTTCTTCAGGGGAGACAGGGGAGAAGGAGTAGAGGAGGAAGGAGGATGGTGAAAGGAAGGAGGGGCAGAGGTAAGAGGGGAGAGTTGGAGGAGTGTGTGACAAGGCTATTCAGTATGTCTGGGGTTTTGGAAGTGAAATGAGCAGCGAGTACATTGCAAAGGGCCTGTGGAGAGGAGTAGGGGTAGAAGATACTGCAGATGGGTTGGCAAATCCCTAGCAGATTTTAAAGAGTTCAGCCGTGTTGTTGGACATATTAGACACTCGTGCCTGAATGTGGCCTCTTTTTGTGGCACGGATGGAGAGTCTGTAGTGTCTCTGGATCAGGTGGCAGGCCAGTTTGTCAGAGGATGAGCCTGAAGTGTGCTACTTCTGTCCAGCAGCCCTGCACGTACGTTTTTGGTCTGCAAGTTCGGAGTCATACCAGGTGTTACACTTGTAGGCAGGTTTCAGGCGGATCCTCATGACTGGGGCAAGGATGCTAAGGGTGGTGGTAATGGACAGATAGAGGTTGCTGAGGGCAGAATCAGTGGAAGAGTCTGTGTTGGGTGGGCAGAGGGGAAAGAAGGTGGAAGAGAAAGTGACCGCTGACACTCGTTTAAACGGACGGATGTTCATGAACGAGGTTGGAAGAGCATTATGAGGAGCTGTCACATGGCCTTAGGGACCCAACTGAGTGGTGATGAGAGAGGGGTCAGACCAGGAGAGAGGGGTGACCATGGGAGTAGAGAGGTTGAGGATGGAGTGGATGATGGCACCTAGCGTCTGTCCAGCAGAATGGGTAGCGCCAGAGGGAATAATGGAGAGGAATTGGGAGGGACGTATTCTTACCTGTATGTTGTACTCTGTAGTATAATGATACTGAGATGTATTCTTACCTGTGTTGTTTACTGTATAATATAAGGATATTGGGAATTATTCTTACCTGCATTGTGTCCTGTGTAGTCTAGTGATACTGGAATGCATTCTTACCTGTGTTGTTTACTGTATAGTATAGGGATACTGGGAATTAGTCTGACCTGTATATTGTACTATGTAGTCTAATGATACTGGGATGTATTCTTACCTGTGTTGTTAACCGAACAGTCGATGAATCTCTGATGTTTCCTTGCCTGTGCTGTTTGCTGTAATCTCTAAAAGTCTTAACTCTATCAATACACGTTTTGTCCCCACTGTGAGGGTAGTGCTTAATTGAAGAAAGTGGTGTGTGTATGCCAAACGACGGTGCTAATTGAATGCTTAGTGTGAATGAGCAGGGTGCTGCTGTCAAAAGGATAACGAAGAATGCCAAAGTGTCTCAATGTTAAAGGGTCTTTTTAGGCAAATAAAGAGTACCGTGCACCGGCGCCCATGCCTACATCCCCGGGCTTAGCTGCAGACAGATTTGCCACAGGAATCATTTGACTTCAGAGGGGCTTATGTAATGTACAGATGGGCTTAGTAACTAAAGTGCTAGGATTATATATGACAGGGATTAGGGTCATTAGCACACATTTGTCTGTCATATTCAAACAGCAATCTATTTTGAAAGACATTGGGCCTCATTTCGAGCTGTGCAGTAGCAGTGAAACAGAAAGAATGTTGCTGGCTTAACTGATGCACATAATTATGGGTTTTACGACAAATATGTATAAAAAGCGCCAGGTTGCAAGTGGAGCGGTTACCGCCACTTACATTGGCGGTATAAACCCATGTGGTAGTATCACTAGCGTCCACAGTTCATGTCCCCGGTGGAGACAATGGGACTCTAAAATGGAGCCCAAATGCGACATTTTGACTCTAAAAACTCTGGTAGGTGGTAATGGTAATTGTATTTATTCAAAGCCAAACTAAAAGCCAACCTCCTCGCCTCTGAGTTATCCTCTTAACTGACCTCCCGCTAACAGTTTTCCCTCACTTCCTCTGCCTCCACTCTAGCACTTCATCAATCATGGTCACATCCCAGAGACAGCTGGCTGCACTTAAAAATGTCTAATGTAATTATTATTATTTATTTATTGTCTATAGTTCGATCAATAACTTTACAATTCACAAATACAAATACAATTACAAATCACAATGTCTAATGTTGATTCTCCTTAATCTATGTATGTCCAGTCATGTATTGTCCCCAATGACTGTATTTACTACCCTCTTCAACCTGGTCAGAATGTCCCTCAAACTTACCCCATGTAAGAAGCTCACTGCTTCCTGTCGCATCCGATTTCATAACCATTGAACGTTCTTTTGTGATCAAAAGAGCATTGTTACTCCCTGTATATATAAATAAATAGATACTTGAATAAATAAGTGTGGCAGTATTACTAGCAGGAACACAGCCTAATTCCTAATGAGACCCATAGAGCTCAGTTCAGAAACAAGGGTTCCATTTGTGCGCGCACTCGTGCAAACACAAAGGGAATAATGTGCAAATACGCACAATTGCAAATTCACAAATGGGCTTTTGAATGCTCAGATGCACCTGTAACAGCCAGTGCGCCCTTATGCTAAGCTCGTTGTGGAGAGGGTGTACTTGTATTTAAAACAGTTTATTTTATGTTATCTTATATGTATTCGTAGCATGCGTGTTCACCTAACAGGCATCTTGGCACGGGCAAACACAACAGAAAAGCAAGGTCCGCCAGTATTTTAAAACAACAGTTTTAAGCTGACAGCGAAATTGCAAATGATTCTCAGTATGCCTCAAACGGGCTGGAAGATGATTCCAGAGCCTGCTCGCAGCCACAGAGAAAGCCCGCCCCCTACTCTCTAAACATGAGCAAACACCCATTACTAGAGCTGAAATATAAGGTGCACATTTTATCTACAAAAAAACAGCCCCCACTTGATAGTAGATTTTAAAATGTTCCTCTTTTTCACCGGAAGCCAGTGAAGAGATCTGAACACCGGGCTAATATAAGAGCCATGAGGGAGGCCATGAACACATAGCCGCAAGGTTCTGCAACAACTGCAGACGATGAACCAAGCCGATGGGCTGAGCTAGATACAAGGCATTACAGTAATCTAAGCGGCTGGTGGCAAGTGAGGCGACCGCTGCAGGGTGCAGGTGCACTGGCGGGAAAGTCAGAGTCTTACAAAGAATGTGCTGTCTTGCACACTTCACTCACCTGATGGGCCATCTAAAGAGAAGAAGAGAGATAGACATCGAGATGTGTCACAACTGGCACTAGAGAAGGGAAAACACACAGTGAATCAAGACAGAAAGAAGAAGACTGAGTATCCAGACCCGAAGAACCCCCACTACCAGAACCTCAATCTTGTCCCCATTGAGTTTAAGCCAGTTGTCACTCATCCAACGCCTCACGGCTCCTAGGCACTCACACAGAGGAGATGACACCCCACTGCTGTCCTGATCTAGACAGACCATGATCTGGTTTTCGTCTGCATAAGAGTAGTACCTGAAGCCGTGGGAGCAGATGAGGGCAATCAGTGGCTGGATGTAGATGTTAAATAACATAGGGGCCAAGACAGAACCCTGGGGCACCCCACAAAACAGTGAATAGGAAGATGAGAGAAAAGGAGGTAAAGAAAGTGATGGGCCTCTGTCAGTCAAAAAGAGGTAAACCATGCCAGGACAGGTGTTGTGAATCGACCTTATTTAAAGTCACGAAGACTTGCGATGGCCCCTCCAATCACTTGGAAGATTCCTTGGCGTCTGGCTCAACGCCGAAAACATGGCGGTTCGGTGTGGACTGCAGCATCCGATACGCACGGACCATCATTCATGTCTGTATGCTAGTACTACTTATTCTTGCTGCGCACACGGAACGGTGCTCCTTAACTGAGTTCTACAGCCAGTTTTGTAGTGTTCGTTTTCTGCAATCTTGTTTCTTGAACCTGTTTTGACTCTTTGGCCTGTTATTACGGATTGCCCATTTTGAACTGCCCCTGATTTCTGGTATTCGGCTCCTTCGGATTGATTCCTGTTACCCCAGACCCGGCATACGTTACCTGGACTCCCACTGCCTACCGTTCTGTTACGTCGCTACCCCGGAACTCTGCAACTCAGCGTTATCGCTTCTGAAACCTGGTCAAGTACCTCCCGCTCCCGCTTGGACCCACCCCTTACCTGTGTTTTCCTCTCTTTCATTTCCATTCCTTTACTCCTTCTATCCTTGTTTATTTTGCCCCCTCCTCCATATCTCCATACACGGACTCATTTTCCTGCACCCTGGGACGCTCTGCTGAACCACGAGGATTATTTCATTTGGACACAAGAGTGACTGTTGTGGACGCTCTCCTGTTTTGTTCTTTGGTCACTCCTTTTCACTAAATACCTGGACGCTCTGCAACATGACACAAACTGTTGTCAATCCTTTCCTGTTGGGATTACGGGACTTCTCCTGGACCTTCTTTATTTGGTTCTTCATTCCATTTCCTCCGTTGTGGCCAAGTAGGTTTCGGGTCTTGTTCTTCACGGAGCAGGTAAGAGTGGGAAATAGGGGGTGGTGTCGGATACGGTTGGTACTTTTGATCAAAGTAGTAAACAGCTGTTTTTGTCATTTCCTCTAGCTCTGATTCTGCTGCTCCTGCCTTTTCACTCAAGCCCCTAGTCTGTTAGGTGCATTCTCATACTCCTACAGACTGTGCTCTTGTGAGGAAAGTTTGGCTGCAAATTGGCTTCAGGCAAAGAGGGGGTTGTGACAAAGATTGTCTGGTTTTCACAGATTAAGTAGCCTTTATTATCATCCTGTGAAATGGATCTGGGGCCAGATCCAGAACAGGCGCTCATGCAAGCCTGTCAGCCTTGCGTGCAGATATGGCTTCGGCCCATACATCTTTAAACCAACGTATGGACGTGTTACAGAGCTTTGTACAACCGTTACCTCCTGATGAGGAATTTGGTGAGGCTGCAGCAGTTGCAGGCCCCCGACAACGCCAGTTGTCCCTCCTGTTCCGTCCCCAGTGGTATTGCCCGGGCCTTTTCCTCTTGCTCCACCAGAACGTTTTATGGGAGACCCTAAAACGTATTGCACTTTTATAAACCAGTGCTGTTTGCATTTTCTTTGCCGACCCATTGCGTTTCCAGATGCCACAACGAAAGCTGCCTTTGTTCTGTCCCATTTGGGTGGGACGGCAGCTGCCTGGGCTAACCCTCTTTTAGAGGGGAACGACCAGGTGTTGTATAACTTTGACACTCTCATCCAAGCTATGGATGCAGTGTTTGACATGAGACACAAGGCGCAAGCCTCTGATCTTGAATTTCTGGCTACCCCTCAGGGAAAAACGGACCTTGTGACCTATCTTGCTCGCTTTAACCAGCTAGCGGTTGAAACCTCGTGGCCAGAACAAAAAAAAGCGGCTGTCTTGTATAAGGACCTTTCCGACGAACTTAAAGATGCCCTAGCAGTAGTACCAACAGTACCGTCTGTTTTTTCAGAACTGGTAGACCTAGTCTTACAAGTTGATGCCAGACAGCGGCAGAGACGGGGAGAACGCAGACACCCGGAACTCCGCACCTCCGGCAAACCAGACACGGGTACTGCCAGTGCTTCAAGTGAAGCAGAGCCCATGCAAATAGGGGCTATCAGAGGGCCTTTTTTCCAAGACGGAACGGGAAAGACGTGTGCTTCACAACCTTTGATTTTATTGTGGCCAGGCAGGTCACTACATTCGTGTCTGTCCCAAAAGACCAGCTAAATTGGCGGGAAACGCCAAGATTCGTCCTTAACTCGAGTCTGCAGGACGAGTCAGCAGATACAAGGCTCAGGGGTCAGTTGTTCTCCCTCTCACGTATACCTTCATATGTCCTTTTCTGCTCCTGGTTTGGAGGCATTTTCCAGCCTTGTCATGATCGATTCCGGCGCAAGTGGGAATTACATGGACGTCCAGCTGGCTAATCGCCATGGATTATCCATTATAATCAAAGAGATCCCGGAAGAAGTACATGCCGTTGATGGTTCCCGTCTGATATCAGGTCAGATAACGGAACAGACGGGGCCTCTTCGGATGTCGACTGCTGAAGGTCACTCGGAGTACATTATGTTTGACCTTATTTCAGCTCCACAATTCGGGATTATTCTCTGCCTTTCTTGGTTGCGAACACATAATCCTGTTATTGATTGGTTCGAGCAAACAGTGCAATTCTTTTCCGAACATTGCCGCAAGCAATGTATGGACTCCAGAGCTCTCGCCTTGCTTGGCTATGGTCGCAAATATGTCCTCGGTTAATGCCACGTCGCAAACACCTACCCCGGAGTTACCTGAGATATACAGGCAGTATGTTGATGTCTTTGACAAGAAGTTATCTGAAAAGCTTCCTCCACACCGAAGTTATGATTGCCCAATATATTTAGTCCCTGGGGCAGTGATTCCACATGGCAGGGTTTACTCCCTGACACAAAAAGAGGAGGACCATCTACGAGAATACATAGACAATGCCCTACGGCTGGGGCCTATCCGGCCATCTCGGTCTCCTGCAGCGTCCCCCATCTTTTTTGTGCCCAAAAAAGAGGGGGATTTACGTCCTTGTGTGGACTATAGAGCTCTAAACAAAATCACTGTAAAGAATCAGTATCCACTGCCTTTGATATCCGAACTGCTCGACAAAATGACATCCTCCACCATTTTTACCAAGTTGGATTTAAGAGGGGCTTACAATTTGGTCACGATGCGAAAGGGGGACGAGTGGAAGACCGCGTTTAAAACCAAGTTTGGTCTATATGAATACTGTGTGATTCACGGCCTTTGTAACGCCCCAGCCACCTTCAAGCATTTTGTCAACGATATTTTCAGGGACATGCTGGATTGTTATGTAGTGGTATTCCTGGATGATATCTTGATTTTCTCTGATAATTTGTCTCAACACGTTCAGCATGTTTGCTCTGTTTTGCAACGTTTACGAGAAAACTCCTTATACGCAAAACTGGAAAAGTGTGTTTTTCATGCATCCTCAGTTGAATTCTTAGGGTTCCAAATATCAGCAGACGGAGTCCATATGTGTGCTTCCAAAGTCCAGGCAGTGCTCGAGCGGCCTGTTCCTACTTCTGTAAAAGCCTTACAATCCTTCTTGGGCTTTGCGAACTTTTATCACAGATTCATTGTTTCCTTTTCAGAAATCGTAGCTCCTCTTACACGTTTTACCAGCCCTACCGTTCCTTTTGTATGGAACTCTGATGCACAGTTTGCCTTTCAAGCTTTGAAAGAGGCCTTTACAACAGCGCCTGTTCTACAACATCCAAACCCATCTGTCCCGTTTATTGTAGAAACTGATGCCTCTGCTGTTGCTGTAGGAGCTATCCTTTCGCAAATCTGACCTTCTACGCAACAGTTGAACCCTGTGGCATTTTTCTCCCGGAAGTTGTCCCCTGCTGAACGCAATTATACAATAATGGACCGAGAGTTTTTGTGCCATACAGGCTGCATTTAAGGAATGGAGGCATCATCTCTTGGGTGCCCGACATCCAGTTACCGTTTATACCGATCATAGGAACTTGCAAGCTCTGTCACAGGCCAAATGTACCAATGCTCGACAAATATGCTGGCACATTTCTTCACAATGTTCGATTTCACTGTAACCTATCGTCCTGGCCCCCTACATGGGAAGGCAGACGCTTTGTCCCGGATTGGCACCGATTGTACTCCCAACAAACCGGTAACATGGATTTTGCCAACTGCATCAGTAGTCTGTGTTTGTGCAGCCTCTCCATCGCTATTGGATCTGGTCCGGCAGTGTGCCAAGGATCATGTCTCCTCTCTTGAAGAACTGGGGGCTACACTGGTGTCGGGTCTTCCCTATGTTCATGGCCTCTTGTATTTGCCAGACAACAAGACAAGGTGAATGGCTCTTGAATGGTCCCATGATTCCAAACTGGTAGCACATCCAGGCCGGACCAAAACTCATGAGTTATTAAGCCGATGGTGTTGGTGGCCCAGGATGAAAAAAGAAGTCGATTTATATGTTGCCACGTGTGCCGTCTGTACCCAATGCAAGCGCCAACCAGGTAAACCAGTCGGTCTTCTGATGAATATGCCATTGCCTCCGCACCCATGGTACATGGTTAAGTTTGATTTTGTAGTGGATCTTCCTATGGTTCAGGGTAGGACGGCAATCCTAGTAGTGGTGGACAAGTTTACCAAGATGGCTCGATTTATTCTGTGTCCTGGTATCCCATCTGCCTCCCTATTGGCCTCTTTGTTCTTCAACAATATAGTCCGCTTTTTTGGACTTCCCACAGTGGTGATATCCGATAGGGGATCGCAATTTACGTCACGATTCTGGCGTGCATTAACCACTGCTCTGGGCATCGATGCTCGTCTGTCTTCAGCATATCATCCACAGACAGACGGTCAAACGGAGCATACTAATGCTACCATGGAACAGTACCTTTGCTGTCTATGGCCCTCATTACAAGTCCGGCGGTGGACCATGGTGCTATTAGCACCATGGTCCATGCCGGATTCTGCCATGGTGCATGGCGGAATTACCGCCCCATTACAAGGTGAGTGGGGCAGTAATTCCCCATTAACCATTTGCCCTTCCCCATTCCCATTTTTGCCCCATAGGGCATAATGGGGATGGGGAAGGCGCTAATTACGGCACCGTAAATTACGGTGCTGTAATTAGCACCAAGGTCGCCTAGCGCCTTGGACTTTAACGCCTGCAAAAAGCAGGCGTTAAAGTGTGGATCAGGCGTTAAGGGTTAACGGCGCAGACGGCGCCGTTAAACACTTAACGCCTGACTTGTAATGAGGGCCTATGTCTACAATATCAGTCAGATTGGTTGTCTGTGTTGGGGATTGCTGAATTTGCCTACAACAATTCCCGACATTCATCGGTGGGGTGTTCTCCGTTTTACGCCTTGTATGGCCTGCACCCGAGGACTCTTCCTGCCGTCCTTCCCTCTTTAGACCGGGTTCCTGCTGCTAAGAAAATGAGGGATTCACTGCTCTCTATACGTACCTCTGTTCTTTGCCACCTCCAAGCCACCCAGCATTGCACTAAGGAACAAGCGGATAAACATCGCTCTCCAGCCCCTGTTTACACTCCAGGTGACCGGGTATGGTTATCAACCAAACACCTTACTATTCGGGGCAAGAAGAAGCTTCTGCCATGCTATTTAGGCCCCTATGAGGTTTCGCATTGCATCAATCCAGCTGCCGTACGTCTACGAATCCCTTCCAATTGCCGTGTACACCCTGTGTTTCATGTTTCCTTACTCCGTCCATATGTTTCTGGCAATCGTCTCCCTGTATCCCCAGCTCCACTGAAAGTGCAGGGTGAAGAAGAATACGAGGTTAACACAATTTTGGACACCCGAGTGAGGAACGGGGTGCGCTCATATTTGATCGATTGGAAAGGCTGTGGTCCGGAAGACAGGACTTGGGACCCGGCTTCCAACCTACATGCTCCTCGACTTTTGCGCTCCTTTTGGCAAACACGCCTGCGAGATTCCAGGGAGCGCTGCCCTTTGCGGGGGGGTACTGTCGTGAATCGACCTTATTTAAAGTCACGAAGACTTGCGATGGCCCCTCCAATCACTTGGAAGATTCCTTGGCGTCTGTCTCAACGCCAAAAACACCGTGGTTCTGTGTGGACTGCAGCATCCAGCATTCCGTGTTAATACTCGAGTCAGGCGTTACGGTCAAGTGAAACGCACGGACCATCATTCACGTCTGTATGCGAGTACTACTTATTCTTGCTGTGCACATTGAATGGTGCTCCTTAACTGAGTACTACAGCCAGTTTTGTAGTGTCTGTTTTCTGCAATCTTGTTTCTTGAACCTGTTTTGACTCTTTGGCCTGTTATTACGGATTGCCCATTTTGAACTGCCCCTGATTTCTGGTATTCGGCTCCTTCGGATTGATTCCTGTTACCCCTGACCCGGCATACATTACCTGGACTCCCACTGCCTACCCTTCTGTTACGTCGCTACCCCGGAACTCTGCAACTCAGCGGTATCACTTCTGAAACCTGGTCAAGAACCTCCCGCTCCCGCTTGGACCCGCTCCTTACCTGTATTTTCCTCTCTTTTATTTCCATTCCTTTACTCCTTCTATCCTTGTTTATTTTGCCCCCCATCCATAGCTCCATACACGGACTCATTTACCTCCACCATGGGACGCTCTGCTGAACCACGAGGATTATTTCATTTGGACACAAGAGTGACTGTTGTGGACGCTCTACGGTTTTCTTCTTTGGTCACTCCTTTTCACTAAATACCTGGACGCTCTGCAGTACGACACAAACTGTTGTCAATCCTTTCCTATTGGGATTACGGGAATTCTCCTGGACCTTCTTTATTTGGTTCTTCATTCCATTTCCTCCGTTGTGGCCATGCAGGTTTCGGGTCTTGTTCTTCACGGAGCAGGTAAGAGTGGGAATTAGGGGGTGGTGTCAGATACGGTTGGTACTTTTGATCAAAGTAGTAAACAGCTGTTGTTGTTGTTTCCTCTAGCTCTGTTGCTGCTCCTGCCTTTTCACTCAAGCCCCTAGTCTGTGCTTTCTCATACTCCTACAGACTGTGCTCTTATGAGGAAAGTTTGGCTGCAAATTGGCTTCAGGCAAAGAGGGGGTTGTGACAAAGATTGTCTGGTTTTGACAACAGGCCCCGAGATGGCGGCCGCTTCTAGGCGGTCAGGAGTATAGCATGGTCGACAGTGTTGCAGGCCGCTGACAGATCTAACAATATCAGGACCCCCACTCCTCCTGCATCAACCAGACTGGTAAGAACATCCCCCAAGGATACCAAAACACTCCTGGTACCTATTCTGGCCAGAAACCAGACTGACAGGGATCAAGCAAAGATTGCTCCTCCCCAAAGGAAGACAAAATTTGAGCAACCAAGGACTAAAGAGGTTTCATAAAGCAAGGAAGCAGAGAGATGGGTCGAAAGTTAGCCATAACAGAAGACTCCAGTGACATTTTTGTTAAGAGAGGAACTACAATAGATTGTTTTAACTCTTGCTAAATATATCCCGACTGATAGGACATATTAACCACTTGTGTGACAAAAGAGATCATGCACCGTAGAATGTCCTTCATGACGGTCAACTGGACTCGATAAGCGGGGGAGGCAGATTTTAACTTGTGGATGGCTAGCAGCACCTCTTCATAAGAGAACACTCTGAATGACTACCAAGCTTAAAATACGTGCTCACCCAGATCACCGGATACCCGAGGAACGGTCGATTGACGCAATTTAATGTGGTGAGGTATATCCATGATCTTACTGGGAGCACTCACTTAGTTTCTTTCTTCTCTTGGACACCGGAGTAGGAAAATACTCAATGCACCAATCTCTTTGGTGGTGGTAGGTTCCTTTGCCGGTGGCGTGAGCAGGTACCATTTCTACACTTTTGTAAAGAGTGAACATGCTGGTATTAATGTAAACATGTCTTCATGACTGACCATTTAAGGTCTATTGTGAAGACTTGCACTCCCACTATGGCATGCCAGGAGATTTATTTATTTATTGTAAAACGCACCACGCCAGTGGCCTCAATGCGCACATAAAACAGGACACAAAACAGGACATAACTACATAACTTCAGGAGGCTATAGGTTACCACCCACCGGGATGCTGGGAGCCAATGAACTGTGTGCACGACACTTATGCAGTTATTAGGGACCGGCTACGCAGTCATTGTGAATACGGTGGCTTGCACATGTTGTAAATGTGACAATCTTTGCACAGTATATCATGGACTCATCACAGAGATGCCATATTTTTGGTTGATCAGGTCCATACAAATACAAAGTAATTACATGTTACTCCTACAAGGGTACATGTATTATACTTCATCACTGATTATAAAGAAAATATGTAAGATGCATGTATTCGTGATAGCCTTGTGAGGACCACAGAGCCGGACCACTTGGGTGAGATACTGAGCCAGCAAATGTGCTTCTTCCCTCATGACGGAGGGTCAAACTGCAATCACAACTATCACCCCTGAGTTTTGGTTGCCTAACTTTGGCGGTGCTCAAGTTGGGGTTGCTTTTAACTGCAACTGTTAAACTGTAAAAACCCCTTTATCGAGTGGAGGATCTTCCAGGGGGTTGCTATGTGCCCCTTTTCAAGATATGTGCAAGGCAGAGCCTTTGATCAAAAATGGCAGCCATTTGGAAAGATATTCTGGGTCTTATAATAATGAGATTGAGTGCTTTTGAGTTAGGCAATGTGGTTGCCCCTTACTAAAAATGTGTAGCCATCGGCACCCTTTAACAGCCCTGTGGGGCACAGACATTTCTATGCAAATCCCTAACAGGCGTTTGGCCACTTTTGATCAGATTTGTAAAAAACGGCTGGACAGATTTGCACCAAACAAATGAAGACCAGCTCTTCAGGGCCAAACTTCAGCCACTCAGTAAGACTTGGTACCCATCTGTCCTGTGGCTATGGTTGTTGTAGGAGAGATCAAAGTTTGCCCTGTTAGACATTGAATAGGAAATGCAATGTATGCGACCCTGTGAAGCTTTTTGAAACCTTTACAAAACCACAAAAACATTCCAATTCAGAGTAGGGGCTATATTTTTGGTGACCATTTTGTGCTATCTTGTCGAACAGCACCACTGTTATAAGCATGTGGAAAAGCACTCTGCCTGTGCAATAACTTTTTGGTCCTTATTGCTGACACTATAATATTACTTCGCTAAAACACTTAAATCTTGAACAAATATTGAGTTTGCGCCTTTCAATGTCATTAAAAATTCTAAAGGTCAGTGTTAAAGTAAAATGATTATATATATGGGGAAATAACTTCAGTGTTATTAACAATGTTAGTCAATTACTGATTAACCTTTTTCCCCCTGATATGTGTTATGACCTCCTCGACACCCTGGGTATCTCCTATATTAATTATACAAAAGACACCCAAATCCTCCTCCCCTTCTCCGAATCATATGGCACTGACTCTCAATCACTGGGCAAAGTCTA
Source organism: Ambystoma mexicanum (assembly GCF_040938575.1). NCBI lineage: Eukaryota > Metazoa > Chordata > Amphibia > Caudata > Ambystomatidae > Ambystoma > Ambystoma mexicanum. Next base: position 1,150,303,757 of record NC_090926.1, on the reverse strand, counting down.
CCAAGACATCCAAGCCAGGATGGCACTCACTCTCTGTGTCTGAATGATGACAGCACTGAGTTACTCCTTGTAGGATCACAAACTCTTTAAACAAATTGGATACTAAATACAAATAATTCTTCATTGACAGTAGAACTATCCCAGTCACCAAAGAAATTAAAACATTAGGGGTTTATCTAGACTCAACTCTGTCACTAACAAGACACGTTAAGGCAATTGCATTGTGCGCAGCCTACACGACCAAACTCATTAATGCTTGCTGACCCTTTATCACTAATGACAACTGTGTGACAATTGCAAGAGCCCTTATTATCTCCAGACTAGACTACTGTAACGCCCTCCCAGCAGGCACTACTGCTGCAAACATGACAAAACTTTAAGTGATTCAAAATAAAGAACGGAACCTTCTTTCTGGACATTCCGTGAATTCCGTGAAACCCACAAAACCTGGCTCTTTCCACTTGACTCATAACCACCACTCAGTGTGGTAATGACAATCATTCTGACTTCCTAGACGTCGTTACTATTGTTCAAGTCAGGAAATGCATGGGCCCCCGTGTTATGCTGCAGTTGACGCGGCCTTCTGTCACCAGCGCCTAATGCCCCTGTTTTTGCCTTTACAATAATGCTACATACTGTAACTGTAACCAAGGACCTAAGATCTATTTACTTCCAATGCACGGCAAAGTTTGCTGTACGCAGCGCCCTGATGCCCTCGGGTTTGGAGCGCTATATAAATAAATGAATATTTGGGGGGATATTGCCTATGCACCTTCAGTTTGGCAGCCTGTTTCCCATTTTGCTGTGTTGAAATGTGATGACATTCAACTATGGTACGAGACAAATTTTGATATTTTCTTTACAATCAGGAGATTAGAAAATTGAGATGAAGGAGGGACGCTGTTATAAAAGAGCCTGGCTATCAGTATTACTGTCTCGTTTAATAAAAGAAGCACTGTGTAGTGTATTGCCTTTGCGATCACTAATGAGAGTAGCTCCAGCAATCCACCAGGGCGCATACCATGTGAGCCACTGCCTTTCCTGGAGGGGGCGGGACTAGCTCAGGGCCAGTTCTTGCCTTGGAAGCAGGACAACAGCCATCACCATACCTGCCTACCAGGGGCGTTGCTAGGGGGGGGTAAGGGGGCTATAGCCCCTGATCTTTTGGTTGTAGCCCCGGATAGAATCTCAGGAGCTACAGCCAAAAGACTAGCTAGCCCCCAGTCCTAACAGTTCTGACATCAGCTTAGCCCCGGGTCTTTGCCAGACCTAGCAACTCCCCTGCTGCCTACATTTGAAAATCAAAACCCTGATCTGTATGCCCCGCCCACAGCCACACAAGACTCCGCCCCTTTGCACACGGCTCCACCCACATGCCCCGCCCAGATGTCAACATTTGCAGTTTACAGTGGACTGCAATAAATGAAATTTATTTTATTTGCATTTTAAAGCACTCACACAGCCCTCGGGAATTAAGGTGCATTGTTTGTTCTAGTTGCATAGTTGTTTTTTTTTTGTTTTGTCTTAGTTTCGTATTTATAACGCACTTAAATACCCACAGGTTTCTAAGTTGCTTTGTGTCCTCTTGCTTCCAAGGCCAGCACGTTGCCGCTGAGCTATGCTCCAGGGACATTCATTAAATTAAATTGATCATTAAATTGGCTATTCACCAGCCACATTGCATAGGACAAATGGCAAATGCCTTCCATAAAATCAATACACACACAAAACCAAGAGAGGATATTTTCTTCAAATAGTGTTTTTGCAAATGTTAAAATGTGTGCATGATTTAAACTCCAAGAACTAATACAAAGATTATCCCTGGAACTAGCAGTACCGAACTTAGACTTTTCACCTTACTTGTCCGCTGTTTTTCGTCAGGTCATGTGGTGCAGTGGTGAAGTGTCCAGCCTGCAAGCCTGACGACTGAGGTTCAATCCCTGAGGTCTGCTTTAATTCATGAATTCAAAGAGGACCTTCAATGTTTCTTGTTTTTAGCTGGCGGGGGGGACTGAGTCCACCCTCTGAAAAAAGTGGGTGGACTCTGTGCACTCGCGTGTACCCTCAACTTGAGCCCTGCCAAACGGGCCGAAAAGAATGAAAGCCGAAAAAATAAGAAACTCGTAATAATTACCACGTTTATTTTGCTTAAGCTTTCATTCTTTTTGGCCAGTTTACCTTATGTCTTAGTGCCCCTTCAATTTAGGGCGACTAAAACATAAGGCAAACTGGCCAAAAAGAATGAAAACTTAAGCAAAATAAAGGTGGTAATACTGCTTTCAACACCGGATTGAAAACAGTATTCAACGTTGATTTTGCTGACGCCCACAAAATCCCAGACACTCCAGGGTCTTCCCCGGAGACCAGGAGAAGAGGCTAAAAACCCAGAGTTTCCGGGGAAAACCCAGAGGTTATGCCCGGAAAACCCAGAGGTTAGGCAAGCATTGCCGTCGCCCCGGCATAGCCACGGGTGTCTAACAAGTGGGGTCTGAAGTTAATGTAGTTGAGCCCACCGCAGTGGCATTAACAACTGTAAATGCCCTCACAGCGCTATTGAGCAGGCATTCACAGATTTTGGTTGGGTATTCCCCGCTCAGGCCCTACCCTGTCTACGCCTACAATGCCCTAGCAGCATGGCTTCAACCCCGGTCTTGTGGTTAGAGGCTGAACTCACGTGACAATACGTCTTGGGAGGATAGCTTAATGGGAATGTGCACGCCTTGGAAGCAAAATGACACAAAGCAACACAGGTTCGATCCCTGGGTCTATGCTCAGAAACCTCTGGGTGTTTAAGCGCGTTACAAATACACAACTAAGACAAAAAATAACAATTACGCAACTAAAAAAAACGAACAATTCCTGTAACGCCTCGATGCCCGTGGGCTGTGTGAGCGCTTCAAAAAATGCAAAAAAAAAAAAGTAAGAATACCATTTCGTTTGGGTGTGGGAGGAGGGGGACTCAACTGATAGTGATTATTCCAGTTGAAGGTTGAAGGTGAACTTTGCCTAAAATATAATAAGAGAGGGAGGATGTCTAGCAGGGAGAGCCGATGAGGGGAGGAGTGCGATGAAGGGGGGCACTGCATCAATGGAGTTAGAGAGGGGGAAGGGAGATGAGGAGCGCAATCTATTTCCATTGCATTTCAAACATAGAGCGCTGCCTGCGCTAATGCGGGATTAGGTCGGGAACATATGATCCGATCTAAATGCTGTGTGTGTACCTGAAAAGGCTAAGTGGCTAAAGATGTTTGTTGCCTTTTGTGAAAAATGCATGAGGTGGGAGGTGGGAGGTGATCCGCATGTCGCTTGGCATTGAGTTCCATTTACTGCTGGCCATAATGCTTAATGCAGTGTCATTTGTCCATAGGTAGGCAGCAGTGAAGCGACTTATAAGGGGCCCTGTTCTCAGAGGCGCAGACAGGGTAGGGAAGGCCCACCCAACATCAGTAAATGCCAACTCAGCAGCCCTGCATGTGTCTTGAGGGGGGAGGGGGAAGGTCCTGCTTCTGCTATTAATGCTCACCTGCAGGGGTCAGCAGTGATGCTTTTTCTTTCTCTCTTGTGTCCCGAACAGAGGCCATTCAGTGGCCAATACCATCTATCACCCACACCCTACTGATATGATAAGTTATTTATAACGCGCTTAACATCCATAGGTTTCTAAGCGCGGACCCGGGCATCGAATCTGTGTTGCTATGCGTCGTTTTTGGTCCAAGGCGAGCACGTTGCCCCTGAGCTGTCCTCACGAGACTACCATTCACTGCCTTTGGAGCCTGGTGAATGGTACTTCAGGAAACAGAGGGTGGGAAAACACTGGACGCTGTCAGGGCAACCACTTTCATTGGACTCCTCATTGTCCACAGATCCGTGAAGAACCACCCGAGGCTCCAGAAAAGGGTACTGTTGTGGCCTAGAAGGACGACAGGACGCTGTAGTGGATCTACTCTACTTTATTATTTTACAGCTGGTGGGGACTTGTATATGTCCAACTTCTTGTCATGCGCGTACTTACAGTTCAGTTCAGTTCAGGGCTTCCCCAGTTGAGTCACTGAGGGAAGTGGGTGCACTAGGGTGGCACGCTGTAAGCTTCTAGGGCCCCCAGGTAACCTCCTGTGGCTGTGGTGTTACGCCCTAGAAGCTGGGCTGTACGGCTGCTGGAAGTTCTTGCCTTGTTGGCTCCCCATCAGGAGCAGCGCTCTCATGCGACCGCTTCATCTGGCGGGCTGCCAGCTCTGAAGCGGGAACGTTTTCCCGCGGAGCGTGGGCTCGCGAGATCTCGTTAGGTGCGATCTCGCGAAAACACGCTCCCGCGATCGGGAGATATCCCCACACACCTCCTTTGCTGGGAAGAAGGATGCATGGTCATTCCATGACAAAGTCTGCAAACTTGCTGGGTTTTCTTCTCTCTCTCTGAGGTCTGCTTATATCTGTATATGGGACAGGATTGCTGGAGTGCCCTTGAGCAGATGCGGGTGATTCAAGTTCTTCTTCCCTTGCTCTTCGCTGTGCCTCCCTGGGTGTGGTTGGAGAGTCGGGGCTTGAGAACTCGTTGCCCTGGTGTGGCTCCAAGACACCCCTTTCTGAGCGGCAGGGGTTTTCGGATGGCCCTTGGCGGTCTTGCTCTTCTCCAGTGTCCCAGTGTGGTTGTTCCACGTCTTCCCTTCTGCGGTACATGGCCACTCCCTCCAGATTCCACTTCCTTCCGTCGCTGGTGCAGATGTGGTTTGACCCTCTCTCCATGACTTCTATGGGACTGCTGTACTTGGAGCCGGTGTCATTGTCTTTGTGGGGAAGGCGTATTTTCACCAGGTCACCTCTGTTAATTGTTGTGTGTCGAGCGGCTCGACGCAAGTCCCCTTGGGCCTTCATTGCTTCTTTGTTGCGCCGCATTCGAAATGCTACGTCGTCCATGTTCACGTCTTCGTCAGCCCTCACTTGATGGAGCCAGGGTGGTACCAGTGAGGATGCGGCCCTTCTCCCCCTCAGCAGATGGAATGGAGAGAAGCCAGTGACGGCGTTGGGGGTGAGGCGGTGTGCTGCTACTGCTTCCTTGACCGTCTTGTACGGGTCAGAGCCCGAGGCATGAGCCAGTTGAAGTGCCCCTTTGATGAAGCGGTTTGCTCGCTCAACCAGGCCATTGGCCTGTGGGTGGTACAGGCTTGATCTCCGTTGTCGAATGTTGTTGAGCTTGAGAAACTTCTCCATTTTCTCGGGAGACTAACTGGACTCTGTTGTCTGTGACAAGTTCTTCTGGTAGACCTTCCCGCTGGAATACGGCGGTGAGTGTTTCAATGACTGTGCTTGTGGTGATGTCTGACGTGAGGTCAGCTTCTACCCATTTGGAGAAGTAATCAACCATGACTATCCCATATCTGTGCTCTGGGGGCATGTTGTCCAGGGGCCCGATGAAATCCAAACCTAGTTTTCGCCACACCCCTTTGGGCACTTCGGTGGGCAGCATGGGGGCTTGCCTCACGGTTAGGCGCTTGTCACTGTTGGTGCAGTCGTGGCACCTTTCGACCATTCGTCTTATGTCCTGGTCCATGCCTGGCCACCAGTAGGTGTCGCGTATCCTGCGTCTGGTCATGTTGCACCCCAGGTGGCCTGAATGTGCCCTGCACATTATCACTTTGCGGATGCCGCTGGGAGGGATGATTTGATCCCCTCTGAAGATGAGGCCGTTCATGGTGGAGATTTCCTCGTTCACTTTCCAGTAGGGACGGAGACTTTCGGGGATCGCTCTCTCGCTGGGCCATCCCTCGCGAACCTAGGTACTGACGTGCCGTAGGGCCTCGTCCTGTTCGAACTCCTCCCGCCAGTGGCGCTCACTCAGGTCCATGTATTCGCCGTTCCTCAAGTCACTGATGGAGGCCACGACACACTCATCCTCCAGGAACGTGGTGTCGGGGGCTCTTTGGCTCAGGAGTCTGGACATGCAGTCCGCTTGTGCATTTTTCCACCCCGCAATGTGCGCTATTTCGTACTTGTATTCTTGAAGCTTTGCGGCGATCCTGGCCAGCCTTGGGGTGGCCGTCTTGGTGCCGCCCTGGCTCAACATGTGGATAAGGGGCTTGTGGTCGGTGACCAGCTTGAATCTCGTCCCCCATACGTACGATCTGAAGTAGTCGACAGCCCATGCACATGCCAACATTTCCTTCTCGACTGGGAGTAATTCTTCTCTGATGAGGATAACTCTTTGGATGCAAACGCCACAATGTTCTCAGCGTCTCCCTTCTTCTGGGTCAGGGTGGCCCCAGGCCATACGCGCTGGCGTCTGTGGTAATGCAGGTGTCCCATTCAGGGTTGTATGGTTTCAGGCACGGCGCGTATAAGATTCTTTTTTTGATTTCATGGAACGCCTCGTTCTGTTCCAGACCCCACGAGTAGGCTGCCCCCTTCTTCAGGAGCTCCCTCATGGGAGACGTGGTCTCGGAGAACCTGGGGACGAATTTGGCATAGTACTCCGCTAGGCCCAGGAATGAGCGTAGCTCCTCCTTGGACACCGGAGCCGGGGCTTCTGTTATGGCTTGCATGAGGTCCTTCTTGGGACTTACGCCGTCACTTGAAATGCAGTACCCAAGGTATTCTACCTTGTTCACTCCGAAGACGCACTTTTCGTGGCGTAGGTGAATGCCCTCCTCTTGAAGCCTGCTCAAGACAGCCTTGAGTGCCTTGTCATGGGTCTCGTTGTCTCTGGCGTACACAAGGATATCATCTTGAAAGAAGGAAACATTTGTGAGTCCTTTGAGTAAGGAGTTCATCATTCTCTGAAATGCGGATGCCGCCGATGACAACCCGAATGGCATGCGGGTATATTGAAAGGTGCCGAAGGGTGTGATGAACGCTGTAAGGGGGCGAGAGGCTTTGTGCAGGGGAATCTGGTGATAGGCATCACGCATGTCCAGCTTAGTGAAAATCGCCGCCTTTTTCATCATGAGGACGATCTCATTGATACTGGGGAGTGGAAAGCTATCTGTGATCACCTCTAGATTGAGGCTTCTCAGGTCGATGCAGATCCTAAGGTCGTTGCTGGATTTCTTTTTGATCAAAACTACTGGGCTCAACCACTGTGAGGATTCCACGGTTTCGATGGTTCCTTCTTCGGCCATCTTCCGAAGGTGGGCCTCCAACGCGGCTCTCGCTGTGGCAGGCACTGCCCTGACTTTGTGTTTCACCGGTATGGCGTTGGGTTTTAGGCGAATCCTGTGGACATAGTTTCTCACTTTCCCTGGGTTCTCGGAGAACAGGTCCGGGAACATCTCCTTGAAGTTCAGCGCTGCTCCTGAGGAGACCATGAGAACCTGTTCCGGAGAGCTGGGATCCAGTTTCATGCTGAGTTTGTGTTGATCGTCCCATCCCAGTACAGCTGGGCCTCTGGGTGAAAAATACACTTTGGTTGTGGTGGACCTCCCTTTGAATTCGATCCGGGCTTTGATGTAGCCTAAAAGGTCGACAGTTGCACCACCGAACACCGTCGGCTTTTGCCTGGTCGTTCTGATCTCTACTTGCGCTCGACCCATCATCTCCTTGTACGTGTTGATGGGGAGGATTGTGAGGTCGGATCCCGAGTCTGCCATGACGCGCTTTTCCATTCCGTCAACTTTAATGGTGCAGTGGGGCTTTTCCCTCCAGGCCTGGGGAGCGTTGACCATGACCACCATGGGTCTGTCCTGCTGGTCATCATCGTCGCTTGAAACGCAGTCACCATCGACACAGGAAACCGTCTTCTCCCGCCACGTGCATGCCTGAGCCACGTGGCCAATGCGTCCGCACTTAGAGCACTCCTTATTCCTCGCGGGGCAGTCCCGATCATTCGCCATGTGCTTGGTGCTGGTGCATCTATAGCATTTGGGTGCCTCCTTTTGCCTGGGACCTTTGTCTCTGGGGCCATCGCGGGACTGCTTGTCTCTGCGCCCTCTCCATTGCAGCGCCGCAAGTTCGGGCGCGGGCAGGTGACTTCCCGCCTCTTTGCGTCTGCTGGAGGTTTCCTCCTCCGCCGTAGCGATTTGGATGGCCTTGTCAAAGGTGACCTCCTTTTCTTGTATGAGCTTGTCCTGCACTTTCCTCGAGTTGGTGTGAACGACGAGCATGTTCGCAGATGACCTGTTCTGCGTTCTCGCCAAAGGCGCAAATAGAGGCCAGCTCCCTCATCCTGGTGGTGTAGTCGTCCACGGGTTCGCTCCCTTCTTGTTTGCGGGTGTAGAACCTCAGTCTGTGCAGTACAACGTTCTCCTTATTGGTGAACCTCTTCACGATGCGACGGGTCGCTTCCTTGTAGACGTCGTCGTCGTCGTCATCATCGGCCGCAGGTATCTCCTTCAACCCAGCGAAAATGCGCTGCCCTTCAACCCCCAACGCATTTAACAGCATCGCCTTCTTCCTCACGGGGGCATACCGCGTGCCGCCTATCGCTTCCAGATAGGTGGAGAACAGGGGCTCCCACTGCATCCATGGAATTGCTGGTGTCCCCAGTGACGGGAGAAAGGCAGGGGGCGGCGTGGCGCCTTGCATGGTGAGGCCGTGGGGTCTTTGGAATCCTCGTCGCCAATTATGTTGTGGCCTAGAAGGACGACAGGACGCTGTAGTGGATCTACTCTACTTTATTATTTTACAGCTGGTGGGGACTTGTATATGTCCAACTTCTTGTCATGCGCGTACTTACAGTTCAGTTCAGTTCAGGGCTTCCCCAGTTGAGTCACTGAGGGAAGTGGGTGCACTAGGGTGGCACGCTGTAAGCTTCTGGGGCCCCCAGGTAACCTCCTGTGGCTGTGGTGTTACGCCCTAGAAGCTGGGCTGTACGGCTGCTGGAAGTTCTTGCCTTGTTGGCTCCTCATCAGGAGCAGCGCTCTCATGCGACCGCTTCATCTGGCGGGCTGCCAGCTCTGAAGCGGGAACGTTTTCCCGCGGAGCTCGGGCTCGCGAGATCTCATTAGGTGCGATCTCGCGAGAATACGCTCCCGCGATCGGGAGATATCCCCACAGGAACACATGACTTTCTATTACCCTGCCTTTTATGGACCCCCTGTAAAGCTTCACACTGTCCCATCCTGTTGCACCTTCCATCTGCAAATGCATCACAATCCCACACTATTCATGCTTTTCCATGGCCCCGATTCCTAGCTTTGCACTAAGTGTTCTGCACTCATATTCTGCACTTATTGTAGCAAATTTTGCACTTTCACTTTTTCCATTCCCTCATCTTTTGCACTTTATTGACCTGCATGTTTCCAAAGCCCAAGAAAGATCAGATGGTTGTGCCATTGCTTTGTGGTGCTGAATGTGATTGCAGTTGGCACTTTATAAAACACAAATACATATATAAATAGGCTTCCATTAAAAGAACCTTTGCAGGGAGTCATTACTGGTCAGGTAATGCCCCGGGGCTCACGTTAAAGCCCCTGCTTCCCTCAGGATTTGATTGCCTAATTAATCTTGTCAGTAAATGTTCCCACCGGAATTCTCTGTAAATAGAATATTACAAGTGTAAGGAAGACTGTTCACAAGACCCCCAACTCAGCTCAGGTTTCTGCACAGTGTAAGGATAAAACATTGACTAATGGTCAATCTGTTAATCTAGGCTCAAATTCCATCACTCCCATTCTACCAAATGCTGTGATCCTGGCCAGATCATGTTATCTCCTTCTGGGCTAACAACCTGAGTGCTAGAAGTTGGAGACCTCTTAGAGTTAGGGGCCTTGAACCCTGATGGTTAATAGATAATAGCATAAGGGTTGGGATTTCATTTTAATGACCATGGCTAGCTATCACAGGTCAAGTACATAATCAAAGGCATATTTATTCTGACACAAATATATAAAGATGGGGTTTCTAGTGAAAGGTTAGCGATGAATAAAAAGAAGCCAGAAGTTGGTAATTGAAGGACTGGTGTAGAGTGACTGAGTAAAGAACTAAAGCTTGGGGCTGGTAAAACCCTGCACTTTCCCAACATTGGTCTATGAAGTGGCATATTTAATAGGAGTACATTTTCTGTCTATGGGTCATGGGTAAGCAATCACAGAGCTAGAGAGTTATCAGGCGTAAGGATGGGGAATGAAAGTGCTAGCGATTGATGATATAAAGGCTCTAAAGCGTCCATTATGGGAGTAGAGATTTTCAACACATCTGCAAGAGATTATTAGTTAGAAGGGTAGAGATAATCCCATTGCTAGAGACTGGGAATCCATTGCCTAGAGATGTCTATATAAGAAATACATGTTAATAATCCAGGGTTAAATATTGGTAATCACAGGACCAGAGATTGGTAACATAAAGATAATTTAAAGATAAGTGGTGTACTAATATAGGCATATAGACCAAGGGTGCAGTCATTATCGTGGTATAATGACCCACCACCAAGTTACGGCTTGAGACAAAGTCGAGGGATATGCATTGGGGAAGGGTATCATCTCAAAAGATGATGCCCCCTCCCAAGGTCTATATGGTTATTATAAGGTTATTAGCTCATAATGGCTGCACCAATACATGTTTTGGAGCTTTGGCGAGTTTAATAATGAGAAAATAAATTGGAAAACTGAGTTAGTAAATTAAATATGGTTTTATTTTGTAGTATTTAAATAAAATGACTGTCTTCATATTTTAAGCAATTCAATTGCAAACTTGGTTAAACTGGAGCAGGTTTAACGCGGGCATGTGTTGGGGCCATATAAAAATAAAAGTTGTCTGTATGTTACCTGAAATTGTATTGTTTTCTCTATTATGGTCTGCAAACGGCACTGTTGTTTCCATGTATGATTTTGAAGAAAGAATAGTCACAATGCAGTCTATGCCAGTAGTTACTGACTGCACTATGAACATTATGATTGGCTGAGAAGAGGTCAGTATGCATTTCCATGTGCTAATATGAGCTCTAATCCCTGGACCAGAAAGCGGCTAATCAGGTTCTATAATTAGCTAATCTAATGGCTAGAGACATATAATAAAATGCCTAGATATTACTAACCCAAGGACTAGAGATGGTCACATAAGAAATATAGATTAAACATTGGGGTGCTTCAGATTGCTCAATTAAGATCTAAATATTGCCAATCAAAGGGTTAGATATCTTTATTGTTATCCCGGAAGAAAATACGTGTAATGGATGGACTGGAGATATCTGCCTAATCTCTAGAGGTGACTAATCTAGGGGATGGAGGTAGCTACATTAAGGGCAAAAGAATAGTACCCTATGGACTAGAGACTGCGGGTTGTAGCAGGAGAGATCCATTATCTTGCTAAACCAAGAGCAAGAAATGAGAATCGAAGAGCTGCCATTAGTAATCATCAGCATCATCACCAAGCATACTTTTATTCAGCATTTTAAGATTTAAATTATAAAATACAGTTCATACAACAAGAATACAAATGTAAAAATATTCTCAATTGATAATTAGTAATCAAAGGAGTAGGAATGGCCATACAAGGCAAATGATGGCTAATTTAATAACTAGATAAAACCCAAATAGGAGGGCAAGATGTCCATCTGAAGTGTACAGATTACTAATCCAGTGACTACCAAATTATAATCCAAGTGGTGGTTTGTAGATCAGAGCCTACTAATGTATGGACTAGTAACTGCTCGTCGGCCGGTTAGAGACAGTCAATGGTTCTAAGGTCTTGGGGTTTGTACCCGGGGTGAGGAACAGACAGTGCTGGGGTATGGAGAAATGTTTGCTCATCTAAAGGGTTGAACTTCTAAGTGTAATGGCCGGAGAAGGTCAACAGAATGTTTTTCATCAAGGCTCCAGAGACTGGCACCTTCTGCCCGTACAATGTTAATGTAATGGCTATTGATTGCACGCAGGAGATAATGGATCCCCAGACAGACATTGAAAATCCACCCGCTGCGCTCTGTCCCGGGTCATGGACGACCGTCTCCCGGCAACGTCAAAGAACACACCATTTGTTCTCTAGGGGGGGTCCTTCACAAGAACAATTCACAGTTAAACCAAAGAGACTACCTGAAAGGTTCGAGTGAGTACCCTCAAACCTAACTCCAGAGCACCAAGTTTGGGATTCTTTGACTGGAAGCCGCTGCATTCAACAGTTATAACAAAGGGAACAGTGGTTCCCCTCACAGTGGTATCAGACATACGCAATCAAACCAAGGGTGGAAAGGACCATTTCTAAATGGCCAGAGGGTATGCCTAGACATCCTGATGCTGATCCCCTCATTCCTCCAGCCACCCCTCTATAACCTTGTTGGGTGTCCTGACCCACGTTTAAGCTATCATGCTGCAACATTTGGTGCTGTGGGCTTAGAAAATTCAAGATGGCGGAAAACCCACATGTGCGCCGAAATCCAGGAAAGCTGCGCAGTTTGTGCGCCCACCAAAATGGTTGCCTCACTTGCCACCCACCAGTGCGAGAATGAAAGGCCGGGTTGCCAAAGGAAAAACAGTAGCGCCGGTTAGCTTCAAAGCGCTTTAAAACCACCATTGGACTACCCGCACAGTAGTCTGAAACCATTGGGAGTGGCAATGCTGATTGCCAAAAGCAAACCCATAACTGTTGGGAATTCATTTTCTTAAATCCCAAAAATGGGTGCAGTACCAGTACTCACCACTATCCAAAAGCCGGCAGTTTAAAACCACCCTGTGTTTCTCTGAAGGCAGGCTCAAACTGTCTATTTTAAACATTGCAACACATCTAAAAACTCACTGGACACCAGCAGACATTTGGTAGAATGGAGTGTTGTGTGCCTACAAAATCTGGGAAATGAAGAGCCCAAAACAATGCTTATAACAAAACTACTATGGAGTCAGCAGTTTAAGTTGCACTGGATTTAAAGACACTAAAATCGAAAATGTTTAGATTAAATGAGTGAGCTATGTTTGGTGTCACATGCCTTTGTAACTGTTTAAATGTCATAGTTTTAAACTTAGAATCAGCCTTCTAGCTGCATATGTAAAAATGTTTAGTTTTATTTGAATGCAGAAACTGGGGAACAAAAAGTGACATTTTATCTGAAACCCGGCTTAAGGAACTGAATTCTGCCTGGCAACTACCCCCATCAGGAGGGAAACTTGAGTCACCACTGTGTTCCCAGGCCAACCTTCCTTTTGCTGCCCACACTAAGGATATGCCATCTATCTGATAATTGAATTATCTGTGCTCTGCAGGAGAGTGAACAAAGCCCTCTTCACTCAGGCAAAGGTTTTTATTACCGCAGTCGTAAAATGTAGCTTCCTCTTGGCAGGAGCTGGGAGGAGCACTGCCTGTGAGAGCAAGCTGGCTTGGCAGAACTGGATTGCTGAGAGGAAACCACACCCCTTTGGAGCCAGAACATAACTCTAAAAAGATGAATAACTCATAGAGCGGACATGTGAAAATTTTATAAATGACACCATAACTCTTGTGATTTTTCTGCCCACATTTTAAGAGGTTTTTCGACCCGGTGGCATGTTCAGGGGGGTGTCAGCGGAAAAGTGGATATAACTCTAAATGTATGCATGTTAAAAATCTGAAACTTCATCAGTTAATGTCCCTACTCCCTGCGCACATGTATGTAAAGTTGGGTCAATGTCAGAAATTGCAAAATCAGTTAAAAAGTGAAATATGTGCCATTTCTGAATGCAAGCTCCCAGGAAGAGCAGAGTTTGAACAGGGTATACCTCCTGTAATGCATGATGGGTGCATATGATTTTAAAACAATATGTACCTCTGCAAATATGTATTTGTTTCAAATCTAGATTTGTGTGTAAGTTGACAGGAGGAGTGGACTTTCTGCAGGCTGTAAAATGACATCACTCTGACTCACAGTTCATTCCCCAATCAAATGATAAATGGAAGTTTGACCAATTAGAAGCTGAGAGAGAGGTAGGGTCAGTGATGCTAGAACACACCCACATTCTAAACACATAAAAGCAGACAGACAGGACAGATAGGGACTTTCCAAATCCATCTGCAGCGGGACGCTCTGCCGGAAAAATCCATACTTACCTCCATCAACCTCCAGAAAGCCAAACTAGAGACTTCAATCTATCCAGAACTAAGAGAACCAGAGAGAAAGCAGTGCTGTACCCAGAGAGACCCAGACCAGCAGAGAGAGCTGACCCAGATCACTGTGAAGTGCAGAGGCCAGACCGGACCAGACCAGAGTCCAGTCTAAAACCCTGACCAGATCCGTGGCGAGGCCCATTTCACTCAAGAATATAGTGTGAGTACCTAGAAAACTGTGCAGAACCAATCTCTTAGTTAAAATAATATAATTCAATCCTATTTTAATCTAAGTAGAACTGTCTCCTAACTGTCACCTGTCACTTGTAAAGCTGTCACCTGTGATTTGCTAGTTGCAAGCTGCACTTGTCATTTTGAGCTTTTGAAATTTGCAAACCCAAAAACGACCTTTATTAAATCGCTCATATCTCCGCGACCGTTTGGGCTAGAGACTTGCAGTAACTTTCCTCTGATAGCTTAGAATCGTAGCTTTGAATCGCACCAAGAACCGCATTCCTACCCCTTATAGTTTTACCGCAATCGCGGAACACGCATTCGCGAATTTTACCGCGATTTGCGAATTTCTTCACATGTAAAAACTGCTGCTGCTTGCCTTCCATTTGCCAGAAATTCGTTTAACCTGCTAACTATCCCTGCATCATTGCTAGTGTGAGCCTGGACTAATATTAACTAGATACCACTCACCCTGAACCTCTGAAAGGGAATTAAAAAGCATTTCCAGCATATTTCTCATCCACTGCTAGCACATATCAAAGCATTTGGGCCTGTGTTTTCAAAACTCCTATCTGTTTTCTGTAAGCTTGCTGGATTGAACTGAATTACAGTTCATTGCATTTCTGAGAACTGTGTGCTTCCCTCCCATTCCCTTGCATTGCATAAAGAGGGGGGGAGTGAATAGCCAGAGAAAAGTGATTACATTGTTTGGTTGAAATCATATTGAGTATTTTCTGTACTGCATTCATTGAATATTGCATCCACCTGAGCTTACATAAAGCATCCTCTACCACATTATACTTCTGTACCTATTTACCAGTGTGCTACCTTATCCATTTCATCTCAACTCCTTATTGATTATAAGAAGTGTGCTAGCGCCAGATTCTCCGTTGTTGATCTTTATCATATCAGATTAAGTGTGCTATTCAATTATTAATTTATTATAAAGCGTGATATATATATCTATTTTAAATTATCAAATAAACCTTTTAAACTTGCAAAACAGAACTACTTCTTGGCTCAGTGGGGTCAGGGGGATTCCAAGAGAGGGGTGTTATATAGGGGTAGTCATCCAGAACGCATGAACTGGACCTAAAGATATATCAATAAGGGTTTTCATTCAGTATTCTAGACTAGGCGTTAACTTAGCTGTAGTGCTGAATTGAATCCTCTTACAAATTGGGGGCTCGTGCCGGACGTTTGGGTTAGATCTACCATTTGTGCAGATTAATACAGCGTGCCAGCTGACCAGATACACATATCCGGTCGGATCACCACGCTGTGTTACGCTGTAAAGCATTCCTCAAAAGGGACACTCCAAGAAAAGTTCTGTTCTGCAAAAATAAAATACAAACTTCTGTAAGTCAGGACAGAGACCAATCTCTAGAATGACGACCTTAGTAGACATGAAAATAGCCAGAGAGCACTTCTTACATAAGTTATTTGTGAGAGGTGAATGGGCTGAGCAGGGCCAGGAGGCCTGGTTGCAGGCCATCACGCGACAGGCCACTGAAACAGGGTCAGACTTATGGAGAGATCAGGGTCCATTACATGTGGCCCTGAGTGAACTATATATGGCTCCTAAGGCCAAAGATGAACACGACAAGATTGTTAGGATAGCGGCATATTTATATTTATATATGGGAGCCATACAGAATAAATGTGTTGAAGGCCATGATCTGGCAAAAAGGCAACAGATGGCGTTAGAGAAGGCCCAATCTGATCTGGACTCTTCTGAGCAAAGGCTGCACAGAAGCCAGGAGTCAGAAAATGAGACCAGACAGTACATCGCTAAAATAAAGGAGGATATGGATGTGCTGCAAAAGGAAAAGTCAGAACAGGATACCAGATTTCGGGCCTTGCAGAAGGAACACCAAGAAGGTTTGGACTCCCTACTGCAAAGCCAGAAAAAGCTGGAGCAACAACTGGACTTCAACAGGGTATGTGCTGAGCAGGTAGTCACCCTGCAAGGCCACCTAGATAGGGAAAAGGCAGAAAGCAATAAACTGATCCTGAAAGACCTGGATAAGCAGGCAGAGTTTGATGAAGAGCGCCGGAAAGCTGGTGCCCTTCAAAGGCAGAGGGACGACCTGGCAGCACAGATGCAGGCTCTCAGTCAGGAAAGAGACACTTTAGGCCAGGAAGTCTGCCACTTAAAAAAGGAAATTGAAGAAAATCACCTGGCCCTCCAGGGGCTGGGTGACCTCCAAAAAGAAAACCAGAACTTGGTAGAGCACACCAGAAGGGTGGAAGATGCTCTGGCAAGAAAGGAGCAGGCCGGTAGGGATGGGACTCAGGAGGTAAACCTCCTGCAGCAAAGACTGGCCCAGTTCTCCAGGACCAACCAGGAAGCACAGAGGGAAAATGAGGCCCTCTGTCAACACAATGATAGGCTCCAACAACAGGTAGCGATGCAGGAGAGACTGATAGAGTCTAGTAAGGCCTTGACTGAGGAACTGAAAGCACAAATGCAGGCTCTTGCATTGCAACAGGGAGCAGGGGCGGATAGAGATGAGGTCCGCTGGGAAAGAGAGACTCCTGACCATAACCTCAGGAGCCCTAACACCAGGGGCCTTCATCTCTCCCAGTCCCTGGACTCTACCACCCCCATGTCCCCTGGCGCACATGAGCACAGGGCCACAGGGATGGCAGATTACTATCCAGCTAAAAGTATGGGGCTCATAGGCCAGTACCACTCAGGAATGGAGGGGTGGGCATCTGGGTATGGGCACCCAAGTACAGTACAGTTCAGTGGGGAACCCCAGGAGAGTAGGCCCATTAAGGGCATCCTGAAAACCTCTGCCCAGTTAGGTCAGTGGGGGGGGTACCCAGCAAATCCTGGCAGCAAGGAGGGATCTGAAGACTCCTCTGAGCGGTACAGGAAACAGGAGACCAGGTCCCCACATTCTGCCAGCCATTCCCAGGCTCGCAGAATCCGGGAAAACCTGGAAGATCTGACGGGAACCTCTGGGAGCAGTGCCTCTGAGTCAGAGGATGAATGGACAAGAGTTACCCGAACCAAAAAGGCCAATAAGGCAAAAAAGGCCTTGCTTAAGGACCCCTTAAAGCAGATTAAGGCGATCAGGAGCGTCATCACGCCTTACCATAAGAACGCTAAGTATTCTGTTTGGGAGCACTTAGAGTTGTTTGAGCAAATGATGGAGACTTTGCATTTGAAGGACAGCCAAAGCTGTATTCAATATGTAAAGTGGACCTTCTCCCCGGAATACTCCAGTTTCTTTGCGGGGCTGGAGGACCAAAATCATTTAAGATGGTCCACCTATAAGGCGGCCATCTTGAAACATTTTTCCATTCATAGAAATCCTCAAGAGGCTCGCAAGGCGGCCTACAATTTGCAATGTGGGGAGGATCAGGCCCCACAAGAATTTGTGCAAGAACTGAAACGTGCTTTTGCGCAGACCACCAGAAGGGTGCGCACAGACAGTAGAGAATTCATCAATACATTTTTTCATGCCTTGCCCAAATACATAATGACCCAGCTTGTGAGGGATTTTCACGAGAAAAGATCTTTAGACTGGGTCCTTGAACAGGCTACCCGGATCTATGAGGTGCAGAAACCGTTAGATAGCAAAAATAATGCTCAGAAAAACCCCAAAGCCAACAGCACCCCTGCTGCTGCCAAGGTGGCAGAGGTAAAGGTCACCCCCGTTTTAGAGTTGGAGATGGGGGGGCCTAAAAACCTACCTGCACCTAATAATGCTAGGCCCAG
Organism: Ambystoma mexicanum; assembly: GCF_040938575.1. Classification (NCBI taxonomy): domain Eukaryota; kingdom Metazoa; phylum Chordata; class Amphibia; order Caudata; family Ambystomatidae; genus Ambystoma; species Ambystoma mexicanum. The sequence continues at coordinate 1,150,285,858 of NC_090926.1, read as the reverse complement.
AAGGTCCTCGGGCCAGTCACAGACAGGGAGCCAGGGAGGCAGCCCCACAAATGGGGTCCCTCGCTCTCCTGATTATGTAAGTCCCCGTTACAAGGCAAATCGACCCATCCTGGGTTATGTGTGGACTCCTCCAGCCCAAGGGGGGGGATCCAGCCAAGCACCTAACCCAGGGAACTTCCCTCCCAACTTCCCACAGGAGGGCAGAAATTCTCCAAATCCTGGGCAGAACTTTTTCCCCAGGTATCCACCCAATTTCCAACCCCAAAATCATCCATCCTTCTTTCCCCAATTCCCTGAGCCCAGACAACCTAATCTGGGAGAGGGGAGGCCAAGGGTGGAGGGGTACCCAAATCTTCCCAACCCGGGGTATTAACAGAGGAGGGACAGCTACCCTTCCCGGGATCAGCCCAGGGGAGAAAACAGGGCCCCGTATCAGCCTGAGCGGGATTCCCAGTTAGAGCGCCAGGTTCAAAACATGGCGCGGGATCTGGGTCACATACTGAGGGCTCAGCAGAACCCTCAGATCGGCATGCCGGCGCAGAACGCACCCAACTCTGGACCTGGTGCCCCAGAACAATGACGGGGGCAGCACCCCGATAACTCACCGGTTCCCAGGGAGGAGGCACAAGGGGAAGGGGGGTGTAAAGCCTTGGAGGAAGCTTCCTTCCTCACTTGTAAACAGCCCCTGGAAACCCAGGAACCGGAAACAAAATCTCTTGCCCCTGAAAGTCTGCCTCCTAAGGAGCAGAGGGGGGGTAGGAGAAACAAAAGACCCAAACAGACCCAGTTTGAGGAGGAGGTACAGATCTTCCAATTTGAGGGAGAGGGATCCTCAGAGGATCCTGGGAAAAGGATCTTCTCCTTCAGAGAGAGGGGAACTCCTCCCAAAGAAAAATGGGTCCCTAGGGATGCAAATCCAGACTGGGGAGATGTGGAGACTGAGCTACCGCCGCCCACCATCTCATCCCAGAACCAACAGCAAGAAAATCCCCTGGTTCAAACCCATCCTGGTGACTGCCTCCAAAAAGGGGGGGGTGGCCCAGAACCGGAGCCAGGGGAACCCACAATGGCTCTGATCTCCAGTTGCCAACTTTTTCTTTCAGATTCCCAAGGCTCTCCACAGAATTCTGCCCAAATTTCTTCTCTTGCAATGTCCAAAACCAGAAAATGAGCCCACCAGTTGTCCAAAAATGTACATTATCTGTGCCCCCTTGAGGAGAAGGAGGGAAGATACTATGCCCCGGTACAAGTACAGGGGCAGGGTACAATTTTGGCACTGGTGGACACTGGATCTCAAGCTACCCTTCTGTCCAGAAGGGCCTTTGACGAACTGAATGCAGGAAGGGGAGAGAATTACCAAATTCCTCTCACCTCACTTCCTGGACAACTCCAGAACTTTGACGGGAAGGAAATTCCCATTGAGGGGACTGCAGATTTGGATATTAAAATTGGGCGACACAAGTTGAAACACCCGGTCATAGTTGTGACCCCAGAGGGCACCCCTTGTTTACTAGGGAATGACCTCCTGAGAAGGTTGTCACCCCTAATAGATTGTGTAAACAAGGTCCTCTGGACCCAGACTAGCCGACCAATAAAATTAAAACAGAGTGTCAACCATGTTAGTTTAAACGGCACCTGCCACATGGTTGAACAAAAATCTGACCAAGTAGAATTTCACTTCCAGAACAACCAAATTCCAGACGTGACAGTAATAGCAGTAGGACAACAGACTGGTGATGGGGGGTCCTCTCTATTTCTGAAAATCAACCTTCCTTCCAGTTTAAGGTGGTATTCCACACTGGAAGGAAACACTCTGAAATTCTTTACAAATCCACAATCAGAAACTCCCACTCCTATAGTCCAGAAAGATGTGAAATCAGCTCAGAGCCTGGCTGATATTCAGCAAATTGAAGAGCAGTTGTTCATCCCTGTTCAGTTAAATGATGGGAAGGACTCTGTTCTCGCTCGAGTGTGTGTGAACAACGGTAAGAGCTTCATCAGCGAAGCCATGTTTCGCCAACTCCCAAAAGATCCAGCCATTCCCACCTTCAAACTGATAGACAAATGGGAAATGGACCTGGAAGCACCTAATTCCAAACATCTCCTGCCAAGCAGGTGTATGCTCAAAATCTCCATTGGCAACAAGAGCATTGTCCATAATTGTTGGGTCGTGCGAGACGTCCCTGCCGCCTTTTACTTAGGCAGTGACATTCTCAATCGCTTTGCCATTAGTTTGGACCTAATAAACTTCAAAGCTTGGTCCCGATTAGCGGATAATCCCATGGGCTTTGATGATCCAGAAAAAGCATTTAGGTCAGCTCAATTGCTACCTTATGCAGTTGAAATTCAGATTAAAGAGGAAGTAACCATCCCAGAAAGGACCCGACAATTCTCCCTGGAAGTGAAAGTTAAAAGGGGACAAGAGTTGAAAAACCCTGATGCTTACATACATCTAAATGCTTCTCTCCAACAGCAAGGGTTGGGGGTAAACCCAACTCCATTAGTCAACATAGAACATGAAACCATTCTAATAGAGGTGGATAACAGCGACTTAAAGAGTATTACTCTAGCCGCAGGCACCATTATTGGAATGGCGGTTGATGACCGACATTTCTCCATTGATCTTGTAAATGAACTGTTAGGACCAATCCCCAAGGACTGTTTTGACAGTGACAGTGAGGACCATACAACACCAGACAGGATTTTTACCCGGCATGGGGGGAACTTCCTGGTGTACACTTCCTGCCCCTATGGTAAGGAAGATGTGACTTGTGACTTCAGGAGGGAGGAGGTGATTTTCCAGGTTCATGAAGGCTGCCTTGCCCACCTGAAGCCTCCAGTCCAAATCAGCACTCTGACCAGGGACTTCTCCACCCAGCTGGAGGAGGCCGCGGAGATAGCCAAACCAGAAGTCTTTCCAGGCTTCAGGCAGATGGTGGAAGAGAGAGTCAACCTAGCTGATGCCTGTGTGACTCTGGAACAAAAGCAAAAGTTGAAACAAGTTTTCTTGGATTTCCAAGATCTCTTTGCGGTAGACTCATATGACTGTGGTCGCACTGACATCCACACAACAACATTCCCCACGGACCCTGGCATGACTCCTGTGTTTGTGAAGCAATATCGCTTGCCTCTCGCATCAATGGAGTCCCTTACTGAAATAATTAAGAACCTTGAGTCCCGGGGAATAATCCGTCCAGTCCACAGCACCTTCAATAATCCGGTGCTGGGAATATTGAAGCCAAACGGCCAGTGGAGACTCTGTGCCGACCTCAGGGAGCTCAACAAACGGGTCCATACTTCCCGATGGCCTCTGCCCTACATTGACCAAGGGCTGGCCCAGATCCAGGGGTCACAGGTATTCACTGCAATAGACCTGACCAATGGGTACTGGACCGTGCCTGTCAGTAGGGAGGACCAATACAAACTGGCTTTTACCTTTGGGGGCCAGCAGTACACATGGACCCGGACTCCCTTCGGATACCTTAACTCCGGTAATGAGTTCAATATTTTCCTACATAAGGCCATGCCCGACCTGGGTGCAAGGGGTAACCTGGCTTATGTAGATGATGTCCTCATCAAAAGTTCATCTGTGGAGGAACATATAGCGGAGATCCGTTATGTTCTGACACAGTTGAGGGCCGCCGGAGCAAAACTTTCCTTTCAGAAAGCACAGTGGTGTAGAACCCGTGTTAATTTCTTGGGGCATGAGATTACTCCTCAGGGCCTCTGTCCCCAGGAAAAGAAAGTGGAAGCACTTCAGAAACTGAAAGACCCCACAACTCTGCGGGAACTAAGGAGCCTCCTTGGACTGACTAATTACAGCAGAAAGTTCATTGAGGACTACGCAGAGATCACCAGACCCCTGATTCATCTCCTGAAGGGGGGGGTCAAGTGGGAATGGGGTTCAGAACAAGCCGAGGCAGTAAAACAACTCAAGAGAAGCCTCTCACAAGCGCCTTGCCTAGCTTTCCCTGTCAGAAACAAGGAGTTCTTCCTGGAGACAGGGTTCTCTAATACGTGCTTGACGGCAGTATTATACCAAAAGCATGACAAGGTCAATAAAGTAATCTCCTATGCGAGCAAAACTTTATCCTCTGTGGAGGAAAAATTCAACGATTGTGAGAAGGCACTCCTGGCAACGGTGTGGGCATTGAGGAATTACCGCCCGTTTATCCAGGGGGAACACATCATAGTGGAGACTCCACACCAGCCTCTGCAATATCTCCAAAGTGACAGAATCCGGGCCGGAAATGTGAGTAATTCCCGAATTACTTCCTGGATTCTGTCAATGCAAGGCTTTCCTGTGGAAGTCAGATATGGCCAAAACAAGAAGAGTCCCCTCGCGCAAGGTCTGGCTGACTTGCATGATTGTGCCAGAGAAAACTGTCTCGAGGACGAGAGTCTAAAAATAAAGGACAACACGGAGGCATACCTTAATTCCCCACACCAAGTCTTTGAAGAGGACAAGTGTGAGGGAATGCCCACTGTCTATGTGGATGGATGCTCTTACCATGTTGACAACAACGGGGAGAAAGAACTGGTGGCTGGCGTAGGGAATGCATGGGTGAATGAGTCCCCAGAACCCTCCGCTGGATACAAAATTGGTCCCCGAAGTAGTCAGGTGGCAGAATTGATGGCTGTGCATCAGGCCATCCTCACTGCTGTCCAGCATCAACTCCACGAACTGGTCATAATCACAGATTCGGATTATGTACGGAACGGGTTCGTGGAGCACCTGATTAATTGGAAAACCAGAGGCATGTTATGTGCTAACAACAAACCCTTGAAACATGGGAAGTTGATCCAAAACATTGATGATCTGGTCACCTCGAATGAGATGACCATCTATTGGAAGAAGATCAAGGGTCATTCCAAAGTAGAGGGACCAGACAAAACTGGAAATGACTTAGCTGATCAGTTGGCCAAGACCGGGGCCATCCAAGGGGATCTAATTGAGATTGAGTCCCTGTTGGGGGAAATCCAGGTCACTGCTATCACTAGGTCCCAGACAAATGCTCACAACGACCTTTCAATTGCACAATGGAGTAAGGAGACCCCTGATGATGATTTGATTACCGCTCAGAAGGGGGATCCAATTATTGGTAAATTTTACCAGCACCTTGAGGACCCTGAGAACTTTCCCCTGACGGATACCGATTACATTGGGAAAGAGGACCTAAGAGTGTTGATGAAATGTCCAAAAATGTTCCGGATCCAAGACGGTTTGTTGGTAAGGAAATCCAAAGCTGGCCACGACCAGTGGGTGGTTCCTACCTCATTCCGAAGCCTGATGTTAAGTCACGCCCATGATGTGGCCACCGCCGGTCATAGGGGGTTTCACACAACATTGGAAATCTTAAGAGAGGTTGCATACTGGCCACACATGGGGCAGGACCTCGACCAATACTTGAAGGGGTGTCTTGTGTGTGCACAATTTCAGCCATCATCCCTTACGCACCGGGCGCCTTTACAAAAGAGGGGGATGACACTGCCATGGTCAGATTTACAAATCGACTTTGCAGGCCCTGTGATTCGCTCGGCTAGGGGGAATAAGTACATGTTGACCGTGACATGCTTGTTTACCAAGTGGGTGGAATGTCTCCCAGCCCCAAATTGCAAGGCAGAAACTGCAGCTGCCTTGATGATTAACCACATCTTTTCCCGTTTTGGTCTACCTCAAAGGATTGAGTCAGACAGAGGTAGCCACTTCACCAGTGAAGTAATGACAAAGATGTGGGAGATACTGGGGGTCAAGAGAAAGCTGCATATTGCTTATAGACCAGCTTCTTCTGGGGCAGTAGAGAGATATAACCGGACAATTGTGAGCATATTAAAGAAGTTTGTGGCAGATTCTGGGCCAAGTTGGGATATCCGATTACCTCTGGTCCTAATGGCCATCAGATCTACCCCTTCGTCTGCAACCAAAATGTCACCATTTGAGTTGATGACTGGGCGCAAGATGGTGCTTCCTCAGCATTTGCTCTACAGGACCCAAGAGCAGACACTAATAAATGCCTCCACTACTCATGAGTATGTGGAGAATTTAAGGAAACACCTCCAACATGCTTTTGCTTATGCTCAGCGGAATCTAGAAAGATCGGCTGATAGCATGAAGACCCATTATGACCTGAAAACTTCCAGGAAGGAATATCAGGTGGGGGACCGGGTCTATCTATACAACTTCCAAAGGAACCAGGCCAAGCAGCGCAAATTTTTGCCTACATGGAAGGGACCCTTTGAGATCATCGACAAGATCTCCCCTGTGGCCTACAAAATCCACATCCCCAAAGGTCCTTTGGCAGCGGGGGAAGACAAGTGGGTACACATAAACCAGTTGAAATGTTGCCATCCCAGGCACACTCTGCAACAACTGGAGGAATCCTCTGGAATCCTAGCGGGTATTGTCTCAGACTAATTCTGTTCCAATCATAAAACATACCACATCTAGTCTCTAACATACTGTGATTTGTATGAAACTGTCTCTTAGTCATACTGTTTTTATTAAAATAAGAATGTAAAGTTTCGTTATGATAAAATGCATATGCTATCCCACCATCTCAACAGTGGTGGAAAAACGTCTATGAGTAGGTATTGCCGCTCTTCCTTTGTCGTCCTAGGAGAAAGAAGACCTTGAGACTGGCCAAGGAGGACGATCCGGAGACCGGGAACGAAGATCCAATGGGCCCAGTGGACCGCCCAATACTCCCATCAGGACTGGCGAGGAGAACCGATCGATCAGTACCGGATGGAGAAGAAGATGCTGAACTGTGCCATCTACAGAAGAGGAAGAAGATTATGCGGACAGACCGGTGCGTGGGTCAAAACCCTTGTGCACCCGACTCCCCATCGACTCAAATTCAAAGTGTAGTCGCGTGGGGGGGCTTGTTGGGTGTCCTGACCCACGTTTAAGCTATCATGCTGCAACATTTGGTGCTGTGGGCTTAGAAAATTCAAGATGGCGGAAAACCCACATGTGCGCCGAAATCCAGGAAAGCTGCGCAGTTTGTGCGCCCACCAAAATGGTTGCCTCACTTGCCACCCACCAGTGCGAGAATGAAAGGCCGGGTTGCCAAAGGAAAAACAGTAGCGCCGGTTAGCTTCAAAGCGCTTTAAAACCACCATTGGACTACCCGCACAGTAGTCTGAAACCATTGGGAGTGGCAATGCTGATTGCCAAAAGCAAACCCATAACTGTTGGGAATTCATTTTCTTAAATCCCAAAAATGGGTGCAGTACCAGTACTCACCACTATCCAAAAGCCGGCAGTTTAAAACCACCCTGTGTTTCTCTGAAGGCAGGCTCAAACTGTCTATTTTAAACATTGCAACACATCTAAAAACTCACTGGACACCAGCAGACATTTGGTAGAATGGAGTGTTGTGTGCCTACAAAATCTGGGAAATGAAGAGCCCAAAACAATGCTTATAACAAAACTACTATGGAGTCAGCAGTTTAAGTTGCACTGGATTTAAAGACACTAAAATCGAAAATGTTTAGATTAAATGAGTGAGCTATGTTTGGTGTCACATGCCTTTGTAACTGTTTAAATGTCATAGTTTTAAACTTAGAATCAGCCTTCTAGATGCATATGTAAAAATGTTTAGTTTTATTTGAATGCAGAAACTGGGGAACAAAAAGTGACATTTTATCTGAAACCCGGCTTAAGGAACTGAATTCTGCCTGGCAACTACCCCCATCAGGAGGGAAACTTGAGTCACCACTGTGTTCCCAGGCCAACCTTCCTTTTGCTGCCCACACTAAGGATATGCCATCTATCTGATAATTGAATTATCTGTGCTCTGCAGGAGAGTGAACAAAGCCCTCTTCACTCAGGCAAAGGTTTTTATTACCGCAGTCGTAAAATGTAGCTTCCTCTTGGCAGGAGCTGGGAGGAGCACTGCCTGTGAGAGCAAGCTGGCTTGGCAGAACTGGATTGCTGAGAGGAAACCACACCCCTTTGGAGCCAGAACATAACTCTAAAAAGATAAATAACTCATAGAGCGGACATGTGAAAATTTTATAAATGACACCATAACTCTTGTGATTTTTCTGCCCACATTTTAAGAGGTTTTTCGACCCGGTGGCATGTTCAGGGGGGTGTCAGCGGAAAAGTGGATATAACTCTAAATGTATGCATGTTAAAAATCTGAAACTTCATCAGTTAATGTCCCTACTCCCTGCGCACATGTATGTAAAGTTGGGTCAATGTCAGAAATTGCAAAATCAGTTAAAAAGTGAAATATGTGCCATTTCTGAATGCAAGCTCCCAGGAAGAGCAGAGTTTGAACAGGGTATACCTCCTGTAATGCATGATGGGTGCATATGATTTTAAAACAATATGTACCTCTGCAAATATGTATTTGTTTCAAATCTAGATTTGTGTGTAAGTTGACAGGAGGAGTGGACTTTCTGCAGGCTGTAAAATGACATCACTCTGACTCACAGTTCATTCCCCAATCAAATGATAAATGGAAGTTTGACCAATTAGAAGCTGAGAGAGAGGTAGGGTCAGTGATGCTAGAACACACCCACATTCTAAACACATAAAAGCAGACAGACAGGACAGATAGGGACTTTCCAAATCCATCTGCAGCGGGACGCTCTGCCGGAAAAATCCATACTTACCTCCATCAACCTCCAGAAAGCCAAACTAGAGACTTCAATCTATCCAGAACTAAGAGAACCAGAGAGAAAGCAGTGCTGTACCCAGAGAGACCCAGACCAGCAGAGAGAGCTGACCCAGATCACTGTGAAGTGCAGAGGCCAGACCGGACCAGACCAGAGTCCAGTCTAAAACCCTGACCAGATCCGTGGCGAGGCCCATTTCACTCAAGAATATAGTGTGAGTACCTAGAAAACTGTGCAGAACCAATCTCTTAGTTAAAATAATATAATTCAATCCTATTTTAATCTAAGTAGAACTGTCTCCTAACTGTCACCTGTCACTTGTAAAGCTGTCACCTGTGATTTGCTAGTTGCAAGCTGCACTTGTCATTTTGAGCTTTTGAAATTTGCAAACCCAAAAACGACCTTTATTAAATCGCTCATATCTCCGCGACCGTTTGGGCTAGAGACTTGCAGTAACTTTCCTCTGATAGCTTAGAATCGTAGCTTTGAATCGCACCAAGAACCGCATTCCTACCCCTTATAGTTTTACCGCAATCGCGGAACACGCATTTGCGAATTTTACCGCGATTTGCGAATTTCTTCACATGTAAAAACTGCTGCTGCTTGCCTTCCATTTGCCAGAAATTCGTTTAACCTGCTAACTATCCCTGCATCATTGCTAGTGTGAGCCTGGACTAATATTAACTAGATACCACTCACCCTGAACCTCTGAAAGGGAATTAAAAAGCATTTCCAGCATATTTCTCATCCATTGCTAGCACATATCAAAGCATTTGGGCCTGTGTTTTCAAAACTCCTATCTGTTTTCTGTAAGCTTGCTGGATTGAACTGAATTACAGTTGATTGCATTTCTGAGAACTGTGTGCTTCCCTCCCATTCCCTTGCATTGCATAAAGAGGGGGGGAGTGAATAGCCAGAGAAAAGTGATTACATTGTTTGGTTGAAATCATATTGAGTATTTTCTGTACTGCATTCATTGAATATTGCATCCACCTGAGCTTACATAAAGCATCCTCTACCACATTATACTTCTGTACCTATTTACCAGTGTGCTACCTTATCCATTTCATCTCAACTCCTTATTGATTATAAGAAGTGTGCTAGTGCCAGATTCTCCGTTGTTGATCTTTATCATATCAGATTAAGTGTGCTATTCAATTATTAATTTATTATAAAGCGTGATATATATATCTATTTTAAATTATCAAATAAACCTTTTAAACTTGCAAAACAGAACTACTTCTTGGCTCAGTGGGGTCAGGGGGATTCCAAGAGAGGGGTGTTATATAGGGGTAGTCATCCAGAACGCATGAACTGGACCTAAAGATATATCAATAAGGGTTTTCATTCAGTATTCTAGACTAGGCGTTAACTTAGCTGTAGTGCTGAATTGAATCCTCTTACAACCTGGGCAAAATATGTTTCCTAGTGCTATTTCTTTACTGTTACAATCTAGACACGGGGTCAAGGGATCACCTACCATTCATAGACCCACCCTCGCTCCTTCATACTTACAGATGGCCCATCTCAAAGCATAAGGACATTTAATGGCTAGAGATATGCATAGAAACATATATGGCTAGAAATTGCTCATCTAAGGGTTAGTTACTGCACTGGTCCATAGAAGGGGTACTGATTGCTTACCTTCTTACCCAGGTGCAGCATTCCCAGGAATGAAGCTTTCAGACCCTCAGCCGTGATTTGTGTCTTGGAGATACCTACACAGCCCGATTCCTCTGCGCTGTGCCAGCCGGACTCCTCGTCTTAAAGGATCCCGGGCATCCACCAAGCAGGCTTTAGGCATTGTTCCAAGCTGTCTGCGGCTTACTTTAAGAGGCCCTGCTTCCATAGCTGGCACAGCAGAATATCATTGCTTATTTCCTTGCGGCAGTGATTGCTGGGAACGTGCCCTTGGATCCGTCCGGGTGCTGCTGAGAGCGGGAGGAAGAGGAGCTGGGCAAGACAGAAGGCAAGGATGAGGCGAAGGTAGCGCCCTTGGAGCCGTGCCAAGGCAGCAGCAGGGCAGTTGGGGAAGTGGTATGAGAGTACAGAATGATAAGACGAAGAGATTAATCTGTAGGGAGTGCCTTGCAGGAAAGTAGTTCATTTATTTTATTTATTTATTTGTTTATATACAGGAGGAACACCGCTCTTTTGATCACAAAAGAACGTACAATGGATAAAAAATGAAATTTGATGGGAAGCAGTGAGCTTCTTACAATGGGGTGGATTTGAGGGACATTCTCGCCAGCTAATGAAATGTCCTATAAAAAAATCGATGAAATAAAACTGATGAAATCACATAGAACCTTTCATTGACTAAATTAATTGTATCCAAATGATCAACCTCAGAAGAATTAAGGGATTTCGCCCTGCCTTGATTCAGACCTGTGTCCTGCAGGTTAAACAGATGTCTGAGGGGAGCGCTTAACTGTCTGAGCTATCTTGGCTCTAAACATGTACAGCAGAGGCTGATGAACTAAGGGGCTCTTGCCGGTTAGTGTTTCTGGATATTTTTCTACAGTAAGTTACTCCTGCGATTGACTTTTGGGTAAGGCCACAGATTTCTATTCTGATCTGCTGAATGCAGTCGATGCTCAAAATCAGACACGCGACGGTCTGGTCCTGAGATCTCAGCACCTAATTGATGGGAAATGTTAATACTCTCTGGGGGGGTGGTCATTTTAAAACATGTGCTAAATGCATGCAAGGGACCCCTAACAATGTGCAAGGCACAGTACAAAAATAATGAGTAAAGAAGGTACACATTCCTTAACTCTTTACTTTTACCCTCCATTGATCAAAAAAGTAAGCGCTGCCTTCAGATTAGACTTTGCAGAAGGTACTGAACCGAGGCGGATTCCACGTGAATCTATTCATTTCACTCCTGTATGAAAATCTCTTGCAGGTGTAAACTCACTGCTGACACAAGATGGCGGACATTTTGGATTTGCTCTGTGCCCCTTCTCAGCACTTGTGGAAAACAGAGGCAAATGCAGTACGCCTGGCACACACGGCTCCATTTCCCTCTCCGCCCAGTACACAAGGCCCCCTTGTGATATGATCGGTTATTCATAACGCGCTTAATACCGAGGGGCTTCTAAGCGCGGATCCGGGGATCGAACCTGTGTTGCTCCATGTCGTCTTGTTTCCAAGGCGACCACGTTGCCCCTGAGCTATCCTCCTGAGACCACGAGAGTTTGATTATCCAGCTGTACCATTAAGCAGGCACAAAACGACTGTTACTGGTAGTATTGTGAAGTCAGACTCGGACTGGCCCGTTGGGCATAATGGCAAAGAGCCGGCCAGACCGTTTACTGACCAGCAGTGACCCCTTTATATCAGTGAGGTCAGGGGAACTGACGGCGATCTAGCTTCAATGGAACCTTCGACTATAGGGGAGGGCCTGTAAAACCGGGTCTGTCCACCCCTCCCCTAAACCGGTAGGGTTCTGGCCACCCCGCGTAAGATGCAGCACTGGCTTCAGAACGTCAGTGGCATAGAGGTGTCTGCAGCAGATGGCTGCCATATGCCCCGAGCGAGAGAGCCCTGGCGAGCAACGAGGGAGATGCTGAAACTGGAAGTGCGATCTAGGGGGCAGGAGGCATGATAGTGGGGGGTGGCTGGCTCTGTCGCCACACACATCGTGCCTGCACACCTGCAGACACGTTGCGGGTGTAGGCCGCACCCCCGGCTCTCGCTTCTCTTGAGAACCACGATCAGCAGCCAGCGTGGCAGGGCTTCCGTGGCCAAGCGACACCCTGGCCCAGTCTGGAGCGTGCCTCGGCGGCTGGAAGGACTGGTGAAGACATGACACGATGCGCGAGGGTGAGGGGGGGGGGGCCTGCACGCACCTGAAAAGGTGCACTTTACACGTGTGGTCTTTGGGGAGCTTGCCCAAAGCATCTAGCATCCAAACACGCATAGATAATCAGTTGGCAATAGGGGGTTCCCCCTGCTTCCAGGCACACAGCCCCCACCCAAGACCCGAATAGACCATCTCCCGATTCAACCCTTCCGCCCATGCGACCCTTACTGGTTCAGAACCCATCACACCGCCCAAGGTTAGAGATTTGCTGCTCGCCGGCTAGCGCCTAGTAACCCAGCAATGCTACCCAATTTAGGAGTGCCAGTGTATACCTCCCAGCTGGAGTACAGGGGAGTAGGAAAGGGGAAGTGTTTTGGTCATTCGGCTGCCGGTAATAATAATAATCTTTTATATGTAGTGCCGCACACAAGAAACGCCAGTTTCATGGCGCTTGGTAACGCATGTTACTAAATGGCTTTAAAACACTTATGGTTTTGTTGCTCTAAAGCATTTTTACATCCTTGCGCGACCGCGTAGTGATGACCGGGAAGGACGTATGGGGGCAGAAAGCAAAAGGAAGGTAAGATACGTGATGTTCTTATATAGCATCTTATGGCGCTCTAGGGTGCTTCAAAGCGCTGGAGGGAAAGCGGGGAGGGGCAATAGAGCTAGAGGGTAGAAGAGAGTGGAGTTGTCAGGAGCAGATGACCCCGCAGAGGCAGAAGAACGCATGAACCCCTCTAGCCCTCATTACGAGTTTGATGGTATCTGGGCGGTAAATCCACACAGATACCACCAAACTGGATTACTGTTAGTGCCACTTGGTCCGGCGGAATTACCACCAGTTTACACGTGGCAGTGGCGGTGTAAATCTCAATTTTTTTAATCCATATGACTCAATGGGGTATTTTCGGCAGAATTACTGCAGTGTTAATTCCGCTGAAATTTGGCGGAAAGCTGGCAGATTTACTGGTGGTGAACCCTCCAACTTTCCTCCCGACCTATAGTTGGGCGGTGCGGTAATGCGGCGGCATAAAGTAATACCGCTGCATGTAACCCGCACCGCCCAACTTGTGATGAGGCCCATATATTTCCACGCCTCGCGATGGAGGCATCTGCACTTGCACCGCCCCGGCTTCCGAAGCGAAGAGGAGCCTCGCTGCCAACATTCACAGAGAGATGTCATCGGAGGCAGACAATAATAATTAAACAATAAAGGGAGAGCTCCGGAAGCCGGGGCTTCTGCAGGCGCAGAACAATTAAAGGCCCTGTCTTCATTAGGCTCATCCGTGTTCTGATGATTGTCTTGCTGCCTCCTCCAGTGTCAGACCTGTTATTACTGTTTAAGCTCATTACCAACTTTTCCCCGTTCTCCTTTGTCCCCTCGTGATATCTCGGTCCCCCTCCCACGCTCTTTCCATCTGTCATCAAGTCTTTTTCTGCCTCTGTCTATTGCTGCCTCATTTTTTTTGTTTTTTGATCTCACCCATTTCTTTTGTTCTCTGGAAATACTCCATTTGCATTTAATGGGTAACACAGCACGAGCCCGGTAAAGGAATAGAGGTGTGACGAATCAACTTCAGTGATCCAGGGATGAATATTGGTTTCTAAACCATCCATCAACCCCACACCTCTAGTACACCAGAAGGGATCCAAACAGATTTGAAGCACAAGGCAATTATAAACCTCTATGTCCAATTTTGGTAACGTGGACGGAACGGCAGGCTTATCTCCGAAAGGTCATGGATGGTTGGTTAGTTGCAACACCGCGAAAATACAATTATTACCCAATAATAAAAGAGACTGTCTAGTCAAGGCTGTATACAAATATCTTCTTTACTATTATCACGTTGCAACACCGCGAAAATACAATTATTACCCAATAATAAAAGAGACTATCCAGTCAAGGTTGTATACAAATATCTTCTTTACTGTTATCACAACAGACAGTTCTAGCACACTACAAAATACAACACCCCTTGTAAAGGAATGCAGAGGGTAGACAGTTTCAAAGAAGGAAAAGATGCACTATGGATACTGACAGGAGGATAGTCAATATAGTAATTAATCACAATAGTTCAAGGATACTTTCAACACAAAGGGAGTAATGGATCATAAAATGTCACTAGGGGCCTTCGGAGAAGGACCAGGGGGACAGAACCACAATGTACCTTGGGCTTGTGGAAGTTCTTGGTGCTCGACAGTGTAGAGTTGGTTTCAGGGCGCTTTGCAGCTTTTGCGGCAGAGTTTAAGATGAGAGACAGCTGTGGGTATCAGGCGGCAAGCAGTTTGGCAAGCGAGGCTGGACGGACAGTTGCAGGCCGGCCTACATGGCGGGTCCGGTCGGGAATCATTGTCTCAGTGGTGGTTGGTGGTTCTTAATCACTGGTTGTGGCATCTCGGACGGATTTAGTGACTGCGTTTTAACAACAGTCAGTGGTGCAGTCGGTTGCAGCTCGAGGGGTTCGACTGGCTCGAAAATGCCCTTTCAGGAGGAAGTCGATAGATGCTTGTCAATGCACTCCTCCTAGCTTCTTCACTGGCCTCATGTCATCCTTTAAGGCGGACCACCCAAAGCTGAGGAGAGGGTTGGAGGTAGCTGCCTTGTCCTTGATTTGGTTCAGAGACTCTCTGGCACTCTCCACCTCAGAAGTTTGCTGCAAAGTTTAGCAGGGACATTGAGTGCTGGGTGGGTGCGGTTTCTGGAGCTGCCTGAGGGTCCTCTAGATTCAGTATCTCCCTCTGTTCCCTGGGAAATGTTTAGATGAGGGATCTCGCTTGCCTTTTTGGAAATCCTGGTCTTCCTTTACTGGCGGAAGCTGTAAGGCGGAATTTACCTTCCGCTAGGGTCCAAATGAGTTTTTGTTACTCCTTGCAAAGTCTTCAGATAATCTGCCCATAAGAGGTCTCAGCCCTCTATTAAAGCCAAATAGGCCACAGTGATTTGTGTGGGCTAACCCTACCATAATGATCCAATGCTGAGTCCCCCCAACAATCTCCTGTATGCATGAGGTCATAACCAGAGTGCTTTGCACCTTAGTTTATCGAAGACTTTCGAATGTGCACAGGATTTATCTTGACCCGTTGTAGGACCACTTTGATAAAAACTTCCTTTTTACAATATAGTTGTCATTCAATTGGATACCTAACAGAGACCTTCAAATGAGCACCCACGTGGCGCCGGACCCCTCTGTATATGGTATCTCACTTGGCCTCCCAAAGTTCATTCACTCCTTTGGTTTTCAATTATATCGGCGACGCTCATCACATGCGTTTCACACACTGTCCTCGTTGGTTTTCTTCATACAATGTTGCCGCTTGCTACTTTGGTTCAAACACAAGCTGGTTTGGTATCAGTCTCTCCGACTCACCGGCTGTGCTGTCTTTACTGGCACTGTTTTGTTGTAGGAGCCAAGGACACTACCACAGTGGCAATTGCTCCTCCATGCCTCAGTTATCGACGTGGGAGAGCCCCGGGTACCTTCGATGCACAGTGTAGGTTTGTTCATCTTTAGTTCACAGTCTTAGGCTTCTTACTTTCCAAGGTTCACGAAAGTAACCGTCTTTAAAGGTCAAAGAGCACTCTCTGGTCTTGCCGACTTTCTCCTTGTATCAAACTGCCATCTTGGAAATGCTGTTTCCTCATGTGCTTTTCCTCAGAGTGTGCTTTCCAGCTCAGCCTCTTATCCGTGTGGGGAAGTGTGTGTAATGATCAGTAATTGCGTGACCTTGCCTGACCATCATATTAGGACATGTCAGGTATACAGCTCTGGTGTTAGTCTATTGTCGCTTACAGTGAACTGTCTTTGAGAAAGTGTTCCTGTCGGGAAAGGGGGTGTGAGGATTGAGTTCCTATGTATCCTACCTGGTAGGATGGGGAAAATGTGTTACAGGAAAGGGGATACTGAGTCTCATCATCCGGTGCACCACTTCCCGAAGACCCCTCATTCAGTTGATCCTCCCGCATTGGTCCACCCCCAGGAACTGGATCCAAAAGCGATGGCCGTGTCCTGGCCACTTGGATGACAATCCCCAGGGACCAGCGGGTGAGACACCTTCAGGTTTCTCACAATACATACATACACACACCAAGACAGAGCAAATTTGCAAAGGTTTGTGGCTGCAAATGTGGTAGCAACGATGGTCCCGTGAAGAAGAAGCGGCCCGAGGTCAGGAGCCAAATGACACAGGTGCACAGGAAGAGGACAGAGGTCTGGTCCATGAGAGTAAATGTTGGACTTAAATGGAAAAACACTCCTGACCTCCCAAACCTGGAAAGAATCCGGGCACCTTCCAATCAGAGTAGACATCAGACATGCACATTCTGGGTTCTGGGATCAGCGCTGTGTAATACTATCTGGTGCTTGGCTGATGGGCTCTAAGGTGGAGGACACAAACCCCATGAGATCCTGGTAGGTGAGATCCAGTGAGTGTGGAACAATCAATCGATTCCAAAAGTGGTGGATCTGTGATGGAAAAATATTCACAAGTTGCAGAAGTAAAACGCTGTTGACCTGTACCAGATGTTTGTGTTTAAGGTCTTTAAACATCACCAGAGCCACACAGCAGAGGCGTCAAACCTTGAGCTCTTGACCAATCATGGGATTCAAGTTTATGGGGCGTGGAACTTTGACCAGATTCATATGTCCGAGGCCGTGAACAACCAGCAGAACCATGTGTCTGGAGCTCGGACCAATGCCATATTTGTGTGTCTGAAGTCCTGAACCAGTACTATACACAGATGTCTGCGGTTCTGAATCCAGAACGATACTTATGTGTCTAAGGCACTGATCCAGCACCAGGGTCCCATATCTTAATGTGAGGCAGGCTCAATTGAAGCTGTATTCCTCTAGGCCTGATTTATGTTTTAACAAGAGGCTACCAGTACCGTCCACAGCCTATACCTTCTTTAACTGCTGCATGTGTCATTGACACCTGGAGATCAGAGATGTACAAACATCTGTAGACTCAAGATATGGATCACAGGGTTCTATATGATTTCGTTGAGTTTATTTAGTTGAATTTAATTTTGTCGAAGTGTGTTTTTCTTTTATTCCATTTGACCGCAAATGTATGCAGGGGAGACCCCACGCAACCCCACACCCGACTTCCGCTCACCTTAATTAGTATCTTTCCCCCGACATATATTTGCAGCCAAATTTGGCTAAGAAAATTGACAAATCTGAATTTGATGAATTCTACTCTGACAAAACCATCCTATCCCGAATCACAGTGGTCCTAACATGTCATGGGGCTGATTGATGGCTGTGCTATTAACAAGAACAGACAAGATTGTTGGTATAAGTTTAATTATAGACACCTTTCAGCATTTGGCTTCAATGTCATTAGGGTAAAGAAAGCCCCATTGCAATAAGAATGTGAACTTGATATTAATTCAATTGATAAAGCTTTGTTTTTGTGTGAGATGATCTATACAGAGTAAGAACTTTCACAAAATTAACATTTTTCAATAAAACACATGAAATAAAATAAAATAAATTAAATTAAATTAAATAATGCTTTGGAATGAAGTGTAATCTTGTAGTGAGTATAAGGTATGTGGAGACTCCCTCAGGGAAATCTCAGTGAGCGAAACAAACAGATGTAAAAAAAAAAGTTAAATTAAATGAACCTGCTACAGCTGAAATGTATGCCATAGCTCTTAAATAAATAGTTCCTCTGAGTCTCAGCCCAAAGTAAAAGCTGAATGATGCTGTGTTTGGGATTTTGTAGCTGGAAATATCTGATTGCCGCAATAGCATGGTTAATATCTGCCAGTGGAAACTCCAGCTGGAGAGAAGGATGGCAGTGACCTCTCCTTTGGGAAAATGCCCTGTATGATAGAGTCTGAGAAGCAATGATGTGGTGGGATGTCTGCCTGGCAATAATACATTGAATAGCAGAAAAGATATAAACCCAGAGGAATTAATTACAAAGGTATCAAAATCATGAATTAATTGATTCAAAATATTGACTAAATCAAGACTAAATCCAAAATAACTAAATTGAAGGAGGAAAATGAAACAATATTGTTTGTCTGACTACCATAATGAGCAATATTTTTCAATACAGGCAACCATACCCATATGTACAACCATGAAAAACAATCATACACATACATAATTTTGACAATTCAACGCAAAAAGCACTTTTAAAAGGACATTAACACAAATGACAATATTAGTCAACCTCCTCATTCAGTGGTAGGAATAAGTCTTGGTTTAGGGCCGCCTGACCTACAAGAATATCTGCTCTGTGCGCACTCACTAAAGTCAAGATCTGTCCCTCCTATCTATGAATGGTGTTTTGCCCTGAGAAGTCTTCCTGATCGTGGGATATCTCTGTACCAACATGGCATGCAAAATGAGTCCTGTCTTGGTGCACTGCTTCGAAGTATTATGCTGTGGAAGCCCATTCAAGAACATGAGACTGCAAACCCCCCCCATGTGCAAAAGACTACGCCGTGGAGGACATTATTTATCGTTCAGGAATAGAGCTTTTCTTGTTGGGCCTTGTGGAGAGTCTTTCCCACACTCGCTGTTGCCTAAAGAGAGTCCCAACCACATTGGAAAGTGTCACTGCAGTTAAGAAAGTCTTGGTATGAGGAGAGAGTCCAGCCGCAGTGGACAATGCTTTTCATAGTCCATTTTGCAATCAAAATGTTCCACGAAGCTCCACTCGTGCATCCCAGTTATTTCTTAGGAGCAGCAAAACACCCGATTTAACTTGAATAGATAGGGTCTGAAGCTCCAAAACACTTCATGTAGCAATGTTGGTATCCTGTACGCGCGTCTTCTTGGTGCGCAGCATCTTTTTGTGTGCGTTGATTTTCAGAACTGCAACTAAGAACCACAACAACAGAACACAACCCCACAGACAGGATCAAAAATTGAACCAACTTTCAGAGAAGAGACAAATCCCTCTACCTAACTCCATACCTCGGTGAGAACGGCTCACCAGACCTAACCAATGCAACGTCAGAAGCAGCAACATCAAACAACCTAACTAAATCACGAAGAAGAAGGATGAACACCACCAGAAACAACAAACACAAAACCGAAGCGATAACACCTTACATCACCAAAGCTAGTAGCCCCTCAGATCGACAACCGCAACACCTGGGAGACGAACTCGATGAAAACCTAAACCCAAGACTAAACCTAGAAGACCTTTTCAAGGACGCCAACAACCCGAAACCTACACCTCAACAAGATCAGAAGACGACCCTAACAAGAAAAGCCAAACTAAACCACAACTCCAAACTACACTGCAACCTAATAAACGCAAGATCCATGTCAAAACACTCTACAGAGATCTTCGACCTACTCGATGACAATGGTATTGACATCCTATTCATCACAGAAACTTGGCTGGACGACAACTACAAAATCACACTCCAAAGCTGCCTTCCAGCAAACTTCAAAGGTTTATAGTCATAATGTCGAAAAAAAAATGTCGACAAACAAAAATGTCGAAAAGAAATGTAGAAAAATGTCAATTAGAACTATCAACACCTCACCCAACACGCCCCTGCCGCCCCCCCACACCCCCCCCACCACCCTCTCACCCCTCATACTCAACACATTCTAATTATATATTTATTTGTTTATTTTTTCAATAAATAAATAAACAAAAAGAGCATCATTTACTATGGGGGGGTCCCAAACCCCCCTCACCCAACACCCCCCTGCCACCCCCCCACACCCCCCCACACCCTCCCCACCACCCTCTCACCGCTCATTCTCAACACATAGTGGGCCTCATTCCGAGTACGGCGCTAACCAATGGCGCTATTAACGCCTTGGTTGACGCCGTACCCGGACCGGCAGCGCCTTGGTGGTTGGCGGAATTACCGCCCCATTCCAAGGTTGGCGGGGCGGTAATTCCCCAATCCCCATTTACCCTTCCCCATTCCCATTCTTGCCCCATAGGGCATAATGGGAGTGGGGAAGGCGTCAATTACGCCACCGTAAATTACGGTGGCGTAATTAACATCAAGGTCCCTTAGCGCCATGGTATTTAACGCCTGCTAAAAGCAGGTGTTAAAAGCACCATGGCGCTAAGGGAACTCGGAGTATGGCGGTAAGGGATTACCGCCACCGCTCTCGTTAGCGGTGGCCGCTATCCCTTAACGCCATACTCGGAATGAGGCCCAGTAATTATATATTTATTTATTTATTTATTTATTTATTTATTTATTTATTTATTCAATAATTAATTAAATAAAAAGAGTATCATTTACTATGGGGGTGTCCCCCCCAACCCCCCTCACCCAACACCCCCTGCCACCCCCCCACACCCCCCACCACCATCTCACCCCTCATACTCAACACATTTTAGTTATATATATATTTATTTATTTATTTATACAATAAATAGAAAATTTCGAAAAAATATTGAAAAAATGTCGACAATATTGTTTGTCGACATTATTTTTTTCGACATTTATTTTTCGAAATTTTGACTGTCGACATTTTTACTGTCGAAATTATGACTGACCACCACTTCAAATGCCTTCAAACAAACAGGAAAAACAAAAGAGGAGGAGGCATCGCGATAGCTTTCAAAGAACACCTTAAAATAAGTACAGGCGAACCACTCAACATCGTCAACTGCGAATCCATGGTCATACACCTAACAGCGAGCCCAAAAACCAACATCACATTCATCCTAGTGTACAGACCTCCAGCTTATGATGCATCCTTCATCGACAACTTCATAGAAGCCCTCACCAACATAGCCATCAACCATGAACACCTAATCATCCTGGTGGACTTCAACATCTGGTTCGAAGACAATCACGCCAACTCCCAAAACTCACTGACTGAACAACTCACCACCATGAAACTACGACAACTAGTAAAAGGGGCAACACACTGGACAGGACACCCTCTGGACGCAATCTTCGCTGAGGAAAAACTCATCACCACAGCACCACCAATACAAATACTTTGGAGCAACCATCTCATCATCCCATTCGTAATCAGTCTGCCTACGCAAGTTTCAATCCAACCCCCTAAACTCTCACCCACCACAAAAAGAAACTGGAAAGACGTCAAAGAAAGCAACCTCTTCAAACAACTGGATTTAACCAAACCCTCAACAACAGAACTAGAGCTAGCTAATCTAGACTGGAAAGCAGAGATATTACACAAATGGATTGCAGATACAATTGGCAAGATAGCTCCGGAAAAACCATTTACACCATCAAAAAAGAGAGCAATGGCTAAGTGGTGTACCCCACTATTAAGCACCATGAAAAAGGAAAACAGAAAGATGGAACTTGAATGGAGAAAACATTACAACCAAGACAAAAAAACACTGTTCCAGAAGCAAATCCATGCATACAAGTAGGAAATTCTAAAAGCAAAAAGAAGGCACTATGATAACAGAATCACAAAGGCCACCAACACACAAAAAGAAATGTTTCACATCATTAAAGAAATGAGAAACCCACCAGGCTGTGACAACACCCCTACCCCCTCTGAGAAACTCTGCAATGACCATGCTGACCACATCAAAAAAAAAATCAACGACATCCGACAAACCATCCAACAGAGGCCAGCCAACAGCAACATACAACAAAACGAACCTACCTCAAAAGCACAACACAAACTCAATAACTTTCCTGAAATATCATCTGAGGCATTCGCAATGCTGGTAAAACACAGCAAGAAAGCGGGTTCACCGATGGATGCCTGCCCCCCGGACATCTACAAATCAATCCTCGCACAAGGAACGCCAGCGGAATACTATAGAAACCTTCTACATCTATTACTAGCAACAGGCACCGTACCAAGGATCTTCAAATCAGCCTACATCAAACCACTTCTGAAAAACACAAGCGGCGACGTAGATGACCTCTCCAACTACAGACCAATCTCCAACATCCCCTACCCGGCAAAAATCCTTGAAACCTAAGTATACAAACTAACGCAAGAATACGTTGAAAATCACCAACTGCTAGACCAAACTCAAGTCGGCTTCAGACCCACAAGAGGTACAGAAACAGCACTACTATCGATCTGGGACGACCTAAAAACAAACGCAGACTCCAACACAACTTCAGCCCTCATTCTGCTTGACCTCTCTGCAGCCTTCGACACAGTTAGCCATGACACCCTAACCAAAAGACTAGAAGACATAGGCATAACCGACACAGCGCTACGCTGGACTAAATCATTCCTAGCAGACAGAACGGAAACCGTTTGGATTAAACCCTTCAAATCCACCCCACGAGTTAATGACTATGGAGTGCCACAAGGATCCTCACTAGCACCACTGTACTTCAATATCTACCAAACCCCAGTTATCAGAATCTTCAAGAAACACAACATCACATGCTAAAACTACGCAGACGATACTCAAATCATCTACAAAATCAAAGACACCCAAGCCGATCTTTCTAACCTAACCGACTGTCTAAAAGAAATCTACTACTGGATGAATCCCAACAACCTGAAAATCAACCCAGGAAAAACAGAAATCATGATCATATCCAAAGACCAAGAGAAGGAAACCGCCATCCCGTGGCCAACGGAAATTGGAATCGCACCATCACCATCTAAGGTAGTAAAAAATCTGGGAGTCCTGATGGACAACACCCTAACCTTAGAGCCGCAAATAAACGCAACAGTCAAGAAATGCTTCTGCCTCCTCCACACGGCAAGAAAAATACTACCTTTCCTCTACTTCACACACAAAACACTCACTATCGTCGGCCACATCATGTCAAGTATCGACTATGCAAACAGCCTCTACCTAGGAATACCAGAATACCTACTAAAGAAGCTACAACGGATCCAAAACACAGCAGCCAGACTACTCCTCAAACTATCCAGATGAGACCACATCACCCCTGCCCTAATAACACTACACTGGCTCCCAGTAAAACAACGTATCACCTTCAAAACAATGTGCATAACGCACAGGGCAATCTGCGGACAAGGAGCAGAATTCCTTCAAAAGAAAATAACAATCTACAAGCCAACGAGACACCTCAGATCAACTAACGAAATCCGCCTGGAACTAAAACCTTACATCAAGAAAAAACTCAGAGGCACCGCCTTCTACCACTTAGCCGCAAAAACCTGGAACAGCATCCCAAAAGAAATAAGGAACACCAAAGATCACCTCAAATTTAGAAAATTACTAAAAACCTGTCTTCGATACCAGAGACTAAAACCAAAGCAGCAGTAAGACAAACGACTAAACTAGAAAGGACACTGACAAGCCCCAGAACTGACTGATAAGCACTCAGGGCACCAGGAGAGGTGACGCCAGACAGAGTGGTACACATGCGAGACCCACAGAGGCAACAACCCCAGCCAATTCTTACCATCCCCAACCGCCGTATAGCTACAACTAGGTACCACTGGGTTGTGGAACTAGCGAGATACCACCAATCACTGCACTAACTAAGATATGGACACTGGCAGGTGCACTGGCCATGTGGGTGGGGGTGGGGAGCATGCAACGCTGTTGACAGAACGGGCAGAAGAGGCAGTGAGATGCTCAAGGGGCCTCGTATACAAAACGAGCACGAACCTCCAGAGGCACATGATGCTCAAGCACCCCCCATCGAGCGAGATTACGCGAGCACAACTGGTCAACCAGGATATAGATGCCAACTAACCGAGACCACTAACAATTTCCTCCTCCGCATACACCTCTCAAACTCCACACCAAACACAACCACAAACCTCCAGCACAACAAACCGCACAAATTCACCACACTGCAACAACAAAACAATAAATGCACATAGACCCGCACATCAGTACACAACGACTACCGGCCGCATACACCCCAGGCCCAGCCGACGGACCCACCGGGCTGAGGCTGCCAACAGTACATCACTGCTCTCTTGCACTTTTCCAACCTCCACCCACTAACTCACCCGCCCTCCCTCCATCTTTCAGAGCCGCCAGAGCGCCAGGGGACCACTCCGGTGGTGATAGTGCGTGGTACAAATGTCCTTTAACATTAACATTAACATAACATTGCGAAGCATGTTGCAGCGTCACTCGGACAACTGTCTTCGCCACACCAGTTCTTGCTTGGGCACCCTCAGTGGAGAAGGCTTCCAGATGAAAAGCAGAGGTTCCTTGTAGGCATCCAAGGTTTCGGGTGGTTCTTTATGCGGATCAGGGCAATTCTGCACAGGGTGCTCTTTGGGATGCAGAGGACTATGAGTTCTCTTTGTTGTAGCACGTGGGGTGACTGGAGCAATTCAGACAAATGGTCTTGCTTTTTTAAGCTGAAGATAAGGCTTGTTGCTCCATTTTAATTCATCTGTAAGTCTTGTGTGCCTTTTTTGGGGGGCCCACGTAGAGGCATTGCAGCTGGGCAGTTTCAACGAAACCAAGGTCTGCTCTGCTTCTTTCTGGCTCGGCAGGTCGTGAAGAGGGAGGCCTTTCCTGAGAAGGTGAAGTAGGTGGTGGCAAGGCTCAGTGAGATTAGATTTGTGGAACAAACGAGTGGTGTGTGTCAAATGTTTCTCTACTTATCTACTGAGGAAGCCGGCCAACCTGTTGGGAGAGCAAGAGAATTGAAGGTGAGGCCTGTCTATTAGGCCGCAGAGCGGAATTCTGGTTTATGAGACATTTATGGCTAATTTGTTCTCTTTTATCCAGTCATGGATGATCTGCAGCTGGGGCGTCCAACTTTAGTCCTCGAGGGCTGCAAACCGGATGGGGTTTCAGGATATCCATCATTGAAATTCCTGAGATAAATGTGCATATATTTAGAATCGTTGTATGCAAATTTATCTCATGAATATTAATGAGGGGTATCCTGAAACTCTGACATGTTGCAGTTGGACAACCCTGATCTGGAGCAAGCATGTTTGTTTTCTATAGTTGCTGTCATCTTTCCCCAGCAAGATCCTCAGATGGTTGCTGTCATCTTTCCCCAGCCTGATCCTCAGATGGTTGCTGTCATCTTTCCTCAGCCTGATCTTCAGATGGTTGCTGTCATCTTTCCCCAGCCTCATTCTCAGATGGTTGCTGTCATCTTCCCCCAGCCTGATCCTCAGATGGTTGCTGTCATCTTCCCCAAGCCTGATCCTCAGCTGGTTGTTGTCATATTTCCCCAGCCTGATCCTTAGATGGTTGCTGTCTTTTTTTGCTGGTGCCTCCCTTAGGAAAAGACTCCCGCTACCTTGAAACTTGAGGAAAAACATCTCTGATTCCGGAAACTCTCAAGACCTTCCTCTTTGCCTCTGCCTTTGCCCCCTTTCTCCTCTGTTGATCTGTTTCTTCTCATGGCATTGTGCACCTGGCCACCCTGTTCTTTTGGGACCAGGTACCTGCTCACCCTGCCACCCTCCTGCACTGCCTCCAGGCCACCATCTGCACTAGGGTTCCGTATCCGTACCCATACAGTCCCCCTCCCACGTTTCTTCTGCACTTATCAGAAATACCTTTCTGACTAACTTTCACCTGCCACTTGCTGGCTGCACTACCATGGCTTAATGCCCTTATTTATTATTTATTCTATTTAATATTTTATGTTTTCTCTCCTCTGCTTCGCACTTTCCACTCCACCCCTTTTTCCTTGGACTTTTCCCCCATTTTCCTTTCCCATGCGCTTGTGCTTTCTTAAATGTTACTGGGCCTAGTAAGATCGCTGTTTTTCTGTTTTTTTGCCCTTGGTCCCCTCCCTTTTTGTCTGGTCGCACCCTAAAACACCTGTGTACGAGCGCGATATAAATAAAATATAATTTCATTTAATTTAATTTCCTTTCATCTTCCCCAGCCTGATTCCCAGATGGTTGCTCTCATCTTTTCCCAGCCTGATCCTCCGATGGTTGCTGTCATCTTTCCTCAGCCTGATCTTCAGATGGTTGCTGTCATCTTTTCCCAGCCTCATTCTCAGATGGTTGCTGTCATCTTCCTCCAGCCTGATCCTGAGATGTTTGTTGCCATCTTTCCCCAGTCTGATCCTCAGATGTTTGTTGTCATCTTCCAAAGCCTGATCCTCAGATGGTTGCTGTCATCTTTTCCCAGCCTCATTCTCAGATGGTTGCTGTCATCTTCCTCCAGCCTGATCCTGAAATGTTTGTTGTCATCTTTCCCCAGCCTGATCCTCAGATGGTTGCTGTCATCTTCCCAAGTCTGATCCTCAGCTGGTTGTTGTCATCTTTTCCCAAGCTGATCCTCAGATGCTTGCTCTCATCTTTTCCCAAGCTGATCCTCAGATGCTTGCTCTCATCTTTTCCCAAGCTGATCCTCAGATGCTTGCTCTCTTCCTTTCCCAGCCTCATTCCCAGATGGTTGCTGTCATCTTCCCCCAGCCTCATTCTCAGATGGTTGCTGTCATCTTCCCCCAGCCTGATCCTCAGATGGTTGCTGTCATCTTTCCCAAGCCTGATCCTCAGCTGGTTGTTGTCATCTTTCCCCAGCCTGATCCTTAGATGTTTGTTGTCATCTTTGGCTGGTGCCTCCCTTTGGAACAGCATCCCGGCCATCTTGAAACTTGAGGAAAAACATCTCTGGTTCCGTAAACTCTCAAGACCTTCCTCTTTGTCTCTGCCTTTGCCCCCTTTCTCCCCTGTTGATCTGTTTCTTCTCATGACATTGTGCACCTGGCCACCCTCTGTTCTTTTGGGCCCAGGTACCTGCTCACCCTGCCACCCTCCTACACTGCCTCCAGGCCAGCATCTGCACTAGGGTTCTTTACCTGTACCCATATAGTCCCCCTCCCACGTTTCTTCTGCACTTATCAGAAATACCTTTCTGACTAACTTTCACATGCCACTTGCTGGCTGCACTACCATGGCTTAATGCCTTTATTTATTATTTATTCTATTTAATATTTTATGTTTTCTCTCCTCTGCTTCGCACTTTCCACTCCACCCCTTTTTCCTTGGACTTTTCCCCCATTTTCCTTTCCCATGCACTTGTGCTTTCTTAAATGTTACTGAGCCTAGTAAGATCACTGTTTTTCTGTTTTTTTGCCCTTGTTCCCCTCCCTTTCTGTCTGGTCGCACCCTGAAACACCTGTGTATGAGCGCGTTATAAATAAAATATCATTTCATTTCATTTAATTTCATTTAATCTTCCCCAGCCTGATTCCCAGATGGTTGCTCTCATCTTTTCCCAACCTGATCCTCCAATGGTTGCTGTCATCTTTCCTCAGCCTGATCCTCAGATGGTTGCTGTCATCTTCCACAGTCTGATCCTCAGATGGTTGCTGTCATCTTTTCCCAGCCTGATCCTCAGATAGTTGTTGTCATCTTTCCCCAGACTGATCCTCAGACGGTTGTTCTCATCTTTTTCCAGCCTGATCCTCAGGTGATTGCAGTCATCTTCCCCCAACCTGATCATCAGATGGTTGCTGTCATCTTTCCCAGCCTGATCCTCAGATGGTTGTTTTCATCTTTTCCCAAGCAGATCCTCAGATGCTTGCTCTCATCTTTTCCCAAGCTCATCCTCAGATGCTTGCTCTCATCCTTTCCCAGCCTGATCCTCAGATGGTTGCTGTCATCTTCCCATAGCCTGATCCTCAGATGGTTGCTTTCATCTTTTCCAAGCCTGATCCTCCGATGGTTGCTGTCATCTTTCATCAGCCTGATCTTCAGATGGTTGCGTCATCTTTTCCCAGCCTCATTGTCAGATGGTTTCTGTCATCTTCCCCCAGCCTGATCCTCAGATGGTTGCTGTCATCTTCCACAGCCTGATCCTCAGATGATTGCTGTCATCTTTTCCCAGCCTGATCCTCAGATAGTTGTTGTCATCTTTCCCCAGCCTGATCCTCAGATGGTTGCTCTCATCTTTTCCCAGCCTGATCCTCAGGTGATTGCAGTCATCTTCCCCCAGCCTGATCCTCAGATGGTTGCTGTCATCTTTCCCAGCCTGATCCTCAGATGGTTGTTTTCATCTTTTCCCAAGCAGATCCTCAGATGCTTGCTCTCATCTTTTCCCAAGCTCATCCTCAGATGCTTGCTCTCATCCTTTCCCAGCCTGATCCTCAGATGGTTGCTGTCATCTTCCCATAGCCTGATCCTCAGATGGTTGCTTTCATCTTTTCCAAGTCTGATCCTCCGATGGTTGCTGTCATCTTTCATCAGCCTGATCTTCAGATGGTTGCGTCATCTTTTCCCAGCCTCATTGTCAGATGGTTTCTGTCATCTTCCCCCAGCCTGATCCTCAGATGGTTGCTGTCATCTTCCACAGCCTGATCCTCAGATGGTTGCTGTCATCTTTTCCCAGCCTGATCCTCAGATAGTTGTTGTCATCTTTCCCCAGCCTGATCCTCAGATGGTTGCTCTCATCTTTTCCCAGTCTGATCCTCAGGTGATTGCAGTCATCTTCCCCCAGCCTGATCCTCAGATGGTTGCTGTCACCTTTTCCCAGCCTGATCCTCAGATGGTTGCTGTCATCTTTTCCCAAGCTGATCCTCAGATGCTTGCTCTCATCCTTTCCCAGCCTGATCCTCAGATGGTTACTGTCTTCTTCCCGTAGCCTGATCCTCAGATGGTTGCTGTCATCTCCCCAAGCCTGATCCTCAGCTGGTTGTTGTCATTTGTTCCCAAGGTGATCCTCAGATGCTTGCTCTCATCTTTTCCCAAGCTGATCCTCAGATGCTTGCTCTTATCCTTTCCCAGCCTGATCCTCAGATGGTTGCTGTCATCTTCCCGTAGCCTGATCCTCAGATGGTTGCTGTCATCTTTCCCAGCCAGATCCTCAGATAGTTGCTGTCATCTTTCCCAAGCCTGATCCTCAGATGGTTGCTGTCATCCTTTCCCAGCCTGTTCCTCAGATAGTTGCTGTCATCTTCCCCAAGCCTGATCCTCAGATGGTTGCTGTCATCCTTTCCCAACCTGATCCTCAGATGATTGCTGTCATCTTCCCCCAGCCTGATCCTCAGATGGTTGCTGTCATCTTTCCCCAGCCTGATCCTCAGATGGGACCTGCGGTTTTAATGTTTCAGGGAGGGAGCGGCAGGGTATCACGTTCACATCTAAACACCACAGTGAAAGAACAAATCTAGTGAGGAACCCTCACAGGTAAAGGGAGATTTATCATATGTAAATCTATCCGTTATACGCGGTGAGCGGTCGCGGAGGAAGACCTGAGCCCTTCTAGTGCAGTACCTCAATTCCTATGTGAACCTTTAGCCCATGCAGTAGAAGCCTGGCATTTTTAAAAATGTTGCATTGGCTTGCAGAGGCATTCCCTTTTCCTGAAGGCTTTTAAAAATAAGGCGCCTGCTGTGACGGATCCACAGAAATCCGGTCAATTGAGCAAATCAGGGTTTACCCGAAATTATTCTCGCAGCCCTAGTCCTCTGTAGACAGGGAGGGGCTCACAAGAGAGGGGTCGCATGTCTAGATTAGTAGCATTGAGGCGAGAGGGAGAGCAAAATAATAAACTAGACAAACTCCCCTCATATACATTATAGTAGAACAATGAATAGGCCTGTACTGGAACCAGATGCAAAGGGTTCTTACAATGTACTGCG
This sequence comes from Ambystoma mexicanum, assembly GCF_040938575.1. Classification (NCBI taxonomy): domain Eukaryota; kingdom Metazoa; phylum Chordata; class Amphibia; order Caudata; family Ambystomatidae; genus Ambystoma; species Ambystoma mexicanum. The sequence continues at coordinate 1,150,255,958 of NC_090926.1, read as the reverse complement.
CTTGCCCAGTGTACAAAATATGAAATTATATTTATGAAATAAAAATAGAAACTAAACAGGCTATATACATCAATAATCACTGTCATGGTGCCACTATCGACATTTTTTTTTCTTCAAATCCTTTTGCTATGTTTCAATAAACATGTTTCTTGGCAACTGGATCCAGTGTACGTAATTTGTATCTTGTTAAGTGGAACTTCCACCAGCTGACGATGGTGGGTGGCAGCAGGTCATCGCGGACATTCTCAGCAATGGTCCCTGTAACTGGCTTGCTGCGGAGCTCGGCTGCTGACCCAGGCAGCTTTTACCCGCGTCCTGGGACGGGCTGTGATTTATAAGACATTATCCAGCCCACATAATGAGGACTGGCCGAGGCTCTTAATCCTGGGCTAATGGGACCTGCGGGACAAATCTCTCCATAGCGAGGAGCCGGCCACGCACACGTTAAAAAATCATTAATTAGCAAGTGCGTTACCGCGGACAGTCTTAATGTCAGATATGCTTATAAACGGCCTGCTGTGATGGGACGCCTGTTGCGCTCTCGGTTGTAAACAAGGAGTCACGCGGGAAATGGCAGCGCCGCGCCCGTACTGGACGTGCCCTCACAGGGCAGGCTCTCTCTGCACATCAGCGTCACTGAAGCGCAGTGCGTCCTGTGAGGGGGGGCTCATATGTTATCAATGAGGCTCAGAGAATGTGTCTGGTAAGAGGGCACTCATATCCCAGCAACGAGGCTGGTGCATGTTTATCTTCACTGATGCAGAGTGTGTCCTGTGAGATGGCGCTCATATCTCTGCAATGAGGCTGGTGCTTGTTCGTCCTCACTGAGGCTCAGAGTGTGTCCTGTGAGTTGGTCCTCATATCTCAGCAATGAGGCTGGTGCTTGTTTATCTTCACTGAGGTTCAGAGAGTGTCCTGTGAGATGGCGCTTATATCTCTGCAATGAAGCTGGTGCTTGTTTGCCATCACTGAGGCTCAGGGTGTGTCCTGTGAGATGGTCCTCATATCTCAGCAATGAGGCTGGTGCTTGTTTATCTTCACTGAGGTTCAGAGAGTGTCCTGTGAGATGGCGCTTATATCTCTGCAATGAGGCTGGTGCTTGTCTTCACTGAGAGTCAGAGCGTGTCCTCTGAGATGGCTCTCATATCTCAGCAATGAGGCTGGTGCTTGTTCGTCCTCACTGAGGCTCAGAGTGTGTCCTGTGAGATGGCGCTCATATCTCAGCAATGAGACTGGTGCTTGTCTTCACTGAGAGTCAGAGTGTGTTCTCTGAGATGGCACTCATATCTCTGCAATGAGGCTGGTGCTTGTTCGTCTTCACTGAGGCTCAGAGTGTGTCCTGTGAGATGACGCTCATATGTCATATCTCTGCAATGAGGCTGGTGCTTGTTTGTCTTCACTGAGGCTCAGAGAGTGTCCTGTGAGATGGCACTCATATCTCAGCAATGAGGCTGGTGCTTGTTTGCCATCACTGAGGTTCAGGGTGTGTCCTGTGAGATGGCGCTCATATGTCAGCAATGAGGCTGGTGCTTGTTTACCTTCACTGAGGCTCAGAGTGTGTCCTGTGAGATGGCGCTCATATCTCGGCAATGAGGCTGGTGCTTGTTTGTCTTCACTGAGGCTCAGAGAGTGTCCTGTGAGATGGCGCTCATATCTCTGCAATGAAGCTGATGCTTGTTTGCCATCACTGAGGCTCAGGGTGTGTCCTGTGAGATGGTCCTCATATCTCAGCAATGAGGCTGGTGCTTGTTTATCTTCACTGAGGTTCAGAGAGTGTCCTGTGAGATGGCGCTTATATCTCTGCAATGAGGCTGGTGCTTGTCTTCACTGAGAGTCAGAGTGTGCCTTTGAGATGGCTCTCATATCTCAGCAATGAGGCTGGTGCTTGTTTATCTTCACTGAGGTTCAGAGAGTGTCCTGTGAGATGGCGCTTATATCTCTGCAATGAGGCTGGTGCTTGTCTTCACTGAGAGTCAGAGCGTATCCTCTGAGATGGCTCTCATATCTCAGCAATGAGGCTAGTGCTTGTTAGTCCTCACTGAGGCTCAGAGTGTGTCCTGTGAGATGGCGCTCACATCTCAGCAATGAGGCTGGTGCTTGTCTTCACTGAGAGTCAGAGTGTGTCCTCTGAGATGGCTCTCATATCTAAGCAATGAGGCTGGTGCTTGTTCGTCCTCACTGAGGCTCAGAGTGTGTCCTGTGAGATGGTCCTCATATCTCAGCAATGAGGCTGGTGCTTGTTTATCTTCACTGAGGTTCAGAGAGTGTCCTGTGAGATGGCGCTTATATCTCTGCAATGAGGCTGGTGCTTGTCTTCACTGAGAGTCAGAGTGTGCCCTCTGAGATGGCACTCATATCTCTGCAATGAGGCTGGTGCTTGTTCGTCTTCACTGAGGCTCAGAGTGTGTCCTGTGAGATGACGCTCATATGTCATATCTCTGCAATGAGGATGGTGCTTGTTTGTCTTCACTGAGGCTCAGAGTGTGTCCTGTGAGACGGCGCTCATATCTCAGCAATGAGGCTGGTGCTTGTTTGCCATCACTGAGGCTCAGACTGTGTCCTGTGAGATGGCGCTCATATCTCAGCAATGAGGCTGGTGCTTGTTTACCTTCACTGAGGCTCAGAGTGTGTCCTGTGAGATGGTGCTCATATCTCGGCAATGAGGCTGGTGCTTGTTTGTTTTCACTGAGGCTCAGAGAGTGTCCTGTGAGATGGCACTTATATCTCTGCAATGAAGCTGGTGCTTGTTTGCCATCACTGAGGCTCAGGGTGTGTCCTGTGAGATGGTCCTCATATCTCAGCAATGAGGCTGGTGCTTGTTTATCTTCACTGAGGTTCAGGGAGTGTCCTGTGAGATGGCGCTTATATCTCTGCAAGGAGGCTGGTGCTTGTCTTCACTGAGAGTCAGAGTGTGTCCTCTGAGATGGCTCTCATATCTCAGCAATGAGGCTGGTGCTTGTTCGTCCTCACTGAGGCTCAGAGTGTGTCCTGTGAGATGGCGCTTATATCTCAGCAATGAGGCTGGTGCTTGTCTTCACTGAGAGTCAGAGTGTGTCCTCTGAGATGGCTCTCATATCTCAGCAATGAGGCTGGTGCTTGTTCGTCCTCACTGAGGCTCAGAGTGTGTCCTGTGAGATGGTCCTCATATCTCAGCAATGAGGCTGGTGCTTGTTTATCTTCACTGAGGTTCAGAGAGTGTCCTGTGAGATGGCGCTTATATCTCTGCAATGAGGCTGGTGCTTGTCTTCACTGAGAGTCAGAGTGTGTCCTCTGAGATGGCACTCATATCTCTGCAATGAGGCTGGTGCTTGGTCGTCTTCACTGAGGCTTAGAGTGTGTCCTGTGAGATGACGCTCATATGTCATATCTCTGCAATGAGGCTGGTGCTTGTTTGTCTTCACTGAGGCTCAGAGTGTGTCCTGTGAGATGGCGCTCATATCTCAGCAATGAGGCTGGTGCTTGTTTGCCATCACTGAGGCTCAGAGTGTGTCCTGTGAGATGGCGCTCATATCTCAGCAATGAGGCTGGTGCTTGTTTGCCATCACTGAGGCTCAGGGTGTGTCCGGTGAGATGGCGGTCATATCTCGGCAATGAGGCTGGTGCTTGTTTGTCTTCACTGAGGCTCAGAATGTGTACTGTGAGATGGCGCTCATATCTCTGCAATGAGGCTGGTGCTTGTTTGCCTTCACTGATGCTCAGAGTGTGTCCTGTGAGATGGCGGTCATATCTCGGCAATGAGGCTGGTGCTTGTTTGCCTTCACTGAGGCTCAGAGTGTGCCCTGTGAGATGATGCTTATATCTCTGCAATGAGGCTAGTGCTTGTTTGCCTTACTTGAGGCTCAGAGTGTCTCCTGTGAGATGGCGCTCATGTCACAGCAATGAGGTGGGTGCTTGTTTTCTTCACTGAGGCTCAGAGTGTTTCCTGTGAGATGGCGCACATGTCACAGCAATGAGGCTGGTGCTTGTTTGTCTTCACAGAGGCTTAGAGTGTGTCCTGTGAGATGGCGCTCATATCTCTGCAATGAGGCTGGTGCTTGTTTGTCTTCACAGAGGCTCAAAGTGTGTCCTGTGAGATGGCGATCATATCTCTGCAATGAGGCTGTGCTTGTCTTCACTGATGCTCAGAGTGTGTCCTGTGAGATGGCACTCATATCTCTGCAATGAGGCTGTTGCTTGTTTGCCTTCACTGAGGCTCAGATTGTGTCCTGTGAGATGGCGCTCATATGTCATATCTCTGCAATGAGGCTGGTGCTTGTTTGCCTTCACTGAGGCTCAGAGTGTACCCTGTGAGATGGCGCTCATATCTTTGCAATGAGGCTGGTGCTTGTTTGTCTTCACTGAGGCTCAGAGTGTGTCCTGTGAGATGGCGCTCATATTTCATATCTCTGCAATGAGGCTGGTGCTTGTTTGTCTTCACTGAGGCACAGAGTGTGTCCTGTGAGATGGTGCTCATATCTCTGCAATGAGGCTGGTGCTTGTTTGTCTTCACTGAGGGTCAGAGTGTGTCCTGTGAGATGGCTCTCATATCTCAGCATGAGGTTGGTGCTTGTTTGCCTTCACTGAGGCTCAGAGTGTGTCCTGTGGGATGTTCGCTCATTTCTCTGCAATGAGGCTGGTGCTTGTTGTCTTCACTGAGAGTCAGAGTGTGTCCTCTGAGATGGCACTCATATCTCTACTATGAGGCTGGTGCTTGTTTGCCTTCACTGAGGATCATAGTGTGTCCTGTGAGATGACGCATATGTCATATCTCTGCAATGAAGCTGGTGCTTGTTTGCCTTCACTGAGGGTCAGAGTGTGTCCTGTGAGATGACGCATATGTCATATCTCTGCAATGAGGCTGGTGCTTGTTTGCCTTCACTGATGCTCAGAGTGTGTCCTGTGAGATGGCGCTTCTATGTCATATCTCTGCAATGAGGCTGGTGCTTGTTTGTCTTCACTTAGGGTCAGAGTGTACCCTGTGAGATGGCGCTCATATCTCTGCAATGAGGCTGGTGCTTGTTTGCCTTCACTGAGGCTCAGAGTGTGTCCTGGGAGATGGTGCTCATATTTCTGCAATGAGGCTGGTGATTGTTTATTTTCACTGAGGTTCAGAGAGTGTCCTGTGAGATGGCGCTCATATCTCTGCAATGAGGCTGTTGCTTGTTGACCTTCACTGAGAGTCAGAGTGTGTCCTCTGAGATGGGGCTCATATCTCTGCAATGAGGCTGGTGCTTGATCGTCTTCACTGAGGCTCAGAGTGTGTCCTGTGAGATAGCGCTCATATCTCAGCAATGAGGCTGGTGCTTGTTCGTCTTCACTGAGGCTCAGAGTATGTCCTGTGAGATAGTGCTCATATCTCAGCAATGAGGCTGGTGCTTGTTTATCTTCACTGAGGTTCAGAGACTGTCCTGTGAGATGGCGCTCATATCTCTGCAATGAGGCTGGTGCTTGTCTTCACTGAGAGTCAGAGTGTGTCCTCTGAGACGCCACTCATATCTCTGCAATGAGGCTGGTGTTTGTTTGCCTTCACTGAGGCTCAGAGTGTGTCCTGTGAGATGGCGCTCATGTCTCTGCAATGAGGCTGGTGCTTGTTTGTCTTCACTGAGGCTCAGAGTGTGTCCTGTGAGATGACGCTCATATGTCATATCTCTGCAATGAGGCTGGTGCTTGTTTGTCTTCACTGAGGCTCAGAGTGTGTCCTGTGAGATGGCACACATATCTCTGCAATGAGGCTGGTGCTTGTTTGCCTTCCCTGAGGCTCAGAATCTGTCCTGTGAGATGGCGCTCATATCTCAGCAATGAGGCTGGTGCTTGTTTGCAATCACTGAGGCTCAGGGTGTGTCCTGTGACATGGCGCTCATATCTCAGCAATGAGGCTGGTGCTTGTTTACCTTCACTGATGCTCAGAGTGTTTCCTGTGAGATGGCGCTCATATCTCGGCAATGAGGCTGGTGCTTGTTTGCCTTCACGGAGGCTCAGAGTGTGTCCTGTGAGATGGCGCTCATATCTCAGCAATGAGGCTGGTGCTTGTTTGCAATCACTGAGGCTCAGGGTGTGTCCTGTGACATGGCGCTCATATCTCAGCAATGAGGCTGGTGCTTGTTTGCAATCACTGAGGCTCAGGGTGTGTCCTGTGACATGGCGCTCATATCTCAGCAATGAGGCTGGTGCTTGTTTACCTTCACTGATGCTCAGAGTGTGCCCTGTGAGATGATGCTCATATCTCTGCAGTGAGGCTAGTGCTTGTTTGCCTTCACGGAGGCTCAGAGTGTATCAAGTGAGATGGCGCTCATGTCACAGCAATGAGGCTGGTGCTTGTTTTCTTCACTGAGGCTCAGAGTTTTTCCTGTGAGATGGCGCACATGTCACAGCAATGAGGCTGGCGCTTGTTTGTCTTCACATAGGCTTAGAGTGTGTCCTGTGAGATGGTGCTCATATCTCTGCAATGAGGCTGTTGCTTGTTTGCCTACACTGAGGCTCAAAGTGTGTCCTGTGAGATGGCGCTCATATCTCTGCAATGAGGCTAGTGCTTGTTTGCCTTCACTGAGGCTCAGAGTGTGTCCTGTGAGATGGCGCTCATATGTCACATCTCTGCAATGAGGCTTTTGTTTGTTTGTCTTCACTGAGGCACAGAGTGTGTCCTGTGAGATGGTGCTCATATCTCAGCAATGAGGCTGGTGCTTTTTGTCTTCACTGAGAGTCAGAGTGTGTCCTGTGAGATGGTGCTCATATCTCAGCAATGAGGCTGGTGCTTGTTTGCCTTCACTGAGGCTCAGAGTGTGTCCTGTGGGATGGTCGCTCATATCTCTGCAATGAGGCTGGTGCTGGTTTGTCTTCAGATAGGCTTAGAGTGTGTCCTGTGAGATGGCGCTTATATCTCTGCAATGAGGCTGGTGCTTGTCTTCACTGAGAGTCAGAGTGTGTCCTCTGAGATGGCACTCATATCTCTGCAATGAGGCTGGTGCTTGGTCGTCTTCACTGAGGCTTAGAGTGTGTCCTGTGAGATGACGCTCATATGTCATATCTCTGCGATGAGGCTGGTGCTTGTTTGTCTTCACTGAGGCTCAGAGTGTGTCCTGTGAGATGGCGCTCATATCTCAGCAATGAGGCTGGTGCTTGTTTGCCATCACTGAGGCTCAGAGTGTGTCCTGTGAGATGGCGCTCATATCTCAGCAATGAGGCTGGTGCTTGTTTGCCATCACTGAGGCTCAGGGTGTGTCCGGTGAGATGGCGCTCATATGTCAGCAATGAGGCTGATGCTTGTTTACCTTCACTGAGGCTCAGAGTGTGTCGTGTGAGATGGCGCTCATATCTCGGCAATGAGGCTTTTGCTTGTTTGTCTTCACTGAGGCTCAGAATGTGCACTGTGAGATGGCGCTCATATCTCTGCAATGAGGCTGGTGCTTGTTTGCCTTCACTGATGCTCAGAGTGTGTCCTGTGAGATGGCGGTCATATCTCGGCAATGAGGCTGGTGCTTGTTTGCCTTCACTGAGGCTCAGAGTGTGCCCTGTGAGATGATGCTCATATCTCTGCAATGAGGCTAGTGCTTGTTTGCCTTCACTGAGGCTCAGAGTGTCTCCTGTGAGATGGCGCTCATGTCACAGCAATGAGGTGGGTGCTTGTTTTCTTCACTGAGGCTCAGAGTGTTTCCTGTGAGATGGCGGACATGTCACAGCAATGAGGCTGGTGCTTGTTTGTCTTCACAGAGGCTTAGAGTGTGTCCTGTGAGATGGCGCTCATATCTCTGCAATGAGGCTGGTGCTTGTTTGTCTTCACAGAGGCTCAAAGTGTGTCCTGTGAGATGGCGATCATATCTCTGCAATGAGGCTGTGCTTGTCTTCACTGATGCTCAAAGTGTGTCCTGTGAGATGGCACTCATATCTCTGCAATGAGGCTGTTGCTTGTTTGCCTTCACTGAGGCTCAGATTGTGTCCTGTGAGATTGCGCTCATATGTCATATCTCTGCAATGAGGCTGGTGCTTGTTTGCCTTCACTGAGGCTCAGAGTGTACCCTGTGAGATGGCGCTCATATCTTTGCAATGAGGCTGGTGCTTGTTTGTCTTCACTGAGGCTCAGAGTGTGTCCTGTGAGATGGCGCTCATATTTCATATCTCTGCAATGAGGCTGGTGCTTGTTTGTCTTCACTGAGGCACAGAGTGTGTCCTGTGAGATGGTGCTCATATCTCTGCAATGAGGCTGGTGCTTGTTTGTCTTCACTGAGGGTCAGAGTGTGTCCTGTGAGATGGCTCTCATATCTCAGCATGAGGTTGGTGCTTGTTTGCCTTCACTGAGGCTCAGAGTGTGTCCTGTGGGATGTTCGCTCATTTCTCTGCAATGAGGCTGGTGCTTGTTGTCTTCACTGAGAGTCAGAGTGTGTCCTCTGAGATGGCACTCATATCTCTACTATGAGGCTGGTGCTTGTTTGCCTTCACTGAGGATCATAGTGTGTCCTGTGAGATGACGCATATGTCATATCTCTGCAATGAAGCTGGTGCTTGTTTGCCTTCACTGAGGGTCAGAGTGTGTCCTGTGAGATGACGCATATGTCATATCTCTGCAATGAGGCTGGTGCTTGTTTGCCTTCACTGATGCTCAGAGTGTGTCCTGTGAGATGGCGCTTCTATGTCATATCTCTGCAATGAGGCTGGTGCTTGTTTGTCTTCACTTAGGGTCAGAGTGTACCCTGTGAGATGGCGCTCATATCTCTGCAATGAGGCTGGTGCTTGTTTGCCTTCACTGAGGCTCAGAGTGTGTCCTGGGAGATGGTGCTCATATTTCTGCAATGAGGCTGGTGATTGTTTATTTTCACTGAGGTTCAGAGAGTGTCCTGTGAGATGGCGCTCATATCTCTGCAATGAGGCTGGTGCTTGTTGACCTTCACTGAGAGTCAGAGTGTGTCCTCTGAGATGGGGCTCATATCTCTGCAATGAGGCTGGTGCTTGTTCGTCTTCACTGAGGCTCAGAGTGTGTCCTGTGAGATAGCGCTCATATCTCAGCAATGAGGCTGGTGCTTGTTCGTCTTCACTGAGGCTCAGAGTATGTCCTGTGAGATAGTGCTCATATCTCAGCAATGAGGCTGGTGCTTGTTTATCTTCACTGAGGTTCAGAGACTGTCCTGTGAGATGGCGCTCATATCTCTGCAATGAGGCTGGTGCTTGTCTTCACTGAGAGTCAGAGTGTGTCCTCTGAGACGGCACTCATATCTCTGCAATGAGGCTGGTGCTTGTTTGTCTTCACTGAGGCTCAGAGTGTGTCCTGTGAGATGGCACACATATCTCTGCAATGAGGCTGGTGCTTGTTTGCCTTCCCTGAGGCTCAGAATGTGTCCTGTGAGATGGCGCTCATATCTCAGCAATGAGGCTGGTGCTTGTTTGCAATCACTGAGGCTCAGGGTGTGTCCTGTGACATGGCGCTCATATCTCAGCAATGAGGCTGGTGCTTGTTTACCTTCACTGATGCTCAGAGTGTTTCCTGTGAGATGGCGCTCATATCTCGGCAATGAGGCTGGTGCTTGTTTGCCTTCACTGAGGCTCAGAGTGTGCCCTGTGAGATGATGCTCATATCTCTGCAGTGAGGCTAGTGCTTGTTTGCCTTCACGGAGGCTCAGAGTGTATCAAGTGAGATGGCGCTCATGTCACAGCAATGAGGCTGGTGCTTGTTTTCTTCACTGAGGCTCAGAGTTTTTCCTGTGAGATGGCGCACATGTCACAGCAATGAGGCTGGCGCTTGTTTGTCTTCACATAGGCTTAGAGTGTGTCCTGTGAGATGGTGCTCATATCTCTGCAATGAGGCTGTTGCTTGTTTGCCTACACTGAGGCTCAAAGTGTGTCCTGTGAGATGGCGCTCATATCTCTGCAATGAGGCTAGTGCTTGTTTGCCTTCACTGAGGCTCAGAGTGTGTCCTGTGAGATGGTGCTCATATGTCACATCTCTGCAATGAGGCTTTTGTTTGTTTGTCTTCACTGAGGCACAGAGTGTGTCCTGTGAGATGGTGCTCAAATCTCTGCAATGAGGCTGGTGCTGGTTTGTCTTCACTGAGGGTCAGAGTGTGTCCTGTGAGATGGCGCTCATATCTCAGCAATGAGGCTGGTGCTTGTTTGCCTTCACTGAGGCTCAGAGTGTGTCCTGTGGGATGGCCGCTCATATCTCTGCAATGAGGCTGGTGCTTTTTGTCTTCACTGAGAGTCAGAGTGTGTCCTCTGAGATGGAACTCATATCTCTGCAATGAGTCTGGTGCTTGTTTGCCTTCACTGAGGCTCAGGGTGTGTCCTGTGAGATGACGCATATGTCATATCTCTGCAATGAGGCTGGTGCTTGTTTGCCTTCACTGAGGGTCAGAGTGTGTCCTGTGAGATGACGCATATGTCATATCCCTGCATCCTTGTTTGCCTTCACTGAGGCTCAGAGTGTATCCTGTGAGATGGCGCTCATATCTCTGCAATGAGGCTGGTGCTTGTTTGTCTTCAGATAGGCTTAGAGTGTGTCCTGTGAGATGGCGCTTATATCTCTGCAATGAGGCTGGTGCTTGTCTTCACTGAGAGTCAGAGTGTGTCCTCTGAGATGGCACTCATATCTCTGCAATGAGGCTGGTGCTTGGTCGTCTTCACTGAGGCTTAGAGTGTGTCCTTTGAGATGACGCTCATATGTCATATCTCTGCAATGAGGCTGGTGCTTGTTTGTCTTCACTGAGGCTCAGAGTGTGTCCTGTGAGATGACGCTCATATCTCAGCAATGAGGCTGGTGCTTGTTTGCCATCACTGAGGCTCAGAGTGTGTCCTGTGAGATGGCGCTCATATCTCAGCAATGAGGCTGGTGCTTGTTTGCCATCACTGAGGCTCAGGGTGTGTCCGGTGAGATGGCGCTCATATGTCAGCAATGAGGCTGATGCTTGTTTACCTTCACTGAGGCTCAGAGTGTGTCGTGTGAGATGGCGCTCATATCTCGGCAATGAGGCTGGTGCTTGTTTGTCTTCACTGAGGCTCAGAATGTGTACTGTGAGATGGCGCTCATATCTCTGCAATGAGGCTGGTGCTTGTTTGCCTTCACTGATGCTCAGAGTTTGTCCTGTGAGATGGCGGTCATATCTCGGCAATGAGGCTGGTGCTTGTTTGCCTTCACTGAGGCTCAGAGTGTGCCCTGTGAGATGATGCTCATATCTCTGCAATGAGGCTAGTGCTTGTTTGCCTTCACTGAGGCTCAGAGTGTCTCCTGTGAGATGGCGCTCATGTCACAGCAATGAGGTGGGTGCTTGTTTTCTTCACTGAGGCTCAGAGTGTTTCCTGTGAGATGGCGCACATGTCACAGCAATGAGGCTGGTGCTTGTTTGTCTTCACAGAGGCTTAGAGTGTGTCCTGTGAGATGGCGCTCATATCTCTGCAATGAGGCTGGTGCTTGTTTGTCTTCACAGAGGCTCAAAGTGTGTCCTGTGAGATGGCGATCATATCTCTGCAATGAGGCTGTGCTTGTCTTCACTGATGCTCAGAGTGTGTCCTGTGAGATGGCACTCATATCTCTGCAATGAGGCTGTTGCTTGTTTGCCTTCACTGAGGCTCAGATTGTGTCCTGTGAGATGGCGCTCATATGTCATATCTCTGCAATGAGGCTGGTGCTTGTTTGCCTTCACTGAGGCTCAGAGTGTACCCTGTGAGATGGCTCTCATATCTTTGCAATGAGGCTGGTGCTTGTTTGTCTTCACTGAGGCTCAGAGTGTGTCCTGTGAGATGGCGCTCATATTTCATATCTCTACAATGAGGCTGGTGCTTGTTTGTCTTCACTGAGGCACAGAGTGTGTCCTGTGAGATGGTGCTCATATCTCTGCAATGAGGCTGGTGCTTGTTTGTCTTCACTGAGGGTCAGAGTGTGTCCTGTGAGATGGCTCTCATATCTCAGCATGAGGTTGGTGTTTGTTTGCCTTCACTGAGGCTCAGAGTGTGTCCTGTGGGATGTTCGCTCATTTCTCTGCAATGAGGCTGGTGCTTATTGTCTTCACTGAGAGTCAGAGTGTGTCCTCTGAGATGGCACTCATATCTCTACTATGAGGCTGGTGCTTGTTTGCCTTCACTGAGGATCATAGTGTGTCCTGTGAGATGACGCATATGTCATATCTCTGCAATGAGGCTGGTGCTTGTTTGCCTTCACTGAGGGTCAGAGTGTGTCCTGTGAGATGACGCATATGTCATATCTCTGCAATGAGGCTGGTGCTTGTTTGCCTTCACTGATGCTCAGAGTGTGTCCTGTGAGATGGCGCTTCTATGTCATATCTCTGCAATGAGGCTGGTGCTTGTTTGTCTTCACTTAGGGTCAGAGTGTACCCTGTGAGATGGCGCTCATATCTCTGCAATGAGGCTGGTGCTTGTTTGCCTTCACTGAGGCTCAGAGTGTGTCCTGGGAGATGGTGCTCATATTTCTGCAATGAGGCTGGTGATTGTTTATTTTCACTGAGGTTCAGAGAGTGTCCTGTGAGATGGCGCTCATATCTCTGCAATGAGGCTGGTGTTTGTTGACCTTCACTGAGAGTCAGAGTGTGTCCTCTGAGATGGGGCTCATATCTCTGCAATGAGGCTGGTGCTTGTTCGTCTTCACTGAGGCTCAGAGTGTGTCCTGTGAGATACCGCTCATATCTCAGCAATGAAGCTGGTGCTTGTTCGTCTTCACTGAGGCTCAGAGTATGTCCTGTGAGATAGTGCTCATATCTCAGCAATGAGGCTGGTGCTTGTTTATCTTCACTGAGGTTCAGAGACTGTCCTGTGAGATGGCGCTCATATCTCTGCAATGAGGCTGGTGCTTGTCTTCACTGAGAGTCAGAGTGTGTCCTCTGAGACGGCACTCATATCTCTGCAATGAGGCTGGTGTTTGTTTGCCTTCACTGAGGCTCAGAGTGTGTCCTGTGAGATGGCGCTCATGTCTCTGCAATGAGGCTGGTGCTTGTTTGTCTTCACTGAGGCTCAGAGTGTGTCCTGTGAGATGACGCTCATATGTCATATCTCTGCAATGTGGCTGGTGCTTGTTTGTCTTCACTGAGGCTCAGAGTGTGTCCTGTGAGATGGCACACATATCTCTGCAATGAGGCTGGTGCTTGTTTGCCTTCCCTGAGGCTCAGAATGTGTCCTGTGAGATGGCGCTCATATCTCAGCAATGAGGCTGGTGCTTGTTTGCAATCACTGAGGCTCAGGGTGTGTCCTGTGACATGGCGCTCATATCTCAGCAATGAGGCTGGTTCTTGTTTACCTTCACTGAGGCTCAGAATGTTTCCTGTGAGATGGCACTCATATCTCGGCAATGAGGCTGGTGCTTGTTTGCCTTCAGTGAGGCTCAGAGTGTGCCCTGTGAGATGATGCTCATATCTCTGCAGTGAGGCTAGTGCTTGTTTGCCTTCACGGAGGCTCAGAGTGTATCAAGTGAGATGGCGCTCATGTCACAGCAATGAGGCTGGTGCTTGTTTTCTTCACTGAGGCTCAGAGTTTTTCCTGTGAGATGGCGCACATGTCACAGCAATGAGGCTGGCGCTTGTTTGTCTTCACATAGGCTTAGAGTGTGTCCTGTGAGATGGTGCTCACATCTCTGCAATGAGGCTGTTGCTTGTTTGCCTACACTGAGGCTCAAAGTGTGTCCTGTGAGATGGCGCTCATATCTCTGCAATGAGGCTAGTGCTTGTTTGCCTTCACTGAGGCTCAGAGTGTGTGTTGTGAGATGGCGCTCATATGTCACATCTCTGCAATGAGGCTTGTGTTTGTTTGTCTTCACTGAGGCACAGAGTGTGTCTTGTGAGATGGTGCTCAAATCTCTGCAATGAGGCTGGTGCTGGTTTGTCTTCACTGAGGGTCAGAGTGTGTCCTGTGAGATGGCGCTCATATCTCAGCAATGAGGCTGGTGCTTGTTTGCCTTCACTGAGGCTCAGAGTGTGTCCTGTGGGATGGTCGCTCATATCTCTGCAATGAGGCTGGTGCTTTTTGTCTTCACTGAGAGTCAGAGTGTGTCCTCTGAGATGGAACTCATATCTCTGCAATGAGTCTGGTGCTTGTTTGCCTTCACTGAGGCTCAGGGTGTGTCCTGTGAGATGACGCATATGTCATATCTCTGCAATGAGGCTGGTGCTTGTTTGCCTTCACTGAGGGTCAGAGTGTGTCCTGTGAGATGACGCATATGTCATATCCCTGCATCCTTGTTTGCCTTCACTGAGGCTCAGAGTGTATCCTGTGAGATGGCGCTCATATCTCTGCAATGAGGCTGGTGCTTGTTTGTCTTCAGATAGGCTTAGAGTGTGTCCTGTGAGATGGCTCTCATATCTCTGCAATGAGGCTGTTGCTTGTTTGCCTACACTGAGGCTCAAAGTGTGTCCTGTGAGATGGCGCTCATGTCTCTGCAATGAGGCTAGTGCTTGTTTGCCTTCACTGAGGCTCAGAGTTTGTCCTGTGAGATGGCGCTCATATGTCATATCTCTTCAATGAGGCTGGTGCTTGTTTGTCTTCACTGAGGCACAGAGTGTGTCCTATGAGATGGTGCTCAAATCTCTGCAATGAGGCTGGTGCTGTTTTGTCTTCACTGAGGGTCAGAGTGTGTCCTGTGAGATGGCGCTCATATCTCAGCAATGAGGCTGGTGCTTGTTTGCCTTCACTGAGGCTCAGAGTGTGTCCTGTGGGATGGTCGTTCATATCTCTGCAATGAGGCTGGTGCTTGTTGTCTTCACTGAGAGTCAGAGTGTGTCCTCTGAGATGGAACTCATATCTCTGCAATGAGTCTGGTGCTTGTTTGCCTTCACTGAGGCTCAGGGTGTGTCCTGTGAGATGACGCATATGTCATATCTCTGCAATGAGGCTGGTGCTTGTTTGCCTTCACTGAGGGTCAGAGTGTATCCTGTGAGATGACGCATATGTCATATCCCTGCATCCTTGTTTGCCTTCACTTAGGCTCAGATTGTGTCCTGTGAGATGGCGCTCATATGTCATATCTCTGCAATGAGGCTGGTGCTTGTTTGCCTTCACTGAGGCTGAGTGTGTCCTGTGAGATGGCGCTCATATCTGTGCAATGAGGCTGGTGCTTGTTTGACTTAACTGAGGCTCAGAGCGTGTCCTCTCAGATGGCACTCATATCTCAGCAATGAGGCTGGTGCTTGTTTGTCTTCACTGAGGCTCAGAGTGTGTCCTGTCAGATGGCGCTCATATCTTAACAATGAGGCTGGTGCGTGTTTGCCTTCACTGAGGCTCAGAGTGTGTCCTGTGAGATAGCACTCATATCTCTGCAATGAGGCTGGTACTTGTTTGTCTCCACGGAGGCTCAGAGTGTATCCTGTGAGATGGCGCTCACATCTCAGCAATGAGGCTGGTGCTTGTTTGCCTTCCCTGAGGCACAGAGTGTGTCCTGGGAGATGGTGCTCATATCTCTGCAATGAGGCTGGTGCTTGTTTGTCTCCACGGAGGCTCAGAGTGTATCCTGGGAGATGGCACTCACATCTGAGCAATGAGGCTGGTGCTTGTTTTTTCTTCACTTATACTCAGAATGTGTCCTGGGAGATGGTGCTCATATGTCATATCTCTGCAATGAGGCTGGTGCTTGTTTCCCTTCACTGAGGCTCAGGGTGTGTCCTGTGAGATGGCGCTCATATCTCTGCAATGATGCTGGTGCTTGTTTGTCTTCACTGAGGCTCAGAGTGTGTCCTGGGAGATGACGCATATGTCATATCTCTGCAATGAGGCTGGTGCTTGTTTGCCTTCACTGAGGCTCAGTGTGTCCTGTGAGATGGCGCTCATATCTGTGCAATGAGGCTGGTGCTTGTTTGACTTCACTGAGGCTCAGAGCGTGTCCTCTCAGATGGCACTCATATCTCTGCAATGAGGCTGGTGCTTGTTTGTCTTCACGGGGTCTCAGAGTGTATCCTGTGAGATGGCGCTCACATCTCAGCAATGAGACTAGTGCTTGTTTGTCTTCACTGATGCTCCGAGTGTGTCCTGCGCGATGGTGCTCATATCTCTGCTATGAGGATGGTGCTTGTTTGCCTTCACTGAGGCTCAGAGTGTATCCTGGGAGATGGCACTCACATCTGAGCAATGAGGCTGGTGCTTGTTTGTCTTCACATAGGCTTAGAGTGTGTCCTGTGAGATGGCTCTCATATCTCTGCAATGAGGCTGTTGCTTGTTTGTCTACACTGAGGCTCAAAGTGTGTCCTGTGAGATGGCGACCATTTCTCTGCAAGGAGGCTAGTGCTTGTTTGCCTTCACTGAGGCACAGAGTGTGTCCTGTGAGATGGTGCTCAAATCTCTGCAATGAGGCTGGTGCTGGTTTGTCTTCACTGAGGGTCAGAGTGTGTCCTGTGAGATGGCGCTCATATCTCAGCAATGAGGCTGGTGCTTGTTTGCCTTCACTGAAGCACAGAGTGTGTCCTGTGAGATGGTGCTCAAATCTCTGCAATGAGGCTGGTGCTGGTTTGTCTTCACTGAGGGTCAGAGTGTGTCCTGTGAGATGGCGCTCATATCTCAGCAATGAGGCTGGTGCTTGTTCGTCTTCACTGAGGAACAGAGTGTGTCCTGTGAGATGGTGCTCAAATCTCTGCAATGAGGCTGGTGCTGGTTTGTCTTCACTGAGGGTCAGAGTGTGTCCTGTGAGATGGTGCTCATATCTCAGCAATGAGGCTGGTGCTTGTTTGCCTTCACTGAGGCTCAGAGTGTGTCCTGTGGGATGGTCGCTCATATCTCTGCAATGAGGCTGGTGCTTGTTGTCTTCACTGAGAGTCAGAGTGTGTCCTCTGAGATGGAATTCATATCTCTGCAATGAGTCTGGTGCTTGTTTGCCTTCACTGAGGCTCAGGGTGTGTCCTGTGAGATGACGCATATGTCATATCTCTGCAATGAGGCTGGTGCTTGTTTGCCTTCACTGAGGCTGAGTGTGTCCTGTGAGATGGCGCTCATATCTGTGCAATGAGGCTGGTGCTTGTTTGACTTCACTGAGGCTCAGAGCGTGTCCTCTCAGATGGCACTCATATCTCAGCAATGAGGCTGGTGCTTGTTTGTCTTTACTGAGGCTCAGAGTGTGTCCTGTGAGATGGCGCTCATATTTTAACAATGAGGCTGGTGCGTGTTTGACTTCACTGAGGCTCAGAGTGTGTCCTGTGAGATAGCACTCATATCTCTGCAATGAGGCTGGTGCTTGTTTGTCTCCACGGAGGCTCAGAGTGTATCCTGTGAGATGGCGCTCACATCTCAGCAATGAGGCTGGTGCTTTTTTGCCTTCCATGAGGCACAGAGTGTGTCCTGGGAGATGGTGCTCATATCTCTGCAATGAGGCTGGTGCTTGTTTGTCTACACGGAGGCTCAGAGTGTATCCTGGGAGATGGCGCTCACATCTGAGCAATGAGGCTGGTGCTTGTTTTTTCCTCACTTATACTCAGAATGTGTCCTGGGAGATGGTGCTCATATGTCATATCTCTGCAATGAGGCTGGTGCTTGTTTGCCTTCACTGAGGCTCAGGGTGTGTCCTGTGAGATGGCGCTCATATCTCTGCAATGAGGCTGGTGCTTGTTTGTCTTCACTGAGGCTCAGAGTGTGTCCTGGGAGATGACTCTCATATGTTAAATCTCTGCAATGAGGCTGGTGCTTGTTTGCCTTCACTGAGGCTCAGGGTGTGTCCTGTGAGATGACGCATATGTCATATCTCTGCAATGAGGCTGGTGCTTGTTTGCCTTCACTGAGAGTCAGAGTGTGTCCTGTGAGATGACGCATATGTCATATCCCTGCATCCTTGTTTGCCTTAACTGAGGCTCAGATTGTGTCCTGTGAGATGGCGCTCATATGTCATATCTCTGCAATGAGGCTGGTGCTTGTTTGCCTTCACTGAGGCTCAGTGTGTCCTGTGAGATGGCGCTCATATCTGTGCAATGAGGCTGGTGCTTGTTTGACTTCACTGAGGCTCAGAGCGTGTCCTCTCAGATGGCACTCATATCTCAGCAATGAGGCTGGTGCTTGTTTGTCTTCACTGAGGCTCAGAGTGTGTGCTGTGAGATGGCGCTCATATCTTAAAAATGAGGCTGGTGCGTGTTTGCCTTTACTGAGGCTCAGAGTGTGTCCTGTGAGATAGCACTCATATCTCTGCAATGAGGCTGGTGCTTGGTTTTCTCCACGGCGGCTCAGAGTGTATCCTGTGACATGGCGCTCACATCTCAGCAATGAGGCTGGTGCTTGTTTGCCTTCCCTGAGGCACAGAGTGTGTCCTGGGAGATGGTGCTCATATCTCTGCAATGAGGCTGGTGCTTGTTTGTCTTCACGGAGGCTCAGAGTGTATCCTGGGAGATGGCGCTCACATCTGAGCAATGAGGCTGGTGCTTGCTTTTTCTTCACTTATGCTCAGAATGTGTCCTGGGAGATGGTGCTCATATGTCATATCTCTGCAATGAGGCTGGTGCTTGTTTGCCTTCACTGAGGCTCAGAGGGTGTCCTGGGTGATGACACTCATATGTTAAATCTCTGCAATGAGGCTGGTGCTTGTTTGCCTTCACTGAGGCTCAGAGTGTGTCCTGTGAGATGGCACTCATATCTCTGCAATGAGGCTGGTGCTTGTTTGTCTTCACTGAGGGTCAGAGTGTGTCCTGTGAGATGGTGCTCAAATCTCTGCAATGAGGCTGGTGCTGGTTTGTCTTCACTGAGGGTCAGAGTGTGTCCTGTGAGATGGCGCTCATATCTCAGCAATGAGGCTGGTGCTTGTTCGTCTTCACTGAGGAACAGAGTGTGTCCTGTGAGATGGTGCTCAAATCTCTGCAATGAGGCTGGTGCTGGTTTGTCTTCACTGAGGGTCAGAGTGTGTCCTGTGAGATGGTGCTCATATCTCAGCAATGAGGCTGGTGCTTGTTTGCCTTCACTGAGGCTCAGAGTGTGTCCTGTGGGATGGTCGCTCATATCTCTGCAATGAGGCTGGTGCTTGTTGTCTTCACTGAGAGTCAGAGTGTGTCCTCTGAGATGGAATTCATATCTCTGCAATGAGTCTGGTGCTTGTTTGCCTTCACTGAGGCTCAGGGTGTGTCCTGTGAGATGACGCATATGTCATATCTCTGCAATGAGGCTGGTGCTTGTTTGCCTTCACTGAGGCTGAGTGTGTCCTGTGAGATGGCGCTCATATCTGTGCAATGAGGCTGGTGCTTGTTTGACTTCACTGAGGCTCAGAGCGTGTCCTCTCAGATGGCACTCATATCTCAGCAATGAGGCTGGTGCTTGTTTGTCTTTACTGAGGCTCAGAGTGTGTCCTGTGAGATGGCGCTCATATTTTAACAATGAGGCTGGTGCGTGTTTGACTTCACTGAGGCTCAGAGTGTGTCCTGTGAGATAGCACTCATATCTCTGCAATGAGGCTGGTGCTTGTTTGTCTCCACGGAGGCTCAGAGTGTATCCTGTGAGATGGCGCTCACATCTCAGCAATGAGGCTGGTGCTTTTTTGCCTTCCATGAGGCACAGAGTGTGTCCTGGGAGATGGTGCTCATATCTCTGCAATGAGGCTGGTGCTTGTTTGTCTTCACGGAGGCTCAGAGTGTATCCTGGGAGATGGCGCTCACATCTGAGCAATGAGGCTGGTGCTTGTTTTTTCCTCACTTATACTCAGAATGTGTCCTGGAGATGGTGCTCATATGTCATATCTCTGCAATGAGGCTGGTGATTGTTTGCCTTCACTGAGGCTCAGGGTGTGTCCTGTGAGATGGCGCTCATATCTCTGCAATGAGGCTGGTGCTTGTTTGTCTTCACTGAGGCTCAGAGTGTGTCCTGGGAGATGATTCTCATATGTTAAATCTCTGCAATGAGGCTGGTGCTTGTTTGCCTTCACTGAGGCTCAGGGTGTGTCCTGTGAGATGACGCATATGTCATATCTCTGCAATGAGGCTGGTGCTTGTTTGCCTTCACTGAGAGTCAGAGTGTGTCCTGTGAGATGACGCATATGTCATATCCCTGCATCCTTGTTTGCCTTAACTGAGGCTCAGATTGTGTCCTGTGAGATGGCGCTCATATGTCATATCTCTGCAATGAGGCTGGTGCTTGTTTGCCTTCACTGAGGCTCAGTGTGTCCTGTGAGATGGTGCTCATATCTGTGCAATGAGGCTGGTGCTTGTTTGACTTCACTGAGGCTCAGAGCGTGTCCTCTCAGATGGCACTCATATCTCAGCAATGAGGCTGGTGCTTGTTTGTCTTCACTGAGGCTCAGAGTGTGTGCTGTGAGATGGCCCTCATATCTCAAAAATGAGGCTGGTGCGTGTTTGCCTTTACTGAGGCTCAGAGTGTGTCCTGTGAGATAGCACTCATATCTCTGCAATGAGGCTGGTGCTTGGTTTTCTCCACGGCGGCTCAGAGTGTATCCTGTGACATGGCGCTCACATCTCAGCAATGAGGCTGGTGCTTGTTTGCCTTCCCTGAGGCACAGAGTGTGTCCTGGGAGATGGTGCTCATATCTCTGCAATGAGGCTGGTGCTTGTTTGTCTTCACGGAGGCTCAGAGTGTATCCTGGGAGATGGCGCTCACATCAGAGCAATGAGGCTGGTGCTTGCTTTTTCTTCACTTATGCTCAGAATGTGTCCTGGGAGATGGTGCTCATATGTCATATCTCTGCAATGAGGCTGTTGCTTGTTTGCCTTCACTGAGGCTCAGAGGGTGTCCTGGGTGATGACACTCATATGTTACATCTCTACAATGAGGCTGGTGCTTGTTTGCCTTCACTGAGGCTCAGAGTGTGTCCTGTGAGATGGCACTCATATCTCTGCAATGAGGCTGGTGCTTGTTTGTCTTCACTGAGGGTCAGAGTGTGTCCTGGGAGATGGCACTCATATGTCATATCTCTGCAATGAGGCTGGTGCTTGTTTGCCTTCACTGACGCTCAGAGTGTGTGTTGTGAGATGGCGCTCATATCTCTGCAATGAGGCTGGTGCTTGTTTGTCTTCACTGAGGCTCAGAGGGTGTCCTGGGTGATGACACTCATTTGTTAAATCTCTGCAATTAGGCTGGTGCTTGTTTGCCTTCACTGAGGCTCAGAGTGTGTCCTGTGAGATGGCACTCATATCTCTGCAATGAGGCTGGTGCTTGTTTGTCTTCACTGAGGGTGAGAGTGTGTCCTGGGAGATGGCACTCATATGTCATATCTCTGCAATGAGGCTGGTGCTTGTTTGCCTTCACTGACGCTCAGAGTGTGTGTTGTGAGATGGCGCTCATATCTCTGCAATGAGGCTGGTGCTTGTTTGTCTTCACTGAGGCTCAGAGTGTGTCCTGGGAGATGGCACTCATATGTCATATCTCTGCAATGAGGCTGGTGCTTGTTTGCCTTCACTGAGGCTCAGAGTATGTCCTGTGAGATGGCGCTCATATCTCTGAAATGAGGCTGGTGCTTGTTTGTCTTCACTGGGTCTCAGAGTGTATCCTGTAAGATGGCGCTCATATCTCAGCAATGAGGCTAGTGCTTGTTTGTCTTCACTGATGCTCCGAGTGTGTCCTGGCAGATGGTGCTCATATCTCTGCTATGAGGCTGGTGCTTGTTTGCCTTCACTGATGCTCAGAATATATCCTGTGAGATGACGCTCATATCTCTGCAATGAGGCTGGTGCTTGTTTGTCTTCACTGAGGTTCAGAGCGTGTCCTCTCAGATGGCACTCATATCTCAGCAATGAGGCTGGTGCTTGTTTGTCTTCACTGAGGCTCAGAGTGCATCCTGTGAGATGGCGCTCATATCTTAACAATGAGGCTGGTGCGTGTTTGCCTTCACTGAGGCTCAGAGTGTGTCCTGTGAGACAGCACTCATATCTCTGCAATGAGGCTGGTGCTTGTTTGTCTCCACGGAGGCTCAGAGTGTGTCCTGTTTGATGGCGCTCACATCTCAGCAATGAGGCTGGTGCTTGTTTGCCTTCCCTGAGGCACAGAGTGTGTCCTGTGAGATAGCACTCATATCTCTGCAATGAGGCTGGTGCTTGTTTGTCTCCACGGAGGCTCAGAGTGTATCCTGTGAGATGGCGCTCACATCTCAGCAATGAGGCTGGTGCTTGTTTGCCTTCCCTGAGGCACATAGTGTGTCCTGGGAGATGGTGCTCATATCTCTGCAATGAGGGTGGTGCTTGTTTGTCTTCACAGAGGCTCAGGGTGTATCCTGGGAGATGGCGCTCACATCTGAGCAATGAGGCTGGTGCTTGTTTTTTCTTCACTTATGCTCAGAATGTGTCCTGGGAGATGGTGCTCATATGTCATATCTCTGCAATGAAGCTGGTGCTTGTTTGCCTTCACTGAGGCTCAGGGTGTGTACTGTGAGATGGCGCTCATATCTCTGCAATGAGGCTGGTGCTTGTTTGTCTTCACTGAGGCTCAGAGTGTGTCCTTTGAGATGACACTCATATGTTAAATCTCTGCAATGAGGCTGGTGCTTGTTTGCCTTCACTGAGGCTCAGAGTGTGTCCTGTGAGATGGCGCTCATATCTCTGCAATGAGGCTGGTGCTTGTTTGTCTTCACTGAGGCTCAGAGGGTGTCCTGGGTGATGACACTCATATGTTAAATCTTCTCAATGAGGCTGGTGCTTGTTTGCCTTCACTGAGGCTCAGAGTGTGTCCTGTGAGATGGCACTCATATCTCTGCAATGAGGCTGGTGCTTGTTTGTCTTCACTGAGGGTCAGAGTGTGTCCTGGGAGATGGCACTCATATGTCATATCTCTGCAATGAGGCTGGTGCTTGTTTGCCTTCACTGACGCTCAGAGTGTGTGTTGTGAGATGGCGCTCATATCTCTGCAATGAGGCTGGTGCTTGTTTGTCTTCACTGAGGCTCAGAGTGTGTCCTGGGAGAGGGCACTCATATGTCATATCTCTGCAATGAGGCTGGTGCTTGTTTGCCTTCACTGAGGCTCAGAGTATGTCCTGTGAGATGGCGCTCATATCTCTGAAATGAGGCTGGTGCTTGTTTGTCTTCACTGGGTCTCAGAGTGTATCCTGTGAGATGGCACTCATATCTCAGCAATGAGGCTAGTGCTTGTTTGTCTTCACTGATGCTCCGAGTGTGTCCTGGGAGATGGTGCTCATATCTCTGCAATGAGGCTGGTGCTTGTTTGTCTTCACTGAGGGTCAGAGTGTGTCCTGGGAGATGGCACTCATATGTCATATCTCTGCAATGAGGCTGGTGCTTGTTTGCCTTCACTGACGCTCAGAGTGTGTGTTGTGAGATGGCGCTCATATCTCTGCAATGAGGCTGGTGCTTGTTTGTCTTCACTGAGGCTCAGAGTGTGTCCTGGGAGAGGGCACTCATATGTCATATCTCTGCAATGAGGCTGGTGCTTGTTTGCCTTCACTGAGGCTCAGAGTATGTCCTGTGAGATGGCGCTCATATCTCTGAAATGAGGCTGGTGCTTGTTTGCCTTCACTGAGGCTCAGAATGTATCCTGTGAGATGGCGCTCATATCTCTGCAATGAGGCTGGTGCTTGTTTGTCTTCACTGAGGTTCAGAGCGTGTCCTCTCAGATGGCACTCATATCTCAGCAATGAGGCTGGTGCTTGTTTGTCTTCACTGAGGCTCAGAGTGCGTCCTGTGAGATGGCGCTCATATCTTAACAATGAGGCTGGTGCGTGTTTGCCTTCACTGAGGCTCAGAGTGTGTCCTGTGAGATAGCACTCATATCTCTGCAATGAGGCTGGTGCTTGTTTGTCTCCACGGAGGCTCAGAGTGTATCCTGTGAGATGGCGCTCACATCTCAGCAATGAGGCTGGTGCTTGTTTGCCTTCCCTGAGGCACAGAGTGTGTCCTGGGAGATGGTGCTCATATCTCTGCAATGAGGGTGGTGCTTGTTTGTCTTCACAGAGGCTCAGGGTGTATCCTGGGAGATGGCGCTCACATCTGAGCAATGAGGCTGGTGCTTGTTTTTTCTTCACTTATGCTCAGAATGTGTCCTGGGAGATGGTGCTCATATGTCATATCTCTGCAATGAAGCTGGTGCTTGTTTGCCTTCACTGAGGCTCAGGGTGTGTCCTGTGAGATGGCGCTCATATCTCTGCAATGAGGCTGGTGCTTGTTTGTCTTCACTGAGGCTCAGAGTTTGTCCTTTGAGATGACACTCATATGTTAAATCTCTGCAATGAGGCTGGTGCTTGTTTGCCTTCACTGAGGCTCAGAGTGTGTCCTGTGTGATGGCACTCATATCTCTGCAATGAGGCTGGTGCTTGTTTGTCTTCACTGAGGCTCAGAGTGTGTCCTGGGAGATGGCACTCATATGTCATATCTCTGCAATGAGGCTGGTGCTTGTTTGCCTTCACTGAGGCTCAGAGTGTGTGTTGGGGGTTGGCGCTCATATCTCTGCAATGAGGCTGGTGCTTGTTTGTCTTCACTGAGGCTCAGAGTGTGTCCTGGGAGATGGCACACATATGTCATATCTCTGCAAAGAGGCTGGTGCTTGTTTGCCTTCACTGAGGCTCAGAGTATGTCCTGTGAGATGGCGCTCATATCTCTGCAATGAGGCCGGTGCTTGTTTGTCTTCACGGGGTCTCAGAGTGTATCCTGTGAGATGGCGCTCATATCTCAGCAAAGAGGCTAGTGCTTGTTTCTCTTCACTGATGCTCCGAGTGTGTCCTGGGAGATGGTGCTCATATCTCTGCTACGAGGCTGGTGCTTGTTTGCCTTCACTGAGGCTCAGAATGTATCCTGTGAGATGGCGCTCATATCTCTGCAATGAGGCTGGTGCTTGTTTGTCTTCACTGAGGCTCAGTGTGTCCTGGGAGATGGCACTCATATGTTAAATCTCTGAATTGAGGCTGGTGCTTGTTTGCCTTCACTGAGGCTCAGAGTGTGCCCTGTGAGATGGCGCTCATATCTCTGCAATGAGGCTGGTGCTTGTTTGTCTTTACTGAAGCTCTGAGTGTGTCCTGGGAGATGGCACTCATATGTCATATCTCAGCAATGAGGCTGATGCTTGTTTGCCTTCACTGAGGCTCAGAGTGTGCCCTGTGAGATTGCGCTCATATCTCTGCAATGAGGCTGATGCTTGTTTGCCTTCACTGAGGCTCATAGTGTGTCCTGTGAGATGACGCATATGTCATATCTCTGCAATGAGGCTGGTGCTTGTTTGCCTTCGCTGAGGCTCAGAGTGTGTCCTGTGAGATGACGCATATGTCATATCTCTGCAATGAGGCTGGCACTTGTTTGCCTACACTGAGGCTCAGAGTGTGTTCTGTGAGATGGCGCTCATATGTCATATCTCTGCAATGAGGCTGGTGCTTGTTTGTCTTCACTGAGGGTCAGAGTGTGTCCTGTGAGATGGCGCTCATATCTCTGCAATGAGGCTGGTGCTTGTTTGCCTTCACTGAGGCTCAGAGTGTGTCCTGGGAGATGATGCTCATATCTCTGCAATGAGGTTGGTGCTTGTTTATCTTCACTGAGGTTCAGAGAGTGTCCTGTGAGATGACGCTCATATCTCTGCAATGAGGCTGGTGCTTGTTCGTCTTCACTGAGGCTCAGAGCATATCCTGTGAGATAGTGCTCATATCTCAGCAATGAGGTTGGTGCTTGTTTATCTTCAGTGAGGTTCAGAGACTGTCCTGTGAGATGGCGCTCATATCTCTGAAATGTGGCTGGTGCTTGTCTTCACTGAGAGTCAGAGTGTGTCCTCTGAGATGGCACTCATATCTCTGCAATGAGGCTGGTGCTTGTTTGCCTTCACTGAGGCTCCAAGTGTGTCCTGTGAGATGGCGCTCATGTCTCTGCAATGAGGCTGGTGCTTGTTTGTCTTCACTGAGGCTCAGAGTGTGTCCTGTGAGATTACGCTCATATGTCATATCTCTGCAATGAGGTTGGTGCTGGTTTGTGTTCAATGAGGCTCAGAGTGTGTCCTGTGGGATGGCGCTCATATCTCAGCAATGAGGCTGGTGCTTGTTTAACTTCTCTGAGGCTCAGAGTGTGTCCTGTGAGATGGCGCTCATATCTCAGCAATGAGGCTGGTGCTTGTTTGCCATCACTGAGGCTCAGGGTGTGTCCTTTGAGATGGTGCTCATATCTCAGCAATGAGGCTGGTGCTTGTTTACCTTCACAGAGGCTCAGAGTGTGTCCTGTGAGATGGCGCTCATATCTCTGCAATGCGGCTTTTGCTTGTTTGACTTCTCTGAGGCTCAGAGTGTGTCCTGTGAGATTCCGCTCATATCTCGGCAATGAGGCTTTTGCTTGTTTGCCTTCACTGAGGCTCAGAGTGTGCCCTGTGAGATGATGCTCATATCTCTGCAATGAGGCTAGTGCTTGTTTGCCTTCACAGAGGCTCAGAGTGTGTCATGTGAGATGGCACTCATGTCACAGCAATGAGGCTGGTGCTTGTTTTCTTCACTGAGGCTCAGAGTGTTTCCTGTGAGATGGCGCACATGTCACAGCAATGAGGCTGGCTCTTGTTTGTCTTCACATAGGCTTGGAGTGTATACTGTGAGATGGCGCTCATATCTCCGCAATTAGGCTGGTGCTTGTTGTTTTTACTGAGAGTCAGAGTGTGTCCTCTGAGATGGAACTCATATCTCTGCAATGAGTCTGGTGCTTGTTTGCCTTCACTGAGGCTCAGGGTGTGTCCTGTGAGATGACGCATATGTCATATCTCTGCAATGAGGCTGGTGCTTGTTTGCCTTCACTGAGGGTCAGAGTGAGTCCTGTGAGATGACGCATATGTCATATCCCTGCAATGAGGCTGGTGCTTGTTTGACTTCACTGAGGCCCAGAGTGTGTCCTGTGAGATGGTGCTCATATGTCATATCACTGCAATGAGGGTGGTGCTTGTTTGCCTTCACTGAGGCTCAGAGTGTGTTCTGTGAGATGGCGCTCATATCTGGGCAATGAGGCTGGTGCTTGTTTGACTTCACTGAGGCTCAGAGCGTGTCCTCTGAGATGGCACTCATATCTCTGCAATGATGCTGGTGCTTGTTTGTCTTCACTGAGGCTCAGAGTGTGTCCTGGGAGATGACGCATATGTCATATCTCTGCAATGAGGCTGGTGCTTGTTTCCCTTCACTGAGGCTCAGGGTGTGTCCTGTGAGATGGCGCTCATATCTCTGCAATGATGCTGGTGCTTGTTTGTCTTCACTGAGGCTCAGAGTGTGTCCTGGGAGATGACGCATATGTCATATCTCTGCAATGAGGCTGGTGCTTGTTTGCCTTCACTGAGGCTCAGTGTGTCCTGTGAGATGGCGCTCATATCTGTGCAATGAGGCTGGTGCTTGTTTGACTTCACTGAGGCTCAGAGCGTGTCCTCTCAGATGGCACTCATATCTCTGCAATGAGGCTGGTGCTTGTTTGTCTTCACGGGGTCTCAGAGTGTATCCTGTGAGATGGCGCTCACATCTCAGCAATGAGACTAGTGCTTGTTTGTCTTCACTGATGCTCCGAGTGTGTCCTGCGCGATGGTGCTCATATCTCTGCTATGAGGATGGTGCTTGTTTGCCTTCACTGAGGCTCAGAGTGTATCCTGGGAGATGGCACTCACATCTGAGCAATGAGGCTGGTGCTTGTTTGTCTTCACATAGGCTTAGAGTGTGTCCTGTGAGATGGCTCTCATATCTCTGCAATGAGGCTGTTGCTTGTTTGTCTACACTGAGGCTCAAAGTGTGTCCTGTGAGATGGCGACCATTTCTCTGCAAGGAGGCTAGTGCTTGTTTGCCTTCACTGAGGCACAGAGTGTGTCCTGTGAGATGGTGCTCAAATCTCTGCAATGAGGCTGGTGCTGGTTTGTCTTCACTGAGGGTCAGAGTGTGTCCTGTGAGATGGCGCTCATATCTCAGCAATGAGGCTGGTGCTTGTTTGCCTTCACTGAAGCACAGAGTGTGTCCTGTGAGATGGTGCTCAAATCTCTGCAATGAGGCTGGTGCTGGTTTGTCTTCACTGAGGGTCAGAGTGTGTCCTGTGAGATGGCGCTCATATCTCAGCAATGAGGCTGGTGCTTGTTCGTCTTCACTGAGGAACAGAGTGTGTCCTGTGAGAGGGTGCTCAAATCTCTGCAATGAGGCTGGTGCTGGTTTGTCTTCACTGAGGGTCAGAGTGTGTCCTGTGAGATGGTGCTCATATCTCAGCAATGAGGCTGGTGCTTGTTTGCCTTCACTGAGGCTCAGAGTGTGTCCTGTGGGATGGTCGCTCATATCTCTGCAATGAGGCTGGTGCTTGTTGTCTTCACTGAGAGTCAGAGTGTGTCCTCTGAGATGGAATTCATATCTCTGCAATGAGTCTGGTGCTTGTTTGCCTTCACTGAGGCTCAGGGTGTGTCCTGTGAGATGACGCATATGTCATATCTCTGCAATGAGGCTGGTGCTTGTTTGCCTTCACTGAGGCTGAGTGTGTCCTGTGAGATGGCGCTCATATCTGTGCAATGAGGCTGGTGCTTGTTTGACTTCACTGAGGCTCAGAGCGTGTCCTCTCAGATGGCACTCATATCTCAGCAATGAGGCTGGTGCTTGTTTGTCTTTACTGAGGCTCAGAGTGTGTCCTGTGAGATGGCGCTCATATTTTAACAATGAGGCTGGTGCGTGTTTGACTTCACTGAGGCTCAGAGTGTGTCCTGTGAGATAGCACTCATATCTCTGCAATGAGGCTGGTGCTTGTTTGTCTCCACGGAGGCTCAGAGTGTATCCTGTGAGATGGCGCTCACATCTCAGCAATGAGGCTGGTGCTTTTTTGCCTTCCATGAGGCACAGAGTGTGTCCTGGGAGATGGTGCTCATATCTCTGCAATGAGGCTGGTGCTTGTTTGTCTTCACGGAGGCTCAGAGTGTATCCTGGGAGATGGCGCTCACATCTGAGCAATGAGGCTGGTGCTTGTTTTTTCCTCACTTATACTCAGAATGTGTCCTGGGAGATGGTGCTCATATGTCATATCTCTGCAATGAGGCTGGTGCTTGTTTGCCTTCACTGAGGCTCAGGGTGTGTCCTGTGAGATGGCGCTCATATCTCTGCAATGAGGCTGGTGCTTGTTTGTCTTCACTGAGGCTCAGAGTGTGTCCTGGGAGATGACTCTCATATGTTAAATCTCTGCAATGAGGCTGGTGCTTGTTTGCCTTCACTGAGGCTCAGGGTGTGTCCTGTGAGATGACGCATATGTCATATCTCTGCAATGAGGCTGGTGCTTGTTTGCCTTCACTGAGAGTCAGAGTGTGTCCTGTGAGATGACGCATATGTCATATCCCTGCATCCTTGTTTGCCTTAACTGAGGCTCAGATTGTGTCCTGTGAGATGGCGCTCATATGTCATATCTCTGCAATGAGGCTGGTGCTTGTTTGCCTTCACTGAGGCTCAGTGTGTCCTGTGAGATGGCGCTCATATCTGTGCAATGAGGCTGGTGCTTGTTTGACTTCACTGAGGCTCAGAGCGTGTCCTCTCAGATGGCACTCATATCTCAGCAATGAGGCTGGTGCTTGTTTGTCTTCACTGAGGCTCAGAGTGTGTGCTGTGAGATGGCGCTCATATCTTAAAAATGAGGCTGGTGCGTGTTTGCCTTTACTGAGGCTCAGAGTGTGTCCTGTGAGATAGCACTCATATCTCTGCAATGAGGCTGGTGCTTGGTTTTCTCCACGGCGGCTCAGAGTGTATCCTGTGACATGGCGCTCACATCTCAGCAATGAGGCTGGTGCTTGTTTGCCTTCCCTGAGGCACAGAGTGTGTCCTGGGAGATGGTGCTCATATCTCTGCAATGAGGCTGGTGCTTGTTTGTCTTCACGGAGGCTCAGAGTGTATCCTGGGAGATGGCGCTCACATCTGAGCAATGAGGCTGGTGCTTGCTTTTTCTTCACTTATGCTCAGAATGTGTCCTGGGAGATGGTGCTCATATGTCATATCTCTGCAATGAGGCTGGTGCTTGTTTGCCTTCACTGAGGCTCAGAGGGTGTCCTGGGTGATGACACTCATATGTTAAATCTCTGCAATGAGGCTGGTGCTTGTTTGCCTTCACTGAGGCTCAGAGTGTGTCCTGTGAGATGGCACTCATATCTCTGCAATGAGGCTGGTGCTTGTTTGTCTTCACTGAGGGTCAGAGTGTGTCCTGTGAGATGGTGCTCAAATCTCTGCAATGAGGCTGGTGCTGGTTTGTCTTCACTGAGGGTCAGAGTGTGTCCTGTGAGATGGCGCTCATATCTCAGCAATGAGGCTGGTGCTTGTTCGTCTTCACTGAGGAACAGAGTGTGTCCTGTGAGATGGTGCTCAAATCTCTGCAATGAGGCTGGTGCTGGTTTGTCTTCACTGAGGGTCAGAGTGTGTCCTGTGAGATGGTGCTCATATCTCAGCAATGAGGCTGGTGCTTGTTTGCCTTCACTGAGGCTCAGAGTGTGTCCTGTGGGATGGTCGCTCATATCTCTGCAATGAGGCTGGTGCTTGTTGTCTTCACTGAGAGTCAGAGTGTGTCCTCTGAGATGGAATTCATATCTCTGCAATGAGTCTGGTGCTTGTTTGCCTTCACTGAGGCTCAGGGTGTGTCCTGTGAGATGACGCATATGTCATATCTCTGCAATGAGGCTGGTGCTTGTTTGCCTTCACTGAGGCTGAGTGTGTCCTGTGAGATGGCGCTCATATCTGTGCAATGAGGCTGGTGCTTGTTTGACTTCACTGAGGCTCAGAGCGTGTCCTCTCAGATGGCACTCATATCTCAGCAATGAGGCTGGTGCTTGTTTGTCTTTACTGAGGCTCAGAGTGTGTCCTGTGAGATGGCGCTCATATTTTAACAATGAGGCTGGTGCGTGTTTGACTTCACTGAGGCTCAGAGTGTGTCCTGTGAGATAGCACTCATATCTCTGCAATGAGGCTGGTGCTTGTTTGTCTCCACGGAGGCTCAGAGTGTATCCTGTGAGATGGCGCTCACATCTCAGCAATGAGGCTGGTGCTTTTTTGCCTTCCATGAGGCACAGAGTGTGTCCTGGGAGATGGTGCTCATATCTCTGCAATGAGGCTGGTGCTTGTTTGTCTTCACGGAGGCTCAGAGTGTATCCTGGGAGATGGCGCTCACATCTGAGCAATGAGGCTGGTGCTTGTTTTTTCCTCACTTATACTCAGAATGTGTCCTGGAGATGGTGCTCATATGTCATATCTCTGCAATGAGGCTGGTGATTGTTTGCCTTCACTGAGGCTCAGGGTGTGTCCTGTGAGATGGCGCTCATATCTCTGCAATGAGGCTGGTGCTTGTTTGTCTTCACTGAGGCTCAGAGTGTGTCCTGGGAGATGATTCTCATATGTTAAATCTCTGCAATGAGGCTGGTGCTTGTTTGCCTTCAATGAGGCTCAGGGTGTGTCCTGTGAGATGACGCATATGTCATATCTCTGCAATGAGGCTGGTGCTTGTTTGCCTTCACTGAGAGTCAGAGTGTGTCCTGTGAGATGACGCATATGTCATATCCCTGCATCCTTGTTTGCCTTAACTGAGGCTCAGATTGTGTCCTGTGAGATGGCGCTCATATGTCATATCTCTGCAATGAGGCTGGTGCTTGTTTGCCTTCACTGAGGCTCAGTGTGTCCTGTGAGATGGTGCTCATATCTGTGCAATGAGGCTGGTGCTTGTTTGACTTCACTGAGGCTCAGAGCGTGTCCTCTCAGATGGCACTCATATCTCAGCAATGAGGCTGGTGCTTGTTTGTCTTCACTGAGGCTCAGAGTGTGTGCTGTGAGATGGCGCTCATATCTCAAAAATGAGGCTGGTGCGTGTTTGCCTTTACTGAGGCTCAGAGTGTGTCCTGTGAGATAGCACTCATATCTCTGCAATGAGGCTGGTGCTTGGTTTTCTCCACGGCGGCTCAGAGTGTATCCTGTGACATGGCGCTCACATCTCAGCAATGAGGCTGGTGCTTGTTTGCCTTCCCTGAGGCACAGAGTGTGTCCTGGGAGATGGTGCTCATATCTCTGCAATGAGGCTGGTGCTTGTTTGTCTTCACGGAGGCTCAGAGTGTATCCTGGGAGATGGCGCTCACATCTGAGCAATGAGGCTGGTGCTTGCTTTTTCTTCACTTATGCTCAGAATGTGTCCTGGGAGATGGTGCTCATATGTCATATCTCTGCAATGAGGCTGTTGCTTGTTTGCCTTCACTGAGGCTCAGAGGGTGTCCTGGGTGATGACACTCATATGTTACATCTCTACAATGAGGCTGGTGCTTGTTTGCCTTCACTGAGGCTCAGAGTGTGTCCTGTGAGATGGCACTCATATCTCTGCAATGAGGCTGGTGCTTGTTTGTCTTCACTGAGGGTCAGAGTGTGTCCTGGGAGATGGCACTCATATGTCATATCTCTGCAATGAGGCTGGTGCTTGTTTGCCTTCACTGACGCTCAGAGTGTGTGTTGTGAGATGGCGCTCATATCTCTGCAATGAGGCTGGTGCTTGTTTGTCTTCACTGAGGCTCAGAGGGTGTCCTGGGTGATGACACTCATTTGTTAAATCTCTGCAATTAGGCTGGTGCTTGTTTGCCTTCACTGAGGCTCAGAGTGTGTCCTGTGAGATGGCACTCATATCTCTGCAATGAGGCTGGTGCTTGTTTGTCTTCACTGAGGGTGAGAGTGTGTCCTGGGAGATGGCACTCATATGTCATATCTCTGCAATGAGGCTGGTGCTTGTTTGCCTTCACTGACGCTCAGAGTGTGTGTTGTGAGATGGCGCTCATATCTCTGCAATGAGGCTGGTGCTTGTTTGTCTTCACTGAGGCTCAGAGTGTGTCCTGGGAGATGGCACTCATATGTCATATCTCTGCAATGAGGCTGGTGCTTGTTTGCCTTCACTGAGGCTCAGAGTATGTCCTGTGAGATGGCGCTCATATCTCTGAAATGAGGCTGGTGCTTGTTTGTCTTCACTGGGTCTCAGAGTGTATCCTGTAAGATGGCGCTCATATCTCAGCAATGAGGCTAGTGCTTGTTTGTCTTCACTGATGCTCCGAGTGTGTCCTGGCAGATGGTGCTCATATCTCTGCTATGAGGCTGGTGCTTGTTTGCCTTCACTGATGCTCAGAATATATCCTGTGAGATGGCGCTCATATCTCTGCAATGAGGCTGGTGCTTGTTTGTCTTCACTGAGGTTCAGAGCGTGTCCTCTCAGATGGCACTCATATCTCAGCAATGAGGCTGGTGCTTGTTTGTCTTCACTGAGGCTCAGAGTGCATCCTGTGAGATGGCGCTCATATCTTAACAATGAGGCTGGTGCGTGTTTGCCTTCACTGAGGCTCAGAGTGTGTCCTGTGAGACAGCACTCATATCTCTGCAATGAGGCTGGTGCTTGTTTGTCTCCACGGAGGCTCAGAGTGTGTCCTGTTTGATGGCGCTCACATCTCAGCAATGAGGCTGGTGCTTGTTTGCCTTCCCTGAGGCACAGAGTGTGTCCTGTGAGATAGCACTCATATCTCTGCAATGAGGCTGGTGCTTGTTTGTCTCCACGGAGGCTCAGAGTGTATCCTGTGAGATGGCGCTCACATCTCAGCAATGAGGCTGGTGCTTGTTTGCCTTCCCTGAGGCACATAGTGTGTCCTGGGAGATGGTGCTCATATCTCTGCAATGAGGGTGGTGCTTGTTTGTCTTCACAGAGGCTCAGGGTGTATCCTGGGAGATGGCGCTCACATCTGAGCAATGAGGCTGGTGCTTGTTTTTTCTTCACTTATGCTCAGAATGTGTCCTGGGAGATGGTGCTCATATGTCATATCTCTGCAATGAAGCTGGTGCTTGTTTGCCTTCACTGAGGCTCAGGGTGTGTACTGTGAGATGGCGCTCATATCTCTGCAATGAGGCTGGTGCTTGTTTGTCTTCACTGAGGCTCAGAGTGTGTCCTTTGAGATGACACTCATATGTTAAATCTCTGCAATGAGGCTGGTGCTTGTTTGCCTTCACTGAGGCTCAGAGTGTGTCCTGTGAGATGGCGCTCATATCTCTGCAATGAGGCTGGTGCTTGTTTGTCTTCACTGAGGCTCAGAGGGTGTCCTGGGTGATGACACTCATATGTTAAATCTTCTCAATGAGGCTGGTGCTTGTTTGCCTTCACTGAGGCTCAGAGTGTGTCCTGTGAGATGGCACTCATATCTCTGCAATGAGGCTGGTGCTTGTTTGTCTTCACTGAGGGTCAGAGTGTGTCCTGGGAGATGGCACTCATATGTCATATCTCTGCAATGAGGCTGGTGCTTGTTTGCCTTCACTGACGCTCAGAGTGTGTGTTGTGAGATGGCGCTCATATCTCTGCAATGAGGCTGGTGCTTGTTTGTCTTCACTGAGGCTCAGAGTGTGTCCTGGGAGAGGGCACTCATATGTCATATCTCTGCAATGAGGCTGGTGCTTGTTTGCCTTCACTGAGGCTCAGAGTATGTCCTGTGAGATGGCGCTCATATCTCTGAAATGAGGCTGGTGCTTGTTTGTCTTCACTGGGTCTCAGAGTGTATCCTGTGAGATGGCACTCATATCTCAGCAATGAGGCTAGTGCTTGTTTGTCTTCACTGATGCTCCGAGTGTGTCCTGGGAGATGGTGCTCATATCTCTGCTATGAGGCTGGTGCTTGTTTGCCTTCACTGAGGCTCAGAATGTATCCTGTGAGATGGCGCTCATATCTCTGCAATGAGGCTGGTGCTTGTTTGTCTTCACTGAGGTTCAGAGCGTGTCCTCTCAGATGGCACTCATATCTCAGCAATGAGGCTGGTGCTTGTTTGTCTTCACTGAGGCTCAGAGTGCGTCCTGTGAGATGGCGCTCATATCTTAACAATGAGGCTGGTGCGTGTTTGCCTTCACTGAGGCTCAGAGTGTGTCCTGTGAGATAGCACTCATATCTCTGCAATGAGGCTGGTGCTTGTTTGTCTCCACGGAGGCTCAGAGTGTATCCTGTGAGATGGCGCTCACATCTCAGCAATGAGGCTGGTGCTTGTTTGCCTTCCCTGAGGCACAGAGTGTGTCCTGGGAGATGGTGCTCATATCTCTGCAATGAGGGTGGTGCTTGTTTGTCTTCACAGAGGCTCAGGGTGTATCCTGGGAGATGGCGCTCACATCTGAGCAATGAGGCTGGTGCTTGTTTTTTCTTCACTTATGCTCAGAATGTGTCCTGGGAGATGGTGCTCATATGTCATATCTCTGCAATGAAGCTGGTGCTTGTTTGCCTTCACTGAGGCTCAGGGTGTGTCCTGTGAGATGGCGCTCATATCTCTGCAATGAGGCTGGTGCTTGTTTGTCTTCACTGAGGCTCAGAGTTTGTCCTTTGAGATGACACTCATATGTTAAATCTCTGCAATGAGGCTGGTGCTTGTTTGCCTTCACTGAGGCTCAGAGTGTGTCCTGTGTGATGGCACTCATATCTCTGCAATGAGGCTGGTGCTTGTTTGTCTTCACTGAGGCTCAGAGTGTGTCCTGGGAGATGGCACTCATATGTCATATCTCTGCAATGAGGCTGGTGCTTGTTTGCCTTCACTGAGGCTCAGAGTGTGTGTTGGGGGTTGGCGCTCATATCTCTGCAATGAGGCTGGTGCTTGTTTGTCTTCACTGAGGCTCAGAGTGTGTCCTGGGAGATGGCACACATATGTCATATCTCTGCAAAGAGGCTGGTGCTTGTTTGCCTTCACTGAGGCTCAGAGTATGTCCTGTGAGATGGCGCTCATATCTCTGCAATGAGGCCGGTGCTTGTTTGTCTTCACGGGGTCTCAGAGTGTATCCTGTGAGATGGCGCTCATATCTCAGCAAAGAGGCTAGTGCTTGTTTCTCTTCACTGATGCTCCGAGTGTGTCCTGGGAGATGGTGCTCATATCTCTGCTACGAGGCTGGTGCTTGTTTGCCTTCACTGAGGCTCAGAATGTATCCTGTGAGATGGCGCTCATATCTCTGCAATGAGGCTGGTGCTTGTTTGTCTTCACTGAGGCTCAGTGTGTCCTGGGAGATGGCACTCATATGTTAAATCTCTGAATTGAGGCTGGTGCTTGTTTGCCTTCACTGAGGCTCAGAGTGTGCCCTGTGAGATGGCGCTCATATCTCTGCAATGAGGCTGGTGCTTGTTTGTCTTTACTGAAGCTCTGAGTGTGTCCTGGGAGATGGCACTCATATGTCATATCTCAGCAATGAGGCTGATGCTTGTTTGCCTTCACTGAGGCTCAGAGTGTGCCCTGTGAGATTGCGCTCATATCTCTGCAATGAGGCTGATGCTTGTTTGCCTTCACTGAGGCTCATAGTGTGTCCTGTGAGATGACGCATATGTCATATCTCTGCAATGAGGCTGGTGCTTGTTTGCCTTCGCTGAGGCTCAGAGTGTGTCCTGTGAGATGACGCATATGTCATATCTCTGCAATGAGGCTGGCACTTGTTTGCCTACACTGAGGCTCAGAGTGTGTTCTGTGAGATGGCGCTCATATGTCATATCTCTGCAATGAGGCTGGTGCTTGTTTGTCTTCACTGAGGGTCAGAGTGTGTCCTGTGAGATGGCGCTCATATCTCTGCAATGAGGCTGGTGCTTGTTTGCCTTCACTGAGGCTCAGAGTGTGTCCTGGGAGATGATGCTCATATCTCTGCAATGAGGTTGGTGCTTGTTTATCTTCACTGAGGTTCAGAGAGTGTCCTGTGAGATGACGCTCATATCTCTGCAATGAGGCTGGTGCTTGTTCGTCTTCACTGAGGCTCAGAGCATATCCTGTGAGATAGTGCTCATATCTCAGCAATGAGGTTGGTGCTTGTTTATCTTCAGTGAGGTTCAGAGACTGTCCTGTGAGATGGCGCTCATATCTCTGAAATGTGGCTGGTGCTTGTCTTCACTGAGAGTCAGAGTGTGTCCTCTGAGATGGCACTCATATCTCTGCAATGAGGCTGGTGCTTGTTTGCCTTCACTGAGGCTCCAAGTGTGTCCTGTGAGATGGCGCTCATGTCTCTGCAATGAGGCTGGTGCTTGTTTGTCTTCACTGAGGCTCAGAGTGTGTCCTGTGAGATTACGCTCATATGTCATATCTCTGCAATGAGGTTGGTGCTGGTTTGTGTTCAATGAGGCTCAGAGTGTGTCCTGTGGGATGGCGCTCATATCTCAGCAATGAGGCTGGTGCTTGTTTAACTTCTCTGAGGCTCAGAGTGTGTCCTGTGAGATGGCGCTCATATCTCAGCAATGAGGCTGGTGCTTGTTTGCCATCACTGAGGCTCAGGGTGTGTCCTTTGAGATGGTGCTCATATCTCAGCAATGAGGCTGGTGCTTGTTTACCTTCACAGAGGCTCAGAGTGTGTCCTGTGAGATGGCGCTCATATCTCTGCAATGCGGCTTTTGCTTGTTTGACTTCTCTGAGGCTCAGAGTGTGTCCTGTGAGATTCCGCTCATATCTCGGCAATGAGGCTTTTGCTTGTTTGCCTTCACTGAGGCTCAGAGTGTGCCCTGTGAGATGATGCTCATATCTCTGCAATGAGGCTAGTGCTTGTTTGCCTTCACAGAGGCTCAGAGTGTGTCATGTGAGATGGCACTCATGTCACAGCAATGAGGCTGGTGCTTGTTTTCTTCACTGAGGCTCAGAGTGTTTCCTGTGAGATGGCGCACATGTCACAGCAATGAGGCTGGCTCTTGTTTGTCTTCACATAGGCTTGGAGTGTATACTGTGAGATGGCGCTCATATCTCCGCAATTAGGCTGGTGCTTGTTGTTTTTACTGAGAGTCAGAGTGTGTCCTCTGAGATGGAACTCATATCTCTGCAATGAGTCTGGTGCTTGTTTGCCTTCACTGAGGCTCAGGGTGTGTCCTGTGAGATGACGCATATGTCATATCTCTGCAATGAGGCTGGTGCTTGTTTGCCTTCACTGAGGGTCAGAGTGAGTCCTGTGAGATGACGCATATGTCATATCCCTGCAATGAGGCTGGTGCTTGTTTGACTTCACTGAGGCCCAGAGTGTGTCCTGTGAGATGGTGCTCATATGTCATATCACTGCAATGAGGGTGGTGCTTGTTTGCCTTCACTGAGGCTCAGAGTGTGTTCTGTGAGATGGCGCTCATATCTGGGCAATGAGGCTGGTGCTTGTTTGACTTCACTGAGGCTCAGAGCGTGTCCTCTGAGATGGCACTCATATCTCAACAATGAGGCTGGTGCTTGTTTGTCTTCACTGAGGTTCAGAGTGTGTCCTGTGAGATGGTGCTCATATCTTAACTCTGAGGCAGGTGCTTGTTTGCGTTCACTGAGGCTCAGAGTGTGTCCTGTGAGATGGCACTCATATCTCTGCAATGAGGCTGGTACTTGTTTGTCTTCACTGAGGGTCAGAGTGTGTCCTGTGAGATGGTGCTCATATATCTGCAATGAGGCTGGTGCTTGTTTGTCTTCACGGAGGCTCAGAGTGTATCCTGTGAGATGGCGCTCACATCTCAGCAATGAGGCTGGTGCTTGTTTGTCTTCACTGATGCTCAGAGTGTGTCCTGGGAGATGGTGCTCATATCTCTGCAATGAGGGTGGTGCTTGTTTGTCTTCACAGAGGCTCAGGGTGTATCCTGGGAGATGGCGCTCACATCTGAGCAATGAGGCTGGTGCTTGTTTTTTCTTCACTTATGCTCAGAATGTGTCCTGGAAGATGGTGCTCATATGTCATATCTCTGCAATGAAGCTGGTGCTTGTTTGCCTTCACTGAGGCTCAGGGTGTGTCCTGTGAGATGGCTCTCATATCTCTGCAATGAGGCTGGTGCTTGTTTGTCTTCACTGAGGCTCAGAGTGTGTCCTGGGAGATGCCACTCATATGTCATATCTCTGCAATGAGGCTGGTGCTTGTTTGCCTTCACTGAGGCTCAGAGTGTGTCCTGGGAGATGGCACTCATATGTCATATCTCTGCAATGAGGCTGGTGCTTGTTTGCCTTCACTGAGGCTCAGAGTGTGTGTTGGGGGTTGGCGCTCATATCTCTGCAATGAGGCTGGTGCTTGTTTGTCTTCACTGAGGCTCAGAGTGTGTCCTGGGAGATGGCACTCATATGTCATATCTCTGCAATGAGGCTGGTGCTTGTTTGCCTTCACTGAGGCTCAGAGTATGTCCTGTGAGATGGCGCTCATATCTCTGCAATGAGGCCGGTGCTTGTTTGCGTTCACGGGGTCTCAGAGTGTATCCTGTGAGATGGCGCTCATATCTCAGCAAAGAGGCTAGTGCTTGTTTCTCTTCACTGATGCTCCGAGTGTGTCCTGGGAGATGGTGCTCATATCTCTGCTACGAGGCTGGTGCTTGTTTGCCTTCACTGAGGCTCAGAATGTATCCTGTGAGATGGCGCTCATAGCTCTGCAATGAGGCTGGTGCTTGTTTGTCTTCACTGAGGCTGAGTGTGTCCTGGGAGATGGCACTCATATGTTAAATCTCTGAATTGAGGCTGGTGCTTGTTTGCCTTCACTGAGGCTCAGAGTGTGCCCTGTGAGATGGCGCTCATATCTCTGCAATGAGGCTGGTGCTTGTTTGTCTTTACTGAAGCTCTGAGTGTGTCCTGGGAGATGGCACTCATATGTCATATCTCAGCAATGAGGCTGATGTTTGTTTGCCTTCACTGAGGCTCAGAGTGTGCCCTGTGAGATTGCGCTCATATCTCTGCAATGAGGCTGGTGCTTGTTTGCCTTCACTGAGGCTCATAGTGTGTCCTGTGAGATGACGCATATGTCATATCTCTGCAATGAGGCTGGTGCTTGTTTGCCTTCACTGAGGCTCAGAGTGTGTCCTGTGAGATGACGCATATGTCATATCTCTGCAATGAGGCTGGCACTTGTTTGCCTACACTGAGGCTCAGAGTGTGTTCTGTGAGATGGCGCTCATATGTCATATCTCTGCAATGAGGCTGGTGCTTGTTTGTCTTCACTGAGGGTCAGAGTGTGTCCTGTGAGATGGCGCTCATATCTCTGCAATGAGGCTGGTGCTTGTTTGCCTTCACTGAGGCTCAGAGTGTGTCCTGGGAGATTACGCTCATATGTCATATCTCTGCAATGAGGTTGGTGCTGGTTTGTCTTCAATGAGGCTCAGAGTGTGTCCTGTGGGATGGCGCTCATATCTCAGCAATGAGGCTGGTGCTTGTTTAACTTCCCTGAGGCTCAGAGTGTGTCCTGTGAGATGGCGCTCATATCTCAGCAATGAGGCTGGTGCTTGTTTGCCATCACTGAGGCTCAGGGTGTGTCCTTTGAGATGGTGCTCATATCTCAGCAAACGAGGCTGGTGCTTGTTTACCTTCACAGAGGCTCAGAGTGTGTCCTGTGAGATGGCGCTCATATCTCTGCAATGCGGCTTTTGCTTGTTTGACTTCACTGAGGCTCAGAGTGTGTCCTGTGAGATTCCGCTCATATCTCGGCAATGAGGCTTTTGCTTGTTTGCCTTCACTGAGGCTCAGAGTGTGCCCTGTGAGATGATGCTCATATCTCTGCAATGAGGCTAGTGCTTGTTTGCCTTCACAGAGGCTCAGAGTGTGTCATGTGAGATGGCACTCATGTCACAGCAATGAGGCTGGTGCTTGTTTTCTTCACTGAGGCTCAGAGTGTTTCCTGTGAGATGGCGCACATGTCACAGCAATGAGGCTGGCGCTTGTTTGTCTTCACATAGGCTTGGAGTGTATCCTGTGAGATGGCGCTCATATCTCCGCAATTAGGCTGGTGCTTGTTTGTCTTCACTGAGGCTCAGAGTGTGTCCTGTGAGATGGCGCTCATATCTCTGCAATGAGGCTGTTGCTTGTTTGCCTACACTGAGGCTCAAAGTGTGTCCTGTGAGATGGCGCTCATGTCTCTGCTATGAGGCTGGTGCTTCTATGCCTTCACTGAGGCTCAGAGTGTGTCCTGTGAGATGTCGCTCAAATGTCATATCTCTGCAATGAGGCTGGTGCTTGTTTTTCTTCACTGAGGCACAGAGTGTGTCCTGTGAGATGGTGCTCATATCTCTGCAATGAGGCTGGTGCTTGTTTGTCTTCACTGAGGATCAGAGTGTGTCCTGTGAGATGGCGCTCATATCTCAGCAATGAGGCTGGTGCTTGTTTGCCTTCACTGAGGCTCAGAGTTTTTCCTCTGGGATGGTCGCTCATATCTCTGCAATGAGGCTGGTGCTTGTTGTTTTTACTGAGAGTCAGAGTGTGTCCTCTGAGATGGAACTCATATCTCTGCAATGAGTCTGGTGCTTGTTTGCCTTCACTGAGGCTCAGGGTGTGTCCTGTGAGATGACGCATATGTCATATCTCTGCAATGAGGCTGGTGCTTGTTTGCCTTCACTGAGGGTCAGAGTGAGTCCTGTGAGATGACGCATATGTCATATCCCTGCAATGAGGCTGGTGCTTGTTTGCCTTCACTGAGGCCCAGAGTGTGTCCTGTGAGATGGTGCTCATATGTCATATCACTGCAATGAGGGTGGTGCTTGTTTGCCTTCACTGAGGCTCAGAGTGTGTTCTGTGAGATGGCGCTCATATCTGGGCAATGAGGCTGGTGCTTGTTTGACTTCACTGAGGCTCAGAGCGTGTCCTCTGAGATGGCACTCATATCTCAACAATGAGGCTGGTGCTTGTTTGTCTTCACTGAGGTTCAGAGTGTGTCCTGTGAGATGGTGCTCATATCTTAACAATGAGGCAGGTGCTTGTTTGCGTTCACTGAGGCTCAGAGTGTGTCCTGTGAGAAGGCACTCATATCTCTGCAATGAGGCTGGTACTTGTTTGTCTTCACTGAGGGTCAGAGTGTGTCCTGTGAGATGGTGCTCATATATCTGCAATGAGGCTGGTGCTTGTTTGTCTTCACGGAGGCTCAGAGTGTATCCTGTGAGATGGCGCTCACATCTCAGCAATGAGGCTGGTGCTTGTTTGTCTTCACTGATGCTCAGAGTGTGTCCTGGGAGATGGTGCTCATATCTCTGCAATGAGGCTGGCGCTTGTTTGTCTTCACGGAGGCTCAGAGTGTATCCTGTGAGATGGCGCTCACATCTCAGCAATGAGGCTGGTGCTTGTTTGTCTTCACTTATGCTCAGAATGTGTCCTGGGAGATGGTGCTCATATGTCATATCTCTGCAGTGAGGCTGGTGCTTGTTTGCCTTCACTGAGGCTCAGAGTGTGTCCTGTGAGATGGCGCTTATATCTCTGAAATGAGGCTGGTGCTTGCTTGTTTTCACTGAGGCTCAGAGTGTGTCCTGGGAGATGGCACTCATATGTTAAATCTCTGCATTGAGGCTGGTGCTTGTTTGCCTTCGCTGAAGCTCAGAGTGTGTCCTGTGAAATGGCGCTCATATCTCTGCAATGAGGCTGGTGCTTGTTTGTCTTCACTGAGGCTCAGAGTGTGTCCTGGGAGATGGCACTCATATGTCATATCTATGAAATGAGGCTGGTGCTTGTTTGCCTTCACTGAGGCTTAGAGTGTGTCTTGTGAGATGCCGCTCATATCTCTGCAATGAGGCTGGTGCTTGTTTGTCTTCACTGAGGCTCAGAGTGTGTCCTGGGAGATGGAACTCATATGTCATATCTCTGCAATGAGGCTGGTGCTTGTTTGCCTTCACTGAGGCTCAGAGTATGTCCTGTGAGATGGCGCTCATATCTCTGCAATGAGGCTGGTGCTTGTTTGTCTTCACAGGGTCTCAGAGTGTATCCTGTGAGATGGCGCTCACATCTCAGCAATGAGGCTAGTGCTTGTTTGTCTTCACTGATGCTCAGAGTGTGTCCTGGGAGATGGTGTTCATATCTCTGCTATGAGGCTGGCACTTGTTTGCCTTCACTGAGGCTCAGAGTGTGTCCTGTGAGATGGCGCTCATATCTCTGCAATGAGGCTGGTGCTTGTTTGTCTTCATTGAGGCTCAGAGTGTGTCCTGGGAGATGGCACTCATATGTTAAATCTCTGCAATGAGGCTGGTGCTTGTTGGCCTTCACTGAGGCTCATAGTGTGCCCTGTGAGATGGCGCTCATATCTCTGCAATGAGGCTGGTGCTTGTTTGTCTTCACTGAGGCTCAGAGTGTGTCCTGGGAGATGGCACTCATATGTCATATATCTGCAATGAGGCTGGTGCTTGTTTGCCTTCACTAAGGCTCAGAGTGTGTCCTGGGAGATGGCACTCATATGTCATATCTCTGCAATGAGGCTGGTGCTTGTTTGCCTTCACTGAGGCTCAGAGTGTGTCCTGTGAGATTGCGCTCATATCTCAGCAATGTGGCTGTTGCTTCTTTCACTGATGCTCAGAGTGTGTCCCTCGAGGGGCGCTTGTTTGTTCTCACTGATACTCAGAGTTACCTCTAAGAAGTGTATATTTGTCTTCACTGATGTGCAGAGTGTGTCTGTTGTGACCTTAAGTAGGCTCAATAGGTTAAAGGATACACTGGATGCCAGGAGAGATCTTGATTTAATCAGGTGACATCAGGAGATTACACAAGTCAGTTACAGTATCAGTGAAGCCCACTGGCTCCCACCACCCAGGCTACCTCATTCTCAACTGTTGTGGGTGGAATCTCTACCCACATCATTTCACTCAGACACCTCACACATTCCATTCATGACATCACACCTCAGGCACTTAGCATACATACAGGAAGGAAGACAAAGCATATAACCAAACAACCTAATTGGAAAGAGGATACCAATCCCAACACCTCTCCTCCTTACTTCAGACAACCAATACTAACACCTCTCTTTCTTACCTCAAACAACCAATCCTAAAAGTGTCCTGTGTGGAGGGCATACATGTCCTCACTGATTCCTAGAGTGTGTGCTGTGAGAAGGACATACATGTCCACACTGATTCACAGACTGGGTCCTGTGAGGAGGGCATGTATATCCTGTCTGAGGCACTGAGAGTGTCCTGTGAGATGGGCTTGTATGTCGCCACTGATGATCAGAGTGTCTCCTTTGAGGAGGGCATATGTCCTCAATGATGTGCACAGTGTGACCTGTGAGGAGGGCATATATGTTCTCCATGATGATCAGAGTGTGTCCTGTGAGGAGGGCATGTCCGTACTCACTGATGCTCAGAGTGTGTCATGTGAGGAGGGCATGTATGTCCTCACTGAGGATCAGAGAGTGACCTGTGTGGGGAGCATGTATGTCCTCATTGATGATCAGTGTGTGTCCTGTGAGAAGGGCATATATGTCCTCACTGATGTGCAGAATGTTTCCTGTGAGATGGCGCACATGTCACAGCAATGAGGCTGGCGCTTGTTTGTCTTCACATAGGCTTGGAGTGTATCCTGTGAGATGGCGCTCATATCTTCGCAATTAGGCTGGTGCTTGTTTGTCTTCACTGAGGCTCAGAGTGTGTCCTGTGAGATGGCGCTCATATCTCTGCAATGAGGCTGTTGCTTGTTTGCCTACACTGAGGCTCAAAGTGTGTCCTGTGAGATGGCGCTCATGTCTCTGCTATGAGGCTGGTGCTTCTATGCCTTCACTGAGGCTCAGAGTGTGTCCTGTGAGATGGCGCTCAAATGTCATATCTCTGCAATGAGGCTGGTGCTTGTTTTTCTTTACTGAGGCACAGAGTGTGTCCTGTGAGATGGTGCTCATATCTCTGCAATGAGGCTGGTGCTTGTTTGTCTTCACTGAGGATCAGAGTGTGTCCTGTGAGATGGCGCTCATATCTCAGCAATGAGGCTGGTGCTTGTTTGCCTTCACTGAGGCTCAGAGTTTTTCCTCTGGGATGGTCGCTCATATCTCTGCAATGAGGCTGGTGCTTGTTGTTTTTACTGAGAGTCAG
Source organism: Ambystoma mexicanum (assembly GCF_040938575.1). Lineage (NCBI taxonomy): Eukaryota > Metazoa > Chordata > Amphibia > Caudata > Ambystomatidae > Ambystoma > Ambystoma mexicanum. The sequence goes on along the minus strand of NC_090926.1, from coordinate 1,150,211,457 downwards.
AGTGTGTCCTCTGAGATGGAACTCATATCTCTGCAATGAGGCTGGTGCTTGTTTGCCTTCACTGAGGGTCAGAGTGAGTCCTGTGAGATGACGCATATGTCATATCCCTGCAATGAGGCTGGTGCTTGTTTGCCTTCACTGAGGCCCAGAGTGTGTCCTGTGAGATGGTGCTCATATGTCATATCACTGCAATGAGGGTGGTGCTTGTTTGCCTTCACTGAGGCTCAGAGTGTGTTCTGTGAGATGGCGCTCATATCTGGGCAATGAGGCTGGTGCTTGTTTGACTTCACTGAGGCTCAGAGCGTGTCCTCTGAGATGGCACTCATATCTCAACAATGAGGCTGTTGCTTGTTTGTCTTCACTGAGGTTCAGAGTGTGTCCTGTGAGATGGTGCTCATATCTTAACAATGAGGCAGGTGCTTGTTTGCGTTCACTGAGGCTCAGAGTGTGTCCTGTGAGAAGGCACTCATATCTCTGCAATGAGGCTGGTACTTGTTTGTCTTCACTGAGGGTCAGAGTGTGTCCTGTGAGATGGTGCTCATATATCTGCAATGAGGCTGGTGCTTGTTTGTCTTCACGGAGGCTCAGAGTGTATCCTGTGAGATGGCGCTCACATCTCAGCAATGAGGCTGGTGCTTGTTTGTCTTCACTGATGCTCAGAGTGTGTCCTGGGAGATGGTGCTCATATCTCTGCAATGAGGCTGGCGCTTGTTTGTCTTCACGGAGGCTCAGAGTGTATCCTGTGAGATGGCGCTCACATCTCAGCAATGAGGCTGGTGCTTGTTTGTCTTCACTTATGCTCAGAATGTGTCCTGGGAGATGGTGCTCATATGTCATATCTCTGCAGTGAGGCTGGTGCTTGTTTGCCTTCACTGAGGCTCAGAGTGTGTCCTGTGAGATGGCGCTTATATCTCTGAAATGAGGCTGGTGCTTGCTTGTTTTCACTGAGGCTCAGAGTGTGTCCTGGGAGATGGCACTCATATGTTAAATCTCTGCATTGAGGCTGGTGCTTGTTTGCCTTCGCTGAAGCTCAGAGTGTGTCCTGTGAAATGGCGCTCATATCTCTGCAATGAGGCTGGTGCTTGTTTGTCTTCACTGAGGCTCAGAGTGTGTCCTGGGAGATGGCACTCATATGTCATATCTATGAAATGAGGCTGGTGCTTGTTTGCCTTCACTGAGGCTTAGAGTGTGTCTTGTGAGATGCCGCTCATATCTCTGCAATGAGGCTGGTGCTTGTTTGTCTTCACTGAGGCTCAGAGTGTGTCCTGGGAGATGGAACTCATATGTCATATCTCTGCAATGAGGCTGGTGCTTGTTTGCCTTCACTGAGGCTCAGAGTATGTCCTGTGAGATGGCGCTCATATCTCTGCAATGAGGCTGGTGCTTGTTTGTCTTCACAGGGTCTCAGAGTGTATCCTGTGAGATGGCGCTCACATCTCAGCAATGAGGCTAGTGCTTGTTTGTCTTCACTGATGCTCAGAGTGTGTCCTGGGAGATGGTGTTCATATCTCTGCTATGAGGCTGGCACTTGTTTGCCTTCACTGAGGCTCAGAGTGTGTCCTGTGAGATGGCGCTCATATCTCTGCAATGAGGCTGGTGCTTGTTTGTCTTCATTGAGGCTCAGAGTGTGTCCTGGGAGATGGCACTCATATGTTAAATCTCTGCAATGAGGCTGGTGCTTGTTGGCCTTCACTGAGGCTCATAGTGTGCCCTGTGAGATGGCGCTCATATCTCTGCAATGAGGCTGGTGCTTGTTTGTCTTCACTGAGGCTCAGAGTGTGTCCTGGGAGATGGCACTCATATGTCATATATCTGCAATGAGGCTGGTGCTTGTTTGCCTTCACTAAGGCTCAGAGTGTGTCCTGGGAGATGGCACTCATATGTCATATCTCTGCAATGAGGCTGGTGCTTGTTTGCCTTCACTGAGGCTCAGAGTGTGTCCTGTGAGATTGCGCTCATATCTCAGCAATGTGGCTGTTGCTTCTTTCACTGATGCTCAGAGTGTGTCCCTCGAGGGGCGCTTGTTTGTTCTCACTGATACTCAGAGTTACCTCTAAGAAGTGTATATTTGTCTTCACTGATGTGCAGAGTGTGTCTGTTGTGACCTTAAGTAGGCTCAATAGGTTAAAGGATACACTGGATGCCAGGAGAGATCTTGATTTAATCAGGTGACATCAGGAGATTACACAAGTCAGTTACAGTATCAGTGAAGCCCACTGGCTCCCACCACCCAGGCTACCTCATTCTCAACTGTTGTGGGTGGAATCTCTACCCACATCATTTCACTCAGACACCTCACACATTCCATTCATGACATCACACCTCAGGCACTTAGCATACATACAGGAAGGAAGACAAAGCATATAACCAAACAACCTAATTGGAAAGAGGATACCAATCCCAACACCTCTCCTCCTTACTTCAGACAACCAATACTAACACCTCTCTTTCTTACCTCAAACAACCAATCCTAAAAGTGTCCTGTGTGGAGGGCATACATGTCCTCACTGATTCCTAGAGTGTGTGCTGTGAGAAGGACATACATGTCCACACTGATTCACAGACTGGGTCCTGTGAGGAGGGCATGTATATCCTGTCTGAGGCACTGAGAGTGTCCTGTGAGATGGGCTTGTATGTCGCCACTGATGATCAGAGTGTCTCCTTTGAGGAGGGCATATGTCCTCAATGATGTGCACAGTGTGACCTGTGAGGAGGGCATATATGTTCTCCATGATGATCAGAGTGTGTCCTGTGAGGAGGGCATGTCCGTACTCACTGATGCTCAGAGTGTGTCATGTGAGGAGGGCATGTATGTCCTCACTGAGGATCAGAGAGTGACCTGTGTGGGGAGCATGTATGTCCTCATTGATGATCAGTGTGTGTCCTGTGAGAAGGGCATATATGTCCTCACTGATGTGCAGAATGTTTCCTGTGAGATGGCGCACATGTCACAGCAATGAGGCTGGCGCTTGTTTGTCTTCACATAGGCTTGGAGTGTATCCTGTGAGATGGCGCTCATATCTTCGCAATTAGGCTGGTGCTTGTTTGTCTTCACTGAGGCTCAGAGTGTGTCCTGTGAGATGGCGCTCATATCTCTGCAATGAGGCTGTTGCTTGTTTGCCTACACTGAGGCTCAAAGTGTGTCCTGTGAGATGGCGCTCATGTCTCTGCTATGAGGCTGGTGCTTCTATGCCTTCACTGAGGCTCAGAGTGTGTCCTGTGAGATGGCGCTCAAATGTCATATCTCTGCAATGAGGCTGGTGCTTGTTTTTCTTTACTGAGGCACAGAGTGTGTCCTGTGAGATGGTGCTCATATCTCTGCAATGAGGCTGGTGCTTGTTTGTCTTCACTGAGGATCAGAGTGTGTCCTGTGAGATGGCGCTCATATCTCAGCAATGAGGCTGGTGCTTGTTTGCCTTCACTGAGGCTCAGAGTTTTTCCTCTGGGATGGTCGCTCATATCTCTGCAATGAGGCTGGTGCTTGTTGTTTTTACTGAGAGTCAGAGTGTGTCCTCTGAGATGGAACTCATATCTCTGCAATGAGGCTGGTGCTTGTTTGCCTTCACTGAGGGTCAGAGTGAGTCCTGTGAGATGACGCATATGTCATATCCCTGCAATGAGGCTGGTGCTTGTTTGCCTTCACTGAGGCCCAGAGTGTGTCCTGTGAGATGGTGCTCATATGTCATATCACTGCAATGAGGGTGGTGCTTGTTTGCCTTCACTGAGGCTCAGAGTGTGTTCTGTGAGATGGCGCTCATATCTGGGCAATGAGGCTGGTGCTTGTTTGACTTCACTGAGGCTCAGAGCGTGTCCTCTGAGATGGCACTCATATCTCAACAATGAGGCTGTTGCTTGTTTGTCTTCACTGAGGTTCAGAGTGTGTCCTGTGAGATGGTGCTTATATCTTAACAATGAGGCAGGTGCTTGTTTGCGTTCACTGAGGCTCAGAGTGTGTCCTGTGAGATGGCACTCATATCTCTGCAATGAGGCTGGTACTTGTTTGTCTTCACTGAGGGTCAGAGTGTGTCCTGTGAGATGGTGCTCATATATCTGCAATGAGGCTGGTGCTTGTTTGTCTTCACGGAGGCTCAGAGTGTATCCTGTGAGATGGCGCTCACATCTCAGCAATGAGGCTGGTGCTTGTTTGTCTTCACTGATGCTCAGAGTGTGTCCTGGGAGATGGTGCTCATATCTCTGCAATGAGGCTGGCGCTTGTTTGTCTTCACGGAGGCTCAGAGTGTATCCTGTGAGATGGCGCTCACATCTCAGCAATGAGGCTGGTGCTTGTTTGTCTTCACTTATGCTCAGAATGTGTCCTGGGAGATGGTGCTCATATGTCATATCTCTGCAGTGAGGCTGGTGCTTGTTTGCCTTCACTGAGGCTCAGAGTGTGTCCTGTGAGATGGCGCTTATATCTCTGCAATGAGGCTGGTGCTTGCTTGTTTTCACTGAGGCTCAGAGTGTGTCCTGGGAGATGGCACTCATATGTTAAATCTCTGCAATGAGGCTGGTGCTTGTTTGCCTTCGCTGAGGCTCAGAGTGTGTCCTGTGAAATGGCGCTCATATCTCTGCAATGAGGCTGGTGCTTGTTTGTCTTCACTGAGGCTCAGAGTGTGTCCTGGGAGATGGCACTCATATGTCATATCTATGAAATGAGGCTGGTGCTTGTTTGCCTTCACTGAGGCTTAGAGTGTGTCTTGTGAGATGCCGCTCATATCTCTGCAATGAGGCTGGTGCTTGTTTGTCTTCACTGAGGCTCAGAGTGTGTCCTGGGAGATGGAACTCATATGTCATATCTCTGCAATGAGGCTGGTGCTTGTTTGCCTTCACTGAGGCTCAGAGTATGTCCTGTGAGATGGTGCTCATATCTCTGCAATGAGGCTGGTGCTTGTTTGTCTTCACAGGGTCTCAGAGTGTATCCTGTGAGATGGCGCTCACATCTCAGCAATGAGGCTAGTGCTTGTTTGTCTTCACTGATGCTCAGATTGTGTCCTGGGAGATGGTGTTCATATCTCTGCTATGAGGCTGGCACTTGTTTGCCTTCACTGAGGCTCAGAGTGTGTCCTGTGAGATGGCGCTCATATCTCTGCAATGAGGCTGGTGCTTGTTTGTCTTCATTGAGGCTCAGAGTGTGTCCTGGGAGATGGCACTCATATGTTAAATCTCTGCAATGAGGCTGGTGCTTGTTGGCCTTCACTGAGGCTCATAGTGTGCCCTGTGAGATGGCGCTCATATCTCTGCAATGAGGCTGGTGCTTGTTTGTCTTCACTGAGGCTCAGAGTGTGTCCTGGGAGATGGCACTCATATGTCATATATCTGCAATGAGGCTGGTGCTTGTTTGCCTTCACTAAGGCTCAGAGTGTGTCCTGGGAGATGGCACTCATATGTCATATCTCTGCAATGAGGCTGGTGCTTGTTTGCCTTCACTGAGGCTCAGAGTGTGTCCTGTGAGATTGCGCTCATATCTCAGCAATGTGGCTGTTGCTTCTTTCACTGATGCTCAGAGTGTGTCCCTCGAGGGGCGCTTGTTTGTTCTCACTGATACTCAGAGTTACCTCTAAGAAGTGTATATTTGTCCTCACTGATGTGCAGAGTGTGTCTTGTGAGGAGGGCATATATGTCCTCACTGATGATCAGAGTGTGTCTGTTGTGACCTTAAGTAGGCTCAATAGGTTAAAGGATACACTGGATGCCAGGAGAGATCTTGATTTAATCAGGTGACATCAGGAGATTACACAAGTCAGTTACAGTATCAGTGAAGCCCACTGGCTCCCACCACCCAGGCTACCTCATTCTCAACTGTTGTGGGTGGAATCTCTACCCACATCATTTCACTCAGACACCTCACACATTCCATTCATGACATCACACCTCAGGCACTTAGCATACATACAGGAAGGAAGACAAAGCATATAACCAAACAACCTAATTGGAAAGAGGATACCAATCCCAACACCTCTCCTCCTTACTTCAGACAACCAATACTAACACCTCTCTTTCTTACCTCAAACAACCAATCCTAAAAGTGTCCTGTGTGGAGGGCATACATGTCCTCACTGATTCTTAGAGTGTGTGCTGTGAGAAGGACATACATGTCCACACTGATTCACAGACTGGGTCCTGTGAGGAGGGCATGTATATCCTGTCTGAGGCACTGAGAGTGTCCTGTGAGATGGGCTTGTATGTCGCCACTGATGATCAGAGTGTCTCCTTTGAGGAGGGCATATGTCCTCAATGATGTGCACAGTGTGACCTGTGAGGAGGGCATATATGTTCTCCATGATGATCAGAGTGTGTCCTGTGAGGAGGGCATGTCCGTACTCACTGATGCTCAGAGTGTGTCATGTGAGGAGGGCATGTATGTCCTCACTGAGGATCAGAGAGTGACCTGTGTGGGGAGCATGTATGTCCTCATTGATGATCATTGTGTGTCCTGTGAGAAGGGCATATATGTCCTCACTGATGTGCAGAATGTCTCCTGTGAGAAGGGCATATATGTCCTCACTGATGTGCAGAGTGTGTCCGGTGAGGAGGGCATGTATGTCCTGACTGAGAATCAGAGTGTGTCCTATGAGGAGGGCATGTATGTCCTGACTGATGCTCACAGTGTGTCCTGTGAGGAGGGCATTTATGTCCTCACTGATGATCAGAGTGTGTCCTGTGAGGGGGCGCTCATATCTCATCAATGAGGCTCACAATGTATCCAGTGAGGGGGCGTTGATATCGTGTCAGTGAAACGCAGAGTGTGTTCTGTGAGAATTCTCACTTATTACATCAATGAGGCTCAGACTGTGTCATGTGAGGAACCGCTCACAGTGTGTTGTGTGAGGGGCGGTCAGATCCCATCACAGACACAGCAAGTTTGTGCTCTAGAGGGAGTCTCGTACCCCCTCAATGAGTGTGTCTTGGTAGGAAATGCTGATGTCTCCCCAATGGGGCTAAGAGAGCTCATATGTCATAAATGTTGCACAGAGTGTGTCCTGTTAGGGGTCGCTCAGAACATTGATGATATATGAGTGTCCCCTCACAAGACACACTCCTAACTCATACCTCGCGAGCAGAGTGGTCCCGGTGCCTTATGAGTGTGCACTGATATCTCTCAATAGACAACACGTTTGTCTTGGAAGCAAGGCACTGCTGCGCAACACAGGTTCGAATCGCGATCCCGCGCTTAGAAACCACTCGCTGGTATTAAGCACGTTATAAATGATCAATAAAATAAATAAATACATGTCTATATGGTATGGAAGGGGCTGCTACGATATCACTCTTTAGTTATGAAGTGTGTGTGTTGTGAGTGGACACTTATTTATCCTTAAGGGCATGCAGTGTGTGTGTGCGCGTGTACTTGAGTGGCCTATATCGCTTAACGGGTCTGGTGCTCAGTGGACTAATGCATCCACTGCAGGGGCTTGTGTTTGACCTCATGGCCACAGGTTCGAATTCTGACAGGCCCGTTCAACCCTTCATCCATCTGAGGGCCAATAAAATGAGTACCATTACGGTGGACAACAATAAACTTCTGTTATCTGTCAATAGCGCCAAGATGCCCCTCTGGGGGTGAATGAGCGCTCTACAAATACACCTGTTATGTTATCTATGTGTGCAATGTGTACCCTAATGTACTTTTATAGATATGCAGCAGTTGTAAGTGGCCACATATCTCACAATGATGTGCAGTGTGCGACCAGTGAGTGGGTGACTATATCTCCCCAGAACAGTATGTGTCTGTGATGCCTCTCTCTCTGGGATGTGCAGAGTATGTCCTAATACATGTGCAGTGTGCATCCAGCGAGAGAAAACGCATTGCTCTCTGTGGGTGTGAAGGTGAAGTCATGTGGGTGGAAGATGGCATCTCTCACTAGGGGTGTGCACTGAGCCTCATGTCTCATGGCTCAGAGTGTGTCCTGTGAGATGGCACTCATATCTCTGCAATGAGGCTGGTACTTGTTTGTCTTCACTGAGGGTCAGAGTGTGTCCTGTGAGATGGTGCTGATATATCTGCAATGAGGCTGGTGCTTGTTTGTCTTCACTGAGGGTCAGAGTGTGTCCTGTGAGATGGCACTCATATCTCTGCAATGAGGCTGGTGCTTGTTTGCCTTCACTGAGGCTCAGAGTGTGTCCTGTGAGATGGCACTCATATCTCTGCAATGAGGCTGGTGCTTGTTTGTCTTCAAGGAGGCTCAGAGTGTATCCTGTGAGATGGCGCTCAAATCTCAGCAATGAGGCTGGTGCTTGTTTGTCTTCACTGATGCTCAGAGTGTGTCCTGGGAGATGGTGCTCACATCTCAGCAATGAGGCCGGTGCTTGTTTGTCTTCACTTATGCTCAGAATGTGTCCTGGGAGATGGTGCTCATATGTCATATCTCTGCAGTGAGGCTGGTGCTTGTTTGCCTTCACTGAGGCTCAGAGTGTGTCCTGTGAGATGGCGCTCATATCTCTGCAATGAGGCTGGTGCTTGCTTGTTTTCACTGAGGCTCAGAGTGTGTCCTGGAAGATGGCACTCATATGTTAAATCTCTGCAATGAGGCTGGTGCTTGTTTGTCTTCACTGAGGCTCAGAGTGTGTCCTGGGAGATGGCACTCATATGTCATATCTATGAAATGAGGCTGGTGCTTGTTTGCCTTCACTGAGGCTTAGAGTGTGTGTTGTGAGATGCCGCTCATATCTCTGCAATGAGGCTGGTGCTTGTTTGTCTTCACTGAGGCTCAGAGTGTGTCCTGGGAGATGGAACTCATATGTCATATCTCTGCAATGAGGCTGGTGCTTGTTTGCCTTCACTGAGGCTCAGAGTATGTCCTGTGAGATGGCGCTCATATCTCTGCAATGAGGCTGGTGCTTGTTTGTCTTCACAGGGTCTCAGAGTGTATCCTGTGAGATGGCGCTCACATCTCAGCAATGAGGGTAGTGCTTGTTTGTCTTCACTGATGCTCAGAGTGTGTCCTGTGAGATGGCGCTCATATCTCTGCAATGAGGCTGGTGCTTGTTTGTCTTCACTGAGGCTCAGAGTGTGTCCTGGGAGATGGCACTCATATGTTAAATCTCTGCAATGAGGCTGGTGCTTGTTGGCCTTCACTGAGGCTCAGAGTGTGCCCTGTGAGATGGCGCTCATATCTCTGCAATGAGGCTGGTGCTTGTTTGTCTTCACTGAGGCTCAGAGTGTGTCCTGGGAGATGGCACTCAAATGTCATATCTATGCAATGAGGCTGGTGCTTGTTTGCCTTCACTAAGGCTCAGAGTGTGTCCTGGGAGATGGCACTCATATGTCATATCTCTGCAATGAGGCTGGTGCTTGTTTGCCTTCACTGAGGTTCAGAGTGTGTCCCGTGAGATTGTGCTCATATCTCAGCAATGTGGCTGTTGCTTCTTTCACTGATGCTCAGAGTGTGTCCCTCGAGGGGCGCTTGTTTGTTCTCACTGATACTCAGAGTTACCTATAAGCAGTGTATGTTTGTCCTCACTGATGTGCAGAGTGTGTCTTGTGAGGAGGGCATATATGTCCTCACTGATGATCAGAGTGTGTCTGTTGTGACCTTAAGTAGGCTCAATAGGTTAAAGGATACACTGGATGCCAGGAGAGATCTTGATTAAATCAGGTGACATCAGGAGATTACACAAGTCAGTTACAGTATCAGTGAAGCCCACTGGCTCCCACCACCCAGGCTACCTCATTCTCAACTGTTGTGGGTGGAATCTCTACCCACATCATTTCACTCAGACACCTCACACATTCCATTCATGACATCACACCTCAGGCACTCAGCATACATACAGGAAGGAAGACAAAGCATATAACCAAACAACCTAATTGGAAAGAGGATACCAATCCCAACACCTCTCCTCCTTACTTCAGACAGCCAATCCTAACACCTCTATTCCTTACCTCAAACAACCAATCCTAAAAGTGTCCTGTGTGGAGGGCATAAATGTCCTCACTGATTCTTAGAGTGTGTGCTGTGAGAAGGACATACATGTCCACACTGATTCACAGAGTGGGTCCTGTGAGGAGGGCATGTATATCCTTTCTGAGGCACTGAGAGTGTCCTGTGAGATGGGCTTGTATGTCGTCACTGATGATCAGAGTGTCTCCTTTGAGGAGGGCATATGTCCTCAATGATGTGCACAGTGTGACCTGTGAGGAGGGCATATATGTTCTCCATGATGATCAGAGTGTGTCCTGTGAGGAGGGCATGTCCGTCCTCACTGATGCTCAGAGTGTGTCATGTGAGGAGGGCATGTATGTCCTCACTGAGGATCAGAGAGTGACCTGTGTGGGGAGCATGTATGTCCTCATTGATGATCATTGTGTGTCCTGTGAGAAGGGCATATATGTCCTCACTGATGTGCAGAGTGTCTCCTGTGAGAAGGGCATATATGTCCTCACTGATGTGCAGAGTGTGTCCGGTGAGGAGGGCATGTATGTCCTGACTGAGAATCAGAGTGTGTCCTATGAGGAGGGCATGTATGTCCTGACTGATGCTCACAGTGTGTCCTGTGAGGAGGGCATATATGTCCTCACTGATGATCAGAGTGTGTCCTGTGAGGGGGCGCTCATATCACATCAATGAGACTCACAATGTATTCAGTGAGGGGGCGTTGATATCGTGTCAGTGAAACGCAGAGTGTGTTCTGTGAGGATTCTCACTTATTACATCAATGAGGCTCAGACTGTGTCATGTGAGGAACCGCTCACAGTGTGTTCTGTGAGGGGCGGTCAGATCCCATCACAGACACAGCAAGTGTGTGCTCTAGAGGGAGGCTCGTACCCCCTCAATAAGTGTGTCTTGGTAGGAAATGCTGATGTCTCCCCAATGGGGCTAAGAGAGCTCATATGTCATAAATGTTGCACAGAGTGTGTCCTGTTAGGGGTCGCTCAGAACATTGATGATATATGAGTGTCCCCTCACAAGACACACTCCTAACTCATACCTCGCGAGCAGAGTGGTCCCGGTGCCTTATGAGTGTGCACTGATATCTCTCAATAGACAACACGTTTGTCTTGGAAGCAAGGCACTGCTGCGCAACACAGGTTCGAATCGCGATCCCGCGCTTAGAAACCACTCGCTGGTATTAAGCACGTTATAAATGATCAATAAAATAAATAAATACATGTCTATATGGTATGGAAGGGGCTGCTACGATATCACTCTTTAGTTATGAAGTGTGTGTGTTGTGAGTGGACACTTATTTATCCTTAAGGGCATGCAGTGTGTGTGTGCGTGTGTACTTGAGTGGCCTATATCGCTTAACGGGTCTGGTGCTCAGTGGACTAATGCATCCACTGCAGGGGCTTGTGTTTGACCTCATGGCCACAGGTTCGAATTCTGACAGGCCCGTTCAACCCTTCATCCTTCTGAGGGCCAATAAAATGAGTACCATTACGGTGAATAACAATAAACTTCTGTTATCTGTCAATAGCGCCAAGATGCCCCTCTGGGGGTGAATGAGCGCTCTACAAATACACTTGTTATGTTATCTATGTGTGCAATGTGTACCCTAATGTACTTTTATAGATATGCAGCAGTTGTAAGTGGCCACATATCTCACAATGATGTGCAGTGTGCGACCAGTGAGTGGGTGACTATATCTCCCCATAACAGTGAGTGTCTGTGATTGGACACCCGAATCTCTCTAAATCAGTGCTGTGCAGTGCACGCATTTTGTGTGAATGCCCCTCTCTCTGCTCTGGGATGTGCAGTGTATATCCTAGTGCAGTGTGCAGTGTGCATCCAGCGAGAGAAAACGCATTGCTCTCTGTGGGTGTGAAGGTGAAGTCATGTGGGTGGAAGATGGCATCTCTCACTAGGGGTGTGCACTGAGCCTCATGTCAGGGGGTGCTCATAACTCCTATGCAGTGCACTGTGAAGGGGCACTGACATCTCTCTCCAGGGCGTGCATTGTACATATTGTGAGATGTCGCTCCCTGGTCCTAATGCAGGTGCAGTGTGCACAGGCCTGTGGGTGGCAGATGAAATCTCTCACCAGGAGTGTGCACTGCACTGCATGTCAGGCGATGCTCATAACTCCTATGCAGTGCACTGTGAAGGGGCACTGACATCTCTCTCCAGGACGTGCATTGTACATATTGTGAGATGTCGCTCCTGGCTCCTAATGCAGGTGCAGTGTGCACAGGCCTGTGGGTGGCAGATGAAATCTCTCACCAGGAGTGTGCACTGCACTGCATGTCAGGGGATGCTCATAACTCCTATGCAGTGCACTGTGAAGGGGCACTGACATCTCTCTCCAGGGCGTGCATTGTACATATTGTCCGATGTCGCTCCTGGCTCCTAATGCAGGTGCAGTGTGCACAGGCCTGTGGGTGGAAGATGAAATCTCTCACCAGGAGTGTGCACTGCACTGCATGTCAGGGGATGCTCATAACTCCTATGCAGTGCACTGTGAGGGGGCACTGACATCTCTCTCCAGGGCGTGCATTGTACATATTGTGAGATGTCGCTCCTGGCTCCTAATGCAGGTGCAGTGTGCACAGGCCTGTGGGTGGCAGATGAAATCTCTCACCAGGAGTGTGCACTGCACTGCATGTCAGGGGATGCTCATAACTCCTATGCAGTGCACTGTGAAGGGGCACTGACATCTCTCTCCAGGGCGTGCATTGTACATATTGTCCGATGTCCCTCCTGGCTCCTAATGCAGGTGCAGTGTGCACAGGCCTGTGGGTGGCAGATGAAATCTCTCACCAGGAGTGTGCACTGCACTGCATGTCAGGGGATGCTCATAACTCCTATGATGTGCACTGTGAAGGGGCATTGACATCTCTCTCCAGGGCGTGCATTGTACATATTGTGAGATGTCGCTCCTGGCTCCTAATGCAGGTGCAGTGTGCACAGGCCTGTGGGTGGCAGATGAAATCTCTCACCAGGAGTGTGCACTGCACTGCATGTCAGGGGATGCTCATAACTCCTATGCAGTGCACTGTGAAGGGGCACTGACATCTCTCTCCAGGGCGTGCATTGTACATATTGTCCGATGTCGCTCCTGGCTCCTAATGCAGGTGCAGTGTGCACAGGCCTGTGGGTGGCAGATGTAATCTCTCACCAGGAGTGTGCACTGCACTGCATGTCAGGGGATGCTCATAACTCCTATGCAGTGCACTGTGAAGGGGCACTGACATCTCTCTCCAGGGCGTGCCTTGTACATATTGTCCGATGTCGCTCCTGGCTCCTAATGCAGGTGCAGTGTGCACAGGCCTGTGGGTGGCAGATGAAATCTCTCACCAGGAGTGTGCACTGCACTGCATGTCAGGGGATGCTCATAACTCCTATGCAGTGCACTGTGAAGGGGCACTGACATCTCTCTCCAGGGCGTGCATTGTACATATTGTCCGATGTCGCTCCTGGCTCCTAATGCAGGTGCAGTGTGCTACCAGTGATGGGATATTCATAATCTCGGGAGGATAGCTCAGGGGCAACATGCTCGCCTTGGAAGCAAGACTACAGGGGGAACACAGGTTCGATCCCCGGTCCGCGCTTAGAAACCTCTGGGTGTTAAGCGCGTTATAAATAACATATCATATCATATCTCTCCCTATGATGGGTCACTCTTATGCCTCTCCATAAATGTTCAGGGTGCATCCAGCGGGAGGACACTCATTCGCTATTTGGGTGTCTGGTGTATCCCATAGGTGAACTCTCAATTTGGCTTGGGATTATGTGGGAGATAATGGAGTAGACTTCGGGGAGAAATAACCAGGGATTCTGGCCCCTGCCTCAGTTGCTCGTCAGACACCACCCATTGCCTAACGGGAAAAGGTGCCTGTTGGCACAGAGCACAGCACCTGAGCCAGTGAGAGAGAGGTTTGAGATGACTCTCATGCCACCCACCAACACTTAAGGAAGGTGACACGGGTGCCTGAGGCTTTCATCCAGGGGGGCAGCCTTTTGTGTTCAGCTCCGTTTCAAATATGTAAACTCAAAAGGGCTACCTTGCAGAAGTGTAAACAAATAGTGCTCCTCAAAACAGCAAACGATAAACAATAATAATATGTTCGACCCGAAGAGACCCCCAGGACCCTCAGGACCTCCCGTTCTTTGCCAAGATCAAGCATTGTGATTTTAGTGGGGGGAGACCCTCAGTATCCCCCTTTCCTTCTATGTAATCACCTCCTATCGAACCTGGCCACGTGCAGGCAGCAGAAGGAGCACATGGGTGTGGATCAATGCTGCAATAAAAGTTACATCCCAGGACCTATGCATGCTCGTGTGTGCACCCCAACCTGTGAGCCTCATCACCGGGGGCTACGTCACAGGCCGGCGCGAGATTTGCCAACTGTCGCTGACGCAAAGCGGAACTCTTTCTCAAAGAAATGGAGCAGGCAGGTCCATATATAGCTATTGAGAAGAGCAACATACAGTGCTGTGGTCTTATCAGGGCCACCTTTATGAATGACATCATTCAAAAAGTGTTATGTTTAGATGTCATTTTATGCTATAATAGGGTGAACCAGAGGTCCCGGTTTTCCTGGGACAGTGCTGGGAAATCGCCATCTGTCCCAGGGTCCTGGGAGTTTTAAAATTTTTGAAATCCTGTCCGGTTTGGAAATCACGAAATCGGGCCCGGAACCTCTCTTCCTGTGTGAATGTGCGTGTGAAATGCTTTTCACGCCCCCATTTCCCCCCCTTTACCCTCCCCGGATGCTCTCCTCCAATGACAGGAGTGTCCCTGTGAGCACACACCCTCCCCGCCCCAGCAACAGTCCATCAACATAGAAGTAGGACTACAGTTTTATTTGTGTTTGCTTTAGTCCTACCTCTATGCCTATGGCATGCCCCGTTTAAAAAAAAAAGATCTGGTCCCCTATGCTATAATACAATGAGTTGAGTAGTCTCATGATCTTCTTCAGGCAAAACTAGGGTGAAAAGCTTAAACAGGGTCACTGATGGCATATATTGTTGAGACATGCCTTATGACTCTCTTTGCACCCAACATGGTGGCTCGTTATGTCTTGCTCCTTCATTGACCTCACATTGGGCAAACCAGATCCCCCAACCACTCCCAAAAAAGTCAGTCAGTTCGCCTCTCCAGTGTAGAGTGGTATGCGGCCCTTCGGCCTGGATTCTCCATGAAGGGGTAGCCGCCTTAAAACTCGATGTAGGCGGATGTTTCTTGGCAGCATATTAAAATGTAACAGTAGCCATTACTTATTCATGCACCGCCTCGTGCGGTAGAGAAGGCAGCTTTCTGAGTTTTCTGATGTCGTGAATAATTCAGGTCGATTGTTAAAACTTCCGGCAGTGAACGCCACCGAGGGCAGTGGTCCCAATGCCTCAACGTCCCGAGAGGACCCCAATCGGGATCATGATGACAGTAATACGACTAAGCATGGTGGGGCAGAGGGAGCCATCAGAAGAACAAAGCAGAGCAGGCGGCGGCATGCGTCATTAGCGAGAACAACCAGTAGGGTTTCCTCACTGAATACCCTTCCAAGAGTCTCCGCCGCTCTTGCCCACCTCTTGTGTCCAACCGGCTGGTTGTGGGTCTTGCAAAGTTTGCTCTTTTTTATTAATATCTAACTCCTTCTATGGAAAATTCCATACACCTTACTCCTAACATGTAGTGGTGCTCTTTTGCCTAAATGAACATCCACAATTCACTGCGGCACCCCTCATTAGGCTGGGCCCCCATGCCAAAGGAAGGGCGCTGATTATCTTTTCAAGCTTCTCCAACCCAATTTTCACCTTTCGCCTTCATTTAAAATAAAGGCGGATATATGGGCTACCGTTTTGGATAAATCATGATCACGTGTTTAATACAAACTTTTAAATTGTGCTGATGTGTTAGATTTGGTTTTGCTGCATTGGCTCTGCCAACTAGCACATTGTTTTTAAGTCACTGGAGGTCATTACGACCCGGGCGCAAAGGGATACCGGGCACCGTTAAGGACACCGGTGCCGGTAATCCCTTTGCACCCTACTACGAGGTCCCTTTGCGGGTCCTTCCCTTAACGCCTGGTTTTAGCAGGCATTAAGGACGGGACCCGCAAAGGGATACCGGGATCAATAACGGTACCGTAATTTACGGTACCGTTATTGCCGCCTTCCCCCTTCCCATTGAGCCCAATGAGGGCTCAAATGGGAATGGGGATTTACATTTTCAATGGGGACTTACCGGTCCCGCAAAGGTCGGACTAGACCGGTAAATCCCCATTGAACCAGGGCAGACACGGTACCTGTAATGGTGCTAGTCATGGCGCTAATAGCGAACTAGGTTGTTTTCCCCTCTGGCACTTTAGTGTCCAATTGGCATGAATTCTTAGATTAGATATGTCAACACTGTGTGTTTCGGCTGTGCTGCTCGAGGTACACACATACCCAATCCTCTTGTAAATATGAGATGGTCTTCATCAGGACAGGACAGTTACTTGTAACGAGGCATGAATTTGTGGCACCCTCAGGCATGTGATGTGTACCATGTATAAAACATAAACATAAAAGTAATTCATATCCAGGGAGGATAGTTCAAGCAGCAACGTGCTCGCCTTGGAAACAAAACGACAGGAAGCAAGACATGTTTGATTCCCAGGTACGCGCTTAGAAACCTCTGGTTATTAAGTGTGTTAATAGCGCCATGACTAGCACCAACCTCGGAATGAAGCCCACTGAGTTTACTGCTTAAGACGGTAACAAAGAAATTGGCACCTCGCCATAATGAGCAAGGGGGCACAGATCCATGAAAACCCTCACCCATTCTGGAGGAGCCGTGGGCTAAACTGTCAAAGGGACAGTTCATGTCCCCATCATGCATTCCCAATGGGCCTTGCAAGACTGGGGTGTTTTGTTTCAGCAAACATATAATATGGCTGTCCACACCAAAATGGGGACACATGAATATGTTATTAGATTCACGATGTCCCAACAAGCAAGTTTTGCTTAAGGAGTTGTTTTTGTGTCTAACACACGAGAATTGAAAAATAATAAAATGTGGAGGCGGTTTCATTCATGACATGCAGTGGAATTTTCACCCATAGAGCATGTAAAAAGAAAAAGGACAAATAATTTCCCTCTTGACACATCTTGTATCCAGAAAAGGTAAATATTCGGGATCATTTCTTGTACATCAGTGCGCATTAGGAAAATTATATATCCATGTCATGAATGACTATTCATATTTGTTTATTTGCATTTGTAAAGCTCTCACACAGCCCGGGGGCATCGAGGCGCTGTTACAGGAATATGTCTTAGTTCCGTATTTATAACACACTTAATAACCAGAGGTTTCTAAGCGCGTACCCGGGAATCAAACATGTGTTGCTTCCTGTCGTTTTGTTTCCAAGGCGAGCACGTTGCTGCTTGAGCTATCCTCCCTGGATATGAATTACTTTTATGTTTATGTTTTATACATGGTACACATCACATGCCTAAGGGTGCCTCAAATCCATGCCTCGTTACAAGTAATTGTCCTGTCCTGATGAAGACCATCTCATATTTACAAGAGGATTGGGTATGTGTGTACCTCGACCAGCACAGCCGAAACACACAGTGTTGACATATCTAATCTAAGAATTCATGCCAGTTGGACACTAAAGTGCCAGAGGGGAAAACAACCTAGTTCGTAGGATCGCCAGTGACATTCCTAAATCGGGATATAGCCACATAGGAAATCAGTAAACAAAAAAGGTGTTTGAGCGTTAACGTTTTTTGTCCTAGCTTTGAAAATCGTTGATTTAAAATAGAATGGTGGTTAGTCTTCTTTGGTTTCCTCCAAGTTTTACTGTTAGACTAGTATGTATTTGATGTCATTCACACATTGGTTGTACCTTTGATGCACAGTAGTCTTTGATGAAATTCTAGTTCTATGTATTACCCCATGATTGATGAACAAGATTGTTTGGTGAAATGGTAATTGCTTGCACTGATGATCGCAGTGGAGGTGCAATGTTTTTAACAGCCCCAACTCCACATACATAAGGCAACCAGGCCGTAGAGTAATGTTTCTGCACAGCAGTGTTCAAATCGATAAACTCAGACTGACTGCTTTTATCTTCAGACCGAACAGGAACACATTCCTGCTGAGGGGTTTGGATATCCCTGTGTACCAACTCGATGTTCGGTGGAAGGTCTGTCTGACAGAGATTATCCACTAAGACAGGACCCGGCGGTGCCAAAACTACCTCATTCAATGGTAAATCGGTTTGACACTGAGTGTCCACCATGGCGGTACGCACCAGAGTCACAACTTTATCCAGAAGATCATACCACAGACCAAAGTCATACAAGTATCTACATTGAAAGAGATCAGCAGCAATTCCTTCTCTACTTAGCTGCCATGCAGCAGAGCTGAACTGTTCCGACACAGCAGACTGTTCATCATTTATTCCCGAGGTTTACACAGGATGGGTTGCTGCTGTCATCCATTTTATGGTTCCCAACAATGGAGGCACAAGTATTGAAGAGGATAACAATTTAATATTATCAGGTCCTTTAGTAGTTCCTGGCAATGATGACTAGGACATTGGAGAGGCTTGCAGCTCAGTAATACCAGGCTAAGCTAAAGCAGACCCCTTCAGTATCACACCCGGAACTCCCTGTTTAATAGTATCCTCAGGTTTTTCCTCACCATAGCCATCCTCAGAAAATCTTAATTTGGTGGTATGGAGACGTTTTCTCCTACGAGCACTGGCGGCCATCACTTCTATAATTGGATTCCCATTAATAGTAGGTTTCTCACACATGGTGCCCAGTCTAGTCACAACCATAGCTCAAAGAGTGTATCAATAAATTACATAAAGAGCAGCCATTATGAGGCCCTCAACAACAGGAAGAATTAGCACCAGCAAAGTAGGTGTAATAATTCGATTATGAAAGGGCTCGTATTTTGAAAGGGCTCAAAAGAAACTCCCAAGACACCAGAAAGTAAGGTGAACGCTCAGTACCAAGCAATTTGCATATGAGGTTTCTATTTAAAAAATAAAATACAAGACACACACAAAAAGAGCACTTTGGAACACGCACAAAGCACTCATCAAGGTATTCCCAACGCTAAAGGCACAGGTCGCACGAAAAACGTATTGCTACCAAGAACTGCAGACTTCGATCAAACTTAAGGGTAGACAGCTCACAAAGGCTGTAGTTTATCAGCATCCAGTATCTGATGTCCAGAGAAAACAGTAACTTAAGAGAAACAGCAGGCATTAAAAGATTCCTCCAAGACCCCTCAGGAAACATAGAAGACCTAATCAACTACCAGCCTATGTCAAAAATCCCTCACCTGGCAAAAGTCCTAGAAGCCCACGCATATGAAGAAATCCTGGAACATGTACAAAGCAATCAGTTACTAAGTCGGTTTCAGACCCGTGAGAGAAACCGATACAACACTATTATCCATCTGGTGTTATCTGACAACTAGTGCCGACTCTAATACCAACTCAGCACTAATACTACTGAACCTATCATCAGTCTACAACACAGTCCACCACAAAACCCTCATCAAAAGTCTCTGAGAAATAGGGATCAACAACACATCCTTGCTATGGGTAACTTCCTTTCTAACAGAGATAACAGAAACAACATGGTTAAACCACTTTAAGTCAGCACCACACACACCAACCTGTGGAGTCCCACAAGGTCCATCCTTCTCGCCGGCGTCGCTACTATTCAACATCTACATGACCCCACTCATCAACCTCATCAAAAGACATGGACTAAACTGCTACAACTACCCGGACAACACACAGATCATCTATAAAATCAACAGTACTGGAGAACTAGACTAAACCCTTGTCAACTGCCTCGCTCAAATAAACAAATGGATGAGGACCAAAAGCCTTACACTCTCCCGGATGAAACAGAAATCATGATCACGCCCAGCAACCCATTGAACCAACATCACATTCCATGGCCAACCAGAGCCTTCAAAAATCGTTACACATCTCGGAATATTAATGGACAACGACCTAACACTGGAACCACAAGTCAATGCAGTCGTAAATAAATGCTTATTCCCACTAGACATAATCGAATGGATAATACCTTTCCTGACCTTCCCACACAGAACACTTGCCATAATCCCCCTCATCATGTCAAGACTAGGCAACGCCAACAGCATCTAAATTGGAATCCTGGATTAACTAACCAAACAACTACAGGAAATACAGAATTCCGAGGCAAAACGACTCACCAGACTCAACAGGAGAGAACACATCACACCAGCACTGAGAACCCTTCACTGGATACCAGTCAGAAAAAGCATTTACTTCAAAACCATTTGCATAGTGCACAGAGCAATACACAGCCAAGGATCAGAATTCATACAGGAAAAAATCTCCATCTGCAGATCAAAACGTACTCTCAGATCCAGCAATGGCACATGCCTTGAACCAAAGCAGTACTCAAAACTGAATTATATGAGGGATCAGTGTTCTCTTACACCCCAGCAAAACTTTGGAACTCACTCCCAAAGGAACTGCAAACAACAGAAGAGGACCTACAATTCAGAAAACTACTAAAACCTTGGCTATTTAACTCACCCAGCCAAAAAGGCTGACACAACGAACCATCGTAAAACTAAATTGAACCGAACAAACGGAGCTTGCGCAACAAAAGAAAAGCATATTCACAAGCACGATATAAGGAATTCAGCCTAATCAAAACAATGCAACCTACAAGAATGCAAAGACTTCCCTCACCACTAACCCTACTATTCCATTCAACTTTTCTACAAACTCACTGCTCAACCACCAAATCCAGCACACACATACCCCCACCAAAGCACAAACCTGAAATCACACAGCAAATTGCACACCCCCTAACACACTCAAATCTCCAACACCATGGCTCAGACACACACAACAATGCCAGAAATATCCGCACACCAAAAAACAACAAACCCATGCCATTGAGAAGTGACCCCAGCCCCCAGTGACAGTTTTTTTTCCAAACTGAAGCTAATAACCGCACAGCAAAAGCACTCTTGCGCTATCCTTCTCCATCCCACTAACTAACCCCCTCACCGTCCTTCCTTTTCAGCTCGGCCTGAGCACCTGGAGACCATGCAAATGGCACTGGCGCACTTTATAAATCTCAATAACCTAACATAATCTAAGCTATATAGGTGTTATTTTAATTTTGAAGATCTGGGTGAATCATGGCAAAGAACATGTGATTTCAACTTTACAGGCAAATACACAGGGCAAAATGTACGCATCTTGTGCCATGGACCCCGCATAGAGTAACACAGCTTCTTATATGGTCATGGCTGGCTTCTTGTAGAAGAGCAATCTATTTTAGCATTAGCTAAAGGACTCATTAATTGGAGTACAGCCTGGTTTCTTGAGAAATCAGTATTTCATTGATAGGCTTCACCGCTGGATATAGCGCCCCTATAATTAGATTCTGCCATCAGCCTTGTGACTGCTATACAACCAGACTGATGAGGGAGGAGGGAGAACAGAAAGAGTTGGGTAACCCCCATCCTGCAGAAGGGTTGAGCTTTTGGGAATTTCATTTCTTTAACAATGGGCCACCCATGTGTTTCCTGTTTGGGAAGGGAAATAACCAATAGGTTTCCCTTCTGCAGTCTAACACTGGCAACCGTGCCACCAGTCTGTTGCAATGCTGGGAGGATGGCACAGAGGCAATGCGCTAGCCTTGGGAACTGGCCGCTGTGCATAAATGGTTCAATCCCCGTTCAAGCACTCCGAAGCTGCAGGTGTCCGGCAGGCGCTACATACATCAGTTGCAGAAAGAATTGGAAATTGACTTGTAAAAACAATAGTCCAACAATCAGTGGTGTAAATGTTGCACCTTATTGGGAGGGCTGCGGACATAGAGGGATTTGCCCAGAATCATATAATATTTGCAGCCAGTAGATGAAGCTAGAATTTGACCCCCGGTTGCAATGTCACCAACTTAGCCAGTAGGACACATCGTCTCTCCTTGTGCCTACTGACTGTGTTGGTGATAGTTAAGGGATAATGTACATATTCCATTCTTGTAGGACTCTCATGGATCACTAGGCTCACCCCATGTCAGACGTGTTGGCCATTGGCTTGTCCCTTCGCAGGAGCCTTTCCTAGAAGCCTCAATCCATGCCTCCAGTGTGGCTAAGGCTTGGGAAGTGCATTCCTTGGCGCGGAGCACTGTATCTGTGGTGGGTCGGGGCAGGGCATGGAAGTGCTGATGAACAATATAAATGAATGGCTGCCTTAGGATATAGTTTACATGCTTTGATCAGAATCTTGTAATGAGTAGCGCATTTCAGATCACCAAGGTGATATAGTCTGTTCCATGTGTAATTTATGCAAACTCGTCCGTTTGTGTGGACTACAACAACACAATTACTCAAAACACAGACAATACAAAATCCAATAAAATGATTTGTGAGGAAATAACTTCTCAAACCGAGACAAATCTGTTTAGAGGAGCAAAACTCCAACGATCAGTTGGCCATCCTTTCAACGGATGACCCGCATTTGGGCATCATTTATTCCAATGTTTATCTTGATGACTACATGTCATTGAACTGTTTAGGATTTCCTAGGATTTTAATGTTCAAAGACCCTACCCTGATTATGATGATGACCGGGCAACAAAATGGCCGCCAAGTACAGCAGGAGGCGTAGGTCATGAGGGCATGATCTGTGGGGTCAAACAATTACCTGCTGGTGCCAAAATGTATCAAGGCAACGCTTCCTGTAACACATCCTTCAAGCTTGGGCTGCTCATTTTTTTCTTCTTTAACATGCGCCTCAAGGCAAAAGTATTTGCCGTCAATGAACCAGGATGGAATACCAATACATGATTTCTCATGCTTCTCAGGTACATCTTCCAGGGTGGCTGGCAGGCATCATCTGCCTCGGTAGAGCCTTTTTACAGGCTATCAAGTAACAAGCCATAAAAGGTAACATTCATTACAGCCAGAGGGGGTGCATGGAGCAATGCCCCACACAGCACTGCCCTTCCGAATTCCCCTGCCGCAATGTCAAGGTTTTGTGTGCAGAAATGGTGCCCCTCGGCTTGTGGGGTTGAGGGAACTGCCTTACATATCTCAACTGAGGCGGGCCCTAATTATAGTAACTTCAACTGCAACTTCATACTGCCTGACCTTGGACCAACTGAGGGTCCTGGAAGAGGGGCTCTGGGTGAGGCATGTGCTGGGCATCACATTCTTAGAAAAGAATGTAATTTCCAAATCAAATACATTCAATACAATCTACACAGAAGTTAAAGAAGTTGATCCTGAGCCGCTTGAGTGAAATGAATTTGAAGTTTACAGCCTAAAAGGTGCTGCGCTGGTGAATTTGCAACACAGTTCCTTTTTGCCCACAAATGGCACCGTGGTGAAAAAACGTGGCAAAGTAAAACATTTTATTTAAAATAAATAACCGATTACATTTTTCTTGTACTAAAAAAAGATGGAATAGGATATTGTCTGTATTGAATTCACCTGAAATTACTCATCAGTTTGATTTTCTTCAAAATACCGAATTTCTGCCGATTTTCAACCTGATTCGCAATTCCCAAAGAAAATAGAAATCTTTGCCCCCGCCCTAATCAGAGGGATTTTTCCCTTGCTGTGTTTCAAGGAGAAGTTAGCTTTTATTTAAGAGCAAATAAATCCAATACTTTGCAACCTCATCTAGCACAGTAGGCCTCTGCTTTACTCTTGGCACTTTGTAGCCTCACCTAGCACAGTAGGCCTCTGCTTTACTCTTGGCACTTTGCAGCCTCACCTAGCACAGTAGGCCTCTGCTTTACTCTTGGCACTTTGTAGCCTCACCTAGCACAGTAGGCCTCTGCTTTACTCTTGGCACTTTGCAACCTCACCTAGCACAGTAGGCCTCTGCTTTACTCTTGGCACTTTGTAGCCTCACCTAGCACAGTAGGCCTCTGCTTTACTCTTGGCACTTTGTAGCCTCATCTAGCACAGTAGGCCTCTGCTTTACTCTTGGCACTTTGCAACCTCACCTAGCACAGTAGGCCTCTGCTTTACTCTTGGCACTTTGCAACCTCACCTAGCACAGTAGGCCTCTGCTTTACTCTTGGCACTTTGCAGCCTCACCTAGCACAGTAGGCCTCTGCTTTACTCTTGGCACTTTGCAGCCTCACCTAGCACAGTAGGCCTCTGCTTTACTCTTGGCACTTTGTAGCCTCACCTAGCACAGTAGGCCTCTGCTGTACTCTTGGCACTTTGCAACCTCACCTAGCACAGTAGGCCTCTGCTTTACTCTTGGCACTTTGTAGCCTCACCTAGCACAGTAGGCCTCTGCTTTACTCTTGGCACTTTGTAACCTCATCTAGCACAGTAGGCCTCTGCTTTACTCTTGGCACTTTGTAGCCTCACCTAGCACAGTAGGCCTCTGCTTTACTCTTGGCACTTTGCAACCTCACCTAGCACAGTAGGCCTCTGCTTTACTCTTGGCACTTTGTAGCCTCACCTAGCACAGTAGGCCTCTGCTTTACGCTTGGCACTTTGTAACCTCATCTAGCACAGTAGGCCTCTGCTTTACTCTTGGCACTTTGTAGCCTCACCTAGCACAGTAGGCCTCACTTTGTAGCCTCACCTAGCACAGTAGGCCCCACTTTGTAGCCTCACCTAGCGCAGTAGGCCTCTGCTTTACTCTTGGCACTTTGTAGCCTCACCTAGCACAGTAGGCCTCTGCTTTACTCTTGGCACTTTGCAACCTCACCTAGCACAGTAGGCCTCTGCTTTACTCTTGGCACTTTGCAGCCTCACCTAGCACAGTAGGCCTCTGCTTTACTCTTGGCACTTTGTAGCCTCACCTAGCACAGTAGGCCTCTGCTTTACTCTTGGCACTTTGCAACCTCACCTAGCACAGTAGGCCTCTGCTTTACTCTTGGCACTTTGTAGCCTCACCTAGCACAGTAGGCCTCTGCTTTACTCTTGGCACTTTGTAACCTCATCTAGCACAGTAGGCCTCTGCTTTACTCTTGGCACTTTGTAGCCTCACCTAGCACAGTAGGCCTCTGCTTTACTCTTGGCACTTTGCAACCTCACCTAGCACAGTAGGCCTCTGCTTTACTCTTGGCACTTTGTAGCCTCACCTAGCACAGTAGGCCTCTGCTTTACTCTTGGCACTTTGTAACCTCATCTAGCACAGTAGGCCTCTGCTTTACTCTTGGCACTTTGTAGCCTCACCTAGCACAGTAGGCCTCACTTTGTAGCCTCACCTAGCACAGTAGGCCCCACTTTGTAGCCTCACCTAGCACAGTAGGCCTCTGCTTTACTCTTGGCACTTTGTAGCCTCACCTAGCACAGTAGGCCTCTGCTTTACTCTTGGCACTTTGCAACCTCACCTAGCACAGTAGGCCTCTGCTTTACTCTTGGCACTTTGTAGCCTCACCTAGCACAGTAGGCCTCTGCTTTACTCTTGGCACTTTGCAACCTCACCTAGCACAGTAGGCCTCTGCTTTACTCTTGGCACTTTGCAACCTCACCTAGCACAGTAGGCCTCTGCTTTACTCTTGGCACTTTGTAGCCTCACCTAGCACAGTAGGCCTCTGCTTTACTCTTGGCACTTTGCAACCTCACCTAGCACAGTAGGCCTCTGCTTTACTCTTGGCACTTTGTAGCCTCACCTAGCACAGTAGGTCTCTGCTTTACTCTTGGCACTTTGCAACCTCACCTAGCACAGTAGGCCTCTGCTTTACTCTTGGCACTTTGTAACCTCATCTAGCACAGTAGGCCTCTGCTTTACTCTTGGCACTTTGTAGCCTCACCTAGCACAGTAGGCCTCACTTTGTAGCCTCACCTAGCACAGTAGGCCCCACTTTGTAGCCTCACCTAGCACAGTAGGCCTCTGCTTTACTCTTGGCACTTTGTAGCCTCACCTAGCACAGTAGGCCTCTGCTTTACTCTTGGCACTTTGCAACCTCACCTAGCACAGTAGGCCTCTGCTTTACTCTTGGCACTTTGTAGCCTCACCTAGCACAGTAGGCCTCTGCTTTACTCTTGGCACTTTGCAACCTCACCTAGCACAGTAGGCCTCTGCTTTACTCTTGGCACTTTGTAGCCTCACCTAGCACAGTAGGCCTCTGCTTTACTCTTGGCACTTTGTAGCCTCACCTAGCACAGTAGGCCTCTGCTTTACTCTTGGCACTTTGTAGCCTCACCTAGCACAGTAGGCCTCTGCTTTACTCTTGGCACTTTGTAGCCTCACCTAGCACAGTGGGCCTCTGCTTTACTCTTGGCACTTTGTAGCCTCACCTAGCACAGTAGGCCTCTGCTTTACTCTTGGCACTTTGCAACCTCACCTAGCACAGTAGGCCTCTGCTTTACTCTTGGCACTTTGTAGCCTCACCTAGCACAGTAGGCCTCTGCTTTACTCTTGGCACTTTGTAGCCTCACCTAGCACAGTAGGCCTCTGCTTTACTCTTGGCACTTTGTAGCCTCACCTAGCACAGTAGGCCTCTGCTTTACTCTTGGCACTTTGTAGCCCCACCTAGCACAGTAGGCCTCTGCTTTACTCTTGGCACTTTGCAGCCTCACCTAGCACAGTAGGCCTCTGCTTTACTCTTGGCACTTTGTAGCCCCACCTAGCACAGTAGGCCTCTGCTTTACTCTTGGCACTTTGTAGCCTCACCTAGCACAGTAGGCCTCTGCAGCAGCCTCACCTAGCACAGTAGGTATGATATGATTGAATTACAACGATACAGCCACTCTGCGCCAATTTGCCCACAATGTGTGTTTTAATTAAGCTTTTAACAGGATGAAGCAACTTCTGAACCAGCCGACACATGTTTTGAGCGCTGCTGTTTCTCAAGGCTTGTATAAACATTGGTAAGAATTCCATGCTAGGGCGATTGCACAGATGCTTCGTCCGATAGACAGTACAGTCATCGCAATCATGAAGATTCATAGAATTAGCCACTGGTTAAGTACCCGCGCCTCTTCCTTAAACAGATGAATTGTAATTTGTACTACACCACCAAATGACCACTCTTGACCTTGATATGGAAGATTTTCCTGCAGCACTCTGCTGGAGGGAAAGCCCCCATTTTAACACCAACAATCTGTAGATTTATCACCCACGTTAATTCCCATATTCCTCTTAAATCCAAGAATGGTGTTTAACACCACCATACTGCTACTTGGAACCCGGCAGTACATTCGGCAGACTGAATGGTGGTAGCAGTAATCAAGTTTACCAGAACCACGGCCAAATTTGGAAGCAGCCCCATTGAATTCGTATTCATTGCGAAAGCAAACGTCAGTGCCTAATCAATTAATGAAATGGCAAGAAATGGTCCGTCCTGCCCATTCCAACTACATCCCTTCTCTGACTTAGCATTATTTTCCAATACTGACCCTTTCATCTAGTCGTCACTGATAATGTTGTGAACCTGGGAATCTGTTATATATGCGCACCACAAAGTTACAATATGTTGTAATTTGTGATAAATCAATTATGTTTGGGGGCAGAGGATCAACTCTGGCACACGCCTTGTACATGCAAAAGACAGGAAAAGTGATCTCAAACTGGAGAAGCCCCACTCCCCGGAGCCCCGTCTAACTGGGAGTAGCCGGAAGTAGCTTGATTGGAGCAGAATGTGTCTAAACATTAGTAGATATGATAGATGTCAGAGGAACGCACAGGATCATTTTACAGATAATTTCTCAAGGAATTTCATCTCCAATGTAGTGTAGATAGCGTTCGGATTTAGTCATTTAAAGCTCAACATGTTTCGGGAGAACACTCCCTTCACCAGGACCAATGTATCCAACTATCCAACAAAACTAAATCATGCATTTTAGGATAGGATGTAGAACAGATGTTTTTGTGCACATAATACTGCAGTCTTAACATTTTAAATGGTAAAAAAAAGGTGAACCTATAGTATTGAACAATATTCAGCTCCTAGAGAGATCTGAGCATATTATGCTAAGGGATTTATGATCGACTCGTGATTGCTAAATAAGTCATTTGTGAAAACAATTGGAATAGATAAAGGAGGTACCTGACAACGTAGCTGAAGTAAACATAGGCTGAAGCTGGGGAACAAATAAGTAGTATAGTAATTAGAGCATGCCAATGAGAAGATAAAATGTGTGGTCTCATTACACGAATGCAAGTTAAGTGCTGCCATCTTCCATCCTGCGACTACACTGGCATTCTATGCAGCTCTGCGGAGATGTAAAGGAGCAGCACGTCCCTGGCCTTCAATCTTCCACCGGTGATCCCCTGACGTGAATTATTCTCTCTTATCCTCGGACGGGAATACAACCCTCTTGCGATTTCCTCCCGGATGCAAACAGCGCATCATTATATATCAGGGTTTCCTTCTCAGAATCCTTCCCCAAGGGGGCTCCCCTCACCTCGCGCTTTCTAGCGAATGAAGCATCGTCCAAGGCCCCAATGAGTCCAACTTTTAAGCATGCAGCCCAGAAGCGCATATAATTGTTCGGGCTTCGCTCCATGCGTTCCTGGGAGACCAACAAGTTACCAAATCACAAAGCTGACATTAAAATTAAATAAAGCGGTGGACGGCTTGAGTTATAGCGACAGGCTCAGCCGGTTGTGGAGGTGTCCATTGAGGAAAGGAGACAAGGCTTAATTACCCATTCTCTGTCTCCACGTGGGTCCTAGGAGGATATGGCAGGGGATCCGCAGAGCCGCAAGACAATAGTGAGAACATGAGACCAGGCACCAGGGCTAGAGGAACCATGGCCAATCACTGCCTGTACCGTGCAAGCTGTTGCCACTGTCAGGGAGGCTTGGCCCATTAACCCGAGTGGGCTCACACCGACACGTTCCCTGCTGGTATAGGGCAGCATTACTGTATCTTACCACCACCATTAAGTCTTGGTGAATCTTCCTAATAACCCCCCCCCACACACACACACAAATCCCCACGAACTCAATCGCCAGATTTGGGTGAATCCATGGAAGCCCACAGAATAATTGTGACATCCGAATTTCTCTCGGAAAGTCGTACAAAAACTTGGGGATTGTGCAGGAATTTGGCCTGAGAGAGTCAGAATGACATCAGTTTCGGGTATTCTTGCATAGATAGGGGCAAGGTTTTAGGCAGAAAAAGAGTTTAGAGGCCTATATAAAGAACCGACAACTTAATGTTGTCTTGGTGGGTTGAGTTTGGTTGCAAGAAGGAGAGTCAAGGCTGGTTCACAACAAGAGTTGGAGAACGAAAGACACTTTGGAGGAGTTAGGTGCATTGCCTGGGGGCTGTGTGTGGTATTTGGGATGTGAAAACATTTTCTTTATAGCTACAAAAACGTTCTTTTTTTCCTTCTTTGCAAGACAAGCACTAAGGCAGTTTTCTGGGGAAGCCGTTGTTTTGTTTGGCCGTCCTTTTATTTTGTGTTGTAATTTGAAGTTGAAACCCTTATTATTTAATTTGTTGAAACCTTTATATTTTTCTTACATTTGAAGCCAGTTTATTTTGCAAGAACATTATTTTCTGTTAGGGTAACCCTTGATATTTTAGTTGTACATCCTTCTTTTTTCCTTTTTTTAGAGCAATATGTATTTTTATTTTATGTAGAAGATCATATGTTTTACGTTGGGAAAATGTCATGGATGCAGTGAGAAGAATCTGTTATGATGTGGTGGGATACACAGGAGGACGTGGATCTCTTATCCTGTTACTTGGAACCTTTATTTTTTTTTTATTTTTTTTTTTATAGACTATTAAACTTAACAGTCTTCCAAAAATTTCGTTATGAAGAGGGAGTAGCCAGGAGCAGGAATATTCTCAGACTGAGGCACACAGGAAACCTGCCTCCTGCCCTGATGACGCTGCTGCAGATATTGGGGAGAACAGTGATAACACAGAGGCGATGGAGTAGCCGAAGCCGGTGACAAACCCTGTGTGACAGGGGTCCAGAAGACAGCAAGAACTGCAGGGATCTGGAAAAATAAGATCCAGTCCTCCAGAGACAAGAGGAGAAACAAGCCCTAGTGAGGGTTCAGAGAAGGTACAGGAGTTTCTCTGAAAGTACAGGGAGGGCAGGAAGACAGCCCTCCCTTTGCAATCATACTCTTGTTCCTGGTATTACTGTGAGTGGACTAATTGGGTTTCAGTGGCCTCGTTTACATTTGTGTGGTGCGCTTGTGCTCGGAGTCAAAGACAGATGGGGGAAGATCTGTGCTTCCCGTTCCCTGGGTATTGTGACAAATCCTTAGATGTCATCCCTTCTCCCATAGTGGAGAACCCTCCTCCTGTGGCCAGGGTGGTGTGGTCACAGTCCAATAATCCCCCTAGGTGTTGTGCACCATGGGAGGATCATAAGGGGAGGGAAAATCCTCATGGGTTGAGTGATGACACCCCAGGAGAGATGCAGTCGATTCCTACCACTGTTCCTGCTCCCTCACCCTCTTAGCCTTGCCAGAATCCTGAAATCTCTCATACTTCTATGTGAAAAAGTAGAACTTTGTCCTCTCCTAAATAGTACTGAGATGAAAAAGAAAAGTCATGACACCTTAGAGAAATGTACTGAGATGAAGAAGATGCGCTGAGTGCCGAAGAGCACCCCGCGAACCACAGTGTGCAGGTCAGCATATTCAATCTAGCTGAACCTGACTATGAAATAAAAGAAAAGAAGATATTTTTCACAGAAAGCAACCCTCCCTGGAAGAGCCAGAGATGGGTGGGAAGCCGGGAAGCCCAGGTGGAAGCCAGAACCACAGAGCCGTTCATGAGACAGTGAAAGGTATGGCAGGCTGGTGGATGCAGGTGACAGGCGATCCTTAAGCTTGGGAAGCGCAACAGCATCCAGAAGGATGGGTGGTGCTGTGGAGTCGCCCCAGACCAAACAAAGCCACCCCAAGCATCACGAGTCTCGTGGTTTATAGAGGAAGCTGAGAGAAGATAGACACCATCGCGAACCAGGAAAACACGCAAGTGGAGGGACAAAACACTGGGAACCAAAGAAGGTGATAGCAAGCCGAGAAGGGAGAGAAATAACCTGAATCTAGGGTCTGGGACTCCAAAAAGCAGAGAAGTTGTGGCAACTAGAGAAGGGGCATACATTTCCCTGCATCTAGGGTCTGGGCCCCTGAAAGTAATATTGAAAAACGTCCACACCTATGATAAAATATGATAGTGCTTGCCGAAACCAAGCCTACCTAGAAAGAGAAGTACCAAAGACAGACGAGTCTGGGACTCGCACCCATAACAGAAATATATCAGTTGCTCATCTTCATAGTCACAGTACCTTGGATAAAGGTGAACCAGGTCGGATGTGCAATAGGTAGTACTTGGCAGGAGAGTACACCAAGTCTACCGCTAAAGAGAACTGTTTAAACCAGGAGAGTCTGGTACTCATACCCATATAAGAAGGACAATGCTTTCTCCTCTTCAGAGTCACCTTACCGGGGAAAGGAGTCGACCCGGTTGGCTGTGTAAAGGAAGAGAAACCTGGGGAAGGGAGACAGTGCCTGGGATTTGTGAACATTTTGGGAAGATAAGAGAAGGGAGACATTTCCCCTGGAACGTGTGAACACTGTAAGAAGTCAAGTGAAGGGAGGCATTCTCTTGACCGCTGTGGAACTTTGTTTTTGCATATTTTGGAACTTTGTGTTAAGAACTTGGAAAATAACTATGAAAGACCTGCCAAGAAAAACAACCCGTTTGCACTTCTTATAAAGAGTTGTAAGTGAGAGGGCTAGAGTTAGGGTTTTTGACACAATGGTTGACATGTCTTTATTTTGACATCTTGACTGGCCATTTGAGATTTCTGTTGAGGCAGGGAAACCCCTCTTAGTGTTAGGGCTATTGAGGCCTTTTCCCACCCCTAATTTCATTTAAATAAAAGTCTGGAGCAACATAAATGCCCCCTGTTTGCCAATCTCTCACTACTGCACCCTCACAGTACCTGAACCCCTTACGGTACCGGGATGTGTACGATACGTTCAACCCACCCATAATAGTGCCGTTGATGATGAGACTGCAGTACGGATCTCCCAGGAGGGCACAGAGGAATGGCAATCCATTTATTTATTATTTATAACTTGCCAAATACCCTCAGGCATCAGGGCGCCCATAAAGATTTAGGACAGAACATCAAGGACAGGCAATGCTGTCATTAGTGATTCCTGCTCATGATGAGATGTGGTGCAACCTACACACAAATGGGTCAGGCCGTCCAATGTGCCATTCCAGGGTTGTGGGGGACAGGGTCAATGTACTGGAGGTCAGGACCACAAACAACATTACCCAGAAAATCAGGACATTGTGCCTAGTGTAAGGAAGGCCTGGTATCAAACAGTAAGACAGACACAAGTGATCATGGTTCAAGGGTGTTTAGCTTCAACTGGGTTTGAAAAATGCCTATCTAATCCTAAATCTAAAGATGGGAGCTAACAACCATCAAATAATAATAACGCAGTCCTAGTGGGGTCTTATCAAAATAAAAGGGCCTATACTAATAAATCCATTGCCAATCATTTCTTCTAAATACAAATAGTGTGGGAAACAATGTTATGCAAAAGAAAAGTGTTCAAGAAATGATATGTCAGGATATTCAAGCGTTGGCTTCCCTTCCCCACGGTTTCAGCACGGTACAAGGTGGCACACTCAAGCTTAGCACAGTCTCTGGCTTCTCTAGACTTCAACATCAGGTCCTTCTGTGCCAAAATCTCTTTATCATTCAAAGTCCCCTATTTCAGAGGGCCTGATGCGACCCACTTTAACACAAAGCCTTCAATTGATCTCTCTTTGCCAGGCTCGGACCAAATTCACATACTTTCCACATTTTCTCAGTTTCATCAAAATCAAAGACTTTTGACTGTGCGCAGGATTTTGCTTGACCTATAGCAGAGGCATTTCTATTCATCTTTATTTGTTCTCTTTCAATTTGCCTCCCTCTGCCAGGCTCGGACCCAATGTATCTACATTTATTATTTCTCAGCTGGCTACCTTACAGAGACCTTCAATTGAGCAACCATGCAGTGCCGGACCACTCTGTCAAAGGTATTGTAGCTTGCTTTAAAATTCAATCACACATCAGCAGTTTAATTTCACTCGCATCTCTTATCACACGCTTTTTAACAATGTTTGTTTCAGCGCTCGCCATTAAACGTTGCTGCTTGCAACCTTGGCTTTAACACAGACCGGTCTTGGATCAGTCTCCCCAACTCACCAGCTGTGTTGCCTTCACTGAAGCGGCTTTGTTATTGGAGCCAAGAACAGTAGGTAGCTGTGATTCTACCTGCCTTGATTATTGATGTGGGAGTGCTTCGCATATCTCCGACACACAATGCAGGATTCTTCAGCTTGGCTTCCCGGGTTTTACGCTTTCTCTCAAGGTTTTGGAAAGTAATGGTTCCTATTCCAAAAGGCCTATGGAATTACCCTCCTGTCAATCCTCTTCGGTTTTGCCGTCTTTCCTCCCTTGCTCAGCTGCCATCTCTAAACTGCTGTTTCCTCATGTGCTTTGTCTCGCTCAGAGTGTGTGCTCATGCTCCGCATTTTATCCATGTGGGGAAGTGTAATGGAAGTCAGGTGTGAGTGAATGTCGATAATTGCCTGACCTCGCCTAACCATAGTATTGAGACAAGTCAGGTACACAGCTCGGGTTTTAGTCTGTTTTCCCTTAGAGTAGCTGTCAGTGAGAAAGTGTTAGTGTTGTAAAAGGGGGGGTTGTCCCTAAATATCCTACAGGGTAGGATGGGGTAAACGTGTTACAGGGAAGGGGATACTGCATCTCACCATCTGGTGTTCCACCCCCCCAAGACCCTTCACCCAGGTGGTCCTCCCACACCTCTCTACACCCATGAACTGGATCCAAAAACGATAGCCGTGTCCTGGCCACATGGACGACAGATCCCCGGGGACTAGTGGGTGAGATACCTTCTGGTTTCTCACACTAGTGAGTGGGCATAACTTCAGGTGCAGATAATTGGAGTAAAAGGCATTAATGACCACAGCACAGTATTATTTTGAGTCACACCACCTGAGAGCACTTAAAAATGCTGAAAGTTTTGCTGTGGTGGCATGTCACTGGGGGAACTGAGTAAATATGTTTTGAGAGGGGCAGTATTTATGATGTTTTTGTTTTCTTCTTCCCTTGCTTAAAAATAGTAACAAAAATGACAAAAGATACACATTTAAAAAAAAATTAAAGACCCCAGTAAATACCCACCCACCCCAAAAAAAAAAACATCCTTAATTGTGTTTAATTTAGTTTGGTTTCATGATTAAGGTGGTGAAGAATAAATATTTGAGCAAGGGTAGAAATGTGAAAACCAGGTGTCCTACTTTAGGAATCAGGATGGAATACTTTTGGATTGGAAAATTATCATATTGCACTCGCTGAGACTTTGTGTAGTCTTTCTCCACTCTTTTAAATCGGCAGTGCACCATTCGCTTGAATAGAGTGAGTGGGGGTCATTACGACCCTGGCGTTAAGGGTTTAACGGCGCCGTAAAAGGTGTCGGCGCCGTTAAACCCTTAACGCCTGATTACGAGGTCCCTTTGCGGGACCCGACCTTAATGGCTGGTTTTACCAGCCGTTAAAGTAGGGTGCCGCAAAGGGACCTCGGTGCTAATTACGGTACCGCAATTTGCGGTGCCATACTTAGCGCCTTCCCCAGTCCCATTGAGCCCTATGGGGCGAAAATAGGAATGGGGAAGGGCCATGGTGAAATGGGGAAATACTGCCCTGCCAACCTTGGAATGGGGCGGTATTTCCCCATTCCATCATGGCGGACTCGTTACAACACCGGCACCAACCATGGGGATAGCCACATTTCCTAAACCAACAAACTCTAATAAGTAAGTAAGTGGGATAATGTCAGTCACCCGTTCATGTCAAGAGTTGATGGAAAACCCTCTCAGCCAGCGGTAGGAGATCTACCAGGGAGATATCCAGAAACACTCCTACCACTGTGGTTGATGGTGGCAGTTTAGAGGGTCCCAATTAACTCCTGTCTCCCCCTTGAGCCATCTTATGTCTGTGTAGACCACTGTTATCTCATGTCATGCCTCTATTACCAGATGCTCATGAGAGATTTTCTATTTCTTTGTCGAAACCCCACATCAGACCTGTGCATCCACAAAGACCATGGCATGAGGGGTGATCCAGCTCCTTGCAGCTAGACACAGAAACAGGACACCCTACCACCACTGATCAACTGCTATATGCCGCGGAGAGGGAGAATGCCAGTAAGAGACATTGAAGCAGGAGCAATTATGTAGTTTAATAGTGCAGCACTGCACAGGGAGACCTACAGGCAGTGCTTGCATGCAAGAAATGTGGACAGTGCACAGAGCAGCCGTGGAACGACTGGTGAGCATGTGCTTAAAATCCTAGATCACAGAGGACTTTGAAGGGTGATTCTGACCTTCCTCACCATGGTACTTGCATGCAGTGGCCAAGAACTCAAGACCCACAAACCAAACTTGGACATTTACCCTCCTGGGCCACAATGGAAGTTCTGCAGTGCATCTGCAATGATGTAGTGGACAGGATCAGCCAAGCTAATTATCACATTTCTCAGTTCTATCGACTATGAAGAGGGGAAGAAAGGAGAGAGTTGGCTAGTGACAAGGTCTCAACACAATGAGAGGGAAGATGATAAAAGGAAGCATGAGGTCAGAGTTGGGGGTGGAAGACAGCCAAGAGACCAGAAGGTGGGAGGAAGGAGCCTCGGTCTGTGGATGTGTATTGTGGAGCAGGGAGCAGGGGAGGTATTGGTTATAGAGTGGAAGGGGTACTGGGTATGTAGAAAGATTAGTCTAAGGAGTGATTGTGAAGCGAATGGTACGGAATGAACGGAGGGTGTCTGAGTACTGTGGAGGGAGGAATAGTAGTAGGGGAGAGGATTAGTGGTTAGGAGGTTGGAATAGTAGTAAGAGAGGGGAGTAGTGGTGCAGAGGAGAGAACAGTGTGGAGAAGGGAGTAGTAGTGTGGAGGAAAGAGAAACAACATCAAAGGGTGAAGACAATATCAAGGGCGTGACAACATAAGGGGGGCAGATAACTGATGGGAGGAGTAAGGCTGAGTGAAAAAACAGTAGGAGTAGGGAGAGATACAAGTGAGCAGGGGAGCCGGTAGCAGCAGAAAGGATGTCGGGGATGCAGTCGCATTGAAGAGGAACAGTTCAACCATTGGGTGAATGAGAAGCCAATGGGAGAACTGCAAAAGTATTTGCAGAGTCAGAAACACTTTTGTGAAGCAAGGAATTTGCTGCAGCCATACACCACGGGTCATAAATGCCAGCAACCACTGGTGATTCTGCCCAGAAGTATTGGGAACCCCGAGGCGTACCAACAGGTAAGCAGACAATTGGAAACTTGTTTTGAATATCAACCAAGTAATTTAGAAAGACACAATTTAAACAAGTCTCCATACATGAGATGTCGATATGGGGAAAACTGGAGTAAAGGTTGTCCTAAACAATTGAACACTAATGAAGAAGTAGAAAGACAAGAGCTGTACAAGTCTTCATATACAAGATGTCAATATAAGGAAGAGTGGAACAAGTATTGCCACAAGCTAATGAATACTAACAACTAAAGTTAATAAACAACACTTGAACATGTCTGGATATATGAAATGTCAAAATGGTGGAAGTTGGAACAAATAATACCTGGAGCCAATAAAGTATAAACACTAAAGGAGTGCAACTGTGTTACACTTAAAGAGAAAGAGAACTAAAGAAAAGGTTACATGAAGACCTGGTGCAAGACGTATATCAGGCAGTGAACCTTTGGGTGAAAGAGAGTATATCAGGGGATCTACAAAGCCCAGAGGGGGATTCCTGGCAGGGGACTATACCAGGAAATCCATCTAGAGTATGTGAAAGGTAAATAAATTGTG
Source organism: Ambystoma mexicanum (assembly GCF_040938575.1). NCBI lineage: Eukaryota > Metazoa > Chordata > Amphibia > Caudata > Ambystomatidae > Ambystoma > Ambystoma mexicanum. The sequence goes on along the minus strand of NC_090926.1, from coordinate 1,150,174,701 downwards.
AAAAGGTTTCTCTCAGGAGAATAACAGGAGACCATATTTTAGAAAGTTTTGTGTAAAAAATACATTTCTACTATTAAGAGACAATTGTTTGGAAAAAAATTTTTTTCATCAGCCTTAAGAAAGTGTTGCTCTGTAGAAGAGATAGTTTGCCATTCTTAAAATACCATTGCTTAGCAAAGACACTTTTCATAATCCTTAAGAAAGTGCTATGTGAAAGAGACATTTCTACTATTCTTAAAAAATCATGTTTGAACAGACATTTTCAAAATTCTACATGAGACAGTTCAAGGGAAGGGAATCATACCCTGGATGAAAGGATTGTTTTGTTGAATTTTCAAACTTACTTTTTGCATACTTTTTGCTGAAACTAAAGCAGAGACATTTAACTTGCACCATTTGTTGTTCATTTTTAGTGTGAGGGTCAGATGCATTTTGGACACAAGAACAGTTTGCCTAGTTTTATCGACAAGAAACTAACTGATCTTTAGTTTTGATTTCCTAGGCAGGGAAACCTACTTTAGGTTACGGACAGAAAAGACTTCATCAAAAATCTGTGATTTTAATGAACTTTCTAGTGTTAAAAACATCATAACATTGCGTCAGCCTCTCATTTCTGACCCCTCATGTATGGTGTCAGGATGGGATCAGATACAGTTGACACAAACTGAGGATCCCGAATAAGTGTAATAGATATTAGCCCCTCATATGCTACATCTGGCTAAGGGTGGAATAGTGACTCTCCTTCTACGAAAAGGTCCTATCCCCAAGAACTTGAAATAGATTCCATCTCTTTAACAACCATCTCTGTAGAGAAATCTAAACAAGTTCTCGTTTATACCAGTAAATTGGGATCTTCAAGAGAAGACCATGAGGCCATTTTCCCTTTACATTCTAATGTATTGGTGGTTTTCCAATTTGTATCCAGTCAAAACAGTGTACCCATTAGGAAAACTGTGGAGGGCAATATTTACTATTTCTTCTGTACCCAAGTCTGTTTGATACCGGGAAAGGATACAATGATAGTTTCTTTGCAATTGAGGATAGATTGTCCTACCAGTGTGTCCCTCTATATTATCCTTTGTAAAGTGGGAAGAGTAAACATTTTGCCTCTTCTTTCTTGTGGAGAAGAATTAAGTTTTTTTTTTATTTAAATCTTTCTCTAGCTTCTATTAAAATCATTAGGGAAACAATAATGGGAAATCTGGTGTATGAGATTTCTCGGAAACCATCTATCAATGACCAACCTAGAAATCATTCGAAAAATAACACCCCAAATTATTTATTTCCCTATTTTGTGATAAAAGATATTAATTGCAAATTAACTAAAGAAAAGATTTTGGAGACAGAAGCCAAATCTATTAATATACCAACATACTAGAAAGGGATTTCTCAAAGAACCATAAACCCTGAAATTAAAGACACTGATGTCTCATATTCTGAGGAATCAGATCCTTCTTAAGAAAAGTATACTTTTTTTGGGAAATTACCATTCTTTAGATATGAGACCTTTTATTTGTGGGAGTTTAAGACCTCTTACACACCAATGTCCATCTCATTACCCAACATTTTCTAATTTGTTGGATGAACAACAAAATTTAGATGTTAAATTCTCCAGTGAAAGCACTATATCATGTCATTCTTAGTAAGTAGCATCTCTAGGGAAGTCCAGTAGTATATTCTGTTCAGGAGATACATCATTTTACAGAATCCCAGTTATATACAAGGACAAACCATTTGGGCCTAATTGTAAACAGGAAGTAAGGGAGGTGCCATATAAGTAGACTCACTTACCCTGGGGTGGTGACCTATAGGACAAAAGAACACAGGCTGTATTCATGGCCATACAAAGGGATACCCACAAACCCAAATCGCTGTAACAATCTTAATTCACAAAGGAAGAAGAAATTCAAAGGTCCCTTCCACATGAAAAACAAGATTTGTAAACACTGACATTTAAAAGACTTTCCATGTGTCTTTGCAAGTTATAGCAAGACATGAGAAAAATGTCCCCTTGCCAACATGAAGATGTCAGGGAAAAGACATGGTTTGTGTGTTGACTAAAAGTAATGTAGATTATGCTTTACATGCAAAATAACAGCAACATATTTGAAAAGAAAAGCCTTCTTGGTTGCCATGAAATGTTCCAGTAGGCCTATTTAGGCTGACTATGTGGTTTTCTTTCTGCAAGGAATATCCGGAGGAGGTTAAAACAAAAATGTAATCCAACTGCATATTGGAAAAGCACTTACTGGCTGAGAAATAAATGCAGCATTTTCACTGAAACTGCCACCCATCAAAAGGTGGTGCACTGTGGCAATTCATACTCCCGTTTCAGCAGGAAAAGTAACATCTGATAATCAAAAGTGCATTTTTTTAATGACTGAAAGAAACAGCGCTGTACTTTCAGCGAAAACACAAAGTGGACCCTGAAAACACATTGTATGTCAAGGTATCAAGGCTGATGTTAGAAAATACAATACAATACGTGAGTATATTTCAACCATTGATTGACTGACATTCCAAATATTTACAACTGCAATAAAAGGTGTCCTGCTAGGAGGTGTTGAAAACAGACTTTCCCTAGACCTTAGGTCTTTGATGGCAGTTCTGAGCAGGCCAAATGCTTGGGCTGGTACCGCCAAAGAATCAGGGGTGAGGTGTGAACACAGGGACTATAACTAAGGCTGAACAAAAGAATGTAGGAAAATATAAGCTTTTCAGTTAAGAGGGTAGGATCCCAGATGTCTGCAGTTTGAGGATCTCTGTGCAGCAATTGCATCCCCCATTTACGGTCTACAACCTATACCTCGAACAACAAAGAGACTAATCAAACAGGCTGGCCCAGAGAGATAAATGGCCTGGAGTACAGGAACCTCATATTTGCACATATGAAGATTCTATTTGTTTAAATGGACTGTCACAATTATGGCTTTTCCTTAGAAACTACAAATTATACTGTATATATTTATGTTATTTTGTGTACATAATTTCAAGGCAATTGTGGTGATATAAAATTCCTCCATCTATGATTTAGGGAATTGTAAGGACAAGCTGACATGTGTTCCTGGCTGTTTTTAACATGTCCAAAATGCGAGAGTTGGGGTGCTGATGTAGGGTAAAATTAGGAATATGGGTAATAAACTGCATGTTCTTAACTGATATTCTTTTTCTAAAAACAGCAGAAAATTCCCAATTGACTGTGCAGCATGGTGTGGACCCAGCTGTTGTTTTATTAAATTCCATGTGATTAGCTGAATCAGAAAATATATATATTAAGGCAGTTGCTAGTAACATTCAGAGGTTTTGCACACAACTAGTTTTTGCCACCAATTTGACATGAGAACTAAGGAGATTGCAAATGGTAATTGCCATATGCCTGCTCCAGGCTCCTAAACCAATCCTTAGTGAGGGGCTGGAGTTCAGAGGAGAGAGAAGGGTAACTGATCAACCCTATTTGTGAGAACGCTTGCAGGGTACTCTGCAAGACTGTAAACTTGATGGTGTCTTCGCTGCTATATTAAGTGGATCCATTATGAGGAACTGACAGAGCTGTTGAAATTTACCATCGGAGAGAGCTGCTGAAATTTACCATCAGGGAGATCTGCTGAAAATTCCCATCTGATAGCTGCGAGGAAACGCCAAAAGGGGATTTTCCAGAGATTGCCTCTGAGTCGAGCTGTCTTTTTCTTGGAAGGTTTAAACGCTGTATGGGTCTTCTGGTGGATAGCTGGGGACCATTCTTGAAAGTGTAAGTAGAATTGAACCCTGAGAGACCAAAAGGTGAGGGAACCTGCTCGCCTTAAATCATTTCCCTTTACAGTGGGCGAGAGGGGGAAAACTGTGTAGATCATTAGCCTATTTAACTAAAAATATGAATTTGATTAATTCCCCTTGGCAGCACAACACAGGGTGATTTTTTAAAGAAAAATGTGATATTATCAAAGTTTGTTCTCCATGTGCTCTGAGAACTATAGACTGCAATTCATGAGGGTAATCTTTCTGTCCAGCTTCGCCAACACAGGCCTTTAAGTGGAGGGTCATCTGAATTCCAAAATACTCAAATTGTTCCAATTTCACTGTCCAACTTCCCACAACAATGAACCTTTCAGTGAGGGAGGTCTGAAAACAAACCTCTAACGCACTGTGTGTTTATTTTAAACCAAAGGTGTGGGTGAAATCATAATTGCCATATGCACTTGTACCAATCTACAAACCCAAAATGCTCGCCTTTTGAGCATGCAGGAAAATCATAATTGCACAGCATAACATATGACGATGATTTTGTTCATTGACCAGTTTGATTATTTCTTGAATTGTAATCTGTAAAAAGAATTGTATTGGAATTTGTGTGATTTATTTGTGTAACAAGAGGTTAATTGTGAGCCACAAAGAAGGTGGCTTGTATAGGTTATTGTGATTTCTATTCTAATTTAAATAAATACAAATATATTTCCTGTACACCAGCCTGGTTCTTGGCTAATTGGTAGCTCAGGGGGAGAGATCCAAGGGGCATTAGATGAATTGGAGATAGGGCTGAATAAAATAACTGACATTAACTGTTTATTATGGGTATAACCTTTTCTAAAGGAAAGCGACTGCAGCACAAATCCAACGCCGACATTGCGAGCCATTGGAGGGCTCTTGTCGGGAGTTACACGCTTCCTGGAGGAGGCGGAGCTGGGCTGGTCACGTGACCCTGCACGTGACTTCTTTGGGACAACAAAACACCGAGGCCACTATCCTTGCGGCGCTAAGCCAGATAGGTGCAAAGTGCGCTGACTGTTTTGGAGCTGTTTGGCGCAGGTGGTGCTACATTCAGTTGGGAGACTGTGGAGGCTTACCCTCTTTGATCCCTCTCAAGAATTTACTCACCACTTGTGCCTTGGTGTAAAGGTGAACCCCTGTCAGTTCACATGAGGAGCTGCAGCAACAACAGTCCACGGCCGCGAGGTACGAAGGCTGGAAGGTAAACCTCACTACCAATTCACACTGTTTACGGCTTACACTTAACCATCAAACCTTGTGGTGGGTTGCTTCAGGCATTTCAAACTTTTTACTGATCATCAGGACATAGGCCAAATAGATCTAGTGGGGGAGCTAATTATTCCTTTAGGTACTCTAGGCATTCCATCCCCAAATTACCAGCAAAAGGACATCTTAACACTCATAATGGAAGACAGTTCTGTCCCACAGGAAAAAAAGGACAGGCTTGTCCGGGAACTTTATCCCGAAGTGGAAATCACTGGTACAACTAAATCGCATGTTAACACCTTGCAATCTGAAACAGAAACAACGGAGGAGGGCGTCGAAGAGACTAGCCCGATAAAACAAGCCGACACTCACCACCTAGAACCAAAGCCATCTTCAAAACCCTCAAATAACACATTCCACTATGGAGTGGTGGGTGGCGATACTACGAGCTCCGACAAGGACACAATGGTAAAAGAGCTGCCAATTAAGGTACCTAGCCAGGCGCCTCAAAAAACTTGTGACAGTCCTCAAAAGGAACAATCCGTGCAAATGACAATTCCAGTGTTCTACAAAAGCCCAGCAATGCCCATGATGGCGCCCCTTTTGTCTTTGGAACAGACAATAGGACAAATTTTACCCAGCACCAAAACCAAAGGTTCAATCGAGGCTGGAAACCTTTAGGAATCTCATTTCAAACTGATCCAGCTATTCTAGATACCCCACGATCTGTGGATCACTGGAGGCACGCGCCCCTAGCAAAGTGCTCAAATGGGGACCAAACACCCCCAGATGGGGGAGTCACCTTACACCAAGATAAAAACCGACTCAGAGGCTACCCTTGAGGACTTACAAAGGACTTCCTCCGCAGCAGGCCCCGTTTCCTAGTAAACGATTTAGAAGACAACCTTCACCGACTGATGAAGATCTCTTAACGATCTTGGCCACCACTCAGGCGGAGGAACCTTCCAAAAACGATCCTAAGATAGACACAGAAATTATCACAGCATTTGCGCTTGTTATGGCCCCATATATGAAACTAATGAGTCACAAAACGAACAGTTACGGGATCATACGACTACCATCGCCATGTTATACTCTAAAATGATCTTCGTAGAAGGATTCGTTACCGCGATCCAGTCAAACCTGGACAAAAGTGCTGATCAGACCGCAGAAATCCTAAAGAGTATCATTGAGCCAATAATCAAGGACAGAGAAACTAGGAGATCAGAGAGGTTGAGTCTTCTTCTAGAAGGAGAGGGTGGCGCCCAGGTGGGTGTGGTGAGTCCAGCAAAGACCTTAAATCAGACTACACCGTCATTTGGGAAAGGATCTGAGGAAACTTTAAACTCGCCATTACATCAGGACAAATCCACTGGCAATGAACCCACTACAGAGACGAGGGGCGGCACTTCTCACAAAGACTCAAGTTCAACTACCCCAATGGTGGTGGACCCTCTACCTCCAGGGACCATCGTGCCAACTGGACCGACTCAACCTAAGGACAGAGTTAAATTATACGATCTGTTCACAAAACCAAACAGAGGAGTAAATCTGATGGCCAGTGAAAAATTAGAACTTAACAAAAAAGGTGACAGAAATTATGGAAAACTGACCTCTGGGTCGACAAAACAGTCAGGCTCTGCGCCATCCATCATACGAAAAGCATCAGTTCGGCCAAATCTACAACCAGGCTAACTCTACCCAGAAATTTGGTCTGACCTGACCAACCTTTAATCTATGACAGAATTTCAAGGAAATCCGCTGGGGCCTTCACTAAACAATCAAAGGTCCCTATCGAAGAGACCGACTACCTCTCAGACAATGAGAGGCAGAACGATAGCGTGAACAGATCTCTCATGGATTTATCAGTTTACTCAGACTCGAATGATTCCTGGATCGAAGAGGTTGGCCCAGCATCTACGGCACCCGAATCTAGTCCAGAGAAAGAGGAGCTGTTGGCAATATCAGAACCCAATGACGCAGCTCAAAAGGTGGAAGGCGCCAACAAAAGGTCAGAAGAAGTTGGAAACGTCCTAGCTCAATATCCCATCCTCCAGGCAATAAAACTGAATGTAAAGGGAGTTGACTCAGCTAGGAACTTCTTGCGGAAATCCAGAGTCCACATTCCAAGGGTCAGCCAGGCTCGTGCCCCAGTGCAGGAGGGGGAGATCAAGGACACTTCTGGAGTCATGGCCTTCAAGACCCTTGAGAGCAAGAGGATTATACTGGAAACGAAGAACGTAAGAAAAGAAACAAACTCCAAACCCCAAAATGAGTGCGTAAAGAACACACGAAGAACAGTGTCTTGGGGCGAAAATACTGACATAGGCTTAAGATCGGGGCCCAAAAACAAAAACGAAGACAAAGGACCAGATGTAAAGGGTGGTAAGGTCCCTTATAGAGTACTTCTAGAGAGAACTCTTGGTTACGAAGATAACCTTACCATGAATCGAAACAATGTCATGCGCCTTGTACATTCAATTGACTCACCCGACAACTTGAAATCAAAGGACATTGATCTGATCGAATTCCACAATGAGCAGCACCACGATAGTGTGATCCTTCATATGGAGAAATGGAACACAACATCTGCACTCCTCAAACTTGGCCCCAAACTCAATCTTTGTGGGTTTTCGCTTAAGGAGTTATAGGATGGCAAGCGTACCTCTTCTGAAGGCATTAAGGACAGGGACCACGTCAACGAAGGATCTCAAAAGTACAAACCAGTACTGGAACATGGTCGTCCATCGCATTTGGTGAAAAGGGCCCAGGACGAAATACAGGCTGACGTCCAAGGGGTTCCAACGCACAGCTCCCCAAACACACTCGAGGAGAACTCTGTAAGCACCCTGGACGACTGAAGGTGGTTGGCGGGGTTCCTAGCAGCAAAATCATAATGCCAGCCGGCTCCCTCCTGTGCTCCACGAAACACCTTGGTTAAAGGAAAAACAATCATGAGTTGGAACACAAGGGGGTTCACCCATCTGATTGGCTAACAAGCCTGGGACCTAACAAAATACGACCTCTTTTGCTTACAAGAAACGTGGCTGTGCGACCTACCCCTCCTAGACGGATATGAAATGTTCCTGAACCCGGCCATAAAGGGCCTTAAAGGTAGACCTAGCTCGGGCCTCCTGCTGGGCATTAAACGCACATCTGGTCTAAGGGTGATTTCGTCCATAAATCATAACCCTTGGATACAACTAACCACAGTCCAAATAAACTCCAAGGCAGGGTCTGACCTGGTGAAATGGAACCTGCTCGTTTGTAACATCTACTGGGGACCCACGGAGACCCACGGAAAGACAACAGGACAATTTCAAGGAAGCCTTGCTTAAAGCGATCGATGACGCCAGGATCTTGCTTCCAAACCTGGAGGTCCTCCTCTGTGGAGACTTCAACATGGAATGTTTTGACAAAAAGGGGAGAAAAATCGAGTTACTGTCCTTGCACTCCACAAACAATATATCAAGAGGAGTTGACCTCGACAAAGAATTAGCAGGCAGAAACATTTTAATGGCAAACGGAAGCCTAATGGGCGACATACCTGCTGCTACTACATGGAAACGGGCAAACCAAAGCAGTACATTGGACTACATATTTGTAACAGAGCCACTGATGGGGAAACTAAAAACGTTGAGAGTGATCCCAACAGACTTGAGCGATCACAATATCCTGGAACTTGAAACTGAGGAATGGAATACAGATCACTCCCAGACAGTCCAATACCTACCGGAATATCAACTCGACCTGACTCCCGGTGGAAACAGAATCAGGATCCAGAGAAAAGACATGGGTGCAATACTGGACAAGCTACTGGGGCTACAATCGGTCGAGCGAGACCAAAATGCAAATCCCATAGAATACATCGAGGTATTGAAGGTCTTCCACAAAAAAGTTGTGGATAGGAGTGGTACCACTATATATAGGGATGACTATGACCACCAAATTGTAGCTAGCCAAAAAAAAAGCCGTTCAGAGGGCCAAGAGGCAATTAAAAAAATCCAACACGCCTGGTGACCTAGTTCTGTACAAAGACACCAGGAACAGCTACAGAAACTGGCTCACCCAACACAAACACCTCCTACTGCAAAAAGATAGTGAGAAGATGTTAAATCTAGTCACCAGTAAAAACATCTCTGGTATATGGAAATTAATCAACGAGATATGCATCCCTGTCGATTCAAAAACTGTAAACCCAATTCCACCTAAGGCCTAGGAGGAGCACTATCAGAACCTCTACTCCGCAGGAAACACAAGCGGCCCCCACAAATTCTTACCATCGCACAAACCATGGGATTTGAAATTCGACAAACAAGATATCGTGGATCTCATCAACAAGTCAAATTCATCCCGTGCTGCTGGGCCGGATGGTCTCACAAACAACATCCTTAAGAGAGACCCGGAGAAATGGGCTGAATTTAGGACAACTCTGTTCAAAAACATAATTAGACTCAAAAGGGTCCCTAACTCCTGGACCAGGTCTATAATTGTACCGATCTTTAAGAAGGGTGACAGGTCTGTACCTGGGAACTACAGACCTATCGCCCTACTGGATGTAGTGGGCACAATATTCACTGCAGTGCTCCTCAAACATCTGAACGCTTGGAGTTGGCGGTCACATCACCAGGATCCCTGGCAGTCGGGGGTCTGCAAGGGAAGTGGAACTTCCTTGAACATACTAATCATTAACATACTAAAATGTATGGTCAAGGGAAAAACCTATAAAACCATCTATATTGCGTCAATAGACCTTGAACAGGCTTTTGACTCTGTTGATCGTGGCCTCCTGCGGAACAAACTAAGGAAATGGCGCTGCCCAAACAATCTGAGGAAACCACTGGAGGCTCTTCACACAGGAACAACCATTCAGATTAGACTGGACAGAAAAGGAACCCTATCCAACAAAGTTGCGTCTGAAAATGGGCTGAAGCAGGGGTGTCGTTTGGCACCAGCTGTCTTCTGCCTATTTATATCAGATATGTTTGAAGCATTTGGGGCAGTAAGAAGCTTCCCTCCAAAAATTGTGGGGACCTCTGTGGGTAGGCTGTTGTTTGCGGATGACCTTCTTCTGTTAGATCAGACTGCGATAGGTCTACAGAGACAGCTGAAAGCTTTGGAACTGTACGTTCAGGAACATGGACCGAAAATCATGGGGTTAGGAACAATGAACTCCACTAAGCCCTTTAGGTGGCATCTAACAGGGGAAGTCGTTCCAGTGGTCTCGTCCATGATCTACCTCGGCATCACACTCAACGACAGCATCCAAGATGGTCCGGGTGCTCTTAGGCTAAGAAGCAAAGTTAAAAACTTGGCATCTCAAGCACTTCTAATTAAGTCACGTTACTGTTCCTTCTCACTTCGTCCCCTCATTGACTTTTACAAACTCAAAGTTTCTCCAGTATTGACTTACGCAGCTGAGGCCAACTTCTTCCTTGCACCAGAGGTTTGGCGTGTGCTTGAAAGCCAGTTCTGGAAAAGGGTACTGAGCCTACCTTCATCTCTCCCAATCGAATGCGTGAGGAAAGAACTGGGGCTTACCTCCTTGTATATCGCTATGGTCTGGAAATCACTAACCCTTAACAGCAGATGTTTGGTTCCTCCGGAAAGAAGTGGTTTCATGGCTATAAAAGAAGCACTGTCTGGTAACCAGATACCAGCTTTAAATACATGGCAGAATACATGTACAGGCATCTTGGAAGTTATTGCCGAAAATGTAGACAAGCTACTGGAAAATCCGCCCAGGATAAAGAACAAACTGTTGGACTGGGATTGGATTGTTACCCAAGACAGGCTCAGTCTACAGCCATCCATAACCTTGGGACTTGATGAACACTATAGCAGAGGTACATTGCTCCCATACCTCGAAAAATTCCCGTCTTACTCAGAAAGGCAGCTCTTTCTGAGATTTCGCTTGAACCTTCTCCCAACTAGGGAGGGGCTGGGGAGAAGGTCCAAAAAAAGGGAAGATGGGCTAACTCTGTGCAGATGCTGTGGTTTGGAGGTAGAAACTTTACAGCATTTGGTAATGAGTTGTGTTCCACTCTCGGCCTCCAGAGAAAAATGGTTGGGAAATCATTTCAAGAACTTCGAGACAAATTCTCGGCACGAGAGGTGGACCATTTTAAGATGGGGAGGAAAAGTATCTTTGACCTTGGCACTGTTGAACTCAAATCTAGACACACAATCTCTCTGGTCTCAAACTTTCCTCCCTATATAGATGTGTAATTTTTAGTTTGTCATTTCTCCTTTTCTGCTTTAATTAATGAATTATTCGCATTTAAAGTTTTCTTGAAAACTAATTGATGCTAATAAAAAAAAAAATATATGTGACACTTACCTTGTGACACTTACCTTGGGGAGGGAAGGAACACCCTGTGTTGAGGGTGGCCTCTCAATAAACCAATACAGGATCTCCCAGGTGGCAACAATAGGACTTAAAATACACAAAGGGCCTGTCCTTAGAAACATACCCAACGAGACTCAAGCTGATTATCAGATAAATACCAGTAAAGTATTCCTTATATATTCTCCAATTCAGTCATGGGAAAAGATGGGATTCTCATCAACCGGCCCTGTTTGGAATTGGGAAACTCAAACTAAAAAACCTCTTTCTTATATGGGGGGAGGATATTGGTTCTCATCTAAGAAATGACACGAGAGTGGGAGGCCAGATCTTTAGGGGAAGGGTATGTGATCACTCCTTTGGAGACATCATTGTTCCCCAGCCTAAGATCTCCTCCTGCGTGGCCAGGGGACAGAAGCCGCTACATGACCCTGACACTGGGGGTGGTATTATGAGGGAGGATCACATTGGAAGGGATAGCCATCGGGTAGATGTGGTGACCCCGTCAGGGGAGAGGCAGTATTCTTCCCTTCTAAGTGAAGAACACCCTAAAATTCCTAAATTCCTGATGGCATGGTGTCATTATACAAATATTTCCATTTGTAAAACCCTAAAACCCCTTCTAGCCTAACAACCTAGACAGGCTACCATTCACACCTCATATATACATCACACATGTATAACCCCTCCTATTTCTGATTGTTTTGATTCCAACAAAAATCCAAAGTAGTACAACTTTAAAAAGCACAATAATCCTATGGACCCCAACCCCCCATAAAAACCTCAGGCACTTAGAGTCGAAAGATGATGGAGTAGTCATTGCAGATTAAAAAAAAACACCAAGCTAAATGTGCAGACTGGTTGATATGATGGAAATCAGCTGTGCAGGACATTTAAAAATGGTGTGCCTCTCTAATTTAGAAGGGAAGGTGGAGACGAGAGATGCAGAGTGGGCGAAGCAGGAAGCAGAACCGAACGCAGACACCCGAGACCAGACAGTGCTGAAGGAGGCAGGCACTTCCTACCAGAAAGGCGAGAGACTGGGAGAAGAACAACGGGTCCTGTAGGAGGACCGATAGGGAGCCAGCAGCAGTGGAGAGGCCGTCAGGGAAATGGTTGAATTGAAGAGCAGCAGTTCAACCGGCGGGTGAATGAGAAGCCAACGGAAAAACTGCAAAAGTGTCTGCAGAACACGTGTTCCCGAAGCAAAGACTTTGCCACAGCCATAGAGCATGGATCGGAAATGGCAGCAAACACCGGTGAGTCTGCCCAGAAGTATTGGGAGCTCTGGGGTGTACTGACAGGTGTGCAGACAATTGTTAACCTGTTTTGAATATCAACAAAGTAATATAGAAGGACAGAATTTACACAAGTGTCCATATATAAGATGTCGATATGGGGAAAACTGGAGTAAAGGATGTCATAAGCAACTGAAAACTAATGGAGAAGCTGAAAGGCAAGAGCTGTACAAGTTTTCATATATGAGATCACAGTATGGGGAACATTGGAACAAGTATTTCCACAAGCCAGTGAATACTAACAACAAAGCGAACAAACCAATCTTGAACAAGTCTCCATATGTGAAATGTCAATATGGGGGAAGTTGGAACAAGTAATGCCTGAAACCAATAAATTATAAGCAATGAAGGAGTACAACTGTGATATACTTAAAGAGAACTAAAGAAAAGGTTATAAGACTACCTGGTGAAATAAATAAATCAGGCAGTGAGCCTTGGGGGGGAAAGATACCTGGCAGAGATCCACTTGTGTAATGGGGGTCCCTGCAGCCCCCGCAGTGTGGGGGCCCCGTTCGCACATGTCCTGGGAGGGGAGCCCACTTGGAGAAAAAAAAGATATATATTTTTTTCAAATTTCTTTTTTTTATGCTTCTTTTTGAATTCACTCTGCATTCATTCATACAGGAATTATTTCTGTAACAGAAATTATTTCTTTATGAAGGCAGAATGACTACAAAAAGAAACTTTCTTTTTGAAGTCTGAGGGATTCCCCAACCCCAGGACATGGAAGACCCCAGCTGGAGGCCTCCGCGTCATGGGGTGAGGGGAGCCCTATGACTTCAAAAAGAAATCGGTTCTTTTTGAAGTCACTCTGCCTTTATAAATAAATTATTTCCGTTATGGTTCGGTCCTTAACGGAAATAATTTCTTCATGAAGTCAGAGTGACTTCAAAAAGAAACAATTTCTTTTTGAAGTAATAGGGGTCCCTTCAACTCCAAGACGTGTGCGTGTGTGAGTGTATGGTGAAAGGGGGTACATTTAAATGTGCAGGTGGCTGCCTGTGTGCGTGTATGGTGAAAGGGTGCACACAAATGTATGAATGACTGGGTGTGCCTGTGTGCATTTACGGTGAAAGGGTGCACACTTAAATGTATGGGTGGCGGCCTGTGTGTGCCTGCATGGTGATAGGGTGCACACGTAAATGTATAGGTGGCTGCCTGTGTGAGTGAATGGTGAAAGGGTGAACACTTAAATGTACTGGTGGCTGCTTGGGTGTGCCTATATGATGAAAGGGTGCACACTTAAATGTATGGATGGCTGCCTGGGTGTGCCTGTATGGTGAAAGAGTGTACACTTAAATTGATTGATGGCTGTGTGTGTGTGGGTGTGTGTATATGGTGAATGGTGTGTGTGCTTGTGCTCAGGGGTGCAACAAAACCTACACTTTGGGGGGCTAATCCTTCAAATGTTGGGAGAGGCGCTAACTTCATGGGCGGTGGGGAGGGGCAAACCTATTTGTGGGGGGGAATCTAACTTCTTTACGCATTTTAATGAGACTATTCTAGTGCAGCTTCAATTTTACAAGCTATTAACTCTCTCCTTTAAGTCTGAAAGCACCCACTTATGGACTTCTGTTAGAATGAGTGGTCTCCTGTTCACTCTCTACCCTTCCAATCACTCCCCTGGCATGCAAGTACTAAAGCCACATAACAATTCAAATTGCCTAAACAATGTGGCATGTGAATGCAGATATTAAAAGTGAAATGTTTTGTTAACAGCAAAACCCAGGTGCCGTTTAATATTTGTGTCCTGTTCTGAAGGTCTGTCATGTTGAGTCAACATAGCCCAAAATTTTAGGGGGGTGGGGGGTGCTGAAGCCCATTCAACTCAATTGTGTTACACCACTACTTGTGTTTAATGCCTTGATTACTTATTCGTAATCATCATTACTCCTAGCCATATTCTTCCTCGTCCCTGTACTTGTGTATGAGGCAGTACTTGTGTATGAGGCACTGTGCCTCATACACAAGTACTGGGATGAGGTAGAGGTACAAGAAGGTAATGCTTGATTTAGCTACCTGTAATCTTCATTACTCCTAGTCCCACTCTTCCTCATCCCAGTACTTATATATGAGGCAAGGAGCCTCATGAGTAAACTCTGGGACAAGGAAGAGGGGTGTGAAGGTAATTCTGGGCCAAGGGGCTGATTTTGGAGGTTGGGGTAGGGGGTGGGATGGAGAGGGGATGTGTGGGAGTGGGATTGTGTGTTAAATCATAATGGTTGTCCATGTCCAGGCTAAGCAGGCATGATATGTGGTATTAGTGGCTAGAGAGGTATTTTGTTGCAGCCAGTCTAGTCATTCCTCAGTTTGATATGACTTTTTTTTTTACTGCGTATTTCTGATAAAGCAGTCCTGCTAAGTGTAATTACCTGGCTAGACTGGTATTTGGGTGCTGCTAGTCTAGCCGTTTCTTACTGCAGCATTGTATATTTTTTTGGTCACCTGTGATGAAATGATATACGATATGTCATTTATAACATGACTGTACACAAGTGTTTCTAGGCACGACAAGAAAAGGGAGGGAAGATAGAGGGGAACAAGACAAACAATCTTACTAAGCCGCGTGGTTTTCAGATTGCGCAAGTGCGAGAAGGAGAAATGCAAGGGGAAAGGAAGGGGGCGTGCAAGGAAGAGGGGAGGGGAAAAAAGGGAGGTAATGTTCTGAGTAAGTGCAGCCTGGGCAGCGCAGCTCTGAATAGTGCTAGAGAACAAGGGACTGTAGGGCTACAGTTACAGCCCCTAAGTGTGTGGTAGGCCCGGAGGCAGTGCAAGGGTGACTGATGAAGAAAGAGCCTGGACTCAGTGAGACACTGAGGGTAGCCCAGCAACCAGTCGGTACAGCAGACAGGTAGGTCAGCAGAGGAGGGAAAGAGAGAAAGCAGAGGAGAAGAGGAAGGTTTTGAGCTGCTTCCGGAACTTCAGGTGGTCTGCTCATGTTTAAGAGGGCTAGGGAGACCATTCCATAGGGAGGCACCTGCTACCCCCCACTCCCTGCCTGAAGAAGTGTCTAACCCTTAGAGAATTGGAGGTAGCTGGGGAAGGGCTTGAAACAGAAGGTATTTTGGAAGAGAGCGTTGGATGAAGTGTGGGCCCGAACCCAGAAAGCCTTGTGCACAATGCAAAGGGTCTTGGACTTGATACTTGCAGCCACCGGGAGCCAGTGGAGAGATTTAGGTCTGGAGAGATACGATCCCTGGGCTTGAGGCCAAGCATAACTCTCACAGTCCTGTTCTAGATTAGTTGCAGAGGGCAGAGAGTAGAGGAAGGCAGATTCAGAAATAGGCTCTTGCCGTAGTCCACCCTAGAGAGAAACAGGGCACTGGAGACAGTGAGCTTCTGGGGGAAAGTGAGAAAGGGAAGAGTCCCTTTGAGGAGGAGAAGCTGGTAGTGGAACCTCTTGGCGACATCCAAGATGTGAGGTGAGAAAGGGAGAAAGGGGGAGTGGAGTCACAGATGACACCAAGGTTTTTTTGCCTTGCAGGAAGGCAAAGGAAGAGGGCCCAAGGTTGGAGGCTAGAGTGAGAGAGGGAAAGCAAGGGCAGGGGTGCCAATGAGAAGGATCTCCGTCTTAATGGCATTAAGGCAGAGATCGTTGGAGGTGCACCAATCCTGAATTGCAGATAGACAGTCAGGAATGAGTGAGAGAGAAGAGCCTGAAGGAAAGCTGATTTTCATCCACATAACACTGAACGTTAGAGGAGAAGGTAGAGATCAGGTGGGCCAAAGGGGCCAAGTAGAGGTTGAAAAAACAGGGTGAGAGGATAGAGCCCTGGGCAACGCCACAGGTAGAGAGAGAGGTGGCAGAGACAAAGGGACCAAGTTGGACCTGGGAGGGGCAGTCCAAGAGGAAGGAGGTCAGCCACTCCAGGGCCTGATCTGTGATGTCCAGGTTCTCACATAGTCGATTGATCAGGATGGCATGGTTGACTGTGTCGAAAGTAGAGGAAAGATCAAGGAGCATTAGGACAGAAGGAATGCTCGAATCAAGGTTAGAGAGCAGATCTTCACGGGAGTTCAGGAGAGCAGTTTCCGTGCCTCTGGCAGCTCTGAAGCCAGACTGATGGTCATGGAGACAACCAACAGATTCAGTATAGTGAGTAAGCTGGGAGATGTCCAGCTTTTCCAAGAGTTTGCCAAGGAAAGGGGTAATGGCGATTGGGCAATAATTTTTCCTGGACATGGAGGATCGGCAGATGGCTTCTTGAGGAGTGGGTGCACAAGGGAGTGCTTAAGGAGTGAGGGGACGTTGCAGTAGCAAAATAGTGATTACAGAAATCGGCCAAGGCTGGAGCAAGGGAGTGAATATGGTCCTTGATGGTTCTGGAGTAGCAGAGGAGCACCTGTTTGCACAACACTTTTATAGATCAGACATGTCTAGAAACCTCGTCAGGTGGTGTCAGTGAGAAAGAGGAGAAAGGAGGAGGAGAGGTAGTGATGGCCAAAGGGGGCAGAGAGAGGAAGAGGGAGAGGAAGAGGAGATAGAGGACAGGATGTCCTGAGTTTTAGCAGAGAAGTGAGAGGCCAGAGCCATACAGAAGGCCTGGGAGGGAACCAGAGAGGTAGAGACCGCAAAAGGATTAACCAGATCCTTGCAGATTTTAAAGACTTTGGCCATGTTGTTAGTGGCCGCATAGACCCGGCTTGAATGTGTGCTCTCTTCTTGATCAGTGTTATTTCTTCGACTGGCATTTTGGTGCAAACAGTCTAGATATGACTAAATGTGGCCTGGCATGATTTACTGTAATGTTGTTACGTGTCCACAATGGTCTACATTATGCAGCCAGTTGGACATGTTTTCGATGTGGCATGGCATTTTTAATAGCAAAGCATGAATGTTCCTGTGCACTGTTGGTGAATGCATGTGTTGGATTGGTGTTACCCTACAAAACAATTGCAAACACCCTGGCTTTTTAGCCAATTTTTCTCAGAAAGCGTGCTGCATATTGCATTAAAACACATATTTATGTCTTTCTCCTAGTACAGTGTGCGGCATACCCATTCAGCAGCACGTTTGTGCGTATTGTGCAAGCGTAATAAACTAGGTGGGCCCAGAGGGTGGCACGATCCATGATTTGTTGTTGAGCTGGGGGGGTCCCCTCAGCATGGCTCGCAGAGGGGCCCCCAAATTTTGTGTTACGCCACTGAGGGGATCTAGAAAGGCAAGAGGGGGATTCCTGGTAGGGGAATATACCAAGTAAACCATCTAGAGTATGTGAAAGGAAAAGACATTGCAAAAAGGTTCTTGGCAGTACAGTATACCAGGAGACCATCTCTTAGAAAGTGCTGTGTAAAAGAGACATTTATAAATACTCTTAAGGAACCATTGTTTGGAAAAGACATTATTTTCATCAACCTTAAGAAAGTTTTAAAACACCATTACTTAAGTTGCTGTGTAGAGGAGATATGTATGCCATCCTTAAAACACCATTGCTTTAAATTTACACTTTTGATCGTCCTCAAGAAAGTGTCATGTGAAAGAGACATTTCTACTATTTTTAAAGAATCATTGTTTGATCAGAACTTTTTCAATATTCTACATGAGACGGTTCAAGGGAAGGGAGTCATCCCCTGGATGCAAGGATTGTCTTGTTGGATTTTCATAAGGGCCTCATCACGAGTTTGGCAGATTTCCCCCCAGCTCTGAGCTGGGGGGAAATCTGCCAAAATGTTGTGCTATTACCGCCGGCGGGAAATCCGCCGGCGGTAAAAGCGTGAAAATTCCCCATTGAGCCCAATGGGGAATGGGGAATTCACGAATGGGCTCAGTGGGGAATGGGCAATACCCGTTCCGCAAAACCCGTGATCCAGCGCTATTAGCACCGGGGGGTTTGGCGGTAGGGCTATTAACGCCACCGCTAATAGCGCCAGCTTTACCGCCCAACTCGTGATGAGGCCCTTAGTTTGTGCACACATTTTGCTGAATCTTAAGCAGAAACATTTACTTTGCACATTTTGTTTTTCATTTTTAGTGTGAGGGTCTGATACGTTTTGAACACAAGGACAGTTTGCCTAATTCTATCAATGAGACACAGACTGATCTTTAGTTTTGATTTCCTAGACAGGAAAATTCTCTTTAGGATGGAGACAGAAAGGCCTTTATCCAAACCCTTTTATTTTTATAAAATATCTAATGTTGAAAGCATTATAACTCTGTGTCTGCCTTTCATTTCTGACCCCTCACAGTGTCCCCAAATCTGTGAGAGTGGGAAACATTAAAGGTTATTTTTCTTTCCCACCCCTCAGAGACAGGAGAGACATACAAATGCAATGTTTGCAACCGCACTCGCTAGACAGGAGAGATGTAAAAATGTAGTGTCAGTGTCCACTCCTTCAAGAAAAGAGACATACAAATTCAGTGTGTGCCCCATTGCTGAGAGATAGAAGAGACGTAAACATTTAGCGTGAGTCGCACCCCTGCGAGACAGGAGATACATAGAATGAATCATGCCCTCTCACTTGCAAAAGAGGAGAAACGTAAAAATGCATTGTGTGCCACACCTGTGCAAGACAGGTGAGACTTAAAACTTGCACGTAGCTGCTCCTGTGTATGTAGCCCCAATGCTGCAAGACAGGCGAGGTTAAGACATTCAATGTGTGTCCCTGTTCCTGTGGGAGAAGAGAGATATACTAATTTAGTGTTGATGCCACCCGCACGAGAGAGACATGAAATTCAAGGTGTGCCACCACTCCTGAGATATGAGGAGGGAGGAACACTTTAGTGTCTGCTCCCTCCTCTACAAAACAGAGTTAACAAATCAGCCCTGATAGAGGAGAGACAAAAGCATTCTATATGTACCCCCACTCCTAACAGCGAGGGGAGATGTAGAAATTTGTTTGTGAATGGCTCTGTTCAATCTTTGGAACCTATAAGGCTACATTTATTGTGCACACCTGTGTTATGCTCTGATAGAAGACACACAAAGTACAGCTCTCGACAGGTACATCTTCACAATTGTTTTCAGCTCAGTCACCATTTATCACCGCTTCAGTACAATTTAATATCCAAAGCCTGAGCGAGTAGTATGAATGGACACCATAGTGGCTACCAGTCTGCCACTGTCCAGGCTGTTCTGTCTGTTGGGACACAGGTCATCTTCTTACTCAACTATGATCTGCTGGTGACTTTGAAGATCCTGTCACTGCGTTTGCAGAAGCAACTTTACCTTGGCATAGTGGACTGGGATATAGTGATCTGTCTGTTGATCTATATGAGCTACAGCGAGGTTTTGCCTGTGGTCAGAGACAATATCACCGGCAGTAGTAGAAACGCAATCTGACTGTTCACTAGCTGGGGAAAGTTTAGGATGTCAATGGCTTCATTGACAAGTGCTGCTGGACACAGACCCTGCTTGGAAAACCAACATTTCAGTGGGTCATTAACCCTGCCAAGCTGGCATGTGTCACTCAAATACACATCCATCATCTGTGTAGGTGTAGGCATCACTCCCGCTACTTTTTGCTCTCCCAGGTCAAAACATATTGAATAATGTAAAATCAGGAAGCAAGTCCTACAGAGCTATATGGGTGAGAGCTTCACACCCTAAATGGGATGCCCCTGCCCCTGACACAGGTGCACTGGAGAGGGTTCTACCAGATGAAGACAGTCGTCTTACGCACGGTTGGGGATGCTCAGTTCTTGTTGCCTGTCCTTCAAGCCTCTTTAACCTTTGAATGAGGGCCAACGCTCAACGTTTTCTTAATTGCGTTCTACATGTGGGTCATTCTGAAAGATGCCAGCAGTTCTCTCCCCAGCTGCGTTAAGTCTTACACGCCCCTGTTATCATGATCAATTGCTCTGTTCATTGTTTCATTCAAGAGCACAGATCAATGGAAGTCCCACAATCAGTGGCACACAGCTTTAGCTCGCATGCTGTATGGTTTCCTCAAATGTCCACATTAAACGTCAGACATTCTGCATTAATTGCCAAGGAGTTGAGATGAAGAAGGCCTGAGCCAATGCCCATCTGTAGCTGTAGTCATTCACAGCATTGCTTAGCTCACACACCCAGCTAAGCAGAGGCGATGTAGAATTCTAGCAGCTTGGAGCAGACGTTTTGTAGGTGGTGTAGGAGGATGTGCTTAACCTGCAACACACTCAAAGCATTTCTGGCACTGTGTGACAGGCTTAAAGGAGAGCAGATCTTGTGTGCACCCAGCAATCATATCACGACAGGGAAGCAAACGCTGACAAAACATGTCCCCACAATCATTGTATTCACCCGCATTACTGCAAACATGACATCGGAGCCATTGTCTGCTGTCATAAATACCAGTGCTATTTGCAGAGGAGTTAACCACTCTGCCACCCACCCATTCCACTTTATCCCAGATGTCTGATCCTGTGGGGCTCCTGCCGTAACAGCCTTGCAAAGAGTTAGCATGCATCTGCTCGGATGACTTCCATTGCTCCCCACTAGAGGGGAAGGTGACCCACTGCAGGGGTAACATGTGATCTGTGCTTTGCTCAGTTGTTCACATATCCATGGTGAAGTGGACTTTCTCCCCTTCTGTCCTGCACAAGGCCTTTCTCACCACAAGAAATATTGCATAACACAATGCAGGTACTGCCTTATGTGGAAAGTAAGTCTGGCTGGGAATTTGCCATCAGGCATCAGCACTTGGCATCACTTCTATGAAGCCTTTGTTTCCAATAAGGGTGTATGCAGAAGGTCTGCCGGCAGCATCACCCGCAATCTAGCATGAAGCTTGTCTACTTGTGGGTGCTTATGATGATGTTTATGACTGTGTTCAAATGACTGGGCTGGAACATAAGCATTGATCCCCTACCACTACGTTGTGTTTGGGTGTTGCTGATGGGCATGGCAGGCACTATTTTGCTGTGGAACTACCACACCTCTCAGTTCTGGGTTCTACACACTGTACTGTGCCAGCATGCTGCTGAGTGTGTGTTGGCTCCTGAGGGTGTGCGTTATGATATGTGTGTACCGGCTTGAGAATAATTCCACTTTTCATGCCACATCAATGATGATGTGGTCAGATGTGTCCCAGAAGACACAACTTTTCTGGATAGAGTGCATGTGTCAAGATGATAAGATATGATATGGCATTTATAACGCGCCTATACACAAGTGTTTCAAGGCGCAATGCTGCCCATGACCCTGCACAAAGGAATTCCATGCCATTGATATGTGCTGTGGACTCATGCTAGGTGTCATTGGCTGTTTAGCAAGGGCAGAAGAATATGGCACTGAACATTGGACACAAGTGTAAGAGGTGATAATGGTTGCCCTAAGGTTCTGATAGGTTCTGTTGTTGATAATTGCACAGAACAGCCACCTCAGGATCGCTGAGGTGTTGCAAGGATAGTGTAGACAAGACCAGGGACTTGTATTGGTATCTCTGCCTTCTAAGCCCATGAGGGTGTTGTGGTAGTAGAAGGTTAACTTTCAGGCTGTGTTGGTTCCTCCAACCCTCCATCCGGTCCCTGCTGTGGTTGGACTCAATATCAGTGAGTGTAGCCTTAAAGACCTCTCTCAATCTACTGTTATGAGAAGAAGGAGTGTAGTCAATGGGCCTCATTATGAGGTCGGCGGTAACCCGACGGTTCTACTGCCCTCATAACACTAAATCCGCCGCCTAACTTCCCGGTGCCACCGGGACATTACAAGTCTTGGCGGAGCGGGAAGTCAGACAGCGGATTTGGTAAGTCCTCATTCCCATGGCGCCCATGGGAATGGGTTCACGGAAGAACCTGCACCGCTGTTAATTGTGCTGGTGCGTAACGGCCCCCGCCCGCAGAGTCAGAGTGTGGTGGTCTGGAAAGAGTGCTGGTACGTTGCTACTGGTACCCTTATTTCCGGACCGCCACACTCATAATGAGGTCCAATGTCCTGGTCATTATCATCTCCTTCATTGTTTTCTCCACCACCATCGCCATCATTGAAATCATAGATCAAAGTAGTGCAAGGGGTGGGAGATGCAGTGGGTGTGCTAGGCTGAAAAGCATCTTGCACCTCTAGCATGAAAATTTGGGCATGGCTCTTCTGCTGCAGATTGTCTGCAAATCTACCCTCACCCCCACGAACATCTTCTCCTTCTGTCACAGCTTTAGTGGCTCTTTATCTGCCCACCCCCACAGATTCCTGCAGAACGTAGACATATACACTAGTCTACTGTAGCAAGGGTGCATGGAACCCTTGTACTAGAGTCTGATCTTAGGGAACTTGGGCTTTGGTCTGGCTGCACTGACGTGTCAAAACAGTCAGATAGGACATTTACAGGTAGCACTATTTGCCATCCCCACAACCGGAGTTTGACTGCCTGTAGTACTTGTAGTAGCAGTTGTGGACGTATAACTTGTGGTTATTGAACGATGTTGTACTACTCTATTATCCAAGATTCATGCATCCCTAGCAATTGCAGAAGCTATAATTTTGGCAGTAAACCATACACTATTTCACTGTTCCTTCCCCTCCCACGTTTAGACTTTTGCTGTGAAGACATACTAATTAGTTGTATCTTTTGACACAAACACCAGAGACAATGTCAGCTCCATTTTCAAAAAGAGGTAGTGCTGAATGCTCACCGCCTATGATCACCACCACCACCGCCAAAAAGCTGTCATCACATAAAGGAATTCAACTGCTTCTTTTGTGCATAAGTGCACCCGTTAGCACAAGCTGGCCAAGTGCAAATGCCACCTCCAGCTTAATGCACACAGTGTGCTCAAGCAGGCAGTCAGTTGCAACACAATGCCAACCAACCTGCAACTAATTGTCCACCACCACTTCCAACAATTTTCAAGGCACCCCTAAAATGTTCTCTCCCCACAAAAACATTCAGCTACTTGTTTTACATGTGAGAGAAAACATTCAAATAAGCTAGCCCCGTGGAGGTTCCTCCTCTGGGGTCCTGCTCACAGTGTGCTGCTGCGTCACACCGCTGCATTCTGACTTACACCGGCGCACTACGTAGACCCCTGAACTACAGAATTACCAATACCTAATTCACGGATTACAACTAGCTAACTAATTCACAGTGGTCGATGAGTGCTACAATACAACTGCTATGCTCTAGCTAAGCTAGATTGTACACAGGATGTGGTTTCTGTATTAGACTTA
This sequence comes from Ambystoma mexicanum, assembly GCF_040938575.1. Lineage (NCBI taxonomy): Eukaryota > Metazoa > Chordata > Amphibia > Caudata > Ambystomatidae > Ambystoma > Ambystoma mexicanum. Next base: position 1,150,151,002 of record NC_090926.1, on the reverse strand, counting down.
TTGGTATTTCCACCCACGTCACATCTGAGAAAGGTATCTGTTTTAACGTTTCTTACAGGATGTGATGCCATTTTATCTGTGTGCCTTTGTATAGTGTCAAAGCTTTGTGTTTTCTAATGTTCATTCTGTCACATGCATCTAGCATAATTTCATGTGAACAATAATTTGTATATGTCTTTTTTTGCCAGATTAATCTAATGTTACCTAACAAATGTGAATTTGCTGCACCTTTTGGAGACACAGTGCAGTGTGCCTTGTTCTGATAAGATACAGAGCAAATTTAAGGACTTGCAAGACGTGTAAAATAATATTACCAAATGCTTACACTCATCCACACATACAGTGATTCAGCTCATTGAAAATAGTCCCGCGCGTTTCCTGTCCGGACACCCATGTTGTATTGATCTATTGTTGCCCTAGTCCCTGGCATAAGGGGCAGACCCTTATGTATTTTAGCGTCACACAGCCAATCAATCTGGCAATAATTACCCACCACCGTCTCCAGCAAGGTAGCGACGCTCAAATTCAGTTCAAATACTTGTATGTGAGGGTGCGTTCAATCAAGCAGCCAATAGTGTATGGGTGTAAAGTATTTTTTTCAAGTTGCCTTAAAATGTAACAGAAGAAATGGAGTCACAGGAATAGTCTACAGGTTTTTTATTTAGCTTTATGGGCCCTAGGCTCATGCCTCCGTCGGTCGTCTCCCTTGGATAACTCCCTAATCCGTGCCCTAGGGTCATGCCTCTGTCGGTCGTCTCCCTTGGGATAACTCCCTAATCCATCTGTAACCTGAAGTTAATGCTACATTTTTTTAAAAAATTGTATTTTTATTTAATTGTACAAGACAATTGTTACAAAAGAACAATCAAAGGTCACTGAAAAAGTCTCTAAAAGAAACATTATTCCTAAACCTCTCAGCTAGATCTGGAATTAGCTTAATTGGGAAAACTCCTTTGGCTACTGTATTCCAGACCCGGGCCCGTCCCCTTAGATCACCATTGAAACAAGGGTCAGAAGTTAATGCTACTGATACGTAACCACTACTATATAATAACTGGTTTGGGTACAAATGATTCCCTAAGGGCCGACTATCTAAACTCCCTCAGGGACTTAGCTCTCCCTGTCCTATCCAGTTGTTACTGTTCTTAGGGAGTTGTGAAGCTCCTTTCTTTTGCTCAGTGTGATTTAGCCTTGTACATTTACGCACACATGCATCTTCTCTTCTACTCCTACTGTCTCCTACTCTGCCTTACTCCACCCACGATTCTCCTGTCCTTCTATTGTTTCCCTCCTCCTAGCTCTCGCCTCCGCCCTTTGATGTGATCACACTTCTGATTCGTACATCACTACTCCTACTATGGCTATACTCCCCGTCTCCCACGGTTCCCTCACTACTATCACTTCTCCACCAACTACTACTCTCATCCCACTACTACAACACTTCTCACACTTCTACCAACTCTGCTCCCAATGCTACTACTCCCCTCCCACTACCACCACTCTCCGCCCACTTTCCATTCACTCTCCACACTAAATAACTTAGCTTCACTCTTGTCCCAGGCACCCTTATTAACACAGCAGTATCCTTGCTCTCACAAAGCCAATACCTCTGTCTTTCTATACAACCCCTCCAGAATGCACCACTCCTTTCTTCTCAGCCTGTTCTCCTGGTCCTCCATCTGAACTCCACTGACCTCATCCGAATAACCAACACTTCCTGTTTTCTAATCCTGATTTAAATGCCCCTTCTTTCCTGCTGATTGGGTATTTTCTCCTGGCCAATCTGCCCCTACCATTTCCAGCTGGGGTGTGCTAGTACAACCAGTTACGGAAAGTCCCACCCACATTCTGCGTACATTGTTCCGGTCTAAAAAAGCTAACCATGTAAGGAGACCAGCATTAAAATCTTGGGGCCGGATTCCCTCTCGTGAAGTAAACGGAAAGGGCAGGTGGGGTCCCGGTCTCTTTGTCTCTTGTGGGTCCCTTGATGGCCAGTGGTGCCGGCTTGATGTCTGCAGCTCCTGAAGCAATCGATGTTAGCCTTATTAGGTACGGTTCAGTGTCGGGCAACAAGCCGATGCCACAGCTCTCTTTTCAATGTGGCATTGCTCCACTGCTAAGCAACTGCACTTGCATTGGACGGTCAGGCGTGCAGGTACTGATTTCCAGGTGGGACCCATGAGTGGACGCCCCTGACTCTTGCTCGACCACTGTTACGCTCACCTGGCTCCCACAGGGGCGTCGATCTGAACTGGACAGCTGCGGTCTCCACCAATGTGACGCGTAGTGCCTAGATGACGGACTGGACTAGCTTTGTTTGCTTGGCCCGTAGGAATATTCTTCTGCAAATGGAGAAAGGGAATTAACCACCCGTGGAGTTGAGCGTTAACTACCCCCCACTCCCGCTGTCCTCCCCACTGATCACCTTTGATGTCCCCTCTGATAGTCTCACCTGATGGTTTGGAAAGATGAGCTCTCCATCCTGCATTGAGCGCAGGGGCACGTAGATAACCAGTTGCTTCACTGGCTCGAAGGAATTGGTGAGTTCCAGAACAATATTGACACAGAGATTTCCGGCAAGACGCTTTAAGTATGTAGTTCGTAAGAGTTCAAATGTCTGACTTTCACTCTTGTCCGATTCCTTGCAGGTTGCAGCTTGACCCTAGCGAAGAGTTCCTCGTGGCAACCGGTAATATTCAGGTAAGGATTTGTATTATCCAACACAGTTAGATAAAATAATGTCAGTATGTAACCTGTTGCTTTCTCCCTTATTCAGGCGCTGAGAGAAAGTATGAAGTCTCGGGGAATAATGTCTCTGGCGGTAAAATCAGGTAAGTCTATTGTGGTGAGGAGGTTTCCCCTTGTTTGTCCCTTTGTTTCACCTTGCTGTCCTTTTGTTTCCCCTTAGAGGCCGGGGTTCAGCGAGGATGCAGTGGAAGCTGCGCCGACCCGTGAAGAGGAATAGTACCGCCGGTGGTAAAATCAGGTAAGTCTATGGGGGGTAACTAATATTGCCTCTGTTTATTCCCTTGGCTCACCTTGCTGTTCTTTTCTTCCCCTTAGGTGCCGGAGTGCGGTGGGAACATGCAGAAGGATGCGGTGGAATGTGAAGATGCTGCGAAGGCCGGTGAGTTCAGCACGGCGCTGCAGCAGGCGAGGCGAGGCGACGCGCATAAAATAGCTTCTTTCTTCCAGCTCGAAGGCGCGGTGGATCGGGAATTCAGGTAAGGATCAAAGGTATTGCTTTTGTTCTAACCTTTTCTCCTTCTTTCTCCCTTTTTCTAGGATCTCCAGACTCGAGGCGGGCGTGGCAGAAGACTGGATGCAGACTTGCAGGCACGGTGAGCGTTACGCTGCTGGATGCAGAATAACGCGAAGCGTGTGCTGCTCTTCAGGCATGGTTTAAATAGCCTCCTAAGTAGTCCCAGGTAAGCATTCCTCCCCAGCCCCACCCGCGTAAAAAATAGTCCCTAGGTAAAGTAGTCCCTTCCAAGCCTCTTTTGGCTTGGAGCTCTTGCAGCATGGTCTGCATCAGGTAAGTTTGCAGCATGGTCTGCATCAGGTAAGTTTTAATCTATGAGCCTGGAGCCTATGGCGCCAGGACTGACTCTCCATATGAGCCTGGCGCCATAGACGCCAGGACTGCACCCAAATAGCCCCTAGCAGGGGTTGCTGGGCTTGCTTGGAATAACTTGATGCCTGCTTCCGGGGTTGCTGGACTTGGTCTAGGTCCCCGGGGGGAGGCATCATGACAGCACTCCCCCCAATGCCCCTCCTAAAGTCGTTCTTCCCTGTGGTTTCGGTTTGTCTGGGAAATTTTGGTGGAATTTGTTCACCAATCGGGGTGCATGAACGTGGTCACTAGGTTCCCATGACCTTTCATGTGGTCCATAACCTTTCCAGTCGATTAAATAAAAAAGTTTTGACTTTATCAGCTTGGAGTCCAGGATGTTCTTAACTTCAAATTCGGGTTCCCCGTCTACAAGGACGGGGTATGGTGGCTTGGTTAGTCTTGTCCCTCGTTGCACTGGCTTCAAATGTGACACATGAAAGACGGGGTGAATTCACATATTAGCAGGTAAATCCAACTTGACAGCCACCAGGTTGATAATGGCCTTAATAGAGTAAGGTCCCAAATATCTGGGGTTAAAGGTCTGTGTTCCCTTTAGAGGTATGTGTTTTGTGGCTAACCATACTTGGTCCCCTATCTGGTATTGTGGAGTATCACTTCTATGCCAATCAGCATCTTTCTTGTATTTTTCTTTCGCCTGTTTTAAATGTGCAGTTGCTTCCTTAAAGGCTTGTGTAATCGTAGCGTGCAGATGGTCCACTGCTGGCATTTCCAAGTGTTGGGGTGAGTCAAGGTCTGAGGTTCGAGGATGGTGCCCATATAAGGTATAAAAGGGGCTTTGTCCAGTTCCAGAATGTACTGAATTATTGTATGCATATTCGGCGATCCAAAGAATGTCTTTCCAATTACTCTCAGTCTGATGTAACATACAACGCAGGTATTGTTCGAGAGTCTGGTTGGTCCTCTCCGTTTGACCATCGGTTTGGGGGTGGTGACTGGTCGATAACCTCACATCGATTTGCGCCAATTGACACCATTTTTTCCAGAAATGTGAAATGAATTGACTGACCCGGTCAGAGACCAAAACGGACGGAAATCCGTGTATGCGAACAATGTTTTCGAGGAACTCCTTGGCCAGGATTGAAGCTGAAGGTAATCCCTTTAAAGGAATAAAGTGGGCCATCTTGGAAAAAAGATCTACAATAACTAGAATGGTCTTAAATCCATTGCATGGGGGTAGATCAGTAATAAAGTCTAACGATAAGGTGTGCCATGGTGTTGGCGGAAATGTCTAAAGGTTGTAAGAGTCCAGCTGTTTTTTTCTTCTGACTTTTGTTTTGGGAGCAAATGCCACAAGACATCACAAATGATTTAATATCCTTTCGCCAGGTGGGCCACCAGAATTGTCTCTTAGTTTTAGCTTCAGTTTTTGCAATACCTGGGTGCCCCTCCATTAGGGTATCATGATTACGGGAAATGACTAGCTCTTGTAGTTCCTTGTGTGGCAGAAATAGCCGCCCTTGGTAATAAGGCAGGTCATTGGTGACAGAGTAGTCCGGGCCTTTCTTTACCCAGTCCTGCAGGGCTGTAGGATCAAAGAGTTGCTGGATCTTTACCTGAATGTCCTCTAGTGTCTGTAGAGTAGTCATGCCAAGAATCCTCTGTTCGGAAATTATAGGTACTGGTTCTGGGTTCACTTCTGCCTCTCCCATCCCTATTCGGGATAAGGCGTCTGCTTTACCATTCTTACAACCTGGTCGATAGGTTATCACAAAATCGAACTCGGCAAAGAACAATGCCCATCAGAGTTGATGTGACGATTGGGCTTTGGCTGTTTTTAAATACTGTAAGTTCCGGTGATCGGTGATTACAGTAATGGTATGCCTGGCACCGAGAAGATAGTGCCGCCAAGCCCTGAAGGTGGATTTAATGGCTTATAACTCCTTGTCGGTAACCGCATAGTTTAACACGGGTGCCGAGAACTTTCAGGACCAAAATGCTACTGGGTGAAGCTGGCCAGTTTCAGGGTCCTTTTGAGACAGGACAGCTCCCATGGCTAGACAGGATGCATCAGTTTCCACTATGTATGGAAGTTCAGGGCGCGGGTGCTTTAATACAGGTGAAGACGTGAATTTCGCTTTCAGCTCTTGGAAGGCATTTTCAGCTTCTTCAGTCCACATAAAGCGTTTATTTTTTCGCAAGAGTGCTGTGATGGGATGTACAACATGTGAAAAATCAAGGATGAATCTGCGGTAGAAATTGGCAAAGCCGAGCATGCTTTGTACTCCTTTAACTGAACTTGGTGATGGCCACTTGGGGATTGCGTCCATCTTTCGTGAGTCCATTCGGACTCCTCTTGGGGTCAGGATAAACCCAAGGAATTCAACTTCTGTGGCATGAAAAACGCATTTTTCCAGTTTTGTATATAGTTTGTGCTGGCGCAATTTCTCAAGGACTGCTCGGACGTGCTTCACATGGTCAGATTCTGAAGAGGAGTATACTAGAATATCATTGATATATACGACAACACAAACGTCAATGAGTTCACGAAGGACATTCTTTATAAAGTATTGTAAGGCTGCTGGTGCATTGCACAACCCGAAAGGCATCACCTGGTATTCGAATAACCCATACTTAGTGCGGAAAGCAGTCTTCCATTCGTCGCCCTCTTTTACACGTACCAGATGGTATGCCCCCCGGAGATCTAACTTAGTGTATATGAAAGCGTCCTTCACTTGGTCTAGTAGTTCAGGGATCAGAGGCAATGGGTATCGGTTCTTAAAAGTTATCTGGTTCAATGCGCGTTAGTCTATGCACGTTCTGAGGTCACCTTCCTTTTTGGGCACGAAGAACAAAGCTGAAGTTGCAGGGGACTTGGATGGGCGAATGAAGCCATTAGCAAGGTACTGGTCTAAGTATTGTCGTAGGTGAAGGTTCTCAGGTTCCGTAAGGGCGTAGATCCTGCTACAAAGGGGTTTTGCACCGGGTAGGAGGTCGATTTGAAAATCGTACGATCTGTGAGGTTGTAAGGTGTTTGCCTGTTCTTTTTGGAAGACATCCTGGAATTCTTGGTATTCTGGAGGTAGTTGCACGACTGCTGCGGTTACTGTGGCCAGGCCTGCGTTCAGATTTTTCTTTGGGTAACAGGTTTGTGCACAATCCGGGAAGGTTATTCTCTTCTCTCGCCAATCAATACAAGGATTATGTGTTTCCAACCAAGGTATCCCAAGTATTATTTGGAATTGTGGGGCTTTGATTAGATCAAACACAATAGTCTCTCGATGCCCATCCTGACCCAATAGTGTCATCTCTGCGGTGGAATGAGTTACAGGCCCAGAGGCAATTTCAGTTCCATCGACTGTGGTGATGACATCTGAGGTGGTTTTCCGGCAGAGAGGTAGATTCATCCTGGAAGCCAATTCGTAGTCCACATAGTTTCCTATGGCCCCGCTATCAATGTATGCTCTTACTGCGTGCATAGGCAATGGCTGCCTTGGATCTACGAGGACCATTGGTATGATGAAATGCGAGGTCTGAGTATCCTTCTTCAAGCTCGGCAAGCAGACCTCTACGCTTGTCGGGCGTGGTTGTTTCCCGAGTCTGACTCCATATGGCTTTTATCAGCAGCTCCTACCACCTTCTTGGGTGGTTTTACAGGGCAATCCCGTAGAAAATGCCCAGAAGTTCCACAATATAGACACAATTGCATTTGCCGTCTCCTTTCTCTTTCCTTCTGGGTTAAGGGTCCTTTAACCCCTCCGATTTGCATGGGTTCTGAAGCATCTGCTCCTTTGGGGTTAGCGTGGGTTTTGACCAACACCCGATTCTCAAACTTGGCTCGATCAGCCTTTCTGTTCTGAAGTCTGTGATCTAACTGGACCACTAAGTCTATATATTCAGCGCAGTCTTGAGGTGGGTTGACGACTTGAGCCAAGACTTCCTTGGGTTCTCCTCGAAGCCCTCGATGAAATAACGTGATTCGTTTTACCACAGGCCATCTAGTTCCCACTATCAACCTATTAAAGGTCGTGATGTAGGATAGAAGGTCCTGGTTACCCTGTCGTAGGGACAAAAGTTCGTTATCCAGGGCCTGTCCTTGGGAGTGCCGGGCAAATAGTCTTTCCATGCTCATTTGAAAGCCCTGAAAATCCCGAAGAATTGGGTCATCCTGAGTAACAAGTGGAATTGACCAATCAGCTGCACTGTCGCTGAGATATCACAATACAAAGGCTACCTTGGCTTGATCGTTTGGGAAGGCTCCAGGTCTGCATAAAAAGTGCAAGCGGCATTGGTTCATAAACACGGCGAACCTTTTGGGATCTCCGGCAAAGCGTTCAGGCGGAGCTAATGGAATATTTCCAGGTAGGTTTATTTGCACAGGGTTACTCGATGACACAGGAGCTGGATTTCCCCCGGGACCTGGTAGGGGTGATTGTTCAAACTGGCTTTGCAGTAGTTGCCTAGCAAGGTCATCATTTCGCTCCTTTGACCAAATCAGTTCTCTCCTAAGAGCATTGGTTTCTTGACGGGCGGAATGCACTTCAGCCCTCAGTTCCCCTAGTAATTGGGCCAATTTCCGAGGTATCCTTAACGCCCAGGTGGGAATTTGTGGGTAGGCTTTGCCTTCTGTTACGCTCACCTGGCTCCCACAGGGGCGTCGATCTGAACTGGAGAGCTGCGGTCTCCACCAATGTGACGCGTAGTGCCGAGTTGACGGACTGGACTGGCCTACCTTGCTTCGTTTGCCTGGCCCGTAGGAATTTTCTTCTGCAAATGGAGAAAGGGAATTAACCACCCGTGGAGTTGAGCGTTAACCCCCCTCCACTCCCGTTGTTCTCCCCACTGATCACCTTTGATGTCCCCTCTTATAGTCTCACCTGATGGTTTGGAAAGATGAGCTCTCCATCCTGCATTGAGCGCAGGGACGCGTAGATAACCAGTTGCTTCACTGGCTCGAAGGAATTGGTGAGTTCCAGAACAATATTGACTCAGATATTTCCGGCAAGACGCCATAAGTATGTAGTTCGTAAGAGTTCAAATGTCTGACTTTCACTCTTGTCCGATTTCTTGCAGGTTGCAGCTTGACCCTAGCGAAGAGTTCCTCGTGGCAACCGGTAATATTCAGGTAAGGATTTGTATTATCCAACACAGTTCGATAAAATAATGTCAGTATGTAACCTGTTGCTTTCTCCCTTATTCAGGCGCTGAGAGTAAGTATGACGTCTCGGGGAATAATGCCTCCGGCGGTAAAATCAGGTAAGTCTATTGTGGTGAGGAGGTTTCCCCTTGTTTGTCCCTTTGTTATACCTTGCTGTCCTTTTGTTTCACCTTAGGAGCCGGGGTTCGGCGAGGATGCAGTGGAAGCTGCACCGACCCGTGAAGAGGAAAAGTACCCCCGGTGGTAAAATCAGGTAAGTCTATGGGGGGTAACTAATATTGCCTCTGTTTATTCCCTTGGCTCACCTTGCTGTTCTTGTCTTCCCCTTACGTGACGGAGTGCGACAGAAACATGCAGAAGGATGCGGTGGAATGTGAAGATGCTGCGAAGGCCGGTGAGTTCAGCGCGGCGCTGCAGCAGGCGAGGCGACGCGCATAAAATAACGTCTTTCTTCCAGCTCGAAGGCGCAGTGGATCGGGAATTCAGGTAAGGATCAAAGGTATTGCTCTTGTTCTAACCTTTTCTCCTTCTTTCTCCCTTTTTCTATTAGCTCCAGACTCGAGGCGGGCGTGGCAGAAGACTGGATGCAGACTTGCAGGCACGGTGAGCGTTACGCTGCTGGATGCAAAATAACGCAAAGAGCGTGCTGCTCTTCGGGCGTGGTTTAAATAGCCTCCAAAGTAGTCCCAGGTAAGTATTCATCCCTAGCCCCACGCCTCTTTTGGCTTGGAGCTCTTGCGGCATGGTCTGCATCAGGTAAGTTTGCAGCATGGTCTGCATCAGGTAAGTTTTAATCTATAGACGCCAGGACTGCACACAAATAGCCCCTAGCAGGGGTTCTTGGGCTTGCTTGGAATAACTTGATGCCTGCTTCCGGGGTTGCTGGACTTGGTCTGGGTCCCCGGGGGTAGGCATCATGACAACCACAGGATACAGCGGTGGCTCTCCAGTCCTCTTTGCAGCTACCTCCTGATCTGATGTAAGTTTAGAGGCAAGGGTCTGTGCAAGCACATACCAGCACCATGCGTGCAACCTGGATTTGGGTACCTCACTGCTGGGTCCCCCTCTCTCAGGATTAAGACTGGTGCTCAATACCCTGATAACAAGGCCAGAGCCCTTGTCCTGTCACACATCTCCAAAAAATTCTAAAGTTTGTCCTGCCTTGCTGTGAAATGCAGATTGCTTTTTTGTGCTGTTTGAAAATATTTTTTTTAAAGTATAATCTGTTGAGCACAGCCTAAAATTACCCTACCGAAGGTCTTCCCTATAATATTTAGTGCACAACAAGCAATGATGTTTTGGTTTAAAGTCTAAATAGCCCTACCTAAAAATTAAAGTAAAATTTCATTGAACTCAAACAGCAACAGACATCTATAACTTCCTTTCCTTTAAATACTCCTATATTCTGTCTCTCCCTATACATATATTAATCGCAACAGCCATACCTAGAAATGACATTCTAATGCTACAGCTCTCAGGCAGCAACAGACACCAGTCCGGACCACCCCCCTCCCCCTCTGACAGATTCACAGCGACTGCTTAAGCACCCCGGCAGCATCCCTAGACACAGCCAGGCAAATCTGCTCCCCCAAACTCATTTACCAGAATCTCTTCAAAGTTATGGATGTTTGGCAGCTCCCAAATACGGTACACATCAGGTAATTCGAGACTTGGCCAGGATTCGGGATAACACCCTCTTTGGGGTTCTTAGTTAGGGATAAGCTTAAAATGTGGCCAAGCTCTGACCGTAGGCTGCATGAGTGACCACACAGGCCATAGACTTATTCACTTGGCCCATTGGGGACTTAACAGGTACAAGAAGGAATATTCTGGCTTGTCATATCTCTGAAAGAATTTGGAAATGGTTGCATTAAATTGTGTTCTTTTAAATCAGCTGCACAAAATGCCTATGCCTGAAGCAGCTGGAAGAAAGCTGAACAACTGAGGAAACTGTAGGGCACAAAAATGTCACCCAAAGCAATCCAAGGCCCTCTGTGGACTCAGCTGCCCCTACTGCTGCCAAGGAGTCTACCTCCAACCTCCGCCTCTTGGACCTTCCCTCAGCAGCTGCGGCCAGGGTCACAGCACCAGACTCCTCACTCCCGGAAGAGATGACAACGTCATGGGAGGAGAGCTGGGCCTTGTGTCTCCGGCTGGCGGTGGGATCCCTGCCTCTGTGCTCCACAGCACCGTCTCCGCCCTCTTCATCAGTCGACGCTGCAGACAGGGAGCGACAGAACACAGGCATCAGGGCACTGTACAATGGTCAGATACACATGTCAAAGTTGCACATGAGTGTCAATGTTAAACTTCACAGATGCCGTCACACTCCCCAACACTCATCATTTGAACCCACACACATACAGAATTTGACAGGAATGGTGCAGCAGGCAGCAGCATCCATACGCACACAACAACATGAACATCCGGAGGTTGGCATGATGTCACTAGCAACATGGGGAGTGCCAAACACATGCACATGCGCCAACAGACAGACATGCATCTGTACATATCCACCACCTGTCACAGTGCAATCATCGGCAACTATGTCACATCTGCCAATGGGGTTCCTACATGTCTGTGTCACATGCATCCATGGCGTTTCACATTTGCACACATGTCAAACACACACACGCACATGTATGCCATGCAAGTACATGAAGCTAGAACCAGCATCCATGTGTCACACCCCAACCATGCCATAGAACATACACAGAAATGCTGACATGTGTGCATCCCCACATGCATTCGTGCAACATGCATTTCAACTCATGCACCATTGATGTGTCGCACACATGACTGGACTCACATGCGGCAGGCTCATGTCCCTGCACATACACATCCATACATGGACCTTTCAAGACATATGTTCAAGCTGTAAACACCTGGCACACCTCAACATGCACTGCGTCCAATCAGTACATATGGACACTGCTCGACTCCGGACGGATATGCCTTTGAAGGACCTGGAGGTGAAGCACTGGGCGTATACGTTCCAGGACCCTCATTTGGTCGTTCATAAGGTAGACCCGGCACCCTTCTGCATCCGCTGCCTCCAAGAGGCGTCGGGCCTTCCTGAGGGTCCTGGACCTGAAGTCCTCCCAGCGCTTCCGGACGTGTCGTATGTCGCGGGCTGCCACCCCCTCCACGTTGATGGCAGCCACAATGTCCTTCCAGATCCTCTTCCGTCCATTATCAGCGCGTGGTCTTCCGAAGAGGGCATCATAATGCACCAGGACTTGCTCCACCAGGATACCAACCTCTGTGGCACTGAAGCTGGTAGCCCTCTGCCTCGCTGGCTGGGGGTTGCCAGTGGTCTCCGATGGTGTTTGCTCCGGTTGCCATGCCCGAGACAGATGTGGGTGGGCAATTGGGTCCTGGTGCTGGGCTGTGGAGCGATGGAACTTCAGTTGGGAGTCTTCTGTTCCAGCAGGGGTGGTCACAGCAACTGGACCCCTGCAGATGGATGACGTGCAGGCACCAAATAGCAGGGCACGTGGCCAGCAGGGAGACAGGCAGCAACAGATGGCAGGTGGGAGTCTGCAAGGTGCTCTAGGGGGAGCAGTAATTCAGCCGTCTGGGCAGGAGCGTGGTCTTCCATGTGTTGTCACGTGGCCAGCTTGATGCAGAGTGATTTAGCATGTGAAAAAACAGCACATCTGTGTGTGATTCGAGGAAAGGCCCTTAGCGCGTAAGCGCATCTGTGATGTAACATGCGCGCAGACATTTCCCTGGCACGGGATGATGGTCCCACGTGTGTTTCCATCGCTCTGTATGTGCTTTTCGTGGAAAGCGGTGCGTGTGTTTTCCAGACGTTGCGGTTCACACGTGATTACTTCACAGCGGCTACAATGCTTACTTCTTCTTTTGGTGTGGGTGTTGGCTAAGCATTCTTCTTCTACACACAAGACAGACGGTGAGTCGCACATGCTATTTTTCCTACTGCGGGTGTCCCTGTTAGTCACGTACCCCTATTTGATCACGGATGTATTTTTTGTGTTCCTGGCTGCCACAGCGTATTGTGTGTGTTTTTTTACATGCACATGGGCTACAGGGGTCGCATATCTCTTTTTCTTGCTTTTTTGGGACGCCTGAGCGTTGCATGATACGTCATTTCTCCTAGGGACCACAGAATGGGACATTCATCGTAGGTGTATATACGTGTTTGTTGTTTGCACGCACTTTTGTAATGCGCAGGGACGCTACCGCCTGCCTTCGTGTGGCGGACGTGTTTAGGCCTGTGCATGTCTTTGGCCGTTTGCGGGTTTCCCCTATTCGATTCCATGAATACGTGTAGTTTGCGTGTGTGTCGGCGTGCCGTGTATTTCCCTGCAGTACTTCCCCAGTTACGCCTTCATTTTCACATGTTGTTCCCCATTCCACATGTTTTGCCCCTTTTTGGTGTGTGCGCTGACTTTGTGCGCTTTGGATGTGCACGTCGCGCACGGCGTTCTGGATGTTGCAATGATGAGTGCACCCGTGTGAGCCACGCGCGGATTTGCCGCACATCCCTGGGAAAACACGCGCACGGCTTTCCATGATTTCGGTGCACATTTATTCCATGAATTACCCCCTTAATGCTCTCTTGTTGGCTACAATAGTTGTTACCATTATACATGTGGGCAACTTCATGACGGGGAGCTCTAATTAATACATTATTGATTAGGGTAGTTTATCAATCCCCAGGATGAATAGCCTTAAAACAAGAATTCTCACTCTGACAACAAGCCATTGCATATTCTGGCATCACTGACATATCTTCCTCTGAGGAAGACAAATACCACGTCTCACCCAACAGAGTCCTCCTGTTCTCCCGGGGCCCTTCCCCTCTCGGGTGATCCTGCCGACTAATACCACCCCACAGGGTTAGGATCAGGTAGTGGCTATCTTCCCCTGGCTACCTGGAAGGAGATTTTAGGTAAGGGCTTTGTGAGGACTCCGCAGGATTCATCACACTGTCCTCTTGCTCTATAATCTCCAGTTCATCCCCTGTTTTAACTTAATCTCCATCTCCCATATTCCTTCATCCCCTTCTAACCTATGTCTATCCCATTATATCTTCCTCTAATTCGACCCCTGCCTTGTCAGTGGTGTGGTTTTCCAGCCACATGATTAGCAAAGGTGGGAGGGGATACACTTCCCATGTTGAAAAGATGCTAATTTTGTTTTTGGGCATAACTCTGTATTACTATGTGGCAGAATGATGAAACCTATATTTTCAGATTCTGCAAGAGTGGGCGAACATGTAGAGAATTGTTACATTCTGATAATTGTTGGTGATTTTAGCAATTCTGGATAATTCATTATGCTGCAACAAATACTTTTTACTAAAGATCCTGATAAAGGTTACTCTTTTCTACAAAATGTTCACGTGAATCAGAGTTTACATAGAGATGCACTGATCAATATAGTTATTACACATTTTATGTGATATTTTCTACATCATGTTAAATCAATTGTTTCTGGTACACAATTTCAGCCGGTCTCCACCAGAGGGCAATGACGATACAGAGCCTAAATATCCCCTCTTCATCTCATCACTATCGAAGGCACATGTTTTTGGGTGTGTGTATTTTCCATAACCTTTCACCTTTGAACATTCAGAGCAGGGGTCTGTTTGCCGTGTATCTGCATTTCATAGATTTCACTCACCTTTTTCCTAGATTTGTAATGGATAATGCATATTTTACAAGCCTTTGACTTTGATGGATGATGAAATGTATTACAGATTTTTGAAGCAGAACGCCTTATGACATTAGTGAATACCTTAAGTGAGCTCATAGAGTTATATCCTAAAAAAACGTTTAATACAATGGAGGAATATTTCGGGGTGGCCTAAAGCCATCTGGCCTGGCTATCAATTGCTATAATCTTCTAAGGAGTCTTAACCAGATGGTAGACCTTTGGACTCGTCAGCATGCCTTGCAAGTGAGAACTGAAACGTAAATACATGTTTGAATCTCTTCATTTCAGCACTTCTATGTCAAAATTAAATCTATATAACTTTAATTGCTTAAATTACACAATAACAAAACTTACATATCATAACAGTCAATTTAAATATTTCAGTTTTCTACAACACACAATTGTCTTTTAGATTTCCTTGCTTGATATTTTGGGCTCAGGAATCACACACGGCTGAAAGAAAATATGTAATAGCATGCTTATTTAGACATGCCAATGAACAAAATGTGTAGTCTGCATGTGTCCTTTTAATTGTGACAGCAAGCAACAGGCAGAAATCTTCATGAAAGGTACCACCTCCTGTGTTGTCCAATGTCGACTTACCGGTCCATTCCGACCCTGGAGGGACCGGTAAATCCCCATTGGACATTCCCTATTCCCACTAATGGGAATGGGGAGGGCGCAAATAACGGGCTCGCGAATGGCAAGCCCGTTATTTGCGACCTGGTCCCCTAACGGGACCCGAAAGGTACGTTTGGTCCGATCAAACATACCTTACGGGTCCTGTTAAGGGACCTCGGAATCAGGCGGTAGGGGATTACCGGCACCGGTCACCTTACCGATGCCTGGTATCCCCTACTGCCCGACTCCGTATGAGGCCATTGTCTTGTTTCCAAGGCGAGCACGTTGCTGCTGAGCTATCATCCCAGGACAACTGATGGATAACAGGGACTACAGTAACACCCAGTTACTAAAACTAGCAACAGTTAAAGAACTTTCGGTACTTTTTCTGAACATGTGTAACAACAACCAACGCACGCTGCACGCTTTGCACTGATACAAGATGTCTTGTGTTAGGAGTGACCTGTGGTTTGTGGTCAGAACCAGCGCTTGCAGGAGTGGTTGCCTAGGGTTGAAGTAAGAACCATCTTACAACCCAGAGGCAGTGTAGCAACTTTAAATCTTGCCTTTCATTGCCCCAGTATCTATATAGGATGTAGGGTTGGTGCGCTAACGTGTGTAGCTTAGCAACAGTACAAACAGAACTGCAAATGGAAGTGTCTGTATTGCATAAACAATTGAAAAAATAAACACTCGAACAATAATATAACCATAAAACATTTTAGGGGTCATCCAGTTGACGAGGAACACACTAGGTTTGAACTCTGAGCCCCAATTTACCACAGGTAAGTTTGCAGCCCTGCAGCCACTGCTTGAATGCTTATGTGCTCGAGAGGACACCTACATCACACATGCGTCCCCCTTACAGGTAGGCTTGTGGCCCGAGCCAGTGCTTTAACCCCTGCATTTGTCCATTTGCCTTCCGATACGGCGAGTCGGCAGGGTCACACTGCAGGAGCGAGATGTCTCTGCACACAGGCCCTGCTGCTTATGAGGTGCTCGCCCCACCAACTTCCTTTGTTAGCCCTTTGCGGGCTTTGGGTTGTTTTGGCGCCCTGGCGATGTTCAGCCCCCTGCCCTCCCCTCTCCCAGGGGGAGGGTCACAGGTTGTAGGCGACATGACCGCGCAGTGGTTAAACTGCTGCCTCCTCCATTTTGTTTTTAGTCTTTCGTCGTCAGCGACAGAAAGTGTGTGTGATGTAACCCCATGCCTCCTGTTAAATAGCAAAGTGCCACCTAGTGGCGAAATGGTGAACCGCAACTTCAAAGGCTGTTTAGTGTTCAGATGTGGGAACGATGTGGGCGGTTCACGCAGTAAAGAAAAGCTATGTATACATTTCGCTCCCATGCACTGTACTTTCAATAGCTCAATAGTCAAGGGGCAAATGCACAGAGATTGCAAATAGCGCTTGAGATTGAGGGCGACTAGCTTGGTTTAGCATCTGTTACCCAGCGCTATCTCCACCTGATGACCAGGAGTGCCACACTACCACTGCCTGCCAGCTGGGTCTGCATTATCACGACAACTCCTAGAGGCACCACTTTGACCAGCTGACTCCACGGCACCGAGACTTCACTTTTCCAGCCCTGGTGTTTTCGTTCACAAGAGCACAACTCACAGGATGAATGTGTTTGTCAAATATACAACCCCAGGTCTGAAAAATTGCAACAATGTTCTCCCGGTGTAATGGAGTAGTTTGGTCACTCTACATACACTCTCTGCTGGAACCCTCCCTCACGAGACAAGCTGTCCTCACACTCAGAACTCATTCCGTAGATACATGCAACTTCCCGCTAACCGAGCGACCGGGGACCAGTAAGCGACCCGCCTACTGGCCAGCGGTGTGAGTAATGAATACAGGCCTGATGGGGGGATAGGCGCCTCGGCCCCCTCGCTGCCCATTCCGTCCTGAAACGCAGAAGCTGCCAGAGGGGATCAGGAAATTAAAACTCCCCGAGATCCGCACACACCTGCAGAGGAGATGATGAAGGTAGCAGAATGAGCGCGAGGACGTATTGATTCAGAGAGAGGCGACGGCACCAAGCAAAATGAGAACATGTTGTTGGATGGATGACGTGCACGCAGCCGTGAGCGATGCTTGTGCGGAAGGATGGACAAGGCTCCCACACAGGGCCTCAGGCAATGGATGGGAGTCTAAAACGGGTCCCCAGAGGAGGCATGCAGTGTTCAGAGGAAGACACAGGCACTGCAAGAAAAGCATGCACCGGTGGACAAGGCACCAACATGAGTGCTGTGGCTGCTCAGTTCACCTTGGGGCTTTTATGTTGGGTCAGCATTGTTAGCGGCCCGCCACCAGTCACCAGTGCAGGCACCATACGCCTCGGACCCCAGGCCGACAGCTGTCCGCTCTGCAGCCATGCAGGGGGCGGCCCGCAGGGGGCACCCTGCGTGTTCCGGATCACCGGAACAGGACATCTGTGCTGGGTGCACCCCGCCTACAGCAGCCTCGGCTCTGGGGGCACCCAGGCCGGAGCTGAAACCATTGCCATGGTCACACGGCACGCACAAGACAGTGGGGCGGTGTTGTCCAGCAGGTGCACCGTCCGTATGCCAGGCCACGTGGACAGGCGCTCCGCATGCTGCAAGGCACCAGCATGGTGCATACAATGATACACAGGAGTCAGATCTTGGTTGACTGAGGAGCTGGAAGTGGCTTGTCCCTTTTATTGGGTTGGTCACATGGTAACCGCCATGTGACCATTACACACATGCTGGGAGCTACCATGCTCCCAGGGGGGGTGACATACAACACTCCTCCTTTTTCATAACGACCAAACAACATGACATCACACCACACTACAAACAATAATATTAGGACTATTAGTGGTAGGGGCCTAGGTCGCCCACAAGGTGACAGTCATGGTTGATGGGTTACTCGTGACACGTTGGAAACTCCACATGAAAGCACACCCTTTATTGACCCGGGTGAGTGGATCTTGCACCACTGACAAACCCCTCACTACACAGCCCAGAGACACATGAGCACAGCTTCACACAACATTTTGGCTGGGCCATTTTAAGCATGTCCAGGATCTGCTGGCTCCCAGCCTTGAATGGTACGACTACTGGGTTCACTCTACGCACTTGCAAAACCGCTGGATACCAGTCCGACTTCCATGGGGATCTTTTCAGGACAGTTCAGAGTTCAAGGGCCGGCAAAGCCGCACCTGGGGGCACCCAGGGGCCACATTGGCCTAGTCCTTACGTGGTGGGGCAACCACCGTGGCAGGATGCTGGTGGTAGCAAGATGACAGATGAGTGCACAGTTCGGGGTGGGCACAGCCGTACCTGGGAGCACCTGTGGCCACACTGGCCTCATTCATAGATGGGGTAGGCTCACCGTTGCAGGGTACTGGCGGCAAGATGACAACCGGCCTCTTTCCCTTCCCCTTCCACTTAGGGGCTGCTGGCAGGGAGACACTGGTGACAGGGTGGCTGGGCCACATAGCCTTTTCTGCTCCCCCACGCAGGAATCTCTGTGGCATGGGAGGGTGCACAAAGCTCATGAGAGCTGCAACCCCCAATTGCTGTTCTCCTTCTTAACATTCCCTGTCCTCGTCAGAAGGCCCTCGAATGTGGGCGGCCACACACCACCTTTTTTTCCTTAGTGTGCACTAAGACACCATCACCCCAGGATCACCAAAAGGGGCATGCCAAAATTGTTTTCCTGACGGTGGAGGACTCCCAAAACATGGAGCACCTTTGTTTTTACCACCAATGGGCCCGGGATGTTTAGTTGGGGTCCACCAATTCACTTTGCCTTCTGCTGCTCGGCAGCCCAGGATCTCGGTGCGGGCTTCCGGCACAGCTGACATGCTTTGTTGGTGTTGCCAAGTGTCGCCTGCGAGGGTGGGCGCGGGGACTCACCTCTCCCCACTGCCGCTTCTGTTTGCCCTTTCTGACAGCAGCCACCGGCGGGGAAGCAACACACCACGCTGTCTGCACAGCACTTCATCGTGGAGCCATGCACAAACAGTGCCCCTTTGTTCTCCCTCAACTGGCCTGGGTATTCTGAGGCCACGCCCCCCTTTCTCAGGAGGGTGCAGCTCTTCCTTTCCTTTTGTCCCTCTGGGGACCGCTACCAACGGCTGGTCGGGACGCCGCAGGCCCGAATGTTTTCTTTTTCACTGCTGCAGGCCCAGTGATCACAGGCCACCGCCACCTCCTTTGTCATTTTCGGGGGGGTGCCGCGGACCTTTGTTCACGGGCACGCCCATCTGTGACGTCCCAGGTTGTTGTAGCGTGCATGCGCGGGCCTCGTTGTGGACCCGCGCATGCGCAGTCGGAATAAACTGCGTCTGTGCGGCAGTTGCCGCCGGGACGCGTAGCAAGCAACATCGCGTCCCGTGTCCTCCTTACATGTGTGCGTGTGCGTATGCATGTGAGGGCCGCGGGGCCATATGCAACAACTGGCGACGAGGCGGGATTGCCGCCACAGCGTTCGCCCAACGTACGTGGGCGCACAATCCGCATCATTACGCGAGGACACGACGGGGACCGAGCGTGAACGTCCTTTTCTCCTCAGAGCAGTAGCGGCCTGAAAAGGTGCTCGTACGCTGCTACCCCGAGAAGAGAGGGTGAATTTTTGGAACATTTGACTGTCCCCAACAACCTGGGGACAATCCAAAAAAAAAAAAAAAAAAAAGCCGGACACAAGGGAAAAAGGCGACAGACAACAGCAGGAGGTACGTTGAGCCTTACACCAGCCAGGTTTGCGGCCTCTAACACACCCAGAGGTGCCTGTGCGACCTGTGAAGATGGCCAGTAGCGACGAAGATACGGAAGTTGCGACAAGAGCAGTGGGGACACAACAGGGGTCGCTGTTGCCAATGCAGGAGTTTGACACGTCGGGGCCCCCGTCCAAACTAGGACCCAGGTGGCTACTATGGGTTAAGAAGCTCGAGATGTACTTTACTGCGACCGGAACCACCAACGATGATGCAAAAAGGGCGACCCTTCTGTATTCGGCCGGGCTGGATGTAATGCGCATCTACGAATCACTCACCCTGCCAGTAGTTACTTACAACACTGTCAAGACTGCGCTAGAAAACCACTTCATTCCACAGTCGAATGTCGACTATGAAAGATTTTTGTTCTGCAGAGAGAAGCAAAGGGAGGAAGAATCTCTCGATCAATTCTGCGCCAGACTGAGAATGATGGCCAGCACATGTCGCTGGGACAACGACGAGTTGATGATAAGAAACCAGGTCCTCCAGGGCTGCAGCTCAGGTAAATTGCGGCGACAAGTGCTGAGAGAGCCGGGGTGGGCACTACAGCAGATACTAGATAGTGGCCGGACGTACGAGCTGGCAGAATCCAGAGGAGCGAGCATGGACGCAGCGGTTAGGCCAAGCGTGCGGGAGGAAGCGTTTGCCATAAACAAAAGGACAACGATGAAGTATAAGTGGGTCCAGAAGACAATAGAGAACAGATATCCTACATCGCCCGGATCGCTCTGCCAAGACTGCGGATATGACCTGCCACATGTAGAGGAGTGCCCTGCCAAAACAAGATCCTGTGGACGGTGCAATGGACCGGGGCACTATGCCCGCATGTGCCGCGCCCCTGCTCCTATGCCTACACAGAGAGGCCCCGGGAGAGCAAGGGGCAGCGGTTTCAGAAGGCAGCGCAGCATCGCAGCTCTCGAACAGGAGGTACGGAGGTTGCAACTTGCAGAGGAAGAGGAAGAGGAGGAGGAGGACGAAGAAGAAGTGTTTTTTATTTCAAACATTGCCTCAGAAAACAAACGGAAGAGACAACCCAGGTGTGTGGTGAACATACTGGCGTGCCGACGCAGATCCTCATCGACACCGGAGCATCCGTATGCGTTCTGGCGGAGGAACATTATCTAAGACTCCCAGGCCCGCCGGCACTGGACAAGTCCATGGCGAAGATATTCACTTTTGGAGGAGACACCCTGTTGCCAATCAAGGGTGTATTCGTGTCACCGGTATCGAGAGGGGAAAACACCATCAAGGCAAAATTCTTTGTCACGAACGTTAGCCCTCACTCATTACTCAGCTGCGCTGCATCAGAGGCCCTCAATTTGGTTCACTTTGCATATGGAGTATACCAGATTGACATCGAAACGCTGCTGGACAAGTTCTCGGGCATCTTCGAGGGAATAGGGAAGCTGAAAGCACCCCAGTACGCCTGCATATCGATGAGTCCATCAGACCGACAGCCCTCAAGCACCGTAGGATTCCGTTCCACCTAAGGGAGAAGGTGGAGGAGGAACTCCGATCACTCGTGAATATGGACATTATTGAGAGAGTGGAGGGGCCGACACCCTGGGTGTCACCGATTGTGGTGGCTCCCAAGCCGAAACAGCCCGGGGCGGTGAGAATTTGCGTGGACATGCGCCTCCCAAACGCCGCAATCAAGAGGGAGAGGCACATTACTCCAACTCTAGATGACATTATCGGAGAGCTTCAGGGGGCAAGGGTATTTTCAAAGTTGGACCTACGAGCGGGCTACCATCAGATTGAACTGCACCCGGACTCCAGATTCATAACAACCTTCACGACGCATGACGGCCTATACCAATTTAAACGCCTGAGCTTCGGTGTTTCGTCAGCTGCCGAAGTATTTCAGAACACCATCAGGGGGGCGTTGGCTGCCCTTAAAGGTGTATTGAACATGAGCGACGACATCTTGGTTTTCGCGGACTCGGAAAGGGAGCACATGAAGAGGCTGGAGAACACGCTCCAGAGACTGAAGAACTTAGGGCTCACTCTACATCGACAAAAGTGCGAGTTCTTCAAGGACCGCATTGGTTTCTACGGATTCATCTTCCATGCGGCCGGTGTATCACCTGACCCGGCCAAAGTCAAGGACATTAAGGAAGCCGCCCCCCGACAGTCCCCCACGGAAGTAAGGAGCTTCCTGGGGATGGTAACTTACTGCAGGCGTTTCATCAAAGGGTTGGCGTCGCTGGCAGAACCGCTCAGAGTGCTAACGAGGAACGACGCCGCGTGGAAATGGGGTGCCAGTGAACAAGAGGCATTCCAGACCCTGAAGAACGCACTATCCGATGGGGACACCATGGCTTACTTCAACCCCAAGGTGGAATCGGAGGTGGTGGTCGATGCGAGTCCAGTGGGAGTAGGGGCTGTGCTGCTGCAACCCGATGAACGCGGGGACATGCGTCCCATCGCCTATGCAAGTAAGGCCTTTTCTAACACGGAAATGAGATACTCGCAGATCGAACGGGAGGCGTTGGCCATCCTGTGGGGCTGTCGCCATTTCCGTTTATACATCCTGGGCAAACCTGTCGTGGTGGTGACTGACCACAAGCCGCTACTGCCTATACTGGCAGGCGTGTCATCCAAGCCGCCCCCCAGGATCGAGAGGTGGATGCTGGCCCTGATGGAGTATGGGGTGAAACTAGTTTATCGACCAGGAACGAATAACCCGGCCGACTACCTGTCACGCCACCCCAGCAAGGAAAACTCTGTCACCGACATTGGGGCGAACGAATGCCACGGGCTGCTGTGTCAGGTGGTGGAAGGGTCCCTTCCAATGGCACTCTCAAGAATTGCAATAGCGACGGAATGCTCCAATGACGAGGTCTTTAGCATCATCAAAACCACCGTGAGGAGCGGTGATTGGAGGGAGGTACAGCGCAACAACTCACGCCGACAAGCAGAGGCCCAGAGAGACCTCCAAGCACTCTGGAAAGTGAGAGATGAACTCTCCGTCTCAGACGATGGGCTAATACTTCGAGGGAGACAAATCGTTATCCCACGGGCACTGAGGACAAGGGTGCTCGAACTGGCCCACATTGGTCATCAGGGGGTTGTCAAAACGAAGGCGTGGCTGAGACCCAAAGTATGGTTCCCGGACTTGGAGGGGAGAGTGGAGAGCTTCGTGAGGAGATGTGTGGTATGCCAGGCGGCGGCCCCAGGAGACAGAGCCCCGCCGATAAGGTCGATGGAGCGCAGCAGCAAACCATGGGGGACTATCCACGTGGACTTCGGCTCGACTGGTCGTGGCATGTACTTTCTGGTAGCAGTTGACCAATGGTCCAGGTACCCCGAGGAGGAAGTGGTAGAGTCGACGGCGACGGAGTTCGCGACGAAGGCGTTGGACAAAATGTTCGCCACACATGGATTCCCAGACCTGCTGTGCTCAGACAACGGGCCGCCGTTCACGGGCAGCCAGTTCGCAACTTACCTCCGGGAAAGGGGGATCCGGCATCGCAGAGTGTCTCCACTCTGGCCGCGAGCCAACGGGGAGGCCGAGAGAATGATGCGGACTCTTAACAAGGTCCTAAGAATTTCCGCCAGTGGCGGTGAAGACCTAGAGAGAGTTTCTGAGAGAATACCGCACGACACCCAACCAGTCCACGAGAGTGGCTCCCGCCGAAGTACTGTTTGGACGATGCCCGAGGGGAATGCTACCGGAAGAGGAAGGCCGTCTGCCAGGGATAATCAACAATGAAGGAGTGCAGGAAGAACGGGCCAGGCGTAACGACAAAGAAAGTGAACGGCGGGGTCTGCAGGAAAAGGAGGTGCGAGTAGGGGACACAGTGCTGGTCAGAAACCGGCACCCCGAAGGAAAGCTGTCCCTGCCATTTGAGCCGCGCCCGTGGAAGGTAACGCATGTGAAAGGCACGATGGTGACGGCAGCCTGCGACCGAGGAACAGTCATGCGCAACCGATGGTTCTTCAAAAGACTCGAAATGCCCGCTGAGAACGGGGCTCCGGAGTAATCCGTGGGTCGGGAGGAGCCACCTGGAGATCAGGAGGGTGAGCAGGACAGGGACTCCACTGGCCCTGAACGGGAGTGTGCCACCCCGCCCACCACCTCGCCAAGGTACCCGGTCCGCCGGGAGCGGAGGCTACCAGGGCATCTCAAGGACTACGTCCTGGACTCAGGTGACTGAACTGAGAAAGTGAGGTGAGACTTCAAGTTGTTAATGCGACCGCCCACATGGTCACCAGTTGTGCAGGGGTGTGCACACCCCGAAGGTTTACACTGTTTTGGTTAAAGATGAAAAGGGATGTGACGTCCCAGGTTGTTGTAGCGCGCATGCGCGGGCCTCGTTGTGGACCCGCACATGCGCAGTCGGAATAAACTGCGTCCGTGCGGCAGTTGCCGCCGGGACGCGTAGCAAGCAACATCGTGTACCGTGTCCTCCTTACATGTGTGCGTGTGCGTATGCATGTGAGGGCCGCGGGGCCATATGCAACACCATCCATGTCGGGGCCGCCTCCGGGCAACAGCTGATCTTTGTTCGGCGGCCACCTCCGCCGCACAAGCTACCGGTGCGCCTTCCTCCTCTTGGGCCCTCTCACACGCGGCAACCAGGCAGTCCGTGCTACCACAATTTGGTGCCAGTGCAACATCAGCACTAGCACACATATGTATTGTTGAAATGCATTCTTGCTACAGTTCAAAAATTCCAAAATGTTGAGATAACAATTCTGTAATTTAGGCCCTGGGTTCTTTTTTTTTTTTTTAAACTCACATTATTCTGTCACATCTGTTATCTCCCAGCAAAACTATGTTATGTTCAGCACTTTGGTGTAAGGCACTAAATAAAACCAAATAAAATACAAAATACAAAATAGTGCAGCTTCTGCCTAGTGCTGTTCCAAATATGTGTTCACCTACTACTGCACACTGATCTCTGCACCGTGACTCAAATGTTGCACTATTCCATTCAGCGTGATATTTTCAAAATGCCCAGAGTGTTTTTTGTGCATGTGCGTGCGTGCGTGAGTGTGTTTGTGAGTGAGCAGTAGCAAACTGCTATTTCAAAATGGGATAAAATAATGAACTCCAGCTTTTAATAAGTAATGAACCGAAGCTAGGTGACAATTCAATATTTATCTCCAGCTTTACACTTTTATAACACCCTTGGCAAAGCCGAACTGTTAAAGCAGCCATTTATCAAAAGCTGATCCAGACAGTAATGTAAAAATGAAGGTGTCGTATGATTTTTCTGTTTTTCCAGTGTATGCACATAGGAACATGGGTATCACAGGTAACATATCATTGCCAATTTACATTATTAGTTTGCACACCTGTGAGGAATTCGACCATCCAAACGGGGAGTGTTCGCTCGCCTGAGTTTTTTTGATTTTTTAAATGAAAATGAATGATGTGAGATCAGCCTCCGGAAATGTGTGAGGCCATTCCGCACACATTTTCCCTTGTCACCACACGACAAACACATAGGGCCTTATTACGACCCAGGCGATAAGGGGTTTACGGCAGCGTAAACAGCGCCGACCCTTACCGCCTGATTCGAGGTCCCTTAGCGCCATGGAGGATTTAACACCTGCTTTTAGCAGGTGTTAAAATCCATGGCGCTAAGGGACCTTGTTGTTAATTACGCCACCGTAATTTACGGTGGCGTAATTAACGCCTTCCCCACTCCCATTATGCCCTATGGGGCAAAAATGGGAATGGGGAAGGGTAAATGGGGATTGGGGACTTACCGCCCCGCCAACCTCGGAATGGGGCGGTAAGTCCGCCAACCGCCATGGCGTAAACGTAGTTTACGCCATGGTGGTAAAGGTACGACCCAGGCGGTAACTTACCGCCTGGGTCGTAATGAGGCCCCTAGTCACTTGTACTCCAGGAGAACACAGCCTACAGGCGCTGTCCTCCCCTGTCATGTTCAGCTGGAATGTGACAGTCACGGGTACAACAAAGCATCTTAAGAAGGGGGAAGGCGACACCTTCCTCTTGCCATGGGCAGCCTAATTAAAATATCAAAGGCTCCATGGATCTGCCTTCCTATTGTCTAAACTGATGGTGGCAGCACATACTAATAGGAGATAATTGGAACATGCCTGCATCAGGTTTGATCGCAGAATGGACAAGAGAAAGGCAAGGCTAACACCTTTTGGATATGAATTGTGTCAACTTGAAGCTAGTTCCCACCCATCTGTATGAAGGACAGTGAATGGCATGTCTGGGTCAACTATTTACCGTAGGCAACCCCTACAGAGCGGACTTCTTTCGGAGGGAAGAAGTATGTGATTTGAGGGAGACAGAAGTCTGTTCTCACCAAAAACCTCAAGTGAGACCTGCACTTTGATCAAGAGCCCCAGAGGGCTCAGTTAACCAGAGGGACACTTTGATCTACAACAGACAGGAAGATGGGTAGCACTTAGGAGTACATGTTGTCACCTCTTACCATTCCTATTGCAAAGCACTCTGGTCCTGACCTTACGCATGACAGAAGATTGTTGTTAGGGACCTAGGATTGGGTCATTAAGGTAGACTTAGCCTAGACCAATCACTGGGGCTCATTTGGCTTTATAAGAGGGCTGTGTTCCTCACTAAGCAGATCATCTGATGACTTCGAAAGGAGTAAGTAAGAAGGACTCATTTGGACCCTGGCTGAAGGCACAGTCTGCCTTACAGCTTCCACCGTTGAAGGAAGGCCTGGATTTCCGAGAGGGATCAAAGATCCCTCCCCTAAACATCTCACAGGGAACAGAGGGAGATACTGAACTCAGAGGACCTGTCCAACAGCTCGAGAACCGGTACCATACCAGCACACAGTGTGCCCTGCTAGGTTCTGCCAGCAAGCTTCCTAGGTGGGAAGTGCCAGAGAGTCTCTGAACAAAGGACAAGCCTGTTGCCTGCAAACACTCTCCTCAGCTTTGGGCTGTCCGCCTTAAAAAATGACACAAGACCTCCGAAGAAGCTAGGAGGAGTGTCACAACAAGCATCAACCAGCGTCCATCTTTTAAGGTAATTTTCAAAGCATTTGAACCCACGAACCGCATTCAGCTAGACCTCTGAATGTTGTGATGCTGCAGTCACTAAAACTGTCCGAGACGCCACAACCAGCATTCCAGAATCACCAACCAGCACAGAGACAATGATTCTTGACCCAGAGCCGCCGTGTAGGCCAGCCTCCAGCCGTTCATCCAGCCTTGCTTGCCGAACTGCCTTCCGACTGATAACCGCAACTGTCTCCCGTTTTGAACTCTGTTGCAAGGTTCTGCAAAGCTACCTCGAACCGACTTGATGCTGTTGAGCATTAAGATCATCTCAAGCATCTGGTACATTGTGCTTCTATCCCCCTGGACCTTCTCCATAGGCCCTTAGTGAAATTTACAACCCCTTGCTCCTTTGGTGCTGAAACCAAATAACCTTGAACAGTTAAGACTGATTGCTTTACCGACTACCCTCCTGTCAGTATCCAGAGTGCATCCCTTTCCTACGTGAAACTGCCTGTCCTCTTTGTTCCTTTACAGTGTGGGTTGTATTTTGTAGTGTGATAGAACTGCATATTGTAATAATAATAAAGTAGATATTTGTATACAACCTTGACTGGACAGTCCCTTTTATCTTTGGGTAATAATTGTATTTTCGCTGTGGTGCAACTAACCAACGATCCACAACTTTGCAGAGATAAGCCCGCTGTTCCATCCACGTTACCAACATTGGACAAGGAGGTTTATAATTTACTTGTGTGTCCAATTTGTTCAGATCCCTTCTGGTGTACTAGAGGTGTGGGCTGATTGATGGTTTAAAATCCGATATTCATCCCTGGATCACTGGAGCCCTGGAAGTTGATTCATCACATTGGTGGCAAGCAGTCGGATACATGCGCACAGCTTAGTTACCAAAAGAAAAAAGTACTGTTGCAGGCAATGTTTAGTCACTGCTAGGTATTAGTAATAGTCATGGATCTTGACATGTAGATTGTAAAAGGCAGGGCCAAGGAAGTCCTGTGCGTCTTATTTCAAGAGAGGGACTTCCCCACAGCGCTCAGGTTAATAAACCTGAGTTTCTGACCAGCCTCCAAGTTTGGTTATAAGCCATGGAGGTTGGGGAGAATACCCTAGGGGATGGGCTAGACCCTGGGCACCCGAACAGACAAGACATTCCGGTGGGAGAAAATGACGAGGACGACCGCGTGAGCAGTGTTTATCGCCAATCATCCTGCCGGGGGGCAAGTGTGTTTTCTCAAGTGTGTCAGTGAGGAAAGGGGCTAGTGAAGCATGCCGCAAGTTCCCAGGCCTCAGCACATTCTTTAAGTAGCCCAGTAATTAGTCCGGCTGTTAATGAGGTAGCGGCTAGAATGCTCCTGCTCAAGGAGACTAGCGCTAAAGGAACAGCAACAGCGGGACAAGGTCACCATAGAGCTGTGCAAGCTGGCACTTGAAGAGCAGAAGGATGACAACAGATCCACCTTTAGCAGATGTAGCAGTAGTGGCTAAAATCAGAGTGCCCGGGATAAGCCCTGGAGGCACATCCCAAAGACTTAGTGCAGGCTTCTGAAGTGGGAAAGAATATTTTTGACTGATTTGAAGCGCTCAAGCTGGCTTTCCCACTACAGGAGGTGAAGGGACTGATGCAATTCTTCTGTTAACTTCTGAGGAAAGGCCTGTTTATGAGTGCATGAAATCAGCCCTCCTCAGGAAGTTCTGCAAAACACCAGAACAGTATTTCAAGTTCTTCAGAGAGCTTGGAAAGAAAGGTGGGCAGACATTTGAAGCATTCACACACTTGTTGAAATATCTGAGCAGGTGGGTGGCTGGTAACAAAGTTGACACATTTAAAGGGATGTACAATATGATTGCGTGTGAGCTTGTATTGAAAGATTGTGAGGTTGGCCTACACCATAATCTTGTGGACAAGACTATCACAGACCCTAGGGAGCTTGCAAGGGGTATGACAGGTTTGTGAATACTCAAGTCCAGAAAAGGGCTCACACAAGCACACCCAAACCAGAAGAGAAATCCAATCCTATTCTTAGTCAAGTCCCAAAAATAACGAAAGCAAATCCCATATCTCTAGTTCAGCCGTGCACTCCGAAAAGAAGAGTGCAGGTACCCCTAACACTGGGACATCTGCGTTCTCAACACCCAAAGGTTGTTTAATGTGTACCGAGCTGGGCCATAGGAAAGGGGATCCTGCTTACAAGGGCTTACCCAAGCAAGCCATGGAGAATGTTGGACTCGTAGAAGAGGCCATCATTAATGTGGGCCTCTTAGAGGAGAACTTGCCACTAGGACAGGGAGTGGCCAAATGTGGATTGGTTACACTGAGTGGGAACGGTACCAGGTCTCCAGAAGAGACCCCAGTTCCCAATAACACTCAACTATATCTAGAACATGTGTATATCAATGGACAAAAAACTCCTGCGGTCCGAGACACCGTGGCTAGCATCACTACTGTATGCCGACAGTGGGTACAGCCAGGCCAGTATATTGATGGGCCTGATTTGTACATCAGTGGGTTTGATGGAAAGAGTAAGCGCCCCTTGGCAACAGTAGAGTTCTGCTGGTGAGGTGAAATGACCCAGCTCTGTGTAGCAGTGAAGGACTCCATCCCTGTCTCATGTCTGTTGGGTAATGATCTTCCTTATCCCGAAATAGTCGCAGCGGCTACCCGATCGAGGGCCAAAGGGAGCGGCAGATTAAACGCTCTGAGAGCCTTATGGCCTTGAGTGCTCCCAGAGGGTTTGTTGAGAGAATAGGCATGAATATTGTGAGTCTTTTGTATCCTCAAACCACCTCAGGGAAAAGGATACCACACCACAAGATACCCTGAGGATGTCCCTCTGAGGAGCACCAAAGCCCCATTGGTTGCAAAGGGATTGGGATATTCTCTCATGCTGGATTCCGCAAGGAAGTCATTTCTGACAAGGAATCAAACTTCATATCAGCGTATATGAAGGCTATGTGAGAAGAGTGTGGAGTCAACTACCAGGTATTTACATCCTTCCATCCACAAACCAATGGGCTTGTTGAGTGGTTCAACAATACCCTGAAAGCCATGATAGGTGGCTTAAAAGAGCACCTGAGGAGAAAATGGGATATTCTCTGCCGTGCCTTCTGTTCGCCTACAGGGAGGTGCCACAGAACGGAGTAGGTTTTAGCCCCTTTGAGCTTCAGTTTGGACAGACTGTACGAGGTCCCCCCAGTCTAGTGGAAGAGGGATGATAAAGCAAACCCTCTTCCCCTACACAAGATGTGGTGGACTATGTACTCGGCCTTCGGTCTAGAATGACCAAGTTCATGGAACAGTCGACAAAGAACCTAAAGGGCAGTCAGGAGCTGATGAAACACTGGCCCGACCAGAAGGCCACAATGGCAGTCTATTCTGCAGGCCAGTAGGTGTGGATTATGGAGCCTGTCAAACCCAGTGCCCTTCAGGACAAGTGGACTGGACCTTACTATGTGTTAGAAAAGGTCAGTGAGGTGAATTGTCTCATTGACGTGAACGGACCTAAACAGATGTGAAGGGTCTTTCACGACAACCGGCTAAAACACCATTATAGCCGGGATGGCTTGGTCATGGCATTAGTGACTGATGGAGAGACTAAGGAGGAGACCGATCCCCTACCAGACCTCCTGCACACGGAAGCCACAGATGGGTCAGTTGAAGGTGTCAACCTTGCAACTGACTTGTCAGAACAGCAACTGACAGACTGTCGGCAGTTACTAATCTATTTTCTCGGACTCCCGGATGCGCAGATTGGTGCACCCATGATGTGGTCACTGGAGACAGTAAGCCGGTGAAGAGTAGGATTCACCGGATGTCGGATAAGGTCAGGGACACCATCAAGGAGGACGTTTCCAAGATATTATCCCTAGGAGTGATAGAGCCATCCCACAGCCCCTGGGCTAGCCTAGTTGTACTGGTCCCTAAAAAGATCAGTGGTGGGAAGACTAAATTTCGTTTTTGTGTGGACTACAGGGGGCTCAATTCTGTCATGAATACAGATACTCAACCCATTCCTCGGGTAGATGAGCTCATTTACAAGCTCGGAGCTGCCAAGTACATGAGTACCTTTGACCTCACGGCAGGTTATTGGTAGGTCAGCTTGACAGATGGAGCGAGAGAGAGGGCAGCATTCTCAACCCCCGAAGGACATTATCAGTTCACTGTGATGCCCTTTGGATTGAAGAATGCCCCTTCCACTTTTCAGCAGATGGTTAACCAGTTTTTGTCAGGTCTGGAAAACTTCAGTGTCGCCTATTTAGATGACATTGCTGTGTTCAGCCACACCTGGCAGGATCATCTATCCCACCTGAAACAAGTGCTGCAGGCGCTGTGGGATGACAGGGCATCTAGCGCGCACATGCAGAGTCAAGCCATGATACAAAACGACCAAGGGACAAGAGTAGGAATGGTGAATCCATCTGCGTTTGTACAGCAGGGTGGAAATGGAGTTGCACAAAATCATACGGTGCAGCAGCAAGCGCCAGGAGCACAGCAAAGCTTGCAACCTCAGAATATGATACATTTTCCACAAGGACAGTCTCAACAGTCACCGATGCAACTGTTACAAACAACAAGTACAGGACAGGTACTGAATTCTGGGATGGGAAATAACTCTGGTGATGGAGAAAAACCATTCACGCAGCATGGGACAAAGTTATATATGGATTTGGACAGCTCACTGGGAAACCGGATGTGTTCTATCCTATCAATGACACCGAACCCTCACGAGGAACCAAGGGTAGATGTCGTTATAATGGATAAAGAAAATGACTTCTTAGTTGACACAGGTGCAACACGCTCGTGTATACGTGAAGGCACGTTTTCCTTGTCTGGCGATGCTATCAATACTCAGGGCATCACAGGAGCAACAAGTCATGTTCCTTTTACAAATGAACTTCCAGTCTCTATAGAAGAATGTGACATGAATGTGCCACTATTGTATTCAAGGCAAACCCCAGTGACTATACTGGGGCGTGACCTAATGACAAGGTTATACATGACGATCTCGTTCACGGACATGAACATAGTATGTTCGACTCCAGGAATGCATTATTTGAATGTATTTCAAAATGATCAGAGCATACTCCGGACAAGCAGCTATGAGGGCTGTTCCATTGGAACCAGAAATATTTACGTATGGAGTGCGAATATTAATGGCAGGGCTACCAGGCCTCGCAGACAAAACCATGAGGACCCCCGATCATTTTCTATTCAGGCCAAGAATACCAATGCTTGAAGAAAAGGGACAAGTATTTCCCATGGCAATACACACAGCCATAGTACGAGGGAAAATGGCATTGATAGATGGTTGTGATGATGAAAGCAGACAATGGTGCACAGTAATCGCCATTGAGGAAGGGTACAGATTGACTGAAGTCACTGATGACGATCTGTTTCACAAACAAACAGGTGTTGAGGAAACAACAGTTGATGTGAATCTCATTTTCTGGGTGAGAATGATCAAAAGAGAGGTGTCCCAGAGAATGATGCTGGCACAAAACCGTCCTGAATATTTTGATGACGACATGGCCCAGGTACCTGTCTCTGTGTGGACCACAGGCCCCTATGACGTAGGCTTACTTAAAGGAGTCGGAGGAGTAAGGATTAAATTCAAACCAGGAGCAATTTGACCAAAGGCAAGACAATATCCCATGTCTAGGGAAGCAGATGAGGGGATTTTCAAGACAATCTCTGCCATGATGGAGTAGGGCATTTTGGTGACGTCAGAGTCGTCATGCAATACCGCTGTGTACCCTATCAAAAAATCAAAGGGAGGGTCATGGAGACTAATTCAAGATTTACACCCAATAAATGATATTGTAGAGGCAGAGTTCCCTCTAATCCCTAACCCGTCCACAATCCTATGTAATATACCTGTTGAGGCAAAATATTTCACAGTAATTGACTTGAAAAATGCATTTTTCTCAATCTCATTGCACAAAGACTCACAAGATTTGACGTCATTTACGTTCAAACAAATGCGTCTGAAAAGCAAGAGGTTACCCCAGGGGTACTGTGAGTCTCCTTCGATTTTCAACAGAGTCCTGCAGATAGACTTGAGCAATATTGCATTAGAGAGTGTTGTCTTGCAATATGTGGATGACATCTTAATTTGCAGCACGACATAGAAAAGGGGCAGACACAATTTTATGCAGCTATTGACTATATTGGCTGAGAAAGGATATAAAGTTGACAAAG
Organism: Ambystoma mexicanum; assembly: GCF_040938575.1. Lineage (NCBI taxonomy): Eukaryota > Metazoa > Chordata > Amphibia > Caudata > Ambystomatidae > Ambystoma > Ambystoma mexicanum. Next base: position 1,150,118,041 of record NC_090926.1, on the reverse strand, counting down.
AGAAGTTACAATATTGTCAGCAAGAAATGCCGTAGATAGGCCAGCTGATCTCACATGAGGGGAAAAGGGTTACCCCTGAAAGAGCTGAGGCCATATTGAACACAGCCAAGCCACACACGATAAAACAGATGCAGAGTTTTCTAGGCCTATGTAATTATGTCAGGGCATGGGTCTTTGACTACAGCTCATATACCAAGCCCTTGTCACAGTCCGTAAAGAAAGCACAGGTGACAAAAGAAAAAATTGAATGGACTCAGACCATGGAAGATGGGTTTGTTGAACTCAAGAAAGACATTTGCACAGCACGAGTTTTAGGATTACCAATTATGCAGAGGAATTCTACTTGTTTTCGTACATGAATGGCAGCGTTATGACAGCAGTACCCACACAGAGAACCACGTTGGGGTACAAGCCCGTGGCATGTTACAGTGGGAATTTAGACCCAGTAATGAGGGGTCACTTCCCGTGCGAACAAAGTTTAGCTGCCAGAGCGTTCGCCATAGAGAAGGCTACAATCATTGTGATGGGATGCTCAATGACGTTGTTCGTCGAGCATGCATTATTTGCCATTCTAGAGAAACCGAAAGGCACATTGACATCTCAAAGAGCTTCTGCTTATGAAGTGATCATATCAAATCCATCAATTAAGATAATTCGATGTAAGATAGTGAACCCAGCTATGTTTATAGCAGAGCCAGTCACTGAAGGAGAGCCAATCCATGCATGTGCAAACTATGAAGAATTCTCTTATGAGATTCCCATAGTGAAAGAGAATGCATTGGCAGAAGGAGAAATTGTCTTCATTGACGGTTCCTCGTGAATCGATCAAAGTGATGGGCAAAGATATACAGGCACTGCTGTGATGAAGCACATTCCAAATGGAGAGTTTCGAGTACTCATTAGTGCACGATTATCTACACATTATTCAGCGCAAGCTGCAGAACTATTGGCGCTGATACTCGCACTCGAGATTCACGCAGACCAGGAAGTGACAGTGTACAGCGACTCCGCCTATGTGACGTCGACAGTGCACACAGGCCTAGCGTGCTGGAAAAGGAGGGGCTACTTCCGAGCGGACGGCACGGCAGTGCAGCACGCAGCCTTATTAGACAGGCTCATTAAGGCACTACTGCTCCCAGTGGGCATAGCGGTCGTGAAATGCTCCGCCCACATGAAAGGGACACGAAAGGGACACACGGAAATCAAGCAGCGGACACGGAAGCCAAGTGTATGGCATCCAAGGACGAAGAAATAATGAATTTGGAAATAACTGATGTGCATGAGAAAATGTTTGTTGCAAGAAGTGAACCTGAGGGTTATAATAACATGGGACAAACCCAGTTAATGGAACTCCAAGGGGAAGCACCACAGGAGGAAAAGAATCTCTGGAAGCGGTGAGGGTGTTCTTTAAACCCCTCCGAAAGCTTGTGGCGACAAGACAACACTGGTAAACCGGTGATGCCTATAGCCCTATTCAAAATAGCATTGGAACAATTGCATTATCCAGCACACATGACAACAGAGAATCCAGCAGCAACGATCGCTGAAGACTGGTTTATACCGAATTTAGCAGAACACGTATGAGTTTTTATGGTGAACTGTATAATCTGCCAACAGTTAACGCTGGACATACACTAAGAGTAATTGGAGGACTCATCCCAATGCCCAATGGGCCTTTTCAGCACTTACATGTTGATTATGTCCATATGTAACGGTTACAGTTATCTATTTGTTGTGGTGTGTCCATTCTCTAGATGGATAGAAGCAGGTCCATGTACACACCCAGAGTCTACCTGTGCGGCCAAATTTGTGGTGAGGAAGGTATTTCCCAGGTGGGGAGTATTTGAGGTCATGAGGTCAGATAATGGTCCTCACTTTGTTAATGCAGTATTTGAACAGATTAGCTTGGTGCTTGGAATAAAGCACAAGTTCTCGTTGGCGTATCATTCACAAGGTAATGGGATATGTGAGAAGCTCTACAGCTTGTTAAAGGAAAGGATAGTCAAGTTGAAGCTTACTCTAAAGTAGGGATGGCTACACTGCCTTCCACTGGCACTGTACGCACTCAGAAAGCAGTCTGGTTCTGACCATCATCTTACGCCACACGGAATAGCAACAGGCAGAAGGATGCACACTCCATTGACACCCGAGATAGAGCTAGATGTGATGCTTAGCCAACAGGGGAAGTCATAGGATCAGAAATGCAAAATTAATTGAATTGCATAACATCTTGTCTTACTGTAATTTCAGGACAGCTGCAGTGACGACAAAATGGGTGCAGGGCAGCACAGAACACAGAAGGAGATACTACAACAGACCCGATTCAAAGTTTACGTCTACCACCAATCTTCCCTGGAGAAACATTCCTGGTGAGGAACCACATGAGAAAAAAGTGGGACGAGCCCAGGTTCAACGGACCCTTTACAGTGGAAGACGTCACTCCCTCTGCCGTCAACCTACAAGGAAGAAGAGCTTGGATCTTCCTGGGTGACATCAAGCCATATAACGGAGAAGGCCCCCTGCCCGCACCTCAACGCGTAGAGACTACAGACGATGGGGAAGAACCACAGCACGTGCCGACGAAATCCATGATGAGGAAGAAGGACGCATGACCAGCAGAGCAAAGACAAAGTACTTTTGTGCAAAGTTGTGGCTTAATTTTGGACATTTCCTCTGAGCAAAGAAGGGGACAAGGGCATAAAAACTGACACTCTGTGCATCCTAGTTGCAGGGTAAAAAAGAAAAATTACACGTTTGAGCCACAGCATAGGTTATTAACTTTGAACTGTGGAATTAGGCACATTGAAGCCTTTATAAGAAAAGGATATGCCAAATTTTGATTTTAGGACACACAAATTGGAAGAAGATACAGTATCCAGACTCGTTTCAAACAGGAGCATTATTTGGACTCACTTATGGTGTCCCACAGCAGTGACATCACTAAAGACGTCTTAATTTACTTTGAACTAGTATTGAGATCATACCCGTCGTTAGTGGGAAGGTTCACTAACATCACTGAATTTCTTCAAGACCCTGAAAATGAAAAGACAATAAGGAGGCTGCTCACTGTGATCGCCGAGCTTCCGGAATACAGAGAGGAAAAAACAAATGCCCCAAGCGGAAGAAAAAGTGAATAGGCTTTTCAGCGTGCTATTCTTTCATTTAATTGAAGACTGCCTAGATCTTGTCGGGAGACACACTGACGTCTTGATATTTCTGCGAGATCCAGCAAACACAGAACGTTTGAGTATAATCCTGAATGGCATCCTAATTCAGGTTGCTCTTCACGCTCATCGAAATCACAGAAGCTACTCATAGTGAGTGCCGAGCAGTTCCAGAAATCAGCAAGGACAGGACAAATGTCCCTGTCACCAGAAGATAGCAGACTAGCAAGTAATGACTTCTTTCACCTAATTGAGGACTTTCCAGAACTTGTGGGGAGGCCCGCCGGGGTTGACATCCTCACTTTCATCAGAGACTCAGCTAATTCTACACAGATGAGCATTCTCCTGCACGGCATTGTGATACAAGTGGAACTTTCTAATCATCATCAGAATTTCCGGAGAACACTGTAAAACTTTCCGCCGAGGGACAGATCGAGAAAGTGTTGCCACGAGGCTTCACTCTTGTTTATACTGACAAGGACATGACATGTCTTCTGGAGTGAAACAGATAAGAGGAATCGATTGGAAGTTTGTATATTTTGAACACGTACTGTAAGAAAGACTTGCTGAACTTATTGGTTTAGTTGACATTTTTCATATACAGAAAAGATAACTGTATCCAGAGACAATAGACAATTCATTTTCCAGGCAAAGGAGGACTATTGTTCCAGTACCTGCAACCGACAAGCAGAGGCAGCAGAATCCAGAGATATTTATTGGTGCTTAGAATGTATTGAAAGTTAGTTTCCTTTCCTTAATTGATCAAGATGGGCAGCCAAAGCAGCAGCATTGTCATCCCTCAGGAGCATAGACGCTCTTATTGTTCCAGAACTAAGTGTTGCCAACTAACCTGTAGAGGAATAATGTATCTATGCATTGTATTCATTGTTGTTTTACTGTCATTAACAATTAGAACTGCATTTTTCATTGGCGCACAAAGTGTTCCGATTCCAGTGCACCCACCTAATGATGTATGCATGACACCCACGAAGGCACCCAGACCGTTTATAGTGATTCCAGTCCTTAGAAGGTCTGACAAAGGAGTGAGTGAACTTGAAATGGATGTGATTAGCAATGACACACATGTAGTAACAAGCAAGTTGAAAAGCCGGACACAGGGTCCGCAGAATAAGAATGAGAAAAGGTTACTGACAATCAAACGCATGCAAACGATGAGTGCACATACACCAGGCCTAGTGTCAATAACTGCAGAACCACAATCAAAAGAATGGGGGAAGGTTAGACAACCAACGATGAGAAGCTCTATTACAAGTGAAATGAAGAGCCAAATGGAAACAGAAGAACTTTCAAAGATACAAAAGGAGTTGGAGAAGAAACCAACAGTGACAGCATTGATGAGGAACCCTGACCCAGCGCTGAAAGGGGCAAGCGCAAGTCCAGCAAAACTTTCACGTGCACAGATGATAGCAGAATCAATATGGCCGTCCATAGCCAGAGCCAGGAAATGACAAGAGGACAAAGAAAGAATTGCCAGACATTCTCCTACTCAAATGGTACAGATGAAGAGACCTGAACCATGGATGGAAGTACCTGAGAATCCTCTTGAAAGAAGAAGCTATACGGATGTGTTCAGGGGAGTTGCTAGGTCTGGAAAAGACCCGGGGCTAAGCTGATGTCGGAACTTTTGGGACTGGGGGCTAGCTAGTCTTTTGGCTGTAGCTCCTGAGATTCTATCCGGGGCTACAACCAAAAGATCAGGGGCTCTAGCCCCATTAGCCCCCCCCTAGCAATGCCCCTGGATGTGTTCAAGGATGTGGTGATATCATACTACATGAAAACATTGAGAAACAACAAGGAGTTGATAATGAGCTAAACAACTACCTGGACAGCACAGCACACTTGGGAAATAACATCTGGTACCAACTTATGAAAGAAGTTGGACGATAAAATTCAGAGGAGGAATGCTTTGTTTGTGCACTCCTACCTTACAGCATGGGGAAATCAAAGATCTTTGTAGCTGTTGACGGCACACTGTCTATCACACGTAGCAATGGGCAAGACCAAAGGCCAGTTCATGGGAAGTGATGCCTCATTGAAATGGGCAACTGAAGCAACTGATCCAAATAAAGACGATTATGTCCAAGACATAAAGACCAGAAACAATGGAAAAACAAAGCATATCGTGATCAGATATGAGACGCCTGGAGTGAAAGGAGCAGAGATCAGAAGAGAAGCAAATCAAACACTGAACATTCAAGGACAAACTCCAGAAGAAGCTCAGAGTTGGAAGAACAGAGACCAAATGCAAATCTAGGGACAGTGCTTTCACCAGACGGATGGGAAAACAGAGTAGTGATTTGCAGAGCATGGATGGTCATCGGTCGTTACCAGAGCACCATTGACATAGAACAAAATAGATGCAAGCCACCGTGGCCAAAGCTTGCTAAACTATTGACATGGGTCGAGGACAGAGGAGGCCCCTTGCCGATAGTGCCATTGGAGAGCGGAAAATTCTGCTTCAGGAATAATGGCACAAGGAAAATGGGGGAGAATCAAAACTATAGCCGATTATTTGACGCCCCAGGAATGGTACATGGTACTGCAGTGATCATGAATCATTATTGGGTATGTGGATCCACAGCATATGTCAGACTGCTGAGAAACTGGGGAGGTATATGCACAATAGTGAATGTCCATGTTCCAGCGTTGGTGATTCCAAAAATTAATCTGAATATTGATAGTTTCCTGAAATCAGATGCTCACCTGGGGAAGAAGAGATCTTTGGAACTGATGAATCGAATGAAGAGAAATAATTACTTTTCTGCTAAATCAGAAGAAGCTTTTCATGCAATCCCGCATGAACACAGACTCTTCAGCCTAACCTCATCAGTGTTCACGACAATTTTTATGCCAAGATTTCAGGTTGGAGCAAATACTAAATGGTTGCAGTCAGCCAGATGGGAGTTGCTGCAGACCATCGACACGACCATAAAAGGATTTAATGCAATCAAGGAAGAGTTAAGGGCAATCCGACTAATGACTCTCCAGAACAGATATGTCCTTGACATGATCACAGCTATGGATGGAGGTGTTTGTACAAAAGTCAGAGAATCATGTTGCACATTTATACCATCTCACGACGAAGAAAATTGAACTTTAACAGAGGCCATAAGTATGCTGATGAAACTACAGAATCAAATGATTGATGAAACTGACGAAGTGGACGACGACAGCTGGTTTGGATCACTATTTTCATGTGTCCCACAATGGATGGCAGATGCATTAAAATTCTTAGGAGCTCTGCTAGGGATGATATTGCTCGGATTCTGTGTAATAAAGATAATAATCTCTCGGTGGCAGAAAACTGCAAAAAAGGCCATAGGGATGAAGATCATGATTGATGTTGAACCAGGATGGAATCCCAAGGACCTGACTGATGAAGAAATAAGGGACTTTCTAAAAGCCAGAATTTGTGCACCAGAAGGAACAAAGTTTAGATATCCCGGAAAACAGGGAAATTATGTGGGAAAATGGATCTATTGTAGTCCAAGTGGACAATGTCAACTAATGACATGGAACAAAGATGAACATATGAGAACAGCAGAAAGCCTGAAAGGAGTCATAAAGATATGGACCCCAAAGGTGTATTTCTTCAAACCTCTATGTGTGGATTCAGAGGATGAAGTAAAAGTGGATACCATGGAAGAAGTGAAAGTGGTTGATGAATCGCCCACAGGGGGGATTGTAGAGGAGGTCCCAAGCATGACCGGCACTCCAGCCGTCCATTTTGAAGTACCAGGAACGTTCACGCCAAAATATATGATGTATGATGAGCAAATAAACCAGCAGAGAGCTGCAGTGGGGCTCTGCCCAGTACTTATCAGAAGAACAGCACCTGTTGAAGTACCAACACCTAAGAAAACCTGGACAGTAAGGTACCCATTGAGAAAACAATATCGACAAATGAAACAGAATGAACATTGTCAGAATGCAGTCCCCATAAAAAGCTAAAAAGATACGGAAGGAAGACGAATAGTGATGTCTCAAGAACCCGGACTGACTCACATACAGAAGATATGACGACCTGCGAATGATGAAAAGAGACGAAACACCATGGACAAGTGACATCATGAACCTAAAGGAAAATAGCAATGTCAAATGTCAGCATTTTATGCCATGAGCGAGATGAAGATATTCAGTTAGTTTACACGTGTACATATGCATGGAACCGCAAGAAGCACAGAAATTGTGAGGCTTGCATATGCTTAGTAGTAAAATTGATTGCGGCAAGCGCACACTATACATATCTTCCTCAAAAGGAGCACTTTATATAAGTATACTTCCACTATGCACAAAAGCAGAATCTACCAAAGGTTACTAAAGGTCTCAAGAGGAGAGCTCCGCAAACAAACAAAACGAGAATTAAAGACAGAGAGAAACCCAGACGTACGCAAATCGTGCCAGAAAGCCAAGGTCGTATCGGCTGGAATAGCCCAAAAGTGGATACAACTGATGAAAGAAAAACTGAGTATCCTGTTTAGAAAGGTCACGATAAGCCGCAGAAGGCAGGTGGCTGGCAAAAGCAAATCAAATACACAAGTTGCATGAAGAATAAGACTATTTCACAGTGTCTGATTCACTTGACCAGTCAAGCAAGAAGGGATGAAACCTTCACACCTATGCATGGCCTTGTGCCATGCACAGATATCGTAACTTTTCCAGACCAAGAAGCAGTCTCGAGGCCAACCACACAGAAATAATTGACACATGACCACTAAAGTGATGATTGATTGTAGCAATAATTGGAGAGAAGCTGGGGGTGCAGACACACTCCCTGCACCTGCCGGCTATTCGGCACGCTGCTAGGCAAGTGGAAAAGTATGAGTGGGACTGTTGCCAACCCAATCATAGTGGACGAAGTAATCTAGGGTCCTATAGTTAGTAAAAGCAATGAGACTTTGTACTTTTAGTGATGTCTATTGTAGCCATTTTGAAGGTAGGGCTTAGATGCCCCACCTGACAGTGTTTATCCAATCCCCTCACTCCGTAACCATATACAGATATAGTACCTATATTAAAGTTACCTTCCTAATACCAATAGAATTGCATGCAACATTTTAAGTGTTACACGTCAATGATGATGAGTTTTCAGTATAAATTATGTGTTTTTTATGAAGTTTGTTGGAGTTGTTGAAGCGAGAAGGAAAATCGAGCGACTGCTGATATTCATGAACTCCCTGTTTTTTTGTACTTGTCATTAAACGGGCTCCCTTTGCCAAACCGTTGAGTTGTCATTATTGATTAGATGCTAGAGTATTAATCTGCATCCTCATCCATCTCACGGGTGCTGCTGCCTCATCTTAAGTGCTATTGGGCAACCCCCAGCTTTATGGGCCGGTTGGGGTCCTAGCGCACACCACCACTAAGACAGACCCATTGAGCGAGATTTCTGTTATCTGGTACTGAGTGCCAGCAGTGCAGTCATGGTGGTTATGTCAGAGTTAGTGGTGTGTCCGGGAGTGGCCTGGGATGGCACGTGGAATCTGATTGGCTACCTCAGGTGCCACCCCATTATCATAAACTATGATCGTTATATGTGTGAGCTCGTACTTCATGCCACACCTGCATATGTCAGTGCCTCACTTGGACCGCCCCAGTCAAAATAGTCTGGACATGCCGTTGGTCCGAGTGCCTGGTGTGGACTAGACCAGCATATGACTCTATCAGTCAGTGAACCGGACTCACTCCTGCAACACTCCTCTGTCTTCCTGCATTATGTCTCTCCCCCAGCATCACTTTAGCTCGCCCCTTTCCACCCTGTATCTAAACGTCCTCCTGATCATATCGCACCCTGTGCCTTTCTCTCCTCTGTACTCCTTTCTCACCAGCTCTACGCTTATCCAGGGCTTTAAGTCGGGTAAGAAATCTTGGGGGCGGGGCTCATTTGGGGGCGTGGCTTGTGGGATGCACGTGGCCTAAAAAAAGTACACAAACCATAGTAAGGTGTGCAAACAAATATATAAATGCATGTAAGTATGTATATTTGTATGCAAGCCATCTTTTATGAACATAGAAATATTTAACACATGTCTATGTTGATAAAAGATGGCTTGCAAAGTACACAAACCATAGTAAGGCACGCAGACAAATATTTAACATTTATATATTTGTGTGCATACCTTACAGTTTGTATATTTTTCCAACCATCTTTTTTAAACATTTCTGTTTATAAAAGATGGCTTGAAAAGTACATAATTCAATCCATCTTTTATAAAGCTTTGATGACGGACAAAGCCTGAGGCGTCTTTGTCCTTTGGCAAAGCTTTATAAAAGATGGCTTGAATTGAGTACTTTTCCTGCCATCTTTTATAAACCTTGAAACATGTCACACATTCCCCAGGTTCGCCGAGGGTTAAAGACGCCACGTTGACCGTTGGGTAACAAAGGACAATAACTTCCTCTGATGAACTCTAGCGCGAGGAGTCACCAGAGGAGGTTACTGTGACTGACAGAAGTGCCAGCCAGCCACAGTGACTCTGCAGCTGGCTAGCACTTCTGTAAGCTTGCCTGTCAGTTTGCCTGAGTTAATGACAGGTGCATCTCCCGTCGCGGCTACGGCCGCAGCAGGATAATGTTTCCCGCCAATGTTGTGGTGGGACTGGGGGCCCTGGCAGGTCCCTGGTTCAATCCTATTTTTTTGAGACTGCAGGGGCCTGGCCCAGGCCCACTTAAAGCACTGCGCTTATCTCCGCAGCAATCCTTTCCCCTCTGCACCTCTCTTTGCCACTTTTGCTGACGTCAATTTCCCGACACAATGCTCGCACTGAGGCCTGTCAGGAATTGCTGGCTGGCTGGAAATGCTTTTTGCGCATATCTGGGAGAGAAACATGCAGGAAGCCAGAGAAATGTGGTAAGGTGGGTGGAGGGAGGGAGGTAGGGATTCTTAAGGGTGAGCGCACAGGGACAAGGAAGAGTTGGAGAACAGCCTTTTGGCAATTTTCATAGATCCGTCTCATGCACATTTATTTCCACTATGTCCCTCTCTGTCTATGCAGCTCTCTCTTCCCATCCCTTCACCCCTGACGGCCTGTCCCCATACTACTCCTTTCAGTCTCTCAGGTCCCTATTCTTTGCCTACATCACCCTCTTCCAGCACACCCCATACTCATCAGGCCACCCTCAGGCTATCTGTGCACCTCTGTTGCTTTAGCATTCATGTCTTTCTTCCATGCTCTCCCGCCTGTACCACGGCCAGCTGCTGCCCAGTGTCCAAATGCCCCACTCTGTTAGTGAAGTGTATCTGGTGGCATTTACTGCACCACTCTCTCTACTTGCACCGCCTCTCTTTCCACTGCACCCCTCTACCCCATCTCTTTTTGTGTTTGCTGTTATCTCTGCCTGTTGCCTGCCTCTGGATCTCAGGACCCCCTTTCTGTACCCCTCCTTGATGCACACCTCTTCACACGAATACGGAAATTCAACCAGAACACCTCAAGGAGCTCCACTCAAGCACACAGCATGTTCAAGACTGCCTGCATCACCAACAAAGCATCCACTAGAAAAATCCCACTCTACTTGGCCAAGTAACTTACCACCTAGGGAGGCCAGTGCACCACCAGAAGCCATAACATTGGCAGGCCTGAAACAAAGCAAGGTGGAAAAAACAAGAAACAGCACTTATCCTGCTATGTACCCTGCTATGCACCCTGTCACTAGAATAAGTTACCAATGCAGAACAGACTGTCCACCTCCATCCTACACTTCCGGAAGCACCCGAAGGCTGTACTCTTCAAGGAGCATCTGGCCAATCACTGAATGCTCCATTCACCCCTCCCCCACTCGTTCCCTACTCCAATTACCCACCCCATCCTTTAAATAACATCACATGAAAGAAGCTGCCAAAAAGGTTACCTGTTCCAGGCCCAATTCCAAAGAGCCAAGATTTTGAGCAAGAGTTTATCTTTCAGACAGTCGCTTGTGAATTTGTCATCGGTGCAGTATTAGCACAACTAAACTCTGAAGGGGTAAAACAACATAGTGCGTACCTGAGTTGGTGCTTGACCATGTGACAGCGCAACTGGGCCACCATTAAGAAGGAGGCATTTGTGGTAGTTTGGGTCATGTGCAAGTTAAAACCCTACATATCTGGGTCTCACTTCACTGTCCAAACCGACCACAGACATTATGGCCATGCAGGGAGAGAACACCAAGTTATTGTGTTTGGCTCTATCCCTAAAGGGATTCGACATGGACCACCAACACAACCCTGGGGCGCATCACTCCAATGCAGATGGCCTCAGTCGGTAATATCACCAGGAGGATGAGACAGACCCTTAGAAGGGTGAGTCTCAACCTTTGTGTCTGTGGGAGGACGCGAGGAATTGCCATCTGACAAGGGTGCAAAGCCCTGGCTTTTCTTATTTTTTTTAACAAAAAGAATGATGAGGTTAGTTACACCTCAAAAATTGGTAATCTGCCAAGCAGATACCCCTTTGCCATCGACTCCATGCCAAAAACACAGTGAACTCATGCTCTGCCGCATCGGTAAACTGATGCATAACACCAGCTCTACTCGTGGTACAGAGCTGGTTGGAGGTTCATGAGATGCCCACTTGACAGCCGCAGAGATAGCCAAGTCGCTGCGGCACAGAGGCAGCATTTAAGAAGTGCCCTCTGTACCCAAAATTATGATGATAATAAGTCGCCCATGCTGGTAGTAGGGTCAATTCTAAATAATAGCTATGTCTAGGCATAGTGCATGGCACTACTTATGATCACTACCATCACATTCTTATTAATATCACTCATGTGTTATCTCCTGTGAGTCAGCTCCGCTGTGGACGGTGATGTATATTCTGGTCAGCCAATGAAGCCCGCCAAGTGGCAGGACGTGAACCTGGAGGGCATGGCCTCATCTTTGATCTTTATGTCAGGGCAGGTAACACCATCCGTCTGAGACAGTCACACAGCAGGCAGCTGACCTGGGCCCGGGCACCCAAAGAGCACACACATTCAAAAAGAGTAGCCTCACACCAGGGTGCTACATCTCAACAGTCTTTGGTCCTCAGTGATAAGGGAAGGGGGTGGGATTTTGCTGGGCAAGAGGGCTCTGGCCGATGCCAGAAGACTTCCACCATCTTGATTCTCATTGTCTCTCTCACTCTTTTCTGTCCCATCCACTTCCTCTGGGTTTGACATAAAAAGGGCAAGGTCCACTCCATCCAAGAGCCAGGATTGGACACCTAAAGCAGGCTAGCTTTAGTCCAATCCCTGGAGGACATTTGCCTTTAAAAGAAGGGGTCTCTCATCCCTTCAGAAGATTCTCTCAGTTCCTCTCGAATCCTTTATGGCTGCAGAGTCGTTCTGAAGATCTGACTGGACTTCCTTTGGGAGAGTTGCCCTCTCCAAAGCCCTCAGCCTGTGGTGAAGAAGGGATCATTCAAGACAGAAGGAATATCTGTCCGTTACCACTGCCAGGACACATCAGGAGTAACCTCTGCTGTGGATCAGGACCTACCACTCTGCACCAGAATATGGGAGGCGGGAGCTCTCAGATTCTGAGAGCTGGAAGAGCATGCCCTAAACGGAACCATCCTAAACTCAAGTTTCTCTAGGTGGGCCCTCACAGTAACTGGAGGACCAGACCAGCTGAAGCTCTCTGTTCCAACCGCACTGAACCAGTCACTTTGTGTTCACTGTACCTGGAACAAGAGGGACGTCTCTGACGCTGGCTGCTGCACTCTTCCACCACATCAAGCATTGCTTGCATCTCTGACTAGCTCACCACTGCATTGTGTCCTTGTCAAAGCTTGTCACTTGGTAGGCCTGAAGCGCCTGCTCAATGCTGGGACCTGAACCGAATCACTGGAGAGTCACATGCTGACTCTAACCAGAAGTTACAACCATGGCTTGTCCCAGCTAGCCTCTGAACTGCTGCCTCATTGATCGTACATTGGCTCACCTCGATCATCACTTCGACGACCGCTGCCCGCCATCTCAAACCGCTGGAGAATCACTCATCGACCACTCTCAGCGGCTAAAAGTCTGACTCGGCCTGGCTAATTGCAAAGCATTCCTGTGACTGCCCCGACATGCCCTCTTGAGAGGCGCTCTTCTTAAGAACAGAGCACCCTCCTTCTCCTCTATTCAATGGACGCTTGCTGCTGGGGCCTCCATTATCATACGTGCCAGACTGAGCATGATCAGCTGCATCTACGTTAAATTTCGGCTCTGACTGCATCAGCCCACCAACAACTAAATCTAGGTACTGTTGACTCTGAACTGTCGCCTCGGTCCGCTAAAGACTGATTAGGTCACGATCACTCCTGTTTTCGACAGATATCCTTTTTGTGGTTAGTACTTTAGCAACCACTCCTGGAACTACGCTCAAGTGCTCCTTGCTCCAATGTGTTGTATCTTCTCTGTTCTTCCTTTGGGTGGGTTTTTGTACAGTATGTTATATTTTGTTCTATGTGCAGGTGTTTTTAATTAAAGCGCATACATTTTTATAGAACCTTGATTGGACATTCCCTTTATTTTGGACTGTGAAACTATGTTGTTTGGGATACTTACTGGTTCACCTTCACACTCCCCTTGAGTGCAAAGCCTTCCGTCGGCCCACATTACCATAAAAGGCAAAGGAGGTATATCTCTTAATTGTCCCTGTTTCATCTTTATGATTGCATTGCGTTTTAGCTTATAGAAGGGTGAGGGCGGAGTGGGCCATTATACCCCTACTCCTCCTTGTACTCCTCAAGAGAAGGCTATGTTCCTGTGGTTATTGCTTCCAATAATGTTTGCACACTTGACTGTGTTAGAATGTTGAATTTCCTAAGAAGGTTAAAAAAGTTAATTGTCGTCTTATGAACAAGTAAAGGCATTTCTTCACAAATTGCTTCCATTTGTTTGTCCGCTTTTAGCATGTTCCAATTTCATCTAATGGTTTGTTTGATATCCAGACTCCCACATTTTACATTTATTTTGACAGGCCTCTTAGCTGCTTGACATGAATAGTGTGTATACTTTCCATGGTCCTGGGTAGTATGGAGGAATGGTAACCAGGGCTCAAGTGGAGGGTACACGTGGGTGGACAGAATCCCCCCACTTTTTTCAGAAGTGCCCCCCACTTTTTTCAGAGTGCACCTTGATATGCTAATTTCTGATGACACCACATTCAATTGGAATGTTCTTGAGTCCCCCCCTTTTTCTTTGAGAGCTTGACCCCTGATGGTATCGCTTCTCCACAAATTGATCTTTGCTTTGGTCAAGAGCAGTTTGTAGATACCTTTCTTCTATTTATTTGGGTGTTAGTCCACAGAATTGAGAGACAGGCCATGCAGAAATTGAATATGTAACAAGACATTTCAATCTCTGTTTCTTCTAAATTATTTACACATTCATTTGTTATCTAAACATTATATCATGGGATCTAGAAAATCAAGTCATAGTGAAAACGATGCGTTGGTTGCACAAATTGAGTTGATCTATACATTTCAATCAAGTTGCTTCCGAATCCTTCCAAATGAAGAATAAATCATCAAAGAAAAACGAGCAAAACAATTTGTTTTGTCAATGACTCCACAGCAAAAATGTGTTTCACATCAACATGGACCAATTAGTTATGTTGGGTGCAAACGTTCTGCCCGTGGAAAAACCCTTGATTTGTTTATGAAAACATATCAGTAATTACGCTGTTTAGAATCATGATCGACATGTTGTGATATACGTCTTGAATGCAGGATTCTTCGTATCCCTCCCACAGAATGCTTACACTCTCTGTTTAATGAGCATTACATCAGTAATAGAAATTGTGTTCTTCAATATTTTGTAAATATGTTTTATTGAGGAAATCCAACATGCCTTCACTAAAGCACTTATGTCTCAAAGGGCCTCATTACGACCCTGGCGGTAAGGGGTTTACGCCAGCGTTAGCTGCGCCGACCCCTTACCGCCAATTACGAGGTCCCTTAGCGCCATGGAGGATTTAACACCTGCTTTTAGCAGGTGTTAAAATCCATGGCGCTAAGGGACCATGGAGTTAATTACGCCACCGTAATTTACGGTGGCGTAATTAACGCCTTCCCCATTCCATTATGCCCTATGGGGCAAAAATGGGAATGGGGAAGGGTAAATGGGGATTGGGGACTTACCGCCCCGCCAAGGTCGGAATGGGGCGGTAAGTCCGCCAACCACCATGGCGTAAACGTAGTTTACGCCATGGTGGTAAAGTCACGGCCCAGGCGGTAACTTACCGCCTGGGTCGTAATGAGGCCCAAAGTAAATATAAAGAAGTAGCATACATCCAGAATGATTCTAACAGGCGCTCTAGTAAACCAAAGCCACACATCTGAAAGACTCAAAAGTGGCCCCACAAATGACCTCAGGGCAGTTATTAAACCCATCATTAACATGGGTTCATCCTAAAACACCCATTTTATTTGCCCCCCCAAAAAAAAAGAAATACCAGCTCATCACCAGGCAGAACAATTGTTTATCAATGGAAATAAGTATAGCTTTTCCAGCGTGAAAAGGAGGCTACCATTATGCAAATCATTGTGCCACGCAGGACAAGGCTATGGTGTTGTGCACCGCATGTCTGCAGGAAACGCTGGCCATCTGATACATTGCACTTTGCGCTACGCCACGCAGCGTGTCCTTAAGAAACGAGGATCGGACCCTATGCAGCAAAGCCCACGCAGGACAATGCCTCAATGTTGTGCCACAGGTGTTTGGTGACGAAGGGGTAGCGGTGCCGTGTGCAATTATGCTGCACAGTTGTGGACCAGCAGCAACTGAAAGGTAAGAAAGGTGCGGTATGTGGGTGCAGCTGTTTTCTACTATACTGCCCGGCCTTGCACGTACTTCTTTTAACTGTCTGGCTTAACATGCACTGTCTCTGCGCAACCGTAGGCTTTCCCCTCCTGCATTTAGCCATACTTTGTGTTTTGTGAGTCTCTGCTGTGTCCTGAGGCTGATGTGCCTCCTCACTGTGTTCTAGGCCCGATTTCCCCCTCTAGGTTCCCACCCCAATGGTCACTGTTGTGCTCTCTTGGCCTGTTTTATCCTTCTAGGTTCCTTTTCCACTGTTGGTATCCGTTGGTAACTGTGTTTGCTGTGTCCACTAGGCTCTCTCCCACTCTCTGGGTTCCCACTCCACAGTAGTTACTGTTGGTTACTGTGTCTCTGCTGTTCAACTAGGCCCTCTCCCACTCTCTAGTTTCCCACTCCACTGTGGTTGCTGTTGGTACTGTGTTCACTTGCCTTGCTTCTTCTTCTTGTGTTCCCTACTGTGTGATGCCCCCTCTTTTTTCTGCACATCTTGTGTTGCACTGCGCTGGGCCGTGCTCCTCTCCCTCGCTCTGTCTCCCGCACTTACTCCAACTTTCCTCCTGGCACCCTCTTTGGTGCTCTTGATTTCACCCATCTTCTCTAACTGCTACTCTATCTCCTATCCCTTTCACTAAGTCTGGAAAGAAAATATTAAAGACAGACATCCTGGTCTCCAACGTGTGCCTTCC
Organism: Ambystoma mexicanum; assembly: GCF_040938575.1. NCBI lineage: Eukaryota > Metazoa > Chordata > Amphibia > Caudata > Ambystomatidae > Ambystoma > Ambystoma mexicanum. The sequence continues at coordinate 1,150,101,399 of NC_090926.1, read as the reverse complement.
TATCGCTGATACCTACATCAGCGCTTCCTCCAGACAGACTCTCACCCACATCCTCTTTGTCATTCCCTCAACAGACCTATGGACCCCTCATATGGTCTCGGTTCGCTCTCCTTTCTGCTCTCTCCCATTAACGATGGCAGCCGGTGGGAGGTACTCTTGGCTTCCTTCCATTCCTCCAAAGCCTTCATCAATGTCTATCTAAATGGTCCTGTCATGGTCGTGGGCTCTCAGCCCAATCTCCTCCTTCTGGATAGGCGTCTCCTATGTCTTATCAACGTCTTATCAACTTCCTCCTTTCTCCTGCTACTCCTTCTACCACCTCTCTGGTTCCTCTACCACCTCCTTCCTCCTCCGCTGCCTCTATGGCACCCCCTACTCCTCCTCTGTGTCCCCTATGCCACCTCCGTCTACTGCCTCGTCGCCCTTGTCCTGCTCTCTGGCCTCTATGCCACTTCTGTCTGCTGCCTCTGCCCACTCTCAGGACCATCTACCGCTTCCACTGGGTGTACCTCACTCCTGTACCTCACTCCAGAATTCTTTCAAATGTGGCAACCTGCTCCATGTCGCTATTCTCAACTCTCGCTCTGCTGTCAAACAGTTCTTCATCTGCCATCTCCTTGAAGACCACGACCTGGATGTCCTGGCTCTCAGTGAGACATGGTTGACAGCCAGCTCGGTCACTAGTTTTGACACTCCCCTCCCTGAGAGCTACAAGATCATCTCCGAGCCCAGAACCAACCGGCCCAGAGGTGGAGTGGCCCTGATCTTTCGATAATGGGTCCCTGCTTCTTTCATTCCTATGCAGGCCTACTTCTCCTTTGAAGGCCTCGTATGCAGCCTCTCTATCTCTCCTGACCTCTCTCTGACCATGGCAACCATCTGCAGGCTACCTGGTTAGGTTGCCCTCTTCCTCTCAGAATGGGCTGACCACTCTTCTTATCTCCTTGCCTCTACCTCTCTACTTCTCTACCTCTCAACTTTTCCTCGAAGACCTCAACATCCACCTGGATGCTTCTAATCCTGCCTCTGGGCTCTCCCGCAACCTTTGCAACACTCTCTCCCTTTCTATTCTACCCTCTGATCCGACACACTCTGCTGGACACACCTTGGATGTGTTCATCACCTAAAACATCCCCCTCTCAAACAATCTCACCACTTCTCTCTCTTGGACTGACCACTTTTTTGCTCTCCTCCCACATGAAACTTCTTGTCCTCCAGGCAAAGCCTACCCCAGAATTGGCATCTTCCTTCTCAGTCATTCGGCCCATGAAGTGAGTGTCAGTGGATGCCTTTGCCTCTAGTTTCTTAGCTCCTCCTACTCCGGCAGCTGACTCACTCTCACACAGCCCTCTCTAAACTGCATCTTTCGATCTCCAACACTTTGGACATCCTTGCTCCTGTCATGAGAATCTGTCTGAAGCTGGCAAATTCTACTGCATTCTCCACCACTCCTGTTCCCTCCCAGCCACTCTGTACGGCACTGGCCTCTCATTTCACGACTAAAATTCAGGTCATCTGGTCCTTGCATTCCTCTCTCTCTACCTTCCTCAGGCCCCCATTGGCCGCCTCTCCCTCACCCCTTCCTTTCTCCTCCTTCACTCTGATAACACCTGACAATGTTTCTAGACAAGTCTGATATAAGTGTCATCGAAAAAAGGTGCTCCCTGCTCTTCCAGAATAATCAAGGACCACCCTCGCTCCAGCCTTGGCTGATTTCTACAATCACTCTTTCGCCACTGGATCTTTCCACTCTCTCCTCATGCACTCTCTTCAGCGTCCCCTCCTAAAAAAGCAATCTGCCGATCCTTCCAGTCGGGCTAACTATCACCCGATTTCTATCACTCCTTTAATGGGCAAACTCCTGGAAAAGCTGGCCATCTCCCATCTTACCTTCCGCACTGATTATGCTGGTTGTCTCCATGATCATCAGTCTGACTTTAGAGCAGCCAGCGGCACAGAAACGGCTCTCCTGAAGCCCAGTGAAGATCTGCTCTCTAATCTTGACTCCAGCTCTCCCTATGTCCTCATCCTCCTTGACCTTTCCTCTACCTTCTACAAGGTCAATCACGCCACCCTGATATACAGACTCTGTGTAAATCTATGCATCGCTGATAAGGCCCTGGCGTGGTTGACCTTCCTCCCTGACCGACCCTTGCAGGTCCAATTTACGTCCTTTCTCTCAACCATCTCTCTCTCCACATGTGATGTCCCCACGGCTGTATCCTCTCACCCTGGATCTTCAATGTCTATCGGACCCCTTTGGCCCATCTGATATCCACCTTCTCTTATAACTTTCAGTGTTATTGTGGGTGATACTATGCTCTCTTTCAGGCTTGCCTTAGGCTCCTCTCCTCCCTTGCTCATTCCTGACTGTCTATCCGTGATTCAGGATTGGAGCGCCTCCAACAATCTCCGCCGTAATACCAGTAAATCTGAGATCGTTATCATTGGGACCCCTGCTCCCGTTTTCCCTCTCTCACTCTGGTCTCACTCATTGTGCCCTCTACCCTTGCCTTCCTGTGAGGCAAAAAACCTTGGTGTCATCTTTGACCCCATGCTCTCCTTCTCTCCTCAAATCACGGGCTTTGCCAAGATGGCCCACTTCCAGCTTCACCTCCTCAGAGCTATTCTACCTTTTCTCACTTCCCCCCAGAAGCTCACTGTCTCCAGAGCCCTTTCTCAATCTGCTCAACTCTACTCTTCGTCTGCTGCAACTAATCCAGTGTAGAGGAGCAGTTGAGTACCATCTGCAGGCGATCCCGCCCCGCTACCACCCATGTATTGGAGACATGAGATTGTGCCGTGTTTGACCCAGCCATAATATCAATACTGCAGCAGGTATTTGAAGGAAGATACTCATTGAGACAACCCTACCGAATGTACCCTCAATGTGATGATAACCTGCGGGAGGAAAAACCTGAAGGAGTATGAAAAAAATCTAAACAGTGAATTTATGACATCATAAAGAAGTGTGCATAATGTCTCAAGATAAAGAAATATGACACGGTATGAGTGCTAAGGGAAAGACGACAGCGCAAGAGGTCAAATTAACTATTAACATAGAGAAGAATAAACTATATGGTAAATAGAATGTTGCTGAAAACAGAAGTTCAACACATGTACAGATGCTGAAATGCAAGGTAGATTAAGTCATCATAGAAGCTGGCTATAAGTAGTGAATAGAATGCAGGCGAAGCCGCCATTGTACAGAACTGGGCATTGGTATCATGAATTTAGTAATCCAGAATTCATGAAGCGGGAATGGAAAACAATGTTGCAGCAAAAATAATAAGCTCATGAGGCTGCATGGCAAGGCTGCCTGGCCTGGAGTCAAGATTCAAGAAGCGAGGTCAGCTATCTATTCTGAAGAAGGACGAATGTGCAGAGTATGAAATGTTGAGGTGCAAGAAAGAACACAAAGGATGTCAAACTTTAATACATTTAGAGCATTTAAAAGCTGCTAAATGGACCAAATCGTGGTAACGTGAGCCAAGGATGGAAATTGAGCTTGAACTAGGAGTTCCAGACACGATAGCGAGTGCCTTCACTCTCGTACATTCTCAAAGACGAAGATACTCTGCAAGACCAAGTACAAAGAAAATTTCATGGCAAAAGGCATGGGCGATGGGAGATGCTGGGCTAACTGGGTGGTGAGGTAGTATCATGTCTTATCTCCCTGCACCTGGGTCTGGGCTTAAGTGCTGCTAAATGAACCAAATGTTCCACACATGGCACAAGAATTGTATTAGTCTATGTAATGAAGTACCTTATATTATGAAGACAAATGAGAAACTGTGTATCTAAATGTTTCTAAGATGGCATGTTTTAGAGGTAGACATACATTGTCCACCTTATAATGGACAGCCAATAACAATCCTAGCTCCTATAGAAATGTATACTTAGATGTCTCCCTTAAACAATCCCGACGCTTGATATAATTTTTCACTATTGCCACATAGTATGACGTCACTGTGATGCATTATTTAGTATAAAGTCTATATTTTGTGTAGAGATCATTGAGAGACTGAGCATACATCCGTTGATGTTCGATGTAACCTCCCTGTTTTAGATCATTGCTAATAAAACAGTACCTTGCCATCTTCCTGAGTTGGTTCCGTTATTTGGACTCAGACTTACTCTGGTATTATCCGATCCATTGGATTACACTGGATGGGCTCCTAATGGCTCTGTCTGCCTCTCAACAAATGGTAAATTAAAATACAGCACAAAAATCCTGAAGCGAGGACAGCACATCACCATTTGATTAGAGATGTATATAATGCACATTATGTCTCTATAGTATTAGCTGCCAACAGCCCATACTGGCGTATCGTCATTTAGTAGTTGAATGGTTTAGCATCTGACTTGGTGTGTTGATAAGTAATGGTATGAAAGAAGTTTAGATAGGGTCAGCCTCTCTCCTATCCCATGTTAGATAGGCGTTACAGCACTCAAAGCCTAGGTATAGAGGCCACTGCATAGGCAGGGATAGGGTGTTCTTCCCACAGGGAGAGCAGTCTAGTGTGAATGAATAAGTGGTACCCGGATACCATATGGATGGCAACCTTCTTTTCTAAATTATTTTTCTCCATTGACCGTTCCCCAGTGATACAAAGTATTAGCAGTACTGGTTGGATAATGTTTCTGGGACTGTGAGCCCCCCCAAGAATGAGCTCCCTGTGTTTTTCACAGTCCAAAAGGGCCATAAACTCACCACAACAGGACGGCAAGACTTATCCTTGGCCTCAAACCCAGGGACCATATCTCTCCAGCACTGAAATCTCTCCATTGGCTCCATGTGGCTGCAAGGATGTACGCACACTGTATATCAGGACTTTGGATTTCACCCCCTGTTTATGAAATGAAATGATAGGTTTTTTATAACACGCTTAATACCCAGAGGTTTCTAAGCATGGACCTGGGGATCGAATCTGTGTTGCTCCGTGACGTCTTGCTTCCAAGGCGAATACGTTGCACCTGAACTATCCCTCCTTCGGGTTCACTCTTGCCACCTTTGTCAATAGAACATCTTCTCAATCAGTTCTTACATTGTGGGATTCACTTCCTTAGCTTTACAATCGTCTGTCAGTCAAAGACTGTCAAATATACAGAGGATTTTACTAAACCCCTTGATGACCACTTTGACCGCTTTCTCACCTTTCCTAATGCCTTCTGGTTACGGTATTTTCAACAATCGGGTAACCGCCCAGAGTTTCCTGAGTGAGCACCCATGTAGTGCCAGACTCCTCCTTTGCTGGTTTTCATCCTTTTGGTATCAACAGTTCTTTGTTCTTTCACAATTCAATTTGCTGTTTGCAACTTTTGTTCAACACAGTTCGGTTTCTTATCTGATCTCCCCTGGACTCACCGGCTGTGATGAACTGCTTGGCTTTTCTTCTTTCTGGAGTCAAGGTTGGTACCACAGCGATAACCATCTCTCCCCGGCTTGCTTATCAGCAAAAGGGCCCATGTACCGTTGACATCTGCTGCAACACATGCTGGCTATTGTTCGTGGTTTTACGATTCCTTCTGCAGTGGTTTCACGGGTCTTGGTCAGAAAGGGCAAAGTCTCTTCTCTCCTTGTCACCCTCTCGGTTTGCGCCATCTTTCTCATCATCTTGAACTGCCGTGCTGATTTAGCTCTCTCGTTGTGCGGTCTCGCTTGCTCGTATATTGCTCTCGTGCTCCACCTTTTATCTCTGTGGGGAAGGGAAAGGGCCGTCAAGTGTGTGTGTTTTTGGTCAATTGCCTGACTTTGCCTGACCCTTGTGTTGGGACATGTTAGGTAAATGGCTTGGGTGTTAGTCCGTCGTCTTTTGTGAAATGAGAAAGTGTTCGCATTGGAAAAGGGGGGTAGAGTGTTTGAGTATCCTACGTGGTAGGTTGGCGAAAAGGTTTTATAAGAAGGGGGATACTGCATCTCACCTGTTGCTGTCCACTTCTACTCCCTGTGAACCCCCCATCCAGGTAATCCTTTCTCAATTGTCCACCCCCCAGGAACTGGATCCAATAGCGATGGCTGTGCCCTGGCCACCTGGATGAGAGATCCCCGAGGACTAGTCAGGGAGACACCTTCAGGTTTCTCATAAGTGGCTGGACCAAAAAAGGTAAATGATCTTAACAAGTGTCCAGTGGTGCTTCTCCAGGTGCATTTCTTCCCTGTTGCTGGTTGCTGCCTGGCCAACAGCCTCTGGTGTCGGAGATCTTGTCTCTAGAACAGCAGTGAGGATAAATATTCCCCTGGTGCCATGGTCCGGGCTGTCAGAGTTCTCAGACTCTCTTCTCTGTCTTTAGCCATAAGCCTTTTCCCCAGCTTTCTACAGATGGAGGACCCTTCATGGGTTCTGGAATTCACGTTTGCTTGTCCTCAAAGTTTTAGGATTTTGTGCCTCCTCCCTCCATTCTGGTGTTGCAGGCTAGTGGGGTTCCTGCATCCATTTCTTCTGCTCGTCTAGTTGTTGGATTATCATGGTCTGTTCCACAGGTCATCACAACCTCAGAGGATGGAGGATCTCTGAGGTCTGATCTACTGTGCAACACATGGAGACTTGATCCACTTCCCGTCTCTAAGCTGCTAATATTTTGCCTGGTCTCGTCCCATTCTTCCTAACACCATCTGTGCCTTCCTATGGCTGAACTGGCCCACTTAAAGCTGCCTCCTCTGTTGGAATAGGCTGTGGAATTGGTCTGAACTTTAGCTCCTTCTCCTCTCAACCGCTTCAATGCCACTCTCTCCCAATGTTGTTTTTTCGCAGACCGGCACTCCCCCGCCCGCTCTCACTTCTTTTCTGCACTTGCATGTTCTGAATGTCACAAGACCTTGTAGGACGTTTTTTGAATCTTCACACCTGTGCCCTTCCCCTGTTTTGTCTGGTGGCGCCTTGAAACACCATTTGTCATATAGGCACCTTACAAATACCCATTTAATGAAATAAATAAAGTCAATGCTAGACCTGTGATAGTTAAATGTCCCTCACTTATTGGAATATATGCATCCTCCCCATGTGAAGCATTACCTTTTGCCATTATGTTCCTTTCCTTGGCCAAGGAAGTCCGGGCTCACCTCGGCTCAGAATATCCATGCCCAACCCTATCCTTAAAGATCTGCAGGACGCCGCAGAAGAACTCCAAGGCCCATTTGTTTCCTGACCTGAGGGATCCTACGCCTCAGGAGCATCCATGGACCCTGTGACTATTTGGTGTTGGTTCCAGCAGACTTCATGCCAGTCTGAATGAGTTTTCAGTGTTTCAATGCCACGGGGGCATCCTCCGTAAACCACTTCCCAGGTTGGCTGAATTGGCTACTAATGAATGTGGCCCTTTCTCCATAGGAATGTTATTTGTGATCCCTTCTTGAAGGAGATGGACGCATCTCATGTAACACCATTGAAAGGACCAGATGGATATTCTAAGGCTGTGGACCTAGGGCAACCAGTCCAGTGCATGCGCACCTTTTGGCTCTGTGGCACAATCAAGATCCTGATTTCAATAATTCTAGGGGGTTGAGGAGACCATCCCTTAAAAAGCACCCCCTTGGAAAATGCTTAGTTAAGTCTAGACCTTTATTTGACCATTGTTAAGATGGATACAAGGGCTGTGCACTATCATTGCGCCTGGGTTACTTGTGCTAGCCCATGTGCACAGCCCATCAAGCAAGCCGTTCACCACCCCTCATTCCAGGAAGAGATGGAGGCATCGCTTATAGGCCATGAGGTCACCACCCTTCACTCTAAGGGTGCAACTGCTGAGTTCCGCAACTTTTCCCCGGCCAGTTCTCACTTCCTGGTGAAAACAATGACAATTTTAGTAAGAGCATTATCAATGCCCTGAATACGCTACTTCAAAATGCGGGTGCTTCCCCTCCTGAAGAACACCCTACTTCAGTGAGTCTTGCGAGCCACCACACGGCCTTCCTTATGTTCTGCTGCGGGGTGAAGACTTGGTGCTTGCCCTGTGTACCCTTCAGTCTTGTATCTGCCTCTTGGTAAGTTGCCTAGGGCATGCACCCATTCACCCGCTGGCTCCCACCCGGAGGTGTGCGTTGAGACCTGGATGAAATCCTACTTCTAGACCTGCGCGAAGAATGTTGCGCTACTGTACCAACATGGCGGCATACCTTCTCCAATCCTTGGGCTTCGAGGTGTACATAGGCAAGCGTGAGCTTGGTGATCAACATGGGCCCTCTGTAGCCCTCATAGTCAACACAGTTCTTGGGGTTTGCAATAGAGACACACTCCTGCACCTTGAAATTGTTGGACTTCCCTGGCCAGGAGTTCTGCATGTAGTCCTCCTGTCGCTCAGTGACACTTACTCGGCCATATTGTTCTCAAGGGGTTCTTCCCAACGTATGGCTACCTGCACTGGCGAGAGATTGTAACTAATAATAATATACAATGACAAGATACCACTATTTACCACAATAGTAACACACCCCAGGGAGAGGTGTAACTCCTCCAGAAAATATATCTAACAATCTGCCTGAATTGAAGAATATGGTGGCTGATTGCTCACTCCTGATACTCTGGATCAGAGGGGTCGTTCTCTCCCTGGAAGCCACTTAGTGTCTTTTGGGGGCTGATCCCATTGCCTCTTCCCACAATTGTCATCTTTACCTCCTTCATCTGGTAAATGGACCAGGACCTGCACGGCACATGCAACCAGGACTGCTTCAGGTTTCAGCTTTCTGTAATTCCTCCTTAGAGTCTGATTTACAGCTCTTCTCGGGGGCCTGTGGTGGACTTTTTGCTAGTGCTGAAAGTCCAATTATGCTGATACCAGAGCTGATTTTCCCATTATTCTGTAGTACTGGTGGCTCTCTTCTTCTCCTTGAAACTGTACCAGACCTCCTTGTAGAATGTTTGGATCCAAACAATCCCCACTGGGTACTCCTTGCTCTGAAAGTATGGACGATTTCTGAGAACCATGGCCAGCCTTTGCCCAGACAGTGGCCTGGGTGAAACACCCTCCATGAAAAAAAAAAAACATTCACTTTGACATTTTCCCTTCTCTCTTCATTACAGTGGAGACCTCCTATTACCCTCACTTATTTTCTACCGCATATACTCCCGCTCCCCCGCAACCCCATGACCCCTTGACCCCAACCCTAATCTTAAACTAACCTAAATCACATCCATTGTCACCTTTGCAACGTAAACATGTGGACGAAGTAAAGGCATGATGAAGTAAAGGCATGACAAAGTAAAAGTCAGGAGAAGTGAATGCAGACGAAGTAAGTGCAGACAATGTTTTCTGGGTAAAGCAAAAGTTTTCCCTTTGAAACATGACAAACTATGAGTTGGCTGCCCCTGCCTCTCCATGCAGTTTTCTGTTTTTTACAATAGTCCCTGCAAAATGGATCGTAAACCAGAACCATTTATTAAATCAGCAAAAAGTCTGCAAACATGTAAAGTATGCGTGGCAAAATGTAATTAATGTTTTTTTATAGGTTGATGGAAAGAACATGTATTTATTTTAAGCATTCCAACAGCAAAGCATGTTATTGTGGAATGTCGTTTCTAGGCTATGAGCAAATGTGTGATCTGTGTATGTTGTGCTGTGAATGTTATTGCGCAGCATTAGTTTCTGATGTGCATTAAAATGTGCCCATTTATGTTATGTAATTTGAATAGGTTACCTGATGGTCAAACAAAGTGTATGTCAGCAACTGGACCCAGTAGATGCAATTCAGATACCCCACCATTGCTGTAATTAGTTTTTGATGGCTCTGCTTTTTGCCTAGATACAAAGCGCCCTTATATACATTCCATTTGACTATTTCCAAATGGCATTGGTAGGATCGAGTTGTTCACAATGGGGGAATTTCTAACAAGAAAGTCCAGGAGTAATTGCATTTGATCAGGGGACATCCATTGTTATAACCCATACGTTACAAGTGGATCCCATAGAAGCCAATTGAGATATCCCACAATCAGGGGTGTTGTTGGGTCTGGAAAAGATCCAGGGCTATGCTACTGTCAGGACTGTCAGGACTCGGGGCTAGCTAGCCTTTTGGCCGTAGCCCATGAGCTTCTATCCAGGGCTGCAACCAAAAGATCTGAGGCTATAGCTCCCTCAGACACGGCATCCCCCTCCCCCAGCAACGCCTCGGCCCACAATTGCTGTAATAAACCATATTTCAGGCTCATGCTTTTTACGTGAAGGTACTGTGATCTTGTACAAACTTCAGTTCACTCTCTATTAATGGTGTCTACTGAATCCAGATGCTCAGAGTCCTGAATTCCTCCAATGGAACGCCTGGGTGGTTGTATTTTATGACGTGAACTCTATTATTAAAACCTATTTGTTACCACTTACCAGTGCAAACACATTTCTTAGATGTCGAATGCGAGTTTCCCTTGCATGAGCTCCTCGCATCTTACATGGAACCACTGGCAATATTCCACCCATGGCCAGCCTCTGCTGTCACGTTTACTTAAAGACTATTGTGTCCTGCTCTATTTACCTGTTTGCCGCCAGTTTCTAAAGGATCCAGTCGCTGTAACTGCTATGAGGGGCGTTCTAGTGGTGAATTGAGTTCGCCCTCTCAACTACATGACACTGCGTCAGCGGCATGCAAGCTCAAGAATTTACCTCTCTAATTACCACCCCTTTTTCCGTCTCTCCCATCACACTTCTTTCCCTCCCTGCCACTCTTTCCCTCGCCCCATATTTCCCCTCACTGTTTGCAATGCCTGTCTTTATTTATTTATTTATTGTGCATTTGTCCGGCACTTATACAGCAAGAAATGTTGTTTCAAAGCGCCCACAGGACAAGGCGAGTGAACATGGGACAAAGGCAATGGAATATAATAATGAGCAGGGTACAGGGGGTCCTACTGGGCCTTGTGAGCACTCGGATCGTGCAAGTGCAGAGAAAGAGAGAGAGAGAGAGAGGGACAGGGGAAGATGGGGTATGTTCTAGGAAATTCCCCGGAGGGGATAGTGATAGGGAGTAAGTTTGCCGGGAACTGGTAAGTGCTTGGCCGAGGTCGCATAGTGAAGAGTGGTTATCTGCCGATACAGTAAGTGCAGTCCTGTGAGGGAGCACAGGCCAGTGTGTGCCCAAAGGCAAGTGCTGGGAGCGGGAGGGGCTGAAGGCGATTGGGAGGACGGCCAGGACCCAGAAGGATTCAAGGTCACCATTCTCAGCGACGGAGGGGTTCAGCACGGGAGGGGGAGGGGAAAAGAGGAGGTGAAGCTTTGCCAACGATAATAAATCAAAAGAAAAAATAAAGGCATAAAGGGACTGACACTTCAAGAAAACCTTCCAAATCGCACACCTGAACATGTAATTTGCACTGGATATATGCTTTTAACATGGAGACCGAATGCCACAGAGAATCCATACGTTTTGTTATTTTTCGGAGCCCCACACCGAGGGAATCTCTCCGCTAAGCAAGATGTATAGTCTATTAATTACTGAATCCATTGAATCTTTCATAAAGCTTAACACCTGATCTCCAAGTGCGCAACTGAGATTTGAACCTGTATTGTTGTGCATTGTCTTGCGTCCAAGACAAAGGCCTTCACACTGAACCATCCCCTGGCCTATCCCAGTCGCTCATTTGCTGGCTTTTCTGAACAATAACTGTTGTTCATAAGTGATCCTGACTACATATGCAAAGTTATGATAGCAGCATGTTAGGTTAAGCAAATAAAGTCTGCTGACATGTACTTGCCACAGTCACAATGTATTTCTTCAAAATAGCTGGATTAAAACATTAGAACTGCACCCAGGGCATTCAACAAAGCAGAATTCCAAATACAAGGAAGGAAGCGACTATGCATTAACCTTTCAGAAGTTGACAGACTTGATGAAACAATGACACTTCCAGAGGTCCATAATTAAGCAATATGACCCGAGCGGCGGGGGCATTACCAACTCAGGTAATGCCCCGGGGCCCATAGTTATAGGCCTGAGCGAAGCGAGGGCCTTAACGAAGGCCATGGGGCATTACCAGAGTCGGTAATGCCCCCGCCGCTCGGGTCATATTGCTATCAGTACCCCGGCCCGCATTATATGCGTGACCGGGGCACTAAAAGCATTTTTTTCTGTCCCGAAAAGCCACTGCGTTTCGGGACAGAAAAAAAAAAAAAACGACCAAGAAAATGGCCGCCGGGAAAGGGAAAATGGGAGTCCGTTTTCTCTTTCCATGGCGGCCTTTGGGAGCGGACGCGCTGAGAACATGTTGTAATTAGTTCATGGCTCGTGGACTCGAGAGGAGTTCTGGTGGAGAACGTGTGTGTGGGGTTGCGTGGTGAGGATTCTATCTTTGACAGTTGGGGAATTACTGTTACTGCCGGGTGGGGTGCTACCGGTGTCGTTCACGTACAATCTATCTAATGAAGGACGACACTGTAACATGGAATAAAGTTCTACTGTTACTGCCGGGTGGGGTGCTACCGGTGTCGTTCACGTACAATCTATCTAATGAAGGGTGACACTGTAACATGGAATAAAGTTCTACATTATCACTACTTATGTGTGACGGCGAGGTTACCTCAGAACACAAGTCTTCCCAGCGCGTCTGCTCCCGAAAAACAAAGAAGCAGAAGGTAAGTGGGGTTGGAAGGGAGGGAGGGAGGGGGAGAGGGGAGGAAAAAAAAAAAACATACCTTCGTCCCTGCCAGGGGACGATGGAAGCCTCCAGCTGTGTGGAGGCGCAGAGTCTCCACACTGCTGGAGGCTGCCATCGTCCCCCACCAGGGACGCAGGAGCAAGAAGGTAAGTGGGGTGGGGTAGGGAGGAGAGAGGGAAGGGGGAAAAAAAAGCTTACCCGAGTCCCCAGCAGGGGGCGGAGGCAGCCTCTCAGCCGTGGGGAGGCTCGGAGCGGGATGGCCCCGCTTCGAGCCTCCTCATTGGCTTAGGGGCTGCCACGCCCACCCGCCGAGGACAAGGCAGCTGGAGTCCCAGCCGAGAATCAAAGGATTCTCGGCCGGGTAAGGACCTGGCGAGAGCCAATCAGAATGCGTGTTGCATTCTGCTTGACTCTCGCCGTGTACTAATTGTGATTATGTACTGCTACATATGATAGGGAGAGGAATGCTGCAAACACCCGCTCCCAGGTACATGGCTTCAAACAGCGTTAGGTGCTTTAGCTTCACCCCACTGAATCACGCTCATGAGGTAAGGTTTGCTGAGCCCTCTTGCCTGGCCAAAAGGCCACCAGGAATTAAAAGAATAAACAAATGAATGGGAGGCAGTAGGGCAAATGTGGGCCGCTGCTGGGGTCTCATCAGACCACGCCCCCTGTCTCCGGCTGCCGTGGAAGCTGGGCCGATGTGTCATCCCGCACTTTCCATTGCAAGCACTGAATGTGCTGTGAAATGATGCAGCTTCGGTCGTCCACCCCCTGTGATGCGGTGCCCTGGGCTGCCGCCCAACCTGACTGTGCCTAAAGCCTGCCCTGCTGAGAACGCAACTCTGTCCCAGATCTTTCTGCACAGGTTCAGGACCGCATCTATTCCTGCTGGGCAAAGGCGACGGTCAAGAGCTAGCGCTCGTCTCGGTGTGTGTGGCATGGCAGATGGGCTGAACAAAATATTGATCCAGTTTTAGCTCCTGCAGTGGTGGTCACACATTTTCTCTTTTCGCGGACGGCGAATCCTATTTGGCTCGTAACGCTAATTTATCCGCCATCTTGCAGGACATTGCTGCCAGTCTGGTGGGCAAGTGGGTGTATAGGCTCTTGTGAAGTATTTATAACTGGTATGACTCTTTCCAGACAACGCGTCCCTCTGCTACAGGGACCTTACTATCTCGCTTTCCTTGATCTCCTACTGATGAACAGCAGTGAATAGGGCTTGACCAGGACTTTAAGTGGGGTAAGAAATCGAGGCAGGGGGGCTTTGGGGGCGTGGCTTGTGGGATGGGCGTGGCCTAAACATTTACACACACCATAATAAGGTATGCAAACAAATATATAAATGCATATAAGCATTTACATATGTGTATGCGTACCTTACTATGGTGTGTGTACTATGCAAGTGATCTTTTATAAACATAGAAATATGTGACATATTTCTATGTTTATAAAAGATGGCTTGAAAGTACACAAACCATAGTAACGTACATAAGGCACATAAATATTTAAATGCTTACATTTATATATTTGTTTGCGTGCCTTTCCATGGTTTGTGTACATCAACATGGCTTGAAAAGTACACAAACCATAGTAAGGTACGCACACAAATATATAACGTTTATATATATGTGTGTGCGTACCTTATGGGTTGTGTACTTTTCAAGCCATCTTTTTTAAACATTTCTATGTTTATATTAGATGGTTTGAAAAGTACACAATTCAATCCATCTTGTATAAAGCTTTGCCGATGGAGAAAGCTTGAGACGTCTTTGTCTGTCGACAAAGCTTTATAAAAGATGGATTTAATTGTGTTCTTTTCAAGCCATCTTTTATTAACACAGAGTCCCCAGGTTCGCCAAGGGTCAAAGACGCCTCGGTGATCTGGGGAGGGGGCGGGGAAAGATCTGGGGAGGGGGCGGGGAAACAAAAGGATAGTTACTTCCTCTGGTGACCCCTCCTGTGAGGGGTCACCAGTATACCCAGAAGGCCTTATGAAAATGCGTGATCCGCTGCGTGTGGGAATAATGCAGGATGGCTCACATTACATGTGCCGTGTGCATCAGGATTGCTGTCCTCCTTCCGGACTGGTAAGGTGCCTATGAGACGTCCTACAAGAAGCAGGCACTAACACGCCCATTTTGAAAGCACACTTTTCCAGGGGTGACCGAGGCAGTTTCATGAACATTGAGAGCTGCCGGTTGGGCACCAGCCATAGTGTTTAAGCACTTATAAAACTGACCTATAGAAGGGGGACATCTTATTGGCTGCAAGGCTTTGAATTTGCATAATGCAAGCCTCTGCGTGATGCTGTACAGAGTCACCCCCTTTGAGTAGAGGATCATGATTTGGATAATGGAATGGTTGCTGGGATTTCCAACCCTCTACTGCTACACACTGTCACCTCATTTGGTTCTTCCTCAGCCTCTTGACTAAAGAGATGCTGGACTGTGGTCATGAACTACTGGTTGGTGGCTTCCTGTCTCCCGGTTGGATGGCTGTGACATCATGGCACAGTTTCACATCTTTGTGCTCACTCACCAAAAAGAATGATGTTGGGATCGGTGCAGTCATGTGACATCCCCGACTGTGATGTTTTCTTCATGTTGTCCTTAATACTGATTGGTTTTGAGTAGCATTAAATAAGTACTGCCAAAACCTAGCCTTCGTGCCCTTATTAAAATCATGATTATCTCCCCATAAGGCGAGAAGCGATATCATTTAGCATGCTACCTGTTTGGTAGAACTTGACGTGAATCAATGGGCTTGACTTGAATCATTGAGAGGGCTCTAAAGTATCCTTCAAGCCGTTTGACCTTGTGCTGCTTGTCCACTTTGTGTATGCTATGATTGAATCAATGCAGGCTTTTGCTGAATTTTTACAGTGTATAGCCTATGCATACATTTATCACCAATGTTGGTACAAATACAAGCCAGGTCGCTGCCGAGGTATAAAGCATTGTCTAACCAGTGGGGCCGGAAGCTGATGTATTTGGGCCCACCGCAGTGACATTAACATCATTAGATGCCCACACAGCGCTGCTGAGTGGGCTTTTACAGATTACGGGTGGGCATGCCCGCTCAGGCCCTACCCTTTATACACCTCTGGGTGGCAGCCTTGAGACATAGACCTGGAATGGTGGACATGTACACCAGGGGTCTGCTAACTTTGGATCACAAGGTATTTTGGACTACAACTCTCATTAGTTCTATCCATCATATTAAATGGCGAGGGATCATGGGAGTCATAGTCCAAAGCATTTGGAGAACCACTGCTTCCAGACCACTGACATATGCAATATTTAGGTTTCACTGTTCCACCTTTAACATCTGTAAACATTCCTGTCACCACGTCATACTGCATAAGCGCTACAAACTCCCCCCGCCCCGCCTTTTCCCCCCAGAACCCGTGGCTCAGTGCAAGTCCTGTGCACCTTTCGGAAGGCATCCTACAATTCCGATTTCAGAAATAAACAAACGGAGGAACAAATTGGCCAGGACATCATTAGCAAAGAAAGGTGGTTTATAAATCGAAAATAAATGGTTCTAATTTCATCGTGTTCGTCTCCATTTGCGGTGTTTGTGTAATTACTGAGGAGCACAGAGCGCAGCGGAGCCTGGGCTGACGGTGCCGACACAGGGAGAATAGATATATTCCTGTGTCACCCGGTAGCTGCACGCACGCCGCTGGAATACTAAGGAGGGAAACGTTTCAAGAGCCATTAAGACCGTGTTCAGAGCTGCAATTCTTTGTGAATATTAAACCTGGCTGCCTTGCTCCGAAGGCATGAGTAAGATGGTGCTCCGAGAGTGGGACAAATCTACTTCCGGGGCACCATTGGCCAGGGGTGAATATCGGTTTCTAAACCATCAATCAGCCCCACACATCTAGTACACCAGAAGGGTTCCGAACAGATTGGAAACACAAGCAAATTATAAACCTCCTTGTCCAATTTTGGTAATGTGGACGGAACGGCAGGCTTATCTCTGCAAGGTTGTAGATCGTTGGTTAGTTGCAACGCAGCGAAAATACAGTTATTACCCAATGATAAAAGGGACTGTACAGTCAAGTTTGTATACAAATATCTACTTAGTTATTATCCAACAGACAGTTCTGGCGACAGTACAAAATACAACCCACCCTGTAAAGGAATTCAGAGGACAGACAGTTTCAAGAAGGAAAAGGGATGCACTCTGGAAACTGAGAGGAAGGAAGTCAATAAAATAATTAATCACAATAGATACATGGTTTCAACACAAACGGAGCAATGGGTCGTAAAATGTCACTTGGGGCTTTCGGAGAAGGACCAGGGTGACAGAACCACAAAGTACCTTGTGCTTGTAGAAGTTCTTCATGCTCTACAGTGTAGAGTTGGTTTGAGGGCACTTTGCAGCTTCTATGACAGAGTTCAAGATGGGATACAGGTGTGGGTATAAGGCAGCAGGCAGTTCGGCGGGCGAGGTTGCATGGACAGATGCAGGCTGGCCTAGATGACGGCTCGGGGTCAGTAATCATCTCAGTGCTGGTTGGCGGATTTGAAGCACTGGTCGAGTTGTCTCGGATGGCGTTAGTGATTGCGGCGTAACAACAGTCAGCTGTACCGTCGGTTGCAGCTCGAGGGTCTTGGCTTGCTTGAAAATGTCCTTTAAGGTGGACGTCAGTGGATGTTTGTCGATGCACTCCTCCTAGCTTCTTCACTGGGCTTGTGTCATCCTTTAAGGCCGGTGGCCCAAAGCTGAGGAGAGTGTTGCCGGCAACTGCCTTGTCCTTGGTTTGATTCAGAGACTCTCTAGCACTTCCCACCTAGGGAGCTTGCTGCAGAGCCTAGTAGGGGAAGCAGTGTTCTGGCTGGGTACTGGTTCTGGAGCTTCTGGTGGGACTTCTGGATTCAGTATCTCCTTCTGTTACCAGGGAAATGTTTGGGGGAGGGATCGTGCTTCCCTCTTGGAGGTCCTGGCTTTCCTTCACCGACGGAATATGTAAGGCAGACTATACCTTGAGCCAGGGTCCAATGCTGGTTTTTCTTGCTACTCCTTGCAATGTCTTCAGATGGTCTGCTCAAAAGAGGGGTTCAGCCATCTTTTAAAGCCAAACGAGCCACAGTGATTGGTGTAGGCTAAGCCTATTTTAATGAACCAATCCTGGGTACCCACCAACAATCTCCAGTATGCATGAGGTCATAACCAGAGTGCTTTGCTACAAAAAAGTTAAATGGGTGAAAACATGTAATACTAAGTCCCACCCATCTTCCTGTCTGTTGTGGATCAAAGGGTCTCTCTGGTTAATTGAACTCTCTGTGGTTCCTGATTAAAGCGGCCGGTTTCCTTTGAAGCTGCAGCGCGATCCGGCTTTCTGTCTCCATCAATCCACATACTCGTACCTGTGGGGATAACTACTGTAAACATGTAGTCCCAGACATGAGAAGTCACTGCCCTTGATACTGAGTGGTAAGAGCTGGTTTCAAGTTGACAAAGAGCATGTCAAAGGTTGTTGGGGTTTCCTGTCTCTTTTGTTAGTCCTACGACCAGGGCCAATGTGGGCCTGCTTTTATTAACTCTGATTAGTAGGCAAAGCTGCCACCAGCAGCTAACAAAGGACAGGGCAGATCTATTGAGCCTTTGTTAGTTAATTAGGCTGGCCATGGCAGGAGGAGGGTTTTGCCCTTCCCCTTCTGAGATTTGTTAACATACTCTTGCCTGTCATATCCCAACAAAATATGACAGGAGGACGGTGCCTCTAGGCTGTGTCCACCCACAGTACATGGGTTTATGTGTATGTCATGCGGCGAGCATAGTAAAATGTGTGTGGGTTAGCCCAACATTTTCCGGAGGTTCATCTACCATCATTCAATTTCATTAAAATGTCAAAACTCCAGGCAAGCGCACACCCACCGTGCAGATGGTCGAATTCCTCACAGAGGGTCAGGGCATATGCACTGGAGCATCCGCCATTTCCCGCGCGCAGCTGCTGACCGCTCCATTTTGAATTAGGGAGGCTGCAAAGGCCACATGCAGCGCAATGGCTCGGGCCTCAGGGCGGTACAAGGCTCGTGAATGGTCCTGAGATCCTACATCTTACCCACATCGAGGAGCCTCTTGCTCGAAACTGAGCCGGATTGTTACAAGGTGCGGATCAATCCGGGAGCTGCATGGAACCCCATATCTGTGCTTGCAGGGGCGTTGCTAGGGGGGGCTAAGGGGGCTATAGCCCCTGATCTTTTGGTTGTAGCCCCGGATAGAATCTCAGGAGCTACAGCGAAAAGACTAGCTAGCCCCCAGTCCCAACAGTTCAGACATCAGCTTAACCCCGGGTCTTTTCCAGACCTAGCAACTCCCCTGCGTGCTTGCTTGCCCATAGGCGATTGCTGCTCTCATTCTGAGGGCAAGGAGGTGGCCCTGGTAACGCCTAGCAGCGCACAGCCCTCGCATGGCCCGCCGCCTCCCCTTCTAGCCGAAGGAGGCAATTTCCCACCACAAAGTAAAAACACAAATTAAAATCCCTAATGAAAGTCCACAAATCGCTACTCGGGGAAAGATGAATAGCTGTGGCTGGTATCTGGATTCCGGAGACTAATGGGAGTCTGGGTGGAAGAGAAAAAGGCCATTTTGGGCTCTGCAAGCTCCTGGGGCCTGCAGGCAGTTTCTTGTGTTCCATCGACCTGCGGTGAAGGCTGGTACGACTCGAGTAACCAGCAGCTGCGTGGCATACAGTGCGGCATGTCACAGGCAGCAGCATTTATGGCACAGCCAATAGCACTGGAGGTCACGGCAGGCAGCGGTGGCAGCCCGGCGCAGGAATAGTAGATGGTACAGCCGGCAGCAGTGGCAGCTCTGTGCTGGAATGGCAGAGTGCCACCGGTTAGCAGATGGCGTAACATAACATAACATAGAAAGCAGCATTGACAGGACTGTGCAGGAATAGGACTGGCAGTGCAGGTCATGGGGGTGGCAGACCTGGCACATGGCACTGTCGACACCTGTTACAGCAGGCAGCATTGATCGAGCTATTCAGGAGTAGCAGAACCCGTCAAAGCAGGCAGCGTTGGCAGAGCGGTACAGGAATAGCAGATGGCACGGCAGCACCAGTTGTTAAAGAAAATGTGCTTAGTTATTTCTTGTGAAAATGCAATCAAACAAAGCACATTCCAGAAAAACATTTGTGAAATACAAAAGATACAAACCTAAATTACGACTGATCTTCAAATATCATTAAAATGTATCCTGCAATAGGTTCATGTTTTAGTCCAATGACCATGATAGTACCTAATATCAATCAATATCCGTCTTCCTAACAACCAGCGTAGCCAACACTCATCCATCATAATCTCTGAGGGCTCCTAGACAAATCCTGAAAACACGCTCATCCTTTTCTCCAGCGTTTTTGTCTAATCTGTAAACAGGTGTTTCCAAGATTCGAGAATGAATGTCCCTTTGTAGTGCATGAACGACTTCCTCTCTCTGCAAATGGAATCAGAGCATACATTGCCAAAGTGCCTGAACACTTTCATCTAAAGCACCGGAATAAAGTGTGAGAACGTCCACCAGGAAATTTCAAAAGAAACGTTGGAGCAGAGGTGGCCGCTCTGTGGATTGTGTCATATTCCTTGTTTTGAGCTCCTGCCTGATTGGGTAAGTGACACTCTCAACGTTGTTAAAGGAAATCTGTGGAGACGAGTTTTTCATTTACCAAAAGGTCTTCCACTCTTGATCATTCGTTATGAATCTCCTGTCTCTGAAATGTAGAGCACATTGTAGGCTGCTTGCTCTCTGCTATAAAATGCTTTCCTCTGCCGCAGTGCCATGGATTCAAAGACGATTATAGCTAATGGCAAAGATCAATTTGTTTTCTTCCTTTAACAAGACCTGTGTTTCCACTCTCTTGGGTCTGGACCAGTCGGTAGTCAATTTATTTGGAAATCCTGAAACAGTAAAAGGTCTTTTATACAAACAGGATTGGTCTTCTACCAAGGATGCTATACATCCCTATCAATCTTTGTCCCATCTACAATTTGATTACAAAAAGGTTGAACTCATTGCCCCTTTTCTATCAGTGTATCCCCATCCATCGGCTAGACACCTATTCATCTGATTTAGATGGATTTCCTTCCAACTCAAGAATTATTGGATGGTTTTGAAGTTCATTCTCAACTGTCCACTGTTTGTCGTTTTTGCAATAATGATAATGATGTGTTATTTACATAGCGCCTTTATCCAAAGCGCTTTATAGAGCACATATTCACATACAATATAACCCAACCGAAAATGGTACTCATTTATCAACCTCAGAAGAATGAAATGATGAGTTGGCCTTGCCGGGATTCAAACCTGCGACCTCCAGATCACGCTCAGATTGCAGCAGCGAGCGCTCAACACACTGAGCTATCGTACCAGCTTTCAGTGTTGAAACACTAGAACATCGGATTATACATTGCCGGAGTTGAAAGGAAAGCAAAAAGTATATTTTAGAAACTATATGACTTTGATGAAAACTGATAATGGACGTCCATTTTGGCCTTTGTGTTTAGCAGGTCGCGTCACCTCAATTGTGTTAGCAGTTGTGGGGTTTTTAGTCTCAATGAAGCTTGAATGAATTTTGAGTCATCTTTTAATTTATCATTATACATTTTAAAATCTATTACCTGATAATTGTATACAGTTAATAAAATCATTGTATGCTGTTGTATTGATTTTATACGATACATTTTGATTTTGTATTCATTTAAAAAAAAGAATGTCAAAAGGTTTGAAAATAACCAAATGACAGAAAATAAAAATAAAAATCGTTAAGGGTATTTTCAGTTGCCAAAGATATTATAATAGACAGTTTTCCCCCATGAAATGTGTTATTTGAAAGAATGAAGGCGTAGCTCCTATTGAATTATCATCATTGGCACAGGGGTGGTAAAGACATATGTTACCTCCACATAATTCCTTCCAATCTCTAATGTCCACCACTTCTAATTGGTAAATAAGCGAATAGATATAGAGCTGTTTTAGTATTAATTAATAGTTCATTATGCCTCATAAAAATGTCCACATCTTACAATGCGCTCGACAAACCAATGAGGGTGTAGTCCAAAAGGATTATGTAATACGCATACACAAGGCAACTAATATGAAGACCGCCTATTTTGGGCGAAAAAATTCAGACGTTTGTTAAAGCCTGTCCCAAAACAGATATTGAAATTGAAAAGGGAGGCACCAAGATACATTCCTGTCCGAGCCTTGTGTATGTCATTATCTCATGTGAGAGAGCAACCCTCTCATTTAACCTTATCTGTATTTTAGTATCCATGTGAAGGAGTATTCATCGTTTAAGGAGACCAATGAGAATCTCACAAGAGGTTCATGTTTGCCAGAAAATCTGCCTTTTGACTTTTTACTGTATCATAGCAGTTGGGTGGATATATGCTGCGTGAACTGGAAGACAAGTTTTCCTATTAGCCTGTCTTTGGATGAGGGTTAAGATGAACCCATTTATTGTTGTTCCCATGTATTTTCTAAAACCAGTCTGACCTTGACTTAATCTCCCATTTTCAATTTCCTATTGATTTATTTATTTCCATTTGTAAAGCGCCTAAACCCTTAGGCATCAGGGTGCTGTTGCAGACCAGTTACACTATACAAAGTTTAATTCAATGCAGGAAGTACCTCAACAAACAATGGGGCACAAAACATTACAGGTTACAGGCAGGTGACTATCACGGTAGAGATTAGGCAAACAGGCAAGTTGTTAAGGCTTTGTGGAGGGCCCAGTATTCCTCTGCTCCTAGTTCTGAGGGAAGTAAGTTCCAACGGTTGACAGCAACTGCTGGGAAGCTTACCCCATCTCATTTGGCTCTTTTCACTCTCTACATGGCTAATTTGTATGCATGGATGGATTTTACTGGTCTGAGACAAGTGCTGTTGGGCAGCTTTGCTCAAACAATTATGCGTAATAGAGAGAGTCTTGAAGATAATCCTTTCCTTGATCGGTAGCCAATGAGCCTGTTTCCTTGCGGCTGTGGTGTGGTCCTTTTTTATAATATTCAATGCTTTTCTGAGGTTGTTATTCTAGATTACTTGTAGTTTGTTTAAGTTCTGTTTTGAGGTTCCCGCAAAAGGGGCGTTACAGTAATCCTGTCTTGCACCCGTAATTGTTCTGGCAATAGTCATACAGATTTCTGTGATGAGAAATTGTCTTGCTGCATGGATGAGCTTGGATATGTAAGCTGCTGAAGTCACGATAGCGCTGAATTCTTTGTTGAGGGAAAGTGAGGCATCCAGGTATACACCTGAGATTTTTATCATGTCTGAGACTGGGATCTGAATACCATCTATCATGAAGGATGTGAAAAGCGGGCTGGGATTTTTAGCACTGCTGGGTAGCCCACCCGCAAAATCTCAGTCTTGTTGGCATTGAGGCAGAAGTAGTTCATCGCCATCCATGACTGTATTGTGGCATATAATTTGTTAAGCACAAGAGAGTCTTTGTCATAAGAGCTTGACAAAGGTAGGTGTCATCACCATAATAAGTGTAGGATATGCCCAGGTCGTCCAAGAGATTGAATAATGGTTTTGTGAAGATGTTGTATAGGGAGGGGGATACACAGGAACCTTGGGGGTCACCACAATGGATGGGGATGGGCACAGTGCTAGATGTGTCTGAGAATACTCTCATGGATCTGCCTTCTAGGAAGGATGCAATCCATAGGGAGGCTTGCTTATTTAGCTCCCCGAGAACTAGGCTGGCAAATACTTTACTTAAAAGTGCTACAGGCCTATAGTTGGATGGAGAGAGAAGATCTCCTTTCTTGAAAAGTGGAGAAATAAAGGGTCTTTGCCAAGTACCTGTTATCTGTCAATATGACTGATTGCAATATTTTGTGGAGTACAATGGCCCATAGTTTTGGGTTACATTTTTCATTTTTATGTTTAATTACTTAGCCCGTCCGGTCCACAGGCCTTGGACTTTTTCAATTTGGTAATTCTTTCTTTTATGTCTGAGATATCAACATTGCCCTGCAATGCCCTTGTCTCTAGGCTATTCATACTCAAGAGCATCCTCTCCCTTAAACCACAGACTTTGTGAAAGTGCCTAATCCACAGTGTCTCTTTAACTGGATTTGATAAGGGCCCACAAATCCCTTTTATTCTTGGTATTTAAGGTTACAAATGTTCTATGATTATTGGTTAATTCCAGTTGGTGTTTGAAACCCTTTAACCAGTCCTTGTAATTTTGCTTTCGTGTTCTCCTAGTATTGCTCTGACTTAGTTCATCCTTTATCTCACTATTGTGTAAGGCTCTAAAATATCTTCTTAATTTTCTTTTTTTGCTATTCACTTCTGAATTAAAGTGACATCGATGAGTATGATCATTTTTAAATCTATTTAATTTGGAGGTAAGAAAGATACTAAATGATTCCTCCAATAAGAGGCAATCAAACTGAGTCAGATTCTCCTTAAAATGGATTTGAGATGGTTTCCCAACATAATAATGTATTTAGATATATTTCTTTGAGAGAACAAGATCCTATTCTTGGCATTGTTTGAATTTAGACCTGTGATTGTTAAATTGTATGATCTTGTTAGTCAGCCATTTTATTAGCAGTGTTGGTCGTGGGTGATCACTTACATCTGTGCTCTCGGTGATCAATGTTTTAGATCAATGAAGCTCCTCCAGAGCACAAAAAATGAAGTCAGTGGTAGAATATACATGACCTCTCGCCCACGTGGGTTACACTGTATATGCCCAAATAAATTGCCATTTACCATAATCAAATTCCATGCCTGCATACAATCCACAACAAGATTACACTTGGGTCCTTTCTTTCTTTCTAAATAGGTCTGATGGAATCCATATGTCGACATTAAGTTAGAAATATTTATCACCATCATGTACATGAGCATTCAGACAGAAACAGTTAAAATCACTTGCTGTTATTTGTTTGTTTTTTGGTATAGCGCAGAAGCCAAACCCGCGAGGGTAACTGTGCGCAGGCAGTACAAGGATACTTGAGAACTTAGTTGCAATACAAGAAAAGGTTATACAGATGAGAGGAAAGCATATACAGGCAGTACAAAATACAGAACTGTAGATAGAGCAGGTAGTCTAGCGACCTGTAATCTAGTTATGCACATCCGGGAAAAGTGGCGGTGAGGTGGACGGACGGGCTAAGTGTCGAGGGAGCGAATCCAGGAGAGGGCTTTGCGCCTGAAGCTGGTGTATGGTTGGTCTATTCTGAGGTCAAGGGGGAGTTTGTTCCAGGTTTGAGCAGCTATGACCGGGAAGCTAGAGCCGCCCGCTGTGCTCTTTTTGTATCTGGGCACCACTAGTGTGTAGGCATTCGTCGTTCTGGTGGGTCGGTTTGAGATTCTCTTGTTGATTCTGTTTACCAGGTAGGGGGGCGCTATGTGGTTGAGGCATTTGGAGGTAAGGGATAAGGTCTTGAGCGCAATCCTGTCTTTGATTTTTAGCCAGTGAATGTTCTTCCTAGCGGTGGAGATATGAACTCTGTTAGGAATGTTTAAAGCTGCTCTGATAGCGTTGTTTTGGAGCGTTTGGAGCTTGTCATGGATGTATTTGTTGGAGCCAGCGTATAAGGCATTGCAGTAATCCAGCTTGGATATGATGAGTGCGTTCGCTAGGGTAATGCAACTAGCTTCCGTTAGGAAAGGTCTGCATGCTCGGATCAGTTTACAGGTGTATGCAGTGGAGGATGCTAGTGAGTTAGTTTGTTTCTTGAAGTTGAGCGCTGAGTCAAGATGGACCCCGAGAGTCTTAACTGCAGGCATCACTTTAATGATATTATTGTCTATGTTAAATGAGGCATAATTAGGGTCCAGTTTTTTGATGGCCAGCTCTGAGCCGAGGATCAGTAGCTCAGTTTTGTCGTCGTTCAGGCAGAGGCCGTGAGATGCCATCCATGCCTGAATGAGGAGATATATCTTGTTCACTAAGGCTGTGTCCGCCAAGAAGTTGCCTGAGAGGGGAATAAGGATCTGCGTGTCATCAGCGTAATTAGTGTAGATGACACCCAGTCTATCCAGCTTGTCGAACAAGGGCTTAGTGAAGATGTTATACAACGTTGGAGATACACATGATCCTTGGGGGACACCGCATGAAACTTGTATGGGATCAGCAGCTGCTAGGGGGGAAAATACTCTCATTGTCCGGCAAAGCTGTATGTTAATTGCTACAAGATTCATTTGGGTTTTTGAGCTTGTGATGATTTGCATAAGTGAGAAGATAGCCATGTCCTATCTTGGTCTTTCATACCACAGGTATTTATGTTAGCATTAATCGTAACATTTCCCAGCCCATTTTCTTTAATACAACATTTCAGGGATTGGCAGACTTACTTATGACATGGGACTTCCTGAATGTGAACCATCAAAAGCCCTCCTATTCCCTGCCTTATCGTGTGATGGGAAGACAGTTTCTTTATGGGTAACTTCCGTAGTATTTTCTAAAACAGCTACATGCACATCATAACCCAGATTTAAAAACAATTCCACCTCTTCCAAGATCTTGTTATGAACAATTCTCTACTTTCCATGTAATACCGACCGAGACATTGGGACATGAAAAATCACAAAACCCAACCTCTGATATACCATTAGAGATTATACCATTTGAGATTATCAATCTTTGGGTTAATATAGTGGAAAATAGTTTGAAAACTGCTGCCCTGTTTAACCAATAGTTGTCGGTGCCTTTAGACAATCTCTCTATCCGAATCATTAAACCCCTGTAGGCGACAGGTTTGGCCGTGATAGTGTAGACTGTTTGGAATTGAGAGTGGTCACAGGCACATTTAAAAAATGTATTTCTCTTTTAAACTGTTATCCCTCTTCTCCTCGGTTGCCTCTTTCTCATTCTGTATTGGTGCAACTTGTACAGATGTGATGAGTTACAGGTGTGTATTCACTGTGAAGTTGGTTGAAGGTATACTTTCACGAACACTGAGGGTCTTCCTTATGGTTAGGAATAGAGCAATGCCTCTTTCACCTGTCATTGCTTTTGATGCTGAATTTCGCTATTTCTTGGACTAGGCTTTTATTTGACCAGACTAAACCGACTCGTCATAATTCTCTGAAGTTGGAGATTTTTCCCTCCGTTTATAGATGTAGGAACCTATTCCGCTTCCATTATGTCATTTCAATTTCACAAAAATCTCGTAATTATATGATTTTTGTTTTATCCTCGTTATTTTATGTTTTTTTGTTTTTTTCCATGTTTTATTCCATGAGTTTAGTAGTTCTAGAAAGTTTGGATAGTTTAATGATGCCATTAGTTGTTTGCGAGAAGAAAGTTAATGGGCTATGAACAATCCTCTGCTCCTCAATGGGCAAGATAATACAATCTTCACTATTGCCGGTTCTTAAGTGAGGGATACTCGTAGACTGTGGCGGTTTCTGACTCATTAGATCTATAATGTCTTCAGAAGTACTCCCTTTTTTCCATGACTTGTCATTAAGCTGATTTCTTGGGCCAGGGCATTTTTGTTCAAGTGAGTTGAGCTTGTTCAAGTCTTGATAAAAAATGCCTGTATGGTGTTTCACCTCTTTGTGGATATTATCATAAACAAGTGGTTCTAAAACTAGGTTTAAGGCTGAAATTGACATTGGGTCTCATTCGAAGTCGGCCAAGCCAGTATTCATGGATCCCAGCACTTTACCGGACCAGCCAGCTACGGGTTTGCTGGTGGGACACCTGAGTTACCTCCAGTTAAAAGCTGGAGGTAAGGCAGGAGCTCTACCATCAAAAAAAGCTGTCATTACTAGCCCTGGCATTGCCGGTACCAGTAATGATGGCAAATTCTCTCATGGAGTCCTTTGGGTCTCCATGAATGTGGATTAAAACCGTCCCTCCGGCATCCGTAACCTGACGGCAATGCTTCTGGACCGAGTACTGGAATTGTGACATTTGCTGGAATCCTGGCGGCTCTACCGCCAGGATACCGGCAATGTTGGAGTGATGACGATTGCCCCTAGTGTGTCCACTGTAACTTCTCCTATTAAGGCCTCATTCCGTTGAAGCCAGCTAAATGAATTGAGCAGGGTTTTCGAAAGGTCTTGAGATGCAGTATTGTTGTTAGCTGTAACTGCTTGATTATTGGATTGAGGGACCATGTTAGCCTGAGCCTCTAGGCTCACACAGAATAATAAAAAAGAGTCTTCCTTGTCATTATGGGCATTGGATAAGCCATCATCAAGGTGCGTCAAAACTTCACCAAAGGCACAGACCCCCTGAGAATTCATAGGTGCTTGTAAATACAAGCTTTCATGTTGCAAAGTATTCACACTCTCCTCTGAAAAGTAATTATTTTGGATCATTGTTTAAAAAAAAGAATGACATCATTTTATTCCCCCCTGAGTTGTAGTTTGATTATAGCGAGATTATCCTTGGCCTCAAGCCCAGGGACCGTATCTCTCCAGCCCTGAAATCTCTCCACCGACTCCCTTTGGCTGCAAGGATCATGTTCAAGACCCTCTGCATTGTCCAAAAGGCTTTCTGTGGCCGGGTCCCTCATTACATCCAACTCTCTTCCAAAATACCTTCCTTGTTAAGCCCTTCGCTCAACTACCTCCAACTCTCTGAGGGTCAGACGCTTCGCTAGGCAGAGAGTGGGGGTAGATCTCTCTCTTTTGCAGGTGCCTCGCTCTGGAATGGCATCCCTGCCCCTCTTAGACTTGAGCCGGAACACCTGAAGTTTCGGGAGCAGCTCAAGACCTTCCCTTTCTCCTCTGCTTTCTCTCTCTCCCTCCCCTGCTGACCTACCTGTCTGCTGCTCCGACTGGATGCCTACGCTACCCTCTGAGCATAATGGGTACCAGAATCCTCAATGATCAGTCTCCCCTGCACTTCCTCCGGGCCAAGGCACACTTAGGTGCTTTAACTGGAACCTCTACAGTCCCCTGCCTCTTTGCACTTATCCAGGGCCACTCTGCCCTGGATGCACTTACTCAGAGCATTGCTGCCCTGATAGCACTTCCACTCCCTCTCCCTGGCACTTCCCCCTTTCACTCCCCTGCAATCTGGCGCGGTCGCACTTGCACGATCTGAATGTCATAAATCCTAGTAAGATCATTTGTTTTGCCTCCCTCTGTCTCCCTCCATTGTCTTGTCGCGCCTAGAAACATCTGTGCAGGCATTTTATAAATGACATCATATCATATCATTTCTTGATCTACCGTTAATTAGATTTTTAACAGGTGGGGGAGGGAAATTCATAGAGCATTTCAGTAGGGCTCATGACAGAGTCTGAGACAGTTATGTCACTTCCTTTGCTTTGCCATTGGTAGCGTGTAGATTGAGAAGACATATTTATCTTCCCTGATTTTATAAGACTGATGAAAGGTGGTAACACTTACCTTCACTTACCTTCATCTGAGCGGCAGTCAAACTGCACTTTTTGCTGCACTTTGTGCCTTTTATACAAAACTCCTCCTCATCCTCACAATACGAAGAGGGTTGGGACTCCAAACACTAGTTGAGCAGATACCATACTGCAGTCAGACTTCACTTGCCGCCGCACTTTGCACGTTTTTGGTTTTATCATGGTCAACCATGGACCACGTACTTGAGCAAGCATGGTGTTCCATGATTCTGGCCATGCATTGAAAACCATGGATGGTAAGCAGCTCATGGATAGATCGTGGATAGAAATAGACTAATGGTGTCCATGCATGGACATATGTGGTTGCCTCTGATGCTAAATAGGTTTGGTAATCATGAATAACCACAGGCATGTAGATGAAATTGTTTATTCCTTGTTCATGCCAGTGAGACAGAGATCCACCTCATCGGCACTCCTGCTCCCTCCTTTCCTGTCACTCTCTGGCCGGCCTCCCTTGTCCCTCTCCCTGCTCCCACCTGTGAATCTAAGAACCTCAGTGTCATCTTTGAGTCCACACTTTTCTACTCTCCTCACAACTCTGACGTCGATAAGAAGTCACACTACCAGTTGCACTTCCTCACAGGTATGCTTCCTTTCCTCTCCCTTGCCTAGAAGCTCACTGTCTCCTGAGCTCTGGTTCTCTCTAGGCTGGACTACTGCAACAGCCTCTTTCTAAATCTGGCTGCAACTACTCTACGCCCTCTGCAACTCATCCAGAACGGGACTGCGAGACTTGTCCTTGGCCTTAAGCCCTTTGATCGTGTCTCTCCAGCCCTGAAATACCTTCATTGGCTCCCAGTGGCTGCACGCATTAAGTTCAAGACCCTTTGCATTGTCCACAAGGACTTCTGGGGGGAGGAGGAGGAGGCCCATTGCAAGGAGGAGGAAGGCATTGCAAGACAAGATGGAGTGGGGCGGTACTAGGACCCATTGATATTAAATAAAAAACACATGAATCAGCTTGGATATTTGGAGTGATACTTGTGCCATCTGGGACTATGCATGTACATGGACAACTCTCTTTATCCATGCTAGACCACAGAAGGATGGGGCAAGCACGGTGAGCAGGATTGATGGACCTGTGCAGGAATAGTAGATGCCCTACTGTGGATCATAGTGAGCAACAGTGCAAGAGCTGTTTTGGAATGGCAGATGGACCACAGTTAGCAGCATTGACCTAGCTGGGCATGCACTGGCGTAACAGGGTCTCCCGCACCCCCATGTGCGGGGGGCCTCGTGACCACATGTTCTGGAAAGGGGCCCCACTTGGAGTAAAAAAAAAATGTTTTGTTTCAACGTTTTATTTTTACATTTTCTTTTTGAATTCACTCTGCATTTTTAAAGAAATTACTTCTATAACAGAAATAATTTATGAAGGCAGAGTGAATACAAAATGTCTGGGGGCTACCCTCACCCCATGACATGAAGATCCCAGACTGGAGGCCTCCATATCATGAGGTGGGGGAGGCCCTATGACTTCAAAAATAAATAGTTTATTTTTGAGGTCATTCGGCCTTCATAAAGAGATTATTTCCGTTATGGTTCTTCCTTAACGGAAATAACTTCTTTATGAAGTCAGAGTGTCTTCAAAAAGAAACAATGGCCCTCATTACGACCCTTGCGGAAATCGACTGACCGGAGCGCCACAGCGTAAATAGCGTTTCCGCCATTGCACGAAGGAGCAAAGTGCGGCCCATTCCGACCCATCGGGCACGAGCACCACGCCACGGCGGAAGTGCAAAGTCCGCGATTGCGGAAATGACCCCAAAACGGCCCACACCGCCGCCGTACGGCGCCCTAGGTGCAATACCGCCACCCCTCTCAGCGGTCACCGCAGTGTGCGCCTACCGGAAAGTACGGTGACCGGAAATATACGGAAACGGAAGTTAAAACATGGGCCCGGAACGGGAAACATCCCGGCGTACACCTATAAAACCACTAAAACCACACAACCACTAAAATCACCACCCTGAAACACACCCCAACCCGTCAACCACCCTAGCGAAACCAAGAAAAATGGGAAAAGTAGCGAAGAAAGCGTGCGACCGCAAGCGGCAGGTCCACTTCTCCCGTGAGGAACTCACCGTGCTAACAGAGACCCTCCAGGAGAATGCTGCCGTCGTCTTCTCCACGCAAATGACCAGGACGGCACTTGCAAACAAGAAGGCCATATGGGCTCTGGTGGCACAGCGGGTAAGTGCGGTGGGGACCGCACCCCGCACCCCACAGCAATGCCGCAAGCGATGGGACGACCTGCGGATACGCGTCCGCAGCATACTCTCAGCCAACCGCAACATCGCCACAGCCACCGGGGGAGGTCCTGAATCACCCATCAAGTTGACCCCCTGGGAAGAAATCTGTGCCTCCACCATCGGAATGGAGAGCATAGAGGGAGTCGGAGGGATGGAGAAAGGAGTGCAGACATCCGAAGAATCAGGTAGGTGGACCAGACAAAACAATGCCAAATCCACACAGTCCATCCATGTGAAGTACCATGCGTCCACATAGTGCAACAGAAACACATGTCCAGGAGAACGTCCACACACATCGGCCTGATAGCGCACGTTAAAACCCACAATAAATACATAAATAATTAAAAACCCCTAAAACACGCACTACACGTGCAGCAGGCACACCCTAACTGCAGGCTGCCAAACAACTGCACCCTCACTCCACACACAAATCAAAGCACCTCCAAGGCCCCGACCCAAATCACCCTCAGGTACCACCCCAATGCATGTGATACAATGCCATTCCAATTCCCACAGACCCATCAATAACCCTCGCCCTCCTTTACTCCACCACAGGGTCCGATCCAAACGACGAGCCACAGGACACCCCTACCAGCACACCTGCAAAGAGGGCCAAGACCAACGGCCAGAGACCCTCCACCTCAGCTGCACGCATCAAGACACGGCAGCAGCACAAATCAGGTGGCAGCACAGAGGAGGGAACATCAACAGGCACCCCAGCAGCCAGCATACCCACAACACCACCACCACAGGTCCCCCCAATGGATGCCACAGAAGGCACTGCCTCAGGTGGCAGCAGCACCATAGGCGACACCCCATTGATGGCAGCATGCTCCGACACAGAAAACGGGGATGCCGAAGTCAGATCCATCCATGACCTGTCCCAATCCCCCTGTCTGTCCCATCCCGTACAACATGAGGATACCACGCAGGGGCACCCACAAGACGACGACTGGCCATCCCCCCCAAGCCCTGTGGCAAGGCAACATGAGGTCAACAGCCCCTCTGCGACACCCCCGCAAATGGCCATGGCCCAGCAGAGGCAACAGTCCCTCGACCAGTTGATCGAACAACAGCAGCAACTGGCCACACTCCTCAAGGACCATGCCGATGAATGTGGGGGCACCAAGGCAGACATAGAAACATCAACTGAGACACTTAGGGCAGAAATGGAGAGAGGCACAGAGACGCTAAGGGCACAAATTGAGAGAAGCACCGAGAGCCTGAGGGGGGAACTGCATGCGACGTCCAAAGACGTATGTGCCGAACTTGCCGCAGTGCGCCGTGTGCTCACTGAGCTCTCGCAAACCCTTAGGCACATGCATGGACGTGAGCAGGCAGACACATCATCCGTTGCAAGTTCCGTCCAGGGCAGCCCCCAACGTAGATCTGGAAGGAACCTGCGCTCCACAGGCAGGGGTGCCCCTGATACCCGCAGAGGGGGCTTGCAATAGCGACAGCCCACTGACAATGAGCATCTTTGGACACTGGTGTTCGGGTGGGAGGTAGGAGGGTGGAGGGGGTGTGTTGGGCTCACTTGGGTGGCGGGTCGATAGGGTGTTCAACATTATATCACATATGCCATAAACAGTGCACGATCAACCAATGAGATGTGTGGACATTGATCTTTGTGTACTAGGCCATCATAGGCGTACAGTCCATATTGTGCATGTTCCAGACACACACAGTGCCACGAGTCCCGTGTCCATGTATCAGCCACCAGGCATGAGTGCTAGAAGCATACATCAATGAGATGCTGACGAATGTCACGGGCCTCCGGTGCCTCGCAGACTCCATGAGGTGCTGCCACATCCCCACCCTCATCATGACCATCATCAGGTGCTTGCAGTTCTGCGTCAGGGGGCATGGGCACATTTCTACGTACGCACATGTTGTGGAGCATGACACATGCCATCACCATCTTTGCAACCTTCTCATGGCGGTACAGGAGTGCCCCGCCAGACCTGCTGAGGCAGCAGAAACGGCCCTTCAGTAGGCCGAATGCCTGCTCAATGACTACACGGGTACGTGAGTGGGCATGGTTGTAGTCCTCCTCATGCTGGTCCCGTGGGTTCCGGACTGGTGTGAGGAGCCATCTCTTCAGTGGATATCCAGCATCACCTGTATGTGGACGAGAAACGTAGGATGTGGAATGCCATTGATACGTACGCACACCCCCCCCCCCTTCCTGCCAGTACATTGCCAAATCACATACCCCACATCATCATGCATGTAATGAGACTCACCGAGTAGCCAGGATCTGTTCCCTGCGTGTCGCTCCATGTAGCGTGGTATTGTAGAGTTCCTCAAGACCATGGAATCATGGGTTGATCCAGGGAATCGGGCACAACAATGCGTAAAGATCCTGTTGGAGTCACACACCATTTGTACATTCAGGGAATGAAATTGTTTTCGGTTGCGGTACTGGGCCTCCATGGCATGTGGGACGACCAATTCAACATGGGTGCAGTCGATGGCACCAATGCAACCCGGTATGCCGGCAAGTGCATGGAATCCCACTTTTGTGTTGGTTATTTCCTGCTCCGAGCGTGGTAGAGAGATGTAGTCGTCTGCGTGCTGCAGGAGGGCATCGAGCACTTGGAATAGTGTCCGTGAGAACAGTGGCTGAGAAATGCCATGCAACTGTCCGACTGTGTGCTGGTAGGTGCCTGTGGCCAGGAAGTGGAGTACAGACACCACCTTCAGTAGGGGTGGGATGGCGGTTGGGCTATCTATCATGCTGACTAGGTCAGCCTGTGTCATGTCCACAATGGCGGCTATGGTGTCCCGGTCCAGACGGTAGAGGGTGTGGATCTGCTCATCAGTGAGGTTGAACGGATGTGCTCGGAGGCGTGGGATTGCGGGCTGCCTGCGTGGTGGTAGTGGCTGTGCTGCTGGGCCTTGCTGGCCCTGCCTTGGCCTCCTCCTCCTCCTGCGTCTCCTCCGTGCGGCTGGTTGTAGTTGTTGTTCGTCTTCTTCTTGGAGTCGGAGCACTTGCAGTGCTATCAGGTCCCCCAGGGCCAACATCGCGAGTCCTGCCGGTAGCATTTCGCTGTGGTTGTGGGAGGAGACTGGGTGTGCAATTTATGTGTTTCCAGGCTGTATGGCCTCCACCTGTGGTGATTGATTCCACCTGTGCAAACTGCTCTCCCCTTTGGCCGAGCACGTCCCGCGCACAACGCTGCAAATCGGGTAATGGTATCTTGCTATTGCAATCATGTATTTGTACCCGATGGGCGTGTAAGATTGGTTGATATGTTCATTCTGCTGTGGTCCCATTGTTTCCCATACTATCTGTGCAGTCGCGAACGGACTTGTGAAGGGTCAGTGGAACGTAGTACTCGAGTAACGGTGGGCCCTCATGCATCACTGTACCGAGTTGCAACGACGGGCGTGGCTTCCCATTTGTGGGTGAAGGCAGTTGCCATTTTCACACACAGCCGCACTCGATGGAATAATTAGTGATCTCAAACGGCCACAGATGCCTTCTCGACGTGATGTTGCAAATGAGGAATTCGAAGGGCGGCGCTTTCGGTTTCCAGCTAGCGGCGAGGAGATGCCCACAGGTCTGACTGCAAATATAACGTTCTATTGTTCTATGTCCTTGAGACAGGGCCCATGGCGAGGGAGCAATGATTGATATGAATAGTTTGGGATGCGCAATGGCTACGTGGGCGATGAGGCCGGCCATTCCCAAATACATGTTACTTCACAACACTGGATTTACGGGCTGGGGCACTGTGGATTTAGCAGGCTGCATTACGCACAGACTCAATGGATGTTTCTAATGTCATGTGAGTAATTATTCAGGCGTTTTGATCCCGGGATGAGGGAATGATGAATGGATGCATGGGCAGGTGATTTGATACAGAGTTTGCCATGTACAGGGCTTCTTGGGATCTATCCGCCTCCCCTACGCTATGTGATGCAGGGCTGCCATAGTGGGACCATCGTCTATCTGGCCTTGTTGAGCCCTCCCTGTCTCGACGCGCCCTCAGACACTTGTGTCCATGCACGTTAACATTCCCATCTGATGGATTCTGTTTTGGCAGACGCATGCACAGGTACACTTGTTCGTGATGGTGTTTACACCTCGGTATAGATGGTTAAGAGTCGCAAGTGGCTTTGGGGTGGTGATGATCCTTTGGAGTGGGCTAGCATGCATATGGCTGTGGATTTCGTGTGATCATTGAAGTGAGTTGTTCGAATGCAGTTCTGATGGCCATTCTGTTCTTGTTCTTTTCTTTTGGTTGACAGGTATCTCCTCCCCTTTTGCCACTGCCATCTGTATGCCACTCCTGCAGATGGATTTTACTCCCGACACCTGCTGCTTCGTGTTAATCGGTGGAGCAGCATTACGATCTTATGGGACGATCGCCAGTGGCCCACATGCCCTTACGCAGTACTGGTGGCTCGGAGCAACATTTCGGCCTTTCAGCTGGACTAGTGCCTCCCCATTGGGTCGGCCCTGCGGTTCTGTGCGCTTCCATGTTGCCTTTTCGTACGTGAATGTGGCTCTGTGTACCATGGGGGAACAGGGCGACACTCAGGTAGTGGCTGGTCATTTCTTGCGGATGCAGCCCACAATGGTGATTAGTGTTTTGTAGTTCATGGCCTGATGGCTGTATGGGCTTGGTGACTTTGATGTGCATTAAATTCAATTCTGATTTGGCCCGTGTAGCTTTTTTCTTTGCAAGTGATGTGGCATATGCCTATTTGTGGGGCGATGTATTGTGAGGAGATCTGCATTGGGTTCCAGCTTCGGGGTTTAGTTGCGTGGTACTGTGCTGGGCGCGTTTGCCTACGTAGCACAGTGAGGTCAGGGATGGGGGCTGCCAATATGACTGTTTGAATGTTGTCATGCTCAGGGGCGGGGGATTGGGTTTTGGGTGACAGATGCCGGTCAGCCAGGTGGACTGGTGGAATGATGTGTTTTTCGGAATATTGCTGGTCACAGGTGTCTGTGTTTGCGTGCGTTTCTTGGTGGGGGACTGTGGTCATGTCCATTGGGATGGCTTCTGTATTCGTGCCATCCGTGCCCTGCAGCTCCCATTGGCCCCTGTTGTGTTTCTTTTGTTCGTTGCCATGCAGGGGTGACTTGTACATTTCAATGGTTGCATTGTGACTTCATTGCACCTACGGGGAGTTGTACTTTGTGGGCAGGGAGCGGTGTACAGGCACTCAGTGGGGCCGTTTACGGTTGATTCGCGATGCCGTACTTCTCGCCATGGCGGAATGGTACATTACGCCATGCCTGATGGCGTTAGGTACATGTCCGCTAGGGTCGGAATTGGCGTACCCTTGCGCCATGGTGGTGTTTGCGGTTTGGCATGGTGCGCGCGCGCGTGCTTGGTGCAGTTAGCGTTGGCGTTCACTACGGTGTCGCTAATGGCTTCGTACTTTCCGGTGACGGGTCATAGTCGCAACGAGCGCTATTCGATGGCGGAATTGCATTTCCGCCATCGTTTTCACCTTTCCGCCAGGGTCGTAATGAGGGCCAATGTATTTTTGAAGTATTATGGCTCCCCTCAACCCATGACGTGTGCGTGTGTGTGTGTACGGTGAAAGGATGCACACAAATGTATGCGTGGCTGCCTGGGTGTGCCTGTATGGTGACAGTGTCCACACTTAAATGTATAGACAACTGTCTGTTTGAGGGCATGGTGAATTAGTGCACACTTAAATGTATAGGGGGCTGCCTGTGAGTGTATGGTGAAAGGGTGCACACAAATGTATGGGTGGCTGGGTGTTCGTGTACGGTGAATGGATGCAAACTTAAATGTATGGGTGGCTGCCTGGGTGTGCCTGTATGGTGAAAGGGTGTACACCTAAATGTATGGGTAGGTGCCTTGTGTGTGCCTGTATGGTGAAAGGGTGCACACTTAAATGTATGGGTAGGTGCCTTGTGTGTGCCTGTATGGTGAAGAGTGCACACTTAAATGTATGGGTGGCTGCCTGGGTGTGCCTGTATGGTGAAAGAGTGCACTCTTAAATATATGTATGGTTGGGTGTGCATGTGTATATATGGTGAATGGTGTGTGTGCTTGTGTTCAGGGGCGCAACAATACTTACATTTCAGGGGGGCTAACCCTTCAAATGTTGGGAGAGGCGCTAACTTCACGTGTGGTGGGGATGAGCAAACTTATTTGTGTGGGGCATCTAACATCTTTACGCATTTTAATGAGACTATTCTAGTGCAGCTTCAATGTTACAAGCAGTTAACTCTCTCCTTTAAGTCTGAAAGCACCCACTTATGGGCTGCTGTGAGAAAAGCTGGTCTCCTGTTTCCTCTCTACCCTTCCAATCACTACCCTGGCATGCAAGTACTAAACCCACATCACAATTTCTATTGCTTAAAAATGTGGCATTTGAATGCAGGTACTAACAGTGAAATGCTGTACATTGCTAGGCCGGGCCCTTTTTAACAGCAAAACCCAGGTGCCGTTTAACATCTGTGTCCTTTTCTGTCCAGCAACTGCTCTGTAGGTCAGCCAGGTCAAGTCAACATAGCCCACAATTTCAGTGTGGGGGGGAGTGCTGAAGCCCAGTCAGCTCAATGGTGTTGCACCACTACTTGTGTTTAATGCCTTGATTAATTATTGGTAATCTTCTTTACACCTAGCCCTATTCTTCCGCATCCCAGTACTTGTGTATGAGGCACTATGCCTCATACACAAGTACTGGGATAAGGTAGAGGTACATGAAAGTAATGCCTGATTTAGCTACCGTCATTACTCCTAGTCCCACTCTTCCCCATCCCAGTACTTACTATTGAGGCAAGGAGCCTCATATATAAGCACTGGGGCAAGGAAGAGGGATGTGGAGGTAATTCTGGGTCAATGAGCTGATTTTGGAGGTTGGGGTAGGGGATGGGAAGGAGAAGGGATGCGTGGGGGATGGGGTTGTGCAATAAATCATAATGGTCATCCATGTCCATGCTAAGCAGCCATGATATATGGTATTAGTGGCTAGAGAGGCATTTTGATGCAGCCAGTCTAGTAATTCCTCAGTTTGGTATGACTTTTTTAACTGGGCATTTCTGATAAAGCAGTCCTGCTAAGTGTAATTACCTGGCTAGACTGTACTGTGGCATTGTATATATTTCTGGGCATCTGTAATAAAATGGTATGATATGATATGATAAGTCATATATGACACACCTGTACACTAGTGTTTTTAGGCACAAGAAGACAAGGGAAGGAAACAGAGGGAGGACAAGACAAATGATTTTACTAAGCCTTCAAGTGTCATTCAGATCGTGCAAGTGCGAGAACGAGAAGTGCAAGGGGAAAGGGAGGGGGGAAGTGCAAGGGAGAGGGGAGGGGAAAACAGGGCAGCACTGCTCTGAGTAAGTGCCGCCAGGGCTGCACAGCTCTGGGCAGTGCAAGGAGAACAAGGGACTGTAGGGTTACAGTTACAGCCCATAACTGCGTGGTAGGCCCAGATGCAGTGCAAGGGTGACTGATTAAGAAAGAGCCTGGACCCAGTGAGACAGAGGGTAGCCAAGCAACAAGTTGGTACAGCGAACAGGTAGGTCAGCAGGGGAGGGAGAGAGAGAAAGCAGAGGAGAAGAGGAACATATTGAGCTGCTTCCTGAACATCAGATGGTCCGGCTCAAGTTTTGGAGGGTCAGTTAGGCCATTTCAGAGAGAGGCACCTGCAGGGGAGCAGGATCTACCCCCCCCCACTCTCTGCCTGGAGAAGCATCTAACCCTTGGGGCTTGAGAAGGAAGGTATTTTGGAAGAGAGCATTGGATTTAGTGTGGATCCCAGCTCCAGAAAGCCTTGTGGACATTGAAAAGGGTGTTGAACTTGATCCTTCCAGCCACCGAGAGCCAGTGGAGAGATTTCATGGCTGGAGAGATACAGTCCCTGGGCTTGAGGCCAAGGATAAGTCTTGCAGTCCTGTTCTGGATTAGTTGCAGAGGGCGGAAGGTAGAGGAAGGCAGATTGAGAAAGTGGCTGTTGCAGTAGTCCAGCCTAGAGAGAACCAGAGCTCTGGAGACAGTGAGCTTCTGGGGGAAAGTGAGAAATGGAAGAGTCCCTTTGAGGAGGTGCATCTGGTAGTGGGACTTCTTGGCGACGTCTGAGCTGTGAAGAGAGAAAGAGAGAGTGGACTCAAAGATGCCACCAGGATTGAGCAAGGGAAGAGAGTAGGCTGAGGGGAGCCTGAATGAAAGCTGAGTGTCATCCACATAACACTGAAAGTTAGAGGAGAAGGTAGAGATCAGGTGGGCCAAAGAGGCCAAGTAAAGGTTGAAAAACCAGGGTGAGAGGATAGAGCCCTGTGGAACGCCACAGGTACAGAGAGGTGGCAGAGTGAAAGGGACAAGTTGGACCTGCGAGGGGTGGTCCAAGATGAAGAAGGTCAGCAATTTCAGGGCATGATCCATGATGACCAGGTTCTCATGGATTCGATTGATCAGGATGGCGTGGTTGACCGTGTTGAAAGCAGAGGAAAGTTCCAGGATGATGAGGACAGAAGGAATTCTGGAATCAAGATTAGAGATCAGATCTTCACAGCTGTTCAGGAGAGCAGTTTCCGTGCCTCTGGCAGCTCTTAAACCAGATTGATGGTCATGGAGACAACCAACAGATTCAGTGTGGAGAGTAAACTGGCAGTTGGCCAGCTTTTCCAAGAGTTTGGGAGAGGGGAAGTTCCAGTGGCAAAAGAATGATTACAGAAAACAGCCAAGGC
The DNA here is from genome assembly GCF_040938575.1 of Ambystoma mexicanum. NCBI lineage: Eukaryota > Metazoa > Chordata > Amphibia > Caudata > Ambystomatidae > Ambystoma > Ambystoma mexicanum. The sequence goes on along the minus strand of NC_090926.1, from coordinate 1,150,061,486 downwards.
TGGATCAAGGGTGTCAATGTAGTCCTTGATGGTTCTGGAGGAACAGGCGAGCACCTGTTTCGACGACATTTACATAGATGGGACTTGTCTAGAAACCTTGTCAGGTGTTAGAGCGAAAGAGGAGAAAGGAGGAGGAGAGGGAGAGATGGCCAAAGGGCTCTGAGAGAGGAAGAGGGAGAGGAGATAGTGGGCAGGATGTCCTGAGTTTTAGCAGAGAAGCGAGAGGCCAAGCCGTTCAGAGGGGCTGTTGAGGGAACAGGAGAGGTAGAAACTGCAACAGGATTGGCCAGCTCCTTGCAGATTTTGGCTGTGTTGTTAGAGGCCGCAGAGATGCAGGCTTGAATGCGTGCTCTCTTCTTGATGAGTCTCATTTCTTCGACCAGCATTTTGGTGCAACCCGGTCTAGGTATGTCTAAATGTGGCCTGGCATGCTTTACTGTAATGTTATTATGTGTCTACACTGGTCTACATTGTGCAGCCAGTTGGACATGTTTGCATTGTGGCATGGCATTTTTAATAGCAAAGCATTAATGTTCATGTGCACTGTTGGTGACTTGCATGTATTGGATTTGTGTTACCCTACACAACAATAGCAAACACTGTGGCTTTTTAGCCATTTTTTCTCAGAAGGTTTGCTGTATATTGCATTAAAACATATTTATATCTTTCTCCTAGTGCAGTGTGTGGCATACCCCCTGAGCAACACATTTGTGTGTATTGCGCAAGCGTGGGAATCTAGGCGGGCCCAGAGTGTTGCGCGATTCGTGATTTGTTGCCGAGTTCGGGGTACTCCTCAGCATGGCTCGCAGGGGGGCCCCCAGATCTTGTGTTACACCACTGTGGGCATGAATAGTAGACAGCACTGCAGTTCACAGCAAGCAGCAGCTGCTGAGCTGTGATTGTAATGTGGACTGGCAGAGGATAACCGATGGCGCTGCAGGGCCTAGCAGGGGCAGCGCTGTGCTGGGAGAGCCTATAGCGCCACAGGTCATACAAAACAATATTTGCAGCTGTGCAGCACGGCAGACAGAACTGCAGGTCACAGCAGGCAGCAGGGGAAGAGATCTGTTGTAAAGCAGTTGAGACCACAGGTCTGATGTAGCTGTACAGGAATAGCAGATGGCACTTCAGGTTACAGCTGGCAGCATTGGCTGAGCTGGCATGGAACTGTAAAGGGCAACGCAGGTCCTAGCAGGCAGCAGTGGCTGGGCTGTGATGGAATGGCCTGTTGTGCCACAGGTCACAGAGATCAACATTGGAAATTGTGCAGGAACAGCAGATGACACTGCAGGCCTCAGCAGGCAGCAGGGGCGGGGCTTTGATGGAATGGCAGAGGGTGCCAAAGGTCATAGCAGGCAGCGTTGAGGATATATGCACAGGTCATGGGGGCAGCAGGGTCTGGGCTTTGATGGAATGGCAGCAATCGCCAATGTTCATAGGGAGTAGGATTGTCAGAGCACCACAGGAATAGCAGGCAGCGGCAGGCCTAGCTATAACGGCAGAAAGAGCCACTGGCCACAGTGGGCAGTAGTGGCAGAGCTGCACTGGCGTGACAAAGGACAGCCCGAAGGAAGGAAGGTGCCCCACGTTTGGGGACTTTGGTGGAGGTATTCACTGACAGTCTTTCTTGGCTTAAGCATCTCGGTAGGCTGAAAGGTCATCTGCTGTACAGCATGCATTTTCGTGACATTTGTCTCCCACCCATGCTGCGTTTTTCGTTGTGTTCGGTTGGCTATATTTGTCCTGCAAAGTGTTGCACTATTCTGCTGTTTTGGATCATCATTACATTTTCTCTCTGTTTGACTTCCTTTGTTCTTGTTCTGTCCTTTCTGTTCTCTGATCTATCATCCCTCTAAATGTGTCAAGTCATTAATGATTGCAAAGCGCTTAAGTGTAGGCACTATATAAATAAAATACATAAAAAAAACAATCGGGTAATAGTGAGCTACATTGACAGTGGTGTGCGAGAATGGCAGAGGGCAATGCAGGGCACAGTGGAAAGACATGGCACAGCTGTGCTTCAATGGGCAGAGGGCGCCACACGTCATAGGGAGCAACACTGGCAGAGCCATAGTTGATTGGCAGAAGATAGCACAGCTAGTGTGGCGCAATGGCGCTTGTGTGCTAGAGTGGCATAGGCCACTGCGGGTGATGGTGAGCAACATTGTCCCAGCACTAATAGAGTGGCAGAGGTCCCAGAGCTGTGCTGCAATGGCCGTGGGTAATCGATCGTGCAAGTGATGAGCAATAGTAGAGCAGTGATGCAATGGCAGGGGCACAACAGGATATAGTGAGTAGCAATGACTGAATCGTGCTACAATAGCGGGTGGCTCTGCAGATCACTGACAGACCATTGACAGAGCTATGCTAGAATTGCAGGGGTTCTCAGAGAAAACAGCAAAGCAGGACTGGAGCATCTGTGCTAAAACGGCAGGGGGCACCACCGATAACAGCAAAGCAAGGGTGGAAGAGCTGTGCTAGAACGGCAGGGGGAACCACCGATAACAAAAAAGCAAGGGTGGAAGAGCAGTGCTAGAATGGCACTGGGCAACACCGATAGCAGCAAAGCAAGGGTGGAAGAGCTGTGCTAGAACGGCAGGGGGAACCACCGATAACAGCAAAGCAAGGGTGGAAGAGCAGTGCTAGAATGGTAGGGGCACCACTGATAACAAAAAAGCAAGAGTGGAACAGCTGTCCTAGAATGGGAGATGGCACCACTGATAACAGCAAAACAAGACTGGAGAAGCTGTGCTAGAATGGCACTGGGCAACACCGATAACAGCAAAGCAAGGGTGGAAGAGCAGTGCTAGAATGGCACTGGGCAACACCGATAACAGCAAAGCAAGGGTGGAAGAGCAGTGCT